>NC_064574.1:67862940-69359190 GCF_937001465.1 Orcinus orca | reverse complement strand
TAAAAGGGCAAACTGTCAGTTAAATGTAGAGAAAAAGAAAATAGTATGAGTAATTTAAATATCAGAAAAAAACAGAATTCAATATAAGAGACATCATAAGGGACAGAGGAGGATATTTTATTCATAAAAGATGAGCAGGTAAGAAGCTACAAAAGTTGTGAAGAGTTATGCATCAAACAAAAGAACTTCAAAATAAATACAGCAAAATCATTCAGAATTCCGAGGAAAGACCACATATTTCCTACTCAGACTTTCACAGATCAAAAGAAAAATTTAGAAAATATTTCAATGACAACAATGAACAAGTCTGAGTAAACAGAGGTATGATCAAACATATACGTATATGTATGTAAACACAGTGGACCCTTGAACAATGTGAGGGTTAGGGACACCACCGACAAAAATAATCTGCCTATAAACTTACCATTGGCCCTGCATATCCGAGGTTCCACAACCCTGCATTCAACCAACCGCAGATTGTGTAGTAATGTAGTATGCATTAATTGAAAAAAAAATGCACATATAAGTGGACCTGCATCATTCCCACCCATGCTGTTCAAGGGTCAACTGTACACAGGTCTGCACTTCACATGTACATTTTGTACCCAGAGGACATACATCCTTTACAAATAAATTTACCAAAAATTCCAATGTTTTTCTCAGGCCATGAGCAAAATCTCAAATTCAAAAAAAAGCCAAAATTGTTAAAGGTGCATAGCAGAATTAATGTGGTACATTTAGAAATTATTAACAAATATCTAGCCAAAAACCAAAAGTAAATAACATCACAAAACTATCCGCTTTTATATTGAACACTGTTTTCTGAATAACTCTTGGGTTAAACGAATTCTAAACTGAAATTTCAACCTGTTTAGAAGTGAACAACTAGAACACTATGTATCTAAATTATGGAATGTGGCATTACTCAGGAAAATTTATCACAGTAAATGCCTGTATTAGAAAACAAAGAAGACTGGAAATAAACGACTAAACATTCAGCTTCGAAAGCTGGAAAAGAACAACAAAAACAACAATAAAAAAACTGAAGAAAGTAAAAAAAAAGAATGAAAAAAGATAAACAGGAATAAATGCAATAGAAAACAAAAGAAAAGTAGGAGACTGCAGCAATAAAACTAAAAGCTAGCTCTGTAAAAAGAGCAATAAAATAAACAAACCTGTAGCAAGACCTACCAAGGAACAGAGCACAGATAACAATTTTAAGAATGATAAAAGGTATATGTATAACTACAAATGTACTGGAGTTTATACTATATACAAATTTATATCAATAAATCTGAAAATTCAGATTAAATATTTTATTATTAAGGATTGTTAACCTACCAAAATAAATTCCAAAGAGTTTTTAAAAAGCAAAGAGAAATTTTTAAAAATTAAAAGTCAGCAAAATAACACCCCCCCTACAAATCAACAGACTTAGATACTTTTATGGCTGAGTTCCACCAACATTCTTATAGCAAATAACGTGTACTTTATTGTGACTCTTTTAGAACACTGAAAAAGATGGAAAGCTTTCCAAATCATTCTCAAAGACAAACATAAAACTGAAAAGAAAAAAAAACTGTATTTCAACAGAAACAAAAACACTCAAACAAATGTAACAATTTAATACATAAATATGAATGCCAGAAATCAAAACAAAAGTCAGTTGTTTCCCACACATGGTCACCTTATCTTTGACAAAGGAGGCAAGAATATACAATGGAGAAAAGACAGCCTTTTCAATAAATGGTGCTGGGAAAACTGGACAGCTACATGTAAAAGAATGAAATTAGATACATCCTAATACCATACTCAAAATGGATTAAAGACCTAAATGTAAGGCCAGGCACTATAAAACTCTTAAAGGAAAACATAGGCAGAACACTCTATGACATAAATCACAGCAAGATCCTTTTTGACCCACACCTCTTAGAGAAATGGAAATAACAAAAATAAACAAATGGGACCTAATGAAACTTAAAAGCTTTAACACAGCAAAGGAAACCATAAACAAGACAAAAAGACAACCCTCAGAATGGGAGAAAATATTTGTAAATGAAGTAACTGAAAAAGGATTAATCTCCAAAATATACAAGCAGCTCATGCAGCTCAATATCAAAAAGACAAACAACCCAATACAAAAATGGGCAGAAGACCTAAATAGACATTTCTCCGAAGAAGACATACAGATTGCCAACAAACACATGAAAGGATGCTCAACATCACTAATCATTAGAGAAATGCAAATCAAAACCACAATAAGGCATCACCTCACACTAGTCAGAATGGCCATCCTCAAAAAATCTACAAACAACAAATGCTGGAGAGGGTGTGGAGAAAAAACCCTCTCACATTGTTGGTGGGAATGTAAACTGATACAGCCACTATGGAGAACAGTATGAAGGTTCCTTAAAAAACTAAAAATAGAGCTACCATATGACCCAGCAATCCCACTACTGGGCACATACCCTGAGAAAACCATAATTCAAAAAGAGACATGTACCACAATGTTCATTGCAGCACTATTTACAATAGCCAGGACATGGAACCAACCTAAGTGTCCATCGACGGATGGAATAAAGATGAGGCACATATATACAATGGAATATTACTCAGCCATAAAAAGAAACGAAATTGAGTTATCTGTAGTGAAGTGGATGGACCCAGAGTCTGTCATACAGAGTGAAGTAAGTCAGAAAGAGAAAAACAAATACCGTATGCTAACACATATACATGGAATCTAAAAAAAAAAAAAAAAAAAAAAGGTACTGATGAACCTAGGGGCAGGACAGGAATAAAGACACAGACGTAGAGAACGGACTTGAGGACACGTTCTGGGGGAAGGGGAAGCTGGGACAAAGTGAGAGAGTAGCACTGACATATATACACTACCAAATGTAAAATAGATAGCTAGTGGGAAGCAGCCGCATAGCACAAGAAGATCAGCTCCGTGCTTTGTGACCACCTAGAGGGGTGAAATAGGGAGGGAGGCGCAAGAGGGAGGAGATATAGGGATATATGTATACATATAGCTGATTCACTTTGTTATAGAGTAGAAACTAGCACAACATTGTAAAGCAATTATACTCCAATAAAGATGTAAAAAAAAAAAAAAAATCAGTGGTTTTAATCTAGCAGCATCTACACCAATAACACAGCAGGATCACATAAGAGTTTTCTCAGGAATACTATGATGGTTCATCATTAGGATTTCTGAAATTAACCACCTTCATGAAATAAAGGAGAAACTCTGTATGACCATCTCGATTCACACTGATAATTTTGATAAATATCTACCTCAATTCCCAAGAAAATTGCACAGCAAGTGAGAAATGGAAGGAGATTTGATTTCATCTGATAAAGGATATCCAGCAGATATCTATTAGAAACACCACACTTAGGAGTGAAACATTATAGGCATTCCAATTAAAATGAAGGATTAAATGCAAACGTTTATTATCACTGTTATTATTCAAAATTGTTTGGGATATACTAGACATTGTACTTAGTGAAAAAGAAAAAAAATCTGAGAGGAGTTAAAATTATAAAGAAAACTACAAATTGTCCTCATTTGAATGTGTTTTAACTCCTGACATAAGGAAAAAAAATCTGCTAAGGGCTTCCCTGGTGGCGCAGTGGCCGATGCAGGGGACATGGGTTCATGCCCTGGTCCGGGAAGATCCCACGTGCCACGGAGCGGCTAGGCCCGTGAGCCATGGCCACTGAGCCTGCGCGTCCGGAGCCTGTGCTCCGCAACGGGAGAGGCCACAACAGTGAGAGGCCCACGTACCACAAAAAAAAAAAAAAAAAAAAAAAAAAATCTGCTAAAATCAACTTAATATTTTTAATTAAGAAGAACGTTATAAAGGTGGCCAATTGCCAACAAAAATCAATAGCTCTCCTCAACATCAATAGGAATTTACAATGGGAAAAGATCCTAATTATAATGATACCAGTATGAAATACCTAGTTACACACGTAACAAAAAATACACAGGATGAAAGGAAAATTACACAATTTTACTGAAGTACATTAAAAAATACTTAAAAGATTAAGTATTAACCTTTTATATTACTTATTTTATTGAGTATTATTTCAATGCAATCCCATAAAAAATTACAATGTGATGTGTAAATGAAACTTAATAAACTGCTTGTAAAATTTATCTAGAGAAGCAAATAGAGAATATGCCAAAATAAAAATCTGGTGTTAAGAGACGGTTGGAATAGGCAAAGGTATTTGCCACTCTGGAGTTTGATTATGATACTGAGAAACTCACTATCCAGAGAGTGACAGGATGGTGGGCTAGGAGGTCCCCTAACAAAAACAGTGATTTAACAAGTACCCATCAGCAAAAACAGTTCTGGATGAGCTCTGGAGTACAATTAAGAAACTGCAGCAACCCAGCAGAGCATAAAAACAGAGAATGACTGTGTAGAAAAGTGTAGAAAGCATTTTACTTGCATTATTTCATCCCCAGGCTGGCACAGCTCAGTGTCAAGAGGGATCTCCTTGGCCACAACTTCCCGCCATGGGGGAAAAGGAGAGCAGGAAGACTCCAGCAGCCCTTGCCACCACTGCAGATGCCTGCAGCCTTCACTGCTGAGGACCCCTGAAGTCTTGACCGACACCAATGTTGACCCCAGCTATTGGAGCTGCCTGCAGTCCATGCTGCTAGAAAGAGTTAGAAATCACACACACAAAAAAGAACCAAAGAGAAATTGTGGAGCTGAAGAATACAATAAATTTAAAATAAAAATTGCAATAGAAAGTTTCAAAAGCACACTCCACAAACAGAAGAAAAATCAACAAAGTCAAAGACAGACAAAGACACCACAAGAAAAGAAAACTACAGGCCAATATCCCTAAAAAAGATAGTAGCAAAAATTATCAACAAAATACTAGCAAACCAAATTTAACAGCACATTAAAAAGATCATATAGCATGATCAAGGGGGATTTATCCCCAGGATGCAAGGATAGCTCAACATATGCAAATCAATAAATGTGATACACCACATCAATAAAATGAAAGACATATTGTCATCTCAATAGATACAGAAAAAGCACTTGACAAAATTCAACATCTTTTTATGATTAAAAACTCTCAACAAAGTGGGTATAGAAGGAACAAAACTCAACCTAATAAGGCAATATATGACAAGCCCACAGCTAACATCATACTCAATGGTGAAAAGTTGAGAGTTTTCTCTCTAAGATCAGGAGCAAGAACCCAAGAGTGTCTACTCTCACTACTCCAATTCAACCTAGTACTAGAAGTCCTAGCCAGAGCAATTAGGTAAGAAAAATAAATAAAAGGCAACCAAATCAGAGAGGAAGAAGTAAAATTGTCCCTGTTTGCAGATGTGATCTTATATATAGAAAATTAAACAAAACAAAACAAAACAAAAACCTCCACCAAAAACCCTCTTAAGACTAATAAATGAATTTAAGTAAAGTTGCAGGATACCAAAATTAACATACAAAAATCAGCTGCATTTTTATACACTAACAGTGAACTATCTGAAACAGAAAACAATCCCCTTTATAATAGCATTACTATTGTATTTGTACAATAGTATTATACAAATACTATACTTAGGAATAAATTTAACCAAGGAAGTGAAAGATCTGTACACTGCAAATGGTAAGACGTTGATGAAGGAAATTGAAGACACACAAATAAATGGAAAGATATCCCATGTTCATGGAGGAAGGGTTAATATCATTTAAATGTCCATACAACAGAAATCCATCTATAGATTCAATGCAATCCCTGTCAAAATTCCAATGACATTTTTCACAGAAATAGAAAAAAACAATCCTCCAATTCATAGTGAACCACAAAAGACCCTGAGTAGCCAAAGTAATCATGAGAAAGAAGAAACTTGGAAGCATCACATTTCCTGATTTCCAAGTGTATTACAAAATAAAAAAGCTGAATTCATACAAACAGAGTAGATTGGTGGTTGCCAGGGACTGGGGGGTAGGGAAAATGAGGAAATGTTGGTCAAAAAGTACAAACTTCCAGTTATAAGAAGAATAAGTTCTGGGGATCTAATGTAGCATGGTGACAATAATTAACAATATTGTACTGTATGCCTGAAAATTGCTAAGGGAGTAATCTTAAATATTGTTACCATAGCAACAACAACAAAAAATGGTAATTGTGTGAGGTGAAAAATGTGTTAAGTAACCTTATTGTAGGAAAGATTTTGCAATATATACACGTGTTGGATCATCACATTGTACACCTTAAATTTACACAATGTTATATGCCAATTACACGTCAATAAAGCTGGGGGTGGGAATATTATAAAGCAATAAATAAAAAGGAAGTAAGAAAAACTCCTACTCACAGTCACAACAAAACAAATAAAATAGGAATAAACTTAACCAAAGAAGTGAAAGATTTGTATAGTGAAAATTTTAGAACATTGATAGAGGAAATTAAAGACACAGATTAATGTGTCTTCCTGTGTTCATGCACTGGAAGAATTAATATTGTTCAAATGGCCATACTACCCAAAGTGATCTGCAGATTAAATGAGATCATTCACATGGAACCACAAAAAATCCTGAGTAGCCAAAGCAATCTTGAGCAAGAAGAACAAACCTGGAAGCATTACATTTCCTGATTTCAAAATATATTACAAAGCTACTATACTTCTACAAAAGTAGTATAGTCGTGGCATAAAAACAGACACATAGACCAAAGAAACAGAATCGATATTCCAGAAATAAATACACATATCCACTGTCATGTGATCTTCAACAAGGATGCCAAGAACACACAATGGGAAAGCATAGTATAGGAAAACCGGATATCCCTAGGCAGAAGAACAAAACTGGGCCCTTATCTCGCACCATATATAAGATCAACTCAAAATGGATTAAAGACTTGGAGGTAAGACTTGAAACCATAAAACTACTAGAAGAAAACACAGAAAAAAACTGCCTTGAGACTGGTCTAGGCAATGATTTTTTGACTATGACATCAAAAGCACAGGCAACAAAAGCAAAAATAGACAAATGAGATTTCATCAAACTAAAAAGCTTCTGCCCAGTAAAGGAAACAATCAATAGAGTGAAATGGAAACCTACAGAATAGGAGAAAATATTTGCAAACCGTATACCTGATAAAGGGTAGTATCCAAAATACATAAGGAACTCATACAACTCAAAACAAAACAAAACATAACAAAAACAAACAAACAAAAGAAAACAAACCTAGTTAGCAAAAAAAACCCTAATAACTCAATTTTTAAAAATGGACAAAGGACCTGAATAGACATTTCTCAAAAGAAGACATACAGACAGCTACATGAAAGATGTTCAACATCACTAATCATCATCGAAGTGCAAATCAAAACCACAATGAGACATCACTTCACACCTGCTAGGTTGGCTATTATCAAAAAGACAAAAGATAACAAGTGCTGGTGAGAATATGGAAATAAAAGAACCCTTGTACACTGTTGATGAGAATGTAAATTGATACAGCCATTATGAAAAACAGTATGGAGGTTCCTCAAGAAACTAAAAATTGAACTACCATATGATCCAGCAATCACACTTCTGGGTATATATCCAAAGGAAATGAAATCAGTATCTCAGAGATATCTGCATTCCCATGTCCACTGCAGCATTATTCACAATCGCCAAGATATAGAAACAATCTAAATGTCCATTGAGGAATAAATGGATAAATAAAGTTTGATATATAAAAAGAGTATTATATATAAACATATAAATATTATATAAATATTATTCAGTCTTAAAAATGAATGAAATCCTGCTATTTGCACATGAATGAACCCACAGGACATTATGCTGACTGAAGACAGACAGACATAGAAAGACAAATATGGCATGATCTCACTTATGTGGACCGGGTGAGGAGGAAACGGGGAGATGCTGGTCAAGGTATAAAGTTTCAATTAAGCAACATGATTAAGTTCTGAAAATCTAATGTATAACAATGTGGCTATAGTTAACAATACTGTATTGTATACTTGAAGTTTGCTAAAAGGGTTAATCTTAAGGGTTCTCACCAAAGGAAAGAAGGAAGGGAGGAAGGAAGGAAGGAAGGAAGGAAGGAAGGAAAGAGGGAGGGAGGGAGGGAGGGAGGAAAGAAGGAAAAGAAAATGGTATCTGAGGTTGTGAGGTGAAGGATATGTTAATTCTTTTGATTGTGGTGATTGTAAACATATATCAGTGCGTCATACAATGTAAACAGGCATCAAAGAATCAAGTTATATACCTTAAATATATACCATTTTTGTTTGTCAATTACACCTCAATAAAGCTGAAAAAAACTCCTCTCACTGTAATCTAGACCTTTTTTTACATAAGAAAAATAAACTTCCTACTTGTTTAAAAAAAAAACAAAACTATTCATTTGTGGGGTGGGCAGGGTAAAAAGTATTTTCCCACATAAATAAAATCAAATCCCAAATTGATTTTTTAAAGAAACATAAAAATCAGAAATATGAATACATGAGAAAACAGAAAACAATTCATAATGGAAATAATGAAAACTAAAATCACAAACAAATGTAATAACAGAACTGACTACCTTCAACATGTAAATTCCTGTGAGCTGAAAGATACTCGAAACTTCATTAAGATACTGATGACAAATGGGAAAATGCGACTTAAATGGCAAGCAACAGGAGGTATTAATACCAAAGTGGCAGGCACTGTTGGTGAGTTAACCCAAAACTCCTTATCAACAGTCTTTTGATTGTTCCTATCTCCATTCCAGCCATTATAAACTTCCTTGCAGATTTGGGGAAAGCTGTAGCTTTCTGATAAAAAGGACAGAAATATGGCACTAATATTCTGTGATCAAGAGGAAAAAGCCAAGAGCCTTACAGAGATCCCAGTCCTGAGAAGACTGAGCCACAGAGCAAATGCCAACAGCCTCACACCTCTAGGCTTCTTGCTGAGTAAGAAAAGTAAACCCCTACTCGTTAGTTAGTCCGGTTCCCTGTTCCTTGCAGGCGACACTTCCAAATACCATCAGTAATATAAAGGAGTATAATAGGAATCACCAAGATAAAAACAACGCAACAGAAAAATGGACAAAGGCCAGAACTGGTAATTTAGAGGAAAAGAGAAACAAATAAACAAATGTGCATTAAATTTATAAGAATAAACTTTACCAAAGGACATATTAAACAGTAAGATGGCATTTTTCGGCCTTCAGATTGGCAAAAATTAAAGAGAGAGAGAAAGAAATACGATATCCAATGTTGCCAAGAGCACAGGGCATCACTATTATTATCATATGCGATTCCTTGGTACAGCCATTGTGAAAGTCAATTTTTCAGCATCATTTAATCAAAACTTTAAACGGGCCTTCTCCTCGACCCTTGACCCCCAGCATTTCCACTTTCTCAGACTCAAACAGAAAAAAATGTTGTGTATGTGCCCAAAGATACACGTTCAAGGAGGATCACCGTTGGGTTGTTTGTAATGTCGAAAGAGTGGAAAATACTATGTGAGCATTATTAAAGGAAGGGCTAAATGAATAATCTCATTCAGCAACTAAAAAGTATGAGGACAGCTATATGTACTGATACAGAAGAATGGCCAAAGTACGTTTTTTAAAAAGAAATAAAATTTCAGACGTACTGGCACTCAGAAAATAATTTCTGAACCAATAAATGTGAATGTCTAGTTGAATGAACAAATGATCCCAAATTTGTTTAATAAGCAACAAAACTATAAATACATCTTTGCAAAAGAATAGAAAGCGGTACTGGATGGACACTGAAGTGTTAGAAATGAATACACACAGGGAGAATAATTAAGGATGGACCAGAATGGGGATGAGGCTTGTTCAGCAGTTGGGAATTATTGCTTTAACTCACTGCAGATAAGCTCAGGGATATCAACGTAAAACTTAAACTGGAGGGAAATACTGTCTGTTTCAAGAACCCAGGATACAAATTTCAGGAGGCTAGGCCAACTTGAGAGGAGAAGCCATTCAAAACCCATTAGAATGAAGTTCAAGCAGTGTCACAGGTGATCACCTTGCATGAAGCAATCCTGATTCTTCAAACGATAATGCAGTCCAAGACTTGCATGATAATCAGAAAATCCTGCACACAATGCTGCAGGCTGCTGCCATATAAGTAACAGGACTCATTAATAGCCAGGACTGAAAGATTGAAGTTGATTATAGTTGTTAAAGGTAGAGGATCTTTTGACAAATTCCCCCGCCATGTTTATTTCCAGACTCTCTGCCAGAGCAGCTGAGCTCACTTTGGTAGCTCATCTCTGAAGATAAGTTTCTACCCGACCTTCCCCCAGTAAACCATGCCTCCCAGTATTCGTGCCCTGATATAGCTTCCTCCTCTCAAATCTGGGCTGGTACTGGGATTTCGTTTTGACAAACAGAATACCGTGGAAGTGACACAGGTCAGGTCTAAGGCTAGGTCGCAGAAATCTTGCATTTGGGCTGAGTCTCCTGGAATGCCTGCTCTTAGGATTGCTCCCTGTTGGAAATCAGCTGCCCTGGAAAAGGGTAACTTCCTTGAGACCTCCCTGAAAACCCCAGGCCTTATGGAGAGGCCATATATAGGAGCTCCAATGGATAGCTCCCAGCTGACAGCCAGCACCAACTGACAGCAGAGGAAGTGACCCCAGACAAGCCTTCAGAAGCCACTATGTAAGCATCCAGGTTAGGAGATGCCCCGAGAAAGAGAGTCAGGAATGGCTTTTTTTTTTTTTTTTTTTTTTTTATTTATTTATTTCTCTGGCTGCGCCGGGTCTTAATTGCGGCATGCGGGATCTAGTTCCTTGACCAGGGATCGAACCCAGACCCCCTGCATTAGGAGCGTGGAGTCTTAACCACTGGACCACCGGGGAAGTCCCAGGAATGGCTTGCTTGACATAAGAGAATCCATTCTGGTCTAAGCCATTTTGTGATCTAAGCCTGGCCGCAATGCTTGCCCTTGAACAGGTCTCAATAATTAATGATCTTAAGGAAACAAAGGAATGAAGGAACAGAAAAAAGGCAGTCAAACAATGGTGCAGTGATAAGGGAGGGTCCTGGTTCCTCCTCAAGGGATACACATAATAATATACCTTTGAGTTCTGCAGGAACTGAGGCCCTCACCCAGGTGGAGGATGGAAAGATGCTGTTGACCCTCCTGACTTTTATCAACTAAAGCTTGGACTCTGTTGACCTTTGCCCCAATTCTATGCTGACTTTTCCTTTGCTCAAGCCCGTTCATGAATATGCATGTACCCTTCCCTTGAAACTTCCCCAGTTTTGTTGCTGGGGACACACTGCTTTGCGAAAGATCCCCGGCGTTCTCCTTACTTGCTGCAAGGAATAATGAATCCTTTCTTCTTCCAATCTTTGGCTTAGTTGTGTCTACTGGCTTGACACCCACCAAGAGGTGAACTCAATTTTCAGGTAACAGCTATTTTACGGGAACTGCTCTAGAGACCATAATGAGAGCTGCCCAGCTAAGCCAAGTTAATCCACAAACCTCTGAGAAATAATGATAAATTGTTGTTTTAACCCACTAAATTTGGGGGTGCCAATAACAATCATTCACTTTCCAAGAAGACAATGGTCTGAACGAGGAAGGAATGAAAGTTATGCTGTGGAAGTGCAGGGAGGTATCCATCCTTCTTGTCAAGACTTAGTCAATGGCTGACAGCTATGACTCAGGTTGCTCATCTCTTTATATGCTAATTTCATGAAATCCACTACCTCCCAGGTAGATACTATTATTAGCACCATTTTCTAGAGGAAGAAGCTAAGGCTTTAGAGAGTCAGCAATAACTTGTTCCAGGTAGCATAGCTAGTCAACAGTGAGGCTAGTACATTCAAAATTCCCTATTCTCTCAGGAAATACTGATAGAACACCTATATGATCAAATACTTACAAAAGGGCACTAAGCTCCTTGAGTTCAAAATAGTCATTGGTCCCTGAAGATTCTGATTCCTAGGATTCTGGTGGTAGAACCATATTTCAATGACTTCCTAATAATGGGATTAATCAAGCAAAAACACAAAGTTTTCAGGACTCAATTCAATTAATTTACTGGGTATCTAAAATGTGCCCATCCAGGTCCTATATTCTGGGAATAAAAAGATGAAAAAGACACAGTTTCTGTCTTCAAAAATATCCCAGCCCATGGGGGGGTGGTGGGAGTAGGGGAAAGAAAGAAAAAAGAAAACCCACAGTACAGTATGATACATACCATTTTCAAGTTGTCTGAAGTGTTTTAAAAGTAGCTAAGAAAAAGCCCACATTGTTTCAGTGTTATCAATTATCCAAACTTACTTTAACATAAACTCAGATCTTTGGGTGTGAAATTGTTAGATTTCTACATCAATACTGCAAGTATTTCACTCAACCTAAAAGAAGTGGTTCATAGTGCCATATGTAATCCCCAAACTTCAGCCAAAGCTTCAAGACTCCCTGAGGTGACCTTTTCTTCAACAAAAAGCAACCTCATCTGAGCCACTTCCCTGCCCACTGGAACAGGGCATGATCTGTAGCTGGACTTGCCATATGACGAAGATTCCAAAATGTCAAGGAGCCACTGACTTCCGTATTTGTGCCAACACATTGCAAATATGGTTTCTTATAGTGGTGGGGCTGGGCTCAGCCCCAACGTGCCAGATGGTCCTGAGTACTTGAGAATAAAGCCATCTGCAGAACGATTCCTTCTACGGCCGTTACAATTTGTACTGATTATAAGTCTCTATCAGAATGTGTTTGGAACTCTTAGCTATGGATAATCCTAGCCTCTTCATTACAGCTCTGGGGTTAAGACTATACTTTTAGCTGTAAGAATGGGAGAAACATATTGAATGAATCTTCTGCCTATCACCCACTGATGTGGGTCCTAATGTACATTACACCACCCCCACTGGAAACTCACAGACCAGAGGACAAGTTAGACCCACTTGTGAAAGCTAATCTAATGATGCAAGATGATCCATGGGACTGACCATGGTTTTGAATTAAACATGAAGGAATAAAATGTTAGAAGAATTAAATACTGGATTTCATTTGGCAAATGATGAGACCCTTCTGTCTAGGACAAAAAGCCTACTTTACCATGGATGGCCTAGGAAATGGGTGTAGCACCACAAGCTCACCCATGAGTAATATTTACATGGGTGCTGGCTGCAAAAATAAAAACTCTTCACTGTTTATTTGATTCAGGACATTAGCATGTGTAGTATCTCATAAGAGGATATTCTGTAGGTGATGAAATCCTTTTCTGAATCAATTTTGGCCCCAGTAGTTGATACATTATATCCTCACAGTGCTCAAAGCATTAAGGTACTCATAAAATTAGTTAATGACCCATTTACAAATGCCCTTTATGGAAAAAATCACTTTTCTATTCCAGGAAGCTGACATTACATTATCTTTATCATTACAATGTGATAGCATCTGAGAACTATTTACATGAAGGCACTGGCTAGACTAGAAGTTACACGAGGACCAACAATTTATTTGATATTGGGAGTAAAATAAAATACTAAAGTTATTTATTATAACCTATCAAAACACTCTCCGGTGGAATAGTCAAGATGTCTTGCTCACATGACAGAGCCATACTATGGGGGGAAACTTCTGGTTCATTATAGATTGCTTCTCAAAATGGCTAAAGGAATCCTAAACCAATTTCAAACTTCTATTGCAATAACCAAAGCTTTCTGTCCGGTATTTTCAACAGAGGTTTCCCAGAAAGGTTTTTAGGACATTTAAGGAATTCTGGACAGGAGTCTTGTCTGAACTATCTCCATCACACCCCCTCATTTTCCTGTGAGTTATCAGGATAAAAAGGATGTGCACAAAAAAAAAAAAAAGAAAAAAGAAAAAAAAAAAAAAAACAAAACACAACAGCAAGACATAATGCGACCAAGTAAAACTACCACAAAAAAAAAAAAAAAAGAAAGAAAAAAAAAAAGGATGTGCAGATGATCAAGACACCTTACTTTGTTGTAAGAAGAGACCAACCAAAAAGGGCATTCTGGTTTCTCCTGATCAACACGCCATAGGCGGTATAACTCAACCATTCCATTCTGGGCTGAACCCATGTCTTAGATGATAAATATTTAATAAGAAAAGCATTCCAGATTTAGCTTCTTCTCTGCCTATACTTTGCTTCTTTTAATCAGTAGTGTTTGCCTTTTACTTGCGAAGGACTAGATCTGCCCTAAAATTCAGCCCATGATCCCAATGGCACATAAAGCTCAAAGTCCTGGTTGGCTTTTGTGATCATTACTTTATCAATAAAATTAGGGGACAGGACGAGGGCAGAAAACCCTGTCTAGGACCACTTAAGCCTGGCATTCTAAATCCTCACTCTGCCAACTTATCAAAGACGAAAAAGTAGAGTGATGGTCACTGATCATCACTACAGTTGTTGTTCAAGACCCCTGTATTTTAATAAATGCTAGAATAGAGCACAATATCCTCTTGCCAGAAAAAAAAAAAAAAAGAGATCATGTAAGTAACTCAAAGAGGGATCTCCTGTGTGTCAGAGATCACTGAATCAACAATAATTCTGTGCATTTGTGTGCTGGGGGGAAGGAGGATGGGAAATGAGTGGGAGGTGCTTTTATTTTGCTGGTAACCCCTCATAACTGCTGAGGAACTACTACTAATTGTCCTAAGGCAGAAAATTCTGGAAAAATTCTTTAAAACTGGGGGAAGGGAGGATCAAGCAGGGAATGTTATTTTTTAAGCCTTTGTCTCTCATGAGAAGAAGGCCACGGTAGAAGGACAAATAGTCTTCTTTTGCGAGATTTCCTTTGCTGTCTGTATGATGTCTTCATACAACCAGATATTTCTTCCCAGATAGATACATAAATAGTACACTCCATAAAGACATTATCTTTGTTCCAAGAAGTTAATCTTTAAAGATCTGTTTTAAAAGGATCAATACCAAGGAGGATATAAACAGAGTGCTGGACTTAACGTGTGTCAGATACTTTAATTTTCCAAGACGTTTTATGCAGGGTTGGTTCCTATATGGTAGCCAATCTTCAGGTTACTTGACAACTTTAAAACGAGGACATACCTAAACCTGCCAGATCTCCTTAACCAATGGTCAAATTTCACAGTGCCAAGGCCAATTTGGTTCCATTTTATTTATGTGGAGCAGTGACACCTAGTGGCAGGGAAGGCAAATCACAAAAGACAATTCTCTGGTGGTACCTCCCCATCCCTCAAGGGATCCTTAATTTCTCATCGGGATTTCTGGAAAAAAAAAAAAAAAAAAAAAGACCCCAAAAGGGCTTACGTATTTTCTTGGTTGAGCACAGGTCTGATTTTGAAGATATCCAGTGACTTATGATTAAGGGCCATCTCAGTGGGCTGGATCTACTCCAGCTTCTCTGGAACGATGCAAACCCCGTATAGTGCTCAAGAATGGGAGGATCCATAAAGAGACATAGAAGGCACTGATGTTCTAAAGAAGGACCGTGAGTAAATAGGGCATCACAGCTCTTCAACAGCCAACTGAGGACACTGGGCGATTATCCAAAGATTCTGGGGTGAACGGCACACTGAGGACATTTTACCAGAACACGATGAGATGGAAGAATGAACTGCAAATATGAATCACCATCATAGACTCATTGGTCTTCTGCCATTAGACTGTGAGTTCCCTGAAAGCTGCAACTATTATCTTTTCCTTTTGTTAAAACCAGCTACATGTGTCTGACAAATAGCAGGTAACAGTAAATGGCAAATGAAAGGGAAGTAGAGCGATAAAGAGAATGAATCAGTCAGACGAGTACTTCTGGGAAGACTGCATAAGATAAGAAGCCTGCAATACACTTCCACTAAAGCTGAAACAGCTTTTAGCAAACTTGATGTAGTTAAGTCATAGTACTAGTAGTAGACATTCAATGAATACTTATGATACACTATTCAAATGTTTTCCTCTCTTAGCATCCCCATTCAGCATCTGGGAAACCAAAGCACCCTTCATCCAGCTAGGGAGCTACAGGGTTGGGATTCTAACCAGGCACCTGACTCCAGCACCCCTGCTCTTCCCCATGATGCTATGCTGCCTCTCTTCAATAAAAGTGATTTTTTAAGTTCTAAAAAAAGCATTTAACTTACAACAAGACTTCTTAAAGAGTGAGATCCATTATTGCAATGAAAATATGATTCACATATATTATTTCTTCAATGATTCTGTTATATCGAAGGAATCCAACCTTCCATACACCATGCAATGAACGGGCTGTCCTGGTTGGAATATCCACATACCCCCTTCAGATAGATGGAGGTAGGCACTGAGCCCTTCCCCACCCCAAAGACATCTGTTTTGTTTTGTTTTTTATGACTTCACCATATTTTACAAGAGATAGGCTCTCCACTCCTCCACTCCCCCCCCCCAGACATTTTAAGAACAAGATTATATCATTTCTTAAGAGTTCCTGGAAAGTGGGCCTTACAGTTGTTTTTCACAAATTCCTTATTGAAAAACTCTTCCCTCCTGAGGCCATACAGAACCCCAATTTTTCCACCTAGGACCCTGGTCATTCAGAATGAAAGGAAAGCAGGTTATGGGTATATTTCACATTTGGGGTTCATATATGCCTCATCTGAACATGAATGAACTGGAAGGCATCCATAGAGTTTTCTGACTTGATAATATTCTGCAGTGGAAAGATCTTAACTGGCCTTAGGAAGGAAATGTGGTATCTCCTAAGCTCCATTTGTAATCACCCATGAATTGAAGATTGAAAACTCCACTGTAATTGGCATCAACCCATACTGAGCTGAGAAGATCTGAGGTCCCCAAGAGGGGCTATGAGCACATAACCACATAGCAACTCCTCCTTAAATTCTCTTTCTCATTATTATTGTACCCAGTGTTACTGAAGAATAGCTCTCCAATACATTTTGGGGGTGCACTTAGAGACCAAATCAATAGTCTCGAAATCACCTTAACTATCAATTGTGAATTTATAATCTGAATTCTTGCTACCATAGGTTTTCTGTTCCTCGTATCCTTTATTCAAGAATTACGCAATGTTGTATTCTAGGTCTATTGTAATTTAGCATTGACAGTCCACGGTGCCTTTGGGACTAGATTACCTCCCTGCGTGATATCGTTTTTCATTTCTATGCTGACAAATACACCATTTCAACTGTCACTTAAGCAACCAGTTCAAGCTCTACTGTTATTTTAGCTCCATATTGTCAAACAGGTGGATTTATAAATGTGTTACCTGAAGGAAACGTTCCCCCAAAGAGCAGAAGTCGAGACTTTATTTATTTATAATTATTTGTTAGATTTGTAAAAATGTTCCCGTTGCCGAAAAGCCTCTGGCTAAATACAAATTAGAACACTTTTGAATGTAGTAAAAACAGCAGTGGCATCATTTTAATTACCCACTGGGGGAAGCCAGGCAACAAAGATGTATTTCTTTCTTTCTTTCCTTGCTTAATGTAACTGCCTGCTTAGGGATATGAACTTCCGATCTGTGTGTCTGCCACACTGACTACATTGCCAGCACCCATTTACCCCTTCTTAATAACATCCTGATTTTTTTTTTTTTTTTTTTTTGGTGGGGGGCAGTGGTAGGAGGGAGAAAGAGATTATTTTCTCTTATTTTGTAGGCTTAGGAAGAAAGTAATTCAGGTTGACTTTCTCCCAGAAGAGAAGACTAGCTCTTCCCTCCTCCTGGTCTGGACACGGCTGTGGTTTTTGCTGCCCAGCCCTCCAGAATATACTTCTATCCGTTTCCATTTCTTCCAGTCTTCTTTTCCATTCCTCTTGATATTTTCCCACTAAGCTCTCTTCTGCTTACATGAGCCAGCAACAATTTATATTACTTGCAATCAAGAAACCTGACTTACATAGAAGGTTAAACCAAAAGCAAAGAAAAACAGTGTGGACCACCTTCTGGCATAAGAGACAGTATGTAGGTTGGTTTCCAAACCCAAGCGGGTTTGGAGAGTATGTAGGTTGGTTTCCAAACCCCTAGACCAGTTAGGGAACCACACTATTCTTTAAAGATAGTAGAGACTAGTCACTAAAGCAAGGTTCTGACCTTCATACAGATCTGATTTTGACTTCTGACACTGCATGTACTGTACTTGAGCAAGTTCCTTTAACCTCTCTGAAACTCAGTTTCTTCACCCATCAAATGGGTTAACTCTAATGACTACATGAGAAAATGTGTGTTAAGCACTTCTCTCCAGAGATAGCAATAAAGAGTGCTCAATAAATGTTGGCTAATTTGGGTTTTTTATCATCATCTGTCAACTGAGGAATAATAATACCCACACTCACGGAGTTATTCTCAGGACGAAGTATGTGAGACAATACTTTGAAATATAGAAAGAGTCCACAAATATGAAACCAGAAAAAACAGACAAGCTGCTCTCCGGCTCACGCACAGAACTGAACTGGTTCATACAGCAAGGCAATGCTGGCCCAGCGTTTCCTCTGGTAAGGGATGTTCAGCAAGTAGTCGGAGGTTTTCATGTTCCAACAGAGGTGGGAAAAGGGAAATTACCCTGGAACAAAGAGACCTATTTTAGGAAAGCCTCTCTTTAAAATTAGTTGTTGATGATATATTTTAGACATTCAAACAAAGAATAATTTAATGAAAACCAACATGCCCATCACTCAGCTTAAGAAATAAAACCTTGCTAATAGCGATGAAATCCTTTGTGTAGCTTTTCCTATCACATTCCTTCCCCTATCCCCTAATTTTTCTACATATGCATTCATCCCTAAACTATACGTAACTATATACACATAGCTATATAATTCTTCTTGCAAATTTTAACATTATAAAATAAATGGTGCTGGTATACTGCATGGAATCTTAGGTAACTTGCTTTTTTTCCCTCTCTCTCAACATTATGTTTTTTGTGGGTTTTTAAAATTTTACTGTAGTTGATTTACAATATTGTGTTAATTTCTGCTGTACAGCAAAGTGACTCAGTTATACACATATATACATTCTTTTTCATATTCTTTTCCACTATGGTTTATCACAAGATATTGAATGTAGTTCCCTGTGCTATAGAGTAGGACCCTGCTGTTTATCCATTCTGTATATAATAGTTTGCATCTGCTAATCCCAAACTCCCAAGCCTTCCCTCCCCACACCCCTTCCACCTTGGCAACCACAAGTCTGTTCTTTCTCAACATTATGTTTCTGAGATACAACCTGTGTTGTGTATGGTTTTGTTCAGTTCTGAATAGTATGATTTCATAGGAATGTGTCATCATGATGGTGATGGACATTTATTAGATCACTTCCGGTTCCAACACTTTCTCATCCGACTCCTCTGTGCCTCAGCTCCAGAATACCTCCAGGCTAGTAGTTCTCAAACTTGAGAGTCTACCCGCATCACCTGGAGGGCTTCTTAAAACAAAGGTTGCTGGGTCCCTCTCCCAGAGTTTCTGATTCAGTAAATCTGAGATGAGATTCAAGACTTGAGACCATATTCAAGCCCCTGGGTCCCTGTCCCTTGAAGTAAAAGGCTTTTGCTTTAGTCTCCTGGGCCTCCCTTGAGTCTCAAAAGGCTGACTCAGGAGTTAAACGATTAGGAATGTGAAGATGTAGAAACGAAGACTAGCTATTGAGTGGGGAAACTGGTACCAATTTAGACTATAAACCTGCCACGTGGCGGAATCACCGAACTCCCAGTTCCCTGAAAGACACAGATACAGGCCTGACACACAGTCCTGAGTCGTTTTTACAGGAGCCGACCCCCTCCAGATGGAAACTGCTGACCACAAGAACGCAGATCCTAGACTGAAGGTTGATGATGCTTGAAACTTCACCTTGATTCCCCAAATCCCAGTACTATGCATGCACTGACCATGCACCCTGCAGCCCCCTCCCTCCCACTGCCTTTAAAACCCCTTCCCTGGGCTTCCCTGGTGGCGCAGTGGTTGAGAGTCCGCCTGCCGATGCAGGGGACACAGGTTCGTGCCCCGGTCCGGGAAGATCCCACGTGCCACGAAGCGGCTGGGCCTGTGAGCCATGGCCGCTGAGCCTGCGCGTCCGGAGCCTGTGCTCCGCAACGGGAGAAGCCACAACAGTGAGAGGCCCGCGTACCGCAAAAAAAACAAAAAAACAAAAAAAACAAAAAAAAACCCCTTCCCTGAAAGCCAACGGGGAGTTCAGGTCTTTTGAGCATGAGCTACCTGTTCTCCTTGCTCGGCGCCCTGCTATAAACACTGCACTTTCCTTCACCACAACCTGACGTCAGTAGATCGGCTTTACCACGTGCAGGCGAGCAGACCCAAATTTGGTTTGGTAACAAAATGTGCACTTTTAACAAGTTTCCAGGTGATGGGGGTTTTGCTGCTCCCTGGGGCCACACTTTGAGAACCATCCCTCCAGGTTATATTTAAGAGGGGAAGTGGCAGGACTTAGAATACAAACACCTTCAGCTTTGCTAGATATCGCCAAGTCGTTTTCTAAAGCAGTTGAATCGACTATATATGGGTATTCCCCACTCTCCAAATTCTCATGGACCCTGGGAAAATACCTTTATCATTTTTTTCAAAGTCGCCAATTAGTATTTCCCGCCAGGCAGAAAGCTACTCATGTTGTATTAGTTCCATCAGACCTACCACACGACACACACCGCAAAGTTGGTTATAAATGGGTGAATGCTTGGCAAAGCCTCCAAGTTCACCTGGCAGCATCCTTACCCCAGGGTAGAGAAGACTCCAGTCTGCGAGGCAAGAACTCAAACATCTTCTATGACAGGGACATGCTTGGTGACTCTAGTTACTAATTTCCTTGGATTTCAAATTCTGCCTTTTCATCCAATTATCCTCTGTGTATAACCAAAATGGAGCTCATGCTGGCCAAGTCCCAGCTATCCTTTGGGGTTCATATTACATGAGCGCTCGGCGGGGCGGGGGGGGGTCTGTCCTCAGGGGAGAGGTAGAAACCCTCATATGTACTGAGTTTCCACCACATGTCAGACACTTGATCTCATTTAATTTCCATAGAAGTCTATGTTGCAGGCCTCATTATCTCCAATGCATATAGTTGTAGTAATAATAGTAATAACATCATCTAAAGTTATTGAGTGCTTCCTGTGTATAAGGCACTGTCTAAGCTCCTTGTATGGATCAATTCATTTAATCCTCACCACAGTCCATGGTATGATGAGCAATGGTTTAGAGCAATTAAATAATTTGATCCCAGCTGCATCCCCAGTCAATGAAGTCCTAATCTGTTTGACTCCAAGATCACTGTTCCTTCCTGTTTTACCATCAGTATCAGTCACTTCACTTTTCACACACAAAATGGAATCCCAAGTTTGGGGAGATGCAATCTCAGCTTTGTTTCTATCAGTTCAGCTGGAATGAGCCCCAAGGATTCCCAAACCATTGAGGAGAAACACACAAAGACTTACATGAACAACTCTTTTTTTTCCCCCAAAGGAAACTAGCTAGATTCAGTGGACCGAAACTCCAACTGGAAAGCTTTTAAGGAGGGTGGAAAATAAACATGAAATTTAATTTGAAAATATATTTACTGACACCCCTCTGTCAATCAGATGTCTCCCTGGCATTTGCCCATGTCTAATAGCCGTGAACTTCAGCTGAAGGAAGGCTTTCTGTTACTGATCAAAATTATTGTATCACAGACCATTCACATTCAGAAGCCGTTGCCTTTCCTGTATCTTATTTTTTGTTTGGGGAAATATTGAGAGAGTCTTTGCTACAGACTGTGCTACCAGACAAGATGAATGATCATCAAAATACAGTCAGTGAAATTTAAAAATATGGATAAAGAAAAGATATTAATATCCTTTCTAAGGTAATCAGTACTTTTTGTTTGACAAAGAAATTGCCCAGTGTTCATGGTTTATGCAAATAATATATGTTAATGTCAAAGCTGCAGAGTATATAGCTTTGCATATGAGTGTTTGTGGAAAATACCTGCCAATACATTTTAAACCTTACCCTCATATAAACACGACGATTTCATAAATATACAGCACCTTGTTCTTAAAAACATTTATTATAATTTTATGCAATGCAAATCCCATTAGAATAAATTATTTTTTGCTAAAATGGCGAAGTCAGCAAAATTACAGGGAAATATAAAGTCCCTGCCATTGTGTGCTTTTCAATCACATCAAGATGAGCCCAATACCATGTTGAATAGAGTAGTGAGAGAAACAAAGAACCCAATCAAAAAATGGGCAGAAGACCTTAATAGACATGTCTCCAAAGAAGACATACAGACGGCCAGCAGGCACATGAAAAGATGCTCAACATCACTAATTCTGAGAGAAATGCAAATCAAAACTACGAGGTACCACCTCACACCAGTCAGAATGGCCATCATTAAAACGTCTACAAATAACAAATGCTGGAGAGGATGTGGAGAAAAGGGAACCCTCCTACACTGTTGGTAGGAATGTAAGTTGGTGCAGCCACTATGGGAAACAGTATGGAGGTTCCTCAGAAAACTAAAAATAGAATTACCATATGATCCAGCAATCCCACTCCTGGGCATATACCTGGACAAAACTAATTCAAAAACATAATGTACCCCTATGTTCACAACAGCATTATTCACAATAGCCAAAACACGGAAACAACCTAAATGTCCATCGACAGATCAATGGATAAAGAAGATGTGGAAGATATACAATGGAATACTACTCAGCTGTAAAAAAGAATGAAATAATGCCATGTGCAGCAACATGGATGGACCTAAAGATTATCATGCTAAGTGAAGTAAGTCAGACAGAGAAAGACAAATACCATATGGTATCACTTATATGTGGAATCTAAACTATGGCACAAATGAACCTATCTATGAAACAGAAACAGACTCACAGACATAGAGATCAGACTTGTGGTTGCCAAGGGGGACGGGGGGAGGAAGCGGGATGAACTGGGAGTTTGGGGCTGGTAGCTGCAAACTATTACATGTAGAATGGATAAACAACAAGGTCCTATTGACAGCACAGGGAACTATATCCAATCTCCTGGGATAAACCATAATGGAAAAGAATATGTAAAAAAAGAATGTCTCTATGTGTGTAACTGAGTCACTTTGCTGTACAGCAGAGATTGGCACAGCATTGTAAATCAACTCTACTTCAATTAAAAATTATTTTTTATTTCATTGACAATTAACAGTAAGTTTAAAAGACAGAAAAACCTTTAAAGGGATTTGAGGAACTGCAGTTTATTCCATAACTGTCAGTACATGTTCTGGACTCCCCATCTCTACCTGAATGATATCTGCGTCTGTCCTAGACACCTGTGGGGTGGAATCAGGGCACGGATGATAGTCACTCCCCGCTTACTGCTTGAATAGAGGGCACACAAGCTTGAGACTGTTGCGAGGCTGACCCCATGCTTACTTGACCAGAAGGAAGCCAGTCTGTAGGGCTGTGTGGCTCTGAGTGGCTCCAAGAAAGAGGCTGAGAGAGTAGCTACCTTGGATCCCAGTGGTGTTCTGATTCTCGGTTCTCGTCGCTCGTTTCTGCTGAGTTTCCAATTTCTGATTCTAGCCTCCTGAGAGGTCGGGCTCTATTTCGTATTAAGTTCCATGTTATGCCTTTGAATCCTTACAATAAATCTCCCTTTCATTTTTCCTTAGCCTGATTTGAATGATCTCCTGTTACTTGCAAATGAAAGGCATCAACAACAGATGCAGCTTTCACGAAGGTGGGAGCTAAAACCGCGGATCATCACTGTCTTGAAGGGCGCGTATTCTGGAAGGCTTGAAAAGGGCAAGCATGTCTACGCTTTACAAAGAGATAAATGGCTCAGAGAAATTATATATCATGGAAGGTATGAAAATCACCTCTGAAATCACTAACATAATCACCCCACTCTACAACCACAGCTTCCTGATCCCTCCAACTTGCTTATTCAACTGCTCCCTTCATGACCCCCTTGGCGTCACCAAGACATTTTGTCACGGCTCCACTACTCTTTTCCCTTTCTTTCTGTGTCCTCCCCACACCTTCGTTTACCTCTCTGGTTTCACGGTCCTTGGTCCTTATTTCTACAATTTCCTTGATAATATCCTTGCCCTTTTGCATTTCCCTACACTCACCAGGACAAAAATCCCAGCCCCAAATGAACTATATCCTCCCCTTTTCCATGTGTTATGGGCTGAATTGTGTTTCCCAAAAAATTCATGTTGAAATCTTAAACCCCAGCACTTCAGAATGTGACTGTATTTGGAGATAGGGTCTTTAGAGAGGTAAGTAAAGTGAGACCATTGGGGTGGGTCCAATCTAATACGAAGAGTTAGGGGAATTCCCTGATGGTCCAGTGGTTAGAATTCTGCGCTTTCACTGCCGAGGGCATGGGTTTAATACCTGGTTGGAGAACTAAGTCCTGCAAGTCACGTGGCATGGCCAAAAAAAAAAGAAGAGTTGGGACACAGACACACACAAAAGAAAGACTACGTGAAAACAGAGAGGATGTTCATCTATAAGCCAAGAAGAGAGACCCTCAGAAAAAACAACCCTGCCAACACCTTGACCTTGGACTTCTAGCCTCCAAGACTATGAGCAATAAATGTCTGTTACTTAAGCCAACCAGTCTCTGGTACTTTGTTATGGCAGCCCTGGCAAACTAATATATGATACAGGCCCCTGAGCATCTGAGAGTTGCTGGAGAAAACTACACACCTGGTCAGGATGCTTTCATTATAAAGTTATGATCATTGCCAACCCTAACTGGACCCTCGGCAGTGCCCAGGAATCCTGCTACGGTTCTCTCTGAGCAACTTACGTGTCCTATCCTCAATGACTATTTCTAATTTTTTCCAATCTCCTCAAATCTCCAAATGTCCCCCACACTTCCCATCCCTCTCAAGGATGACCTTAACTCCTACTGCACACTACAAGAAGAGCCATCAGAAGCAAAAGCCTCCAACTCTCTGTCCATACACCTACCATCCTACCTACAACCTGCTTCACTCACGCTCTGGTTCCCATGCCCCACACCCCAGCCTTCTTAGAATCTTCTCTGTTTTCAATCATTCTACCTCAACTAGCTTCTTTCCATCAGTATGTAAAAAGTGCTCAAGTTTCTCCCAGGTTATTTCAGTCTCCCTGACTATAAGATGAACATAATTACAGCTACCTTAAATGGCTGTTATGCAAGTGTCTAGCACATGCCTGGAACACCACAGACACATACGATCCTACTTACATTTCCATCAGAATGTCAATGTCTCTGTCTCTCTGTTTCTCTCTGTCTCTCTCTCTCTGTATATATATGTGTATCTAGATTTATATTTTACATTTATATAAATATATGTAAATATTTACTATAATATATATTATATGAAAACTGTATGTCATAGATTTTGCATATAAGGAAGAAGAAATACTTTTCTTTTCCCAGTAGATATTTAAAGTTTAAAAATAATTATTTTCATCTCTCAACTCTGACACACTGATTTAGACTGTGCTTGATGAGACCCCCGGAGAATAAAACACGTTCTGTGTCACATGAAGAGGCCAGAACACGTTGTTCAGGACAAAACAGTGAGGCTGCTGGCACTGCCCCTGGTGATGTACATGCAGAAGTTGACACTATAAAGAAAACACTGCCTTGGTTAAAATAAAGTACAGGTCCTTTTCCAGACAACACAGAGGGAGCACAGGGACAAAGGATGGGGGAAGTGCTGCTCTGGGACAGTCACGCTGGGGAGGATAAACTCTGGAGTATAAGCATGGAATCTCTGTTACAACTGCTGCTCTGGCAGGGAACCACTAGTCCCCCAGCCTGGATATCTTCACCATGGAAATGACCTTTGAGCCCCTGGCCATCACCATCACAAGAAACAAGGGGACCAGCATATACAGTTGTCACTACCGATGCTCTCCTCCTTGCCACTGGACAAGAAGCACCACATGCCCTGTGTCACGCATCAGTACTGCTCTGACTCGGCCAGCTCAGTCCACTCCCTTCACCCTGAGGCCAGCATGCCCTGATGCCCGAGGAGGAAGAAGAACCACTGGTGCCTTCCGAGTGGTTACTGGAGAAGCTGTGTGGCCAACTGTGTGTTCAAGAATCTGGTGGTCACTGCACGCACAAGTTCTGTAGAAGATGTTCTTTGAAGTCAGAGCTATGTCTCAGGACAACACCAGGCTGATGGTGGTGATGCAGTGACCAGCAGACTGAGGGGCTCTTCATCCACTGTGGGCATGTCTGCAGAGCTGTGGAGGGTGGCCCTGTGTCAGTGCTCCCTCACTGTCAAGCTGCCAGTGTCCCACATCTGGATCTACTTGGGGGCCATGGATAGGACATGGGAAGATGGGATTTGCTCACAGAGTCTCCAGGCCAGGCCTTGGCTCTCCCTGGAAGTGTCCTGAGTCTGTCTGAGCCAGACCACTTCATTAACAGGCCTCTCTGCTATTGTGTTTGTCATGCAGGGATGTGTGGTTGAGCCAGTGTGCTCCCAGCCCCGGACTCAGTGAGTTTCACTCTCCACTCGGTCCTGTTTCTCCAGGGCTGCCAAGACAACACCAGGTCACCCACACTCTGTTGCCAGATACAGTGCTAGCTCCACCCACCCTTGTTCCCTCCTAGATGTACTGCAGACCACTCTAGTCAGGTCTTCTATTGTTTTCTAGACTGTATATAAATTTGATTACTTTTGGATTTTTTATTTCTCACACACACACACACACACACACACACACACACACACACACTGTATTTTATTTTTTATTTTCTGATTTAAATAAAAACTGAAAAGGCAAAAATATGTAAATATATAAAGAATAGTGGCCTTAGAGGAGATTTCCGGCAAGTCTTATAAATCCAGTATATAATTAATCATCCCAAATGATTAAAGGAAAATTAAGACTGGGAAGAGTTGTGTAATGAGATTCACACCTCATTCCTGAATTTCCTTTTACCTGTGGCCCTTCTTGCTTCTGGACAGATAACAGTCATTGTCAAGGGGTGGCTAAACAGACAGAAGCACAGAGTCCTTCTCTTGCTTTTGTCTTTGAAAAATGTAGACCTTTGAATTTCAGAAACCTAAGCCCTGAGGGAAATCAGGAAGCAGAAAATACAATGTGTAAGTGCATCCTGTGAATAGAAAGAAATCCCTGGGCTAAAAGAATCAAGGGCACAAATATGACCATTGGTACCAATTTCTAGGAATCCTTTTTCAGCAAAGCAGGGACAGGACTAAATGTCAAGAAGAAATTGGGGCCTGAATTGCAAGTCTCTTCCTGAGAAAGCAGCTTACTGTTATGAAAATGAGAGCAAGAACCCAGAGGAACACCACCAGCCCCACTACCCCTCCCGCATATGGAAGAACAAGTGTTGAGATACAGACACACTGTGGGGGGACGAGAGGAATCTCTATAGCTCAGTGATTCACAGCAGGGGATGACTTTGACCCTGAGGGAACACTTGGCAATATCTGGAGACACATTTGGTGTCATAAGTGGGAGGGAGGTGTTGCTACTGGCATTTATTAGGTAGAGGCTAGAGATGCTGCCAATGACCCAGCGATGCACAGGACAGCCGCCAACAAAGAGCAGTCTGAACCGAGATGTCAGTGGTGAAACTGTTGAGTAGAATCAGCTACTTAACTGCAGGACCCAATGCAAAGTGAAAATGTAGGTCCACACGTTCAAAAATGTCCAAGTGGTGATGGCAGAGCGTTAAACCAAGCACAGTTCTTTCTAAGCATGTGGACCTGAGAAACTAC
This sequence comes from Orcinus orca, assembly GCF_937001465.1. Classification (NCBI taxonomy): domain Eukaryota; kingdom Metazoa; phylum Chordata; class Mammalia; order Artiodactyla; family Delphinidae; genus Orcinus; species Orcinus orca. Next base: position 69,331,476 of record NC_064574.1, on the reverse strand, counting down.
ACAGATTGCACATCCATGAAGCCATTCCTGCTGCTGAGAAGCCTGTGCAGGTAGCCCTTTTATCATCCAAGGGCCATGAGGCCATCCCCCTAAAAGGAAGTCTGGGAGTGGCTGGGCTTCCCTGGGACTGTCCTCTGACCTGCAGAAGCTCCAAGGAAGAGACCAGACGTAGACATATCATGTACCATGAATACAGGGGAGAACAAAAAACAAGTAGATTTAGGAAGCCAGTCTATGAGGCATCAGATTCATCCAACTAGAGAAGAAATTTCAAATATGCAAAGTTCCCCAACTGTGACTGCAGGAGAAATAAAAGCGTGTTTCTAAAGGCACTGGTCCTGAGGAAATCGTCAGGCAAGAGAGTTATAAAAAAATCAGTAGAGGGCTTCCCTAGCGGCGCAGTGGTTGAGAGTCCGCCTGCCGATGCAGGGGACACAGGTTCGTGCCCCGGTCCGGGAGGATCCCACATGCCGCGGAGCGGCTGGGCCCGTGAGCCATGGCCGCTAAGCCTGCGTGTCCGGAGCCTGTGCTCTGCAACGGGAGAGGCCACAACAGTGAGAGGCACGCGTACCGCAAAAAAAAAAAAATCAGTAGAAAAACAAATGTTTCTCTAATTCGGGGGTCCCCAACCTCCAGGCTGTGGACTGCTACTGGTCCTGTTAGGACCTGGGCTGCACGGCAGGAGGTGAGCAGCGGGTGAGTAAGCGAATCTTCACGTGCCGTTTCCCATCTCTCCCCACTGCTGGCACTGCCGCCTGAACCATCCATCCCCCATCTGTGGAAGAACGGTCTTCCACAAAACCAGTCCCTGGTGCCAGAAAGATTGGGGACCGCTGCTCTAAGTTACCTAAATTCTTTCATTTGCTAAATAGCAGGACAGGTGTTTGAACCCAGATCTGCCTTCTCCAGATGCAGGAACTTCAACAATAAGCAGGTAGGTCACAGGAGGTCAGTAAGCAATTGTCAGTGGGTCAAACTCAGGGCCGGGACCATCCCTCTCTCTGCACATGACATGACAATCATCACGAGCTGGTGGGATGGGAGAATGATACATTTCTAGGGATCTAAACTTTCAGCAAGAGGAGGAAGATCATTTAAATCCTTCTTACTCAGTGGGCATTTCCTCAGGACTCCAGGCCAGGATCAGACTCTGTAATGCATGTTGAATCCCTTGCCCTGTCTGTTCTACAAACAGCCAACCCATGGTGTGAATGAAAGACATCTCTCCCGTTAGTAAGAGCCTTCGGGTTATGAATGAGAAACCATTTCCTTCCAGAGCATCCCTGGAGCACATGTCTAGGGAGGTTGAAATTTCACCTGGAACCGCACCTCTGAGTGATGACTAGATTCCACGGATGAATGACCATAGAATCACCAGCACAAAACAGACGGGACACGCATTTTCACAGGCAGAAGTCAGTCTGATGATCCCATTAGAATTAGGAAGGAATGGACACAAGACTTCCAGGGGCAGAGGGCGGGGAGGATCTGTGGTCTCTTAGTGTACTTCATCTTTGGAAAGCTGCCTCTCTGCCAGGCAGACATACATCAACAGAAACCATCCAGGCCTTGGTGGGACCATGACCCTTTGTGGTTTGCAGCATCACCCAGGGCAACCCTCAAATGTCATATAAGAGCAAAGGCCGGGACTGCAATGGATTGATGGAGGAAAACTCTGTGTGTGATAACACATTGTGTTTGTGTGTATTTGTGTGTGTGTGTGTGTGTGTGTGTGTGTGTGTGTGTGTTATGGTTCTTCCCAGCCTTGCAGAGTTGCAGACTCTGAAGCCCCCACCAATGGATCAACCCTACTGTGTTTCTTAATCCAAATCCTCCTGGGAAGATGATGGTCTTACCAACAGCTGGGGATTGGGGGACCCTAGGCCAATCCTCTCTGACTTCCTTTCTTCTGCCTCAGTTCCCCTGCCTCTCATGCAGGTGGTGAAGAGTCTGGAGTCCTGTAGGGAACCCCAGTCTGTATGCCCAGTCAGTTCACACCCTGCTTAGTTCTCTGAAGTGACCTTTTCCTAGTAAGTTTGACCTCCATCCTCTCTGTCCCTCTCTTTAATCTGTCCCCTCTTCATACACCCCAGCCTGCCAGCACAGGCCTGTCTTCAGGGATCACCACTCCTGAGAACATCTCTGAATGAGAAACACGAAGATAGAAAGTGGGAGTGAAAACAGAAAGAAATCAAGACTTAACTGAACAACCAGACCCAAAATCGGGAGCTTTTCCAGTGTCACACGGTGGCTAAATGCAGACACCCAGGGAGTTTCTTTTCCCTCTTGCTTTTATTTTCTAACTTTCTCGTTTCTTTATCGAAGATCTTTACAGCAGCACTGTTTATTCTTATCTCTTGATATATAATAGAACTGACACCTCTCATAGGAAATGGGCATATTCTCTCCTTGGCCAAAATAAATGACATGTAGGCCAAAAAAGATGCTTGCCACCCTAGAGATACTTTGGACTGGTAGAACATTTACTCTGCAATTTCCATGGTCTTTTACAAACATTAAGTCATCGGTCCCTCCCAACACTCTGCTGGATCCACATTTCACTGGTGAAGAGATTTTGGCCAGGAGAAGTCAACTAACTTCCCCAAGATGGCAGTGAGTGCCAAGGCAAGGGTTTTATGACTCCCAGGTTCCAGAAACAGTCTCATAGGAGAAAAATATTAAGTAAATCATATCACAAATGCATAATTATAAACCACAATAAGTAAAACTGGAGCTGTATCTCCAGCAGCAGATGATGAGTCAAATAAATGATGGTTCATCCATATATAATAAATTCCTAGTGTAGGCAATAAAAATGAATATGCATAAATACATTTACTTATTTACAATATGTGCTCTATATGCTGATACATAAAAAGAAAACAGGGTACAGAACAGATTATAAAATATGATCCTAATTTTCTTAGAAGAAAAACAAAAGACATATAGACATAGCCCAGGCTTCTAACTGCTATGGCTACTGCCCTTCTTCTGGGTACAGACCATCCTGTTAGCCCATCCTTTAGGACAGGGATGGGAAAACCATAGCCCATGGACCAAATCCACCCTGCTGTCTGTCTTTCCAAATAAAATTTTACTGGAACACACACACCCACTCATTTACATACTGTCTGAGCCTCCTTTTATGCTACAACAGCAGAGTTGTGTAGTTGTAGCAGACACTGTATGACACCAAAGCCTAAAATATTTATTATCTGGTCCTTTACAGAAAAAACTTGCCAACCCCTGTACTAGCCTACCCAGGAATCTGAGGGTATGCATGTTCTGAAATTATAGTATCTTTAGTCCCATCTAAGTGCCAGTCTTTGTGCAAGCACCCCTCACTTCATTAGCTCAACAGGCCTGCAAGGTAGGTACTGTTATTAACCTCACTTTGTGTAATAGGGCAGAATGAATCTGACTCCATAATGGATCTGTTTCTTTCATTGTAACCTTTATATTCTATTGCTTTTGCTACAAGTTAAGAATGTTGCCTATAGCCTGAAGTACACAGAATAGCCCATTCTCAAGGCTCTGGCCTTTAAAGGTATAACAGTTTTCCATTCATATAAAGATAAAAAGTTGCAGAACAGAGAAGAACATTTGTCTTGTTGGAGGTTGTTGACAGGAACATCGTGACCTGACCTACCTGGACAGTTGCAAGAACAAAGGATTCCGGCACCGAGAAGTTTGCAACAACAAACCACACCCCCTCCCCTTTCAGTATAAAAGAAGCTTGAATTCTAACTTGGGGAAGATGGTTCTTTGGGACACGAGTCTACCATCTTCTCAGTCTGCTGGCTTTCCAAATAAAGCTGCTATTCCTTGCCCCAACACCTCATCTCTCGATTCATCAGCCTGTCGTCTGGCGAGCAGTATGACCTTGGACTCAGTAACATTTGCAGATGAGAAAACTGGGGTGCAGGGAGGGTAAGTAACCTGCCCAAGATCACACTGCTGGTAAAAGAAAGAGCTGAGATTCAAATGGAGCTTTTCCCAGGCAAGGACACGCTGACTCCAAAATTAGTGTAAGAGAGACTCACATGCTTCTCCTTAGCTCTTGGTTCTAACCTCTGGCTTCATAAATAGAGCCGCTTCTAGCCTTATCTCTGTCTGAAGTCCTGTAATTCTGTCAGTATCTCTAACTCTGGACATAAATGATTAATAATGTGAATCAGATCGGACATCAGTAGGAACGCCACGGTGCAGCCAGGGCAAACCACAAGTCTGGACGGATGTCAGAGGTACAGATGGCAATGGTATTGATCACCACTAGAGCAGTCAGCTGTCAAAGGAAGCTTCTGGATGAGGGCCACCACCTGAGCCCTTGATTGTGGAGGATTTTAAAAGCTAGGACAGTGGGGGAAACGCAGTCCAGCGAGAAGGCATAGGGTATGCTAAGAGCAGAGCTGGAAATGGTCTCATGGAATGCTCCCTAACACTGCAGGTACCAAAGCCCGCAGGGCAGTGCAGGAAAGGAAAGGGGAGGGTAGTGAATCTTAAGTACATGTTTAGCCCTTTGGTACAGTCATGAACAAGCATTTACACAGTGGTATGTATATTATTTTACAATAAATTCCTTTCATTTTAATTTCTCCTTTATATTACAATTAGGTCACATAGATTTTTTAATTATACGTGTGGATTGGTTACATTATCTATGAATTTCATTTCAGGGGGTCCTACAAAATATTTTTTATAAAAAGAGAACACTGGGTTAAATGGATGTTGAAAACCAATAGCCTAGTACATTCAGGGAACAGTAGGGGTTCCATGAGGCTGAAGCTGGGTGGAGGGTTGGAGATACGAGTTGTAAGAGGATGAGTTGAGTGAGACAGGAAGGAAGCAGATTATGGGAGAATCCTTGGGCACAGAGGCCATTTTACCTTGAAGCTAATGACACTGAAGTTTCAGTTAGCCCCTCACACGCTTGGGGCCAGTCCAAGACCTTGGGAGGAACCCTACAACATATTCAGGTGGTCATGTTTGTTTTTTTTTAATTTGAAATATATTTTAATTTCCATTTTGCTTAAAGAGGGTCTTCCCCAAAATTGCATATGGAGGGCCCCACAAACTCTGGACAGCTCTGCTTGGGTGGAATTCATGCTTCAACAATGTGGAACACAAGGGTGTGTTTAAGCAAAGAAGTGACAAAACCCCTGGTGCAGAAAAATCACTGGGCACTGTTCTCTCAAGGAGATAAATGTTCTTGCTTCTCATTTCCATTCCAGAGCAGTGAAACAGGCAATGCGGTTTGGATTTGCCTTGTGCACCATCCACATATGGAACTAGATACAACGCTGCATGGTCACGATGGTCCATCCGCCATCATGCTCTCCATCCAGCAAGTCCCGCACATCCGACTGTCCCAGACACATTTCCCTCACGGAACAAATGAACTATTCCTGGGTTGGAGGTAGGAAGACCAGTCCTTGCACCAACCCTAGCATGAGGACACATTTTTTTTTTTTTTTCCGGTACGCGGGCCTCTCACTGCTGTGGCCTCTCCCGTTGCGGAGCACAGGCTCCAGACGCGCAGGCTCAGTGGCCATGGCTCACAGGCCCAGCCGCTCCGCGGCATGTGGGATCTTCCCGGACCGGGGCACGAACCCACGTCCCCTGCTTCAGCAGGCGGACTCTCAACCACTGCGCCACCAGGGAAGCCCCCAGGACACATCTTTATATTCCTCATACCTTCCTGAATTTGTGGCTCCGTTGCCTGGGTAAGGCACAACTACACCAGCACTCGTTGCAAATATGTTCATTCACTCTACAACCATTCTTTGTACTCCTGCTACATACCAGGTCTTGTGGTAGATGCAAGAAAGATGGATAACAAGGTGATTCATGTGTAGTTTTTGGAGTCTTTGCACACCACTTACTAGCTAGGTGAATTGTGCATGATGTGATTTCAAATTTATCTTTACTATAAAATGGAAATGATACCAGTGAGCATCTTGTATTTTCTGTCCCACAAGTCTTTCTCTTTCTTGTTTAAGTTTCCACTGTGTTACATAATTATCTTTTTGAGGTAGAGTTTTCATATGATAAGATGCAGTTCTTAAGTGTTTAGTTTGATGGGTTTGGATAACTGTGTACGTCCAAGTAAACTCCACTGTAAACGAGACACAGAACACTTCCATCACCCCAGGAAGTCCCTTTAGGCCCCTTTCAGATCAATCCCCCCCCGACCCTGAAACAACCACTTCTTATTTCTATGACCGTGGATAAATATTTTCATACATAAGTATCTTTTTGTGTCTGGCTTCATCTCAACATCATAATTATACATTCACGTTGTCATATATACCAGTTGATTCCCTTATTGTTGTTGTTGAGTGTTATATATTCCATTGCCTCTGTATATCCACAATTTGTCTATTCATTCACCCAATGATGGACATTTGGGTTGTTTCCAGAGTTTGGCTATTGTGAATACAGCTGCTGTGAGCATTGCTGGGCAGGTCTTTTTGTGGCCACATGATTACATTTCTCTTGGGTAAGTATCCAGGAGTGGAATTTCTGGGTCATTGGGCAAATGGATGTTTAACTTTATAAGAAATTAACGAACAACCCTCCAAAATGGTTGTAACATTTGACACCTCCCCCAGCAAGCAACGTAATGTTCCTGCAGCCTCTCCACATCCTAACTCTCGCTTTTGCCAATTCTGGTTTTTCTTTTGTTTGTTTTTACCATTCTAGTGGCTGTAAAATGGTATCTCATTGTGGCTGGAATTTGTATTCCTTGTCGACTCATGATAATGAACACCCTTTCCATCCACTTATTGGCTATCTGTGTATCTTCTTTCACGAAGTGTATGTTCAAGGCTTTTGCTCATTTTAAGGTGCTTGTGGATTTGTATTGTAAAATTCGTAGGCACTGTTTATATGTTCTGGACATGGGTTCTCTGTCAGATAGCTGTACTGTGAATAATGTTTATCCAGTCTGTGGGCTGAACCATAAATGTAACCACACCTACCACCAGGAATTTTCAGTGATATGAACCAATAGAATCCTCTTTCTTAAAGTTCAATTAAATTGAATCTCTGGACTCTGTCCTTTTCAAGTGGGAGTCTTGTTTGACACATTGAGAAATACCTACCTCACAGAGCAGATGTGAGGATCAGATGAGATTGAATGTGATAATACATGGAAAGTCTTTAACACAGGATCCAGCCCATAATAAACTGTTTCTGTTGGTTCTACTAACATAAAAACAAACAAACAACAAAAACAGCCCTTTCTATTTCAAGAAAATAGTATTTCTATAGGAGGGGAGAGGCAAGAAAAAACTATGAGGATTTATGGGACAATCTCGTGACTGAATATAGAAAGGCATGTCAAATAAACTTTCCAACAAAAGACTGGAAGATTATTAGGCAATAGTAAAAATTGGAAAGGAAGATGGCAGAGGGGATGCAGTTTCTAGGCAAAAGGAAGGGTATGAAAAAGTTCAATGGGATGCAAATACCTGTGGCATTAGGCAAGGCTGCAGTGTACAGGTTGAGACATGATGGGAAATGAGGTTAGGGATGTAGGTGAGGTCAGATTATTGAGGGTCTTTGCTACACAGTGTTTGTTCTTTGTCCTACAGACCTAGTTTCTCAAAATGCATCCTCAGAGCAGCAATATCAGCACCAACATTATCTGGGAGCTTATTACTATTGATCAAATCAAAATCTGAATTTTAAACACACTCCATGTGATTCATATTCAAATAAAGTCTCTAGAGCACTGCTATAGACCAGGGGTCCCCAACGCCCGGGCCGCGGACCAGTACCAGTCCATGGCCTATGAGGAACTGGGCCGCACAGCAGGAGGTGAGCAGTGGGCGAGCCAGCAAAGCTTTATCTGCCGCTCCACATCGTTCCCCATCGCTTGCATTACTGCCTGACCCATCGCTGGCTCGCATTACCACCTGACCCATCGTTCTCATTACCGCCTGACCCATCACTCGCGTTGCCGCCTGAACCATCGCTCGCACTACCGCCTGACCTATCGCTCTCATTACCGCCTGACCCATCACTGGCTGGCATTACCACCTGACCCATCGCTGGCTGGCATTACCGCCTGAACCATCGCTCTCATAACCGCCTGACCCATCGCTGGCTGGCATTACCGCCTGAACCATCGCTCTCATAACCGCCTGACCCATGCTGGCTGGCATTACCGCCTGAACTATCCCCACCCCCACCCCACCCCCGTCCGGGGAAAAACTGTCTTCCAGGAAACCGGTCCCTGGTGCCAAAAAAGTTGGGGACCGCTGCTACAGACAAGGAGAGTCATCTGAAGATCTGAGCAGGAGAGTGATTTGATCAGATTTACGGGTTAGGAATTCGGAGGCAACACGGAGGATAGTCTGGAGGAGGTTAGACCACAGACAGGAAGATCACTTAAGAGTCCACTGCTGTTAGATCTCACCAGACCTCAAGAGTTAGTGTCATCTGTGATTAAAACACTTTCAGAGCTCAACTTATACTGAAGGTATCCCTATAATATTGTTCTAAGAACTTCCTGGAGACATTTACTAATATTACTAAATCCTACTAATAATCATCATCATTATAATATCAAGAGTTATCTGACACGTAATGAATAATCCCAGGCACTACAAAGGGTATCCCTGCATATTATTTCTATTCTTCATAACAACTTTGAAATACTGGCAACTACAACAGACACGTATTTGTCCGCCTCCTCTGCACCCATTTCCCATTTAGACTCAGGAAAGACCCCTATTTTCAGCCAAGTGGTTTGACTGGGACTGACATCACCCTCAGTTCCTCCTTAATAGTCTTGGTGATTGGTTCAGGGAAGGTCATGTGATCCGGTGAAAGCCAATGACAAGCAAGAAAAATGTGTGGGGTCCTTATGAGGAAGAAGTTCCTGTAGGAGCTGCCCAAGGAGATGTTCACCCTTTCTATGTAAACTGTGATGGGAAGGTGAGAACCTGAGACGTTATTTCTGCTACTATGAGGGAAGCCACTCTAAGGATACAACTGCCACTGAAGACCAAAATTACAGAGAATCACAAAAAATATAGCTACATTCCCTGATGAGGAAAGGAAGCTCTGACTAGATCAAGCCACACCTGGAATGAGTTACTTCCAAAGTTTTCTCTTAAAGAAACCATTTTTTGTTGTTACTTAAGCCAGCAGTTCCGTCATTGTCACCAACTGCTTCCCAATTGACAGAGTGCCGTCTTTTTCATTTTCCAACTAAGAATCTGAGAATTAAAGAAGCTAAATTATGTGTTTGACCACACAGTGGATATTTAAAATCAAATCTGTCTCACCCAAAGTCCATGCTTCTTCAGCTAAGTTTTGATCCTTCTCAAACTTAATTTTTAAATCAACATTAAAAAACATAAATGAGGAATAAGATTTAATTGAAAACTATATGCTGCATAATTTGTACAACCAAGGGGGGGAAAAAATCACAGCTTGAGAAAGTGAAACATTTTCCATCTTTCACTTATGTACTTATTTAATTTTAACTTGCTAAGTCACTCAGGCAATATCTGCTGAAAGCCTTTATTACATGTGGACACTGTATTAGAAACATAAAAATGAAGAAGACAATGATCCTGAACGTGTACTCTCCAAACAACAAAGCCCCAAAAGAAGAAAAGAAAAAGATAGTTTTTTTTAAAAGGAGAAACAGATAAATCCGCAGTTAGGGTTGGAGGCATGAACACCCCAATCTCCGCAAATGATAGACCTACTAGACAATATCAGCAAAGGAATAGAAGTTCTGAACACAATTAGTCAACAGCATCTAGCGGACACATACGGAACATTCCATCCAACAGAGCAGAATATATATTTTTTTTCAATCACCACAAAGCATTCACCAAGAGAGAGCATACTCTGAGGTATAAACTATATCTCAAGAAATTTTAATGAATTGAAATCATACGAAGAATTTTCTTTGACCACAGTGGAACCAAACTAAAAAGCGATAATAGAAAGACAACAGGTAAAATCTCTGAACACTTGGAAAATGAACACCATGCTTCTAAAAACAAAAAATTTATGAGTCCAAGGGCAAGTCTCAAAGGAAATAAAAATTACTTATAACTAAAAATGAAAATACAAAATATTTGGGATGCAGCTAATGCAGAGCTGTCAGCAAAATCTATAGCATTAAATGCTTGCTTCAGAAAAAAGGAAAAACAGCAAATCAAAAAGCTAAGCTTCTCAGAGCACAGGGAGGTCAGCTCGGTGCTTTGTGACGACCTAGAGGGGTGGGATAGGGAGGATGGGAGGGAGGCTCAAGAGGGAGGGGATATGGGGATACATGTATACGTACGTATAGCTGATTCACTTTGCTGTACAACAGAAACTAGCACAACACTGTAAATAAAGATATTTAAAAAATAAAATAAAAAACCCGAAAAAAGTTTAAAAAATAAAATTTAATTTAAAAAAAGCTAAGCTTCTACCTCAAGAAACTAGGAAAAGAACAAAATAAACCCAAAGCAAGCAGAAGAAAGCAATGATAAAGAGCAAAAATCAACAAAACTGACAACGAGGAAGCGTGGAGGAATCGATAAAATGAAAAACTGCTTCCTCGGAAAAACCAATAGTATTGGTAAAGCTCAAGAAAAACTGGTGAAAACAAAAACAGCAAAGCCAAAATTCACCAATATCACAAATGAAACGGGGGATACCACGACAGATCTTACAAACATGAAAAAAATAATAAGGAACAACCATGTACAACTTTACATCCACAAACTTAGCAACTTAGAAGAAATGGACAATTCCTCAAAAACCACAAGCTACTAAAATCAGTGAAGATGAAACAGAAAGTTTGGATAGTCCTATGACCATTGAAGAAATTGAATTCATATTTTTAACACTACTGAACAAGAAAATCTCCAGACCTAGGTGGTTTTACTGGAAAATTCTACCAAACATTTCAAGAATAAACACCAACTGTACATAATCTCTTCTCAAAAATAGTAGAAGAGGGACCACTTTTCAAATCACTTCATGAAACCGCTATTATTTTGTTTAAAAAAAAGAGACAAAGGCAATACCAAAAAGAAAAATACAGATCAATATTTCTCATGAACTTAGATGCAAAAACCTTTTAAAAATATTAGCTAATTCAACAATGTATAAAAAGAATTATACACCATGACCAAGTGCGAATTACTTCAGGTGTGTAAGGGAAATTGAACAGCATCCCATAAGGGCTCTCTTAGGATAGGAAGCCCCAGTCAGTATCCAGTAAGTAGCATCACGAAAGGAGCCTGATTCAGTCACACCGCTTTGCTACCCAGAAACCAAACAGACACAGGCACCAGAGTTTTAACAAACAGAGAAGTTGCTGACTGGACTGGCTTGGTCCCCAAAGGCCCTTTGCATCCTACCTGAGGCTGTGGTCTCCTTGATCTTCTAATGCCAACCTAGGTCATCCTCTTCTCCAGCTTGAGAAAATACTGTAATAACAATAATAGTAACTAACAATTATTAAGTGCTAGTAGCAAGCGTTAGACAATGAAAGAAGCTCATTAAACATTATTTCACTTCATCATTCATGTTACGTGATCAAAGGACCCCAGAGGACATAAGGGCAAACAGAATAAAACCCTAGAAAAATGCTGTGCGATTCTGGGGCAAGTAACAAGCTGGAACATGACTGTCCACATTCAAGGATAAATTTAAAAGAGAACGAACACCACCTCCACCACCACAAGAGGCTTGTGAAAAGAACGTGGAACTTTGAAGGAGGATTTAAACATAACATACAACAAGCAGAGGAGGATCATATTTTCAAGAAAAACTGCTCGGGAAATTTTAGATACCATCTGCTTTTCACTCTCAAGGAAATCATAGAAAACACAGACCCTGTAAAATAAGAGGAAATAATAAGGCAAGTTACTGTGGGAAAAATAAAAGAGACGCTGATAGAGTTAGGGAATTAATTCAAGGAAAGAAATAACAGTTCACAGAATTAAAACATTAAAGGGGCTAAATAGCTGAATTGACAATCCAGGAAATTTCAACACCTTGTTGAGCAAAACAAATTGAAGAAGCTCTTTCTGAATGCACAAGAAAAAGGAAAGGAGATAAAATTAATTAGAAATGATTCTTATAGTGGTTCCTGTAAATATGTTGATGACGGTGAGACAAAATACAAACTCAAAACCCTGAGGAAGAACATAGGACCAATGGGATAGAAGCTATATGACCACAGCCAGGGTGATCACAGTTGGTCCTCACTTCATACAGATGAGGCAGACCTTTTATAAGCTGCGTTCTGCAGATGAGCAAACTGAGGCCTTAATAAGCTAGGTACCTGCTCAGGGTTACAAAGCCTGGGGACAGAGCTGGAATTCACACCCAGAAGCTAGTCTGCGTCTAGAGGGAGGGGTGAGCAGGGGGGGACAAAGAGAGAAGAGAAAGTGGGGGCACAAACAGAAGGAAGCTACAAACTACAAAAGGGAAGAGTTCATTTACGAACCAAAGAAAAAAGTGAAAATACAGCCACATCTGGATACACCTCGATACCGCGCAAATTGGTTCCAGGACCCCTACCGATACACAGCTCAGCAAATACAAGTTTTGCTTTTCAGAACTTTTTGGATCCCCCATCCACTCACCCACCCAATGTTTCCCCATCTGAGGATGTGGAAGCCTCGGATGAGGAGGGCCAACTGTATGCAGTTCTGATGAAAACCTGTTGCAACCAGGCGACTGTACATTCGGGTAAGTTGAAACTCCCTGTGAAAGCAACAAAAAAGAAACTCTCTTGACAGAAATTGACCGAGAAAATGAAGCCCTCACTGATGACCTTTCATGAAAGAAAAGAAAGTCTATAAGAAAACTCAATAAAATGAGGAATGAATTAAAAAATAAAAATAAAAACCTCCCTTGTGAGGAAGGCGCGTCATAAAAGCACCAAAGTCATGAACTGCGTGCTGAAAAATCTGCACATAAAATTCTCGTGACCTCCAGCACCTAGCACAGTGCATCACCTGGAAAATATTAAGTGCTTGAGAAACATGAGCTCCATCATATTCAGTGATGATAGGAAGGCGGAATTCTCATTAAAGTCAAGAACAGGAAAAGGAAATTGTCTCAGTTTTTCTTTTAACATCATTCTAGAAATCGTTGGCAATGTGAAAATATAAGACGAAGCAATACTGGATAAATTTTGGAAAGGAAGAGGTAACTATAAGATTATTTGTGGATCATACATACCACTAAGAAATCCAGATTCCACTAAACTTATTACAATTGTTCAGTAGGGGGTCCATGATACATATCATTAAATTATTATATGTTTATATATTAAATTATGCATATAATTTAAAATCTTCTAGCTTCCCCAGACGGCAATAATATCTAGTCAAAAAACATAATACCCGATTACCGCATTTACAATAGCAACAAAAAATGTAAAACACCTTGAAATAACTTTGTAGAAAAATGCACACAACCCAGATGAAAAATATTTACCCTTTGATGGAGAATATAAAGCTAACAGAATACACTGTTATATAAGCCAAGTTCTTAGATAGGACAACTCAATACTGTATCAACTGATTTTAAGTTCTTACACATTGACCTACAAATTTAATATCACTGAATAAAATCCCAAAGTGATTTTATTTGGAACTTCACAACATTATTCTAAAATTTATCAGCAAGCATAAGAAGATCAGAATAGTCCAAAAAATACTGCAAAAGAATGAGAAGGGGGAAAGTTGCAGTTTTAGAGAATAAAATATACAGTGACAACTTAAAAAAATTGTTCCTGAGACCATAACAGAGGTAGATCAATGGAACATAATTTTTAAAAAAGAAAATGACCCAAATATATATGTTCAGTGCACCCTAAAGATATCTCAGATATGTAGGAAAAGAACAATGTTTTCAAGAAATATACTTAGATAAAAGACAGGCTTAAACCACACCTCAAGGTTTTACACCAAGATAATTTGTAAATGAATGAAAAATTGAAAAATAAAATAATAATAAACTGAAGAAAATCAAAGTGAATATACCCGTCATCCTTCCCTGCTTTGTTTTTCTCCATAGCACTCATCAGTTTCTAAAACATTATATCAGTTCTTTATTATTTCGTTTACTGTCTAGAATACAAGCTCCAAGAGGGCAAGATTTTTAACTATCTATCCCCAGTGCCTTGGAAAGCTTCTAGTATGTAGTAGCTGAGCAAAAAATGTATGACAAACAAATAATATCAGAAAAAAAAATCAGAAAAAATAAATGAACAAATAATATCAGATTATGAAAAGTACATGAAGGAAAAGAAATACGCATAAAAGGCAAATTAAATTTTTCTCTTCATCAAAAAAGGCAAATAAGGGCTTCTCTGACGGTGCAGTGGTTAAGAATCCGCCTGCCAATGCAGAGGACACGGGTTCGAGCCCTGGTCCGGGAAGATGCCACGGAGCAACTAAGCCCATGCGCCACAACTACTGAGCCTGCACTCTAGAGCCCACGAGCCACAACTACTGAGCCTGCGTACCTACAGCTCATGCTCCACAACAAGAGAAGCCACTGCAATGAGAAGCCCGCACACCACAACAAAGAGTAGCGCCCGCTCGCCGCAACTAGAGAAAAGCCCACACGCAGCAACAAAGACCCAACGCAGCCAAAAATAAAATAATTTTTTTAAAAGGCAAATAATATGATTAACGGGTAAAATATCTCCAACCTTAAAAGCTGACTGTCTATGATTAAATGACCAGCTTTTATAGAACAGTAAGAATGAAAGTGAACAAAGATGACGTCCAAAAGAAAAAATGCTAATGGCCGATAAACATTTAAAATGTGTAACATCACAAAAAACCAAAGAAATATTAAAAGTGAAACGTACTTTGTTTCTCCTCTGACTGGTAAAGAGTGATCGCACTCTGTCTTTGCCCAGTATGTGAGGAAACTCTTAACACCAGTAAGCAGAAGTAAATTTTGGTACGATTTTTCTGGAGATCAGTGAGATGTGTCAAATTTTATATAAGCATGCACGTTTACCAGCAATTCCACTTCGAGGAAATTGCCCTACAGAAAAGCCTGCACAAATACAGTATTCAGACAAATAGGAACACAGATTTTTGATGCACTGCTATCATCATAATAAAATTGCAACAACTTAAATGCCTCTGATATCAAATAAGATGCACTCTGCTGCATACGAAGGTGGGTCAGAACTACATAAATACTATCTGTGATAAGCTGAGCAAAAGATAGGAAGTTAGGGGCTTCCCTGGTGGCGCAGTGGTTGAGAGTCCGCCTGCCGATGCAGGGGACACGGGTTCGTGCCCCGGTCCGGGAAGATCCCACATGCCGTGGAGCGGCTGGGCCCGTGAGCCATGGCCGCTGAGCCTGCGGGTCCGCAGCCTGTGCTCCGCAATGGGAGAGGCCACAACAGTGAGAGGCCCGCGTAATGCAAAAAAAAAAAAAAAAAAAAAAATAGGAAGTTAATGAACAGTATGGGTGCCTTGTCTGTGTGTCTAAACAACAGTGGTTCTCAAACTGTGGTCCCCAGACCAGCAGCAGCAGCATTATCTGAAACTTGTCTGAAATGCATATTCTCAGGCCTTACCCCAAACCTACTGAATCAAAAACTTTAGGTATGGAACTCAGAAATCTGTGTTCTAACAAGCCTTCTAAGACATTCTAATGTACAATAAAGGTTGAGGACCATTGGTAAATCTTGAAAGACAGACACCAAACTGTATATAAAAGCTGTCTTGGGGAAGAGTTTCATGGGAAATTTCATTTTTCTCCTTTATATATTTCTATATTCCAACTGACATGTATCACATTTGAAATTAGGAAAGTTATTTCCATCAGAGAAAGAAAGAGGGGGAGAGAGGGAGAGAGAGGGAAAGAGATTGAGAGAAGAGTGTGACTGACCAATAGAAAAATGGACAAGAAATTTAAATGGGTGATGACACTCCCACAAAAAGGCAAAAAAAATTCTAATACAGGTACTTTTTAAACATTCATTTTGACTAGAATTAAAAGGAATTTGTATTAAATTTTAGTAATTGTTTCCACTTATCAGATAAGCATCATTAAGAAAAATACTAAAACTGAATGGATTCACTGGTATAGTGGACCCAGAGGTTTCTGGCAAATGTTACAGAGAGAGCACGGGAAATTTATAGCAAAAGATATAAAACTGGCCATGTATTTGACCTGGTGACCCAAATTCTAAGGATTTCTCCTAGTTAAATATTTGAGGGTATGTTTTTTCAATAATAATGAAAAATAAATTGAAAGCACCCTAAATATTCTACCATATAAAATTGATTAAAAGAACTATGTTATACAGTGCTATTGTAACATAATTATTTCATTAAAAAGGATGGCATGACTACAGATATATTGATATAGAAATATACTAACATGTAAATTATCCAGAAAAAAATATACCTGTCAATATTAAGCATTTAATATGTCAGGCAGTATTCTAAGAACTTTATAAAGAATAACTCACTCAATCCTAACAACAATATGAGAAAGTAAAATTACCATCTTACAGATGAAGAAACACATTTGGAGAATTTGAATAACTTGACCATCAGGTTATGAGAAGTGGGGGCCAGCTGTGCTGTCAGCCTCCACACTGGTAACTGCTGTGCACATAATATCATTTATATTGTTGATGATGGTTCACAGAGAAAAAGTCTGAAAGGTTAGCCACTGCAACAAGAACAATGGTTATCTCTGGATCATGGAATTAAAGGTAATTTAAATCTTGTTTTCTATCGGTTTATCTTTTGTCTCTAAAGATTATATAAGACTTGTGCTATGTAAGTGATAAATATTTAACTGGGGACATATTTTTTTGTATATTAACAGAAAAGAATGAGGAAGAGCTCACTATGAGGGTAAGACCTACAAAATCCAAGCAACAGAGAAAAAACCTTTGAAAGGCATGGAGTTTTGAAAAGAAATGATACTTCAAAGTAACAATGAGAAACTGAATGTGGGTGGCATGGAAACCACTTATAACACCATCATCCCACTTCAAGACTGCAGCTACCAAAAAAAGGTAAAGCTCAGGAAAATTTTGGTTCCAGTCTGCTCCATGAAAATTAAAATGGCAGCTTTTCCTCACTGAAGAGGCCCCAAGAATTGGGGTATTCAAATTGCACGGGACATTCCTGCTCCATATACAACATCAATAAGATTATACTTGGATTCTTCCAGAAAGCCTTTACTTGCTCATTAAAAGAGGTCACATATGTTCATACCTGTGTTCTGCTAACAACAATCTCAACTCAATGTCCAGGGAAATGCTGCAGGAGTAGACAGGTGGGCATTCCTGATGCATATAGGTCTCTGGATGAGACTGTGTTCACACTGGGATCACAGGCTCCAAGAGAGGACTGGAGACAAACACCTGAATAATTAGGATGCTGCAGAGACTTATATGTCTCAGCACTTCCCAACTGCCAGCAGTCGGTATTCAGATTTCTCCAATCGAGCCATACTAGGGCATCCAAACCCTTTCTTTGTGGGTGAACCTGTCCTTATGGTAGATTATATGATTGTTCAAAGTTTTCACTGCCTCTCTCTATGCAAGGTTTATTTTTCTCCACCCCACTAACATCAAAATTGTCCATGAGACTTTCTTTGGCTAATGAAATAAAAATGGAAGTTTCACATAACCACTTCCAATCAGAAGCTTTAAGAGTCACTTTGCGCTTACAGTATTCAGCTATTATATTCTCTTTTCTCCTTGCCATAAAACCACTGATACAGCAGACAGGTGCAGCTCTACTAGCCTGAATCCCAGAATAAATAAGTTGTGTAGCATAATTACAACTGACTCATAATGGACATGAAGTGTGAGAAAAACCTGTGTCGTTTTAAGCCAGAGACTTTGGGGCAATTTGTTACTGCAGCAAATCTCAGTATAAACTGACTGATACACTACCAAATCCCTGCTTTCATACTTGGAGACCCACTCAACACCAAGACTCACATCCTCCTAGAAGCTCTGTGAACACTCACAGTTCACAGAAGCTGGCCTGTGTGCACTTTCCTTGTTGTAGCTGAAGGAGTTTTTAACTCTCCTTTGGATTTGATGATTTGAATCACTGATCCCTCTCTGGAATAAAATGGCAGGCTGATTTCCTTACCCCTTCCTCCTACCCTAAGCTCACCATTTAATTATACCAAAAACCTCTCCTTTCTTCCAGAATGTCACATGCCCTCTGCCACTCCTGTGATGACAGGATATGAGAAGCAATGGACAGCTTCACCAGCAGAGAATGAAGTGGGCTTCAGAGAGCAGCCAAAAGATGACGAAACAGGAAATCCCTTGTTACAGTCAATATCCTCGAGGGCTTTTGGTTTCTCAAGCCTTGCATAAAGAAATTTACAGTTTGAGTAACACTGTTTTCCAAGAATCCAGGATTCCAGCTGTTATTCATAGCTCTACCCACTGATGACAAAGCATAGTTGTCGCTGGCAATAAAATGCAAGCATCTGCTTTCTGAATGGTTTATGAGCAGTACTTTTGGACCTCTGCAAACCTATCACTTGAGTATTACAGGGGAAGACTTGGAAGGAAATGAAAATACAGGGAGCTCTGGGACTGGTCAAGAGGCATTAGTAACAACAATAGCAAAAACAATATCAATAAAATTATCATTATTAAATATGATAGCTAACAATAGCTCTTGCTGGATGGCATATAGTGTTCTAAAGTCCCCACTTGCATTAGTTCTTTTGCCATTCCTAACTTACCTGAGAATAAGGTACAGTTTATTATCCATACTTTAAAAGATGACAAAATAGAAGATTAAAAAGGTAACTTGCAAAGGGTCATATCATAATTAAATGGAAGACTTTGAATTTGAGTCTCTTAACAGCAAAGTCCAAGCACTTATTCATCATATTATATTGCCTGAGATTAAGGATACAAATAAATAAAAATACCTGGGCATTCTTCCATATCTAGAATCTTCTTTCAAGAAAAGTAATATAGATGAAGGAGAAAAACTTACTGTGTAGATGGCTTACGTTTGAGTCCAAACAGTGGCATTTTTTCACTGTGTGATTTTGAATAACCCACTTTAATCACTCCTAAAAGATGTTACCTCATTTATAGAATGAGGAAAATGATTCTCATTTTATCAATATAAGATGGCAATGAAAACAGAAAGTGGTAATAGATGGGAACAACTATAAAGTCCAAAATGCTAAATAAGTGTCATTTATAATACATAGCTCATTTTTGCAGTGCCATAATTGCTTGCTCAATGGCAACAATGGACTGATACTGACCAGCACTATTAGACCAAAGACAGGAAGTCTGAGTATAATATGCAATTCACAGCATCCACTGTCTTCTAAACTGGAGTAGCTTGTAACAGACCAACACTCCCACCAAGAGCAATGATAAAAAACCAATAACATATCAAAAGTCATTTGTTTGAAAGCACCAGAGTTTCTGTGGCAGTCAGAATTTAAAATCCAGACCCCAGAGAAAAGGAAAGCTCACTGAGGTTACCCCAACTCTCTGAATGCTGGTATTTTCCACAGGACATTTGTCAATTTTTGCCACAGGTTAGGAAGCTGAAATGATAGGCAGGGGTAATTGTTACAAGGGATAGAAACCAGCAGAAGTACAGGCAATTTCACAGGGCTGGGGTTAAATTAAGTTGGGGTCCAGGGCTGCCAAGTTATCCAGAACTTGAGGAGCAAAGATCAGAGACAAGGAAAGAATAGAGATTTGAGACCCATATTCAGTTCCAGTTTTCTTCTTGAGGCATTTACCTATAAATGTCACAGAACAGGTTAAGAAGCCAGACTAAAAGGGGTAAAAAGAAAAAAGATTTTTGACAGCCTCACAGTGCTAGAGAGACAAAAATTAGATTTGAAGACCTGCCAAGGAGAACAGTTCTAGATGTGATAAGCCCTAAGTTGGGATACCTAGAGGGTGAGACCCTAGGATGGAGGTTGAACAAAAGGTAGATTGACCCTGAATGCAATCCAACCTCAAGTCAGCTCTACCCATGATGATATGAGATGATCTGTCCCCTGCTGCCTGCTATAGAAAAAGGTGAATCTTCTCTGAAGAGCAATAACACCATCCAGAATTTCTACAGTTTGACATCCTTAATGTCCAACGTCTACTGAAATTACCAGACATATCAAAAAGTAGGGAAATAAATAAACAATTAAAAGAAACCCACAAGTGACTTAGTTATTGGAGTTACAAGACTCAGATTCTAAACTTTGATTAGAATGTCCAATAAAATAGATGAGATATTAGACAAGTTGACCAAACAACTGAAATATATAAACAAGAATAAAATGGAAATTCTAGAGCTGAAAACTACAATAACTGAAATTTAGAACTCAGTACGCAGGTTAAACAGCAGATGGGACACAGGGGAAGAGAGCTGGAAGAATGCATGGGTAGAAATACTCAGAATGAAGCATAAAAGGTAAAAAAAAAAAAAAAGATGACAAGTACAGAAAAGAACATGAAAGAGATATATATGTAACCCTGTGAAAAGGTTTACCATATATGGAATTTGAGTGCTACAAGAGAAAAATAAGGAGAACAGGACCAGATCAATATTTGGATAGATAACAGCTCAGAATTCTCTAAAACTGGTGAATGACATCAAGGTATGGATTAAAGAAGTGATACAACTTCCAAGAAGGACACCTACAAAGAAAACTACACCTAAGTACCTCATATATAAATGATTGAAAATGAAAGAAACAGAAAATCTCAAAGCATGACGTTGAGGGGATATTGTCAAAGGAGCAAAGTTTAGACTAACAGCTGACTTTTCAATAAAACTGTGGTAGCCAGACACACTGGAATGGCACCTTGAAAGCAGAGAAGGAAACAACCACCAACCTAAACTTCTATACTTAGAGAAAACATTCTTCACTAAAGAATAAAGCAAAATAAATGAAATGGATTAACTGAATAAAGGTGAAATAAAAATATTTCCAAACATACAAAACTTCAAAGAATTTATTGCCAATAGACCTGCACCAAAGAAACACTATAAGGAATTATTCAGGAAGGAGGAAAATATTTCCACACAGCAACAAGAAATGCAGAAAGGAATTTTTTTAAGTTTAAATATGAGAATTAATTTAAAGAAAAATTGTACAAAAAAGTATAAAGTTTTGTAGTATATGAGATATATGTAAAATTTAAATACATGACCACAATCACACAATAGGCTAGAAGGGATAGAATAAGTTAAAGTGTTCCATAATACTAGGATTATTTGTGAATTGATAAATATTAGACTGTAACAATTCAAAGATTCATGTTTTAATCTCTAGGGAACCCATAAAAGAATATCTACAAACTAACAGATGGGGAAAATGGAATATTTTTTTAAAAGGTTGAACTAACCAAAAAGTAAGGAAACAGAGAGAGAGAGAGAGAGAGAGAGAGAGAGAAAGAACTATAAAACATAGGGAAAATTAAAAATAAATGGCTAGGGCTTCCCTGGTGGCGCAGTGGTTGAGAGTCCACCTGCCAATGCAGGGGACACAGGTTCGTGCCCCAGTCCGGGAAGATCCCACACATGCCACGGAGCAGCTGGGCCTGTGAGCCATGGCCGCTGAGCCTGCATGTCCAGAGCCTGTGCTCCGCAACGGGAGAGGCCACAACAGTGGGAGGCCCGCGTACCGCAAAAATAAATAAATAAAAAATAAATGGCTATGCTATATAAAAATTGCAACATATCAGCAATTAAACATAAATAGTTTAAATTCACCAACTTAAAGTACCACACTGAATTAAAATTAAAAACTATATACTGATTTTATAAGAGACATACCTTTAATATGAGAACAAATAAAGGCTGGCAGTAATGGGCTGGGAAAAGTTATAGCTTGCAAACACTAAATAGAAGAAATTGATGTAGCTATAGTTATAAAAGGCAAGGTAGACTTTAAAGCAAGACATACAACTAAAGATAAAGAAGAATATCTCATACAAATAAAATGGTCAATCCTCCTGGAAGATATAAACATTCTAAATTTGTCTGCAGCAAACAGTATAACACCAAATATATAAAGCAAAAAAGGATATAACTAAAAGAAGAAATAAGCAAACACATAAATATAATAGAAGACTTTCACAAATTCTTCCAGTAACTAACAGTAAATGGTAGAACAAGCAAAGCAAAATACTAGAATTAAGTTTTTTAAATCTTAACATGATTAACAGTATTTACCAAAATGAAATATATAGAATGCTACACTTAACAATGATATGATAATAAACAAAATTTTCAAGTTTATCTGAATGTTTATTAAAATTTATCATATTCTGGATCATAAAGTAAGTCCAAGAAAATATAATTCAGAGTATGTTGTTTGACTACATTAGAATTTAGCAACAAATCAATAACAAAACAAAAACTAGGAAATCAAAAATGTTTAGAGACTAAGCAATATAATTGTAAATAAACCATGGGGAAAGATCTTATTAACATGTAAATTAGAAAATAGTTTCCTGTGAATCTTAATGAAAATAAAATTAGTAGAATGTAGCTAATGTTGTAATTGGAAGGAAATTTATAACCTTAAATGCATCTATTAGAGAATAAGAAAAGCTGAGAACAATAATCTACTAAGTTAAGCTCAAAATATTAAGAAAAGAGCCAAATAAACTAAAACAGAAGGAAATAAATAATAAATATAAGGGCAAATTTAATATTAAAATAGAGAAAAATCAAAGAAGGTGGTTCTTTGGAAAAAAATACAATTTCATAACCACCTAGCAGATAGTCAAGAAAAGAAAAAAAGGAACAGCATAAATTACAATATCAAGAGTGAAAGGGGCATCAATCCTCAACTAAATATTAGCGAAACAAATTCAACAGTACATTAAAAGGATCATACAACAATACAAAGTGGGATTTATCCTAGGTATGCAAGGATGGTTCAATATGTGCAAATCAATCAACATGATACACCACAATAACAAACTGAGGAATAAAAATCATACGATCATCTCCATAGACACAGGAATAGCTTTTAGCAAAATTTAACATCCATTTGTGATTAAAAAAAAAAAAAAAACTCTCCAGAAAGTGGGCATAGAGGGAATATGCATCAACACGATAAGGACATATATGATGAGCCCACAGCTAACATCATACTCAATAGTGAAAAACTGAAAGCACTTTCTCTAAGATCAGGAACAAGACAAGGATGCCCACTCTCACCACTTGACAAGAAAATGAAATAAAAGAAATCCAAATTGGAAAGGAAGAAGTACAACTGTCACTGTTTGCAAATGAAAGGATATTACACATAGAAAATCCTAAAAGATGCCACCAAAAAACTACTAGAACTCATCAATAAATTCAGCAAAGGTACAGAATGCAAAAATATACAGAGATCTGTTATACACTAACAATGAACTATCAAAAACAGAAGTTAAGAAAGAAATCCCATTTACCATTGCATGAAAAGAATAATACACCTAGAACAGATCTTAACTAAGGAAGTAAAAGATCTGTACTGGGAAAACTATAAGATGCTGATGAAAGAAATTAAAACAGGTAGAAATATAAACTGTGTCCAAAGATTAGAAGAATTAATATTGTTAAAATGACCATCCTACCCAAGAAAATCTATGAGATTCAGTGCAATCCCTATCAAAATACCATGGCATTTTTCACAGAACTAGAACAAATAATTCTAAAATTTCTATGAAAATACAAAAGATTCTGAATAGCCAAAGCCATCTTGAGAAAGAACAAAGCTGGAGGTATCACACTCCTTGACTTCAGGTTATACCACAAAGCTACATAATCAAAACAGTCTGGTTCTGGCACAAAAACAGACACATAGATCAATGGAACAGAACAGAGAGACCAGAAATAAACATATGCATTTATGATCAATTAATCTTTGACAAAGAAGGCAAGAATACACAATGGGGAAAAGACAGTCTCTTCAATAAATGGTGCTAGGAAAACTGGACAAGCTACATGTAGAAGAATGAAATTCGAACATTTTCTGATACCACCTACAAAAATACTCTTAAAACGGATTGAAGACTTAACTGTAAGACCAGAAACCATAAAACTTCTAGAAGAGAACAGAGGTAGAACACTCTTTGACATAAATCATAGCAATATTTTTTGGATCTGTCTCCTAAAGCAAAAGAAATAAAAGCAAAAATAAACAAATGGGACATAATTAAACTTAAAAGCTTTTGCACAGCAAAGGAAATCAACAACAAAACAAAAAGACAACCTGTTGAATGGAAGAAAATATTTGCAAATAATATGACCAATAAGGGGTCAATATCCAAAACACATAAACAGCTCATACAACTTAATATCAAACAAACAAACAACTTGATTTTAAAAAATGGGTAGAAGACCAGAATAGACATTTTTCCAAAGAAGATATACAGATGGCCAACAGGCACATGAAAAGATACTCAACATCGCTAATCATCAGAGAAATGCAAAGCAAAACCACAATGAGATACCACCTCACACCTGTCAAAATGGCTATCATCAAAAATTCTACAAATAACAAATGCTGGCAAGGACATGGTGAAACAGGAACTCATACACTGTTGGAGGAAATGTAAATTGGTGTAGCCTCTATGAAAACAGTATGCAGGATCCTCAAATAACTAAAATTAGAACTACCATATGATCCAGCAATTCCACTCCTAGGTATATATCTGAACAAAACAAAAACACTAATTTGAAAAGATACATACACCCCCAATGTTCACAGCAGCATTATTTACAAGACGGCCAAGATATGGAAACAACCTAAGTGTCCACTGACAGATGAGTGGATAAAGAAGATGAGGAGATATATATATATTTTGCCATTTGCAACAACATGGAAGGACCCAGAGGGCATTATGTTTAGTGAAATGAGTCAGACAAAAGAAAGACAAATACTGTATGTTATCAAACAAATATAACAAAACAGAAACTGACTCAAATATATAAAGAATAACCTAGCACTTATCAGTGGGAAGAGGGGAAGAAAGAGGGGTAATATGGGGTAGGGCATTAAGAGGTTAAATTACTATGTATAAAATAAATAATCTACAAGGATATATTGTACAGCACAGGGAATATAGCCAATATTTTTATAATAACTTTAAATGGAGTATAATCTATAAAAATTCTGAATCACTATGTGTACAACAGAAACTAATATGATATTGTAAATCAACTATACCCCAATAAAAAGGAGCAAAACCAGCAACAGCATTACAAATCCTACAGACACTTAAAAGATAATGTAAGAATATTAAGGACAACTTTATGCCAACACATTTGAAAATTCAGATTAATGAAAAAATTCCCAGAACAACACAATTTAGAAAACAAGTATGTGACATTAATTAAAGAAACCTCAGCTAAAATTGGAGCCCAAACAGGCCTGTATGGGGAGCTCTCATACCCTGTCATACATACATTGGCAATTACTCCAAACAGGAAGAGACCTACACATGCAGCACACATCTCTGACAGGAAGGTGTTGCCCACCTTACTATACAGCAGGAAGAAGAAAACTCTCTGTCCAAAGACAGCCCAGCCAATCAGAGGCTGTAGCAGCCCAACCAATGAGAAGACTTCATACTCTGAACTCCCAGCTTCCTCCAATGGACTCTTTGGTTATTGCAGCCCCTCCCAATGCCCTCTGTTTCCCTGTAAAAGTAAGTTCCCCTCCCTTGTTCTCTGGGTTTGCCTAGGTCTGCCACAGTTCATAGATCCTGAATTGCAATTCCTCTGGCTAGTCCCAAGTGAACCTGCTTTTGCCAGTAAAATAACTAGCGATTTTATTACTAACGTTGACAGATTCAAGAAGAAATGGTAAATGTGAATACTTCTATATCATTTAGGGAAATTAAATTTAAATAAAAACTTCAAACATAGAAATCTCCAGGTCCCATCAGTGAATTCTTCCAACCATCTAAATTATAATTAACACAAATATTACACAAAACCTTCCTAAGAATAAAAAGAAAAAACAAAAACAAACAAAAAAACCCAGGATTACATCCAATTTGTTTTGTGAGGCTAGGATTACCTTAAACAACAACCAAAATCTTACATGTCTAGTATAAGAAAGGAAAATTACAAAGCAATCTCTCTAATAAACATGGATGTAAATATACTAAATAAAAATTACAAAATGTATCCAATTAATTGTTGTAATAATACAACTCAAAATTCTTTTTAAAAAATCAATGTAACTCACCATATTAACAGGAAAAAATCATACCAATATGTAAAAATCATTTGATAAGATACACTACACATTCATGACCATTTATAAGCAAATTATTGATAAAATGATATTTCCTTTATCTGATAAAGAGCAACTTAAAAACTCTAGAGCAATTATCATAATTAAATTTGAAATGCTGAAATAATACAACAATATACAGGAGATAAAGTGCTATAAGATAAGAAAATGAGAGCTTCCCTGGTGGCGCAGTGGTTGAGAGTCTGCCTGCTGATGCAGGGGACATGGGTTCGTGTCCCAGTCCGGGAAGATCCCATATGCCGCGGAGCGGCTGGGCCCGTGAGCCATGGCCACTGAGCCTGCGCGTCCGGAGCCTGTGCTCCGCAATGGGAGAGGCCACAACAGTGAGAGGCCCACATACCACAAAAAAAAAAAAAAACAGACAAGAAAATGAAATAAAACTGTCTTCTTCACACTTCACAGGCTCACATACATTAGAAAATCCAAAAGAATATATAAATTACAAAAAATGAAAGTGAATTGGGACAATATCCAAAAAATCTCTTGTATTTCTATATACTAGTAACAAATGATTAGAAAATGAAAAACGTTTAAACATACCATTTGCAATATCAGCAAACACTTAGAACTAAACCTAGCAAACGATGTGCGTGACCTGTACATAGAAAACATTACTGAGATAAATCAAGATATCTTAATAGATGGGAAGATATAGCACATTCATGAGTTAAAAGAGCAATTAAATAAAGATGCTAACTGTCCCACAAATCAGGCCATAGATTTGACATAATTCCAATCAAAATCAAATAAGTTACTTTTGTGGAAACTGACACAACGAATCTAAAATATATATATATATATATATATATATATGGAAACACAGATGGCCAAGAAAAATAAGACAATCATGAAGAAAAAGAATAAGCCCAAAGGGCTTTGACTTTCAGATATCAAGGGTTATTATAAAGTTACAAGAATTAAAATGGCGTGAAATTGGTTCAAGCATAGACAGTCTAGCAAAACAGAATACAGAAATAAACTCACAAATATACAATCTCTTGATTTGTAACAAAAGTGACATTATATTGCAGTGATGGAAATTTTCAATAAGTCGTTCTGTGTCACCTGGATACCCCATCTGAAAAATAAATAAATAAAAGAAAGAACAAATCTTTACCTCTACTTCACCCCTTGCCAAAAACTCAGTCATATATGGATTGCAGATCTAAGTTTGAAAAATGTAAGAAAAAATCCTTTAAGAAGACACAGAGTATCTTCAGACCCTGAGATAAAGCCTTAATTTTTAAGCAGGCTGAAAAAAGCACTTATTTTAAAGAAAGATATTGATAAATTAGGCTGTATAAAAATTAAGAATTCCTCGGGGGCTTCCCTGGTGGCACAGTGGTTGAGAGTCCGCCTGCCGATGCAGGGGACACGGGTTCGTGCCCTGGTCCGGGAAGATCCCACATGCCGCGGAGTGGCTAGGCCCGTGAGCCATGGCCGCTGAGCCTGTGCATCCGGAGCCTGTGCTCCGCAACGGGAGAGGCCACAACAGTGAGAGGCCCGCGTACCACAAAAAAAAAAAAAAAAAAAAAGGAATTCCTGTTCAAAGGACAATATGAAGCAAAAGGACATGTCACAAACTGCTTGAATATATCCAACATGGAACTTCTATCCAGAATACATAAAGAGCACCTAAAAAATCAATAAGAAAAAAAATTAATAAACCATTAAAAACAATGGGCAAAAGACTTAAAGATCCACCTCACAAAAGAGTATAGCCAAGTGTTGGATTAGCATAAGCAAAAGTACTCAATCTCATTAATCATCTGAAAAATCTTAAAAGCCATAATAAGACACACTACAACCACCAAAAACAAAACCCTAAAAATTAAAACAACTGACAATACCAAGTGCTGGTAAAGATGTGCAGCATCTTGAACTCTCAGACACTGCTGGGGGTAATTTAAATTGTCAGCAGCAAATTTCAAAAAACTATCACCTAAATTTGAAAGCACACATCATGACCAAGGAATTCCACTGTTTGGAATATACTCAATAGAAATGTGTATATATGCCCCTCAAAAGAATATTCAAGAATGTTCATGGTAGCACTGTTTATAATAACAAAAACCCAGACTCATCCTCAACATTCATCAAGAGTAAAATGGATACATTATTTTCAGTATACTCACACAATGAAATACTACACAGTGATGAAAAAGAATGAACGACATGAATGGATCTTACAAACCATGTGGCACTAATGAAACCAGATGCAAAAACTCTAACATTTTATGATTCCATCGATGTCAAGTTCAGACAGGCAAAATTAATCTGTGGTAACAGAAGTCACAATAGTCTTAGGGATTGGATGGTAGTATGGTGTGGGATGCAAGCGGGTAGTGTTCTATTTCTTGATCTGGGTGCTAGTTACATGGGTATATTCATTTTGTGGCAATTCATCATAGTGTACGTTCAGGTCTTATGTACATTCCTGTATGTGTTATATTTCCATTAAAAATTACTTTTAAAAATCCAGTTCTACTAATTATTATCTTTTCATGAGATAATAAAAAAGAAAAATCTCTTTTGACCTGGGTTCTTTTATCAGTAAAGGGCAAAATTAGAATTATATAAGATCTTTTGTAGCAGTCATTTCAACTTCTGGTAGAAAACATCCATGCCCCCCCTACTCCCAGACCAGGAATTTCAGGTAGAATTGATCCCCAATCCCACAAAACCCAGGCCTGGCCAATCAGAGCATTCCACCTCCTGGTCACATCATTGATTGATTAAGAAATGAGCATATAACCCAAACAGGATCAATGATTTTAGGGCAGCTTTTTGATGGAATTATTCGACAAGAACAGCAAAGGTTGCCACTGAGACTGATTAACTAGTGAACACAATCCTTAGCATCGTTATCACACTGTGAGATTCTGCCTGAGAACAACAACAAAAAAAAACAGAAAAAAGCAGAGATGATGATGATGAAGATAGACAGATAAATAGACAAAGATGACAGATGGAGCCGTAGACAATACACAAGTGATGGATAGAAAGAAATAGAGAATAAGCAGATTATTCACAGAGACTGACTTATGATGACATTATTTTTGAGAATCTGAATATAGTCACATCCAATCTTGGACTTTTCAGTTTTGTGAGCCAATAAATTCCCTCTTTTGCTTGAGGCAATAAGTTGGGTTTCTGTCATATGCAGCCAAGAGCCCTAACTGTTAAAGTTTCCAGGGCCACTTCCAGCTTTAATTCCATGACTTAGACAATGCATTCCAAACTTTTCCAAATAAGCATCCTTTATGGCCTAAGGAGAATGAACAATAGATTCAGGAATCAAGCCCTTCTGCATGCAAGCTTGAAGTTTCTCTGAAGTCTCATATATTATTTAAAAAAAAAAAAAAAAGAGGGCTTCCCTGGTGGCGCAGTGGTTGAGAGTCCGCCTGCCGATGCAGGGGACGCGGGTTCGTGCCCCGGTCCAGGAGGATCCCGCCTGCCGCAGAGCGGCTGGGCCCGTGGGCCGTAGCCGCTGGGCCTGCGCGTCCGGAGCCTGTGCTCCGCAGCGGGAGAGACCGCAGCGGTGAGAGGCCCACGTACCTCAAAAAAAAAAAAAATCATGCAAATTTTCAAACCTATTCCATAATATTCTGTCTTCATGTGAAAATATTTCTTCCATATCATCGTGTAAAATCAACACTGTATTATTCTGAAGTTATCCATGCCACCCATATAGTACCGCTACTCCTAGGGGCAGCATATCCCTGCTTTAAAAGAACAGACACAGGGAAGGGGTTCAGACTCAAATTCCTACAGGGGTCAGGCAGGTAAGACAACAGGGTACAGAAGAGGGTGAATACAAGCCAGCCAAGGCGGGTAGCTCAGCTCCACTCCGTTGTGGCTACCTAGGAATGTCTTTCCAGTCCCCATGCAGGCCGAAGACATCTGCAAGATGAATAAAGTCTGGGCAAGACTCCTTCCCCACCTCTGATTTTGAACGCACACTGCTCTATTTTTCCATCTAAGACTGAGGCAATACTTACACAGTTGCTAACATCCATTCTCCAAACACCCAATATTTTTCTCCTTATAAAAGATATTTCTTTTAAGGCATAGAAGCTTTGGCATATATTTATTTAGTGATATTATACTTTCTAAAAATCAGATAGCTTTACCTATACAAGTTCTAGAAGGAAAATTACCCTATTCCAACAGGCACCCTCACATTTTATGTGACATTTTTAACAGCCTCGAAGTTCCAACCTCAACCAGCAATGTCTGAATTGCTTTTAATTTAGCAAGTATGGAGAAGAGAATAATCTGGCAGCTCCTTCTTAAAACATATCAGAGGCGGGGTCCTCCCAAGAGAATCTGGTGTTCATAAAAGTAATTTTTTTCCGTTCATTCTGCTGAGAGCCTCCTCTTATAGCACAGTCATGTGGCTGTCACTCTTGAGGCAGACACCAGCCTCTGAAATTACAGGGTGATTTTTCGATGGTTTGATTATTTTTTTAATAATATAATCAAGAATTTGATCTGAACTATTAAAGAAAGGAAAAAATTAATTTAAAAACTGACACCCATGACCTTTAAAATTACGTATTGTGGCTCCTGCACAGCGTGCATTCAAAGGTGACTGTGTGCCTGATTTATCTGTAATAAAATGTCCTTTATGGGGAACAAGACCGCATTGTTCAAGAGAGTCCATTGTTAAGTCAAGAAGAAGGTTTGGTAGGTAGATACTGAAAAAGTAAAGCGTTACCCACCCTGTCGCCCAGAGGTCCTCCAGTATTTTAGTGACAAATCATTTCAGAATAATAACAATGGTGATAATGATAATGATCTAGGTTACTAGACTGAGTGCTTAGCATCTGGAGAACACTGGGCTAAGTGCTTCAGGCACATGTTTTATTTAATCCTCTCAACGCCTGAGGGCAGGTACGATAATATCCCTTTGACTCAAGAGGAGTCTGAGCGAGTCTCAGAGAAGTGACTGGAAGCTGCCAGAAGTTTCAGCGCGTGGACTCCAGTCCACGTCTGACGCCAGAAACTATGTTCTCAACCACTCACTGACGATGAAGCCGGAGCGCCCTTCTGAAATCAGCTACCCAGCTTCGACTCTGCACAGATTCTGATCTTTCCCCCCAGATCTGGCCATTTTTCTGTCTATTCTCGCTCAGTGACTATCACCAGCTTCCGTTTAGCTGCTCAAGCCAGAAACCCAGGAGACGTTACCGATTCATATTCTATCTCCCTCCCTCCCTGCCCAAATCCAATGCAGCTCCAAGACTTGCTGATGCTACCTCTTCGAAAGCAACTGTTACCAGTTCACTTCTTTCGCCTCTCTACCACCACCAGCCTTGTCCAAGCCACCAACACTTCTCTAACGCAACAGCCTCCACCTTCCACTCAGTCCGTGTCCAGTTTGTGTTTATGTGGCTGAAATCTGCTAGAAACGCAAACGCCATCCTTCCTGCTCAAAATCATTGGACGGTTTTCCGATACTCTCAGAATAAAGACTGGAAGCCATAACCCGGCAACGCTAGCCCTGCACCCCGCCTGCCCGGCACCGCACCCCTCCCCACTTGCCTCACCCACTTCCCCTCTTCCTGTCTGTACTCCGGAAGCCACACCGGACCCCTGGGTTTCTGAAAGCTCTGTGCTCCCTCTCTGGTCACAACTGTCGTGCATGCTGTTCCCTCTGCCCAGAAATTCTCTTCCCTTCCTTCTCACCCGGGTAACTTCTATACATCCTTCAAGTTCAGCTCATTATCATTTCCTCAGGGAAGCTGAGGCAGGGAAGGTTGGACCAGGTCAAAGCCCTCTCACAGAACAGCCTACCGCGCTGGTGAAACACTCACCACCATTACGATGTTCTATTTATGTGTGTAACCACGTGATGCCGGGCCCACTTATTTGGACTAATCAGAAACAAATTCTTTCTGCATGTCTGAAATTTCTGAGTTAACCAACAGTCAGAGGCAGCTCGGTGAAATGGTAGGCATCCATGTTGGGAGGTCAGGGACCTGAGTTCAAATCCTGGCTCTACCTACTAGCTGCGTGACCTTGAACAAAACACTTCAACTCCCTGATGCTCAGTTTTCTCATACATAAGATGAGGATGGTGTCAACACCCACCCCTTCCCTCCCAGGGTTGTTGTTAAGCTTAATGAGGCAGAGAGGTGAAGATATTAGCTCATCCCTCCCACCACGTGGTAAGGATCCAACTAGCATTTATTGGAAGCTTCATTTCCAAGAAATATTGCTTAGTAATAGAGCAAATTGCAGGTGGTCCAAAAGTACAAACTTCCAGTTATAAGATAAACAAGTATTAGGGATATAACATACAGCAGCATGACGATAGTTAAAACTGCTGTATGGTGTATTTAAAAGTTGTCGGGAACTCTACTCAATGCCCTGTGGTGACCTAAATGGGAAGGAAATCCCAAAAAGAGGGAATATATGTATACGTATAGCTAATTCACTTTGCTCTACAGCGGAAACTCACACAACATTGTAAAGCAAATATACTCCAATAAAAATTAATTTAAAAAACCCAACACTATCAACTATACTACAATAAAATATTTTTTTCAATAATTGCAATTATCAAAAAATCTAGAAACAATAAATGCTGGAAAGGGTGTGGTGAAAAGGGAACCCTCCTGCACTGTTGGTGGGAATGTAAATTGATACAACCAGTATGGAAAACAGTATGGAGGTTCCTTATAAAAACTAAAAATAGAACTACCATATGACCCAGGAATCCCCCTACTGGGCATATACCCTGAGAAAAACATAATTCAAAAAGAGACACGTACCACAATGTTCACTGCAGCACTATTTACAATAGCCAGGACATGGAACCAACCTAAATGTCCATTAACAGATGAATAAAGAAGATGTGGCACATATATACAATGGAATATTACTCAGCCATAAAAAGAAACGAAATTGAGTTATTTGTTGGGAGGTGGATGGACGTAGAGTCTGTCATACAGAGTGAAGTAAGTCAGAAAGAGAAAAACAAATACCGTATGCTAACGCATATATATGGAAACAAACAAAAAAAAATGGTACTGATGAACCTAATTGCAGGGCAGGAATAAAGATGTAGACATAGCGAATGGACTTGAGGACGCGGGGTGGGAGGGGGAAGCTGGGGCGAAGTGAGAGTGGCATGGACATATATACACTACCAAACGTAAAACAGTTAGCTAGTGGGAAGCAGCAGCATAGCACAGGGAGATCAGCTCGGTGCTTTGTGATCACCTAGAGGGGTGGGATAGGGAGGACGGGAGGGAGGCTCAAGAGGGAGGGGATATGGGGATATATGTATGCATATGGCTAATTCGTTTTCGTGTACAACAGAAACTAACACAATATTGTGAAGCAATTATACTCCAATAAAGATCTATTAAAAAAAATAATTACCTTCGTAATTTCACTGCGTTAACCCTAGATACTATAGTTTCATCTTCAAAAATCTTAGTACATCTTCTTATGTAACAACACTTTATTAACACAACCATCAAAACTTAAAAATATACGTTAACATATTCTAATACCAAATCCATTTTCAATTTTGCCCAGTTGCCCTCAAACCAACTTTTTATGTGTGGTTTCTTTGGATCAAATTTCAAATAAAGTCTCTTTTAATCTTGAAAAAAATAAAATAAAAGTTGTTAAGAGAGTAGATCATAGGAGTTCTCATCCCAAGGAAAAAAAAACTTTTTTTTCTTTTTTTTTCTATCTATATGTGATGACGGATGTTAATTTAACTAACTGTGATAATCACTTCACGATGTATGTAAGCCAAATCATTACACTGTACACCTTAAACTTACACAGTGCTATATGTCAATTATAGTTTAATAAAACTGGAAAAAAATAAAACGAACTGCTCAGCCATACATACAATATAATAGTATTTCTGTTTAAACACCCATGAAACAGGGCTAGAGAGTACACATCTATAGAGAAAAAAGACTAGAATGATACAATCCAAATACATTATTGGGATGGGGTTTGAGAAGAAGGCTGGCATGGAGATCAAAGTAAGGGGGCTTTGGCCTTATTTCTCTGAAAAGGATAATGTACTCACATACATGTGTAATAAATAAATGTCAAATAGCTAAATAGAAAATGTAAATCACTCCAGTCAACTCACTAATCTATGAGCCTTGTGTCTTTCTAGTTATCACTGTACCTAGAACTATGCCTAGATTAGCAAAAACACTCGATAGACATACATTAAATAAGTGAAAAAATTCATTGAAATATAGTTAATGAACAATATCATATAAGTTACAGGTGTACAATATAGTGATTCACAATTTTAAAGGTTATACTCCATTTGTAGTTATTATAAAATATTGGCTATATTCCCATTGTAAAATATATCCTTGTGGCTTATTTTACACATATTAGTTTGTACCTCTTAATCCCCTACCACTATATTACTCCTCCTACCTTCCCTCTCCCCACTGGTAACCACTAGTTTGTCCTCTATATCTGTGAGTCTATTTCTTTTTTGTTATATTCACTCATTTGTTGTATTTTTTAGGTTCCACACATAAGTGATATTATACACTATTCGTCTTTCTCTGTCTGACGTACTTCACTTAGCATAACACCATCCAAGTCCATCCATTTTGCTGCAAATGGCAAAATTTCATTCTTTTTTATGGCTGGGTAGTATTCCATTTTGTACATATATATATATATATATATATATATATATATATATATATATATACCAATTCTTTTTTTTTAACATCTTTATTGGAGTAAAATTGCTTTACAATGGTGTGATAGTTTCTGCTTTATAACACAGTGAATCAGATATACATATACATATATCTCCATAT
Organism: Orcinus orca; assembly: GCF_937001465.1. Taxonomy (NCBI): domain Eukaryota; kingdom Metazoa; phylum Chordata; class Mammalia; order Artiodactyla; family Delphinidae; genus Orcinus; species Orcinus orca. The sequence goes on along the minus strand of NC_064574.1, from coordinate 69,296,344 downwards.
CTCTTCCCTCTTGCATCTCCCTCCCTCTCCCACCCCTCTAAGTAGTCACAAAGCACCGAGCTGATCTCCCTGTGCTATGCAGATGCTTCCCACTAGCTATCTATTTTATGTTTGGTACTGTATATATGTCCATGCCAGCTTACCATTCCCCCTCTCTGTATCCTCAAGTTCATTCTCTAGTAGGTCTGCATCTTTATTCCCGTCTTGCCCATAGGTTCTTCAGGACCATTTTTTTTTTTTTTTAGAGTCCATATATATGTGTTAGCATATAGTATTTGTTTTTCTCTTTCTGACATACTTCACTTTCACTCTGTATGACAGTCTCTAGTTCCATCCAGCTCACTACAAATAACTCACTTTCATTCCTTTTTATGGCTGAGTAATATTCCATTGTATATATGTGCCACATCTTCTTTATCCATTCATCTGTTGATGGACACTTCGGTTGCTTCCATGTCCTGGCTATTGTAAATAGAGCTGCAATGAACATTTTGGTACATGACTCTTTTTGAATTATGGTTTTCTCAGGGTAGATGCCCAGTAGTGGGATTGCTGGGTCATATGGTAGTTTTATTTTTAGATTTTTAAGGACCCTCCATACTGTTCTCCACAGTGGCTGTATCAATTTACAGTGCCATCAACAGTGCGAGAGGGTTCCGTTTTCTCCACACGCTCTCCAGCATTTATTGTTTGTAGATTTTTTGACGATGGCCATTCTGACCTGTGTGAGATGATATCTCACTGTAGTATTCTTTTTTTCTTTTTTTTTTTTTTTGCAGTACACGGGCCTCTCACTGTTGTGGCCTCTCCCGTTGCGGAGCACAGGCTCCAGACGTGCAGGCTCAGCGGCCATGGCTCATGGGCCCAGCCGCTCCGCAGCATGTGGGATCTTCCCGGACCAGGGCACGAACCCATGTCCCCTGCATCGGCAGGCGGACTCTCAACCACTGCGCCACCAGGGAAGACCCTCATTGTAGTTTTGATTTGCATTTCTCTAATGATTAATGATGTTGAGCATTTTTCCATGTGTCTGGTTGGCAATCTGTATATCTTCTTTGGAGAAATGTCTATTTAGGTCTTCTGCCCATCGTTGGGTTGGGTTGTTTGGGGTTTTTTTGAGCTGCGTGAGCTGCTTGTAAATTTTGGAGATTAATCCTTTGTCAGTTATTTCATTTGCAAATATTTTCTCCCATTCTGAGGGTTGTCTTTTCGTCTTATTTATGCTTTCCTTTGCTGTGCAAAAGCTTTTAAGTTTCCTTAGGTCCCATTTGTTTATTTTTGTTTTTATTTCCATTTCTCTAGGAGGTGGGTCAAAAAGGATCTTGCTGTGATTTATGTCATAGAGTGTTCTGCCTATGTTTTCATCTAAGAGTTTGATAGTTTCTGGCCTTATATTTAGGTCTTTAATCCATTTTGAGCTTATTTTTGTGTATGGTGTTAGGGAGTGATGTAATCTCACACTTTTACATGTACCTGTCCAGTTTTCCCAGCACCACTTATTGAAGAGGCTGTCCTTTCTCCACTGTATATTCCAGAGAAACAGAACCAAGAGGGGGGGATATATACATAGAGAGAGAGAGAAATACACACTGATATAGACATAGAAATAGATGTAGATGGTAGAGACAGAGAAAGAGATGGAGACAGAGGTGGACAGGGACATGGAGATTGAGATGGAGATTGAGATGGAGATGGAGACAGAGACAGAAATAGAGAAGGAGGTAGAGACGGTGGTAGAGGTAGAGACAGAGACAGAGACAGAGGTAGATTCAACTGATCAGACGAAGCCCACCGCATTATGGAGGGTAACCTACTTCACTCAAAACCTACAGATTTAAATGTTAATCACATCTTTAAAAATTTCTTCTTCTGCTGTACTTGAGCCAGAAAGGATGTAAGAGCAGAAAACCCAGGGAAGCGGGTAAGAGGCTCAAAGGGAGGACAGGAGGCAAGGCACCACGGGGTTTCAACCTCCGGAAGCCAGTCGTCGGCCACGCAGACCTGACAGGCTCAGGAGTCGCTGTCCCAAACCAAATGGCCAAAGTCCCTGGAGAACGTCTGGCGATGCCGAGAAGTTAATCTCTCACATGGATTACTGCGCAGCCTTCTAACCGGTCTCTCCACCTTTGGGCCCATACGGTCTGTTCTCAACACAAAAGCAAGAGTAATGATGTGAAAACATGGAGTCAATCATGATTCTCCATCAGAACTCTCCAATGTCTTCCCACCTCACTCAGAATAAAAGCCAGAGTCCTTACAGTGGTCTTCCAGCCCCTACGTGATCTTCCTCCTTTGCTGAAATCCATCAAGCCCTCTTCCACCTCAGGGCCTTTGCACCTGCTGATTCCTCTTCCTGGAATGCTCTTCCCCCAAATATCTACCAGGCTTATTCTTTCACCTCTACTTTTCTCCATAGTTCTCTCATCTTCTCTCATAGTATGGAATTTAGTTATGTATACAATGTATCAGCTATACCGTATCCCCAGTGCCTCGATCTGTGCCTGACACAGAGGCAAACAATAAATATTTGCTGGGGGAAAAAAAATGAGTGATTCCTGAATCCTGGCAAAGCTATATGGGGGTATGAAGGATACTGGCAGGTTTTGAGTAAAGGATTCGAGAAACAAATAAAACAGACAAAGCGGGGATAGCAAATGCTAATGTATCAGTCGTGCCCGTTGTCACATGAGTTCAACTCGCCAGTGTGGAGACCAGGGTAGATGCCCAGTAGTGGGATTGCTGGGTCATATGGTAGTTTTATTTTTAGTTTTTTAAGGACCCTCCATACTGTTCTCCATAGTGGCTGTATCAATTTACAGTCCCATCAACAGAGAATGACAACAGAGAATTCCAACCCACACTGCAGGGGCACATCAGAGACACCTAATGCTTTTCAGAGAGGAAGCCCTACAGGAATGGGTGCGGGATGACGCTGATCAGGAGCGACATGGATTAAAATAAGGAGAAAGTATGGACTAAGCAATACCCATGGGAAAAATGCACCTTGTAATGAAGGCATGCATATTTGGGGGTGGGGGTCGGTTCAGATTATTGCTAATAATAGAATGAATTTAATCAGCAGAACTAGACAAACGTGACTCAGTCACCTAGATGTGTAGAGACTTAGGAATGATGCAGAGGAGGAGATTTTCAGAGTTGAGATATGCTTGTGTCCACGAGACAAAGGAACGAGCTGAAGAACACGTGGCCCAGGTCTAGAGCTTCAGATAATAGGTCATGTACTGAGTGTGTGCAGCTGAGCATATACGGAGCCTAGTACCCGACTTTCTTTTTCTCCCAGGGGCATGATCACAGCCAGTGTGATTAAACCGAGCATCTGAAGACTGAGGTCTAGTCCTCGCACCGAGGTGTTGAAGAACACGCAGCAGAAACAGTGAGCTGACAGTCTACTGAAGAAGCAGCCATCATCAGTACTAAGGCTGCAACCCAACTGAAGGCCAGGCCCCTGGCCTGGGAGGAGAAGGCTAACTTCCTTGACAGGATATCACTGCTGGACCCCAGGCTGAGCCTCACCAAGTAGGCTTGGCCCTGCAGAAACCAGACTTCTTCAAACCGGGATTTCTAACTCATCTTTTTTTGTAATTGAAGTATAGTGGATTTACAATGTTGTGTTAGTTTCAGGTGTACAGCAAAGTGATTCAGTTATACATACATATACATGTATTTTTTTTCAGATTCTTTTCCCTTATAGGTTATTACAAAATATTGAGTATGGTTCCCTGGGCTATACAATAGGTCCTTGTTGGTCATCTATTTTATATATAGTAGTGTGTATATGTTCATCTCAACCTCCTCATTTATCCCTTCCCACTTTCCCCTTTGTTAACCATAAGTTTGTTATCTATGTCTCTGGGTCTATTTCTGTTTTGTATATAAGTTCATTTGTAGCATATTTTAGATTCCACATATAAGCGATACTGTATGATACTGTCTTTCTCTGTCTGGCTTACTTCACTTAGTATGATAATTTCTAGGTCGATCCATGGAGCTGCAGATGGCATTGTTTCATTCTTTTTCATGGCTGAGTAATATTCCATTGTATATATGTACCACATCTTCTTTATCCATTCCTCTGCTGATGGACACTTAGGTTCTTCCCATGTCTTGGCTATTGTAAACAGCGCTGTAATGAACACTGAGGTGCATGTATCTTTTCAAATTCTGGTTTCCTCCCCATATATGCCGATCATATGGTAGCTCGAACTCATCTTTCATTCCTATAATATGCACAGGGCTAGGACTATGCCAGGAATTCAAAGATAAATGGCCGTCAAGGAAAATGGACCAGTGGAGAGACGTAACGAAAAGTAAGTGCATCCATTCCCATGTCAGAGAAGAGAGCGGTAGACGAGGACAGAGGGCAAGTAATTTGGCTTATGGGCCTTGCAGAAGTCTTCTCCAAAGGAAGAGTTATCGGATCCGGGTTTTGAAGGATAAATAGGAGTTTGCCATTGGAGAAAAGGAGGAAGGGCATTCCATACAAAAGGAAGTGAATATGCAAAGGCAAAAATGAGTAAAATAATAATATAATATTATTATTATATTTTATTATTATATATATTATAATAATAAATGAGTAGAAACTATCTGGAGACCAGTCAAGAAATTCAGTAGAAAGTGATTATGGGATACGTGTGGTGAAAGCGGGTGGATTTTTGGACACAGCTGGAGATGAGGGGCCTAAGACTGTAAAGGCCTTATGTGCAGTGCTGAGGACTTTGGGGTTGATTTTGCACCTAACGAATAGCCAGAGGAGGTGTGCAAGCAGGCGGGTAAGATGACTGGATTGGTGTAAAAAGGGCTTTTCCCACTGAACCATCTAACAAACCCTGATGTTTTTTAATGACAGAATCTGTGTCCCTTCAGCCACAGAACACTCTGCAGTGATATGCTGCTTTCTTTTATGGGAGGGCAAGAGGCAGGCAACAGCTGCTCATCCTGCAGACACAGGCCAGTCGCACTCATTGTCCAGATCCATTCTCTAGAATCTTCAGTACTGACGTCGCGCAAGCTGGGGGCCCATAGCAAAACAATCCTCCAGTATATCAAACAGACAGCGTGACCAAGGTCTTCAGAGCAACAACAGAATGAAATGCGCTTCTGCTTCTGGAACCCTTGATGGCTCAATCTGCCAGTTCACAATCTACACATAAACATGGTGGGTGCAACAGCAACGTAGCCACCAAGGCCCCTGCATAAATAACATCCTATTTCATCAGTGCTAAAAAAGAGATCCCTGGGATGCAACATCTTGCAGAAGAAAATAATAACGTCACCAGATTGTAAGCTACGAGCTGGGGCATTATGCAGCAAAGGTTTCTGTGTCCCTGGAAACTCAGTGTTAGCCAAGAAAGGGATGGTGGGTGAAAAGTACATTGCGACATGCAAACAGACTCTGCTGTCAGCCAACTGGCCCATCAGGAAGATGAATGCAAAGTTACACAACAAATAGATCAAGTAGGTATTGTGTGTGTGGAAGAGGTCGTCTTCTGTAATAACAACAAATGCTTGTGTGGTGCTGGCTGTGTGTCTGACACCGTTCTTGGCACTTCACGCATATTACATCATTTAATGCTCACAATGAGGTAGGAGGCTATCATTATCCTCGCTTTACAGATGAGGAAATAGAGGCACAGAGAGGGTAAGTCACTTGTCCAAGGTCACACAGCTCATAAGCAACAGAGCTGGAAGTGAAACCCAGTCTGGAAGTTTGGCTTTAGAGTTCATGGTCAAAACAATCATGGCCACAGCAAGGGAAGAGACTGTATCTTGAAAGTGGGAGACCTGAGCTTGAACCTTAGTCCTTCTAATGCTCTAGCTCTAAGTCTTTGGGAGAGTTGCTTAATCTTTTGAACCTTGATTTTACCAACTGTGAAATGAAAATACTTGTAAAGCTTATCTCCGAAGGTCCTGAACCGACTGAGTGAGCCCCTGGTGCACAGGGGACAGCCGGTGGATCCTGGCTAACTCCCAAGCTGAGAAGCTATCCAAAGGGCCCTCCCTGCGGCTGCTCATTCTAATTTAAGAGCTCACACAATGAGCATTAATCACTTCCCAAAGTGACTCCTTTAACCCGCTCACCTTGCCCTCCAATCATCCTGGATCAAACCTCTTCCTTATCTACACAATGACCATAACTAGTCCAGAGCGTCAAAATCTTCAGATCCTGGGGTGTTCCTTGAAGAGTGGCTCCCTTCCCTAGGGCTCCCACAAAAAAAAAAGCCCTACAAGACTGATTTTTGAATGACAGAGCTCCCAGCGATAAAAACAATCACAACAGGTCTTTGAGTAATTTTTTTTGGTCACTAGGATGCTCTGAGATTCATCAAAGACTTATTAGCAGGGCTGGTTTAAAAGGCTGGACCACTCAACTTTGAAGTCAACACAAAACTTTTTATCCAGACTGCCAGTATTTCCAAGACATTTTCAGTATGTCAACTTGCAAATATCTCCACGTTTATAAATAAGTTCCTATTTTCAAATTCAGCAATATGTATCAGGCTTTTATTAAGTGCCCACTACCATGCTAAGTCCTCAAACTAAGAGGATTAATAAGATATGGCCCCTGTCTTCAAGGAGCTTTTAATCTGTTAGGGAGACAAATTCACAACCAAGGTCAATTCCATGTTTTAAGTGTTCTGGGGTATTATAAACAAGATGCTATGGGGCTGCACCAGGAGCATTTCTTTCTACCTTGGGGAGGGGCCAGGTCATGGTGATAAGATATAAAAGATCACCAAAGCTCAGTGGTAAAAAACATGAAGGTATTGCAGCTAAGGAGTGTGGAAGGCAGCTTGGACCAAATAGAGACATTTTCGAACGTTTGCAGAGATCCTGTCTGGGAACAGAACTGGGGAAATGTGGGCAGATGCGGAAACTGACAGTTCTCTGTGTGACATTTAGTTGCCCTACACCACATGCAAGTAGCTGTACAATGTATAAACTTCTGGCATGTGGCGGGTATAGATATCCAGCCTCTTCTTTTTCCTGATGGAGAGTCTCAATTCTTACTCCTTCTGGTCCCCGAAGTTTCATAAGGGTCTCTTCAATATCTTGTAGGTATCAGATCTACCTGCCTTGAGGAGCTGAGCACAGCATCTCTGCCCTGGGTCTGCCGACTGCTTACCTGCCACCTCCGTTTCCCTGTCCCCTGACGTCATAGCCACCTTTGATTCCCAGGCTTACATTAGACTTGTAACATTGCAGGTGTGAAACTGAAATGTCAAATTTTTCTCACTCTCTCTCCAAAAGAATGGTGAGACAGTTAGAAACGATGAATTCCTCAGACTGAAATGTCTCTCACTTTTCAAAGACTCTTTCTAGAATTCCAAAGACACCGGGCCTCCCCGGGCTCCACTGACTTTCACAGTTTACATTTCCATGTTTCTATTAAAAGGTTGAGTTTTGGATAAAAGTCTGCAAGAAGACAAAGTAACTAGTATTTGCTCAATCTCTATTATGTGCCTGAAACACACTAAATATTTTCCACCCATTAAAACCCTACAAGGTAAGTATGATGATCTAAGTAATAGAGACGACAAAAGTGAGGATCAGAGAGGCTCAGTAACTCACCCAGGATCATGCAGCTCAAATGCAGAATTCAGACCAAAATAGTTGACTCCAAAGCCTAGGTCCTTTGCACTATAACCTCCGGTAAGATGATACCTAAATGGGCTAGCAGTGCTGTATTCAGAGTGATATGTATATGACACTGAGCAGATAACCTTTTCTTCAAGGTCTAGTTTAAGATAATGGCTTAGGCACCTAAGCTAATCTTGACTGTGGTAAGAGAAACCCAACTACCATCCTGCAGTATTTGTCATGATAAGAATACTCTAGAACAGGGATCAGCAAGCTACAGCCCATGTGCCACATCTAGCCTGCTGCCGTGTTTTGTCAACAGTTTCATTTTACGCTACAACAGCAGAGTTGAGTAGTTGTGACAGAGACTACACAGCCTGCAAAGCCTAGAATACTTACTATCTGTCCCTTTACAGAAAAAGCTTATCAACCCCCAGGCTAGAAACATCATTCCATCTTCCACTATATGCTATTTGAAGCCTGAAGATAACAAAGAGGTGGGAGAGAGAGCAAAATGATGAGAAACCATCATTAAAAATGTACTGAGTACTGTGATGGTTAATTTCATGTGCCAACTCGCCTGGGCAAAGGATAGCCCAGACAGCTGGTAAAACATTATTTCTGGATATATCTGTTTCTGGAACAGACTGAATCAGAGCTTGAGTAAAGAAGATCCCCCTCATCAAAGTGGACGGGCATCATCCAATCAGCTGATGGCCCGAAGAGAATAAGAAGGTTAGAGGAAGGGCGAATTCTCTCTTTCTTCTTGAGGTGGGACATCGTCTTCTCCTGCCCTGAGACATCGGAGCTCCTGGTTCCAGGGCCTTCAGGCTCAGCCTGAATTATACCACCTGCTTTCTTGGTTCTCCACCTTGCAGATGGCAGATCCCGGGACTTCCTGGTCTCCATAACCACGTGTGAACTAAAAATGCCACCTGCCATATCAGTAGACAAAGGATGGTGCAGCCGTCAAGCCATCACATCACAGGCACCCTGACGGTGCACCCTGAGGAGACTCAGGGTGAAAAGCACAGGACACTGGCCCCAGAGAGCTGAAGTGCGTATCAAATGAATGATTTCAATCAGCCCAGACTTTGCATCTTCCCATACATAGAAGAGCTCTAAATTCCTTAACTTGAGATATCTGGTTTTCTTTAACAGTAGTCTTTTGACGTTCCAACTACCTGGTCTTTGTTGCAAAAACTCCTACATATCCTGGTTCCCTCCCTCCTCCACCGCCCTTGTCTCTTCAGAGTAGTCTCTCAGAGCTCTCTGAGATGCTGTGTCCCACGCTTAAGCCCTCAGTTTTGTCTGCTAAATAAAACATAACTCTCAGCTTTTAAGTTGTGCATTTTTTTCAGCTGACACACATAAGCCAGTTCTTATTATAAATCTCCCTTATATGCATCTATAAATATCGTTTTGGTTCTGTTTATTTGGAAAGCCCTAATACAAGCAACCTATCGTAAGTACTCAATATGACTGTTACTGTCCTCCAGGCTGGGCGCCAGCAAGAGAAGGACTCATTTACTCACTCAACAAACATTTATTTAGTACCTACTATGTACCGGACATTGGAGCAGGTGCTGGGGAGATAGTGATAAACATAAACTGCATATTCTAGTGAGATACATACCTCATAATCTCCACCTCCAAGAATTTACAACTGCATTGGTACATAAATTATGACAACACTATATAAGGAGGCTAGTAAGAGAGTCTAAAGACACTGGGCTTCCCTGGGAGGAAGGAGGAAGAAGCGACTAGTTTTTTCCCTAGAACATGAGGAAAGCTTTTTGGGGTGACATCTGAACCAGGTGCTAAGGCATAGTTTGCCAAGTGGAGAAGAGGACGAAAGGTGTACCAAGAGGAGAGAAGAGGATGTGCAAAGGTCCTGAGGTAGGAAATCACTTTGCATGTTAAACCAACAGCGAGGAGCCATCCTGGGGCTGGAGCAGAGGGCACTAAATGGCGGGAGAGCAGAGAAGGAAGCTGCAACATCATGGGCTGTACAGTAGATTCTGCAGACAGGCTCCACAAGTTCAATCCCAACCCTATCCATCCTGGTTCAAATTCTGGCTATAGGATCATGGTCAGTGACTTCCATACCCAGCTCTCAAAGTCACTGTGAGGGCCAACATGAAAATGCATTTAAAGCACTTAGCACCATCCCCGGTACACCTACAGCACTGAATTTTCACTTCTATTGTTAATATCATCTTATGGGGCTCATCCGAAATGTCCAGCAAACTAACCATGCTTCATAAATTGCAACACTCAGCCTCCACTGATCTTCAACTAATGGAGAGAAAAGTATCAGGAAACACACAGCCAGATGAAATGTATCAACATAGGCTATAGTACAGCAATGTGTTCCACTTAAGAGAATAGGTGGAGCTCAAATCCAAACACCACCATCCACACTGTGTGGCCTGAGAGAGGTTACCTAACCTCTCTGTGCCCTGGTCTCTTGATCTGTAAACTAGGGATGATAATAGAACCAACCCCCTAGACAGTTGTGAGGATTACAGGAGATGATCGTGGAAAGCACACAGCACAATGTCGGGATGTAAGGAGCGATCAATAAATGTTAGCTATTCACTTATCACCTTCAAGGCCATCATTACGCGAGTGAAACAAGTATACGTTTTCTTTCTCACACTCTAGGAAGCCCTGAAGGAGGAGCAAAGGCTTTGACTCATCTCTCAGGAAAACCACTTTAGATTCCAAACATCTCTAGTAAAAGCAAAGGATATTCACCGGGTGGGAGGCAACTATGAATCCTGAAATTTCTAAGTTTCATTTTAATGGTCAACACTCTGTCCCATCATCTTTACTGGAAACTCCACTAGGTTAACAATCAAACAGTACTTCTTTGTCTGCGTTTTACATTTAGAAGTGAGGCACAGAAAAAAAAAAAAAACCCTTGGAGTGACCACAAAAATATGGCAATGGAACTAGAAGGGAGAAGCAGGGGCAGGACAGAGTCTGCATGGGAAGGACTGAGGAGAGGAGAAAAAATTCCACCTGTGACTGCATTTGCCGTCTTCTCCCCCCACCCACCCCCAATAGTTGTCAACAACCTTGTAAATATCAGGTTAGTCCCCAGGCTGGTGAGGAATTACCGCAGATGGCCCCTTTCATGATCTAGGAGTGGAATCAATTAAAATATTGTTTGCTTGTTGTAAGAATATAATCCAGCCTGCACCTCAAGCATCAACAGTTAAATATGTGCTTATTTAAAAATCAATCTAAAAGTCAAGGTTTCCTTTTCAAATCCTTTCCATAGGAGGGCAGTGACGGCGGAAAGGAGCGATAAAGCTTTGAGTGGTACCACCTGCTGAATGCGCACATTCAAGGAGACGGCTACAGATTTCAGAGCATCACAAATGGAAAATGATTGTGAGAGGCAAATGATGGGTAAAATGCCAAGATCACCAGCCACTAAAGGGGCCTGCCATAAGCCAGAAGATGCCCAGTCCTCCCTGCATCAAATAGCAAAAGGTCGCGTCGTCAAGCCTGAGAGCCAGGGCTGAAGACTGCAGAGATGACTGCAGAGGAAGCTGAAAGACTGAAACAGATGTGAGAAGGATCAAACCCGCATGACATGTGTGCACACGCAGAATAAATGCAGGTGTGTGCACACACATACACACACACACACACTCAAACCCAGACAGAGACACACACACACACACCCCTTATACCAGATGCAGGTAAAAAGGAAATGAGTCTTGAAGCAGGAAGATCCCAGCAGGACTCACTTTGCCCCTGGGACTCATCTCCTGCTTGGGAAGAGGTAGCGCTCTGATTCTTGCTGCCAATCCACAAGGACACCGGGTGAGAAGGAATGCCCCTTCTGTGTTCTGGCCCAACACAGATTTGAACCTTGGATCACAAATTCAAATGCCTACAGGAGCCAGAAAGATCACACTGGTAACTGAAATGGGCCAGAAGCCAGTCATAGGGAGTGGTGGGGACTGTGGCAAAATAAAGGGCACCTAACTGTCTAAAGGGACTGCCACCACTCAACGACAGCAGACTATGACTGGGCAAGGATGGGGATCAAATGGTTCTCCATTGTTCCCTTTTTTTTAAAGAAGCCAGAAACCCAGATTTTTATGTGAAATCTCCCAATTTTAAAACATTAGCCATGGATTCAAAGTAGTCTTAAAACCCTCTGAGCTAAACAAATCAAATCCCTTGCAGGGCAGGCCCTGTTCCACTCTACATCTGGTCTGCAAAATGTCCCATCTGCTCCCTCAAGCAACATTCTGGCTTGTCAGCTCCTGGCCTGCTCACGCCCTGTGGGATCCCCTGCCCTGAATTCCTATCACCCAGGAGTTGGTCTCCTGATTATTGTGTTTGTTCAAAAACAAGAGAAACAGAGAGAGAGGTAACACAGCTGCCCTCCTAGGGATCAGTCTGATTTCCCCCGGAGACATACTCCCCTTTCAAGCACATAGCAGCGCTGTGACGATTCTAAAAGAAAAATAAATGACACTGGAAGGGTATGATCCTCAGGAAAATTACACACACACACTCACACACACATGTGTGTATACACATATAGTATATATATACGTGTATGTGTATAGTATGATTTCATCTCTGTTGACTGAAACGTGCATGGGTGGAAAAAGACAGGAAAGCCACAAGTTTGGGGTATTAGAAAAAGCACAGGCTTCAAACACCTAGTTCTGCATCCTACTCCACCCCCCATACATGACATGGGCCTAGATCTTTCATCTCCTGGGCCTCTGCTTCCTCCCCTATAAAATGGGAAGGTTGGGCCTTAAGCTTTAAATTTTTTTTTTCAAAAAAAAATCTTTATTGCAGTATAATTGCTTTACAATGGTGCACCAGTTTCTGCCTTACAACAAACTGAATCAGCTATACATATACATACGTCCCCATATCTCCCCCCTCCTGCATCTCCCTCCCTCCCACCCTCCCTACCCCACCCCTCTAGGTGGTCACACCTAGATATGGTCACACATGCGGAAGCTTTAAATTTCTAGTCTCCACTGTGAGCTCCACAGCGACACAGGTATGCTTCTATTTGCCCATGCACCCACTACTAAGAACAGCGCCAGGGACACAGCACATGGTAAAGGAACAAACCTGCCTGGGTGCCGTAAGAAACTGAAAAGGACAAGTCAACATGCGTCTGAGTGGAAGCTTTGTCACTTACTCGCTGTGCAACACTGGGGGTGTGACTTAACCTCTCTGAGTTCCTGTTTTCATGGAGAAGTGTTTATTGAGCATTTGCAACGTGCCAGGCATTGCTAAGTACTCGAGCACACAGGAGGCGCTTCGAGCAAAGCAGCCATCATTGTCCCATCACCAGCATGTGGTTTATTCAGCGATCAAAACATCTCAGCCTATGACATAAAATGGCCTGGCCGGCAAGCGTGTTTCTTTGGTTTAGCCCACAATATGGGTTTTGTTTCCTTTTGTTGAAACTGTATTAATATTTAAGTTCAGGGCTTCCCTGGTGGCGCAGTGGCTGAGATTCCACCTGCCGATGCAGGGGACACGGGTTCGTGTCCCGGTCCGGGAAGATCCCACATGCCGTGGAGCAGCTGGGCCCGTGAGCCATGGCCGCTGAGCCTGCGCATCCGGAGCCTGTGCTCCGCAACGGGAGAGGCCACAACAGTGAGACGCCCGCGTACCGCAAGAAAAAAAAAAAAATTTAAGTTCAATATACTACGCATAAACGTTTCATTTATGTTTCTCTTAAACTAGAAGCACTGACAATGTTGAGCACCCTTAAACCCTCCACCTCCCCACCTCCATGGGAATTGGATGGAGTTGAGTGGTGGTCACCCCCGGGAGCGTGGATCACTCTCAGATCCACCAGCAGCCCCACCAGACTCCCTTCACTTATTCTGACACCTGTCCGGTCCCACTGGGCACTTGCCTTGTAGCCCCTGGACTAATCCAACAAGAAAGGAGAGGCATCAAGAACGCCGGGCTAATGTCAAACCAGAATAATACGGCACACTTGACCGTGGCACCACATTACCAGTAAGGATAAATATTTGCCTGGCATTACAAGAAAGTGAAGTACCCTGAACCACTCAGAGAAAGTGTGCTATGGAAATTTAAAACCAGAACTGAAAATAAAAGTAACTGAGTGAGCTATTTTTTTCCCCTTTGCCATTCACGGCACTTCTTAAGGTTGATTTACAAACTCTTATTTTGAAAAGCTTCTCTTCCTTTTCTGTCAGTTATATTTCTTCCTTCACCCAGGAAGTTACATTATGGGGAATTCCAAAGAATGCAGGATTTGGAGTCAGGAGGCTCTGCCCCAGACTGGCTGTGGCCGCCTGGTGAAAATGATGCCCCTCCCAGAGCCTTACTTTCCTAATCTTTAAAATGGGATGATAAGACCCATAAGAGATGCTGTGAGGATAAATGAGGCAATGCAGGCAGAAGCTCATTACACTGTCACTATCCACAGTGAGTTTACTTTTACGTATCATCTTCTGCACCATCTTTACACCCAAAATGTAAGCTCTGTGAGGTCAGGGGGCTCGTTTTCTTCGTCACTGGATTTCCAATGCCTGGCACATAACAGGCATTCAATAAATATTTCTCAATTAAAAAATGATGCGTGTGGACATAGATGACTGGTGGGTGGAATAATAAATAGATACAGAGAGAGGTGGGTTAAATAAAATAGTGAGTGAATGAGTGAGCGTGAAAGACAGAGAGGCAGACAGAACTGTCACCACTACTACCATCTGTATCTCTCCTCTCTGGATACTGACCCAAAGTTTGGCCACAGTCTGCCAAGCTCTTTTGGCCACAGTTACTAACATCTTCACACATGTTATGTCCTTGGGTGGACACACTCTTGCCACAAATCATTCTACAATGAAAGGTCACTTGTAAGTGACCTTCCCTGTAGGGAAACTAACGTCATTACGTGCCTCCTGGGTGCCAGGAGCGAGGGCAGCTACCATCATCCCACCCCATCCTCACAACCCTGGGTGGGGGCGGGGGGAGGAAGGGTGGGCACTGTTGTCCATCCAGCTCACAGTACAAGAGACTGAGGCTCTGACTGCTTAACTGAGCTTCCCAAGAGCTCACAGCTTCTAAGTGGTCGTGCCTATTTTTGAACCTTGCCCTTTGACCCCAGTCCAGAGATACTCCCACATCCCTGATAGAATAGACTAGATAAGCCTGGGAGGGTCTTTGCATTATCCTGGGATTCTTGACTTGCTACTGAACGCGTGTGCTCTCGTGGTCCCATTCTCTAACCACAGTGGCCGATTAACACACCAACCATTAACCAGTCTGGTAACTGAGCCAAGCCTTCGCCCACAACGAGAGTGTGCCTTGGGCCAGTCAGCCATGGTTCAGCCACATCCAACTCCCCCTCCCAGAACGGTGCACTCAGTAAAATAACACGCTTTGTCTGAGTTGGTCACTGATCAGACCAGAATGGGTACCCCACCTACAGATACATCCATGGGTTGGCCAACAATTACCAGGAGGTTTGCTATAGAGGGTTCCACCCACTAGGGTGCAATGGTACTTCGTTAAACCAATGAGGGTGTTCCCGCTGGACAAGTCGGAGCAAATTCGCTGAGATGCAGAGAAGCGGAGAGCCAAGGCAGGGTCTAAAAGGGACTTGAAGATTGTCACAGCCCTTCGAGGAAGATGTTCTACTCCTGAATCCTACTCGCAGAAGGGTCGAGTCAACACCCACTGCATCTCCCATCAAAACAATGACAGCCCCTCTCATCTTTGGATCTGATTTAGAATCTGGCCCATGGGCTCTAATACCAGCTCTAAACCCCATCTGAGCTGGACCTTATTTCAAGGAATCAGCATTTTCAGTCCCAGCTCAACTCTAACAATGTCAAGGGCAACCAGCTCCTCACCACTAGGTCTTGACAACCCGAATCCCTCAGAAATGCCTTCTCAGTGGCACTGCTGGATTCCCATGATGCCTTGGCCCACTGAATAGGAGCATCTTTCAGAATAAATTCAGTGGAACACAACTTCACGCCAGGATTCGTTTCCTTTACACACACACACACACAAAAGAGTCTGCTTCCAAGGATCAAAACATAACTTTTAATAAGGTGACGGTGGCCTCTAGAAGCCCAGTGGCTGTGGCCTTGCTCTCCACTTTCACAAAATGTTTCACGTGATGCCCACCCTGCCACACTCCAACGGCCAAGTGTGCTGCAGACGTGGCTGTGCTACCCGTTGCCACCATTTATTTCTTCCCCCTCTTCCATCTCTTCCCCTTAAGGTATTTCTCTTCTTTTATGTCTAAGCTTTTTTCTGGGAGAAGGAGTGAACTGGCAGGATCAGAAGGGGGCCTTTCACAAGGTTAGTCTTAGCTCAAATAATTCCGTGGCAAGTTCATGCACACACAGCACCGAGTGGAATTATTTTCTGATCTCCTGTTCTTCAGTCGAAAAGTGATTTCACCAAGATCCACATTCATGGCCACGGTAGCTGGCCATAGGGCAGGGTGCAAAAAAGAACTTGCTACACTTAGCATTCACCAGTCATGGTTACATTATTCTCCCTTCATTTTCCGATCCATCCACTAGCACCCATTTGCGTCCCAAGTTACTGGTATAAATGTGCCATCCCTTTCTAGGGGCAGGCAACGCTAGATGTCCCATAGAAGGAAGCCAAGTTGGCAAAGGCAACTGTGATATTTTCAAGCACTGGCTGGCACAGGAAAGAGTGATGACAGGATTGCCTCTTGGGGAAAACACACACACACACACACACCACACACCACACACCACACACACACACCACACACCACACCACATACACACACATACACCACACACCACATACCACACACACACACACAGCACACACCACACACACACACACCACACCACATACCGCACCACACACACACACACACACACACATACACCACACACACCACACACACACACACACACCACACACCACACACACACACGCACACACACACACACACACACACACACAGGGTGTGGTTCAAATCTCAGTTTGGACACGAAGCCGTGTACGATCCTTAGCCTTGCTGTGCCTCTGCTTCCTCACCTGTAAAATGGGGTTGTATTATGAATATTAAAGGAAAAGAGTTTGACGGATGTGTCTATACTACACTAGGGACGAACAGGCCCTTTCTCACCCTCCCCTCCCCTTGCAGCTCTGCAAATCATCTCCAGTCCAGATCAGCTGCTGGGCTCAGGGTCTGACTGCCCGTGGGCACCTCCCTTTGATGTCCCAACATGTCCTCAACGGAATTCATCATCTTCCCCCACACACCTGCTCATCCTTCTGTGTTCCCTGCATCACTGCCTGGGACCACCTTCCAGCCCGTTGCCCAAGCCAGCAGTCAGCCTGGAATCCGTGCTCTCCTTCACGAGTCCTTTAGAATCTGCCTCCTATTTCCTGACTTCACCCACTTCTTTCCATCCCTGCTCCTGCTGCCCTAATGCAATCCAGGCCGTTACCTAGCCTAGTTTTCTAACTGCTCTTTCTGAATCCTTTCTTGCCCTATCTCATCCATCTCCAATCCCACACAGCTAAAGCAATGTCTCCAAACACTCAAATCTGAACAAGTCACTCCCTTGCTTAGAAATCTTCAGTGGCTTTTCACTGCCTTCAACATAAAATACAACCTGTCGGGCTTCCCTGGTGGTGCAGTGGTTGAGAGTCCGCCTGCCGATGCAGGGGACACGGGTTCGTGCCCCGGTCCAGGAAGATCCCACGTGCCACAGAGCGGCGCATCCGGAGCCTGTGCTCCGCAACGGGAGAGGCCACAACAGTGAGGGCCCACGTACCGCATAAAAAAATAATAATAATACAACCTGTCTACATCCCACGGCTTAGGAAGACCTTCCGTGTCCGATCTTCTCCATCCCTCTGCAGCCACACTTGCAGCCCCTCCCTCCTGGCTTTTAAGATCCAAGCACAATGACTTTCTTTCTGTCTCCTGTATGTATCCTTCAGAGCTCTGAACTTGTTCCTTTCCTCTTCCTGCAAGACCCATGTCCCTCCCCCAGCCACACCCCCTCATCTGACAAATTCTCATCCTTCCGATACTTGACCTAGACAGTGTCTGTCCTGTCGGTGCTCGTATCCCAGCACCCACCACAGTGCCTGGTACTTGGCAGATATCTGGCAAATACATGAATAATGTGACACTCAAAGGTTTGCCTAGAGGTGGCAGGAAAATGTCTGCTCTGGACCCCTGAGGGCCTGGGCTGGGTTTACCTTTTCAAGTCCATTCTCACAATTGGTTGAAGCCTGCCGGGAGGAGACCTGGGAGGTGGCCATCAGGTGGCATTTCCTATTGCCTGGGCTGTCTTCCATCCTGCAGAAGCAGCTGAGCAGAAAGCAAAACAGCCCCAAAGGCAAGTTTCTCCTATAAACCTGCAGTTTCCTACCGTAACTCCTGGGCCTCAGAGGACCTTGCTTGAGGATACAGCAGCCTTCTAATTAGGCAGCCTGCTACCTGAGATTGCTGCTGCTCTAAGATGCATCAGGTGAAGCTGCCAGAGGGGCAAGGGTGCAGGAAGTGATGAGAAGCGGTTCGACGAGACGAGCTCTTCAACTTCCCGCGTCCTCTCTGCCTCCTGGGCACCTGGGTGTCTGTTCCTTTCCCACCACGCATTTCACTACCCTACAGATTCGAGTCCTATCACTGTGTCTGGACGCCCCGCCCTTCCTGGTTCAGCACGTTCACTATCGGCTTTCGCGCCACCTTTTGCTTGAACTAAATCTCTTGGCAGGTTTTCCCTGGTGGCGCAGTGGTTGAGAGTCCACCTGCCGATGCAGGGGACGCGGGTTCGTGCCCCGGTCCGGGAAGATCCCACATGCCGCAGAGCGGCTAGGCCCGTGAGCCATGGCCACTGGGCCTGCGCGTCCGGAGCCTGTGCTCCGCGATGGGAGAGGCCACAACAGTGAGAGGCCCGCGTACCGCTAAAAAAAAAAAAAAATCTCTTGGCAGACGCCTTCAGATGGCTCACCCACAGCATCCTCCTCGCAGGAGCTGGTCTTGCAAGTGACAGCATCTCTAAAGCCCAGCAGACGTGCTCCTTCTTCTGTGGCGCTCCGTGCAACTCCCCAGCCCACGCCCTTCACCTGCAACCCCTCTCCCGTGGGATCTTCCAAAAGAGGACGGTGATTATGAGTGTGGACTCTGGAGTCAGACCGACCTGGGTTTCAATCCTGCCTCTTCCAATGACCTGGGCAAGTCAGTCAACCTCTCTGAACTCCACTCTGCTTGACTGTAAAATGAGAAAGATGATAGCTGCCTCAGAGGATCGCTCTGAGGATTAAGTTAATACATATGAAGTGTATGTAGCTGGCACATGGCAACCACTCAGTAAACAGTATAATTAGGTAATAACTATTATGCCAGTGGAGCACAGCAGTGATGCTAGAACAGAGGCACAGAGTAGGCATTTAAGAAATATTTACTGAGTGAATAAGTAAACTCTGCCCTTTAAGATACTGGAGAACAGCCCAAGAACTGGTTCCCCTCGGCCTCTTGGCTCAGTCTTGGTGTCAAGTGGATGTGGACAAATGGCTCCACGTAACACATGCATTTCTCGGTGGGACCCACCCCAGGCCTGGTTCATGGAGATCCCCACTCCTTCCTGGACGGTCTACCAGCCAGCTTAGATCAAGTCTGCACAGTCCAGGTCTGAGGCATCCAATATGGTAGCCACTAGCCACATGGGACTTTTTAAAATTTAAATTTAGGGAACCCCGTGGGGGTCCAGTGGGTTAGGACTCGGTGCCCTCACGGTCAAGGGCCCGGGTTTAATTCCCAGTCAGGGAGCTAAGATCCCACAAGCTGCGCGGCATGGCCAAAAAAATAAATAAAATAAAATTTAAAGTTGTTAAAATTAAATAAAAATTTAAATTTATTAAAATTAAGTTAAATTTTAAAAGCCTCAGTCACATGCACTAGACACATCTCTAGTGCTCAACATCCACATGTGGCTGGTGGCCACCACGTTCAAGCACACAGGCAGAGAACGTCTCCATCATGGCACAAAGTCCTGTTGAAAGGGCCGGTGCAGGGCCATCTGAGTTAGGATGGTAGCTATGGAACGATGCACGGTGATGACCTGCTGAGCAAGATGTGGCTGCAGGAAATCCACTGGACAGATCCTGACCAGGCCCTGGTTTCCCCAGGACCCTAACCTCACCTGGCTTTGACCTGGCTCTCTCTGACTCTGGTATCTGGTTTGGAGACCGCTCTGCATGCATCCAGTCACCCTGGCGAGCCACAACCCCCCTTGCCCTGTCTGGTTTGACCATTTGCACACACTCCTGTTCGAAGCCCCGCATCAGGGAGGTTCTGTAGTTCGTCTCCCTTGACTCTGACTCAGCGCCACGCCTACAGCCCACTTCCTCAGACTATCCTAAGCCCTCCTTTTCGGTAGGGTCACTGCTAGGGGCTGAACTGTGTCCCCCCACAAAAAATTCATAGGTTGAAGCCCTAGCCCCCAGTTATCAGAATATAACTGTATTGGGATACAGAGACTTGGAAGAAATAATTAAGTTACAATGGGGTCATGAGGGTGGGTCCTAATCCAGTATGACGGATGTATTTATAAGAGGAGATTAGGACACAGAGAGACACGCACAGACCAAGGGACAACCATGTGAGGACACAGCTAGAAGGCGACCGTCTGCAAGCCAAGGGAGAGAAGCTGATCCTGTCTTGGACTTCCAACCTCCAATACTGTGAGAAAATATATTTCTGTTCTTTAAGCCTCCACAGCGTGTGGTACTTCATTAGGGCAGCCCAAGCAGATGAATACAATTGCCCAGAATGGAGTTCAAGTCTCTGCCATTTACAATGCCACCTTCGGCACCTTTCCGAACCTCAGCCTCAGTTTTCCTATTTATAAAAGAAGGAAACGCCCATCTTCTATCTCCTAGGGTTATCAGTCCCTTGTACTAATCACCCTTTGGCCGCATGGCTGTTTCCTGTGCGAAGGAAGTTTTCCCTGCCTCCCCCCTTCAGCCACGAAGCCCTCGCTTCCACATCTCAGCTGACCAATCACACTCCAACTTCTAAAACAGGCCTGTTATAAGCACATGACCCCTCTTGTCAGCTCAGGATGACTGGGGCCCTCTCTTCTCTAGCACCTGTCCTCAGTGTCTATGTGGTTGGTAGAAAAGAAGCTACCTTCTTTTCAAGCTCCCAACTGGGGAGCCGATATATTAAACATTTACTGTGATTCTTCAATGTTCCTGACAGCGTCACAGGGGCTGGACACTCAACACAGAACAAGACAGGTTCGGTCCTCGACTTCCCGTGGTTTTGCTTCTCCTCAGCCTCCACCTGAAGAGACACGTGCACCCAGACAATCTCCATCTTAGTGTCTAGGAAGAAAGGCTCAGGAGTCTGAGATTCCCCCTCAATGACGCACCTGAGGAAAGGAAAAGGAAAGGAGACAGGAATCCCGTAACACGTGACCAGAATGTAATGGATAGACATAAAAATAAATTACAAAGGAGGCTCCGCATCGTATGTCATCAGGGACATGCAAATTAAAATAACAAAGAGATAGCACTACACGCCTGTTAGAATGGCCAAAATCTGGAACACTGACAACACCAAATGCTGACAAGGATGTAGAGCAACGAAAACTTGCCCTCACTGCTAGTGGGGATGCAAAGTGGTACAGCCTCTCTGGAAGATGGTTTGGCACTTGCTCACAGAACTAAACATCCTCTTACCATATGATCCAGCAATTGTGCTCCTTGTATGTATTTACCCAATGCAGTTGAAAATGTATGTCCACACAAATACCTGCACACAGATCTTCAGAGCAGCTTTCCTCGTAAATGCCACAACTTGGATGCAACCAAGATGTCCTTCAGTAGGTGAACGAATATATAAACTGTGGTACCTTCAGACAATGCAATATTATTCAGAGCTCAAAAGAAATGAGCTATCAAGCCATGAAAAGACATGGAGGAACTTTAAATGCATATTATTAAGCGAGAGAAACCAATGTGAAAAGGCTACATACTGTACAACATTCTGGAAAAGGCAAAACTATGAAGACGGTAGAAAAGGTCAGTGGTGGGCTTCCCTGGTGGCGCAGTGGTTGAGAGTCCGCCTGCCGATGCAGGGGACACGGGTTCGTGCCCCGGTCCGGGAAGATCCCACATGCCGCGGAGCGGCTGGGCCCGTGAGCCATGGCCGCTGAGCCTGCGCATCCGGAGCCTGTGCTCCGCAACGGGAGAGGCCACAACAGTGAGAGGTCCACGTACCGCAAAAATAAAGAAAAAAAAAAGGTCAGTGGTTGCCAAGGGTTGGGGGGAGAGGGATGACTAGGCAGTGCACAGAGGATTTTAGGCAGTGAAAATACATTATATAAAGTTATAATGTTTGATGCATGTCATTAGAAATTTGTCCAAACCCATAGTACGTACGACACCATGAGTGGAAGCCAGTGTAAACTATGGACTTTGGTGACAATGATGTGTCAGTGTAGGTTCATCAACGGTAACAAATGTACCTCTCTGGTGGGGGGATGTTGACAATGGAGGCGGCTATGCATGTATGGAGAAAGGGGAATATGGGAAATCTCTATACCTATTCTATTTGGCCGTGAATCTAAAATTGCTCTTTAAAGAGACTATTGCTCTTTAAAGATGCATAAAATGGCAATAAATAAATTATAAAGTATAAAAAGGCAAACTATTTAATCAATCAAAAATAAAATTTTAAAGTATAAAAATAAATTTATTTGTACAGAGTAGGACGCTACTACCATTCCTCTACCAAAGGAAAAATTTTACAATCTCCTGCTTCAATTACTTGAACTGGGACTACCTTGTTCTAGTCATCTCAAAACCCCATTGGCAACGTTTATGTAGCGTGTAGCAGTCATCCAACTATCAATAACCGAACACCTGCTATGTCTCAGGCCCTGAGATCTTCTCCAGGCCCTACAGAGCAGGGGGCAAGTTCTGGGGGAGACATAACATCTTAAACCCACAAAACAAGCAATACTTTGCTGAGTTAAAATAATAATCTTTATTGAGCTATTAATGTATACCGGACATTGCACCAAGTGTTTACCATAGAAAGAGCTGGCCTTTATTGGACACCTACTATGTGAAGTACTCTGTTCTAAGCAATTTACATATATTGACTCATTTAATCCTCACAAGTCTATGATGTATGTGCTATTACTATCCCATTTTATGGATGATAAAATGAAGGCACAGAGAGTTTAAGTGAATTTTGTCAAAGTCCCTCAACCAGGAGGTGGCAGAAAGCTTCAAACCCAGGCAGTCTGGCCCCAGAGCCTAGGATGAAGGTAGGTATCATAATTGTACCTGGTTTAAAGATAAGGAACATAAGGCTCAAGGTAGTTAAATATCTTGCCCAAGGTCACATGCCTGTAAGTGTTTGACATTTGAACCCAGGTTTTAAAAAGTTATACTATTGAACAGAATAAAGTTGGAGGACTCAACACTTCCTGATTTCAAACACACAACAAAGCTACAACAGTCAAAATAGTGTGGTACCGGAATTAACTAATCTACCAGGGCCACTTAGTACAGTTGTACCAGTTGAACAGGGCATAAATCTAGAGAGCAGAATTCACATTGGGATCTATGTGAAGTGTTGTCCTAGAGTTGAGCAGTGCACAACCTGTTCAATCTTACTTGGCAATCCTGAATGGATAGGAAACTGATTTTATTAAACCATAAACACAGGTAAGAGCTTATTAAATTAATATTGGAAACATATGGCTAGCTACCTGCCCTCAGGTTATTCTTTTTTTTTTTTCCCTCAGGTTATTCCCGATCTTATTAAATACATAAGTACTTTCAGGATGAGAGCTGAAGGAGCTATTCTAACAAATTTTGCTCCACTTCTTTCAATGAAGCATGACGTTTCATAGGCTTTCACCATCAGGTGCAAGAAAGACATAACTTCAAAGCAGTTTTGCTTCTTTGCTGTGCTATGCTGTTAGGTCCTTTTTTTTTTGGTTTACAGTGTTTTCAACTCCATTGTAATTCTTTATCTTTCCTCATCTTTCTGCACCAGCACCAGTGACATGTTTCACTAAGGATTTTTATCAACAAAGCAGTTTCACTACAAGGTTAGATTGTAGGTTTTGAGGGGCTGCAGATACCTCTGCCTCCACAAGAAAGTTTGTGGTCATTATTGAACTTGGAGGCCTCGGTTCTTCTTAGGGGGTGAAATGAGAGGAGGGGAAGTGGTACAAACGGCTGCCATGTGATTCACCCTTTCAGGTTCTGTCTCAATCTCTTCTCTTGCCCTTGCTGTCAATTATTCCTGCTGCTGTCATATTTTCATTCAGACTCACATCTTTCCTCAACTGGATAATTGTAACAGCCTTTCTATTTCCAGATTTGTCCAGCACCCTCCCCTCCAACTGTAGAACCCTCACCATCAGCAACCAGAGTGATTTACTAAATCACTGTTCCAACAATACCTACGTCACTTCTCTGCTTAAAATTCTTCCAAGATTCTGTGATTCCTGCAGTAAGGGTTACAGACTCAAATGTCTTTCAGGAGCAAAGAGTTAACATAAAGGAAAGAAACCGGCGTGTGAGTGTGTGTGTGTGTGTGTGTGTGTCTATAATGCCACCTAGAGCTGTATCCTTCCCACACTGACATACTTTGTTTGCATATTAAAGATGAAGGAATATTCTTCACTTCCACAAAGAAATATGTTTTCTCTCTCACTTTTCTTGAAAGAGACAGACCTCTCAGTCTAGCTTTTGTTTTTCTTCTTTTAACAGAGACATAGGAAAAGGAAATCTTTTACGTTCCTCTTTATCCTCAGACAAACAGCAGTACAAGCGTGATGATAAAACAACACTGATACTCAGCTTCAACGTGCGGAGTACCGTGGGGAGGGCACGACTAGGGCAAGCTGGGAGACACGTGCCCCAGCTTCAGAGAGCAGCTGTGACTGGATGGTCAGCCCAAGGTGGGCCCAGAGCTGCTGAATTTTCTGATTTTTCCAAGAGAAGCTGGAAATCTGGATTTCTGTGTGTGAATCTCTTAATTAAAAATGGGGAAACTGATTCATTTTTGAAAACCTCTGTCCAGGCAGAAAACAGCACAGCTGCAGGCCAAATGTAACCTGTGACTTTCATTTTATGACCTCTGACCTAGAATACAAAGGTCTCCTCACCTCCCTGCACTGCACCGACTCGCTCCGTTCACTCTTAGACCCGCTCCACGCATGCCATGACTCACCCACCTCTGCATCTTTGCGCAAGCTGTTTCTTCTTACTCCTTTTCGACCTGAAAAAACTCCTTCTCCTCCAAAGCATGAATGTCACCTCATCAGTGAAGCCTTCCTGATTCCCCTGGCAGAGTTCATCACTGTCCCTCCAGGGCTCCCTTAGTACTCTGAACATTACATTGCGAACCCACTTTTCACATTGTTTATATTAATTTCTGTCTCTCTTAATAGCATGTGAACTTCTTAAAGGTAAGAATTATGTCTTACCCATCTCTATGGCTCCAATGCTACCAACGGGGCTTATTGCAGAGTAAGCCTGCATGAATATTGGTTGGATGGATGGGTGCCTGGCTGGCTGGCTGGCTGGCTGGCTGGCTGGCTGGCTGGCTGGATGGATGGATGGATGGATGCATGGACTGTGTGATTGGAGGCTCCTCACCAAGACCTTAGGGACAGCTGTCAAGGATTAGTTCCGACCCTGGCTTTATTTAAGTTCCTCAAACACACTAAGCTCATTCCTTTACCAGGGACTTTGACCTTGCTCTTTCCCCAGTTCTTTCCAAGACTAGCTCCTTCTCATGATTCAGGCTTCAACTCAGGTGATACCTCCTTAGAAAACCTTTCTCAACCAACCCAATCATAAGAACCACAACAAAGTCAATAATTATCACATCGTTGGGCTCGTTAGTAATTCTCACTGAATAAACCTGCTTTGTCTATATTTCTGTTTACACATGTATTTCATGCCTCCCATCCACCTACATTAGAAAGCTTCATGAAGGCACTGCTATAGATTTATGCCTACCATTGTTTCTGGAACATTGTAGATGCTGATCAAATATGAATAAAGTGATTACTAGGAAGGAAATCATCAATTAAATGAATGAGTAGAACCCACTTCTCTGGTGCTTTTTACTGGCCTTTGTGGCAAAACAAAACAAAACAAAGCACAAAACAACACCGGGAATAAGAAAAGAAATCTCTTGTCCTTATTAAGATTTCCTCTAGGAAGCCGCACGGTATAGCTGTTAAGAGTTTGGGGTTTAGAGCCAGATAGACCTGAGTGTGAGACCAGGACTTGTCACTTATCATCACTAAGTGACCTTGGGAAAACCACTTAACTTGCGAACCCTCAACTTATAGAACACAAACTGAACACCCAACTGAACAGCTGCATCATGGGGGGGCTGTGAGGCCCACTAATGTCACGAGACACGGCCTGTGAAACAAAGACATCAACACATCTGACTCCTTCCCAAAGCACTTTACTTACTGGGGCTTTGCAAGCCACCAGCTCTGTGAAAGCCTGTTGGGCTGGACAAAGGTCACGAGTGATACATCACCCTCTGCGCTATTCACCAGAGAGCTTCAGGGTCTCCCCACCACCGCCACTGCAGCTGAGGGGGAATGGTGTCCACACCCCATGCCAGCCTGATCAGAAGCAACCCGTGCCAGGACAACACTTGTTTCCAGCTGACTTCCTCTTGGCAATGCCATTGTCCTGGGGAAGTCTCTCCTGAGCCCCGTTTCCCTGGAGGTCAGACCACCACATAAGTGAATCTTCTCTGTGGGCCCAGCATATGTCAACATGGTATTTTGCTAGGAAAACTCACAGAGAGGATTGCCGGCTGCAATACAACACTCACTCTATAATACCGTCAGTCTAATTGTTTCCCGAAGCAAACAATTAAAACAGTTTATGAGAAAAACTCTATCTGTAATGGTGGGTCCTCCACACCTGCTTCCCAAGTACGGCAGCTGGAGAGGAACCGGTGTAGATATGAAAGTACAGTATGTATTTAGCAATATGGCACCTAAATGCATCACAGCACACCTATCGGGGAAATAAACGGCGTTCAAGTGTATTTTTGGAAGACAAATACCCAATACTTCATTTAATGTATGTTTGCAGTTAGTGGTTAATCTCAGACAATGAAGAGAGAGCTGTGTTTCACGTGGCTACTGAGGAAATGCAGAAATGATTGAGGATTTTGAAAGAACCCAAATCCCAAGCCAGCAATGCCCTTTGTTGCTTTTTTTCTCCTTCTTTTAAATTTGCCTATAATCCATTCAGACAAATCCTTTTATCGCGTTGATTTCCTCTCCTCATTATAACCAACGTGATTAATTGCTAAACTTTTCTCTCATTCTTGCCCAACTCTTAAGATCTCATTTTTCACGTGCAGAATGGCCTTTCTTTTCCCAGTACACATATCTGCGCTTCCCCCAAAGCATCTCTATTTTATGTCTCTGGGTTATTAATAATAGTTTTCAATTGGCCCATCCGGCTGGCCATTTGCAAATGTGAAATATACCTAGACCCGGCTGAGCAATGCCGGAGAAGAGCCCAACACCTTGATTCGACAATCAGTCGGCATAATTAGTGACTGTGACCCTCAGAGTCTTTCATGAAAGTCCTCTTTTCCTGACATATTTATTCATGGAGTAAAACGAACCGGGAAGACCCTTCCTAAGCCCATCTCCACCTGTATCTCCCAAAGCTGGTCTGAATCACTCCCTGGCTTGGAAGCTTCCAAACAGTCCCAGATTTAATCTTAGGATAAAAAAGAAAATAAAAGAAAATGGAAGCAGTAGAGCAGGTTTAAAACTTACGTGTCACAGAAACACAGTGGGAAAGCATTTTTTTTTTTTAACAATCGAATGCATAACAACTTAGGGACTTCCTTTCATCATCGTAGGCTGAGATCACTACCGACGGCAGCAGACCTGTCTTTTCTTACTCTAACCTCCAGCAAACAGTCTAATCCTCACTTCCCAGAAACACTACCACTGTGTGTAAGCCAAACAGCAGTGGAAAACATGAAAGGCAATTAGATTGAAATCCAGTCCTACTTACTCCCCACCAGTTCATTTTTCTTTTTTTCCACGAAGAGACTCTTCGGTCTAGTAACAAATATGATTTCCTGTTTAGCACAGTGTAAAGCAGGAATGAAATGCAGGTCTGTTCACTATTCAGCTAACTGATGACATAAACTCCTGAAAGGAGACTCAAAACACAGATTCCTAACAAAAACCCGGAGTGCTTTGTAATAACTTCTATGTCATCCCTACATAATCAGTGTCGCTCCGGCACTCACAGAGCTTAATTCCTGGCTTTGTGTAACATTCTCTGACATTCTTTGAGTCATATTAAAAAGATCCTCAGCTCGGTCTCTGCCACGTACTGCATCTTCCCAGCGATGGCCACAATGAAAGAGCATCTCCATGCCTGGAGAGTATAGAGGGGAAATGAATGAAGCCGGGCTCACATACACTTAAGCACACATGCATCCATCCACATCCTCACACACTGTCAGGGGAAATCTCTCTTCTGAGGTGGACAGAGGAGTGACGGCGATGAGCCGTTTCAAACCAGGCTCTGGCCAGGACCCACACAACACCCTCCTGTGAGGTCATGGGTCTCAGCGTGTGCACACACCCGGGAGGGGTGCGGCTTTAAGCACGCTTCATCAATTATTTATGTCATGAGACCATCAAGTGGCAGCTTCTTGTCTCCTCTTCGGCAGCCCTCCCACCACACAACAGGGACTCCCTGCAAATTAACATTCCTTTCCTTCCGCCTGCCCTGCCCTCAAGTTTTCAAACATAACAACAATCTCAATGAAATAATGAGAGAGACTCATTCGAATGCTGTAGAGGGAACTGTTTTATTGCTAAGGGAGCAAAGAGAATTAATTGAATCCACTGGAAAGAAAGAATTAGAAGGGAAAAGGAAAAAAGGAGAATGAAGTAACAGGATGGAACGACGAAGACACACACACACGCACACATGCACACACACACAGATGCAGGGCAGGTGAGTGGGAACCTGAATATTCATAGGAGAGAAACTGTGTACGTGTGAATGCAAAGAGCTTCCAAGATGGCAACACCGCCGAGGGCTGGGCTCAAGAGTACTGAGAAAGTTCCTCAACCGCTGTATACTCTGAGCTTTCCAAGAGCTACACAGTTTTAGTTGGAGCAAGTAACAGCAGTCTACATCCAGGCACAAAGGTAACATCGAGTCCCAACAGCATGTGTGGTGGCTATAAAACATAGCTGCAAAGTCTATGACACTCGTTCCATAGAAAATGGAAATCAATTCAGGTGGGTTCATCACCTTTGACCCCTGGAGGATGAAGTGATGTTATGTGACTTCCAAGGCTACGTCACTAAAGACCATGCGGCTTCTACCTCTGTCACCAGAAGGCTAGCTCTGGGAACCCTGAGCTGCAATGTGAGAAGTCTGACTACCCTGAGGTCACCATGCTGTGAGGAAGCCCAAGCCACATGGAAGCATTCTAATCAACCATCCCAGCTGAACCCAGTCTTTGCGACATACCAGCCCAAGCCCAAGATATATGAATTAAGAAGCCTCCAGAGGATGCTAGCACCAAGCTGTTTGGGTTCTCCCGGCTGAGGCCCCAGGCTCTGTGAAGCAGAGACACACCAACCTTGCCGGGCACTGTTCTATTTCTTCCCCACAGAATCCATGAGCCTAATAAAATAATTGTTGTTGCATGGTACAAGACTTTGTGAGTGAGTTACAGCATAACAGCAAATCAGAATAGCATGTGTTTACTCTCTCTGCTTCTTCAGAAAATAATCAATTTCTACATTATTAACCTTAATTTCAGCATCTGGAAAATGGAACTAATAATATTTACCTCACAGAGCTTTTTGAAGAGCCACTAAAATATAATCATAGTAATAATAATTAATAATAAACTAACAGCATTTGTTCAGAGCTTCTTCTGTTTCTGGACCCATGTCACGTAACTTAATTCTCTTAACAAACTCATGAAGCACAAAGCCATTATTATCCCTTTTAAGAGTGGGAAACTGAGGCACAGAGAGAAATGTAGTTTCCCGAAACTCACACGGTAAGAGGCAGAATATGAATTCGAAACCAAAGCAGGCTTCCTCTAGCCTCTTAACCACTTTAAAAATCTGCTTATAGACAGTCAACCACAGAAGACAGTGCCTAACACGTATTTAAACTTGAGCGATGTTTACTTGTTGTAATTATTATTGTTGTTGCTGTCGTTCTTGTTTAAGAATCTGATAACTAAGAGATACAGACTCGGGAAATACCAGAATGGGTTTTTCCTACTTCCCTGTGTTAGCATCTGCAGGTGAACTTGGCAGTGGTTTGTCCACTGTCTATAATCCCCCCAGAAAATGGGAAGACTATTCATATTGTACATTTCATACGCCAAAAAGATTTCAATTTCATGCTGTACTGAACCTTAGAAACGCCCCCCTTAATCCTGTTTTTATTCTAAACCAGTATAAAAACTTTAACATTTCCTAATGGAGCGTATGTTTAATCATTCCTACCAACCTAATGGCAATTTATGAGAAGTCAAGCAATAGCCAGTAAGATAAGCTTGAAGCTTTGGTTCCAAAAGTTCAATCAGTTAACCTAGGACAGCAATCACTTCCCCAGAATGAATAATGATGTGGAATAATATGTGGATGGAGATAAACCCTTTTTGCGTAGAAAATTGCATTATCGTGTGCAGTATCTCAGCTGGATATGTAAGTTTACCAATAAGGATACGGCTTCATGCATTTTTATCATGGAGCTTTTGATTCTGAGATTTCCAGAGGATTCTGCCTTGAGAAAGGAATCCTTAATGTGTGATGCTCTCTGAGCTGCAGATACAAGGATGGGAAGGCAGGAGCTGGGCTCTGCAGCTTCTGAAAAGCTGCCACCACACTTTCCCAGGGGTTCTTCATTCCACTTAGCAAGGCAGGGAAAGCGAGCAATGCACAGTGAGACAGAGTTCCTTAAAGAGACGGCACTGAAAATAACCGTCATGTCAATTTCAGCTAATGGGGCACAGTATGGGCTCATTTTAAAACAAGGAGGAGTGGCATGCAACCATTAAGAAAGAAATGCTTATGCCATATGTAAGCACACCCACCCAAGCACAGCCAGGAGTTCTCTGGGGAGAACTCAATGCGTCTCTCCCACAGACTTGGAGCTGGACCTCCCACTGACCAGATCTCAGACAATCATTAAGGAAGTATAATTATAAATGAAATTATTGAGAAAGTAGCCAAAGGTTTTTTCCACTGGATCTTCAATGACTCCTACTGGCATGAGAGAGAGAGAGAGAGACTAAATTCCTGAATTCCACTAACTTCCCTTTCACAGGTGCAGCTGAGACAACATCAAGATGCACACACCTGCTTGCCAGCTGACACATTTTTCTGAGATCACCCTTTCAAATCCAGGAGGAAGCAAGCTAGGAAACGCCCTCTTTCCTACCACCACTCCTGCTGGCTCAAGCGAGATTCCAACTATGAATCATCTACAATGCTTGTCTCCACCGAGAGGATATCCACACTTGGGCATCTGAAGGAAGTTGGAGAGTTCCACAGGAGTCTTTTGGTGCCCACTGTAAGACAAGTGTAGTGGCTCAGAGCACAGATACTGGTGTCATGAAGACCCAAGCTTGAGTCCTAGATCTGCCACCCATCTCTCGTCTCTGTGCCTCAGTTCACCATTCTGTAGAAAGAGAAGTAAAAATGACATCTACCTGAGAAGAGCTGTGAGGATTCGATGGAGAAATGCAATACCCCTGGGCCAGTGAGGTACCTGTTACTTTTTGATTCTGAAGTATAGATGCTCTGGACCACAGGTTTAGAGTCCCATCCTGCCGTATGTCCAGCATAGAGACAAACCAAATATCTTGGCCTGCAGAAGGCAGCAAAAGCTCATCGTTGCAATAGGTGCTGTCCACAAACATGGTGCTGAAAACGAGCCATACCTCTGCCTTTGGAACGAGCACTCGTGGCGCTCTCTGACTGTCATGTCCACAAGCCTCTATTTGCCAGAAACCAATGGAAAGAGGAGTTACAAGAGTATCAAGTAATAATGCCCAGGGTATGTTTCCATGTCAGACATAAGTTTCTCTCACTTCTTTCTGATTATTGTAATGGTTATCATCAACTTTTGACTCGCAGTTTGATCCCCTCCTCGGCTGCTACACACCTCATGCTCTGATCACCTGTAACTCTTCTTTCCTCTTCAAACACCTCACATCCACACATAACTCCATGCTTTTTGCACACAAGGACTGCTTTACTCAGGATGCTCTCATCCCGTTCTTTGCCCAGCAAATTTCCTTCAAGGTCCAGATCACAACTTCTATAAGTCATTCTCTGAATCTCCTCAGCCATATTTCTTTACTAACCTGTAGCACTTTACATCAAGTTATTGCACTTGTAACACCATTCTGTGTTCAATCAATCACTTGAAAATACTTTTCAAGTACTGTCACAAAACCAGATATTGGCATAGGCACTGAGCATTCAATGACAGGCAAAGAATAGGCACTGCCCTTAAGAAGCCCACAGTCTAATGGGAGCAGACCTAGAGTAAGCTTAGAATCAGCAGGTAAGTCCATGGAACAATGAAGCATACAGAACAAGCACATTTGATGCATGACAAGAGGAGTGAAGAAGGCTTTACAGTGGAAGTGAAATCTATACTAAGAGCTAAAGGATGACTTAAACGGGTGAAAATGAAGGCGAAAGCTTGTATGCAGTGGACATTTATGTCTCAATATTTGTCAAATATCTGATAGATTGTCCCATGATACTATAGACACCAGACTAAGAAATTAGAGCCAAATGAAACAACAGTTAAGTCAGAGCTTATTTTTATTGAAATCACGTAGATCAGTGAATCTCCAAGTTTAACGGTATATAAATGACTAGGTACTATATAGTCTTTTATATAAAATCCTAGACAAGGCAAAAATAAAACTGACATAAAGCATATTTCTTGGGAGGGGACAGCAAAGGGAAACAAGGAAACTTTGGGGGTGACAGAAATGTTCTATACCTTGATGGTACACATGACTATATATTTATCAAAACTTATCAATTTAACACTTAAATTTTGTGAATTGTATTGAATGTAAACTATACTTCAATAAAATTGTTTTTAAGGGAGTAATAAAATATTTAATGTGCATAAAATATAGGACATGGCCCAGTATTCCACATCTTTAATAAGCATCTCTAGCAAATTGGATATGGTCTAAGAACAACTATTTCAGAAACACTCATGGAGTGATCATCTATTCAGAGTCATATTCGGGAAGGTCTCAAGTTGTGCAACGCATGACCCAATGCTTGACCTTGTTCAAAAATGTTATCACCAACATATCTGTGGCCAATATTGTCAGTTGCCCAACTCACCATTTATTCTTTCTTCCATTTTTAGTAATAGAACTCTTATTTTTATCTGGGTACATAGTTCCCTAGCCAAAAGACTGTATTTCCCAGACTCTCTTGCAACCAGACATGGCCATGTGATTATGTCCTGGCCAATGAGAAGTGTTCTTCAAGATTTCCAGGAAAACTCCTGTAAAAGGAAGAAACGTGACCTTCATTTTCTCTTCTCTATGCCTCCCACTTGCAATGGCTGGAGTCCCAGAAGCTATCTTGAACCCTGAGGCAGCATATTAAAGATGGAGAAACACCTGTTAAAAGGAGCCTGAGTCCCTGATGGCCATGGAGAATTTATAGACTATGTTAGAACAAGCTCAACTCTGGAATTCTTTTATGTTGAAGAGAAAAGCAAACTTCTGTCTTATTTTAAGTCACTGTTATTTGGGATGTTTCCACTAGATGCAGCCAAACCTAATCCTGTCTCATATGTGCAATTTATTAATTTTGTATTTCACACCAAGCCTGTTTCATTATCCAGTGTGCTGGGTGACAGAATCAAACTTCAGGCAACTATAAAAGATATCCGGGGTATGGAGAAAAAGGAACCCTCCTATACTGTTGGTGGGAATGTAAATTAGGGAACAGTATGGAGGTCCTTAAAAAAGCTAAAAATAAAGTTACCACATGATCCTGCAATCCCAGTCCTGGGCATATATCTGGAGAAAACTCTAATTCGAACAGATACATGCACCCCAATGTTCACAGCAGCACTATTTACAATAGCCAAGACATGGAAGCAACCTAAATGTCCACTGACAGATGAATGGATAAAGAAGATGTGGTATATATAATGGAATATTACTCAGCCATAAAAAAGAATTAGGGGCTTCCCTGGTGGCGCAGTGGTTGGGAGTCCGCCTGCCCATGCAGGGGACGCGGTCCGGGAGGATCCCACATGCCGCAGAGCGGCTGGGCCCGTGAGCCATGGCCGCTGAGCCTGCGCGTACGGAGCCTGTGCTCCGCAATGGGAGAGGCCACAACAGTGAGAGGCCCGTGTACCGAAAAAAAAAAAAAAAAAAAGAATGAAATAATGCCATTTGCAGCAACATGGATGGAGCTAGAGATTATCATACTAAGTGAAGTCAGACAGAGAAAGATAAATATTATATGATATCACTTATATGTGGAATCTAAAAAGATGATACAAATGAACTTATTTACAGAACAGAAATAGACTCACAGATATAGAAAACAATCTTACGGTTACCAAAGGGGAAAGGGGGGAGAGGGATAAATTAAGAGTTTGGGATTAACGTATAACACACTACTATATATAAAACAGATAAACAACAAAGACTTACTGTACAACACAGAATTATATTCAATATCTTATAATAACTTATAATGGAAAAGAACCTGAAAAAGAATGTGTGTGTGTGTGTGTGTGTTACTGATGTTTTTGCTGTACACCTAAAACTAATACAACATTGTAAATCCACTATACTTCAATTTAAAAAATAGTTTAAAAAAAGATACCTGGCCAAAATCGGGATGAATGGAAAAGTCTACAGGGAGTCTTAGTTGACCACAGGACTCATTTTAGTCAACCTTGTGATGTAGATAATTTTTAAAAACTAATTCAATATCAAATTACATTAAAGGAGGTAGAGTATAAAGAACAAAGAAGATGAGCTTTCTGACAGGCTTTTTAGACAATGGATGAAATACTGAATTTATTCTGAACACCTCGTTTGAAGATGAATGTTGACAAAATTGAGGTGATCCAGAAAGGAATAGAGAGAGTGGTCAAAGGCCTAGAAAATGTCAACTGAAGACTTTAGTCTATCTAAACCTGGGAAGGGAATACTGGGATGGGATGATACAGATGATGGGAAATATTTGCAAAGCCATCATGTTCTAGAACAGTAAGACTCATTCTGTGTAGCTATAGAAGAAGCAAGCAGAACAGGATGTGAGAGTCAATGGAAATCAGCATAAGAAGACTCATCAAACAACAAAAAAAATGAACTGCCTTACAAAATACTGACTTCCCTGATATGTTGACTGATTAATTGATTTACACCTCACCTTGTGCCCAAAATAAATATCTAACATTTTAAAGTGATTATGTGATAACACTCTTCTGAGTGCTTTATATGTATAATTCATTGGATTCACACAACAGTCTTAAGTAGTTACTATTATTATCCCTATTTTTATGGATGAGCAAACTGAGAAAGAAAGGTTAAATAACTTGCCCAAGGTCACACAGATAAGAGAATGGATGCTAAACCAAGATTCAAAGGCAAGAGGGAGGAGATATGGGCACATATGTGTATGTATAACTGATTCACTTTGTTATAAAGCAGAAACTAACACACCATTGTAAAGCAATTACACCCCAATAAAGATGTTAAAAATATATATATATGCCACCAGGAAAAAAAAAAGGTTCAAAGGCAAGTGTACTGGTCCTGGAAGCCCACGTGTTCATCACCAGACAGCTACACTGTCTCTTCCTTGCTGAAACATGCAAGGCTTCCTATGATTGTCCTGTTATTGGAGTAGACCATAACAATTAGCTGTCTAGAATGTTCAGGTGACAACTGGGTATGATGGACTTCTGATATCTTCAATGACTTGGGACTTTGGGGAAGCTCAGTGGGATTCTGGTTTCGTGGAACTGCTGATATGCTGGGTTTGTAACGTGTAGAATTTGATGTGAATGTAACACAACTGGAAGGTAGTTCAAGGGAAACATTAGAAATCAGAGGCACACACTTGTCACAAAGGTCAAGGCCAGACATAAATTTGAAATCCCTGTTTGGATATGTGACCAATGAAGCCACGAAGCATTCACATTTGAGAAGGTAGAAAGCAGAGACCGAAGAAGGCAGATGCTAAGGCTGGAACCATGAACAATGCCGTGCACACAGAGAGTAGACAGAGAAACCAGTGGCAGCTAAGCATGGAAACAGCCTCGTGCTCCAGAAGATAGTACAAGAACCTTTCAAAGGGTTGAACAGCTGAGAAGTGTGAGATCTCTGTTGCTTTTGTTTGCCAAGAATCCATTCCCCCTTATTCTTCCAACAGCACCCCGTTTTCCTCTGAGAACCATCCCTCTCCATCATGTTTTCCTGGTGTGGTTGACCCCATACCCTGGAGAATCCAAGGCTGCCCGTATTTCAACCCTGGCCAATAAGCATAGCCTATTCCCCTGATCACCACGGTTGGTTTAGGGTGAACAAACATAAGACCCAAGTGGGTCTAATGAGAATCAACACTGAAACATTTGGTGGAATTATTAGGAAGATACTTCCTCTTTACCACCCCGGGTACCTAAGCCAGTAAGATGAACGCATGGAGCTACCAGGGCCATCTATACCGCTATGGAGAGAGCTTGCCCATAAATGAACCAACGCAAAAAAAAAGTAAAGCCAAGGGACTGGCTGGGGCCGGGGGGTGGGCATTTGTACTCCCAGATCCTGTTATTTGAGTATTTACATATACCCCCTAGAGTTTTCATTTATGTGAGCAAATAAATTCTCCTTCTCAGTTGGTTTTTGTCATTTCCCACTGAAAGCGATGGCCAATATATCACCTATGTCTCAGAGATACCTCTTTCTTTATGTATCCATGCCCCTCTACTACATCATAAATTCCTTGAGAGCAAGAAATGTGCTTCCCCACATGGCAGCACCTAGCACAGAGCCAGGCACATTCTTGGTAGAAACAAACGTCACTGAATTATTTCACATCAATTAAATGAAATAATACAGGCAAGAGGGTGTTAGAAGCCACAGAGCATTCTTTTACTATTGTTTCAAAGACAGATGATATCATAGCCTCTCTTTACGTTTAAAGCTGACTGAATCTGAACTTCAATCAAGTTCATTAAGTAGAGGTGCCCTCAAAGTACTTTGTTCAGCCACGTATAATCTTAACAATCTTGGCGTACCGCGTTTTCCCCCCTCTTCTTTCTTGAATGTACCCTTTAAGGAAATGCAGTGCTGCCACTTAAAATCAAATCTTGGCAAGGTAAATGTTTTCCTTGATACGAAAACAAAACAAAACAAAAAAGACTGAGGAGTAGTACATCATTTAAAGTAATAAAAAAAAACACAATTTATTATCCATCTCTGATGTTCAAATGCAAAATGGGATGGAAAATGTCTGTGTATAATGAATTTTGCAACATTTGCTGAAGCCCTGCATGAGAAGGAAAGAAGAAAATGACTCAAAAATAGAAATCTCTTCAATTCCAATACTTTTCACAAAAGGAAGAGCACACACACACACACACACACACACACACAAAACTGTATAGTATAATCAGAAATATAATAGTGACAGATTCTAGACAGAAACTAACAATCTGTGATAGGCTCAGTAATGAGAAACTCTCACCATATCTTTCAACTATATTTACCCTTTATATACTCTTTCCTTCCCTGGATCTTAGCAAACAGAAATTTAAAAGTAAATTAAGGGGGGAGGAGGAAACTTCATCCACTACAGCAATTAAGAATGTGGGTTTGGGAGGTCAGGGAAGATGAGAGTCCCTGGACCTGACACTGTGTGACTTCGGGCAAGTCATCTCAACCTCTCTGAGCTTCAGTTTCCGCATCTATGTAAGTGGTGATATAATCATAGGTCGCTGGGATTAAGTCAGAAAACGGCAATGGAAAGTGCTTACCACAAAGGAGTGATCACTCTGAATTATTCTTTCATTCTGCGTCGTTTAAACCAGCCACCATGACATCAACAAGACTCCTCTCCGTGAAAGAAGCCACAACCAGAATATCTGACTGCCGATCATGGCTCTGCTTCTAACTATCAATACTTGTCCCACCTTGACCAAGTTAATTCAACGTCTTGAAAAGGAGTCACTTGGAACCTAAGATCTTTGAGGCTCATTCCATCCGAGAATCGACCTGTTCAGAGCAGGCAAATACCTATATTAAGGGAACAGGCAGACACATGTCCTGAGCACTGGTTAAATAGTCTCTCCTGTGTCTCCTCTCTGCTTTTCCGGAGGAGGCCTTGAAGGGTGTCAATACTTTAAATACTTCAACCACAGGAAGATGCCAATGCATCTTTGCTCCCCTGTAATCAAAAGGTCTGTGAACTCACACTTGAAATCTCAGAGAAGGCTTAAGTGGAAAGAACATCTTTCAATAACCAACAACATAATCCTCCTCACGTTTTGCCATCCCGACGTTCAGGGAGTCATGCTCCAGAGAGCACTTTTCAGGAAACAATCAGCTTAAGACATCATCCATCCAATTCACTTTGACACTGATGAGCGATGACACTGTTCCTTAGAAAACAGAAACAGAAATGGCAGACCATCGCTACGACAGCCAACTGCTGGGTCGTCTTTTGGGTTGCTTTTTTTGTTTTGTTTAAGTGTGTCATTCACTAAAGAGGAGACAGGGAAAATGGGCAGGTTACAAGCAGCTTCCTGTCTAATTGGAGGCTTGAGATAATTAGGAGACAATTCTGATTCTTCATCCATTTGTTCACTTATTCAATAAATATTTATTAAGTGTGAGGTTCTGTTCTGGATGCGGAGGATATAGCAGTAAACAAAATAGGCCAGATCCTTGCTCTCAATGTATATACTAGTGGAAGGACACAAACCCAAAATAACAAAGCAATAACGCTGCCATGAACACTGAGGTGCACCTATACTTTCCTATTCGTGTTTTCATTTTCTTTGGCTAAATACCCAGGAGTGGAATTGGTGGATCATATGGTAGTTCTATTTTTAATTTTTTGAAGAACCTCCATGGAAGCGACCTGAGTGTCCATCCACTGAAGAATGGATAAAGATGCTGTGGTGTATGTGTGTGTGTATACACATATATACACCTATATAGAATGGAACATTACTGAGCCATAAAAAAGGATGAAATTTTGCCATTCGCAGCAACATAAATGGACATGGAGGGTATTACACTTAGTGAAATAAGTCAGACAGAGAAAGACGAATACGGCATGTTTTCAAGTATATGTGGAATCTAAAAAATAAAACAAACAAATATAACAAAACAGAAACTGACTCACAGAGATGGAGAACAAACTAGTGGTTACCAGAGGGGAGAAGTGTGGGGGAAGGGCAACATACGTGAAGGGGATTAAGAGGTACAAACCACTAGGTATAAAATAAATAAGTTACAAAGATGTAATGCACTGCACAGGGAAGAGAGCCAACATTATGCGGGGTATAATCTGTAAAAATATCAGACCCTTATGTGGTACAGCTGAAACTAATATAGTATTGTAAGTCAACCACACTACAATGAAAATAGTAATGATCAGATGAACAAACAAGATAATCTCAGGCAGTGACAAGTACTATGGTGGAAATAAACTAAGCAGTACGATAGAAAGTGACCCAGGCTGGAGGGAGCGAGCCTGCAGCCTATGCAGGCAGGTTATGCTCTGAACACTTCTAGAAGGTACCATTCACACCATGAATGAGCGACAAGGAAGAGACAGCCATGCAAAGCCAAGGGCAAAAGCCACTGAGGTCAGGTTTCCTCCAACGGGATGCTATTGGCATTTGGCAGGGGGTTGTTTTTCTTGTGTGGGTCTGTCCTGAGCATCGCAGGACGTTTAGCACCCCTTGACCCTCCCCCGTACCCAGTATCTGAAGGGTCCTCTGGGTAGTCATTGGGGTAGTCGAAAATGTTTCCACTCTTTTCCCTAGAGGAAGGGCTACAACTCCCCTTGTTGAGAACCACTGATACAGCAGAGAACAAAGGCCAGGGCCGTGAGTTAGAAACAAGCCTGGGCTGTGCAATGAACAGCAAGCAGGCCAGTGTGCTTGGCATATAACGGGTGATGGGGAAAGAGGCGAGAGTTGACTTTATAACCATGTATGCTTAGCTGTGGCATACTGAGTTTGCTTGCTGTCAGCTGGGAAGATTTCATACAGGAGACAAGAGGATGAGCAGAGCACAGAAGCCACAGTTACACACACACTTTCTGTACAGTACCAGGAAAGGGGATACGATTCTATGGGCAATTTGATGACATTCTGCTGCCCTGGTGCTGCAATGAGCAAAGCTGGGAGGAGAGGAAAGTGAGCAAACTACAATATTTCACCAATCCTAAAATGTATCTTTTTATTCACATTTCAACCTAGCTGGAATCAAAATGTGTGTCACAATCATCATCACGTATTGTCACTGCCTGAGTCTGTGCGTCAAAACCAGCAGCAGCCTGGAAGAAAATCCTGAGGGCAAGGATGGAGCACTTTTTAAGAAATGCTGCCAGAGCAACAGCCTAGGTGGGATTAGGAACGAGAGCACGAAGAACACGCAAGAGGAGGACACTGTGAACTGGGGGTGGCTCAGAGGGGTCCAACTTTGAATAAGAAATGTCAGGAATCCATGGACCAATTTATCTTTTATTTTTTTCTGATGTATGAATGCACAAGAGTGATGGAAGATAAATGTTCCAGCATAAGGATTCTCTTTCCAATAAATGTGAAATTTTTAAATTCTACATGTAGAAGTACCGTCATGGTTTAATTAGCAATGCTCTCTTCCTAGTGATCATAAGAGTAAGAGTGCACATTACAGATTCGAGGAAATCTGAGAACCTCTACTGAACATCCAGCCGGTGCCAGGAATTTTATATGTGCTACACAGCAAGGAATCTCACAGCAGCAGTCTAAAATCCACAGGATCAACTCCACTTCACAGACATTAATAAGTAACTTGGGCTTCCCTGGTGGCGCAGTGGTTGAGAGTCCGCCTGCCGATGCAGGGGGCGCGAGTTCGTGCCCCGGTCCGGGAAGATCCCACATGCCGTGGAGCGGCTGGGCCCGTGAGCCGTGGCCGCTGAGCCTGCGCGTCCGGAGCCTGTGCTCCGCAACGGGAGAGGCTGCAACAGTGAGAGGCCCGCGTACCGCAAAACAAAATGAAACAAAAAACAAAAGAGCAATAGTATCAGAGTTGACACATCTTAAATTATACTTCTCTAATACATATTATCTGAAGGAACACTGCCAATTAGTGAGTCAAAGTTTTATCCAGGACTTCCGTGGTAGTGCAGTGGTTAAGAATCCGCCTGCCAATGGAGAGCCCTGGCCTGGGAAGATCCCACACGTGGAGGAGCAACTAAGCCCGTGCACCACAATGACTGAGCCTGTGCTCTAGAGCCCGCGAGCCACAACTACTGAGCCTGCATGCCACAACTACTGAAGCCCGCTCCTAGAGCCTGTGCTCTGCAACGAGAAGCTACCACCATGAGAAGCCCATGCTCACCACAACTAGAGAAAGCCCGTGTGCAGCAATGAAGACCCAGCACAGCAAAAAATTAATTAATTTATTTAATTTTAAAAAAAAAGTTTTATGCAATGGTTTGCTTTTTTTGTTTTTTAAGCCTACAGCACCCGGTATTCCCTGGTAGTCTCCCATCCAAGTACTAACCAGGCCTACCCTGCCTAGCTTCTGAGATCAGATGAGATTGGGTGCACTCAGGGTGGTATGGCTGTACAGTGCAATGCTTTGCACTTTTATAATAGGTGCACTTTTTTAAAATTCAACTATAGTTGATTTACGATATTGTGTTAGTTTCAGGTGTACAGCAAAGTGATTCAGACAGATAGATAGATAGAGTGATTGATTCAGGTTATTTTCCATTATAGGTTAATACAAGATATTGGATATAGTTCCCTGTGCTATACAGTAAATCTTTGTTGTTCTCTACTTTAATATATAGTAGTACATATCTGTTAATCCCATACTCCTTATTTATCCCTTCCCCCTTTCCCCTTTGTTTTCTATGTCTATGAGTCCGTTTTTGTTTTGTAAATAAGTTCATTTGTATTATATTTTAGATGCCACATATACGTGATATCATACAATAGTTGTCTTTCTCTGTGTCCCATTTCTTTTTCAGGAAAAGATCCCAGGAAAAAACTCCTAATTTCCCTACTTAATTCCTTGGCTTGCTGCTCCCAGCCTGGCTGCTCAGTGGGGCCCCATCTCTCCAGACTCTTCCATCATGCCCCCTCAAAACCCACAGGATTAAAACTTCTTAAGGGTTTACTAGTTATCAATACTGAGAAACAGAAGACACAAAGAAACAAACACTGGAGATTCTCCTGGAATCTTGGCTTGTACAGCCACTTCCCCACTGAGTCTCTGAGTCCTTATTCCTGAAGGTGTTGTTGCTATGACCCTCCCGACCCTGCAGAGCCCAGATAGGTTCTTAATGCCCTCTGACACCTTCCTAATAACAAGAAACAGCTTTCAGTTAACCAGGATCTACCAAAGGGTGGCCATCAGGCTAGGCACTTGATATAATTTACCTCCTTTAACCCAATCAACAGCCCTATGACAAAGGTATTACACTTTTCACTTTTTAGATGAAAAAATAAACTTCAGAGAAGTCAAGCAATTAGCCCAAGGTCACAGAGCTAGGATACGGCAACCCTGTGATTGGAGCCTGAATATAAATCTACTGAAAATCTAATCAAAACAGATGAGTAGTTAATTCAGGTGATAAGTGGTGTGAAGTGTATAATGTACATTCCCAGGGTCTCCACATGGAGCCAAACCTCCTCTCTTCAAGCTCACCCCATTGTTTCCATGAGGTCTGTAATGCTGAAATCAGATATACTGACTTTATCATAGTAAAGTGTGTGGACCAGAGGGCAGACAGCAGAAGCAAGAACTATGATCCTGCAGCCTGTGGAACAAAAACCACATTCACAGAAAGATACACAAGATGAAAAGGCAGAGGACTATGTATCAGATGAAGCAACAAGATAAAACACCAGAAAAACAACTAAATGAAGTGGAGATAGGCAACCTTCCAGAAAAAGAATTCAGAATAATGATAATGAAGATGATCCAGGACCTCGGAAAAACAATGGGGGCAAAGATCGAGAAGATGCAAGAAATGTTTAACAAAGACCTAGAAAAATTAAAAAACAAACAGAGAGGAACAATAACTGAAACGAAAAATACACTAGAAGGAATCAATAGCAGAATAACTGAGGCAGAAGAATGGATAAGTGACCTGCAAGACGGAATGGTGGAATTCACTGCTACAGAACAGAATAAAGAAAAAAGAATGAAAAGAAATGAAGACAGCCTAAGAGACCTCTGGGACAACATTAAACGTAACAACATTCACATTATAGGGGTACCAGAAGAAGAGAGAGAGAAAGGACCAGAGAAAATATCTGAAGAGATTATAGTCAAAAACGTCCCCAACATGCGAAAGGAAATAGCCACCCAAGTCCAGGAAGCACAGAGAGTCCCATACAGGATAAACCCAAGGAGAAACACACCAAGACACATAGTAATCAAATTGGCAAAAATTAAAGACAAAGAAAAATTACTGAAAGCAGCAAGGGAAAAACGACAAATAACATACAAGGGAACTCCCATAAGGTTAACAGCTGATTTCTCAGCAGAAACTCTACAAGCCAGAGGGAGTGGCATGACATATTTAAAGTGATGAAAGGGAAGAACCTACAACCAAGATTACTCTACCCGGCAAGAATCTTGTTTAGATTCGATGGAGAAATCAAAAGCTTTACAGACAAGCAAAAGCTAAGAGAATTCAGCACCACCAAACCATCTCTACAACAAACGCTAAAGGAACTTCTCTAAGTATTCTTAGAGAAGAAACGCAAGAGAAGAAAAGGACCTACAAAAACAAACCCCAAACAATTAAGAAAATGGTAACAGGAACATACATATCGATAATTACCTTAAACATGAATGGATTAAATGCTCCAATCAAAAGACACAGGCTCGCTGAATGGATACAAAAACAATATCCATATATATGCTGTCTACAAGAGATCCACTTCAGACCTAGGGACACATTCAGACTGAAAGTGAGGGGATGGAAAAAGATATTCCATGCAAATGGAAATCAAAAGAAAGCTGGAGTAGCAATACTCATATCAGATAAAATAGACCTTAAAATAAAGAATGTTATAAAAGACAAGGAAGAACATTACATAATGTTCAAGGGATCACTCCAAGAAGAAGATTAACAATTATAAATATATATGCTCCCAACACAGGAGCACCTCAATATATAAGGCAAATGCTAACAGCTATAAAAGAGGAAATCAACAGTAATACAACAATAGTGGGAGACCTTAACACCTCACTGACACAAATGGACAGATCATACAAACAAAAAATTACTAAGGAAACACAAGCTTTAAATGACACAAAAGACTAGATAGATTTAATTGGTATTTATAGGACATTCCATCCAAAACCAGCAGATTACACTTTCTTCTCAAGTGTGCACAGAACATTCTCCAGGATAGAGCACATCTTGGGTCACAAATAAAGCCTCAGTAAATTTAAGAAAATTGAAATTATATCAAGCATCTTTTCTGACCACAATGCTATGAGATTAGAAAGCAATTACAGGGAAAAAAATGTAAAAGACACAAACACACTGAGGCTACACAATACGTTACTAAATAAAGAAGCAATCACTGAAGAAATCAAAGAGGAAATAAAAAAATACCTAGAGACAAATGACAATGTAAACACAATGATCCAAAACCTATGGGATGCAGCAAAAGCAGTTCTAAGAGGGAAGTTCATAGCAATACAAGCCTAACTCAAGAAACAAGAAAAATCTCAAATAAACAATCTAACCTTACACCTAAAGGAACTAGAGAAAGAAGAACAAACAAAACCCAAAGTTAGCAGAAGGAAAGAAATCATAAAGATCAGATCAGAAATAAATGAAATAGAAACAAAGAAAACAATAGCAAAGATCAATAAAACTAAAAGCTGGTTCTTTGAGAAGATAAACAAAA
The DNA here is from genome assembly GCF_937001465.1 of Orcinus orca. NCBI lineage: Eukaryota > Metazoa > Chordata > Mammalia > Artiodactyla > Delphinidae > Orcinus > Orcinus orca. The sequence continues at coordinate 69,251,482 of NC_064574.1, read as the reverse complement.
TTGATAAACCATTAGCTAGACTCATCAAGAAGAAGAGGGAGAGGACTCAAATCAATAAAATTAGAGATAAAAAGGGGAAGTTACAACAGACACTGCAGAAATACAAAGCATCCTAAGAAACTACTACAAGCAACTCTATGCCAATAAAGTGGACAACCTGGAAGAAATGGACAAATTCTTAGAAAGGTATGACCTCCCAAGACTGAACCAGGAAGAAATAGAAAATATGAACAGACTAATCACAAGTAATGAAATTAAAACTCTGATTAAAAATCTTCCAACAAACAAAAGTCCAGGATCAGATGGCTTCACAGGTGAATTCTATCAAACATTTAGAAATGAGGTCACACTCATCCTTCTCAAACTCTTCCAACATTGCAGAGGAAGGAACACTCCCAAACTCATTCTATGAGGCCATCATCACCCTGATACCAAAACCAGACAAAGATACTACAAAAAAAGAAAATTACACACCAATATCACTGAAGAATATAGATGCAAAAATCCTCAACAAAATACTAGGAAAGAGAATCCAACAGCACATTAAAAGGATCATACACCATGATCAAGTAGGATTTATCCCAGGGATGCAAGGATTCTTCAATATATGCAAATCAATCAACGTGATACACCACATTAACAAATTGAAGAATAAAATCCATATGATCATCTCAATAGATGCAGAAAAAGCTTTTGACAAAATTCAACACCCATTTATGATAAACTCTCCAGAAGGTTGGCATAGATGGAAACTAACTCAACATAATAAAGGCCATATATGACAAACCCACAGCCAACATCATTCTCAATGGTGAAAAACTGAAAGCATTTCCTCTAAGATCAGGAACAAGACAAGGATGTCCACTCTCACCACTATTATTCAACATAGTTTTGGAAGTCCTGGACACGGGAATCAGAGAAGAAAAAGAAATAAAAGGAAGACAAATTGGAAAAGAAGAAAGAAAACTGTGACTGTTTGCAGATGACATGATACTATACATAGAGAATCCGAAAGACGCCACCAGAAAACTACTAGAGCTAATCAATGAATTTGGTAAAGTTGCAGCATACAAAATTAATGCACAGAAACCTCTTGCATTCCTACACACTAATGATGAAAAATCTGAAAGAGAAATTAAGGAAACACTCCCATTTACCACTGCAACAAAAAGAATAAAATACCTAGGAATAAACCTACCTAGGGAGACAAAAGACCTGCATGCAGAAAACTGTAAGACACTGATGAAAGAAATTAAAGATGATATCAACAGATGGAGAGATATACCATGTTCTTGGATTGGAAGAATCAATATTGTAAAAATGACTACACTACCCAAAGCAATCTACAGATTCAATGCAATCCCTATCAAATTACCAATGGCATTTTTTATGGAACTAGAACAAAAAACCTTAAAATTTGTATGGAGACACAAAAGACCCCAAATAGCTGAAGCAATGTTGAGGGAAAAAAACAGAGCTGGAGGAATCAGACTCCCTGACTTCAGACTATATTACAAAGCTACAGTAATCAAGACAATATAGTACTGGCACAAAAACAGAAACATAGATCAATGGAACAAGATAGAAAGCCCAGAGATAAACCCATGCACCTATGGTCAACTAATCTATGACAGAGGAGGAAAGGATATACAATGCAGAAAAGACAGTCTCTTCAATAAGTGGTGCTGGGAAAACGGGACAGCTACATGTAAAAGAATGAAATTAGAACATTCCCTGACACCATACACAAAAAAAACTCAAAATGGGTTAGAGACCTAAATGTAAGACGAGACACTATAAAACTCTTGGAGGAAAACATAGGAAGAACACTCTTTGACATAAATCACAGCAAGATCTTTTATTATCCACCTCCTAGAGTAATGGAAATAAAAACAAAAATAAACAAATGGGACCTAATGAAACTTCAAAGCTTTTGGACAGCAAACGAAACCATAAACAATACGAAAAACAACCCTCAGAATGGGAGAAAATATTTGCAAACAAATCAACGGACAAAGGATTAATCTCCAAAATATATAAACAGCTCATGCAGGTCAATATTAAAGAAACGAACAACCCAATCCAAAAATGGGCAGAAGACCTAAATAGACATTTCTCCAAAGAAGACATACAGATGGCCAAGAGAAACATGAAAAGCTGCTCAACATCACTAATTATTAGAGAAATGCAAATCAAACCTACAATGAGGTATCACCTCACACCAGTTAGAATGGGCATCATCAGAAAATCTACCAACAACAAATGCTGGAGAGGGAGTGGAGAAAAGGGAACCTTCTTGCACTGTTGGTGGGAATGTAAATTGATACAGCCACTATGGAGAACAGTATGGAGGTTCCTTATAAAAACTAAAAATAGAATTACCATATGACCCAGCAATCCTAGTACTGGGCATATACCAGAAAAAACCATAATTCAAAAAGACACATGCACCCCAATGTTCATTGCAGCACTATTTACAATAGCCAGGTCATGGAAGCAACCTAAATGCCCATCGACAGACGAATGGATAAAGAAGATGTGATACATATATACAATGGAACATTACTCAGCCATAAAAAGGAATGAAATTGGGTCATCTGTAGAGACGTGGATGAATTTCATACAGAGTGAAGTAAGTCAGAAAGAGAAAAACAAATATCGTATATTAACGCATACATGTGGAACCTAGAAAAATGGTACAGATGAACCAGTATGCAGGGCAGAAATTGAGACACAGATGTAGAGAACAAATGTATGGACACCAAGAGGGGAAACGGACAGAGGGTGGTGGTGCTGCTGTGATGAATTGGGAGATTGGGATTGACATATATACCCTAATATGTATAAAATGGATAACTAATTAGAACCTGCTGTATAAAAAATTTAATTAATTAATTAAAGTGTGTGCACGGGCATCTGGGTGCGCACGTGTTTTTTGCCAGTTACAAGTCTTCCATAAAAACACTTGAATGATCAGCAAGCCCAGAAGCCAATCATAATTCTAGTCATGAGGTGTACCAACTGGCATAATTCAGCTTTGAAGAGGCTCCCTCTGGATTAAGTATGATTGAATGATACGGGTTCTCCCTGGGTGTAAATGGGGTGGCAGTGTACAGGTATTCTGGGAAGTGGAGTTAATTCTTTCCAAGTGTCTATTCGATCCCCAGGGGATCTCCTCCACCCTCAGCTCAAAATTCTCAATCCAGGGAGGGAGGGAGGGGGAAGGGATGGATTGGGAGTTTGGGATTAGTAGGTGCAAACTATTATATATAGAATGGATAACCAACAAGGACGTACTGTATAGCACAGGGAACCATATTCAATATCCTGCGATAAACCATAATGGAAAAGAGTATGAAAAAGAATGTATATATGTGTATAACTGAATCACTCTGCTGTACAGTAGAATTTAACACAACATTGTAAATCAACTAGACTTCAAAAAAATAAATTTTTAAAAAAACTCTCAATCAGAAACAACACAGTATCAATGTAAGACAGTTGAGGTGTTTTCTGATGGGTATTTTTCTAAAATGCCTTAGACACTTGCTAATCTTTACTTTTTTCCATTATCTATTTTAATTGAAGTAATACACTCAGAGGATTTCAGAAAAAGAAACATGCACGCTGTCAAGGATTTATACTAGACGCCTCTCTGCAGCCTGTTTTTTCTCATCAACAACAGATCTTGGAGTTTTTTCCACGGCTATATGCACAGCGCTGTCCAATTCTTTTAAACAACTGCATTGTATTCCTTCTGTGGGTAAGCCATAACTTACACAACCCGTCTCGTACTGAGGTACACTTAGGTGGCTTCCAATCTTTTGCCATTAAAAATAAAACAACTCGTACACACCTTTTTGCTGGACAATTAAGATTTCTCCAAACTGAACACAGAGTAGTGTTGTTCTCAACACAGGCATATACCTGTTCTTCCAGAGATGCTATGATCCAACTCAAAAGTAAGGACGACAACTAAGACGTAAACTGGACCAACAGAGAGCAGGGACATCTGAAACAAACTGTCCGGAAAATTGCACAATGCATGGTTACTGCATCTATACTCTTTCTGAGAGAATCAGAGGGTCCATGGCCAACGACGACAGAAAGACCCACAGGATCTAAAGAGCACTGTGCAATGTTTAAAATAAGCACTTCTTGGCGGTGTACAAGAGAAATAGAAATGCTAAACCTCGCCTGCAAAGCACACTGCATGGGACATTAACATAATACAATTTAGACACAATAGCAATCTTCAGTCATAGAGCAGACTTCCATCACTGCCAAAAACATTTCTCCCCTCACTGTTGAATGCTGCTGTGAATTTCATCTGTGACAGAGATTCTAAGATAACTCAAAGAATGTAGTTTTTACGTGTGAGGGCAGGGAGAACTGGGCATCCCCAGACACAGCAGGCAAGAGTGTAAATATTTAGATAAGCTTCCTGGAGGGAAATTCAGCAATGTGTACCAAAAGCTTTAAAATCATGCTCACCGCTCACCTTTTGACCCAGTAATTATATGACCACGTATGCCCTGGGATTCATCCTAAGAAATTCTGTGTGTGTGTGTGTGTGTGTGTGTGTGTGTGTGTGTGTGTGTGTGTGTGTGTGTGTGTGTGTGTGTGTGTGTGTGTGTGTGTTCTGTACCCATTTGTTCACTGCAATGTTTTAGGACCAGAGGAACACTGGAAGCAATGTAAATGTCCACCTGTAGGGTATCAGTTAAATACATTACAATGTATTCATGCCATACAATGAAAACTACACACGAATAAAATTCATGTGTTAAAGGAGGAGTTTGCAAGCTGTGGGTCACAAATCATTAATGAGTCATGAAACCAGTTTTTGTGGGCCATGGACAGCTTTTTAAATAGAAGAATATCAGAGTGCAGCACACAAAGTAAGTGTCAGTATGGTTTCATGAAACTTTATTTAAATGCATGTGTGTTTATTCTGGGTCAGTATATAAAATGTACTTCTTACTTTAGGATATAGTAAAAAAAAAAAAAGCTGAAAACCACTGTGGCAACAGAATATTCACTAGTATGGAAATATGTCAACATTCTACCTTTAAGTGGGGGAACACAGGTTAAAAATTATGTAATATAATCCCAAATCTGAGATAATACCAGCAATCAAATATGTATGTGTATATGTGCACAGAAAAGAAACATTCTCTGGATAGTAGTATTATGGGTGAAGGTAATTTTTCTCTATTTTCCCTACATGCTTCTGGTATTTTTCTAAATTTCCTCTAATTTCTGCTTATTATGTTAATAAGCAGAAAAAAACAGTGGGTATTTTCAAATATAGTTTTGGTAAGTATGTTAAGTATTTTAAGATGCTCCAAAAATGAGTCAAGGGAGACAATAAATGAATGAGGTGACCAGGCAATCATTCCATCCTCTGACACCCTCCTATGAAAAATCTTCTTTCAGAAATGTTGCATCCAACACATTGGGACAAGCAGCATATGGTCCTACAAGAAGGCGCACAGGAAACTAAAATAATAGTAGTTCAGAACTGCAAGGAAGGAAGGAAGGAAGGAAAGGAGGAAGGAAGGTAGGAAAGGAGGGAGGGAAGGAAGGAAAGAAGGATGGAAGGAAGGAAGGAAGGAAAGGAGGGAGGGAAGGAACAGAAATAATGGAAGGGAAAAGTGAAAAGAAAAGAAAGTACCAAAAATATCTGATATGTTAAAAAAAAAAAAAGAGAGACAGAGAGAGAAATAAAGCTTGTCTTTAATACACAGCAGCAAAAAAATGGGACAAAGCTTTCATTTTATGACTAGAGGTTTCAGCCAGCAAATATCGTCCTGAAGTTATTAAATTTTAAAATGCCCAGGAACTCAATAAACCCTTTTTTAATTCATAATGAGTTAATGAAGTGGCCAATGACCTGACCTCTTTTCAAACTGGATGAGGGATTTGATGAGTCAGTGCTAATTCAGGTTCAGGTGATCACTTCACTGTTAGGAAAACATTGTTACATTTTTTTTTTTTCTGAGGAAGAGGCTTTACTATGGAAGCATAATCATTAGTGATGCTATTTAATCTTCTTCTTCACCTCAGTGGTACCCCAGTGAGGCACATAACTAATGAAATTACTCAGTGTTAAACAAGGAAATGGCAGCTTTTCTGTATGAATTCCATTTCTTCACTTTCCAAATCTTTCTCAAGTAGAGATGGGACCCTGTCCTCAAAATGTTTATATTCTGTTGGGGGAGACAATGGCAACTCCTGGATTTCTATTTAAGTAGGTGATATAGAGGTTTAGGTGGCTTCAAAGAGAATGCTTGCTGATGGAAATGATTGGTGATAAGACTTAAAACCACCCTTCTTATTGCCACTCAGACGAAACATAAATAACAAGATACGAAGAATATTGGGAAAAGAGTGTGCTAACTCAGGAAGAGTAAAATCCCTTCTAGGCTGAAGGAGAAAAGCATTTGAACCTCACCAGTTATATTTTGGGAATAAAAGGTACAAAATTGTTAGACAGATGGATAAACCCATCCTTTTGGATGCTACTGTGAAAATCTGGAGCCAAACTAAGGTTGATCACATATGATTTCCAAAGAGTATATTGGTCAAATTTATATCACTTTTTTCAAATCTTCTGATTTATTTGTGTATCCCTAGCATCTTGCAAAGCACTGGGGAGAGCAGACAGTTATAAAGTAATTATCCAATATTAGATAAATACAGTTGCTTGATTTTTTAGTGGAATCCAATAAGGATTTGAGGAAAGAAACATAGATGCTTAAGGAGAACAACTGGTATACCAAAGGCACATGGATTAATTTGTCTATACTGACAGATAACTGACTTCTCATTTTTAAAAATCTCCACATTATTTGCTTTGCTTTATTAGTATTCATTTTCCAGAGCTTTGCATGTGTATCTCATTTAATCCTTGTAACTAACCTATAAAGTACATACTATTAATATCTCCATTTTAAAGATGAGGAAACTGAGTCACAGATCAGTTTAGTAACTCATTCAAGGCCACACAACCAGCAGGTCCCACAGCCCATACTCACAGCCAAGCAGTTGGCTCCAAAGCCCATGTTACCCTAGTGCCCCCTATTTCCGAAGCACTCTAAATATCTGGCAGATGGTATCTTATTCTTTCTCCCAAAACCACTTGAAATAGATTGTTAAAATACTGTGACCTTCCCCAAGTCACTGTATGCCCTTGCTGGGTATTGTCTGAGAGACGAAGGTAATTTCCCACAAGGCCAGCTTTATTCCTCACCAGCTGAAAAGCAAAGCAAATGAAACAAAAGAAAAAGGAACATGAGGGGTTCTTTGGGCACATTGTGTGTTGGACGTAAACAAATAAAATGGTTTTAATAAAGGGATGGCAAGTGAGAACATATATCAGTCACCTGGTACCTTGGTAGACCAGATAACCCTCCTCATGGAGTCTCAGAGACATGAGGGAGGAAGTGCCCTTATGTCCTGGGTTTTGTACCTTCCGAGATCCGATAGAGGTCTGCACGTTTTAATGAAAACAATTTGCACTGTAGGGTGCCAAAGGTAACAGGCTAATGTTAGGGTGGAGTTGGCTGGCTAGTTTTATTCTCCAAAAAGTCTGGTTATGTCAACCCACTCCCAGTAGAGTCTCCCTGACAGTTATCTAATAAACTCGAGTTTCCCACTGTCAAAACATACTGCTGACAACAAAGGCTCTTTCCTCAGCATTGAAGAACACTGAGTGCATTAAGGAAATCTGGCCACAAAAGAACAAGGAGACCTATAAAAGCTCCCCCACGTCTTCCATGCCTTCCTTCCAGCTTGATGTTTCTTGTCAAGAGAAGGAAAACGCTCAGTATAAATATGCATTTGAATCCTAAAACAAATCCACCCAGTACTTTTGCAGAAAAAGAGAGAGATAAAAAGAGGCTCCAGGACAAACATCTAAGTAAAAAATATAAAGTGCTTTACCCCCTCATCTCACGACGTGCCTGTCTCTTCCACTCTCCTCTTGCACTGAGCAGTATGCACACTTTACAGAGAATGCCAGCTATAATCCAACAGATGTCACTGTGAACATGGAGGAGAAAATGGCCAGAAACAGCCTCTCAAGGGTTGTCTGCACAAAAATACACTGACCAGCTTTGATTTTCAGTGCCACGGTCAACTAGACCAGCCCACGTGTGAGCACAGGAACTTGTTCCTGCCGTAACCTGAGTCAGGTGAGCTGGGAATGCTAATTCATTTAGATGAGATTTGTGAAAAATATTGCTTTGGGTGGCTTCCCTGGTGGCGCAGTGGTTGAGAATCTGCCTGCATATGCAGGGGACACGGGTTTGAGCCCTGGTCTGGGAAGATCCCACATGCCGCGGAGCGGCTAGGCCCGTGAGCCACAACTACTGAGCCTGCGCGTCTGGAGTCTGTGCTCCGCAACAAGAGAGGCTGCGATAGTGAGAGGCCCGCGCACCGCGATGAAGAGTGGCCCCTGCTTGCCACAACTAGAGAAAGCCCTCACACAGAAATGAAGACCCAACACAGCAAAAATAAATTAATTAATAAAAAAATATTGCTTTGGGTGAAAGAAGGGTATCTCATTGCTATGCAAACATGTATTATCAGGGGAAGAAAAGCAAAAAAGACTAAGGTTAGCCCACATAAGACAGTCCTTCGAGGCAACCCTCAATCCAGAATATGAGTGTGCCTCAGGGATCAGCAATGGTTAGACTGCAGTTAACCCCTTCGCTGTAATAATCCACACTAAAGTCACGCTTAAAGAGAAGAATCATATCATTTCACCATCACATGTGTATGTATCTCATCTCTCTCCTCCAAGCCTTCACATATTCTGTTCCTTATGCCCAACACCCTTCCCTCACCATTGACCCTTAGCTTAAAAGGCTAACCCCTACAAGTCCCCTACTTCTCAGCTTAGGTGTCACTTCCCTTGTTTTATCTACAAATGTGCCTGGCAGATAGTAGTGAATGAACAGATGTTTTAGAATAAATGCATAGGACCCATTTGTGGCCAGTGGGTGTAGAGGAAATATACCAGGGTCTCCTAGAAGGAATTTTCTCCCTAATGAAAGGCAAGAGCTGCCTGAAGAATAAGCCTTTTTGTCACTTTCCCTCCCTTCCTTCTTTGCATACTCTCATGCAAGAATATACCTAAGGCTGCAGCAGCCATCTTCAGATCACGATGTAACAACCCACAGTTCAAAATCCAACAGGCTAACATGGCAGAGTGGAAGGATGTAAACAGCTTGAACCCTTCATAGCCTGGTGAACTGCTGACTCTATCCTGGAACCACCCATCTGGATTTCTTGCTAAGTGAAATCTAAATATCCTAAGTCACCGTTCATTAGGTTTTCTCTCGCTTACAGCCAAAAGCATCCAGACTGGCATATTCTGCATTTATTAGCCTAAATTGTGATTGGCATTTGCTTGTCTGTCTTCCCACCTAGACTGTGAGTTCCAGAGGATGAAAGTGTCTTGTTGTTTACCTTCTTCCCGGCGTACAGCAAAGAATGGGATGCCTTAAACATCTGTTAAACGAGAGACTCATTTCCCTCACACCTGCCTCCCCCAGTTCCCAAGAACTAAAACTCGAGGCTGACCCACTTCTATCTTTCTGAACCTTTCGAGGTATCTTTGATGTTAGATCTGGCACCTCTCAGTTCTCAGAACGCTGTGACACATCTTAAGAAGTCCACTCTTTTTCAAGCTTTCTCTAAGCCCAATGGACATTTTTCAGGCTTCAATTTAGAAAATCTCTTAGTGACATTCAACGTGGTCGATCACTCCTTCCTTTTGAAAATCCATAGTGCCATAAAACTGAGTTGCTTTCTTTTTTATTGAAGTAATACTGATTTACAGAATGGAAGAAAATATTAGCAAATGATAAGCAAATGTCAGGGGGTTAATATCCAAAATATACAAGCAGCTCATACGGCTCAATGTAAAAAAAAAAACCAAACAACCCAATGAAAAAAAAAATGGGCAGAAGACCTGAATAGACATTTTTCTAAAGAAGACATACAAATGGCTACCAAGCACAAGAAAAGATGCTCAATATCGCTAATTATGAGAGAACTGTACATCAAAACAACGAGATATCACCTCACACCTGTCAGAATCGTTATCATCAAAAAGTCTACAAATAACAACTGTTGTCAAGGATGTGGAAAAAAGGGAACTCTGTGCAATGTTGGTGGGAATGTAAGTTGGTGCAGCCACCATGGAAAACAGTATGGAAAGTCCTCAAAACACTAAAAAATAGAACTATCATATGATCCAGCAATTCTGCTCCTGGGTATATACCCAGAAAAAACAAAAACACTAATTCAAAAAGATACATGCACCCCAATGTTCTTAGCAGCACTATTCAAAACTGCTTTCTTATTGTCCTCTACACTTTTCTCTTTTACAAGCTCACCTTTATGTACTCTGCACCCAATTTCAAAGCCTAATTCTAAGCCTTCCTCTCTTGCCACCATACACTTGCCATCATTGACCATGGCTTCAGTTATCACTTTACGTTGATAAGTCCCAAACTTATATCTCCTAGCCCTGTCCTCTCCTCTAAGCTCAGCTACATACATCTACCTATTTGATATATATATATCAAATATATATATATAGTCTCAAAACAATATATAAACAATATATATATACATATATATATATATATAAATAATATATATATGTCTCAAAACCATCTGAAATTCAACATTTTTGAAACTGAACTTATTATCCTCCCTGACTCATCGGCAACCTGATGAAGGTATCAAAAACCTACCTCAAGATTACCTAGGGCACTAAAGGAAATGTACTGGCTCAAGGAACCAGAAAGCTCTTAGACAGAGCTGGTCTCAGGCATGCATGAATTCAGGAATTTAAACAACAAAATAAGGTCTCTCTTGCCATCTCTCATCTCTATTAATCTCCATCTAACTCCTTTCTCTCTCACTGCACACCAGCTTTCTCCGTAGGGAGGAAACATCTCCACAGGTAGAAGCATCTGTAGGACTCCATCCTTCCTGCTCCAAGACCCCAAAGGCAAGCCCCCTTTGTCTTCACCTCCAACATCCCACAAAAATGAATCTCACTGTGCAAACCTTGGTCACTAAGCCAACACCTGTTACAGCCAGGGGAGGTGGGTTTTCCTGAAGGGAAATCTAACCCAAAATCAGATGACTGGATTAACAGTTCTTCAACAGAAGAGAGCACAGAGTTTTCTGGACAAGTTAACTGCGTAGATGTCCTGCAGCTACCCCAAGCCAGCTCTTCTTCTTGTGGTCTCTGTCTTGGTAAGTAAAGCCATCCTTCTCCCATCCACTTACACAAGCCAGAAACCCAGGAGTTCCTGAAGACTTCCCTCGCTCTCATCCCCCGAAGGCAAGCCAGCACCATATCTTTTCAATTTTGCCTCCCAAGTGTTTTACACTTAAAACAATGCCCAGAACACAACATCATCCACTTCTTTCCATCCTCACTGCCATCTCCCTAGTCTAAGCCACCAGAAACCTCTCCTAGACTATTTTAAGAACCTCCTACAGGTACTTACTCTCATCTCCCCAGTCCATTTCCTATGTAGCAACCAGGCTGATCATTTCAAAGTGTGAACCTGACCCTGTCCCCTGTCTGTTGAAACCATTAGACAGCCCTCCATCTCCCTGAGGATAAAACCCCACACCTTTAACACGTCCTGCAATTCCCCATAGCTATCTCCTCTCCAGTTCCATTCTAAGCCACGCCTCTCCCTCTTACTGAGTTCCAGCACCGTGGGTCTTTAGTTCTTCCAACATGCCAGCCGTCTTCCTGACATGAGGTCTTTACATGTCCTGTTCCCTCTGCTTGGATTGCTACCCTCCCCAACACACACAGACACACTCTCTCTCTCTCTCTCTCACACACACACACACTTTCACCTCCTACTCAACCTTCAGATCTCTTCTCAAATGCCACTTATTTAGGAGAGTTTCCTCAACTCTCCAAACCTCCAATAGGTTACAACTCTTGCTAGATGTTCAAACTGCACCCCCTTCATTCTAGTCTCTTACAGCACTGGATACTGTTCCTTCACAGTACTCACTCTGCTCATCATTTTAACTTTATTTACATTGACTGATTATATCGTTCTTCTCCATTGAAAGACAAGTGCCACAAGGCCAAGAATCAACTGCTTTTACTTACCTTTCTGTCCCCAGCCCCAAGCACAGTGCCTGGCACATTTGGAGGCAATCAATATGGAATGAGAAATAAATGTCTGAATCATTTCTGGAAAGGACAGAGATTAAAAGTACAAGTTGTGGAGTCAAGCAGGTTAAAATCTTGGGCCCATAGGGACTCCCCTGGTGGTCCAGTGGCTAAGACTCCACACTCCCAAGGCAGGGGGCCCGGGTTCGGTCCCTGGTCAGGGAACTAAATCTCGCATGTCGCAACTACGGGTTCGCATGCTGCAACTAAAGATCCTGCATGCCGCAACTAAGACGGGCACAGCCAAATAAATAAATAAATATTTTTTAAAATAAAATAGAAACAAATAAATAAAGTCTTGGGCCCGTAGAAATACAAGGTGTGTCACCTTGGACACATCACTTAGAATTTCCCTTCTTTACGTTTCAATTTCCTCATCTGTAAAATATGGACAATAATAAGGATTCATAAGATGACCTACCTTTTAGGTAGGTTTTTTACGCTTAAAACAACGTCCAGAACACAGAAAGCAGATGTATCCATTACAATTAAGTTTATCCGAGAACAACTAAAGCCCACAATAGTATGGCGGAAGCAACACAGAAAGGTATCCCTCTCTTACCCAGAGGTTTCCATCGGGCTCCTTCTGTCCTGCTGCTTCTTCATTCTCGAGATGACACTCTCTCCACAGAGCACCAAATTACTGTTGAACTTCAATTCTCATACTCGCATTCTCATCAACAGCAAAGAGCATCCTCGTAAGGACCTTTCTCAGAAGTCGTACCCAGCATCTGCTCTCAAATCCCACTGGCCCGAACTTAACCTCGTCAAGCCACATCAAGTAGGAGGAAGGTCGGGAAACATAGTCTTTATTTCAGATTGTCATGTGCCCAACGAAAATTGAGAGACGAACAGTAGCCTCTTTTACAGCAAGACAGTGAAAGGAAAATTCTTACACGGAAATTGGACGTTTTATGTCAAGGAGCGCCTCCAGTAAAGATGCTATGGGCAAATGAGATTGTAGAAGCACCCTCTCCAGAAACACACCCGCCACAGTAACAGGCGCATAAATGCACTTGGTGGATTTTAAAGAAAATCACCACCATCACCCCATATGCGAACTTCCTAAACCCCTGGGTCCTGGGCTCCAGGGCAAGTGTGCTTGCCCAGAGAGAAGCCTTTAGAGGTTCGTCCCATTGTCATTCACTTAGGCCTGCCTTGATCTTTTCTCTCTGAATGATGCAAAATGCTTACAGGTGCCAGGCAGGACTTCTCAGGGTGCCCTGGGGCAGTCCTTTGCCTGCAGAATCCCTCCAGGGCAGGTCACCTACAGGAGGACTGTGGCTTTGCCTACCTGACACATTGAGGGCCTTCCCAACCTGTTGCTAACCACCACGCTAACCACCACCTCAGAAATCCAATCTTGCTTTACAGCTAAATCAATCCTGTCACTCCAATTAAATTCGCTTGGGAAAAGTTAAAAAAGGAATCTCTGGCCTCACTGTGAATTCTCAAGTCTGATAGAGAGAGAACGATTCTGCTGCAGTTCAAAGAGAGAAAGGAAGTATTTACTCTGTCCCCCTTCATGCAGAAGGGAAAGGGGCATTGTTATTTTGATACTAGAAACTAAACTCTAAATAAGATCATCCGAGAAGGATAACCATATTCAAACTGCCTATTTTCTTTCACCTCATGGAAATGGTACGTGGAATCACCATCCTTATTATTAAAAGCTTTTATCAAGGTGCCTGGGGCACAAAACAGGCTGAGTTGTACTAAATCTGTAACATTACTTGGGGATGACATGGAGGTCTTTCCCAAGAACTTAGAAATAAGATTACCATCTGACAGCTTATCAAAATATATCAAAGTATATCAAAACTTTAATAGTGCATACTCCTTCCATTTTCTCTGGAGACATGCATTCAAGAGCACAAGGGTATCCTCTGTAGCCCTGCCTGTAAAAGCAAAGGATGGAAATGACAGAGATGTTCACAAAGAGTAGAGAGGTTACGTATATCATGATACCACCTTACAGGGAAACACAATGTCAAGATTACGAAACTGAACTCAGCCTCGACACAGTGTCATGAAAAAAGTGTTCACGCTCTCACGCTAAGTAGCCATAGCAAATGCAGGCTCTGAAGCCAAAAGGTCTCACTTAATTGTTTCCCAGCTCTGAGACTATGAGTACGTTACTCAACATCTCTAAGCCGGAGGTCGCTTATCTGACAAATGGGGTAATAACAGCACTACCTCATAGGGTCCTGTAAGCACTTAGCCTAGTAGATGGTGAGTTGGCATGAGGTTAACTGTTAACTCACTCCAGTTCTGTGGCAGTCTAAGTAATATCAATGACACCTCACCAGTGTCATCAGTGAACACTTCTTCCTCCACTGTATACATCACTCGAAGGGAAACGCAGCCCGACTATAAGCAGTGGCTCCTTTCTGGGAATGAGGATGGCAGTGCAGGAAGCAGGATGGAAAAAAAGGAAAGAGGAAAAGTCTTTGGCTGTATTTTCATTTATATGTTAGTGTTTTTTTCTTCTAAAGCCAGCTCGCGTTACTTTTATCATAAAGTGGTGTGTTTTTTTTCAAGATTGGCCTCTAAGAATTAAACCTTAATTGCATCTCTTAATGGATGAGAGCAGAGATATGCAAAGTTCCCAGGAAGGAGATTCTGAGCCTCAGGACCTGGTGTAACTCAACTGAAAATAGTAACATATCTAAAGCAAGGATATGACTACCTATGGGCTGAGGGTGGGGATGGCATCGAGTCCTAGTAGCTCAGGAAGAACAGGCACAGCAGAGGTGGCAGGGCACGCAAGCAGTTCTCAGGGGACAGGGGATTTCGGTCCTGAGACTCGTATTTCCAAGTGTGTCCTCTAGGCTCTTCGCTTGGCTTCTGCTCTGTGTTAAGGACTGAATTGTGTCCCCCTCCCCAAATGCATGTGTTGAAATCCTAACCCCTAGGACCTCAGAATATGGCCATATTTGGAGATAGGGTCTTTCACGAGGTAATTAAGGCAAAATGGGGTCATTAGGGTGGGGCCCCAATCCAATAGGACTAGTGTCCCTGGAAGAAAAGGAGATCTGGGCACAAACACACAGAGGGAAGATCATGTGAAGACACAGGGAAGAAAAGACAGCCATCTGCAAGCCAGAGAGAGAGGCCGGAGAAGAAACCAACGCCGCCAACACCTTGATCTTGGACTTCTAGGCTCCAGGGCTGTGAGAAAATACACCGCTGCTGTTTAAGGCCCCCAGTGTGTCATATTTTGCTGTGGCAGCCCTGGCAAACTAATACACTCTGTTCGTGATTCTTTTTCCATACATGAATTTTACATTTTCTATGTGCAAATCCATCAATCTTTCCCTTTATGGATTCTGGGTTGTCACTTTTTTTAAATCTTGATTTAAAAGGACTCTGCCATCCCAACTTTATTAAGATATATCCATCCTGCCTTCTTATCATCTTTGCTGCTTTTACTACTGCTGTGGTTGTACTGTGGCACCTCTTTTGTTTCGTTCCTTATCTGAAATATATTTCTGTAATATGGGTGTGGTCAGGCCCTAACTCTGGGGTGACCCACTGTCTATATTACATTTATACTCATAAAAATGTTCAAATTATACTACAGAAATAGATTTTAGACACAGGAAAACATTCATGATACACATTTAGGTGAAAAGAGGGAATTATACTTAAAAATACACATTTTTGAAATAAAATGATTTATATATACTTCGTAAGTATTGAAAATGTATGAAAGAACATACACTAAATTATTAGTAATACTTACCTCTGGGTGATTAGCATTTTTTATGCTTTCAGTATTTTCTAATTGACTTTATTGAAATAATAATTTAAGTGAAATCCTACTGTGTCTCAGATCTCCTTTTCTTAAAAGGACACTAGTCCTATTGGATTAGGGGCTCACCCTGACGACCCCATTTTGCTTTAATTACCTCTTGAAAGACCCTATCTCCAAATACGGTCATATTCTGAGGTCTTAGGGGTTAGGATTTCAACACATGAATTTGGCGGGGGTGTACAACAATGACAAGAATACAAAATTTGATAGTGAAACTCTGGGATTCAGACCAACTCATGTTAGGATCAGGGTGACCTTTGGCAAGTTATTTAACTTTCCCTACGTTAGTTTTCTCATGTGTAAAATGGGTATAAGAACAGGTGGTCATGGGGTAATCAGGAGGTCTGTTGTTTGGGAGAGAGTGCATATAAAAGTTCTTGGTGGGAATAACATTCAGTAATGTTATTCAATAATAACATTCAATCAGCGGCACTATAATGTACCTTCCAACTTCGAAGAAGGGCAAAGCTCCAGGAACAGCAGGTGTCCATCATCAGGACAGGGAAACTCCATAGGTGTGGTTCATAACGTGTAGTCAGGGGGACAAGCAATAAAGCTGGGCTTAAGGAGGAGACGGGATTCAGAAGCTCTTCTACTCCACACCAGCCACCAGGCACCTTATAAAGGCCAGTGGTATGCATGTCACAGAGCTTTGTAACAAGGGGTGATGTGATTGCTAAAATTTCAGCCAAAGTACTGTTCATGGAAACACTTTCCCAAAGCCAGCTGTCAACCTGAGGGGGGTTAAACGTTCTTCATCAGGAACAAGAATGTGACCACGATTTCCCTGAGCAAAACAGCCCCTGCGACCAGCCCCTCCCTGCAGACATCCCACAACCAAGGCTGCAGGTAGAAAGCATTCCTAAATAAGATGCCAGTGAAGAGATGCTTTCCCTCCCTCACAGGGCTTTGAAATAGCCAAGCCTGAAGGATTTTTTTCCTTCCCTTTCTTTTTAAAAAATATACAGCCCAGGGCAAATCTCATACCTCTGCTGTCCCTAGAACAGGTAGCTGAGTCACTGGGTCTCTGAAGCTGCCAGCTCACAGCAGGGCTTGGAAAATCAATACCTCTCTCTGAAGTTATCCAAAGTACTGAGACCTTTAAACCAAACTCCAGTAGATAAACACTATCAACAGTCTTTCACAGCATTAGGAGATGTGGGTTTATTTCCCAAGCAGCCTTGAAATGCGAAAACGGGAGCTGTTCTCTAAGATGTGGACACGTGGAATCTGGCTGCAGAAGTGGTTTCCAGAGGATCAGCACTCTGTCTGCCGACAGGAACAAGAGATAGCCGGACTGTGGATGGAACACTCCCTCAGCATTACAGCTGTGTGGCTAAAAGAACGTGCCCTAAATGCCTATGTTGGAATCCAGGTCGCATCCCTATGGCCCTGTGTATCTCTGGGAATCACTCTTCACGTCTCTGTGCCTTAGTGTTCACCTTAAAACCAGGTACCATAGCTCAGCAGGGACTGCTGGGAGGATTAAATAAGATGAAGGAGGGACATGTATGCACTGGGGTTTTCTTTTAATCCTATACGAGCATCAAGGAAGTTAGCAGTTGTTATTCAGAAGGCATGATATGCAAAAGCACAATTGCTAGAAAAGAGAAATCACGCAAGTTCACTTCCCACCTAACCTGTTCGTTTTGAAATGTTGCCTTTTTCTGAACCAAGAGAGAATTTGGAAGAGGTCTTCAGACTCTTAAAATAAATCACAAGAAAGCTAGAAAAGAACTCTCTGAAAACAAGGTTCAAATATACGAGCCGCCAGAGGCTGGAGGGCCGTTCCTAGTTCCTCCATCTCTTTCACCTCCAGCAGGTAAACCCTTCAAGAGAAGAGTCCTGTGGCTTTCTTCTGGGGGGAAATGATGGGGAGGGACCCTCGGCAAAGGGGGAAACATCACTGCGTGCTAATGAGAATCCCCCAGACAACATAAGGTAATTATTTTTCTTTTTTTTTTTTTTTTTTTTGCGGTACGCGGGCCTCTCACTGTCGTGGCCTCTCCCGTTGCGGAGCACAGGCTCCGGACGCGCAGGCTCAGCTGCCATGGCTCACCGGCCCAGCCGCTCCGCGGCATGTGGGATCTTCCCGGACCAGGGCACGAACCCGTGTCCCCTGCATCGGCAGGCGGACTCTCAACCACTGCGCCACCAGGGAAGCCCACAAGGTACCTATTTTTAAACAAAACACCAAGACACTAGACTTGACCCCAAAAAACTCCCCAAAATGTAGACTTATTTTTATAAAAAGTCTTACAAAAGCATAAAAAATTAAATCACACTTAATATTCTATCATCAGCCTTACCTTAACTGCAAAGAGGAAAATGACAGAGAATCAGGGTTGTTCTAGAAATTCTGGGCTATCTAGTTGTCCCATTAAGGCTGATGAAATGCCAAATCATTTTTCCCTCTTGACTTGAAGTGAATCTGGGCAGGAACACTTCATGTGATGAAACGATTTCCCTTGCTATTTGAAGAATTTTCTTGTAAGATATACAATCTCTTTAAATTTTCCCAGGCAGCTGCTAAGGGTTGCTAAGGAAGTGATGGAAATAGAAAATATTCTAAATAAACAATTAGTGATTTCTGAGGGGCAGGTACTTTAGATATTTTTTGCAGGATGTCACGCATCTTAGGTACTAAGACTGGACAAGTGGTCTGTCTTGTCTTCCCTCCCTCTCTCTCTTCTTCCCTTCCTTCCTTTCTGTGTTAAGGAAGATAAAATAGTTAACTAATAAGGACTTACTGTATAACACAGGGAACTCAGTACTCTGTAATGGCCTATATGGGAAAAGAATTTTAAAAAGAGTGGATATATGTATATGTATAACTGATTCACTTTGCTGTACACCTGAAACTAACACAACATTGTAAATCAATTATACTCCAATAAAAATTATTAAAAAAAAAAAAGAATCTTCAAGCAGTGAGCTGGAGAGGGAGATTTTGAGCCATGGCGTGCCCAACTTGCTGGAGAGACACAGAGGAGGACCCAGGCCCTCCATCCCCACACAAGTCAGCGGAACTCTCGGTGTATCTGTTTTAGTCTGTTGTGCTTTAGCAAAAGATTATGTCTGAACAGAAGAGTCTTAAAATAGACATCTGTGGTTTTGGCACCAGCATCCATTTCCCTTCTTTGATAACCGTATCCTCGTTCTGTTTTGGGAAAATGCCCACATCTCATCCTCCGTGCCCCCAGGAGAAGCATCCTGCCTCTCCTCCAGAGGGGCGACCACCTCAAGCCTCACACCCGCTCTGGCAACAACAGCTGGTTGTTGTTGTGACCCCATAAGAGGCAATGAGACTTCAGCAGACGCTTCTGGGGCAAAGATGGCACATTTTCCCTACTGCATTTGGGGTGAGAAGACTGCGCTGGTGCCCACTCCCATCCACAAGGGGGCGGGTTTTCAGAAAGCAGCCGACCACCTCAGAGGCAGTAAAATCCAAAAATGAGAGATCTGCTGACACTGTTTAAGCCCTAATTAAGCCATTCCCACCCCCGACTTCTTAAATATATAAGCCATTCAACTCCTTTCTGGTTCATGCTTGGTTCAGATTCTACCAGGAATTTCTGCGTGTTATAACCAGAAGACTCCTAGACAACAGAGTTCCACAGCTACACTTCAAACCACTGGGAAAGATTTCCTTTTAATGTCCTCTGACATATTATGATTGGGGGCACTTTCTTCCTCCTGGTGGAGGAGAGGGAGAGACATAATCCCAAGAAATCTAGGAGCACCAAGGACAACAGCTGAAAGTAAACTAAAAGAAGGGACTCTCAACACAGCAATTCATACATGAATGAGAACCAGTGAGTATAGAACAAACTCATATTTTATTCTAAATAAGAAAATCGGTGGTTCTGGGTAAGGTCATGGGGTTTTTGTTGGCTGAAATCACCATGCGATTTTCAGAGTCTAAATAGGCAGTACACCTATTTAATATCTGGCATATATGTTATAATAATAATTTCTAATATTAAATGTCTTAACATATGTTTTTGGAAACATGGTACGTTTATTTTGTTTGTCCACATTCAGACATTCATAGCTAAGAAGGAAAGAAAAATGCCACCTGGCAATATACTCTCTGTATCTAAACACAAATTTTAAAAATTGGCTAAGAAGTGGGTAGAGAAAAAAGATAGCCAAATGTATTTGAGTTTGTTTGTTTTAAACAGGCTCTAAATATCTGTTTTGATTTCTGTTTATTGTTTACTGAAAGTGAACCTTTTAGAAAGTCTCTAATTTTGCAGGGGCAAAATATGCAGGATTAACCCAAGCTGGAAGGAGCCTGAAACCATTCATATCTTTTATCTCAGGAAAAGCCTCACTGTACTTTGAAATGAGCCTATGTCACATGACCACCACCTAGTGGCAGTGTACTTAAATAGCAGGAACAGCTGAGAGTTACAATAAACATCTTTTAAATGGACCCCAGCACTGTCACGGTCATTTTGATCAGAACTAGATTTTCCCTCCAGGATGGTGGAATTAAGAACCAGGAAACTAAGAAACCAGAAATCTGGGTAAGAGCAGAATAACTGTGGAATTAAGCAACTGCTGGTGTAACACTGTTTTTACCAGCATTTTCCAATGACTGGACCTCCTACCACTAGGAATACACAAAGTGAGTCCACGTAGTACAAGAAAAGGTCATATTGAGGAGGGACAGTTGAGCAGAGGCGCAAATGAACGGAAGAGCAAACCATGCAATTTTCTAAGAAAACAGCACTACAAGAAATGGAGGAGGCAACAAGTGCAAAGGCCCTGAGGCAGGGCCATGTTTGGCTTCTCAGGGTACAACAAGGAGCTTAGTGTGGTTCAGCCAGAGAAGCAAAGACAAGAAGGCAAATGAATGTGGTTGAAGAGGTGGGCAGGGGTCAGATTCTTTAGGGTTTTGTAGATCATGATTGGGACTTAAAATTTTTTTCTACATTGACAAAAAGCCACTGGAAAGTGTGAAGTAGGAGAGTGATGTGGTCTGCTTTATGTTCTAGAAGGATCACTTACTCTAATCACTGTGAAGAGCAGACTACAGAGGTCAAGAGTGTTAGCAGAAATAAGAATAGAAGTCTACTGCAACAGTCTGGGCAAGAGATGCGTGTGGTACCAAGGCAGATTGATAGATACATAGAAAGATAGGTAGACAGTTATCTATGTATACAAACATAAATGTGTGTATGCATGTATGTCTCCACCTCATCAAACACACTTATAGTAATGATAGTCTTTACAAATACTGAAAAAAATATTTTTCATGTAAAAAAATAATCAATAAAGGCAAGTATATCTATATGGCAAAAAAAAAAAAAAACTGCAAGAGTAATACTTATGACTGACGTTTAGAAGATACCAAACTCTCAATACCAAAATACATTATTAGAGAATCAGGTAAATTTTATGCGTTCCTCTAAAATTTCCTGTGACCTCCTAAAATAGTTCTGTGTCCCAACTGCGAAAAACATTACGCCTACTCAATTTATTTCATCCTTCCAACTACATTCCCTTCTTGATGGAAGAGAATAAAAAGAGGTCTAGTACGACCATACCCTTGTGTTAGTTACTCTGGCAGATAGCTGACCCCAGACTCATTCTCCCCTCCTTCCTGGGCACAGAGAGAGACATTCATATGGTCCCCAGAATCCTCTGCAGTTGGATCTGGCCATGCACTGGAATTCTCAACAACAGAAGGAGACTGGAAGTCATGAGGGTCATTTCTGCTACTTTCTTAAGAGAAAACCGCTTCCTAGACTTTGCCCTCTTTGCCTGACTGTTGGCTGGAAGGTAATGGGGTGGAGCCTCAGCTCTGATCACACAAGAGAAAAATCCTCTAAGGCAGGGGTTCTCACTCAACCACAGGCAATTTTGCTTCCCAGGGACACCTGGCAATGTTTGGAGGCGTCTTTGGCTATTCAAATGAGGGGTGAGGAGTCAGCTACTGGCATCTGGGGAAGGCAGAAGCCAGAGAGGTTGCTGAACATCCTACAAGGCACAGAAAAGCCCCCCACCACGAAGACTTTCCTGACCCCAAATGTCCACCATGCTGAAGTTGAAGAGCTTCACTGTAAGGCCACCTTCTCAAACTTTGCCCAAAATTATTCCCCAAGTATCTTCTTAAAATTCTGCTTCCGAAAGTTGGTGATGGGATCTGAGATTCTGCATTTCTAACATGCTCCCAGGGGGATGGTGGAGCCACAAGATGGAAAGAATGGAACTTGGGTCTCTGAATGGTCTCCCTGAGCACAGCTGCTCCAGCAGTCCAGTCTGGCTGGAGTGCCCATGCAGGGCTGCTACTCAAACATATACACCTGCACACCTCAACTCACTGTTTGCAGCTCGTGTTCCTTCTGAGTGGTTGGTCTCCAGGCAGCAACAATCGCTACAAACTTTGAATATCGATTTTCATCATGCGGGAGAAAAACATCATCTATCTTATTTAATCCACTGTAGGTTGGGGTCTCTTTGCTGCAACAGTTCAGTTTTTTCCCTAACTAATACAGTGACCATCTGCAAAGAGTGGACAGTGACATCTATGTTGCTGTTTGGCAAGAGACCAAAGAGCCCCGGAGATTATACTCTCCAGAAAAAAAGAGAAAAAGCAAAGGGAAGAAAAGAAACAAGATGGTGACTTCTAAAGATATGTGGGAAGAGTGTTCTGCTGCTGTAACAAATGACCACAAACTAACTGGCTTAACGTGCTAGAAGTCAGAAGCCTGAAATGGGTCTCCATGGGCTACAATCAAAGTGTCAAGAGGATTGCATTCCTTCTAGAAGTTCCAAGGAAGAATCCATTTCCTTTTCTGTAGCTTCTGGAAGCTGCCTGAATTCCTTAGCTTGTGGCCGCTTCTTCTATCTTCAAAGCCAGGAACAGCAGGTTGAGTCCCTCCCGTGCTGCCATCCCTCTCATTCTCTCTCTTCTGCCCCCTCTTCCATTTAAAAGGACTCTTGTGATTACATGGGGCTCATCCAGAGAATCCAGGATAATCTCCCATCTCAAGGTTAGCTGTTTAGCAATCGTAATTCCATCTGCAACCTTAATTCTTCTTTGCCATTTAATGCAGCATACTCACAGGTTTTGGAGATTAGGATGTGGTTATTGGGAGGGTACGTTATTCTGCCTTCCACAGCTTAGAAAGTAGGCTAGTAAGGCAGCCAGAAGGTGGGAATTTAATATGCCCATCTGAGAAATGCAGAGAGAGTGCACAGGAAAAAGAGATGACAGGTCATTTGAGAGCAAAATGAGAGAATCTTCTGGTCACTCCCAAAGCTCGTCAACTGCAGGGCAATCCTAAAAAGCAAACGTGCCCTATAGCTTTTTATGTTTTTTCAGTATGAAAGAATGATGCATCGGTGGTCATGAATCAGATAAAAGAATTATGCAGACAGAGGTTCTCCAGGAATTCTCAGGATCTTTATGCAGTCTGCCCTCCCAAGGTTTGATATCCATGGTATATGATAGTTTCTGTAAATTAAACTTCTTAATCTAACTTTATGATAAGAGTGCTTGTCCTGTATTTCAGATACTCCCTGGAGTGCAACATTCCAGAAAACCAATTACCTGGGGGAGTTCATGAAAACGTGCGTGGATTAACAACAACTACAGAATGTACACCAAGCAGATACGAGCACATCGCCGTTATTCTGCCCTTGCGAAATCACTGCGGGGTTACTGGCAACTGTTATTCCCATTGTAGAGATGAGAAAACAAAGGCTCAAAGGCTAAATACTCTCTATGCACACAGGCAAGGTAGACACAGAACTCAGACTCCAAATCTTTAACTTCTGATTTTAGGTTCAGCTTTCTTTTCTAAACATCACAGAGCTCTAAGCAGGCAAACTGCCCGATGATAAAGGCACTCAAGCAGTTTGACTCAAATTTCCTCAGCTCCGGGGACACCCAAACCTCCAACCCCCTGTAGAGGCTTTAACCTGGAGGCAGAAAGGTGTATCTGCACCTATAGTGAGCCACAAATCGAACACAGCCTCGATGTAATTGTTTGATTGTTAAATGGCAATAATGTCATTTTCATAATGCATTTAGAGAAACACCATCTAAACTACTCTTGGAGCGTAACAGTCTGTCAGGAATAATCCAGGCTCTTCTAAACCTTTGGCAACTACAGCAACAAAGGCTAGGAACCAAAAGCCACCAGTTACAATGTAAAGACACCTGCTGTGTGACTCCGGGAACGTCACCTGCCCTTCTGAAGTCTCATTCTCTTTATTTGTAACACTGGGATAAGACAGTATCTACTTCACGAGGCTGCCAAGAAGAATAAATGGGATAACGTGGCATGCCGCTGGGACCTTTTGGGGAGACTGTCTAGCCCACACAGCTTGTTTGAGTGGGTTTCTCTTTCTTGTACCCAAAATAGTCTTGCAAAAATAGTACGTGAAAGAGCTGAGAACAATCCTTAGCTAGAGTTCCCAAGGAATGTGAGTGTGTGATTGCTTTGCAGAAGCCTGGGGTTTTGAAAGAAAACAGCACAAAGAAGGTACCCCTTTCATTCAGTAAGTCATTGATTCAGAATTAGTGACGAATAAGCCACCATTATGGATTGCCTAGCATGTGCCAAGTACCGCTTCTGGTTCAGAGCACGGGCTAGATCATGTGGGACGAGGCCCTGCTCCCCTGTACTTGATCTGCTGGGGAGGGAGAGGTAAGTCATTAGGATGATTTGGGAGAGCAATACATGTTCTGAAGAAAATAAAACAGTGTAACAAGCTCAGAAGTGGAAAAGGGTCTTTAAATTAGGTAGTTAGTAAAGATCTTGGGGTGGGGGGAGCTGAAATATAAGCCAAGATCTGAAGGACAGGTAACGAGATACCTGCAGTCTAGGTATCTGGGGACAGAGACTTCCCGGAAGAGGAAACAGAGATTTAAATGCCCTGAAGTGGGAATGAGCTTGGTCCCAGCACAGAAAGGGAGACACTTCCATGGTCTGTTTTGGGGGCAAAACCCCACAATTAGCCTGTCCTGTAGGTAGGCCGTGCACACACAAGAAACCAAAACCTTCTAGCACAGAAATGCTGGCATTTCTTATTCACCCCCAGGATGCTGGACGACAACCCTTCCAGTGGAAAAGAGCTTGGGGACAAATGAAAGGAAATGCTGGGGACCTCCCTCGAAGTCCAGTGGTTAAGACTTCGCCTTCCAATGCAGGGCGTGCAGGTTCGATCCCTGGTCAGGGAGCTAAGATCCCACATGCCTCATGGCCAAAAAACCAAAAACATAAAGCAGAAGGAATACTGTATCAAATTCAATCAAGACTTTTAAAAAAAATGGTCCACATCAAAAAAAATATCTTCAAGAAAAAAAAAGGAACTGCTGTATGTTTGGAGCCAAACACCTGGGTTTGAATCCCAACTATCTTGAGCAAGTTCCTTGACCTCTCTGCGCCTCCGTTCCCTGACCTGTACACCGTGGGCTATCACAGTACCTGTCTCACCCGGCTCTTGGGAAGACTGAATGAACCCACTGCTTGGGGCAGAAGCTGGCATATACAGTACGTGTCCAGCACCGCGATTCTTACCACCCTGCTACTGTGACTCTTCAGGTCCAAATCTTAAATCTTCATCTCCCCGTTCCACTAAATAACCATCATTTGTCTGTGATTTGTTTTT
Organism: Orcinus orca; assembly: GCF_937001465.1. NCBI lineage: Eukaryota > Metazoa > Chordata > Mammalia > Artiodactyla > Delphinidae > Orcinus > Orcinus orca. The sequence goes on along the minus strand of NC_064574.1, from coordinate 69,225,803 downwards.
TGCTTTGTAGCAATAGGAGTGCACCTAAATTTACTAATTTACACCAATTCAACTGTTAATCCTCCCCTTGGCACGATCCTACCAGCCCTGAATTTGGGATGTAAAGCAGACGGCACCCACCCTCCCCCACGAGGAATTCTAACACTGTGTATGAATCTGAACAGGAGTGGTCATCTTACCATCCTCTCCTCAGTCAGATAAAATGTAGAAAGTAAGGGACACCTACATTTGAAGTACAACATTTTGGCCATGTTCCTAGAGATGATATCTTCAGACCACTCTCAAACACACCTGACCTCAATGTAGTAGCAAAGATCTCCAGTTAAAAAGGGCCGGGGGGGGGGCGGGGGGGGAGGAGAGGGGGAGGGAAAGCAGGAAGTGGGCAGGGGAGGAAAAAAAAGAAGTGCTATCCTACAGAAAGAGCTCTCTTTCCATTTACTATTTTCTTCTCTGACACCCCTGAGGAAAGTATTAAAATTTTGTTCTTGCAAGTCCCTTGCAATTCTTGCTAAATTTATTCCTAGTTATTTTGTCTCTTTGGTTGGTTCTATAAATAGGATATTTTCTCTCATTATATTTTCAAAATGCTTGGCATAGGCAGATAAGAAAACTATAGATTTTGCATAGTAATTTCCTCACATTAATAAATCCTATTATTATTTCTAATAGATTCATGGGTTGGGGGGGATTGCTTACCTTAGGTTTTCCAAAAGAAGATGAAATTACTGGCAAATGGTGATAATTCTAATGTCCCCGTTCTTATTCTTTTTTGCATCTAACTGCATTATCTATTCATTCCTGAGCAATGGTAAATCATAGTGATGATAGTGGGCATCCTGGTCTTGTTCTGGATGTAATGGGAGTGTTTCTAGAGTTACACCATTAAATACGATGCTTGCTTTGGGTATGATCCGATTTTATTAGCAGACGTTCTAAAAATCAAAAATAAATATTTAGTTTTATCAGACTTTTTAGCATCCATAAAATAATCATAAGATTTTTCTCTAAATGAGAAGTGTTACAAGTAAATCACAGTATTTATTAGATTTCCCAAGATCAAACCATCCTTCCATTCCTAGAATAAATCCCACTTTGTCAAGACTTTAATTACCTTGTAATGTAATCACTTACATGTTCATTTCCCTGCTCTGAGTTCTTTCAGATCACAGGGCATGACTGATTCATGTCTGACACATAATTGACATTAAATACGGGTTTAACGAATAAATAAATAAATAACTGAAATAACAAGTACATTTAACCTCCCCAAACTAACCACTTGTACCTCTTTCCAGCTTAAAATAGTCAAAAGAGATCATATGCCTTCCCCAGAGTGGATCTTTATATGTTTAATGAATATGTGGTTTTAACTGGTCCCCACTTCTTATATCAACAGAACCCCTGAACACCTCATTCTTTATGGGGAAACTACTCCCTATGGCTGTACTGGGAATAACCCTGCTTCCCTACTCCCACCATCGCCCCAAGCCAAAGGGGTGGCGACATCCCCCAGGCCTGATTAGAGTAACTACACAATGATTGCTTGAGGATGGACACCTGACCCAACCTGGGTCAACAGCATCTCCAGGAATTTCTCACAGAAGCTCTTTAGAAAAATTTTTTCCAAAAGAATTGATAAAAAAAACACATGTCTAGGGTTGCTGCTTACCATCTTGCCTAAAAGGTAGTGAGACAACCATTCTGAGAATGAAGCAAGGTATAGACAAACATGGCAAAGAATGGAAAGAGACAGAGACCTAGTGCCATTATTTGGGGCCCTGGATTCAGCTTTTCTTGAAGCCATTACCCCTTAGACTTCCTAAGTAATAAGCCAATAATTATCTTTCTTGGTTTAGCTCCATTTCTATCCCTTACAGCCAAAAAATATGGCCTAATTCATGTGCTGCTTTGTTCTCCTCCATATATGCTTTATACATTCTTAAATAAAGGTTGAAAAAAAAAGTTTTTTAAAGAAAGGCAATCCTAACTAGTGAGTGTTAAAAAAATCAACCACCTGCTTTTAATTAACGGCAAGCTATGCTGAAAGGCTTCCTTAGTGAATTATAATTTCAGATTGAAATTCCCAAGACAGTTAGAGAGGAGCCTGTTAGACGGCAGAAACCAATGGAATCGAGGGATTACTTTAACAGGGCAGTGGTTCAACCAGTTTCAGAGATATCATCCATCATGCAAAACCAAAACCTTTAAAACTTTCTACCGCGCAACCCTAGCAATCCCTCATTCACCTGAAGTCTGGAGGCCTCTCTCCTGACTCAATTTAAAAGTAAAAATGCTTGGTATGGTTTACAAGAATAAAAATAAAAATAAATAAATCATGTCATGATGGCTAGAGAACTCCCCAGAAAAAAGCCGCCGAACCTCAAAGCTCAAGACGGAGTTTCGTGGGGTCTTCCTGAACCATCCTGCATTCTCAAAAGCTTTCAGATCTGCAGGAAAACTGAAGGCAAGCATGCCCTTGGCATCCTAAATATCCCTGTACCTATCGGAGCAATCAGCATCAGTTCCTACCATAGGATCAAGAAAATGTCAGTGGGCCAGCCCAGAGAGCCTAGCCACTTCCCTACCCCATCCCCTTTATGGAGAATTCTGGTTGCACTTATCTCCTGCAATCAGACTCTTCTCCTTCAGCTCAAGTTACAATAGACCAAACTCTGGAATCTGGTTTTGATTATTCTCTGGAGAGCTACTTAAGCGCTGCTTCAGGGTTGGAAATCCCTCATTCAGGCATAATCTTGAAATAAAAGACTATATTCAAATGAAAAATGCATTACCGCATTCTCTTTAGGGCCTTCTGTACTGACAGGCAGGATAAAAGGAAAGAATGGAAGGAAAATGAAGAAGAAAACCAAGGGGGAAAAGGAAAAAATGGGAGTAAAAGAGAAAGGAAAGAAGGGGAGAGAAAGATGTATTAAGTCACAAACTGTGTAGGGCACTTTGAATGTCATTTCATTTCATCCTCACATCATCCCTTCAAAGTAAATACTACTGAGCCCATTCTGCAGATAAAGAAATTGAGGCTTGGTGATATCGAGTAATTTGCCCAAGGTCACACAGTGAGGATGCAGTGGATTCAGGCTCAGAGATACAAATACATGTTCCAAAGTATGTCGCTACTACTTGACTAGCTTCCTCCTTCTGAAGAGTCTAATACAAGTGTTTGTTCTAGAACCAAAATATTTCAGTGGTTGAATGGACCCTATGAAGATAACATAGCCGCATCATCTAAGTAATAGAGAAGGAAGGAAGGAAGGGAGGTAAGGAGGGAGGGAGAGGGAGGAAGATATTAAGGAACCTCACATCCAGTGGAACTAGTATGTGGCAAAGAAAAACCTAGAACCCTAAAAAGCTCTCAGGACTTACTCCGTCCATGTGACCAGAATCTATTTTATAAGTGCAACTGACCTAAAGGGATCAAATACAGATACTCCTGATGAAGGACTGAACAACTGAGAATTTCCCCTCCTTCAAGAAAATGTTCACTGGGAACAAAAGGGAAATTTATTTGTGAATTGTCTTTTTCTGCTTATATCCAGTTTATATCCAGTTCCTGTTTATATCCAGTTTCCTTTGTTGCTGTTGCAACATATCTCAGAGGGAGTTCCCCCATGCTGTTGCAAAATCAGTTAAGGGGGAAAATATCTAAACTAAAATAGCACAAGTAAGCCACAATTCTGGCAACTGCAGAGGGTGTGGGTATGCCAGGTACTTTCTGAAATGAGTTTAAACCATAGGTCGCTAGCCAGTAGCCAGCTGGCTGTATCCAGCCCACAGATGTGTTTTGCTTGTCCTGCAGTGCTGGCCCACACCACGCTTTTAAGAAATCTCAATCTGTTGCCAACATTAAAAACCAGGCCACTTCACACCAAAACCTGGATTTCCAGTGTCTTTTACCACGTGGAAGACCTGGCTCCCCTGATGCCACATTTGCACATGGAAAAGGGTAGCTGGAATATAGCAGTAGCTGCTCCTTTGGAAAGAACATCTGTGCCCCAGTTTCTCCCCACCTAGTCTACTTCGCTCATGTATATTATCCACATGAGCCCTGAAGGCATCTGAGTTGGTGACCCTTGGTTGAAAAGGTTAAGCAGATGTAGATTTCAAAGCCAATCATTATTAGGCTTTTCCCAAAAACATCCCCAATGACAGCCTCCAGTCAGTATGAGGACGGCTGTGACAGAAGGTAAAGCATGTGAGACCAAAACTCAGTAGCTGGGTTCATTTGCATTTCTGCTCTAGGATACTCACTTTTTGTTTCGAAAATATATTCACTTTTAGTATTTCATTTATTCTTCCTAACAACCTTGCCAGGAAGGCATTACTCTCAGATAAACGGAAGGCAAGTGATGTTATGTCAGTTATCCATCCGACAAGTAAGTTGCAAAGCCAGGTTTTGAACCCAGTGTTCCCGCAGCTACAAACACTGTGCTTTTGGAATAATGAAAGAACACTTTGGAAAGCCATGAGGCTTGTTTCTACCTCAGAGCCTTTGCACTTGCTGTTCCCTCTGCTTAGAAACCTCTCCACCCAGGTCTTCACGTGGGAGGATCTTACTCTTTCATGACACTTATATCACCTCCACAGAGAGGTTTTCCCTCATCATTTGATGTAAAATAACACATGCACACACATTTGCACACACACACACACACACACACACACCCCAATTACTTTCTAGGCCGCTGCTACTCAAAGAGAGGTCCAGTAATCAGCAGCAACGGCATCACCTTGGAAATCAGAAATGCAGAATCTCAGGCCCCATCCCCGACCTACGGACTCAGAACCTGCACGTTAACACCACCACTCCCCACCCCCGCTCCCCATGTTTTGTGTACATTTAAAGTTTAAAAAGCACTGCTCTACAGGAGTGCTGCCCAGTGGAAATAAATATAACAGGAGTCACAAGTGTAAATTTTAATTTTCTAGTAGCCACATTACAAGAGTAAGCAGAAAGACTTGTTTGTTTGCTGTCTCCCCTTCTCCCACTCCCACCCCCACTAATACGTCAGTTCCAAGAGAACAGGTGCTTCACCTGTCTTGTTCACCCCTTTACCCCCAGCACCTGAAACAGTACACTGCGCACATATTAAGTATCATTAAATGTTTGCTGAATGAAAGAAGGAAGGAAAAGACCTTGCTAGCACTCTATATACCAGCACTTTGGACAGATGTGGCTTCAAATGTCAGCTCAACCCCTGGCCAGCTGAGCAACCTCGAGCAAGTTGTTTTACCCTCTGGGAGCCAACTGTAAAGCAGAAATGCTGTTCTTTTGCTCACAGCCTCATCATGCCACCCAGATGTGATAATATGTCTATAAAACGCAAACCACCACAATAACAGGCGTTCAGTACACGCCAGCGCCTTATGCTGCCCTCCTTCTTTCTCTCTCTGGACACCACGTCCAAATGATGCTGTGGACCACTCTCCTCTGCGTAGCACAAGCATGACTACTGAACGCCAGCTATTTCCCTCCAGCCGACAGGATGTGTGTAGTAACTGCTGGCAGTGAAGACAGCTTGAAACCATGGAGGGTCACTTCGCGTCACCCTACAGCTGAATGGTTTCCAAAGCAAAGTGGTCGCAGTCACTGTACAGTCTGTAGTCCACGAGGGAGACCACAGCCCAAGTCATTTCCGTCACTTTAATGAGTTCTGCCGTGGCAGCCACTTGGCCTGCCACAAGGTCCCACCCCTTAGAGGAGTTTAAGGTCTCTGCCCAGTGTGCATGAGCACACATTGAAAGGCGTATTGTGGCTTTGCCCTTTTAATTTTTTGAGGGGGGGAGGGACGGAGAGTTTAATCTACCCCCACTTATTAATCACTGGCCTGTGTCAACCCACCAAGTGAGGCTTGCTGTGCCACAGCTTTAACGCACCCTAATCCATCAGTCTATCTTGTCCTGCAAATCTGATGCATATGTTCTAATCGCAAATGTGCTTTTAAATCACATTAGATCAACAGCATAGGCGAAAGCAAAACCCGGATTTAGACATGACCGGAGTGACACCAAGGAAATAAAACTGGGGCTGCTTAGTTGAATATGAAGAAACCCTTGCCAGCTCTGCCGAGAGCAGCCCCAATTTCTTCCTTCTCTCCCTCTCATGGAAATCACAACAACCATGATCGCCCGCAGAATCAGTAGGCTACTGGGAAGCGCGTCGAAATGAAAAAGAAAAACAAAACAAATAATGGGAAGAGGGGATCAAAACCTTTAATTAACCTGTGAATCTCTATCAGGCAAATAGTAGAGTAAGATTCCAGATAAGGTACAAGGCATATGGGGAGGAAATGTAACCACTTAAGTACAGACGCCACCATTTAAAAGACTGGGACCAGGGAACCAGGAGGAAGGGAGAGGGAGAGAAGAGCCTGAAGAGATGCGGCCAACGGAAATCCCCAAAATGCCCTCAAAAGACGGCTGCCCCTGTTAGGGTTAGAGAGCTATCCTAGGATCCAAAGGGTTTCTGGGAGTCATCTCAACAGCCAGGTTTGGGTGGAAAATGATTCCTCTACGTTAGATAGATTCTCCTCCAGCAACTCCAATCAGCACCACTAATCATAATAAGGATCTACCATGGGTGTGATGCTGGGGCAGGAGATGAGGGATACAGACATATCACATGGTCCTCTTCAGTGAGGATCAAGGGAACCCAGGTCCATCTACATCTCTTAGTCCTATGGGGCACTGAGCCCCAAATACCACAAGTGATGGCTGAGGGTACCACAGATCTTCAACAGCCATGTCCTGACAGCGAGGCAGTTTACATATACCTCCTTTTCCCAGCCGCAGTATAAAAGAACGTAAGAAGACCTGGCATCTTTTATCTTTTCATTCAGAAAATGCTCCAGACCCTACGATGGGACTTCCTGACATGCAGTCCGCCACACACCCTTCGTCAACTTTATTTTAACGCATCCAAATAAAACACCCCCTTCTCCATTTCCAACTGCAGTAAAGCAACCCAAACACGTGTTAGAGAGATTTGATCGTTATGCCTCCCTCTCCCCCAAAGGGCATTTGACACTTCTCACAAGATACAGGGCTTTAAAATTAGAATTGCAAAAAGCCATAGTTACCCTCTTAGGGCCATGGCTGCCTCACAGCAGAAACCAGAACATTCTTACAATCAACAGTTAAACAACTGAAACCTTCCCAGACATCATACCTTTTTTTTTTTTTTTTTTTTTTTGCTGTTGTTGCACTAACACCTTTTTAATTATAATTGCAAACTGGAAGCCATGGCTTGTCATGTTATAAATACTGATTTTCCAGTTAAATTAGGCATTTGCTGTTTTTTATTTTGATAGGAAGGGGCTGTTTGAAGCCTCCTAAAATATCGCAATTAGTTCTCTCTGTTGAAACAGACAAGACATGAACAGTCGCATTTGCTGTTTCGGTTTAATGTGCTGGAATGTTCATCCCTAAGTGTACTTCTCTCAAGCTTTGAAAGCATAAGGCATATTTTTAAAACGGAAAGAAATCAATCACAATACACACATTTATCATATATTTCCAAAGTTAAGTTATTTCTAAAACTTTCCTAGGCTGTAATTTAAACTTAGAAAGCACATCTCTTCAACAAGAAGGCGACTTGTCAGGAAACAATCCTTATTTTACCTATTGGCTCTGCTAAGATGATAACATCACTTTAACTGACAAAGCCTGTGTTTCTGGTTGACAATTGCAATTAATTACTGAGATACAACCGAGATGGGGCCAGCCATCCAGATCTGTTTTCCAGAGAAATTAAAAAACAAGAGGAAAGGAGGGGGCGGGGGTACGACGCTGAATTATTAATTTATTTTACCCACACTTAACTTACTACTCCTCTCTTCTCCCTTTCCCTCAACGCTGGCAGACGGTGGAAAAGGAGGGAGATGAACAAACAACTCACTAGATACAAGCTCCAATATGTTGCAAAGGAGGCACAGGTTAGAAAGGACACAGGTGCAGGGTATGAAAACTCTTAGGGCACCAACTGTCATGTAGGCACGGATACTCCTGATGCAAAATCAACCCAGTGTTCATGCAGCCCAAGAGGGATAGAAAGTTCTGGAGACGGGGGACATCCTGAGTTTTTACTAGAAAGCCCGAACTCGCCAGCATCATCCTTTTAACTGTTCCCTGTTCATTTTGCTCTGAACTGAAAACACTGGATTCCAGCCACGCAAATGCGTCTGAGGGCGATTTTGAGAGATTCCAGGGGATCCCAAAGCCCTCTGGTCAATCTAGCTGTCCTGTCCATTCCTCAGCGTCCCCAGCACAGAAGCGCACCGCCCCGCAAGAGCCTGGGTTAGGAAACACCCCGGGAGCACGAGGGCTGGGGATTCCCAGGCTTGGAACTAGGCAGATTCGGAAAGCAGCTCCCTGGACGAGGAGCCTGAGGCAGGCAGATCAGGGGGACCCCTCTCTCCTCGCCCTAGAATTAAGTGATCCCTGGCTAGCCTCCAGCCCTCTCCGCCGCTCCCCCAGAGCAGCTCCGCCAGGGTGCGCAGAGCCCGCGCGGGGTTAAGACCTCTCGGGACGCTGCCCGGATCCCCAAAGGCCAGGGGAGCGGCAGCTTCCCGTGCTGGTCTCCCCTACGCGCCTATCCCATCCGCCGAGCTCGGGGTCCTACCTGTACCATTCCAGTCCCTTTTCATAGTTCCTGTCGAAGAAGTGCGGCTCTACGCCCACCGCCCGCACGTCCGGGTGCACTCGGATCGCCTCCAGCAGCGCGCGGGTCCCTCCTTTCTTGACCCCGATGATAAGGGCCTGTGGCAGCTTCTTCTCCCCGTAGTCGGGGGTGCTGACGGCGCCGCCCCTCACGCTGCTCCCGTTGGCCGCCCTCCGGCCTGCGAGCTCCTCGTCTGTGGTGCTGGACTCCTGCGCTTCCCTCTCCAGCAGCGCGCTCTGCGCCGTGACCATCTCGCCAGAGGCCAGCGGGGTCCGGAGCCAGGCGTCCCGGGCGCCCCCGCCGCCGCTCGCCAGCCCCCAGCCGTCGGCCCCGGGGGCGGAAGGCTGCTCGGGGGGCTCGGGCGGCTCCCCGCGGCTCGCGCTGTCCGGCGGCGGCGGCGCGGGCGGCTGCGAGGGGGCGCCGAGGCGCACGGGGGGAGGCGGCAGCGAGGGTGGCGGCGGGCTTGGCGGGGGCTCGGCGGCGGCGGCCGGCGGCTCCTGCAGCGCCAGGGGGAATTGCAGGGAGCCCGAGCCGCCCAGGAGGCTGTAGCACAGGTAGGTGACGGACAGGGACAAGGTGCACATGAAAAGCAGCTTGCGCGCCGGCGGGCCCTTAACCGAGGCGCCGGGCGGCGGCGGCGCGGCGAGAGGTGGAGGCGGAGGCGGAGGAGGTGCGGACCACTGGGCCATCGCGGCTCCCGGCTCGCGGCGGCGGCGGCGGCGGCGGCGGCCCCCGGCGCTGCCCGGACATGGTTTCAGCCGCCGCCCCCGCCGCCGCCGCCGCCGCCGCCGCCGCTGCTGCCCAGCCGCCCCGGCTGCATGAAGCGACGCCGCTGCGCCCCCGGCCCTGGCCGCTGTCCCGCTGCGCCGGGGGGGAACCCGGCCGCATGGCCCCCCTCCCCGCTCTCCTCGCGGCGTCCGGGGGGCCCCCCACCACCCCCCTCAGCCTCTGGCAAGGGGCCCGAGGGGGGCGCGCGGACCCGCCGGCTGCACCTTCTCCGTCTGCAGCGCCCCAGCTTCCCTGGCTCCGCCGCGGCTCCCGTTTCAGCTTCTGCCGCCGCCGCCGCGCGCTGTTGCAGCCCAGAGTTCCTTCCCCGCTGCTAACTTTCTGCCGGGAGAGAGGAGAGGCGCGGCAGGGAGGCGGAGGGGGCCGGGCGCGCGCCCCGCGCCGCCGAGGGAAGGGGGAGTGCGCCTCGCGCGCGCCTGCAGGGGGGGCGGGGGCCGCGGGAGCGGAGGCGTGCGCTAGGGCTGGGGCACCTGGGGAAGCGGAGATCGTACCCCCCGCCCCCCCGCTCGGCAAGCACTCGCTGGAGGTGTTCCCCGCCGCACCCCGCGTGCTTCCCTTCCCCTGGGAGCCTGGGACGCTGGGTTCTGCATCCCTCTCCCAGTACTTTTAGGGACATAGAGCCAGACGCCCGCCGCCGGTGCCGCTCACCGAACTCTCGATGTCCCCTTTCCCCCTGGGACTCCAGGCAAACTCGGCCCATCCCTGACGCGCCCTTCTCTAACCCTGGATATCCTCCTGCCTTTGGTCCAGGAGTGGTTTCTGCTCCATAACAGCTCTCTCATTCCAACTTCCGTCTTTCCAGCCTCCCCATCTTATCTTGAAGCTCCTGACGGGTTGAGCTTGGACACAAACCCCCAGGTTTCCCTACCCACAGAGTTTTTGCCTCTGTCCCGCCACAGGGGGACTGCGCTTTCTGCTCCGAAAAATGAGGCTGTCCCTTTCTCTACACCCTTAACCAGAAGTACACCTGCGGCCCTTGGGGGCGTTGCCGCGAAAGGAGTTAGATTTCCCTGGACTGAAACCGACTGAGACCGTCATCGCTCTAAACATCTAAGAAGCAGAGACAAGTTGCGTTGCAGGGTGTCTGTGCATCGCTTCATTGATTTTTTCTTTTTTTAAGTGCATTCTTTTCAGCGAGATTTCCATCCCTCACCTCCCTCTCCTGGGGAGGTAATGGTAAACATCAGAAGGATTTGGGAGATTCGAAACTAGAGCCTTGCTTCTTGGAAGTGGGGGAATTGGGAGTCTGCAACGGGAGGGAGAGGCAGAGCAATCAACTCTGCTTGCTGGGGACAGGGGCTGCCCCTGCACCCACCCAGGGCCAGTATCTCCCAGGGGCTGGCTCGCTGAGTCCCATTTACCCCATTTACCCTGCCAGCCACAGCTGGGTGCCTGGCGGGTCCGTCTGTTTTCACAGATGTGTTTGGCATCTCCGGTTTTGTTTGATCATATAATAGGAACAACAGCTGAAAGAAAAAGTATATAATGTCTAAATATTAACTAGATACCTAGTGCCAAAGAGGGGAAGCAAATGTTAATCAAATAAGATGAAGAACACGGACTTTTCCCTGAGTGAACCAAAGCTCACTGCTGCTCTCAGCTGGACACGAGTTTCCTTCACTGCAGCTTTAGTTCAGATAAAGATTATTCCTTTATAATATATTTTTTACGGTACACTGGAGACCTCTGAAATGCAGAGTCTGGTGTCCTGTAAATCATTCCGTGTAACTAGAGATGCTTTTTTCAAACACCACACGACTGCATTACTGTAATGTTAATGGGAAGGGGCCAGCTAGAGCTGGGAGAAACCGCGAGCTTGGCCCATCTCTCTTCCCACTCCAAGCCCAGCTCTGGGTGGTCAGCCAGGAGGCCCCAGTGGCAGCAAATATTGCCGCTGCCGTGCCCCATCTCCCTTTGCAGGCCCAGGCACCAGGCTACTCAACATGTGGCCCAGGGCCACCCTGTAGTCCAAGTGCCCAAACTTTTCCATCTACCCTCTCAGCAATTCAAATAAACCTTCTTTGTACCTAGTTTTACTAAAGATGTGCTTTTTCACATTTGGCAAGGTTTTGATAAAACTGTGTTAAAATTTAACCCAGAGGTGGCAAACTGGTGACCAGTAAAGCTGAATAAGGCCGGCACAGTGATATGAAGAAATTTCAGCTAGTTGCAGTATTTAAATATTAAGGGCTTTCCAGCAAAAAAAAAAAAATCTGGAGATGAGGTTTCTGTTGAAATAACAGATCCAGCAGATTTGGGCCCCTCAGCCAGAGCTGAGAAGCCTCCTTTAGGTGGAGCACGTATGCCGTATTCTTCATGGGGCACCCAGATTGTCCCCCTGTATTTATGTTACTTGCCTGGACGATGCTAAGGAGGAAATTTCCCGGAATCCGTTCTCCCTCTTGTCCCCAAATAGTCACACTTTAATAAAAGACTCTTGAGAGAATGGAGCCCCACTGGTAAGGTGTCAGCCCCACAACTGATGGTGAAGAGGTGATTTGGGGACCAGAGGAGTTTTGTAGATTTCTCACTTAGGCAGTTGTCTATTTTTTTATACTCTTGATCCAGCGAGTTCTTGAGAAACCTACAATAAAAAGCAGGAGCTATCTACATAGGGAGAACCCAGACTTCATTCAGCAAATCCCAATGGATCTGGAGACCAGATAGAATTTTTTTTTTTTTCTGTTTCCACTGCCAACACCCATGCTCATTAAGGCCTATCTGAATTTTTGCAATATTCCTCCAACTGCTCTCCAGGCCTCCCTTGAGCCAAACGTGCCTGTTTCTGTTCATCCTAGGGCACAGTATTTCTGAGACAGAGCTCTACAAATGCCCTCAGTGACTCTGTACCCTTCCTCTCACTGCCTCCGAACTCATAGACTCCAACCTCTTTACCTTTGCGCTAGGGTGCCCTTCCACCTTTTATGTGTCTCACAGTCACATTGCCAAACCAAACAGTACCTACCATTCAAACATGCACGCTGCATCATTGTTTCATCTCCGTATGGTCAGACAATAGAATTAAAACAAAGCTGTCATTTGCTAGCTAAGTGGGTCTCTCGGACAGGTCATTTCACCTCCCTGAGCCTCATCTTCTGCATATATAAATTATGGACAATAAGACTCACCCCAAATTGTTTTTATAAAGAATCAAATTGACTTACAGAGCATATGCAAAAATACCTGGCTCCCTGCCTGACATGTGGTGGCTACCAGTAATTGTTTGGATCTAAATATTGGCTCATCCATGCCGGTCTTCTTTTCTTATTAAAACCTTATCCGTAAAAAATATGTGTGTGCCCTTTCTTCAAAACCAGCGGAATGTGTCAGCTCAAGTTCACTTTCCTAAGCTGCTCAGTTGCATTGATAATGCCAAGTCCAAAGCTTTCGATAGTTTTTTGGGTTTCTTTAAGCAATGGAAACTAACTCTGACCAACTTCGGTTTGGTTCAGTTTTTTATTAAAGAAATTTACTAGAAGGATGTATATAACTCACGTAACTGAGGGAATTTAAAAAAAATCAGCAACAAACAAAGCAACAGTCAGCTTTGGAAAAGGCAATAAATGGGGCGGATAAGTGTATAGCTGTCATCACTGCCATTCAGCAAATACGGTCGGCTCTCCTGTGGCCCACGGGAGGCATGTGTTTTCTTGGCCCCTTGAAGTTAGGTGTGACTCTGTGCCGTGTTGGCTAATTCATGAAGCAAGAGGAAGTGAGACTGTCTCTTCCAGGAAGAAGGTTTGAAACACAGCGGGAGATTTACCGGTGGGAATGTTTTTCCTGCCTGGCAATTGTGCAAGAGGGGGCTTGAGCCCCTCTTGGCTGCCATCTATTCAATCCTCCACACTGAGCAAGGACAGTAAAGAGCCAGCCCCTGATCACTTGTAGCATAAACAAAAAATAAACCTTGCTTGTTCTCAGCTCCTGAGACGTGGAGGGTTGGTTTGTGAATACAACACAACCTAGGCTATCTGACTGTTGAAAACATACATATTATGAATTTCCTCTGCTGTGGACCAAAATGACTTCCACAAGCCAATATTAGAATTCCCTTTCACAGAGGTGGATGAATGATGGATTAGAAGTCTACATTGTCCCAGCAGTATAGACAGAACCTTTGTCTCATATACAGCAAATGTATTTCCCCATTTTGTCTTTTACCTGTCAATAAAAAGGTATATCTATAGAAATCCAGAGGTAAAGCTCCAACCAAAAGCAACGTGGTGACAAAAATGAACATTATATACTTATGTTACTTATAAGTAACTTATAAAAGGAGCAAACGGTTAAAAAATAATAATAATGGCTATGAACGTACAGGACCGTGCATTGAAAAGGATCTCACATGGGAAATCAGGAAATACTTAGAGCTGAAAGCTCTACATGACAAAATCTCGTGGGTGGAATTCAGCAATACTTATAAGAAAGATTGTATCTTCAATATACTTATCCAAAAAGAAGAAAGATTTAAAGGAAATGAAGAAGCTAGAAAAAGAGCAAGAGGCTCAGTAAGGAAGAATGGAAATGATCAGTTAATTGCTGTGGATCGAACTGTGTTGCCCCAAAATTTGTCTGTAGCAGACTTAACCCCCAGTGTTGCCATATCCAAAGACAAGGTCTTAGGAAGGAAGGTTAAAATGAGGTCATAATGGTGGGACCCGAATCGGATAGGACTGTGGCCGCATAAGAAGCTAAAGAGATACCTCTGTCTGTTTCTTCACACACATATACACACCCTGCCGTCTGAGGACACAGTGAAAAGCGGACCTTATGTAAGCGAGGAAGAGAGTCCTCACCAGAACCTGACCAGATCTCAGACTTCCAGCCCCCAGAACTGTAAGAAAATAAATTTCTGTTGTTTAAGTCATCTGCTCTATGGTATCTTGTTATGGTAACCCAAGCTAAGACATTTATCTTTTACAGTTTTGTAAATAGGTTCTGGTACCAATTCCAATGTGTATGTATTTTTGGGAGGTGGGGCAGTCCCCACACCAACAAGAAATTCTTGTGACGCCCGCTGGGTGTTCTACAATTCAACTCAATTCTGACACTGTCTACCTGGAGACAGCATCAGATTCCACAGATGAGGGGCTCAGTCCCACGAGAGCTCCCCCACCGCAGATGCCAATCGCAAATCCAGGTTGTCGCCACTGGCTATAAATCAGAGATTCCCAAGACCCCCTCCTTGGGTTTGATTAATTTGCCAGAGGGGCTCACAGAACTCAGAGAAACATTTTAGTTACTAGATGACCAGTTTATTACAAAAGGATACAATCAGGAGCAGCCAGGCAAAAGAGATGCCCAGGGCAAAGCAGGGGGACAGGGGTAGAGCTTCCACGCTCCCTGCGTGCTCCACTCTCCCAGTATCTCCCTGTGTCCACCAACTTGGAAGCTCTCCAAACCCGTTCTTCTGGGTTTTTATGAAAGCTTAATTACGCAGGATTAAGTCGTTGGCCATTGACGATTGATCCAACCTCCAGCCCCTTTCCCCTCCCAGGAGGTTGGAGGGGAAGGGGGTGGGGGCAGGGACCAAAATTTCCAACCCTCTGATCACATGGTTTGTTCCCCTGGCAACCAGGCTCCATCTTTAGGCTGCCTAAGGGCTTTCCAAAAGTCACCTCACTAACATAACAAAAGACACCTTTATTGCTCCTATCATAGAAATTCCAAGGGTTTTAGGAACTCTGTCAGGAGGGGTGGGGATCAAATACATATTTCTTTTATAAGTCACAATATCACAGTCTACCCCCTACTCCTCTAACATGGATCCCTTAGAGCAAAACAATCAAAAAGGGCAAAAGATACAGGCACATTACTAGAATCCCACTCAGTCATTAATAACTATCATCAGATGGTATGAAAAAGCCTCCCAGGGCCAGCCCACTCAGGTTTTCAGGCTTCCGTTCAATCTCATCAGGTTCCAGAAGCAGAAGTGGTCTCAGCAATATGGGCTTCACCCCTTCAGGCGCCTGGTATCATCAAGCTAAGAGACAATAACATCTCTTCCTCTGAGCCCTTTGGAGGTGTTAATGTAATACTAGGTTTCCCTCATTGCATAGCCTATTTATTGATTCCCCTTCCCTCAGCTACTATTTTTCTTTTTCTTTTTTCCATTTATACCCAAACATTTCCACCTCTGAAAAGACAGTAGTTTCAGCCCCTGTGCTGGTCTAGATTGCAGGCGGCAATGCTGGTCTAGCAAGTGCCTCCCCTTCTGTTCCATTTCTATTCAGATAAGTGAGGGTTAAACAGGCACAGAGCTAGCAGGCTATCTTTCCCCCCAGACAATATATCTACATTCACTGTTAATCCCAGTTTTGCTGGATGGGGTGAAGGTACATCCTGCCCCCCAGGATACTATTCCTAAGGGCCCCCATCAGGCCCGTAGGAATTCTGTCTGACAGAAGGTTAAAAGCACAGTTACAGTGTTTTGTTTAGGAATCATCCCTACTTCTAGCCCCTTTAGTTGCAGACCTGGTCCTATGACCACTGCATCAAGTAGGGAGGAAAAAAGTTGAGATGATGTAGGGAAATTTTTTAAAAAGTATAGTCATCTCTGGGCATCGTCCCCCAGATCCACCAGAATAACCGAGAACTCTATCCAGTTGGGACACACTTTTAGCCCCACTCATGTTCATGTTGAGTCTGAGCACACTCTTGTGAAGGTGTTTATTTTTATTTTTATCAGTTTTCTATTGCTTAGTTGCTATTTCTTACTGATTCACAAAAGTCTCTTATGTGGTAAGGATATCAGATTTTTTTCTCTTTCATATATATTCCAATTATTAAATTACCAGTTTGCCTTTATCAGTAAATTGTTTTTTAGTGTTTTTTGATTATATAAGTTTTTTCATTTTTATGTACACAATTTCTCTATTATTTCCTTTGTAGTTTCTACCTTTGGTGGAAAACCATGTCCCCAAAGTATGTAAATGTACATTTTCTTCTAGTACATTTTTTGGTTTATTTTCTACACTTAAATGTTTAAACCATCTGAAATTTATTTCAGTACGTAGTCTTACATGAGAACCTAACTTTATTTTTTTCTTCATTTCCCTAGCACTAATTATTTCCCAACAGTTTGAAACACCAATGTTATATAATAAACCCAGAATGTTGGAGTTTTCCCACCCAGAAATATAGAAAGTGAATCTTCATTCATTCAATCTTCTTTTATATCTCTTATTGGACTTCTGTAATTTTATTGACATAAACCTTATGCAAATCTTTGGATGAGTGTTTTCACAGCTAATTCTGCTTTGTTCAGTTTCATAGTTTATTGCTTTCTTTTTGTTTCATTCATTTACTCATTCTTTCAGTTGTCATTTTCAAGAGACTAGTATATTCTGGGCCCTGGATTAGACGTGGAGGATAAAATAGCAAGGCAGAAAGCAACAACCCTGTCCTCATGAAGGCAGAAACAGTTACACAAGCAAGTTTAATAAAGTTAGGCATTTAGAAGAGAGAAGATACAATGTACTATGGAACACATTGTTGGAGATTCCTAACTAGTATATAGGCAAAAGAGAAGCCTTCAAAGAGGAAGTGACATTTAAATCCACATATAAAGGGAAAACTGGATTAAGCCAGGGAACGCAAGATTATTTTTAGTATGTGAAACATCTCACCCACTTCATTCATTGTCAGTATACTTGGCAAACTACATTGAAGGTAACTTGACTAAGAGAAAGGTTAAGTTATTTTTCCCCATCTGCCAAAAACCTACAGCAAACATTATAATGAGACATTACAAAATATGAGAGCTGAACCTTTAAAGACAGGAACAAGACAAGTATACCTGCCATCACAGGTCCTGAATAGCCTTAAGCTGGGGTTCTCAGTTAATGCGGTAAGAAAGAATAATAAAAAGCATGAGAATTGGGAAGCAAAAAACAAATGATTATTATTTGTGTACTATGTGTTTGTTGGCAAAAGAAAATGTATGAAAATCTACAAACAAAAGAGTTTGGCAAGGTTGCTGAATAAAATTCAAAATACAAAGAGTAATAGCATTCTTATATACAATCTAGATACGTTTAGAAAATATAATTTTAAGAGAAGATACTCTTCGGAACCACAATAGAATCCATTAAGTACTTAGAAATAAACGCAATGAAAGGCAAGTGAGTCCTTTATTGATAAAATTATACAACTTTTTGGAAGGGCGTTGTTTTAGTTTCCTAGGGCTGCCATAACAAAGTACTACACACAGTGTGGCTTAGAAAGAAATTTATTCTCTCGCAGTTCTGGAGGCTAGAAGTCTGAAATCAAGGTGTCAGCAGAGCCGTGCTCCCGCCGAGACTCTCGGGAGAATCCTCCCTTGCTGCTTCTTAGCACCTAGTCGTGGCCATAAGTCCTTGGCGGTCTTTGGTTTGCAGCTGCATCACTCTGACCTCTGCCTCTTTTGTCACATGGTCTTCTTCCTGTGTGTCTCTGTCTTCATATGACACTTTCCTCTTCTTATAAGGACACCAGTCATACTGGCTTAGGGCCCACCCTGATGAGCTCATCTTAACCTGCTTAAATCTATAAAGGCCCTATTTCCAAATAAGTTCCCTTTTTCAGGTACCGAGGGATAGAACTTCAAAATATCTTTTTGGGAGACACAATTCAACTCACAACAGGCGTAAACTTGTATGAATAAACAAACCTACGCATTTATTCATTTATCATATTTATGAATGAAAAACTCAGTACTGTAAAGTTTCTCACCATTAATCACGAAATTCCAAGTAATTTCAAACAAAATCCCAATAGGGGTCATGTGTAAGTATGCATTATGTATATTTTGATAAGTTCATTCTAAGTTTCACATGGAGTTATGGAAGCAAAGTGACATAAACCCCTCTTTGAGAAAATAAAATGTGTAATCAGAAAAACTAGTCTCCCTTTAAGAAGGGAAGCAGATTTTTTAATTAAACAGAAAGATTAAAATAAATTTCTTAGTCCAAAAAGGACTTTGTTTATTCAGGTGCTACAATGTAAATTCTTTCCATATTCTGATAAAAAAGCTAAATTGACAACCTCATGAACTAATCAAGGAGCTTAGGTTTGTTGATACTAAACTAAGATGAAGTTCTCAAGTAGGGAATATTGCAAGGAGAGATAAATGTAACTATGTAATCTGATCTCCATCATAAGTGACAGATTTGAGCCTGTGTATTTCCCTGCCCTACCATGTACAAAGAAAAGAAGTCTCTAGTTGTGAAGTAATTTTTATAACAGAGCATGTCTTTACCTATCTGAAATGTAAATATTTACATGTGCATGAGTGTTAGAATGTGCAAAATACACTTTCTATAATTATGAGGAGCCATAAAACATGACTCATGTAGGAGGAAGTAATGATTGCTCATCGTTACTCATGTCAGTGAACTCATTTACAATGAACTCACTGGGTTTTTAAAAATGTTTTTATTTTGTAATAATTTTAGAATTACAGATGCGTGTCAAGGTAGCACAGAGAGTTCCTTTATACACTTCATGCAGCTTCCCCTAATGCTAACAACTTACATAAAGCATGGTACATGTGTCAAAACGAAGAAACTAACCTTGCTAGAGCACTACCAACTAAACCACATATTTTATTTGCATTTCACTATTTTTCCACTAATATTCTTTTCCTGTTCCAGTAGCCAATTGTGTTGTATTTTATTGTCATGTCTTCTTCGTCTCTTCCGGTCTGTGTGTTGGAGGACGTCATTGAGAGGATGTGACTGCTGGTTGAGGCTGGAGCTGGACCCTGGCAACTGGAGGCCCCTCACCCCCATCCCTGTCCTTGGAATGTACGTTCTGCTCACTGTTTCCACAGTTGGAGCCGTTTTCAAGGACGCAGGCTTGAGAGGGTAACGTGTTGTTGAGACCATCTGGACAGTAAACATGATTAAGCCCCATTAAGGTCTCTATATAAACTTGGAGGATTCTGGAGGGCAGGTGTGGAGATCTACTCATATTGTGGCCACTCACAACAAGCCTTGTAAGTTCCCTTGCTTATTAAACCTGCCACCTACCAAGCTGGAGTGGTTGCCTCTTTCTCTGGTCTCT
Organism: Orcinus orca; assembly: GCF_937001465.1. Taxonomy (NCBI): domain Eukaryota; kingdom Metazoa; phylum Chordata; class Mammalia; order Artiodactyla; family Delphinidae; genus Orcinus; species Orcinus orca. The sequence continues at coordinate 69,206,299 of NC_064574.1, read as the reverse complement.
CCTTGCCCTCCCTGTATCGGGCTAGTTTCAGATTTCACCCCCGGGAACTCCCGAGGCTGTGAACCAACACTGTAGGAGTTTCTCAATCTTCCCATGTCTTTCACAACCTCAAGACTTTTGAAGAGCACTGGACAGGTATTGTGTAGAACCGCTCAGTTTGGGATTTGTCTAATGTTTTTCTCATGATTAGTTTGGGGTTATGGTTTTGGAGGAAGACGACCACAAAGGAAGCGCTCTCCTCATCACATCCTATCAAGGATACAGGACATCGACATGACTTCTTGGTGATATCAGCCTTAAAACAAGATTAACGTGGTGTCTGCCAGGTTTCTCCACTATAAAATTATTTTCTTTCTCTTTCTAGACTCTATGTTTTAGAAGTGAGTGACTAAGTTCAGGCCATACTCAAAAGGAGAGCAATTAAGTTTCACTTCCTGGAGGGAAGACTATCAAAGATTATGCAAACATATGTTAAAACCAGTATGATAATTAATAAGTATTGGGGGTGAGATATTTGAGGTTATGCAAATATCTTGTTTCTCTTTAAAGTTCCATCCACTGATTTTAGCATTCAGCAGTGGCTCTTACCTGCAGCAATTATTACTGTGGTGGTCTAATGGTGATTTTCTATTTCTCTCATTTTTTACATTTATTAATTGGAATTTTCATCTAAGGAAGATTCATCCCTTCCATTTTTTTGTCTATTCAATTGCTTACTTACATCAGTATGGACTCACAGATATTTATTTTATTCTTTGATCTATACAATCAGTATAATCCTATATAAATTGTAATTTATTTTGTTGTTGAAAATGTTCCAACTTTAGTCATTGGGAGTTCTTTCATGTTGGCTCCTGTATCCTTTCCACTTGTTCTCATTTTTGTTTTTGTTGTTGTTGTTTGATACTTCCTGACTTCTTTCTGGCCACTTCAAGATGCTCCAGGCTTATCTATATGTCTGTGTATGTGTGTATGTATGTATGTATGTATCTCTCTCTCTCTCTCTCTCTCCATATATATATAGGAGAACCAAATCTGGAAGCCAACATATAGGTTTAGTTTGAATGTTGTCTCTGAGTTTGGCACTCATGTGTTCAACAGGGTATGGGATGTCTCTTGGGTGGCCCTGTTGGTGGGCTGGCCAACCCTGGCTGCCATGGGTAGTCATCTCTTTGAGCAGTCATGCCCGTGTCCATGAACTCGGGGCCAGGGCTGTGGCCTAGATGGCTGGGATGCTGAGGACCCCGTGTGAGAACTGCATCCTGGAGCCCCAGGCTGGGGAAAGAGGAGAGAGGACTGTGGGGTGGAAGAGGTGGGGGTAGGCCCAAAGAGCCTCCCTAGACCAAGCCCTTCCTTTGGCACCGTTGCTGGGGGACACTTTCTTCCTGGAAGGTGACAAGAGGGGTCTTGGGCACACCTGGCACTGAGCTTCCCCACAAAGGACCAAGTTCACTGTCCTTGTTTATATCCTGTGGCCCTACCCTGGGCTGGAATCAGGAATGTTCCAAAGAGTGATAGTCTTTTCTTTTGGCAAAACTCTACTTAATCCAATGGAGTATATGTGTATATATATATAGAGAGAGAGAGAGAGAGAGAGAAGAGAGATTTATTATAAGGAATCAGCTCACTAGATTATGGAGACAGAGAAATCCCAAGGTCTGCAGGGCAGATCAGGGATCTGCAGGACAGTTGACGGTACAGCTCTAGTCCAGCTACGAAGGCCTGAGACCCAGGAGAGCCAGTGTCTCAGTTCAAGTCCAAAGGCAGGAAAAATTCCCCCTTACTGAAGGGAACTTTTTGCTTTATTCAGACCTTCAACTGATTGGATAAGGCCCACATTAGGGAGGGCAAACTGCTTTATTTGTTCTACTGATTCAAATGTTAATCTCATCCAGAAACACCCTTAGGGACACACCCAGAGTAATATCTGAACAAATATCTGGGCACCTTGCAGCCAATCAAGTTGGAAGATAAAATTAACCATCACACCTCCTGTACAAAATAAATCATCCAGCTTTTACTCTCAGCTCCTCTCAACCTTGCTGCCACTTAATTTCTGCTATAAACTTTGGAATTTTGGACTCATCATTGTTGAATCAATATTTTAACTGTATATCTTCCTTTATATTTACATGTGTTTTCCATCTATATTTATATAATCATGGATTCTCAGTGCATGCAATGTTAAACTTCAATTATTCATTCCAGTCCCTTCACATTCCCTATAGTTGGGAGGTGTTTTGATTTGACTTTTGATTTTCTGGAATATATCGCTCCACATTTCCACAGGGTGTGAGCTTCTAACTGGAGCCAGAACCTGGCAGGGCCCGCAATTAAGCAGCCCGCTTTTACATAAAAGACTAGAATCAGTGGTTTCTCTGGACACAAAGGATTCTCAAACTATAATTAGATCCAAACAAGCAAACAAACAAAAAACATTTTTCATGAGAGGATAAAAATGTACAGAAATGCAATGCATTCAGCCCACCAGTAGATGACACAATTATAAGGTATCTTTCTTTTCTGTTGTTTTCTGGTTTGATAATTACAAAATAAAATATGAATACATGGTAGAGAATTTAGCAAAAAATAAATCCGAGAATACAGATGTAATTGGAAGCCCCTCTATTAACAAATAGTGAATTTGTGAATTCTCATAGATATCATGAAAGCTACTTTTCAAAGTTAAAATGCATTGAGTCCACCAATGATGGATGATGTGATGCTGCTTACCCTGATCTTCAAGCTGCCATTCGGTCTACACTGTATTTCCCATGCTTATGCTTGGTGTTTAGATATTTTACAAATATTATGGAAACCATCATATCTGATAAATGGAAGAGCAGCAGCAAGGATATTGAAAAAGTTGCTAAGAAAGGGCACATGATTAAAAAAGAAAAAAGAGATTTCTGGAAATAAAAGGCAAGAGAAGGAAGAAGGTGTCATATGTGCATGGCATGAATTATTTGAGAGTGTGAGTGATTTTGAGGTAAGAATGAATTGCGCGAGATAAAAAGAGGATTGTGGCTATGAAATCCATTATATTCATCAAGAAGTGAGAAAAACTATTTGACTGAGTGAGAGAAAGAAGTCAGACGTCCATCCGCCTAGTGTTCACTGTTGACAAGACTTGATATGGGGAATTGAAGGACTAAGTAGGTCTTAACAGGCTACTCCTGACTCTTTTGTCTCATGGATCATTCCCACCAGGGTTGAAAGCGTATCTGAATCAAGACACCATCAATGTGAGTGGCAAACTAGCACACGTGGACTTCAAACTGCTAAAGAATGATGTATGATTCCTGCAAAGATTAAGCAGGAAGAGACAAATACCTGCCTTAACAGATTTCCAAGGAAGACAAAATTTATCTATTTGGGGAAAATAAATCTGCTAGAAAACATATGTGTAAGAGGGAGAAGAATATGCCTGCTTTTCAAGCTTCAAAGAAGTTGATTCACGTTCCTGTCAGGCAGAAATGCAGTGGAGATCACACGTTTAAATCTGTCTTAGTTGCTTTGGAGTTGAAAACATATGGTCTGACAAATATCCTTTCAGAACCTAATCTATCCCAAAGTGTAGACTTGCCCTAAGTAACTATTGTTAACAGTTTGATTGCCACTGGTCTTTCTTTTTAAATATATAAATAAAAATTGGATTATACTATAAATAATGCTATTTATCAAATTCATTTTCTCACAAGATTTAGGAGACTTTTTTTTCCTTAGCATATCAGTTTTACTAGCGTTTTTTTTTATACTGCAGGTTCTTATTAGTCATCAATTTTATACACATCAGTGTATACATGTCAATCCCAGTCGCCCAATTCATCCCACCACCACCACCACCCCACCACCACCGCTTTCCCCGCATTGGTGTCCATACGTTTGTTCTCTACATCTGTGTCTCAATTTCTGTCCTACAAACCAGTTCATCTGTACCATGTTTCTAGGTTCCACATATATGCGTTAATATACGATATTTGTTTTTCTCTTTCTGACTTACTTCACTCTGTATGACAGTCTCTAGATCCATCCACGTCTCTACAAATGACCCAATTTCATTCATTTTTATGGCTGAGTAATATTCCATTGTATACATGTACCACAACTTCTTTATCCATTCGTCTGTTGATGGGCATTTAGGTTGCTTCCATGACCTGGCTATTGTAAATAGTGCTGCAATGAATATTGGGGTGCATGTGTCTTTTTGAATTATGTTTTTTTCTGGGAATATGCCCAGTAGTGGGATTGCTGGGTCATATGGTAATTCTATTTTTAGTTTCTTAAGGAACCTCCATACTGTTCTCCATAGTGGCTGTATCAATTTACATTCCCACCAACAGTGCAAGAGGGTTCCCTTTTCTCCACACCCTCTCCAGCATTTGTTGTTGGTAGATTTTCTGATGATGCCCATTCTAACTGGTGTGAGGTGATACCTCATTGTAGGTTTGATTTGCATTTCTCTAATAATTAGTGATGTTGAGCAGCTTTTCATGTGCTTCTTGGCCATCTGTATGTCTTCTTTGGAGAAATGTCTATTTAGGTCTTCTGCCCATTTTTGGATTGGGTTGTTTGTTTTTTTAACATTGAGCTGCATGAGCTCTTTATATATTTTGGAGATTAATCCTTTGTCCGTTGATTTGTTTGCAAATATTTTCTCCCATTCTAAGGGTTATTTTTTCGTCTTGTTTGCAGTTTCCTTTGCTTTATAAAATCTTTTAAGTTTCATTAGGTCCCATTTGTTTATTTTTTTAATTTCCATTACTCTAGGAGGTGGGTCAAAAAAGATTTTACTGTGATTTATGTCAAAGAGTGTTCTTCTTATGTTTTCCTCTAAGAGTTTTATAGTGTCTGGCCTTACATTTGGGTCTCTAATCCATTTTGAGTTTATTTTTGTGTATGGTGTCAGGGAATGTTCTAATTTCATTCTTTTACATGTAGCTGTCCAGTTTTCCCAGCACCATTTATTGAAGAGACTGTCTTTTCTCCATTGTATATCCTTGCCTCCTCTGTCATAGATTAGTTGACCATAGGTGCGTGGGTTTATCTCTGGGCTTTCTATCTTGTTCCATTGATCTGTTTCTGTTTTTGTGCCAGGACCATATTGTCTTGATTACTGTAGCTTTGTAATATAGTCTGAAGTCAGGGATTCTGATTCCTCCAGCTCCACTTTTTTCCCTCAACACTGCTTCAGCTATTCGGGGTCTTTTGTGTCTCCATACAAATTTTAAGATTTTTTTGTTCTAGTTCCATAAAAAATGTCATTGGTAATTTGATAGGGATTGCATTGAATCTGTAGATTGCTTTGGGTAGTATAGTCATTTTCACAATATTGATTCTTCCAATCCAAGAACATGGTATATCTCTCCATCTGTTGGTATCATCTTTAATTTCTTTCATCAGTGTCTTATAGTTTTCTGAGTACAGGTCTTTTGTCTCCCTAGGTAGGTTTATTCCTAGGTATTTTATTCTTTTTGTTGCAATGGTAAATGGGAGTGTTTCCTTAATTTCTCTTTCAGATTTTTCATCATTAGTGTATAGGAATGCAAGAGATTTCTGTGCATTATTTTTGTATCCTGCAACTTTACCAAATTCATTGATTAGCTCTAGCAGTTTTCTGGTGGCATCTTTCAGATTCTCTATGTATAGTATCATGTTGTCTGCAAACAGTGACAGTTTTACTTCTTCTTTTCCAGTTTGTATTCCTTTTATTTCTTTTTCTTCTCTGATTGCTGTGGCTAGGACTTCCAAAACTATGTTGAATAATAGTGGTGAGAGTGGACATCCTTGTCTTGTTCCTGATCTTAGAGAAAATGCTTTCAGGTTTTCACCATTGAGAATGATATTTGCTGTGGGTTTGTCATATATGGCCTTTATTATGTTGAGTTAGGTTCCCTCCCACTTTCTGGAGAGTTTTTATCATAAATGGGTGTTGAATTTTGTCAAAAGCTTTTTCTGCATCTATTGAGATGATCATATGGTTTTTATTCTTCAGTTTGTTAATATGGTGTATCACATTGATTGATTTGCATATACTGAAGAATCCTTGCATCCCTGGGATAAATCTCACTTGATCATGGTGTATGATCCTTTTAATGTATTGTTGGATTCTGTTTGCTAGTATTTTGTAGAGGATTTTTGCATCTATAGTCATCAGTGATATTGGTCTGTAATTTTCTTTTTTTTTTGTAGTACCTTTGTCTGGCTTTGGTATCAGGGTGATGGTGGCCTCATAGAATGAGTTTGGGAGTGTTCCTTCCTCTGCAATGTTTTGGAAGAGTTTGAGAAGGATGGGTGTTAGCTCTTCTCTAAATGTTTGATAGAATTTACCTGTGAAGCCATCTGGTCCTGGACTTTTGTTTGTTGGAAGATTTTTAATCACAGTTTCAATTTCATTACTTGTGATTGGTCTGTTCATATTTTCTACTTCTTCCTGGTTCAGTCTTGGGAGGTTATACCTTTCTAAGAATTTGTCCGTTTCTTCCAGGTTGTCCATTTTATTGGCATAGAGTTACTTGTAGTAGTCTGTTAGGATGCTTTGTGTTTCTGTGGTGTCTGCTGTAACTTCTCCTTTTTCATTTCTAATTTTATTGATTTGAGTCCTCTCCCTCTTCTTCTTGATGAGTCTGGCTAATGGTTTATCAATTTTATCTTCTCAAAGAACCAGCTTTTAGTTTTATTGATCTTTGCTATTGTTTTCTTTGTTTCTATTTCATTTATTTCTGCTCTGATCTTTATGATTTCTTTCCTTCTGATAACTTTGGGTTTTGCTGTTCTTCTTTCTCTAGTTCTTTTAGGTGTAACATATTTTTTATTTGAGATTTTTCTTGTTTCTTGAGTTAGGCTTGTATAGCTATAAACTTCCCTCTTAGAACTGCTTTTGCTGCATCCCATATGTTTTGGATCGTTGTGTTTTCATTGTCACTTTTCTCTAGGTATTTTTTTATTTCCTCTTTGATTTCTTCAGTGATTGCTTGGTTATTTAGTAATGTATTGTTTAGCTTACATGTGTTTGTGTTTTTTTATGTTTTTTTCCCCTGTAATTGATGTCTAATCTCATAACGTTGTGGTCAGAAAAGATGCTTGATATGATTTCAATTTTCTTAAATTTACTAAGGCTTGATTTGTGACCCAAGATGTGCTCTATCCTGGAAATGTTCTGTGCACACCTGAGAAGAAAGTGTAATCTGCTGGTTTTGGATGGAATGTCCTATAAATATCAATTAAATCTATCTGGTCTATTGTGTTATTTAAAGCTTGTGTTTCCTTATTAATTTTCTATTTGGATGATCTGTCCATTGGTTTAAGTGAGGTGTTAAAGTCCCCCACTATTGTTGTGTCACTGTCGATTTCCTCTTTTATAGCTGTTAGCAGTTGCCTTCTGTATTGAGGTACTCCTATGTTGGGTGCATATATATTTATAATTGTTAATCTTCTTCTTGGATTGATCCCTTGATCATTATGTAGTGCCCTTCCTTGTCTCTTGTAACATTCTTTATTTTAAAGTCTATTTTATCTGATATGAGTATTGCTACTCCAGCTTTCTTTTGATTTCCATTTGCATGGAATATCTTTTTCCATCCCCTCACTTTCAGTCTGAATGTGTCCCTAGGTCTGGAGTAGGTCTCTTGTAAACAGCATATATATGGGTCTTGTTTTTGTATCCATTCAGAAAGCCTGTGTCTTTTGGTTGGAGCACTTAATCCATTCACATTTAAGGTAATTATCGATATGTATTTTCCTATGACCATTTTCTTAACAGTTTTGGGTTTGTTTTTGTAGGTCTTTTTCTTCTCTTGTGTTTCCCACTTAGAGAAGTTCCTTTAGCATTTGTTGTAGAGCTGGTTTGGTGGTGCTGAATTCTCTTTGCTTTTGCTTGACTGTAAAGCTTTTGATTTCTCCATCGAATCTTAATGAGATCCTTGCTGGGTAGAGTAATCTTGGTTGTAGGTTCTTCCCTTTCATCACTTTAAGTATATCATGCCAATCCTTTCTGGCTTGTAGAGTTTCTGCTGAGAAATCAGCTGTTAACCTTATGGGAGTTCCCTTGTATATTATTTGTCGTTTTTCCCTTGCTGCTTTCAATAATTTTTCTTTGTCTTTAATTTTTGCCAGTTTGATTACTATGTGTCTTGGCGTGTTTCTCCTTGGGTTTATCCTGTATGGGACTCTCTGTGCTTCCTGGACTTGGGTGGCTATTTCCTTTCCCATGTTAGGGAAGTTTTCGACTATAATCTCTTCAAATATTTTCTCAGGTCCTTTCTCTCTCTTTTCTCCTTCTGGGACCCCTATAATGCAAATGTTGTTGCGTTTAATGTTGTCCCAGAGGTCTCTTAGGCTGTCTTCATTTCTTTTCATTCTTTTTTCTTCATTCTGTTCTGTAGCAGTGAATTCCATCATTCTGTTTTCCAGGTCACTTATCCGTTCTTCTGCCTCAGTTATTCTGCTATTGATTCCTTCTAGTGTATTTTTCATTTCAGTTATTGTATTGTTCATCTCTGTTTGCTTGTTCTTTAATTTTTCTAGGTCTTCGTTAAACATTTCTTGCATCTTCTCTATCTTTGCCTCCATTGTTTTTCCGAGGTCCTGGATCATCTTCACTATCATTATTCTGAATTCTTTTTCTGGAAGGTTGCCTATCTCCACTTCATTTAGTTGTTCTTCTGGGATTTTATCTTGTTCTTTCATCTGGTACATAGCCCTCTGCCTTTTCATCTTGTGTATCTTTCTGTGAATGTGGTTTTTGTTCCACAGGCTGCAGGATTGTAGTTCTTCTTGCTTCTGCTGTCTGCCCTCTGGTGGATGAGGCTATCTAAGAGGCTTGTGCAAGTTTCCTGATGGGATGGACTGGTGGTGGGTACAGCTGGCTGTTGCTCTGGTGGGCAGAGCTCAGTAAAGCTTTAATCCGCTTGTCTGCTGATGGGTGGGGCTGGGTCCCCTTCCTGTTGGTTGTTTGGCCTGAGGCGACCCAACACTGGAGCCTACCTGGGCTCTTTGGTGGGGCTCATGCCAAGGAGTACTTCCCAGAACTACTGCTGCCAGTGTCCTTGTCCTCACAGTGAAACAGAGCCACCCCCCGCCTTTGCAGGAAACCCCCCAACACTAGCAGGTCGGTCTGGTTCAGTCTCTATGGAGTAACTCTCCTTCCCCTGGGTCCCGATGCGCACACTACTTTGTGTGTGCCCTCCAAGAGTGGAGTCTCTGTTTACCCCAGTCCTGTCAAAGTCCTGCAATCAAATCCCACTAGCCTTCAAAGTCTGATTTTCTAGGGATTCCTCCTCCCGTTGCCAGACCCCCAGGTTCGGAAGCCTGACATGGGGCTCAGAACCTTCACTCCAGTGGGTGGATTTCTGTGGTATAAGAGTTCTCCAGTTTGTGGGTCACCCACCCAGTAGTTATGGGATTTGATTTTATTGTGATTGTGCCCCTCCTACCATCTCATTGTGGCTTCTCCTTTGTCTTTTGATGTGGGGTATCTTTTTTGGTGAGTTCCAGTGTCTTCCTTTCGATGATTGTTCAGCAGTTACTAGGAGACTTTTTAATCAATATGTATAGCTCTACCCCATTCCTTTTAGTAACAAAAGAATATTACACGGGGTGGGGCGGTGGTGGTGGGATGAACTGGGAGATTGGGATTGACATATATACACTAATATGTACAAAATAGGTAACTAATAAGAACCTGATATATAAAAAATAAATTAATTAAATTTAGAAAAGAGTATTACACAGAAATTCATCTATCATAAAATATTAAACAATTCTACTGTTGGACATTTAGGTTATTTACAATTTGGGAGTGTGTATATATACAAACTACATATAAATTTAATTCATATGCAATATATATACATATTGCACAAATATTGCATATATATAATACATATGAGTGTGTATACATAAATTTCTATGCAGTAGAATTGCTGTGTCAACTGGTTCAAGTGGTTTCATAATTTGAAGAACTAAAAATATGTTGCAATTTATATTTTCACACAGTTATTTCTAATTTTTTATTTTGAAAAAATATTAAATTTATACAACATTACAAGATTGATGCATAGGGCTCCCAAATACCTCCAAACAAGATTCACCAATTGTTAACATTTTGTTTTATTCTCTCCTCTCTCCCTTTTGCATTCTTTCTGAGTTCAGAGTAGTTTGTCTATATAACACCAAGTTGTTCTCTAATATTTCATTGTGTATTTTCTAAAAGCAAGGAGATTCCTTTATGTAACCACAGTGCACTCATCAAGTTCAGAAATTTTAACATATATCCACTTTACAGTTTACATTCCATTTGTCAATTGTCCCAATAATGTCTCTTACAGTATTTTTTCCCCACCAGTACAAGATCCATTCTAGAATCATGTTTTGCATTTAACTGTGATGACTCATCAGTCTCTTTTATTCTGGAAATAGTCCTTAGCTTTTCATTGTTTTTTATGACTGAGATGTTTTTGTAAAACATGGCAGGTTATCCTACAGAATGTCCTGCAGTTTGGGTTGGTCTGTTGTTTTCTCATGATTAGATTCATATTATACCTTCCTGGATACACTACTGTAAGTCATGTTTTGTTTTCAGAAGTTTACATTTGGAGGCACTTGCTGGCCATCTGCCCCCTCATTGGTGATTTTCATTTTTCTCAACTGATGAAAGTGTTGTCTAGTTTCACTGTATAATAATTACTATCCACTTATAACTAATAAATTCTCTGAAGGGAGACACTTTCAGATAATATTCTATTCTTCATCAGACTTTCATCTCCTAAATATTCTATCCATTGACAATTATTATCTGAACAAGTCTTTAAAACATGATTTCAAAATGGTGATTTTATACCTCTACCACTCCCTTCACATTTATCAATTGGCATTTTACTGAAGAAAGAAAGTTTTCTTGTTATCTATCTGTCTGTCTGTCTGTCTACCTACCTATCTCACTATTTTGCTATGTTTCTGTCTGCATATCCACCCTTTCATATACCATCTACTTATCTATTTACTATCAGTGTAGACTAGTGGATTACTATTTTATTCAGTGGGTTAAAATACATTTAAATCCTTACTTATTTTGATACTCAATTTTCCCCAGATCTGTCCAGGAGGATCCCCTTTAAGCAGGTTCATGTGTCATTTTGATAAGTTCCCATAAGTTTTTGTCAGGGCTTGCCTACCTCTTGGCACTGTAAGATGTTCCAAGTTCTTGGATGTTCTAACCCTGGAATTAGTACTTCCTCCAAGGATTCCTGGTCTTCTTTGTTGGGACTGGAAACTAAGATCTGGGCTCTGGATTTGTTCATTGGCACTGAGCTGTCATTGCTTCCAGGTCTTTTCATTTGCCAGTTACTGAAATATTTGTACATTAGAAATCATGAGTAGATACTGATATTCCCTCCAATTCCAGTCCAACCCCACAGAGTCTTTCCTTGCTTTTTCCGTACACCCCAATGAGAACCCTGACTTCCAAAACATCAGCACACTTCCTCATTTGCACAATCCTGTGTCACACATAAAAGAGTCTCAGAATTGCTATGAAAAACATACCTAATAATACATGTTTGAGATTAATTTGTAGTTTTTTGTTCCCTAGACTGATGGTCTAGAGTAAAAGTACTGTATGCGGAAGTCAGTTGCATTACTATTTTCCCCTGCAGCTGATTGTCTTAAATTTGCAAAACAAATGGGTTCATTTGTCACTTTTCAGGTTCAATTTAGGCTTTGTTTTTTCCCATTATGATGATTAAATTTTATTTTGAATATGTAGAACATCAGCATTCTTAGTTGCATTTGTCTACATTATTGGAATATTTAACATTTATATATTGTTCTTTCACTCATGTCCCCTTCCTTGTTTTAGTATTATTACAATTAAACATATTACAATTATATATTATTACATTTAAATGTAATACATTTATACTTAAATATATTAAATATGTTTAATATATTTGTTAAATACAATTAAAAATATTAAATGGTCACCATTAGCCCTTTGGCCAAAATTTTTTCAGTTATCTCTTGCTTGGCTGAAGTTCACTCTCAAATAGATTCTCCAGGATGGGCACAAGTGTATAGTATCTCCTGAATTTTTTCAAGTTCAAAACTTCTTCTATAGCATGGCTTCTCAACCTCAAAACTACTATCCTTTAGGGCTGGGTAACCCTTTGTTATGTATGACTATTCTGCACATAGCTTTCCTGACCACTAACCACTAGATACCAGTAGCACTTTATCCCCCCAAACATTGCCCAGTTGTCCTGTGGGGTTGGGGGAGAAATTGCCTCAGTTGAGAACTATTATTCTACAGCCTAGATACATAAAGGACAGTTTGCTGGGTATAAAATCTTTGGTTAGCAGTTTTCTTTCCTTGAGGTCCCTTGTTCCCTTGAATTGTTTGTTGCTTTTAAAAAGTTTGATGCCAGCATAATTTTCTTATTTTTATAAATATACTTGATTTTTATTTTCTGCCTGGAAGCCCAGAGGACTTTTTCTTTGTCTCTGATTTTTTGTTTGTTTGTTTGTTTTTGTTTTTTTGTGGTACACGGGCCTCTCACTGTTGTGGCCTCTCCCGTTGTGCAGCACAGGCTCCGGACGCGCGGGCTCCGGACACGCGGGCTCCGGACGCGCAGGCTCAGCGGCATGTGGGATCTTCCCGGACCGGGGCATGAACCCGTGTCCCCTGCATCGGCAGGCGGACTCTCAACCATTGCGCCACCAGGGAAGCTCTGTCTCTGATTTTTAATCATTTTTTTAGGATATGGCTTAGAATTGATTCTTCCAGGTCAGTTCTCCCAGGAACTTTGTGGTCCTATTCAAAATGAATATTTAAGTTTTCAAAAATTTCCAGAAAGCTTTCTTGAACTACAGTTTTAAGTACTAGTTCTATTCAGTTGTTTTTTCTACCCCGCTTTCAAACCCCAGAATTTCCAACAGTATGTAGCTTGGACATTCTTTGCCTATCTTCCATTTCAACCATTTGCTGGTTTAATGCCTTTCTTCAATGGTTTTACTAAATTTTCACATTCAAATGCATTCTTGCTGAGACATCTATTTTAGTCTACATTTCTTGAGATGCTTTTACATTTTTCTTCTATTTTTTTCTTAAATTTGATCAAATCTCACTTCATTTCTTTCTGTGCTATGTCCATTTCTGTTCTTAGTATCTGGATTTCTAATTCTAGGTGTTCTTTTTTTTTTTTTAACTTTTTCAAATGTTTGTTTAAAATAATTAAATGTGGAGTTTTGTGCTATAGTTTTTCTCCTTCATGTTTTTGGAGGAGCAGAAGAGAAAATTTTTATTAGCTGAGATGTTATGATTCACTTTTTCTGTTTTCTTCTTACAGTGACTTTCTATGAAAAAAATTTTTTCTGTTCCTAGATATTTTATGGACAGGATTCCAAGTTTTAGAGGGGCCACTTCTGTCAGTGTAATGAAGTGCAGTTTCTTTAAGAGATTATGTTACTGGGAAGTGAGAAATGTATTTTGTTTCTCTTTCATTTATGCAAGATCCTTAGTATTCATTTCTAGTTTCCTTACTTCCTTTTTCCTTCATTGCCACATCTTTAAGGAGCATTACGTCTTTTCCAGATCTCTGATTCTCCCACAGAAGCAATGCTTTTCCAAGGCTGACACCTTCAGAGGCTTTCACTTTCAAGCTGCTTCCTTATAGCCAATGCTGAGAACTACCAAGCCTGAGACCTGTGTTCAGTATTTTAGCATTTAGTGTTGGACTTATTTGGGGGGATGATGGTATCTGTATTTCATCTGATTCCTCCATGATCCTCTCCTCATTTTCATGACGTCCCTTAAACCTTCTAACCTTCCACTCTCTCAAAGGCTTTCAGTAGTGGTGGGAACTTGGTTGGAATTTGATGTTTACTTATGAACTTACAGATAATTTGAAGGTTACGGTATTCTTTGTCTTCTTGTAATGCTGAGGGCTTGGCTATATGTAGCTCTGTTCTCCCTGTTGATTATATTTTTTGGATGGAGCTGATTGATGACTGTGAAGAGATTTGGATTCAGAGAGCCCTCATTATCTTACAGATGCTGAGAACTCTCCCAAAATGTTTACAAGTACCTATTGTCACATGCTTTTCCAACACATAATATTGTCAGCATTATTCGTTTTCTCAATATAATGGTTGAAGATGATATTCCATTGTCAATTTCATTTTTAATTAATGAATTCTAACATCTTTGCATAATTGGTCATCTATATTTTCTTCTCAGTAAATTGTTTATCCATCCCCTCTGCCTGTTTATTAATTGGGTTTATGGAGCTTCTTCTTCAGTATTAACATTAATCATGTGTCTATTTTGTGTATTGCTAATATTTTTTCTGAGTCTGACTCATCTTTCAGCTCTGTTTATAGTATTGTTACTAAATGGAAAAGCGTAGAGTGTATTTTCTGAGACCTTGCACATTAATATAAATGTTTCTTTTTCTTTCTGTTTTCACTCAGGATTGAGAGATTGTCTGGCTATAGAATGTTTATCTCACACAATTTTGCCCCTCATCTCTATCTACACACATTACTTCATTGTATTCCAGAATCACAGATGAGCAGTTTAATGCAAATATGGCCTTTTTTTCTCTGTCTTCCTAGATACCTAGAAAATTTTATTTATCCTTTAAATTCAAAAACTTTCTCAATATGTGTTATTACTTTTGCCTAGTATAGGATGTGCCTTTTTGATGAGTGGGGCCCTTCTTGACCTCAGGGAAGTTTTTCTGACATATCTTTAAATATTATTTTTCCCATTTTCTCTGTCCTCTCCATCAGATATGGCAGTCATTCTTTTAGTGGGAATCTCTTCCATCTCTGGAATCTTCTCACTCATTACTTTCTCTCTTTTTCTTTATGCCCTTCTTTCTGAGAGAATTTGTCAAGAATGGCTTCAACATTATTGATTTCATTCCCAGGAGTATAAATTCTATTTTTTATTGTTTGTAAGCTGCATTTAATCTCAAGGGAAATACATCCTTTTCAAAATATTTCCTCTTTATCTATTTCTATTTATTATACTCCAATCTCTCTTTTCATCTCAATCTCTCAATTTACCGTATAATTTTTCGTTTCTTGGTTCATAGAGCAAAGAATTTCCTGAAATTTTATTGAGAACACAGGCACAGCACTTTCCAAAGCATGCTTCTGCTTCCTCTAACAGTGCCGTTTCAAAGACCCTTCCTCTGATGCTTCAGCTTAATATTTCTGTCTTCATGCTATATCATCTTGAAAAAAATAAGTCTGAGATAAATGGCCGAGATGTTCATTGTTCTTATTTCTACTTCTGCTTATTCATCAAGGAACAAGAAACTTATAGCCTTTTCCTATTTGCTACATATGTAAATTTCCTCCTTAGTTCCCCTGAGTGCCCATCAGGTTGTAATGTGATCTAGTCCTCCTTTTTGCTCTGATGTTGGAGAGCTATTTGGTGTGCAGCCTTTAGCCAGCTTTGTAGTTTAACATAGCCAACTATCATTAAACTTTCTAGTTTAAAAAGCCAATTATTCTTTAATATTCTGGTGCTTTAAAGAGGGATATCTTAGTACCACTCCCTCATTATCCCTCTATGGTATTTAGAATTTATTCCTGAATAGGCTATTTCCGCATTTATGACTAAAAATCTACAACCTTTACCATGGCCACTCCACAGCTCATTTCTCTGCAAATGCAGATTTTATGTCACAACTGATGCTTTGTAAGGGTGTTAAAAGGCTCTGAATACCCTAGTCCACAGTTCCCATATGAGGGAGATTTGAATTCCTTCACTCTGATGGAAGAAAGTCCAGGCTTGTGAGATTTCTTGAAATATTTTTCCACTAATCGTTCCACCATTATACCTATGGGCTTTAAAGATTTAACTCATGGGTATTCTTCCTGTTTTCTAGCAGGACATTGTATAATACTCCTAATTCCCAGTGCTATTGAAATTCTTCATCTCCTCTTGAGTTTTGTATCTGTAGGGAATGGCTACTCAGAGGTCATTGTATTTCTATTATCATAACTCAGAATGAAGTGGGCTATGATTATGTCACTTTGCTGTATAAAATCCTTCAAGGGTTTCCAACTGTATGTAGTGTAAGGCATAAAAGCCTCTCAGAATAACATGTGAGCTCTTTACAACATGGCACCAAACTATCTCTTCAACTTCATATTTATTCACTTCCTTCCATATATCTCAAACTCTCACCATACTAGATTATTAATCTTTTTTCCCAAACATGCCAGGTAATTTCAGGCCTTTCTATTTCTGTTCATATATGGTTCCCTCTGCCTGAAATGCCTTGCCTCTCTTGGCTCAGTGGAAAATTCTCATTTATCCTTTGAAGTGGAATGGAAATGACATCTCTCCTTTGCAGTATACCCAGATGCTCAAAGAAAGATAAATTATATCATTCTCTGCGGCCCCATTGCTGTGGTCTGAATGTTGTGTCCCCCTAAAATTTATCTGTTAAATCCTCACACCCAACGTGATGATATTTGGAAGTGGGGCCTTTGGGAGGTGATTTGGTCATGAGGGCAGAGCCCTCATGGGTGGGGTTAGTGCTTTTGTAAAAGAGGCCTGAGAGATCTCCCTAGGCTTTTCTCAGGGAAATTATCTTCTGACAGAACATTGAATTTTTCCTCCCTTTTATTGCCTCTGTTCTCTGTCTCCAGAACCCCAATAAAAGAAATAGCAAACATCCATGCTGCTTTATATTTCTTTCATATATTCCATTCTTTTGCCTTTGGCTCAGGTCTGCAGGATTCTACTGACTTTATCATCAGATCATCGACATGGTTGTTAAACATAGTCATTCTCTTATTCAGTCTGTCCAATGAATTTTTTTATTTTTTTAGTGCCAAACATATTTTTAATTACCACGTACTCATTTTTGTTCTGATTGCTCCTTTTTTTGCAGTAGCAGTCTGTTCTGACTTATGTATGTGACATCCTTCCAATCTCACTGGAGTCCTTTGTTAATGTTTTAAAAATTGTTTTGTTTCCTGAGTGATCTGTGTTTCCTAAAAACACAGTTATTTTATTTGTGAATTTTAATGTTTCTCATGCATGTGATTTCTTTTTCTCTCATGTTTGTTGATCCTTGGTTGTTCGTTCTTGTTTATGAAGAAATATCTCATTACTCTATTAAGTAATGAGAGTTTCATTTGGATTTGTATAGATTTGTTCCCAAAAAAACTTCTCCCTGGATGATTCTGTACCAGTAGGTGGGGTATGATTACTGGAAAGCCACATTTAAGAGTTGTGGTTAAAGGGTCAGTAGGCTGTGGATAGCAAGTAAAAAAAAAGGAGGACTTGACTTTGGCAGTGGTTTATTTTGATGTATTCCTTCTTGAGAAAGGCTGCCTTGCCTTTCTTTTTTCATTAGGTACAAACTGTGTGTTTTAGAGTTTTCTAGAACTCTGTTTTGCTTCCCTTTCATGGTCTTACACTCGAAAAAGAGGCATCTCCTTGTGGGTGAGACACCTTCTTTAGAGTGCACAGCTTGGATTTTTAAGTGGGAGCAAAAAGTTATCTGCTGTATATATTTGAGGGGAAGTCAGGGAAGAGTGACGAGGTCCAACTAGCTGAGATTTCCCAGCTTTAGTTCTTTAAACCAAATCTATTCAACATATATTTATTGAATGACAAGAGTACAAAAATGGCTAGAAATTTTGCCCATCCCCGTCCCCATGCACCTTTGCAATATGACTTTGGAACCCCCTAGCACGAGTTGGGGTTGATTTCTCTACCCCCTTGAATCTGGGCTTGGCCATGTGACTTGCTTTGTTCAATGGGACTGTAAAAAAGTGACCTGAAAGAGAGTTGAAAATCTCTTGAACACTGGGGCTTGTTCTCTCTTGTGGCTCTTGTAGGGAAGATAGATGAAAGACCAGAAAGTTAAAAATACATTCTTTTACATATGAATTCTGAGATATCAAAAGCAACAGTGCTGGGAAGAAGCCCAAGAGGATATAAGAAGAGGCATGTGGCCCATTTGCCTTTATGGCTCTGATCAACGGCCTGTTAGACACTAAGCATATGAAAAAAGACTTCTCTTGATTATCCAACCAGCAGCCAACCCACAGCTGACCATGGATGCTTGAAAGAGTCCAGCAGAGACAAGCTGAGCTCACACAGGTAAGAACTGCTTAGCTGATCCAAATCATGAACTGAATAAAGAGTTAGTTATTTGTTTTATTGTTTGTTTGCTTTTTGTTTTTCATTAAAACTCCTTTAATGAGGTGAGGAACTCTTTTTTTCTTTTTTTGCGGAACGCGGGCCTCTGACTGTTGTGGCGTCTCCCGTTGCGGAGCACAGGCTCCGGACGCGCAGGCTCAGCGGCCATGGCTCACGGGCCCAGCTGCTCCGCGGCATGTGGGATCTTCCCGGACCAGGGCACGAACCCGTGTCCCCTGCATCGGCAGGCGGACTCTTAACCACTGCGCCACCAGCGAAGCCCCGAGGTGAGGAACTCTTAATAGTAAACTCAACAGCTGAGTAACAGGATGATGGTGCAACAGTAGTTAAGAGTTGTTATTTGAAGCCATGAAGTTTTGGAGTAGATTATTACACAGCAAAAGCTAACTGATATAAGCACCAAATTGTATTAGTGTTCCAGGTACTGTGAATACAAGATAAACAAAAGTAGATAAGGCCTTTGCCCTCAGCTGGTGATAAACAAAGAAATAAATGAGGAAGACAATTTCAGAGAGTAATACACAGTGTGAAGGAAAGGAAACAGGGAGATGTGACAGAGTGACTGCCTAGGGTTGGGATCTAATTTAGATATTGTGGCCAGAAAAGAATTCTTTGAATAGCTGAAGTGTGGGCCAAGATCTGAATGATAAGGAAGAGCCAACCACGTGAAGGTCTAGAGATATTTGTTCCAGACAAAGGAAACAGCAAGCGCAAAGGCACTGAGGTGGGAACACATATTAAAGGGACATAAAAAAGGTCAACAAAGCTGTAATATAGTGAGCAAAGGAGAGACTGAGTGAAAGGTTATAAAGTCAGGGAAACAGACCACATGGGAGGACTTGGACTATAATTAATGTATTAATTACCTTAATGCTTGTGCCATATCTCATTCCTGTCCTTTAGATTTGTGGACTAGGAGCTTGGAGTTTTAAAACACTCCTATGGGAAGGATCCCTCTTCCCTCTAGCATTTGGGCTACAACTTCCTATGATCTGTTTTCATCAGTCAGATCCATCTGCTTTCCATCTTCTAGGATTGCGTCAAAATGTCCTCCAGCTGCCTGTCCATTATAGGTTATTGCAAGGTTTTGAATATAGATCCCTGTGCTATATGTAGGTCCTTGTTGTTTGGATTAATTCTTTTTAAAACACAGGGTTGTTGGTGTTTTGTTTTTACATTTTTAAGGACCTTGGTATATGTCAGTCCTTAATTCAGTCTTTAATTGAAATCTTCTTATCTCATTTTTAAATTTGTAGCTCTGAGCTCATCTTAATCTCCTTTTGTTACCCTCTATTTTTCTCTTTGTTTCTTCTCCTGTCGACTTGTCTCTAGAGTGGCTGGTAAGAGGTGAGGCCTCAGTAGGATATCTGCTCACTACCCAATAAATATTTATTTGGCATCTTTTACCTGCAAACAAAATTGAGGCCCTTCTCCCCCACCAGTTATCCCTGCAGGCACCTGCCTTCCTCTGTTCCAGCTGAGTCGAGGATAGCTCATCAAAAAAACCTCATGCTGGGACACTGAGGAAACACAAGGGTTAATTCTTCCCTGTCCCTTAAATTTCACTGGACCCTTCAGGTGTTTCATTTCCTAGGGAGGTGTTGCTTTTGACATGTCAGAATTCATATGCCAAAAATATGTATTTTAACTCCCTGGTTTCCTTCCTTCCTATCTATCTACCTATCTATCTAGCCATCCATCTATTATCTATCATCTATCTATGTATCTCCATTGAATTTGGGGGGCCATATGTCAATAGGGGATGGCACATAGGATGTCGTACCTGGAAGGGATGGACCACATAAACCCATTGAGAACAGAAGACCCTTCGCCCTTGCAAACCAAGAGTTTGCTTGGTAGGCATTTGTAAAGTTTCCAGGCACAGAAATCTTAACTCATCTCCCTAAAGCAAATAAATATACTTTTGTACAGAGATTAGAGGACTTGAAAGGTGATATTAGCTACCTTCAGAGCCCAGTACACACTCATAATATTTTATTGCACAAATCTGTTGGGTCCTTTGCAGAACTCCAGAGTAAAATAAAGAAAATGTTTGCTTGTCCGGTTGCCATATGGGAGCTACATTCCTTCTCTTAAACCCAGAATCAGGAGGCCAAACCATCTTGAAGAAAGAGAAAAGGAGGCCAACATCCTCTTCTCTGCCTCAGGGCCATTGCATGTGCTACTTCCTTTGCCTGGGACACCCTACTCCCTGCTCCTCCTCCAAGTCTCTTACTTATCCTGTCTCTTACTTATACTTCTGGTCTCAGCTTGTAAGCTGTTTGCTCAGAGAGGCCCTCCTTCCCTGCTTTTCTAATCTTCCCTTCCCGCCCCCAATATAGAGGATGCTGCTGATGCCCTGTCCAGGTCCCCCTCCCTGGTGGGACCTCAGGTGATGTGAGTATTCATTGCTAAAAGGGAGCTGCCTTGCCTGGGAAGTTACTCCTGGCCAGCGGTCAGTCAGTGGCCAATGATTGACCAGGGTACAAAAGGCCGGCTGCCTGACCTCAAGGTGGACCAAAGACTTCCAGGGTATCGAGCTGAAGTTAGTCTCCAGCTGAGACCCCAGCTTTGCTTAGTTTTCTTCTCCTGTCTTCTCCTGCTTCCTTCACACCCCATCCACAGAGAGCGCTCCCCTAATAATTCACTTCCACCAAGATCACCACCATCTCAGGCCCTGCTTCTAGGAATCCTGACTTCAGCCACTTAGGATGCTTTATTTAAGAGGTTTATCCATCTACATAACTGAGAACAACTTTTCTGTCTGATCCCTGCACCTGTAACCACGATGGAGATTCACGTGGGCAGACTCATATGTGAATAACATCCCCAGAACTGGCCACACAGTAGCCCCCTCTCCCCTAAGAGCTTCTCATCTGGGAAGTGGAGGTGGGAAAAAAAAAAAGAGAGAGACACTGCACACAAGCAATTCACCCTGGAGGCTGTGCTGACATTGCAGAAGCAAAGCTGTTTGTCTGACCTAATAAAAAGGGCTATATTTTAGAGGCTTTAGTGAAATCATTTAATCTAAAATTCAATATAAATGCTACTCTGTGTTAATCTTTAAGAACCAACAAGTCAATCCCAGATCTGTTCTTTCCCTGAAATGAAACTAATTTGGTTAAAGACAGGGGTTTTTTGAGTTTATTTATCAGAAAGTTCAAAGCCATGATTAAGTATCTTCTCCACAGTATAGCCCCTTGGGAGCAACAGTAACAGCACAAAACTAATAAAACATAATAAATTCACCGTTAAAGAGCCTATAGAGACATTGACTAATGGCATGAGACCCACAGAATAGCTCAGAAATAAGTTCATATGCAAATATTGTTAAACGCCAGTCCCCTGTCACTTACACATCCAGTACTTAAAATTTAGACTATTTGAAAGTGACTCTGAGATGTAACAATTGTGAATTTTTGTGTGGCAGGGCGGGGGGGGGGGGGGATGAACTTACGTCACACATGGAGCTGGATGCTGAAGCTGTAGATGGTAAGTGAACCAACTGACCACTCAGCATCTACTTGGCACGTGTGTAGAAACTCCCACGAAGGGATTTAAAATCTTTACAACTGTTACTGTTCCTAATGGAAGTGCAGAGGCGGAGGAGAGGAATGGCAAGTAGGGATTTGAGGATACCCAAGACTAAAAGTCTTGCAGCTGTCAAATCTTAGTGCGTCCATGTCAGTCACTATGGTGTCTGCCTTAGAAACTGATTTTCCAAATGCACAGTTCAGGAAACAAAAGGACTAGCATTCCGTCTTACGGAAGAAGATAGAGCTTAGACATCTGTTGAATTAGAATTTGAAGGTGGTCAAAGTGGCCATTCTCCCTCTGATTTCCCCAGCTTCCCCACCTGCAGTTCGAGAAGCCGTCTCTTTACAGTCTCAAGCAGGCTCATTCCACTCAGTCCCTTCGCAGTGTAGGTTTGCTTTTCCTTCTGCATCTTTGCCTTTCTTTTGATGGCACCATTATCGTCTTAGTTGCTGAAGTTTCAAACCTTGGCCCCTATACCTTTAGCCTTCTTATTTCTTCTTTTGCTATATTATCTTCAGGGCCAGTACCATCCATAGTCCTGGCTGTGATTCCTTGACCTCCTCTTGGGATGTGACCATCACTTTCATACCACTTGAGTCATTCACGGACCTGGCCACACCTTGGATCTTGGTATTACTCTGAGTCTTCCTCCTCTAACAGCATGATTGCGGGGACCCACTGGGAGAATTCTTTACTTCGGCTCTACTACCTACATGTCCCCCTACGCCAGCTTGTGCTGATTTTTTTCTTATCACTTGAAGCATGTGAGATTAACTGTTTTGACTCTTTTCTCTTGTTTTAAAGAAAACCACACCAAGATCTATGTGTTTCCTCCCAGAAAGGATAGAGATATGCAACGAGGAAGGGAAAAATGTGTCTGCAAATCTGCACCTTGAAGTCCCATGTATTTAGAACTCATTCTTGTTTGCCTTTTATATTCCTATAAAAATGTATAGAGAATCTTATCCCCCCAAATTCCAAATAAGATAAAAATCTTGTGTTTGGACAGCACCAATCAAAGAGGAGGAGACCCTCTCACCCTGCTGCCCACGAGCAAAGGCTCAGCTACACGGTAAAACAATCCCTCTGAAATACGTTCCACCAGCAAATGAACCATAGTAACTCTGGGGCCCAGGGCCGTCCTGACTAAAACCAGAAGACAGGCATAGTGTAGGTTATAATACCTGAATAGTACCTGGCTTTGGGTTTGATAGATAAAGGCTTTAACCAGTTTTATTCTTTTAATATCTCATAATGCTTATCTCATTTCCATCAAATGGAATAAAAGCATGCTATTGGCTGGTGAGAAGATGTAACCCCAATGTTGACCTACCCTACACCTAGTGTGAATTCTGAAATCAACTCCACTGGTCATAGTAGCTTCTCCTTCTACCTCTTTGCCTCGATTTTCCCCTGGAACCTACTAGCCCAGGAGCTCCAATCTCACAACTCTCTGATCTCACTTGTTTCAGCCCAGAGTCAGCCACTTCACCGGCTCTTATGAACATCCACTGCCCTTGCCTCCATGAACTTCCATTACCCCTGCCTTCCCATCCTCAGCTGTGCCACTCACTACTCCCTTCAATATCTAGAACAACTATCAGGCAACACTTAGTAAAATCATGAGAGGTATTTGCTCTTTATCTACTGGGTCCTGTGATAGCCCTAACATCCTTGGTTTTTCCTTGGTTGACTCCATAACATTCTTAAAGGACTTCAAACCTATTCCACTCTGATCAAAGGACATACTCCTTTCCCACCGCCAAACCCTGCAAAATCATATTTTGTGGGGACCAAGTCCATCCAATGTGAATTTTCTCAAAATCTTTCCTATCTACATCAAATTTATATTTGTATTTTCCTCTCTCTCTTTTCTTTCTCACCTCAAGTAAAGAAATTTCCTTTGGCATTATCTAATAAAGTTGAAAATGTACATGGCCTATGACCCAATGTTTTTTTTCCCTATCTATTTGTCTCCTAGACCATTTTCCTATTGACTTATTGTACTTACTTTTTAGTGGAACTCTGTCTTTATTAGGGGGCTGAGACTGTAGAGAGAGCTATGCTAATTATGTATGCCCCTTTCCTCCAGAATCTAAACCTTCCCCAAAATAGACACAGAGGTCAGACACTGTCATCATGGAGCTCAGAGTTCAGTAAGGAAGGTGGGGTATAAATTATAATGCAGCATAAGTGCTATAATGGATGTCTACTCGAGCTATGCTCATGACACAAAGAAATGTATTAACTCTCTGTGGGTGGAAGCAAAAAAGCATTATAGACAAGGTACAGCTGAGCCAGGTCTTAAAGAATTAGTAGTTGATAGCCTTGAAGACTCTGAATTAAAAGACTACTGGAGGCGGAGATCACCTTCCTCCCCACAGATACACCAGAAATACATCTACGCGTGGAACAACTCCTACGGAGCACCTACTGAACGCTGGCAGAAGACCTCAGACCTCCCAAAAGGCAAGGAACCCCCCACGTACCTGGTTAGGGCAAAAGAAAAAACTAAACAGAGACAAAAGGATAGGGACGGGTCCTGCACCAGCGGGAGAGAGCTGTGAAGGAGGAAAAGTGTCCACACACCAGGAAGCCCCTTCGCGGGTGGAGACTTCGGGAGGCGGAGTGGGGGAGCTTGGGAGCCGCGGAGGAGAGCACAGCAACAGGGGTGCGGAGGGCAAAGCGGACAGATTCCAGCGCAGAGGATCGGGCCGACCGGAACTCACCAGCCGAGAGGCTTTTCTGCTCGCCCGCCGGGGCGGGCGGGACTGGGAGCTGAGGCTCCGGCTTTTGTCGGAGCGCCGGGAGAGGACTGGGGTTGGCGGCGTGAACACGGCCTGCAGGGCGTTAGTGCACCGCGGCTAGCCGGGAGAGAGTCCGGGGAAAAGTCTGGACCTGCCGAAGAGGCAAGAGACTTTTACGTCCCTCTTTGTTTCCTGGTGCACGAGGAGAGGGGATTAAGAACGCTGCTTGAGAGAGCTCCAGGGACGGGCGCGAGCCGCAGCTGAAAGTGCGGAGCCCAGAGACGGACATGAGACGCTAAGGCCGCTGCTGCCGCCACCAGGAGGCCTGTGTGCGAACACAGGTCACTAGCCACACGCCCTTCCGGGGAGCCTGTGCAGCCCGCCACTGCCAGGGTCCCGGGATCCAGGGACAACTCGCCCGGGAGATCGCACGGCGCGCCTCAGGCTGCAACGTCACGCCGGCCTCTGCCGCTGCAGGCCCGCCCCACACTCCGTGACCCTCCCTACCCCCCGGCCTGAGTGAGCCAGAGCCTCCGAATCAGCGGCTCCTTTAACCCCGTCCTGTCTGAGCAAAGAACAGACGCCCTCCGGCGACCTACACGCACAGGCGGGGCCAAATCCAAAGCTGAGCCCCTGGGAGCTGTGAGAACAAAGAAGAGAAAGGGAAATCTCTCCCAGCAGCCTCAGAAGCAGCGGATTAAAGCTCCACAATCAACTTGATATACCCTGCATCTGTGGAATACCTGAATAGTCAACGAATCATCCCAAATTAAGGAGCCCTGTGGATGAAAGGCTCTTGGTGCTGCAGCCAGGAGTCAGTGCTGTGCCTCTGAGGTGGGAGAGCCAACTTCAGGACACTGGTCCACAAGAGGCCTCCCAGCTGCACATAATATCAAACAGCAAAAATCTCCGAGAGATCTCCATCTCAATGCCAGCACCCAGCTTCACTCAACGACCAGCAAGCTACAGTGCTGGACATCCTATGCCAAACAACTAGCAAGACAGGAACACAACCCCACCCATTAGCAGAGAGGCTGCCCAAAATCATAATAAGTCTACAGACACCCCAAAACACACCACCAGACGTGGACCTGCCCACCAGAAAGACAAGATCCAGCCTCATCCACCAGAACACAGGCACTAGTACCCTCCACCAGGAAGCCGACACAACCCACTGAACCAACCTTAGCCACTGGGGACAGACACAAAAAACAACAGGAACTACGAACCTTCAGCCTGCAAAAAAGGAGACCCCAAACACAGTAAGATAAGCAAAATGAAAAGACAGAAAAACACACAGCAGATGAAGGAGCAAGATAAAAACCCACCAGACCTAACAAATGAAGAGGAAATAGGCAGTCTACCTGAAAAAGAATTCAGAATAATGATAGTAAGGTTGATCCGAAATCTTGGAGATAGAATGGACAATAGAATGGACAAAATGCAAGAATCAGTTAACAAGGACCTAGAAGAACTAAAGATGAAACAGGCAACGATGAACAACACAATAAATGAAATTAAAAGTACTCTAGATGGGATCAATAGCAGAATAACTGAGGCAGAAGAACGGATAAGTGACCTGGAAGATAAAATAGTGGAAATAACTACTGCAGAGCAGAATAAAGAAAAAAGAATGAAAAGAACTGAGGACAGTCTCAGAGACCTCTGGGACAACATTAAACGCACCAACATTCGAATTATAGGGGTTCCAGAAGAAGAAGAGAAAAAGAAAGGGACTGAGAAAATATTTGAAGAGATTATAGTTGAAAACTTCCCTAATATGGGAAAGGAAATAGTTAATCAAGTCCAGGAAGCACAGAGAGTCCCATACAGGATAAATCCAAGGAGAAATATGCCAAGACACATATTAATCAAACTGTCAAAAATTAAATACAAAGAAAACATATTAAAAGCAGCAAGGGAAAAACAACAAATAACACACAAGGGAATCCCCATAAGGTTAACAGCTGATCTTTCAGCAGAAACTCTGCAAGCCAGAAGGGAGTGGCAGGACATATTGAAAGTGTTGAAGGAGAAAAACCTGCAACCAAGATTACTCTACCCAGCAAGGATCTCATTCAGATTTGATGGAGAAATTAAAACCTTTACAGACAAGCAAAAGCTGAGAGAGTTCAGCACCACCAAACCAGCTCTACAACAACTGCTAAAGGAACTTCTCTAGGCAAGAAACACAAAAGAAGGAAAAGACCTACAATAACAAACCCCAAACAATTAAGAAAATGGGAATGGGAACACACATATCGATAATTACCTTAAATGTAAATGGACTAAATGCTCCCACCAAAAGACACAGATGGGCTGAATGGATACAAAAACAAGACCCATATATTTGCTGTCTACAAGAGACCCACTTCAGACCTAGAGACACATACAGACTGAAAGTAAGGGGATGGAAAAAGGTATTTCATGCAAATGGAAACCAAAAGAAAGCTGGAGTAGCAATTCTCATATAAGTTATATATATATATATATATATATATATATATATATGTAGTTTGCTTGAGTGCAGTGTTTTTTGTTTTCTGTACTGAATTCATTAGCATGGGTCGGTATAAAATTTAGCATAGGTCAATATGTAATTTGTAAACTAATAAGGTCTTAAAAGTGAGGAATTAAGTCTTTTAAATTTAATTATTTATTGCAAAGAGCAGAATAGCATACATAAACAGGTGCCTAAGGAAAACTTGTATTCTAATATGGAACTCTCATGAACACCTTTTTTTTTTCTTCTAACGGTATGATAGTAGGCCATTTGATTATTTTTATGGCTTTAACTTTACAACAATGAAATATTCGTAAATTTTAAAAAGTATTTTTCTTTATTTGATGCGGGTGGGATACTGGAGAAATGAAAGGTCAAACATCTATTGAGGAATCCATACTTGTCTATATATTGTGTACTTTTATTTCAAGAACTGATTTAAAATTCCTAAAAGGATGCTATAATAAGTTATTATGCCATTTTACAGACTGAATTAAGTGAATTTCAGGGAGGTATGAAACTTGCCTAAGGCTATCCAGCTACCAAGCGGTAGAAGTGAGAATTAAATCCAGGTATACCTATAAAAAAAACTAAAAAAAAAAAAAAAAAAGAAGGCGAGGGCAGCACCAGGGTATGGGGTTGTTAGTTTTATAGGGGTGACTAATTTCATACGCTGATGAGTGGGAGGAGTATTCCAGCTATTTTGGGGAAGGGGTGGGGATTTCTAGGAATTGAGCCACCGCCCACTTTTTGACCTTTATGGTCATCCTTGGAACTGTCGTGGCACCTGTGGGTGTGTCGCTTAGCTTGCTGATGTGTTACAATGAGTGTATACTGAGGCTCAAGGTCTAGTGGAAGTAGACTCGTCCGCCATCTTGGACCTATTTTGTTCTAATCAGTTTATGTTGTGTCCTCGGGCTATGTAATTCTTTTAAAGGTTGTGCCCTGCCCCCTTTCCTCCTGTTTCATACTGAATATATAATATTTACCAGAGTATGTTTTAATAATTAATACATGATATATTGTATAATTAATTTATATATCATATATATAATGATATCTATAGGTATTTGTTCTAATAAGTCATTAAAAATAAATGAATATTCTTTTTCTTTCATAAAAAAATAAATAAATTAATTAAGAATCATGGTAATGAAAAAAAAAAAGACTACTGGAAATGAAAAAAAAAAAAAAGAATTAGTAGTTGAGTAGACAAGATGGGGAGGTATCCATTCAATATTTGTCAGATCAGTAAATTAAGGGCATATCACACAGAGAAAGCAACATGTGCAGCAAAAGTGACAAAGTTTAAACAGCTTAGTCTCTTCGGGAAAACTGCCGACTCGGTGTAGCTAAATAAAGAGGGAGGCAGAGAGTGCGGGCAAGTGGGCCTGAGAGCTCAAAAAATAAAACAGAGTATACCTAAGAAAAATTAGATGAAGGAAATGAAATTGATAAAAGCAGAAATTATTGGTTTGAAGGGCATAAAAACAGTAGAATTAACTAATTCCAAGAGTTGTTTCTACAAAAGAAAGAAAGAGCAAGGGAAAAGAGAGGGCCAGAGACAGGAAGGATAGGAAGAAGGGGTGGAGGGAGAGAGGATAGACAAAGGTCTGCAAGTTTAATCAAGGGGAAATGGAAACTACATGGAAAGTTAATTTACTGAAGATATATTTACAGAGTGCTTAATACTTGCCAGGTCTTGGAGTAGGTGTTGGAGACAAAACAGCTGTATAAAGAGATATGTCTTCTGCCTTGGAGAAGCTGAATTGTGGATGAGGAAGTGCTTCTTTAAACATATAATTATCAGATGAAAATGTAACTACCAATTGAAAGTGGTATGAAGGAAAAGTAAAGAGTCCAATGAGAGGTTATAGCAAGATCAAAAATTAATGTGGGGCTGGGTGCTGGATCATGAAAGGCTTTTTGAAATTGTGACTTTTAAGCCAATGTCTGGTGAAGGAGAATGAGTTAACCAGGCAAAAAGTGACTGGAAATGCAATCCAGGGGGAAAACCAGCCTGTGTGAAGGTCTTGAGGTAGGAAAGAACATGGTCAAGTTCAAGTAACTGGAAGAAGGTTGAGGGGCTGCAGCAAACAAAGGAAGCAGAGAGTTACAAAGACTTATAGGTAGGATGACCGATAGTCCCAGTTTGACCAGGACTGAGGGGTGGGGGTGGGTGCTGGGTTGTGGGAATTTCCATCTTAAAACTGGGACAGTCCCAGGCTAACCTAGATGAATTGGTCACCTTATTTACAGGCCTTCTTCAACATTTTGGACCTTAGCAGAAGAACAATATGGTGGCCATAATCAAGGCAGCCATAGTGAGGATGGAGAGAAATGAATGGATTTAAGAAATATTTAGAGGTAAGTTGATAGAACTTGATGACTAAATGATAGCCAGGGAAGGAAATAGGGCAGAGGGAATAATCAAGGGAACAATCAATTGACAATTTTTGGCTTTAGAAACCAAAGGAATATGCATAAAAAAGGAATAAAAGCACCAAAAAAATGACACTAAATTTGTTCATTGACATCAACTGTCAAATCAGCGCTCCTGATTTTATCACCATTGAGCTATACAGAAATAAATCTTAGTACCCTCCATCTCTTCCATTCCTGGGGTTGAAAAGGAAACTAGGCCTGGTGGAAACCCAAATGTGCTTGAGAAAGAATTTGGAAGTCAGTTTCAACCTTTAAAGAAAGGGAGTGTTCCTCACCCTAGTAAGGGGGTATGACTCAACATAATGAGAAACGAAAAGTAGGAAGCCTTTAATACCGAGTGCATTCATCTTGCATTCAGATGGCACGTCAAGGAATGTATTACTCTTGCCCCTCCCCCCACTCCCAACTCGCAGACTCCCTTATTTAACCCAGAGGAAATTGCAACTGAATTATGAAGTCCTTTCAAAACTAGACATTTGACACATCTGTTACAGAAGCCTTATAAAAAGCACACTGGATACCTGTAAATTTTATAATTATGTCAATTCAAACTCAAAGACACTCACATGAATTAAAAAAATATATATTTCCAGCTCAAATCTCAGAGTTTCTTCTGCCTGCCGTTGAGATATGGGGAATATTTGCTGTATGCACTAAATTCTTTTCTTTAACTGCCCATGTCAGGAGAGCACAGGACTGGAATGAAGATGAGCACAGTAGACCAAGGATGAGAGCTTATTGAACACGTAGATTTAATCCAGGTTCAAAAGCACAATCCCAGTGAGATCTAAATCAGGTATCTGGACAAGTGAGAACTTGCTTTCCAATACCCCTGAATCCTCAATGGAAGGATGCTTTTTTTTTTAGACATGGGAGCAGAATGCCAAGTCTGGGATGGGCTACCAACATCATTCAGCGCAAACTTATATCTCAGTTTGTTTTTCAAGCATTCATTCACTCATTCATTAATTTAACAAATAGTTATTGAGCACCTACTTCTAGGAATTTGGGATATGTCCATGAAAACAGATACAAATCCTTCCTCTCAGTGATTTTAGATTCTAAAGAAAGGATTCAAGTAATAAACAATAAGAATAAGCAACATACGTAATGCATGAGTAAGTTATACAGTACCATCTGGTGGAAGGTGAAAGCAGTTCCATAACAAAAGAAAAAGGAGGGCAGGGTAAAAGAGATCACAGTGATTGTGAGAGGAGGGGCAGGTTGCAATTTAAATAAATTGGTTGAGTAGCTCTCCTTGTGAAGACAACGTTTAAAAACATATTTGAAAGAGGTGAGGGAATCAGCCATGGGGACCTTTAGGAGGAGAGCCTGGTTGATTGTTGTTGTTTCTTTCCTCCACATAGTCCAGAGTCATCTAAAATGGGACTTTTAGCCAAGTGCTCCACTAGGCTCAGAAGCTGGGTTTTGCTTGTGTCGCACCCATAAGTCATGTGACCTGATCAATTTCATCTGTAATACTCTAAACTTAGCCCACCACCCTTACAATTTCCATGCTTCCAGAGCCTCCTCTGCAGTTCTTGCTGTGTTGTAGCTTGACAGAATGCCTTGAACTTGTCTGTTTGGGTGTCTATCTTCTGTACAAGGCAGTAGAGAAGCTCAGAGATTAGGGCGAATCAAATTAGAAACTGACTCTGCAGCTTAACACTGACCGTCCTTGGACAAGTTAGTTAACCTCTATGAGTCTCAATTTTCTTATCCGTAAAGTAAGATAATAATATCTACTAAGTAGAGTTGTCATTAGTATTAACCAGAGAAACTGTAGAGCGCTTAGCATAAGTGCTTGGCAAAACAGTAAGCACTTCATTAAAGCTAACACTTCTTGATGGTACTCATATCAGAGCCATCTCTTTGTTGCTTTTTTTTTTTTTTTTTTTGCGGTACGCGGGCCTCTCACTGTTGTGGCCTCTCCCGTTGCGGAGCACAGGCTCCGGACGCGCAGGCTCAGCGGCCATGGCTCACGGGCCCAGCCGCTCCGTGGCATGTGGGATCTTCCCGGACCGGGGCACGAACCCGCGTCCCCTGCATCAGCAGGCGGACTTTCAACCACTGCGCCACCAGGGAAGCCCCAGAGCCATCTCTTTGGAGGCAAGCTCCCTCTTGTATTCCATTCTAGTTTACCAGTGTCCACCTTAGAGCCTGGCGTGGGTAAGTATGAGCAATGGAATCCAGTTCTTCCAAGACTACCCAGAAAAACATGCCTGAAGCCCCACTGGAGAACTCGCCCTCTGTACCTGGCCGGTAAATAGCCATCCATCTATTCACCAGGATGAGAAGTTTAAACACACACACAATAATCAGACTTTATCCTTCTTTTTTTTTTTTTTTCCCCTGAATTTACTATCTTGGGAAGAGTGGAGTAACCAGGTAAGGGAAATATTTGGCAAAGTTTTTCTTTCCTTGTAACATGCTATTAAAGGAGACTGTTTCTTATCCAAATTGTAGTATTTCTTGGTCCTTCTTTGTTTCAAAATGTATTCTTTGTCTAAAATTAAAGCATAATGTTAATAATAAAATTAATTCTCTGGTGTATCAGGCTGCAATATAAAGGTAGGATGTGATTCTCTATATAGAAGGGCTTCATAAAGAGAATCAGATCTCTGATCCCAAATGCCTTGCAGTGTGGATAGAAAGTTAGGTACCAAATTAAAAAGATTTTTCCCAAGTCTCCTTTCTTACTGCATTTTAGAGTTTCAGAATTATAACATCATGGTGCTCAGACTCTGTTCGTAAGCGTTAGTCTCTGGTGGCTAATGGGCAAAGTCCATAATTACCCCACCCTTCTGGATGTCCCAGCAGGAAACAAGTGGTTATGACATGCAGGCATCTCTGAAGTCTCTTAAGGTTGAGGGGCTCTGGGTGGAAACGACATGCTGGGCCAAGGAAAGTGGCAATATGATCATTCTTGCTGTGAGCTGATTTGGATACAGATGTTAAGGAAAGAGGTCATGGTTATCTGACACTTTTCTATATCCAAGTTTCACAAGCTTTGGTTTGCGAACCAAATCCAGCCTATTGCCTGCCTTTGTAAGTAAATTTTATGGTTGCTTGTAGTGGTCACTCCTTTTCTTTTCACATAGTCAAGTATGCGTCCACAGCTGAATAGAAATCCTACCAATCTTCCGCTTTCCTGGTTGAAGTCCATGATCTAGAAAAGAGGTCGGCAAACTATAACCCACAAGCCAGTTCTGGCCCGTTGCTTGTTTTGTCAATAAAGGTTATTGGAACACATACACACCCATTCATTTCTGTATTGTCTGTGAGTGCTTTCAAGCCATAATGGCGACATTGAGTAGTTGCAACAGGGGCCTGCTAAGCCAAAAATATTTATCGTCTGACCCTTTACAGAAAGTTTTGCCAACCCCTCATTCTGTATGAATAAAGTTTTCTGAAGAATTTGCACCCAGAGAAGCTTGTGAAAGAATTAAATCATCACCCACATATGGCAGTAGACACCTGTATTCACACTCCGGCAAATCTGGGGACTGGCTTTGGGCCTCAATGCAGCAACTTGTTGCAGCAGAAAACCATCACCTCTCACATTAAATTAAGGCTGTGGATGTGAAACGGATGGGTCTTGTGGTTTTGTTGGTATTTAATTTTTTCAAATTTTTTCCTTTGTTTTACAACTGTGTAAGAGCTAAAAGAATAAGGAACTTTTAACTAAGACATCTATTTGTAAACATTTAATTTATATTTGAATAAAAATAACTTAAGTGACACTAGAACTTCTGGAGAAGTTTTGTAAGGGGATCTGTAAATTTCTCGGGTTTGAGAAACAAAAGTGAAGCAACTTTTCCTGTTGGTTGAGGAGCCAGTGGAAAGAAGTAATGGGGGAAAAATGGGTGTAGACAACTGTTTTGAAAAATTTACTGTGAAAGAGTAATATTAGCAATAGTGTGCAGGGGAGGGTGAGATTCAAAAGAGGCTTTTGTGAGTACTTTTTTTAATAGAAGAGGCTTCTCTATTTAAATTTCAAAGGGATTCTTGTTGGCAATCATTGATCTGTTTACTGCCCTGATAATTTTCCAAAATGTCGTACAAATGGAATCATATAGTGTGTCCCTTTCTGAGTATGTCTTCTTTCACTTGGCAAAAAACACTTCAGATTCATCCATGCAGTTGTGGGTATCAATAGTTCATTCCTTTTTATTCTTGAGTAGTAGCCCATCGTATGGATGTACCACCGTTTCTTTAACCATTCACTACTTAAAGGGCATTTGCATCATTTCCAGATTTTGACAGTTATGACGAAACCTGTAATAAACATTCACACACAGGTTTTTGTGTGAAAATAAATTTTACTTTTTCTTGGGTAAATCCCTGGGAGTGGCATTGCTGAGTCGTATGATCATTGTATGTTTAATTTTACCATAAACTGACAAGCTGTTTTCTAAAGTGGCTGTACTATTTTGTTGAATTTAATTTTTTCAAAAATTAGTGAATGAGCTCATTTTTTTCCCTCAAGACTGCTTTGGCTATTCGGGGTCTTTTGTGTCCCCATACAAATTTTAAGATTTTTTGTTCTAGTTCTGTAAAAAATGCCACTGGTAGTTTGATAGGGATTGCATTGAATCTGTAGATTGCTTTGGGTAGTACAGTCATTTTCACAATATTGATTCTTCCAATCCAAGAACATGGTATATCTCTCCATCTGTTGGTATCATCTTTAATTTCTTTCATCAGTGTCTTTTATAGTTTTCTGAGTACGGGTCTTTTGTCTCCCTAGGTAGGTTTATTCCTAGGCATTTATTCTTTCTGTTGCAATGATAAATGGGAGTGTTTCCTTAATTTCTCTTTCAGATTTTTCATCATTAGTGTGTAGGAATGCAAGAGATTTCTGTGCATTAATTTCATATCCTGCAACTTTACCAAATTCATTGATTAGCTATAGTAGTTTTCTGGTGGCATCTTTCGGATTCTCTATGTATAGTATCATGTCATCTGCAAACAGTGACAGTTTTACTTCTTCTTTTCCAATTTGTATTTCTTTTATTTCTTTTTCTTCTCTGATTGCCATGGCTAGGACTTCCAAAACTATGTTGAATAATAGTGGCAAGAGTGGACATCCTTATCTTGTTCCTGATCCTACAGGAAATGCTTTCAGTTTTTCCCCATTGAGAATGATGTTTGCTGTGGGTTTGTCGTATATGGCCTTTATTATGTTGAGGTAGGTTCCCTCTATGCCCACTTTCTGGAGAGTTTTTTTTTATCATAAATGGGTGTTGAATTTTGTCAGAAGCTTTTGCTACATCTATTGAGATGAGCATATGGTTTTTATTCTTCAATTTGTTATTATGGAATCAGACTTCCTAACTTCAGACTATACTACAAAGCTACAGTAATCAAGACAATATGGTACTGGCACAAAAATAGAAATATGGAACAGGATAGAAAGTCCAGAGATAAACTCTCCCACCTATGGTCAACTCATCTATGACAAAGGAGGCAAGGATATACAATGGAGAAAAGACAGTCTCTTCAATAAATGGTGCTGGGGAAAGTGGGCAGTTACACGTAAAAGAATGAAATTAGAACACTCCCTAACACCATACACAAAAATAAACTCAAAATGGATTAGAGACCTAAATGTAAGGCCAGACACTATAAAATTCTTAGAGGAAAACATAGGAAGAACACTCTTTGACGTAAATCACAGCAAGATCTTTTTTGACCCACCTCCTAGAGTAATGGAAATTAAAAAAATAAACAAATGGGACCTAATGAAACTTAAAAGATTTTGTAAAGCAAAGGAAACTGCAAACAAGATGAAAAAACAACCCTTAGAATGGGAGAAAATATTTGCAAACAAATCAATGGACAAAGGATTAATCTCCAAAATATATAAAGAGCTCATGCAGCTCAATGTTAAAAAAACAAACAACCCAATCCAAAAATGGGCAGAAGACCTAAATAGACATTTCTCCAAAGAAGACATACAGATGGCCAAGAAGCACATGAAAAGCTGCTCAACATCACTAATTATCAGAGAGATGCAAACCAAACTACAATGCGGTATCACCTCACACCAGTTAGAATGGGCATCATCAGAAAATCTACAAACAACAAATGCTGGTGAGGGTGTAGAGAAAAGGGAACCCTCTTGCACTGTTGGTGGGAATGTAAACTGATACAGCCACTATGGAGAACAGTATGGAGGTTCCTTAAAAAAACTAAAAATAGAATTACCATATGACCCAGCAATCCCACTACTGGGCATATACCCAGAGAAAATCATAATTCAAAAAGACACATGCACCCCAATGTTCATTGGAGCTCTATTTACAATAGCCAGGTAATGGAAGCAACCTAAATGCCCATTGACATACGAATGGATAAAGAAGTTGTGGTACATATATACAATGGAATATGACTCAGCCATAAAGAGGAATGAAATTGGGTCATTTGTAGAGACGTGGATGGATCTAAAGATGGTCATACAGAGTGAAGTAAGTCAGAAAGAGGAAAAACAAATATCGTATATTAATGCATATATGTGGAACCTAGAAAAATGGTACAGATGAACCAGTTTGCAGGGCAGAAATAGTGACACAGATGTAGAGCACAAACATATGGACAACAAGGGGGGGAAGTGGTGGGGGTGGTGGTGGTGGTGGGATGAATTGGGTGATTGGGATTGACATATATACACTAATATGTATAAAATGGATAACTAATAAGAACCTGCTGTATAAAAAAATAAATAAAATAAAATTCAAAAATTCAAGAAAAAATTAGGGAATGAAATTAAAATGCATAAAAATAGGTATAAAATAGGTAACTAATGGGAACCTGCTGTATAGTACAGGGAATTCCATTTTGTTGTACAGTAGACACTAAAGCAACATTGTAAAGCATCTATATGTCAATTAAAAAAAAAAAAAAGCCAAAGGCAAGAACCTGTACAGAGGAACAGAGGGAAGATACAAAATGCAGTCGGCATAGGTGAATATTAAAGATTCCAGAAAAAAGAACAGGATGGGATCCAGAGAAAAGGCTGGCCTTACCCAGAGAAACATCACCTTTCTCACTGTGAGAGGAGAGAGGACAGGAAGGTTGAGGCAGACGTTGGCTTCTTCTCAGAGCTGAGAGGTAGCGTCCATCGTTGAAACAGAAACTAGCAAAAGGGGAAAGGAGGTCGAAGTTCGAGAAGAGGGGAGAAGATTTCAAGCAATCTTTGCCGAGTGTGGAGAAACAGGCTGCCTAGAGAAATGTAGTGAGATGTATGGGTGGCATTGGGCTGGTCATCAGCGCTACCAATGTGCTTGTTTGGAACAAAATGGGTTTATGAGAGCAGCCAGAGAGTAACCGAAAGGATGATAATTAATCTCAAGCGGGACAGACAAGAAAATGAAGATGGGGGGATGATGGATAGGAAGAAAGTAAAAGAGTTGTTTCAATTATTAAGCTATTGTCGCAGCTTTCAACTCACCTGGAGCTGGCATTGGTGCTCTGAAAGTGACATTTGGGCATGGCCAGCTGGCTTCCTATCAGACTCTGCTGAGAGAGAGAGAGAGAGAGAGAGAGAGAGAGAGAGAGAGAGAAACTAGAGGGTGATTGCAAGGCTGGAGGTGGGAGGAGGGACTTGCTTGTCCCTGTATGCCTGTTGTTCCTGCGACCATCACCCTAGCAATGCTTCTTCACGTTGGCAGTGACACTTCCTTCCTGAAGCAGCAGCTGAAGCCAGTTTGCAGCTTTTCCGTCACTCTCAGAACTAGCTTCATGGCACCCTCTCAAAGACAGCAGACCCAGCCAAGCAGTGCCCCTCCTCAGAGATCTGGGACCTAGCACCAGGGGACCCCTCCTCCAAGCTGCTGTGTTTTAGCAATTCCAGCATTTTCTCTCTGTTTCTTCTTTCTAGTGATGCTAGCTGCTTCCTGCAGTCACACCTGAAAGTTAGAGCGTTTTGCCTTTTCAGTTCTTCAATACCCGTTAGCACTCTTTCATATTAAATTCTTTCTGCTCAACTAACTGTGCTGCCTTTCTCTTGAACGAGCTCTGAGGGATACAGGAAACATTGAACTAGAGGTACCTAAGAAGTGCAGGAAGAGTAGTAATAAAAAAAGTTTGAGGAAGTAAATTGGAAGGATAGAAGGTCTGCATGCTTGAATTAGGAATTTAGAATGGAAGAGTTTGGGAGTGAAGACAAGGTGAAGGGTGCTTTGGCCAGAGTGGATGGCTGAGATGGAGGGGAAGGTTATTAGAGGTGAAGAAATCATAGAACTGAGATGCATTACAAAGCCATTGAAATCAGCCTAGATGCTGGCAAGGGCTGGGATGGAAAGGAAGAATGTGTGACAAGAATTAAGTAGAAGGTGGTCAAAAGGTACAAACTTCCAGTTATAAGATAAATAAGTACATGGGATGTAATGTGCAACATGATGATTATAGTTAAGACTACCGTATGGTATATTTGAAAGTTGTTAAGAGAGTAGATCTTAAGAGTTCTCATCACAAGGAAAAAAAACATATATATATTTTTTTTGTATCTGTAAGAGATGATGGACATTAACTTACTGTGGTGATCATTTCACAATACATATAAGTCAAATTATTATTCTGTATATCTTAAATTTATACAAAGCTGTATGTCAACTGTATCTCAATAAAGCTGGGGTAAAACTGGGGAGAAATTAAATAAATAACAAGGCAAGGTCCAGAATGTCATTAGATGAATGGGATATGGAGGGGATAGGGTGTCAGAATTGAGTGACTTGAACTTTAGAAGAATAGTTTGTTTTTTAATGAGATGAAGTTATAAAATTTTACTGAGAGATATGCAAAGACTTGAATAAATGAAAAATATACACCAAAAACCTGAAGGGAAAGACTCAGTTATCTCCAATTATTTCTAATCTTAATCCCAATGGAACTTCTTTAGACCTTGATTCTCATCTATAAGAATATCCTGGCAGAAACAAATAAAATTTTGGGGGGAAAAAGGGTAATGAACATTCAATAGATATTAATATGTACTCTAAAGCTAAATTATAAAACAGCAAATTGATGACAAAGGAATACACAGATAACAATGGAACAGACTAGAGTCTAGAAATAGATCAAAGAAAATTACATGGAAGTTTAGAACATTGTAAAAGTGGCATTTCACATTTGTGGTGATAATAATTTGAAGACAATTGCTTAGCCATTTGGAAAAAAATATTAGACTTATACAGGTCAATACATAAAGGAGAAAACCCTTTCTTATTAAGTAATAGAAGTAAGGTTAACAATCAGTGGAAACTGGCTCAGTCTTGATGCCTTAAGCCTGATATTTTGTGTACCCTCTGTGGGCCCTTGGCTACTGGTATGGCATCCGAAGGCAGTCCCTTTGGTCAGGAATCTTAAAATTGCAAGTGACAGAAAGCTAAACTCAAGCTGGCTTAAGATAAACAAAATTTCATATATGCAACTTAAAAGCCCAAAGATGTAATTGGGATATGGCCTCTTCAGGAATCTGAAATTTTGTCATTAGAATCTGTTTCATTCAATCTCTGACCGCCACTCTCTTGGCTTCATTGTCCAGTTCTATCACTTGGCGGCAAGATGGAGACCAGCATTTCTGATGCCTACTCCTCCCTGGCTCAAGTGTAGCAGAAAAGAGGACAAGTTCTCTTCCAGAAGTAGTCCCAAAAGTCCCATTGATTCTCATTGGCTCCAGCTGGGTCACATGCCCATTCATGAACCAATCACTGTTACCAGGAGAATACAGAGTTTCTATTAGTCAGATCTGGGCTAGGATTCTGGGGTAGAAGGTTAACTCCATTCAAGTCACATGGAGCAAGAATCAGCAAATGATGGCTGTCCAGTGGAACTCAGGGGACTATTACTAAAGGAAGAAGGAGAAAATAGTGGATAGCTTAAAACAAATAAACAACAACAAAAACAGCAGATGTCTCCCATAATAACTGATACATTGGGGTTCTCCTCTTATTTGTGTTTTATTTCCCTGAATCCCTCCCCAGTTTCCTGGGGCTCTGACCACCATCACCTGCCCGCTTATGCTGGTATGTACCTACGATATGCCTTCCCTTAGCCTCCTGTGATTGGTTGGAGTCCTTCTTTATCCATAAACATCCTCTTAAAAGACCAAAGTCTTTATCTGTAGGAATAGCCTGCAGAACGTAGGTGTCATGAATATTATTCTCAATATCAGCATTCTTTCATTCAGCAAATATGTATCAAGCATATTCTATGTGCAGGAACTGAGCACACAGTGGAAAATAAAGCAGAAAAGAGGAATTAATTCAAATGTTACATGGAGACTATAATCTGTATTGATGTGCATCACCCTTGGTGGCCAGCCTTACTTACTGTTAAGAGTACCCTCTCTAGGGGCTTCCCTGGTGGCGCAGTGGTTGGGGGTCCGCCTGCCGATGCAGGGGACACGGGTTCGTGCCCCGGTCTGGGAGGATCCCACATGCCGCGGAGCGGCTGGGCCCGTGAGCCATGGCCGCTGAGCCTGTGCGTCCGGACCCTGTGCTCTGCAATGGGAGAGACCACGACAGTGAGAAGCCCGCGTACCGCCAAAAAAAAAAAAAAAAAGAGTACCCTCTCCCCGGTCTGTTGCCCTGTCTCCTCAACACCTGAATCCATATAGGTGTGAATCATTTCACATCACTGTGGTAAAAATGTCCAGAATACTTACTGGTACTTTATTTGTTTAATTTTATTTTAAATATTTATTTTATTTTACTTTATTTTTATTTTTGGCTGCATCGGGTCTTAGTTGTTGCACGCGGGCTCTTCGTTGCAGCATGCCGGCTTCTCTCTAGTTGTGACCTGTGGGGTTTTTTTTTTCTCTCTCTAGCTGTGCACAGGCTCCAGAGTGCGTGGGCTCTGTAGTTTGCAGCAGGCAGGCTCTCTAGTTGAAGTGCGCGGGCTCAGTAGTTGTGGCGCACAGGCTTAGTTGCCCCGAGGCATGTGGGATCCTAGCTCCCCGACCAGGGATCAAACCCACAGCCCCTGCAATGGAATGGCGGACTCTTTACCACTGGACCACCAGGGAAGTCCCCGTAATGGTACTTTAAACTAATTTGCCTCTTGGGTCTCAATCTATCCCACTCATGGACATTACACTCCAAGTCAAAGACAAGACAGCAGAGCATGTTGGCTGGAATTGAATGGAAGTCCATCCATCAGCCACGAGGTTTCAGAATGGGCAGCATTCATCCCCCAAACATGTACAGGGCAGTGACCAAAGGGTTTTATGCAAGGAGGACAGTGAATAAAATGTGAGTTGAGCATGCCAGGAGCTTTCCATCTAGTGGGGAAGAAAGGAGTATCCACAGCTGGTAGCACGACAAGGAATAGTGTAATGAAAGCCCTATAGTGGCATGGACAAGGAATTGAAAATGGAAGGATTTTCTGGCTAGGTGTGGGGTGGCTCAGGATTGGGGACGGGGAGAGTTGTTGTGGAAAGTGGGCTCTGTGAGCTTGAGCTTGAGGAATAGCTGTCATGCTTATAATTTATCCTAAAAGCTTCACTCCTGGCCAGTTCTCTGTAAACTCTGCGCTTCAGCTCCAAAATACTGACTGCCCATGTACACTGAAGACACAAAACATTCTCACGCCAGTAGTGGTTGTCTGCTGTTGTGTAACAAATTACCCCAATACTCAGTGGCTTAAAACAGCATACATTTATTTTCTCACAGTATCTATGGGTCAGGAGTTCGGAGCAGCTTGGTTGAGTGATTCTGGTTCAGGGTCTCTCACAACGTTACAGTCAAGATGTCTGCTAAGGGCATGGTCTCTGAAGGCTTAATGGGTACTGGAGAATCTCCATCTAAACTCACTCACATGGCTGTTGGCAGGAGGCCTCGGGGCCTTCCTGGCTACTGGCCAGATACTAAGGATCCTCACCATGTGGACCTTTCCATAGGGCTTCTTCAGTGTCCTTACAACATGTCAGCTGGCTATTCCCAGAGCAAGTGATCGGAGAGAGAGAGAGTGGAGATGTAGCCACAGGGCTTTTTATAACCAAGTCTTCAAAACCACACATGGGCACTTCTGCTTTCTTGTATTCATTAGCAGCAAGTCAGTAAGTCTAGCACATACTCAAGGAGAGGGAAGTTAGACTCCACCACTTGTAAGAAGAAATATCAAAGAATTTGGACATATTTTTAAACCACCTCCATCCCTCCATGCCTTTGATGATATTGATGCTATGCTCTTTTAGGTAGTATGGCAAATAGGTTAAAAACACAGGCTCTAGAGTCAAAATACCTAGGTTGGAATCTCAGGTCTACCACATATTTTCAGTGTGACCTTAGGCAAATGACCTCTTGGGCCTCAGTCTCCTTTATCTGCAAAATGGGGAGAATATTAACACCTACTTCATATGGTTGTTATGAGGATGAAATGAGGTAATACATGTAAATATCATATGAATAATACATGTAAAGCACATAGAACAGTGACTGGCACACAGTGAGTGCTCAAAAAATATTAGCTTATTATTATTATTATTATTATCCACTCTTATCTCCACTTAGCAAACTCCTATTCTTTCAAGACTGAATTTGAATGCTTCCTCTTTTGCTAAGTTTCCCAGATCTCCTGGGCAAATTTTCTTCTTCTTACCTCTAAGGTACTCTAGCTGTTTGATTATTCTTATAATTGGTACTTTTCAAACTCTGTCATCATTACTTAATTATGCCTCTATGTCCCCCACCAAATGGTGTGGCCTGTGAGGATAGATTCTAATCTTCTTAGAGGCAGATTCTCTGGAAGGGGAAAGAAGGCAGATTATGAGCAGCCTGTGGGTGACTCAATTTTTCACCCCAGAGGTGGGACCATGAGGAAAGAGAGGACTGAGTTTTTATGGTAAGTGATTTCCCAACCACAGCAGCCTGGAGTTAACACCAACTTCTCCCCAGGGTCACCTGGTGGAGGCTCTTGGGAGGGAATTCTGGCTTCGGGAGAGAAGCCTCTCTATCAGAGCTCTGACACCGGGAACCTGGGTGCTCATTACGCCTTCAAACACTTCTCGGGGGAACCGTTAGCTGGTTTCACATACAAGGAAGTACATTTTTAGGAGCATGTGATATTCTG
Source organism: Orcinus orca (assembly GCF_937001465.1). Classification (NCBI taxonomy): domain Eukaryota; kingdom Metazoa; phylum Chordata; class Mammalia; order Artiodactyla; family Delphinidae; genus Orcinus; species Orcinus orca. The sequence goes on along the minus strand of NC_064574.1, from coordinate 69,163,803 downwards.
GAAATGTCTTTATGCAGGAGAAGAACAACTAAAGAGGAGGGATGACTCCAAATTTCCTGAGCATCTGGGGACACTTGTTTTTACATAATGAGGTATTAGAAGGACCCAAATTAAACCCAAACTGGTGCCCCTTCCTCCAGTATGCCATAGAGGAGGGGTGGGGAGTAGAGAAGACCCAGGCTGCTCTCAACAGTAAGTTCCTCCTACAGAAGGGGTTTCATCAGCTTTTACATCCTCCAAAAGTAACAGACTATTATGCTATTTAAGATGATGCTTAGGGAATTCCCTGGACGTCCAGTGGTTAGGACTCGGCACTTTCACTGTTGTGGGCCCGGGTTCGATGCCTGGTTGGGGAACTAAGATCCTGCAAGCCATGCGGTGTGGCCAAAAAATAAATAAATTAAATGATGCTTAAAAGGAATTGTTCCTATGGCTGTTCCAGGTTCAGACTTTTATCTCTGTTGACTCTACAGTATGGATGTAACAGGAAAGTACATTCCTTCCTTCCCCAGACTGTAACATTGAAAATTATAGCCTAGATTCTAGAAGATGTATGAAGTGGAGATAACTGATGGGAATGTCCAAACCATTCTGAACATTTTCAAAAGCAGCTTCTACCCAAATGAAGGGTGTCCTGAAGCCCCCATGCCTATATTAAGAGCCTTGTTGACATTTGTTTTGACTTGCCTACACCATCTCCATTAATTCTCCCAAGTCATAACTTGAAGTAGGTGGACATCAGTCAGTAACTCCCATAACATCTGGCTCCAAGAGTGGGCATGTGCCATGGACCTGATCCGGCCAATCAGAGCTTCCAACCACTAGAACTGAGGCAGAAGATGAAGAGTAGACATGTTTGTCCTGATTCACATCAAGCTCCTGGATCAACTCATACCTGAAATCCACCACACTACATTCCAAACTCTCAAGTTACATGCCCTTATAAATTATTTCATTGAATCAAGCCTTTCTTTTTTCTTTTTTCTTTTTTGGCTACGCCGTGTGGCTTGTGGGATCTTAGTTCCCCAACCAGGGATGGAACCTGGGAACCTGGGCAGTGAGAGCACCAAGTCCTAACCACTGGACCACCAGGGAATTCCCTGAATCAAGCCATTTTTAATTAAATTGGATTCTTTCCCCTGAGACTCCAAACAGTTCTGACTTACATGATGGAGAGAAACAGAATAGCAGGTATCAATCTCCTTTGCCCTCTTGTTCTACACAGCAAACATCTATCTGAAATTTTTGTACTGGAAATTCCTCCTGAGAGATAGTAATATTTATAGCTTTCAGTCCCCCTTAAAACTCTGTACCTTTGAGAATACATTTTTATAAGTATTTTAATTAGAAGATGGGGAAGAGCAAATTCATATAACATTTTTGAAAAGTAACTTAGCAATATATATCAAGAAACTTAAAAAGCAACCTTGTATACTGTATCTCAAGAATTCCCCTTTTTAGGCATTCAACCTAAAACAATAAGAATACCTGGGAAATTAGGAAAGACAAGAATCTCATTTGCTAAACTACCAGTTCTCATAGAGACTAGAATGTCATTCAGGATTAGATCTTTCAGGACTCAACGCTCTTGTAGACCCTACATTATCTTGACACGTGCTCAGAAACACATTGTTTCCTACTCTGTTATGATGGTGAATTATTTATACTCTGTACTTAATCAATACTATTATTGCTAAGTGCTCTCTACTCAGCTTCTTCTTACTCTGAATCCTTTGCTTAATCATGGCGTCCACTGTCCTATGGCATCAGCCGCCTCCAAGTCTGGTGCTGCTCTCTTTCTGTGTGTCTTTTAGCCTCTGCTCCCACCACCTACTGCTGACTCTCTCTCTGGCTGATGTATGGTTCCTGCTGATAATGGTTCCTATGGACCCATGGTTCCTGATGAACAAAAGCTCCTACTGACCTGATGAACAAAATCTCCTACAAAAGCTACTTCTGTCTCCTGTTGACCTGTGGCATCTGCTGACTCATGGCTCATGCTAACTCTTGGTTTCTATAGATCCACAGTTCTTCCTGACCCATGGCTTCTGTTGACCCCTTGCTCTTACTGTTCCATGGATCCTACTGAACTCTGACTCCTAATGACCCTTGGTCCCTACTCATTTATTTCTTCTGCTGGCCCATGTCTTTTGCTGAAACATAGCTCCTGCTAACCGATGCCTTCTGTTCACTCATAACTTGTAGTGGGAAGAAGAAAAGGATCCAACCCTTCAGAAAACTCAGGGTTCCAGAAAACTAGATCTCAGTTCAGGGAAGGTCTGGAACCTCAACAGAAATCTGTAGCACTGATTATGGAAACTGCCTAGGAGTGCACTATCCCTGTACAGACTTCTTGTGCCTTCCCCAAGCCCCCTCAATTGACTCCATTGCTCGTTTTCAATCATATGGTATCTGAGAGACCATGAAAAATCTTCCAGCTCTAGGCTAGTGGAAATGAGTTAGTTTTTGCAGAAAATCCCTAATTCAACGTCTTGAAAGCATGCTTTCTCTGTGAAGCCCCAAAGAAGCCAGTTTATGCAGTATGTGTGATGATTTTTGAGCACTTTAGAAAAGTTTATCTTCTGTTTGAAAAGAAATAAGTTCCTCAAGTAGAATTACTACCTGCATAGGAAATATTTAAAAGGAAAGACAGCAAGAAACACAGATTTATAGAATTTCAGGGATGAGAGATACTCGTAAACTTTGAATCTCTCCTCTTTTGTATGAACGTCTTATACAAGATCCTATCTAAGAACAACCTAGTCTCTCCTTGAATGCCTCCAGTGAACAGGAGCTAGACCATTCTATTTTTGCATTGTTTTTATTATAACAAAGATTTCTTACACTGATCCCAATATCTTTCTCCCTGTAATGAATTCGGCCCTATGGACCAATGGGGGGGGGGAAGGTGAATTTCTCATTTCACAATTTTTCAAATATTTAAATGCAAACTGTTGAATCATTAATTAATTAATTAATTTATTCTTTAGTCCCCCCCAAACAAATAATTATTTTGCCCCAAATGTCAATAGTATCAAGATTGAGAAACATTACCATATCCCATTCCAATACATAGAAAGAAATGTTATTGCTTCCAAAGAAGGGATTTACATGACATGAAGGATTATTTTTCCTCAAAATGAAATATGCTGAGGATTGAGGAGAGAAAATGTCAGGCCTCAAGTCATTTTTCTTTTCTCTAAATGTACCAAAGAGTATGAGAATGAAGCTCCTATCTGTCTTCAACTTCATAGACTTCTTAACAAAGTTTTCATTACATTGTTTTTCACCTCCTTCTACTTATTTGAAAGGATGGTGAGGAATTCAGTGCTTTGTGGCTGCATGTAGAACAAAGGCAACCCTTTGCTCACGGCTTACAATCAGTCTCAAAAGCTCCTCTCCGTATCCCCTGGCTGCCTCCTATTTGGGCTGATTTCTACCCTGGAGTTACATGTGTGAAAGCACAGCCCAGCACGTTTGCAGTCTGTACCAGAGATCTGGAAGTCATGGCTAAGCCTCTCTGCTTGGGATTTCCAGCCACCTGGCAAATTCTACTCATAGAGGAAGCATTTGTTCTTGCTACTACTCTTGCTGTTGGATGGGTTGAATGCTCATGATCTGAAGTATCCTTTGCTATGAATAAGATGACAAGTAAATAGAGATAAGCTTATTTTCATTTTAAAGGTAAATAAAAACCTAGGTGTAATATTTGCCAGAATAAGAACTAGTAATATCCTTAATATATAAAGAACTCTGACAAATCAATAAGAAAACCTCAAAGCCCCACTACTTAATAAAAATCAAAGTAAAACTGTAACATTTTAATCCACAAAATTACCAAATTTTTAAAAATTTGTGTTGATTTAGGGTTAGGTATATCTGCCCTACTAAAAGGAATGAAAATTAGCACAAATTTCTTAAAATTCCAATCTGGAATTATATATAAAGAACTTTAAAAATAATTAATACCCTTTGGAGCAAAAATTTCCCTTCTAGGAATTTATCCTGGGGAAATAACTGGAGATTCAGAGAGAGATTTATGCACAAGAATGTAATCAAAGCATTTATGATAGAAAAAAACAGAAAGTATCTAAATTGTTAAAAATTATGTTATATCCTATAATGAAAAATATGCAATCATTAAAATTATGATTTTTTTAAATTTAATAATTCAAGAAATTGCTCCCAATCTTATGTGATTAGTAAAAAAATATACAAAATATTTTATTTAGCATGAAATTGATGGAGAATGAGCATGGATCAAGTGGGGGAAAAAGCATCAGATTGGTAGCAGAGATTATTTGGGCATGGAGAATCGTGAGTGATTCTTTGTCACTATCTTTATAATCGTTCCAATTCTTGTACAATACACATGTACTGCTTTGATAATTCAAAAATTGTTAAAGATTTTTAAAATCTGGAGCCAATAGGTCTGGAGGCAAGATCACTGAACTTAGAGAGACTGAGAATCAGAGTCTAACTCCAAGCTCAGCTTCTCACGAAGAGTGGACTTTGAGAATCCCACCTTATCCTCTTGGGAACTCAGGTACTAAATGGGGAAAACAGTGCTACTTCATGCAGTTGTCCTGATAGTTAAATAAGATGATATACCATGATAGGTATGTTGAAACTGCCCAATAATTGCTAAATAATTGAAGAACTGAATATGGGACGTGGGGAGCCGAGTGAGGAAACGCCCCTGGGAATGAAAAAGCTTACCCAGACACTATAGTGTAGGAAATCCTGAGCTGTGTGGATGAAGAATGTTGCCTGCCACATCAGCAAACAAAGGATGCTGTGGCCCTCAGACCATCGGCCACTCCAACTGCCCTCAACAGTGAGCCCTGAGGGGACTCAGGATGGGAAAGAAGAGGATGCTGGCCCTAGACAGCTAAGTTGCTTATCAAAGGAATGATTTCAATGAGCCCAGACTCTTGCATCTTCCCCTACATAGAAAAGCACTAAATTCATTAACTTAACATATCTGGTTTTCTTCAATTAACAGTAGTCTTTTGAAAGTCCGACTACCTGGTCTTTGTTGCAAAAACCCCTATATACCCTGGTTCCTCCCTGACCTCCTTGGAGCAGTCCCTCAGAGCCGTCTGCTAGGCTGCCTCCTTGGTTTGAAGTCCTCAGAAAGTCCACAGAATAAAACATAATTCTCAACTTTTAGGTTGTGCATTGTTTTTCAGTTGACAGTTTCAGTCCTGAATCCACCACTTAGGGCTCTGGGATCTCATACAAGTTACTTCATCGCTCCGGGGATTCCGTTTTTTACCTGTAAAATGGGGAGGAGTAAAAGTACTACTTCCCAGTATCATTGGGGTCAATGAGATAACGTCAGAGTCAGCAAACTATAGCTTGTGTTGAAAATCTGGCCCACTAATGTGTTTTTGTAAATCAAGTGTTATCGGAACACAGCCCTGCCCATTTGTTTACTTATTGCCTATGGCTGCTTTTGTGCTACAAGTACAGACTTGAGTCGTTGTGACAGAGACCACGTAGCCCACAAAACCTAAAATACTTACTGTCTAGCCCTTTATAGCAGAATTTTGCTGATTCCTGAGATAGTGTATATAAACTACCTAGAATGATATCTATCACTCCAAAAATGCTGCTGCTATTATTATTATCAATATCATATTATTATTATTGACTGGTTCCTCTGCTTAGAAGTAGTTCTGAAAAATTATATCATCTTGTTTTCATCGGTATTAAACCAAATGAATCCAGGATGGCTGAGTCATTCTTGCTGACTCACTCTTTAAAAACTGTCAGAGCAAGAGTTCCCAAGGAATTCCTCTGCATTCCAGCACAATACATATCTTTCATCACCTTGAGGAGAAATATCTTGCCTCCTAGCTTTTTCTTTCACCACTTTTTCCATGCGTGTTCTACTCCCAATCAAGACAAAGAAGTTTTTGAAAAAAAAAAAAAAAAGTTTTTGGTGTGATCTTTCTTGTCCTAAAAATAGTGTATGGTCACTTCACAGTTTCCTCCCCTGAAAGTCATATGATTCCAGGTCTCTGCTATTTGCTCAGGCAGGCTGTGGTCATAGGCATCCTGGGGCTCCAGGAATTCAGCCAGTGTAGACAGGGAGAGAGGCAGGGGTCAAGGAAACTGACCTCACTATAGAACTTGTCCAAATATACAATGTCTAATATAAGGCAACAGTTCCAGGCTAGGTTGAAGAGACATCATGATCTCAGGAGCCCAGTTCAGTGAATATGGTGAAATCAGGGGAGCCCAGGCAGCAGGCAGCACCCAAAGTCAGTACAGGTAGATGGCAATGGCATTGGCTGGGGAGATGTCCATTCGGTTCTCAGGTGCCTGCTAGGGGAAACTAAGGCAAAAGATGCTTTTTCTGGATTGGGCCAATGTGGTGAAAGTAGAAGCTGCCTGTTTTATGAGCCTGTGAATGCTCAGGTTCAGGGTAAGCTGTCCAGATACCAGGTCTTAGCCCAGCTCATTGGCTTAGGATGGGAGCAAAGGTGAGCCCACAGGTGGGGATGTCAGAAATTCCAGAGGAAAGGAGATGCGGAAGCTCCAGCCTACCCATACTAACCTTTTGCCTTGGTCTCTCTGACCTGTAGAACTTCACCCACCCACAAGTCTTGATTGAACTGTCTTCTCATAAATTATGGAGTTCATGATGGACTTTTGATCCTGGTGAAATTCACACGAAGTTCCACCCTCCCCTGGAACACCTGGTAATTCATTAAGCACTTAGGTCGCAGGTGGGGCCTGAAATAATATATTTCTAGCAAGTTCCCAGGTAGTGTGAGTGCTGCTGGTCCAAGGACCATACTTTGAGACTGGAACTCTGGGTATAGGAGCAACTTGTGTGTAAAACTGATGTATAGAGCTTAAAGCACGATCTCCAGTTCCATTGAATCTTTACCAGAACCCTGAGTAAGTGTTATCAATCTATTTTACAGATAAATCAAGGGAGGTTCAAAGACATAAAATGAGCTGGCTCAAGATGAAATGCTTGGGAGCAGTAATTCCCAACTAGGAAAGAAGTGGAGAGGTGAGGGCATGAAGTAGGAGCTGCGAACAGAAATGCCTGCAGAGACCACGCAGATATCCTTAATGAGCCAAGTGGCGCCGTGGCAGCTGGGAGCATGTATAGTCTGCTTCCAGTTACCATCAGTGTTGCTCGATCTTCCAATCTTTCAAGAGAGGTCAGAAAAATCCCAACTTTTAAGTGTTGTCAATCATTTCTGAATTTCAAAAAATACTCCGTAAGCCAGGAAATATCCATCTGCCAGCAAAATTTGGCCTGGATGCTGAACGTTTGCACCCTCTGCGTAGTAATGTTTTTCAATCCTGTGTGCATACAAATTTCCTAAAGCCCTTTTAAAAACATGGGTTCTGATATAACAGGTCTGGGATGGGCTTGAGATTTTTAATTTCTAACAAGCTCCTGGATGATGAGAAGGCTGCTTCTCCATGGAGTACACACAGAATAGCAAAGAACAGAGCTACTCAATGTATGGTTTGTGGAAAGGCAGCAACAGCCTCACCCGGGAGCTTGTTAGGAATCCATATTCTCAGCCCATCCCTAGAAATAATGAACCCAGTTTCTGGGTTTGGGGTTTGGGAGTCTGTGTTTTTATTAAAACACATCCTACAGATGATTATTCTGCATATTCAAGTTTGAGAAGCACTGACTAGATCAGTGGTTGTATTGCTTTGGTGTGCATTGAAATTCTTGAGATTTAAAAATACTGTTGTCTGCAGACTTTGCAAATTGATTTAGAGTGGAACTGGGCACCAGGATTTTTAGAATTCAGTTATGTTAGTCATATTGGAACTCAGTTGCTTCTAATATGCAGGCAAGGTTGAAGACCACCACCCTAGAAGTTCACATCAGATTCTTCTATGCATTTGGTCCAACTTGGAGCGATAGGAATATATTTTTTGATTTCAGCTAAAGCTTGGGAATGGGAGTTGCACGTAGATGAAGTCCATTGCTCCTGCACAGCAGCCGTGTGCCTAGGAGTAAATGCTGAGAGGCTATACAGGGTAGGAGCCCTGACTCTACCCTGCATCCCAAGAAGCCAACACCACTGCTTTCCCCGGCACTTTACAATTCTTCCCACAGCCAAGACCTTGCTGAGAAATAAAGCTACCATCACACTTGGCCACTTGGAGGAGGACAGCCAGCCAATGCTTGGAGTGGCCAACGGCCAAACTAACAGATCCATAAATGGCCCATTTGGTCAGGGATAGAACCTGGCTTCGGTGCTTTGCCTGATCATGTAGTTATAATGCAGGCCACTCTGTTTTCTGGTTTTGTAACTTAATTCATGACCAGTTAAGTGTCCAAAATAGCAATATTAATCACAGTGGATAATGACCATATGACTTTCTCTCCTGAGTGTTATTCAAATGCTCTGGTCTGGACTGTCTCTAAAGACCAGTTGAGCATGGGAGAAAATGGGACTAGTCCAGGGCTTCAGAACACAGAGAAAAGAACTGAAATACCAGAAAGAATCCCAGAGGGGGATGGGCCTGTTTCCAGTGGCAGAGAATGGAGCAAAGGAACAGAACAGTAGAATCGTTAGGTCACAAGCATACAAAAAGACGGAATGGGAACTAAAACATAATCAACAATAGAGAGGAAGCAGAACAAAGCAAGTGGGTTCTGGATGCAGAATTTAGAAAGCATCCCAGAGGACCATAGGATGCAGGTGGATGCAGACGTTTATGGGATGCCTGTGGCTGAGCTGACGGACTGGAAAGGAGATGCTGAGGACAACAAGCCTGTTTAGAGAATATCTCTCATTACCTCCTTCGACATTTGTCAGTTGGTCAACAAATATTTATTGAGCCCTTACTATGGGCCAGGCAATGGGTTAAGTTGGATTGAGTTTTCGCAATTTCATTGATGAATAGTTTTAACTTGAATAAGCATGTTCTAAAGATTCATTCATATATTTTGCAAATATTTGTTGAGTACCTTTGTATTCTAGGTACTGTGTTAAACACTAAAGATACAATAGCAAAGAAAACATATGATAAGTTTGCTTCTACTCTCATGGAGATTACAATACCAGTGATAGAGGCGAATCATAAGCAAACAGAGGAACAAAGCAAATAAATATATTTCAGTGTGGTGAAGAAAAACTATAGGGTACTAACAAGAAAACTTTTCTTAAAGAAAAACTTTCTTGGGGCTTCCCTGGTGGCACAGTGGCTGAGAATCTGCCTGCCAATGCAGGGGACACGGGTTCGAGCCCTGGTCTGGGAGGATCCCACATGCCGTGGAGCAACTGGGTCCGTGAGCCACAACTACGGAGCCTGTGCGTCTGGAGCCTGTGCTCCGCAACAAGAGAGGCCGCGACAGTGAGAGGCACGCCTGTGCACCGCGATGAAGAGTGGCCCCCGCTCGCCGCAACTGGAGAAAGCCCTTGCACAGCAACGAAGACCCAACACAGCCAAAAATAAATAAATAAATAAATAAAATTTAAAAAAAAAAAAAAAGAAAGAAAAACTTTCTTTTAGAGGTGTGGAAAACTTTCCCACAATAATTGACATTTGAGTTGCTATCTGATGGGAGAATGGGAATTAATTACGCGAGAGCTGTGGTGAGATGCTGACAAAGGGAACAGAATGTGCAAAGGTCCAGGGACAGGGAGAAGCATGATGCTTTCAAGAAATGGAAAGGGGGCTAGTACGGCTGGAACAAAGTGACTGAGGAGAAGGAACCTGCTCTTGCCAAGGCTAGTGTGCAATGCAGGGGACTTGGAGTTTCATCCAAGAGTAATGAAATACCATTTAAAGGCTTTTACCAAACAGGATTTCCTGAAGAGTGAGGCTCGACAAATTCTGCAGGTTGTCAGACAATGATGATGCCCCACCCACCTCTGATAAAAGGAGTTTTGCCTGAACTCAAATTCTCACCTGATGGGGAGTTCTCAAGATTTCCAGGTAATGGAAGCTGTCATTTCCCAGCAGTTCCCCTATCCGGCAACTGAATTCAGATTTCTTAGCATGTGATCCCCAAATGATTAGAGGGCCCATGTATCCTCTGATTCCCTTACCCAAGAGATACAGCCAGGACTAAGTGACACTGCTGGGCTCCCCTGAGCTCTTGGCTTCACCATGGCATCGTCAGCTTTGTGTTTTTATAGGATCACCTGGGCTACTGTGTGGAAAAGGGACTGAAGGCTCTAGAGCAAATGCATGTCAGCGTGCTGTCTCTGTATATTCGTGTATTACAATAGTTGAAGTAGGTCCGGGATGTTAGTGTGCTCTCTCTGTGTGTATTTGTCTACTAGAATGGTTGAACTGGATTCTCAGAGTGCTCTCTAGATAGATAGATAGATAGATAGATAGATATCAGTATAGATAGATACAGCTCTAGCACTTTCTAGCTAGAACTTGGGCAACCCTCTGTGCCTCAGTTTCCCCATCTGGATAAGCTGGGGATAATAATAGTTCCTAACCCAGAGGGTTATTGTGAGTCAGTATATTTAAGCCCTTAAAATATTACCTGGTATGTAGTAAGTGCTCCAAGTGCTGACTATTATTTCATGTACATTATCTCATTTAATCATCATAAATTCAAGATGGTAAATACTACCCCCATTTTACAAATGAGCGTACCTAAGTTCAGAAAGACGAAAGAACATTCCCAATGTCCACTTCATTAAGCTGCCACAACCCACCAGTGCTGTACTACCCCTCCTTGCTCCTCTAGATTGGACCCTTTGAATCCCACACCACCCTACACAAAAATCAAGCTTGCTGCAGGCACTGAACTTGCCAAATTAGACTTAAGACTCCTTCCTGAGTTAGCCTCTGCACCCTCTTTCCATGGATCTGACATTCATGATGGACCTCTGTAACACCTAGTCACACAGAATTAACCCAAGAAGGAGCTAAGCGCGTCTCATTGGTGACCAAATCAAGGTAGGTCGTGTATTCTAAGCCCCGGCATCAGCAGGGAGCATAAAGGACAAAGTCCCTGCCCTCTTGGTGCTTAGCCTCTACTGAGAGAGACAGACAAGTGAATATGTAATAGAGCAGGTACTAACAAGTGCTATAAAGAGAGATAGAGCAGGATAAAAGATAGCACCATAAAATTCTTCAATTTCCCTTAAACTGTTGCTCTCCATCTTAAAGCAATCATTTTTTGTGACCTGCCATCTGACATACACGGTCTCTCCAAGTGGCCAAGACATTTCAGAGCAGACAAGAGAGTAACACTTAAAAGATCAGCTCCACGGAACAGATGGCTTAGTTATTTTATGCCAATTAAATCAACCGTTCAGCTGTCTGATCCATTGCTCACTGATCAAGCTGCCAGGAGCCTCTTGCGCTGGTGCAGATACCCGATTGAATGTAAAAGACATTGATGGAGACAGACATGAGGTCACACAGACGACTGAGCCAATACTGAGACAGAGAAGTTATACAATGGCATCGTGGGGAGGCAAAGGAGCAAGTAGAAATTGTGGGATGAGTGACTGGGGCTAAAAAAGCTTTATGTAAAAAGGATGATGTTGGAGGGAGGTGTGACAATGCTAATTATTCAACGCACTTAGACAAATGTTATTGTGATAGTGTACTTACTCTGTGCCAGGCTCTGTGCTCAGCCCTGGAAATCAGGACAAGGAAATTTAAAGACACATAAGGTGCTGTCGCTGCCTTAAAGGAGCTCACAGTCCAGAGCTAGAGGCAGGTTCAGAAACAAAAAGCTGTTAGGGATTAGCAGATGCAAACTATTATATATAGGATGGATAAACAAAAAAGTCCTACTGTATAGCACAGATAGTTATATTCAATATCCTGTGATAAACGATAATGGAAAAGACTATAAAAAAAGAGTGCATATATATGTATAACTGAATCACTTTGTTGTACAGCAGAAATTAACACAACATTGTAAATCAACTATACTTCAATTAAAATTTTTTTAAAAAAATAAGAGAAAAAAAGCAGAAATGAAAAGCTGTGATGTGAAGTCCAGTGATCAATGGACAGCTGTATGGTCCTGGGTGAGACTGAACTCCATGTTTATTTTTTTCAACGCTTGATAAGAAATTGAGCCGTTCAGTTCTGTCATAGATTCTGTATGGCAGCTGTCATAGACAGAGGGTTTAGGTAAGGTATTTATACTATTTAAAAAAAAAAAAGCCTAAGTACTGCTTACTGTCCATTTCCAAGTCTGCACTTAAATCAAAATAATATTTAATAAAGGCTAAAAAAAAAAGAAATTGAGCAGTAATGAGATTGGCTTGGCACATCCTAAAACTACCTGGGCTGTGACAGCACACATGATAGAAAACAAGACAGACACTCTGAAGTCACTGTTGCTGGACCATTGTGTGGTCATCCTTATAGGGACCATCCAGAAGCCCCCATGGTCGCACACTTAAGGTGGAGTCGGCCCAGAAGTGAGCAATTCCTCCTGTCATCAGTCAAGCTGGGAAGGGCTGAGCCCTTGAATAGGACATGAGGATTTGAGAGGCAGGTCTAGACTGAGATGACCAGGGAAATTTTGTCTTCTTTCTGTGATTATTAGTAAATTTAGGCCAATCATAGAACTATGAAAGTACCTGAAACTCTTCCAGGGGTGAGCACAAGCTTCCCCTGCCCTCAGGAAGCAGGAAAGGGGCTGAGGCAGAGTTCCTGAGGAGAGATCTGGGCATGGGTGAGAGACGTAAGTCATCCTCTCAGTTATACGTTAGTATCTCCTTTCCATTACCGCAAAGCTCCAGGAAAGCCTCCTCAAAAGCTACAGCCTATCACAGTGTGGGTCTGGTATGGAACTAGCCAAAAACATAGATCAATGGAGTAGGATAGAGAGCCCAGAAAAGGCGCGTGAACGTATGTGGGTTTAGTATTCTGTAAAAGCAGCATTTTCAAAGTGGTGGAGAAGCAATTCAACAAGTAAGATTTAGCTCTTTGACAGGAAAAAAGGTAGATACCCACCTTTCCCCGTACTTGAAAAGTAAATTCTAGATGAATTAGAAAGCTAAATATATCCAGCAAAGTCACTTCCAGAAATGGAGAGATCAAGACTTTCCCAGACAAACAAAAGCTGAGGGAATTCATCACCACTAGGCCTGGCTTGCAAGAAATGCTGGAAGGAAATTCTTCAAGCTGAGATGAAAGGAAGTTAGTTACATGAATTAGCTACATGAAAACATATGAAAATATGTGATGGAAGTGTTAGCTAATGTCATGGTGGTAATCATTTTGTGGTATATAAGTGTATCAAATCAACACGTTGTACCCCTTAAACCTACATGAGGTTATATGTCTCAATAATGCTGGAAAAAATGAACCAAGGGCTTGATATCCAAATATATCAAGATTTCTCCAAAATCAATAAGATATAAATACTAACACAATAGAAAATTGGGCAGACAATATAAACAGGCAATGCACAAAAAGGAGAAAATGCAAACAAAAAGATGTTTAATCTTACTAGTAACCAAGAAAATGTAAAATAAAACAGCAGTGAAATTTCATGGATTTTTTTCCCCAATGGAATAGTAAAGTTTAAGCAATACTAAGTGCCTATGGACAAGCATTTCCATACATTGCTGGTAGAAGATCAATCTGGTAAATCTTTTCTAGAAAGCAATTCAACATATATTAATTTTTTAAAAGAAATGCATCTGACTTTCTGCCAAGAAATCTGGGTAGATATCCTCTGGACATACATGGGCACAGAGGGGTACATATAATTGGAGATGAACAAAATACAGATCTTCCTCAACTTACGAGGGGTTACCTCCTGATAAACCCACAGTAAGTTGAAAAAAACCATAAGTCGAAAGTGCATTTAACAGACCTAACCAACTAAACATCACAGCTTAGCCTAGCCTACCTTAAACATGCTCAGAACACTTACATTAGGCTGCAGTCGGGCAAAGTCATCTAACACAAAGCCTACTTTATCGTAAAGTGTTGAATATCTCATGTAATTTATTGACTACTGTACTGAAAGTGAAAAACAGAATGGTTGTCTGGGTACAGAATGATTCTAAGTGTATTGCTTGTTTACCCTCGTGATCACGGAGCTGCCTGGGAGCTGCAGCTGCCACAGCCCAGCACTGGGAGAGAGCATCATACCACACACTACTAGCCCACAATAAAAGCAAAATTCAAAGTACAGTTTCTATTGACTGTGCATTGCTTTTGCACCGTCATAAGGTTGAAAAATTATAAATCAAACCATTGTTAAATCAGGCACCGTCTGTAAACAGCAGTAGCAGAACACTTAAATGATAGAACATTTATGTAATAGAATGTTATGTAGCTATTAAATAAAAGAAGTAGATTTATATGTGTTTATCTAGAAATATCTTCAACACATTAAGTGGAAAAGTAAGTTGCAGTAATGTATATAGTATGACGCTATTCTTTTAAAAGAAAAAAGTCGCACAAAGGCAAAGGTGAACTGTATTTTAAAAATAATGCACAAACACTCGTTATATAGATACAGATTTAGATGTAGATTACATAGACACAGACGTGGGTATAGCTTTAGATGCAAAACCAGATTGAGATATATACATATGTAGAATAATTGGAAGGCCACACATCAGCCTGATGTCCAGGGCTACATTGAGGGTGCAAATTTGGGAGTGGGGGTAGAAGGATGAGAAGGGAAATTTTCACTTTGTATTTTGTATATATCTGCCTTAAATGTACACACATGCGTGTAGGTAATTACGAAAAGAATGTATCTAGATATTCTGCAACTCGAAAAAAGAGTAGTGGGGGGAGGAAGAAGGGAGAGAGGGAATAAAGGAAGGAAGGGAGATAAAGGAAGATGGAAGGATCAAATATGAAGGAATTTGCATGAAAGTGATGAAGTTTTGATTTTATCCTTGAGTTGGGAAGAAATCATTACAGGCTTGTAAACAAGTAAGGGGTATTCTGAGATCTATAAGTATACATGGGATCAAGTGATTCTCAGAGTACATGGAGGCAAAAAGATCAATTAGAAATCCCTCGGAACCAACCAATTAAAAGATGATGAAGGCCTGGACTAGGGCAGTGATCCAAGAAAGCTTCTTGGAAAAGGTGAGATTTCAGATGGGGTAGTTTAACAACTCCTCATTAAGACGGGGCACAGAGTTTTGAAATGTGGAAGCAGACTTCAGCTCAGGGCATTCTGACACAAACGTCTCTTCTTTTAGCCTCTGTGCTATACAATGACTTTGCTATTGTTTTCACCATTTTGCCTATGAGGCCCAGAGAGACTTAGTGAATACGTTACAGTCACACAGCTAGTGTCCTCTGATTTTAAATTCGGTGTTCTTTCAAGATACCGTTAGATTGAGTAAGTTTCCTTCTCATAACATCCCCATGAGCTGTTTACTTTCACTTCTACTTTCATGCGAAGAAATTCAGGCTGCAGTTAAGAAAACGTTGTTCATTGTTAGTACTAAGGGCACTATGGTTAAAAAATATATATTAAGGGCTTCTCTGGTGGCGCAGTGGTTGAGAGTCCACCTGCGGATGCAGGGGACACGGGTTCCTGCCCGGGTCCGGGAGGATCCCACATGCCGCAGAGCGGCTGGGCCCGTGAGCCATGGCCGCTGAGCCTGCGCGTCCGGAGCCTGTGCTCCACAACGGGAGAGGCCACAACAGTGAGAGGCCCAGGTACCGCAAAAAAAAAAAAAAAAAAAAAAAAAAATATATATATATATATATATATATAAATTTTGGTCAGTTGTATAAATGTATTACTTCTATTTGTAAAGTTTAATTCACTAGAAATAACTTTATTTAACAATAAATATTTCTAAATTTAAAAAATAAAAAAGGAAAAGTTGTTCAATTATTGGCTGGAGGGGCTAGATGCACAGCTAGGTCATTCAATATCGAAGACCATGATCTTCCTCACGTTGCCCATGAATAGACTTTGAAACCTACTATTATAACAGAATCAATATCTGTGGTAACAGCATCCAAGTGCCATTTATTCAGTGAGGAATTGTGGTGGATGTCCTTTCAAGTGCCTGTCCAACCCATGCCTCCCAATCTAAGAACTGTGCTCACCAAAAAGCCCTGGTCCCAGAGTCGTATTTGTGCCATGTGCTTCTACTTCCTTAAACTATAGCTAATCAGGCTTGTCCCAAGTGGTAATATTAATATCCTTTCTCACAGATTTTTGGAACTGGAGCCAGGGGCTGTAGGTAATTTACCACGGTTTCTCTACACCAAGGTCATGTAAGCCCAGAACTGGGGATGCCATGTTTGGGCAGCCATTGGTGACCATGTATAAGCAAGAATAAGAAATCAGTTTTTTAAGAAAGGAAAGTGAATCAGACGCACCAAGAAGAGCAGAGATGAGAAGCCACGTGACCCCAACCAGAGAAACAAAGCATGGCTGGCTGCCTCAGTTCTTTGATGCTTTCTAGTTCACTATGAGATGCAGCTGTACATAAGTTCTTTGAGTTCCCTGAAATATCCTATTTCCTTATGTGCCTGGTCTATACATATTCTTCCATTTTCTTCTTGCCTTTCCCTTCATTCATAGAAGATTTATCTATGCTCATTGGCTCAAAGGAGGGAGGCATCTGAGTGGAAAAACCAAAGTTACCAAATATGTCTTCTTGTCCTGGATTTTCTTTTCAAAATCAATGTCCCAGGTATTCTCAGGCTTTGCAAAGAAGAGCAGATATTTAACCCAAGACATTTTCCTAGTCTGGGGATGTGGCGAGAGAGGGAAAAAATAAGAGTGCAATGTCTACGGCCCCAAAAGAGGGACCCTATTCCTTCCTTCTCAGTCACATCACCAACAAAGCAGCTAGATTCCAAAGGGGAAATCTCTCTGTGGTGGTTAATTTTATGTGTCAATTTGACTGGGCTAAGGGATGCCGAGATAGAGGTAAAACATTATTTCTGGGTGTGTCTGTGAGGGTGTTTCCAGGAGAGCTTAGCATTTGATTGAGCAGAGTGAGAGAAAAAGATCTTCCCTCACCAGTGCAGGTGGGCATCATTCAATCCGTTTAAGGTCTGAGTAGAACAAAAAGGGGAAGGAAGGGTGAATTTGCTCTGTGCTTGAGCTCCATCTTTTCCTGCCCTCAGACATCAGCGCTCCTGGTTCTTGGGCCTTCGGACCCTGACCAAGACTTTACACCATTGCTCCATTGGTTCTCAGAACTTCAGGTTTGTAGTGGAACTGCACCGACTTCCCTGGGCCTCCGGCTTGCAGACAGCTGATTGTGTACTTCTCAGCCTCCATAATTGCATAAGTCAATCTCTCATAATAAATGTCATCTATATCTATGTATTGATGTGTGTCTATATATCTGTATCTATATCTATGTCTAATCGGTTCTGTTTCTCTGGAGAACGCTGACTGACACAGACTCCATGGTGTGAATAAGTGGGTGGGACCAGGGGCAACCTCACTCTGAGCATGAAAACAAAATAGCAGAGAGCCCCTGAATCCCAAGGGCCATGTAGGCAGACATGATGGACATCTCAGCAACACTCTATGAAGGCCAGAAACTGAAAGCCGAACGTCCATTCCACCGATGCCTTCATGCAGCCTAACATCAAAACCGTACCCTGGGAGAAGGTGCATTACAGGAAGAATAGAATAGGAGTTAGTTTTCTGATGTCATTGGGGGGATCGGGGACTTGGAGAGACAGATTGTTTTAGAAAACAAAGAGAGATACTTCCTGCATTTTCAAGTTTTTAGGCTGATATCTGTACCCACTACACTTACTATTCCCTTTACTTAAGGTGGCCCAAGTGGGTCTCTCTTCCTGACAAGTTATCCTTGATCAAGATGGTCCAATGGGAAGTGAATTACCATTGTCAAGCACACCTGTTTTCGACATTCTTGTCTTGTCTCTCTGGCTAAGTCCTAAAACTGCAGGTTCCTTTCCAGTACAGGTTAGTTAACTTCAGTGTGTTTTACATCAACAAAACCAAGTCTAACCCTGATCGATTTTCTCCCAAAGACACGATGAATGTTGTGCAGATTCGGCGGCCAGTGTTCAAAGAATCCCAGTCTTCCCCCTGGTTATTCTCAGTGTTGCCCCTGACTGTCCAAAGCCATGCCTGGAGTCCAGGTGAGGATTGTGATGAGAGTTCTGACTTAGCCTGCATATCAGGTGACATGGGCTCTGATTTAACTCTCAGGTTAAGGGTTGTAAAATAATCAGTTGTGTGGTATGACTCTTCCTCCCAATTGACTCTGAGCTGTAACGTCTACCTGTACTCTCACTGCTGAGTCCTCTCATCTTCTGTTGTACCAACATTTTCCCAAACAACATCCTCACACCCTTTAGATAGTCACAACATTGGATTACCCTGCTACTCATCAGGGTATGGGCCACACAGCCAGGTGCATTTCTCTGCCCCTACAACTAACATCCTAGGATGTCTTGCCTCCAAGCTTGCCCCATTTTTAATACCCAGGTTTGGAATGTAGCTTCAAGAGTAGGTCCAGTGAAAAGTGCTATGGTTTGAGATCCTCTTCCTTTAATTCTTTTTGACTGGTCTCGGTTTTAATATGAATTTTGAAAAAGAAAAGAAAATTCCATTCTTTGTTCGATTTAATTTCTGTCAAGCCATGGCAATGGTGGCAGTCAAGGGATGGGGTTCCCTTGGAGTTACCTCCTGGGTTTCCTCCTATATATAGGTGAAGCTTTCTCAGGACCCAATGACAAGGCTCAGAGCACTAGCTCCATCCGGTCCCTTGGACTGACAGCTTGGGAACTCTCAGGACTTTATTTGCAGTGATCAACATCAAAAGGCTCCCTCCAAGCGCCATTCTCCCTCAGCAAGTTAAACCAAATGTATTCAGTAGAGGACTTGACAGAATATACTGGCCTGAATAACTGTGAGCAAATGACCTGAGGCTGTTGTACACTCCATCATCTACCCACGCCATACTCTGGGAACTCGATTTTGTGTTTGGGAGATAGTGAGGGCATGACTTTGCATGACAAAGGCAGAGCGGGGTGCAGCATGCTATATGTCTCAGCCGCTAACTTCAGTGAATCATTCATTAGCAAGGTTGGTGCCTCTGAGAGGGAGAAACACCAAACCTGATTTGAAGGAGAATTTATCACCCTGCCTGGAAGAGTAAACAAAACATAAGAGCTGTCCATCACAGCGGGGTCTGGCACCACCTGGCAGCCAACATCTGCTCCACTGGGTGACGTTCACCTTAGGCAGGGAAGAGCAAGCAGATGGCTTCTGGAAATACTCTGTGTCTTGCTGATGCCATAGAGCACTTTTCCAAATGGACCAGAAATGCCTAGGCACCTGTAGGTCCCAGAGCAGCAAGGTAGTCTTTAGGAAAATGGGTGTGTTAGTTTGTGTTCCTGATCCACCAAATGTTCCTGTGCTCTTTTTTGATGCCCCTCCTCGTGGGAAGGTTATGTATCCTCATTCCATTGACATCAGCCTTTGTCATATGAGTTACTTGAGCCAGTGAAACGTAAGCAGAAGTGTCACTTACAAATGGAAGCTTTAAGCGACAGTGTGTGGTTTACCATGTTTCTTTTCCCTTAGCCATGAATGCTCATGGACCCCAACCCAAGCTGCTCCATTAGCCTGACTGTGGATGAAGATGTAGTGCTGCAGGACTGCAGCTAAGCAATGATGAACATATAATGAGAGCCAGAAATAAACATTTGTTGTTATAGGTCACTGAGATTTGGGATCATTTATTAGCGTAGCATCCTCTAGCCTAGCCTGACTGAAAACATATCCATCAATTTCCTACACACACACATTCTGATATGTTTCATTCTGAGATGAAATGTACCAAAGTGGGGCTGCTGTTTTGTAAGTTTTGCTGAAACAACTCTTCCAGTTTTTATTTACAGGTGTCTCTGTCTAGTCCCTGGTAATTAGTGCACAGGGCTACATAGGGAAAAAATCTGGTAGTAGCCATCATGCTGGATCCCCAAGAAATTCTTAACTATAATCACTATGTCTAGACACTGGGTCAAGTTTATCACACCTGACTTATTTTTCTAACAATGGAATCACTTTCACTCTCTCAAAAATAATTTTCTGAAAATGAATCAGGCCGCCAATGACCTCAAACATATGTGAGTCTCCATTAGAGGTGATATTCAAAATATCTAATAGTTGGCATGGAGTTACAATAAATTGATATAGTGGTATACTCAGAAGGGTCATCCCTAACTAAATTTTACATTACATATTTACTAGCATTTTTTTCACATAGTGTTATGTTTTAACTTTTTCCATTTAATGTATTAAGCTATCTGGGATTTTTTTTTTGGTGCACAGTATTAAATGGGAATTTAAACTTTGTTCCCAAATAGTCAACCATTTGCCTCAGAGTCATTTATTGAATAATCTATCATCCTGTTGCTTATTTAAAATGCTAACATCCTTGTGTAATAAATACATATTTGTACTTAAATCCATTTCTATGCTTTCTTTTCTGTTCCAAAGATCTGCTGGTCTCTATATGAATGATACAGTTTCAGTAGACTTCATCATATGTTTTAATAACTAGAGTGTATCACATTGTATTTCTTTTGGAAATATTCTTGGCTATAATCCTATGTCTTCTTACAAATGAACTATTAAATTATTTTTTCATCCTCTTTGCCTTTAAAAACTATCTTGGTATCTGTACTGGGATATCCCTAAACTTCATATTAATTTTAGGAAATTAGATAGAAATCTTTATGAAATTCCATGTTTCTATCCAAAAACTTGATATGTCTCTTCATTATTTGACTCTGTTTATTTTTCAGTCTTCTTTTATGTCCCCCAGTCAAGTTTATATTATTTCATAAGAATTCTACTCTTACATTTTTAAGTTTATTCCTAGACATTTTATTTTTGGGTCATTATGTGAATGGCACCTTTAAAATCCATTCAATTTTTTCACTGTTTCTTTCTTCAGGCATATTTGAAAGTTGTTAATTTTTTAATATTTCTCTTGTGTTTGGTCACCTTATTGAGCTTTCATTTTAATCCCAATAGTTTTTAAGTTGATTTTCATGGGTTTTCAAGGTAGACTTTCCTATCACTTAAAAGTAATAACTTTGTCTCTGCTTTTCCAATATGTATACTGATAATTTCTCTTTTCTTATTTTATTATGTTGGCAAGAAGCTCTAGAACAATGTACAGTACGTTTTTCTATAACTGAATTATTTTGTTTTAAACACATTGTAAAAGTTTCAAAGATGCATTTTAAATGTAGACTCCATTGGAAAAAAGGTAATCGTGGAGCTAGAGAGTTTTAGATTTACAACATTTTTTGTCCTGCAGGGATTTGAAGAATAATACTTTGAGTGTATTTTTGTTATTATAAGCTAAAAATGCCAAATCAAAATTGACAAAAGCGGACCTAAACATTGCCTTATTTTTTCTTCATTCTACATACTCAGCTATTTCTTGGCCTCCTCTATCATCCATGACCTTGACTTTGAAGTTTTGATTGATATTCAACAACAAAATAAAATAATGCAACATAAAAGCACAGCTAACCTCTAAAACAAAGCAAGTGTGTGTCTCTTGTCTACACAACAGCTTTTTTCTCTATGCATATATAGAAATGGAGATTTTGTTGTAACTTTAGTGGACCACATGGTATAAACTGTGTTCCCTAATTAATTAGTCGTGTTTATCTAATTCTTGTTTTGAAAACTTATTCTGTTGTGGAAATGCTTATAATAGTGATAATTGCTGCCATTCTTGTCTTGACCCTGACTGCAGTGGGATAGACTCTACTGTCTTACTTTGCACTGTTAAGTACAATGTGGGTAATATCCGGTTTAATATGGTCAATGATTAACAGCTTCAGGTATAGGCTCGCCTTTCTACTCTCTAAAAATGACAAAGACACTAAAGATGAATATTTACAGCAAAAATAAATAAAACATACAAAATCTTCAATGCCTAAATCTGGGGAGAATTTAATTCAATTATAGGGTAAATGGATCTAAACTTATAAAAATTAAGACCTGCTTGGGTTTCTGTTTCTGTTGATTCATGAAAGCAAGAGCACCAGAAAAAGGTAAAAGAAATTTTCACCAGTCCAGTACTTCCCCTGGCTCAGGGATGTGGTGACTGTAACCATCAGAGAACTGGTCAACCCTACTTCAAGGACGGCCCAACATATTCCTACGTTCAGACAGAGGGGCAAGTGTGAGAGGACAGTGGAAGTGGATTGAACTTGTGGAGGTGTTGTACCACATGGTACCAGTCTGGTAGCCACACGTGACAGCAATTGCTGCTTTACAGGTAGAATTTCAGTTCAGAGATGTGTGAAAGCTGGCCGTGGGTTTAGGAGGAAGATGTCACTTCAGAGGATAGGGGTTCACGAGGAAAGGAGCTGAATACAAACAGGATTTGACTGGAGCGCTACGCCCTGCCTTTGGTTGGCAGTTTGGGAAGATCTCTTAAGCTCCAACCCATCTTTCTCTCCCTCTTGGGCTTCTTCAGTGGCTCCCCAAGGGTCTCCCTGCTCCTTCCCTTGTTGCCTCCCATAGTCTATCTTGCAAACAGAAGCCACTGAGATTCCTTTAAAATGTAAGTCAGATCATGTCACTCCTGCTCAAAATGCTACGGATGGTTCTCATGTCACTTGGATATAAAGTTCAAACTCCTAACCATTGTCTCAAAGCCGTAGTGGTCGAACCCCTACCCACCTATGTGTCTGAGTTCCTATCCTAACCACTCTCCTCTCTCTCACTCTGCTTCAGCCAAACACACCTCTTGCCCTTCTTCAAACACTCCAGACAAGCCCATTTCTATCTCAAGTCATTTGTACTTATGGTTCCTTCTTCCCTAGGATATATCTGCCAGGGTTGTTTCCTCAATTTTGTTGGGTTTCTGCGCAAATGCCAACTTATTAGGGAAGAGCTGTTTGCCCCTCTTCCTTGAGGCTGCTTTGTTTCCCTTCCATAGCACTTATCACACATATTTGTTAATGATTTTCCTCCCCCCAACTAGGATATAGTTCCCACATGAGTAGGAATTTGGTCTCTTTTGTCTGTTGATATAAATGCAGTGTCTAGAACAGTACTTGGCACAGAGTCGGTGCTCAATAAATATTCGTTGGATGGATGAAGAATGCATGGGTGGTTGGATGAATGGATGGAGGGGATTTAGATACCATAAGGGTAAACAGAGAAAAAAAAGTTTTTAATGTGGGATTTTTATGAACTCCTGAGCCTGAAAGATTTCTTCTTTTTCAAGAATGAGGAAAGGGAAAGACAATATTAAAAAAAACCTGCCAGCCTAATAATCTGCCTTTGTAGGTAATCATTTTCATACACTCTTTATGCTTATAGAATTTTCTTTATCCTGAAAGATAGCCCAGAGTTCATTTCTTTCTGTTAAATTTTCCCACAACTAGCTGGAACCTGTACATCAGTAGGTTTGGTTCATTCTCTGTTCAGGAGTGCTGTATTCAGTTTTGTCTGTATTATATAAAATTCATTCTCTCTCTTTCTCCCAACAACTAATTCTTTGTATCGTGAATCTCCAGCCTCTAGCCTCTAGACATAAGTTGTAACATTCTTCTCTTTGTTTTCATTGCCTTTTCTTGTATTCTGCATTCTAGAGCTTCCCAAGTTTATGAGTCATATATCAGCGACTTCGTTTTCTAATGTCATTTAACATTCTGCACTGCCATTATTGGTTTTCTTGTATTTTCCCTTTATCCCAGGCTACAATTTCATCACAGGCTGCTGTGATATCATCCTGTCTTTCTACTTTCACTTCATAGAGAGTGGAAAGTACGTGTTACCTAAAATGTACTTCTATTTTTTTCTAAAGATATCTTCTTTTGAATCCTATATTTTCTTTCCTTTTTTATGTTGAAATATCTTTCCGTGGGTCTCAAGTTGTTTCTTTTTCTTATTTTTTAGGCTTGATGGAAGATATTTCGATCCTTGCCTCATATTTATGAAAGATAGTGTGAGCCATCTCCTTAAGTTCTCTCCTGTCCATCTGGACGCTTCAATAGCATCATGATTTTTTTCATTATCAGTTACAGGATCTAACAGACTGTACAGATTGGATAAGAATCAAGGTGCTATAGAAGGTCTCTGCCTTACTTTTTCTTTGTATTTGGAAAAGCTACTGAGCTGGGCACCAGTTATGTTCATTTTATAGTCTATGAATCTTAACCTCTGTTTCAAGTAGACACAGTGGTTCTACTGACCTTCCTAGTGATGCTGCCAACTGGATCAGGGGAAATCATACTATGTCATGGACGAGTCTTCTTGTTTTCCAGCTTCTGTTAGCTGTTACCACCTTTGACCATGGAAGCAGCAGCTTCTTGACTGATAAATGAAATTCATATGTAGTTTTTCCCCTACATACCATGATTTATCCTTCCCTCTAGACAGTTCCTCTTCACATTTGAAAAGCAGTGCAGTGTTCTTCTTAACTTTGCACATCTCTTATTGTGACCTTTGCTGCCTTCTTGTAATAGTCAAGCTTCCCTAGAGAAACAGAACCTATAGAATACATATAGGTATAAAAGAGATTTATTGTGGGAATTGGCTCACATAATTATGAAGGCTGAGAAGCTCCATGATATACTGTCTGCAAGCTGGAGGACCAGAAAAGCTGGTGGTGTAATTGAGTCAGAGCCCTAAGTCCTGAAAAGGGGGAGCTGCTAGGGTAAGTCCCAAAGCCTGAAAGCCTGAGAACAGCGGGGATGGCCAAGGGCAGGAGAAGATGGATGTCCCAGCTCAAGAAGAGACAGAAAGAATTCACCCTTCCTCTGCCTTTTTGCTCTATGTGGGACCTCAGCAGACTGCATGATGCTCACCCACATTGGTGAGAACAGATCTTCTTTACTCAGTCTACTGTTTCAAATGCTAATCTCTTCTAGAGACTCTCACAGACTCTCACATCCAGAAATAATATTTTACCAGCAATCCCAAGCATCCCATTGTCCAGTCAAGTTGACACATAAAATTAGCCATCACACTGCCTTTAATCTAGTCCTAGCTTCTCTAATTCTAGGAGAAATTTCTTGATGTTTGTAGCATGTATACGCCATCTTCTCTAATTTCCCTTATACATCTCTTTGTGTACTCCTTGGGTCATTTTTGGCAAGACCTTAGAAATTGAGAGAAGAGGGAGAAGAGTTGGACCATTGTTTTTGGATCTCCATAATTCCATGCCTGTGACCTAGTAGAAAATTAATAAATATTTGTTGGATGCATAGATAGATGAATGTAGAAGACCCAAGAGATTGGATGATCTCCCCCAATCCTCACAGATCATATGTGATCTGTGATTCTGATCCTTTTAATAAGGTTCTTGTTCAGATCTATTCATGCTTCAAAGCCTGGATTAAATACTTTTTTTTCCTGTAAAGATTTTTCTGTTCCCCTAAGTCTGAAGTAGTTTTTCCCAGACTGCGCTCCCAGAGTGCTTTTCTCTGTATCTCTCTTACTACTTTGATCTTTATGTTATAGTTATTTATGGACCTTTCTTATTTTACCTATACCTATACAAAATAAAAATACTTCCTCTTTAGATGGGGCAGATTTTGATACCCTCTAGCATCTTTACAGGGCTTAAGATTGAAAAAGGAAAGCAAGTTTGAATTAAGTCAGCCCATAAGATTGCTTCCCAGCATTCCCAAACATGTCCTGGGAATCCCAGCCATTCCATGAGCAAGAGGACACATCTGAACTGTTGGCCTTTTAAAGCAAGTGTTGGCAAGCTTTTTCTATAATAAGAGCGAGAGTAAATATTTTAGGTTTGTAGGCCTAAAAGTATCTGTCACAACCACTCAAGTCTTTTGTTGTAGCATGAAAGCAGCTGTTGACAAAATTTAAATGAATGGGTGTGGCCACATTCCAATAAAACTTTGTTGACAAAAGCAGGCAGTGGTCCTTGGGCCATTGTTTGCCAACCCCTCTTCTAGATTATGGACTTCTTCACCAGGAAAATGGAAAACAGGAAGGATTTTCTGTTCTGCTGTGGATCTACACTTGACAGGCCAGCTGACCACTGTGGAAGGAGGAAGGTCTCCCCAACAACCAACCAGCACCACATTTGCCCTTGTGTAGCTGTCTTCATCAACCACCAGTAGAGCGGGGTTACTGAAAGTTTAGAGGTAGCATACAGAAGAAAGTCTGCACATCCAATCAGATATTATCAAATGTTGTGGGAGAAGTGACCTATTTCTCAAAAAGTCAGTATGGAAACATCTCATAAAACAATCTTTAGAAAATCCAATAGCAAGCCCCACTCTATGGCATATTTTAAAGATGTCCCATCTGTGATTTTTCCCTGGCTAACACAGGTTCCAGCTAAGGCAGCTGTTTGCAGAATCTTATGGCAGCTAACTCTGCAAACTGACCTACTTCTTCCAAACTCAGCTTTGCAAATTGCATGGTTTGAAAAGGCCCTGTGTGTGACAGGTTTCTTTTTCAGAGACTGCAACCTGGCTGCTATTTCATTATTGCCAACTTTGAGATTTGCCTTGATGGTTTCCCAGGTTTTATAGAAATGCTTAAGGAAAAAATAGGCAATCAATAAAACATTGTCATGTGCTGAACATGAGGACGGTTTTTCTGGGTTCCCATCACATCCTCCCAGACTATGTCTATCTTAGGGCCAGATTTATAACTTGCTCATTCATCTGAGTGTCAACCACAAATCCTAGTACAGTGACTTTAATACAGTAGCTGCCCAATAAATATCAGTGCAGTGATGTGTGCATATACAAGTGGGGATGAGAAGGAATGAGGAAGAGGACAGAGACAGAAAGTGTGGGCAGGAGGCAAGAATACTTTCCTTTGCTTGTTCTTCAGGTAGATCAGCTCCATTCATTCATTCACTCATTCATTCATCGATAAATATTTATTGAGTACCTTCCTTGTGTCAGGTATTCATATAGTCATTGGACATGCCCCACCACTAATAGGTGCACAAAATCTGCTGGGTCAACATTGGAAATGATTTCATAGAAGCCTTATGTGGGGTTTGATTCTCAAACTAAAGGTGTAAATTTGAATTCTGAGTATGACTCTTACTAGTATCCGTGACTCTGTCATTAATAAAAATCACAGATATTTTCGTACCATTTTACCGCTGTTGCAGATATATAGAAATATTATTGATGCTCTTCCTCACTTTAAAATGAGTTATTAGACCCACAGCTGGATCTTTTTTATTTAATATGTTAATTAAAAGCACATATATTCCCATATTACAGATTTGGGGTTCTTTCTGTAATTGATAACTGTATTTCAAATAATCAGTTTCCCTTATGTATTTTATTTTAAGTACTTAAAAACATTATTTTGAGAAGGAGTCTACAGGTTTCACCAAACTCCTAAAGGGGCCGATGGCACAGAAAATGATTAGGAGTCCCTCTCTTAGAATCATATAACATTTCTGCTTTAAGAATCTGAAAGCAAAGAATGTGAAAGGACCCCTTAATCTTCATTAGATCGGCACAGAATAGAGAGCAGTTAAAATAGTTATTCCTATTAGTTTCTTTTCCAGTTTTACTAAGGTATAATTGACAGATAAAAGTTGTTTATATTTGAGATGTACAAGTTGATGTTTTAATGTACATATACATTGTGAATAACCACCACAATCACGCTAATTAACATATCCATCACCTCACATAGTTACCATTTTCTTTTTCTTTTTTGTGGTAAGAACACTTAGGATCGGGAATCCCCTGGTGGTCCAGTGGTTGAGACTTTGCACTTCCACTGCAGGGGGCACAGGTTCGATCCCTGGTTGGGGAACTAAGATCCCCGTAAGCGGCATGGCTCAGCCCCCCAAAAAACAAAAACAAAACAAAACAAAATACTTAATATCTACCCCCTTAGCAAATTTCAAGTATCAAATATAGTATTTTTTTTTTCCTTTTTTTTTTTTTTTTTTTTTGCGGTACGTGGGCCTCTCACTGCTGTGGCCTCTCCCGTTGCGGAGCACAGGCTCCGGACGGGCAGGCTCAGCGGCCATGGCTCACGGGTCCAGCCGCTCCGCGGCATGTGGGATCTTCCCGGACCGGGGCACGAACCCGTGTCCCCTGCATCGGCAGGCGGGCTCTCAACCGCTGCGCCACCAGGGAAGCCCAAATATAGTATTTTTTAAAACTTATTTTAATTGAAGTATAGTTGATTTACAATGTCATGTTAGTTTCAGGTGTACAGCACAGTGATTCAGTTATACATATATATATTCTTTTTCAGATTCTTTCCCCCTATAGGTTCTAATACAGTATTATTAACTGCAGTCATAGTGCTGTACATGAAATGGGAAGATGCTGGTCAAGGGCAAAAAGTTCCAGTTATGCAAGATGAATAAGTTCTGGGGATCTATTAATCTAATAAGATTTGAATGCTTCTGAGTTTTTTGAAATCTTTGGTGGTGATCAGTAGGAACCAGAATGAAGAAACCACCAACAGCCTGCGGTTGAATTCTGAATTCAATTCTGAATTGAAAAAGGCAGGAGGTATTTTTGTTGTTTATTTTTGCTTATTTGTAGCACATCTATATATTTTTATATTTTCAAAGCATTTTATTGATCATTTCTATGTTTTTGGACTGGAGGGCAGAGATCTCTGATGTACTCCCCTTACCATGTTACTTAGAAGTCTTCAGTCCATTTTGATATGTTGCCATTATGGGGTTTCTAAGAGGTAAATTTGATGGCTCCCCAGTTCCTGCAGAATGAAGTACTAATTCCTCAGCATGGCAAAAAAACTTGGCTTCATCCAATCTTTCCACTTTGATGACTGGCCATTCCCTTACCTAACTGCATGTTTCAGTCATGTTTCTCTCTTCTCATAATGTCTGATGAGTTAATATCATGAGTTAATACTCAAGGCCCAGAAAAAAATCATCTCCTCTCTCTAGCTTTCCATGAGGCCGATTAATTATTCTTCATCTGTGTTTCCAAGCACTATAAGTAGTGGTCTATTAAAGCATTTAATCACACTATACCCTAAGTATATAAAGACACTATATACTGTCTTTCTTTGCTACCTGACTTTAAGTCCATCTAAAATTTGATGATCTATTCTTCATCTTTGGAATCTCATGACTTAGTATACAGTGGGTGTTCAAATATATGTAATTTGTTGAATTATAACTTATATCAATTCTTCACTCTCTCTGAAAGCATGTTTCTGGTGTATATTCCATCTCATTCCCTTGGGGCAGTCGATCAAAATCTGTAGAGCAACAGAGAACTTGAATATAGAGTGAATTAACTTTGGTTTAATTCACACAATCAAATATTCTCAGGTTAGGAAGACATACTAAGAGCTATGCAGTCCAATAACCCAACCATCATACTGATATTCTCTACAACTTCTTAACCTAGCAATCACCTAGAATTTGACATCTTCTGTTTGGCCTGTCTTCACCCCATGCACACGTCGTAATAGCTGGCTCCCTTTCCTAGCGCTGTATCTCCACTCTCTCTCTGAGGCCTCCGAGCTCTGCAAAGTTCAACAGTAGTGAAAAGGGATTTAGACTCCAATGTTTCTCAGATGTCTTCCAGCCTCCAGCCATTCCCCTTCTAAACCAGCAAATGATGGTTGAGTTCTGGCAAGGTCCCTTCTATTCATTTTCTACTGTAATTTTAAGAAAGAGAGTTTGACTAGCCCTTTTGCATTGATTCCTTTTGTACTCTAGGCGATACCCTCCTGGCAGGACTTCACATGCTGGGAATAATATTATTCTTTCCTACAAAGGAAAATGATGTTTGCCTCAAATTCATCTCTCTCCAACATGTCTGCTTTGGAAACCAAAAGAAGTGAGGATGTAATGCCCAGCACAAAAACAGACATCTGACACTCACGGTCACACACCATCAATTCAGCCAAATAACTTCATTCTCCAAATGCATAACACCTCTTACATTTGGACAGCTGTCACCAAACAGACATGGACTCAGAGACCTTCCCAGACAAATCCTTTAGCAGAGCCATGTGGGGGAAGAGGTGAGCCTGTTTGGAGAACTGAGGTTTTCATCTCGGGGGATTTCACTTCAACTTTCAGAGGAACTGCCTACATGTGCTGCTCTATGTCTTTTATTTGTTTATGTGGTTCCTGGGCATATAGAAGACAGGAAAGAATTGTGCTGGAAAGGACGGAGCTGTGATGCAGTAGAAAAAAGAGCTAGGTGTCAGAAATAAAATGGGAAGTGTAAACAGACCTGAAATAAACAGTTTAGTATAAGTCTATTCTTGTATCATCCCACAGACATGTAAAATGCAATCTCCAAATTGAAAGGGATGCACACACTGGGTTCTCACCCTGCAAGTTCCCATACAAAAAATCCAAAGCAAAATCTTTGAGAAAATATAAAATTAAGTCTCTAATCTAGACTGCAGCTATAAAGTTATAAGTAAAAGCCAGAGACAGAGTCTAAAGAAATGGTGTTCCTCCAGCTACATTCAATTTTCCATGGCCCTTAATGTCATTGAATACCTGCTCTGCACTAAGAAGCTGTGGAGATTGGCACAAGTTATACCATCTCTGCCTCTCAGTTTCCTTATTTGTTAAATGGGGGATAATAAAACCTATGTGATAAACTTTAGATGAACCAATATTTCCAAATATAAGTCCAAAGGATTGGACTATTCAAGCCCATCCCAAGAGAGACTGGGGAATTACAAAATCTACTTTTCATCACTTATTCCATTGTTCCATTGCTCCATTGCAAGAATTTAGTAATACAGCATATGTGAAGATTCCCTTGGGATGAGAGCAAAGATAAGAAAAATAAAAATAAAAATGAAGCATCAAGTAATAAGAAGCAGCCACCTCCCCAGAAACCGTGTGCAGTCTTGTTGTCCATTGCCTAATTGTTTGCCAAAGCCAGAGACCACTCAAGGGGAAAAGTGGTCGTGTGTGGCAGTGAGGAGCACGGATTGTTGTCGAGGACTGGCCTCCCCAGCAAGCAGAAGCCTCATTCCCAGCCATCTGAAAAGAAAAACCGTACCACAGGAAACCCCAGAGAAACTATTGGTCTCCTCTGTGCCACTGACTTCTGTTTCCTCTTTCTTTGGACTGCATATGGAGTCACTATTCCAATTCTGCTAACTTAAATCTATCCTGCCATTTGTGAAGGACAAAGTCCGGCATGGGGAAGTCAGCTTTCTCACTGAATTCTCTCCCAGCTTGGGGATTAGGAATTATTACACCCGATTCGCAGATGAAGAAACTGAGACTCAAGGAGAAATCACTGATCAATGCCACATAGTTAATAAAAGGAGGAGCTGAGTGTCTTTGTGGTAGCCAAGTAAAGGCTTTGGGTCATTTTCTCATCCCCATTTAAATAGTCATTGTGGTTATTTATTATATCTGCTCATAAGGTGAACCTGAGCCTGACATTCTTCAAGCTCATTTCTCTTCATGGAAAGTAGCATCAGGGGTTCAGCAGCACAGTTATGAATCTCCATTTACAGATGGAAATCAATGAATCTTAGATATTCAAGGTCATTGAAGATTCAAGAGAGAACAGGAATGGAAATATCTAGCCAAAACTCCAAACTGAAATTTACTCCTTTTGATAAATCTCAAATTACTAGCTATAAGATGCTGGGTAAGTTACTTAACCTCTCTGAGCCCTTACTCTTAATCTGCACAATGGGAATAATAATGCTAATCCTACACACTGTTATGATGAGAATAATAAGTAGTGATTATTATTGAGGATTACCTTGGGCTAGACATTATTTAAGTGCTTCTTATATTTTCCACCTATAGCTAAATGCAAGATTCTATCTCCATGATGAAGGAGTAAGTTTCAATAGACTGATGCTCCTACAGAAAACAGCTATAAACTTGGGACAAAGTACCCCCTAAGACAACCACCTGAAGGGTCTAGAGTGTGAACAAAGGCAAAAGATTTTGGAGGAGAGTCAAAACCTGGAAGATGAAATCATGATAAAGTGAGTTTCCCATTGGGGATAGGGGCTTTGACCTGATGGCAGACTCCAGTCATAATTTAGGGAATCTAAAACCATAGAAAACCCAATTTTCTGACCTAAGGAACAAAGGGATGGAACCTGGAGCAACTATGGCTGCTGAAGACTGAGGAGGCAATCTCAAAATAAGGAGAGAATCAGAGAAGAATAACACTAAATTCTGCATACAGATTCTGCCCCAAGTCTCAGGCCTGAACCACATATGCATGGGCTATAAATAGCCCAGCTAAATATAAAATATTAAAACTGAGATTTGAGTTGCCACCCACCTAACCAAATTAATGCAGGTTATACACACTAATACTCTTTGGAGAAATATAACTGAATTCGCAACATTCTCAATGTCCAGAACACAACTCCAAACCAGTCCACATATACACAATAAAGAAAATGTGACCCATTCTCAAAAAAAAAAAAAAAAGACAGTCAACGGAGGCCAACACTGAGATGTCTCAAATATTAAAATTACCAGGGCTTCCCTGGTGGCACAGTGGTTCAGAATCCACCTGCCAATGCAGGGGACACAGGTTTGAGCCCTGGTCCGGGAAGATCCCACATGCCGCCGAGCAACTAAGCCTGTGCGCCACAACTACTGATCCTGCGCTCTAGAACCCGCGAGCCACAACTACTGAGCCTGTGCTCTAGAGCCCACGAGCCACAACTACTGAGCCCACGTGCCACAACTACTGAAGCTCACATGCCTAGAGCCCATGCTCCACAGCAAGAGAAGTCACCACAATGAGAAGCCCGTGCACCACAACGAAGAGTAACCCCTGCTCGCCACAACTAGAGAAAGCCTGCATGCAGCAACAAAGACCCAACACAGCCAAAAATAATAAATAAATAAATTTTAAAAATAAAAAATAAAATGATCAGACAAGGACTTTAAAATGGTATAAATATGCTCCACAGGTAAAGGAAAATATGCTCATAATGAATGAAAAGATAGGATAACTCAGAGAAATTGAAAATATGAAAAAGGATCAGCTGGAAATTTTAGAACTAAAAACATGGTATCTGAAATTAGAATTTATTGGATGGGGTTAATAACAGAATGGAAATGACATAGAAAAGAGTCAGTAAAAGTAAACTTGAAGATAGATAAATAGAGATTACCTAAAATGAAGAAAAGACAGAAAAAATACTGGAAAAAATGTACAGGGACTTTTGGGAGTGTGGGAATCAAAAGATCTAATATATGGATTTTTAGAGTTGCTGAAACAAAGAGTAGAAAAAATAATTTGAAGAAATAGTGGCTAAAAACTTCCAAAATTTGGTGAAACACATAAATTTACAGAATCAAGGAGGTCAGCAAACAAAACATATATGAAGAAAACGATGCCTGGGCCTATCATAATCAGACTGCTGAAAATCTATAACTAAATTCTGGGAGCAATGTCTGTCTAGAGCTCATCTCTGTGTAGGAGTGTTAGCCTTTCAAGACCCTACTGTCTGTTTCATCAGAGAAATAGCTTGTCTCAAATATTTTTACTTCTCATTACTCTACACAGCCACCTTAGATGCAATGATTTTTCCCATTTTACAGATGGAGGAACTGAGATATACATAAATGACACTGATTGCCTGGTATCATATATAAAATAGGTGGTGGGAGCAAGGCTTGCGCCTGGCTCTAACTTCAAAATCCATACAATTAACCATACTGACTGGCTCCAGCGTGAGAGAAGTTAATAGCTGTGAAAGTATCACGACAGTATCTTGTGCTCAAAAATTACTAATTACAATCCTCCCTTTATTCCTTGTTTCTTGGTGGCCTTTGTTGTTAACACCCTCAATCAATCAATAGCTATTTATTCATAATCTAATATTTATTTATTCATAATCTAACTCTTCATAAGTACCATATTAGTTTCCTATGGATGCTGTAACAAACTGGGTGGCTTAACACAACAGAAATGTATTATCTCACAGTTCTGGAGGCCAGAAGTCTGAAATCAAGGTGTTGGTTGGGCCCCACTCTGACTTTTCTTTGCTCTTTCCAGTTTCTAGCAGCTCCAGGTGTTCTTTAGATTGTGAATATATAACTGCAACCTCTGCTTTTATTTTCACATGGCTTTCTCCTTGGTGTCTGTGTCTTTAATAGAGACACTTGTCTTTCTATTTAGGTCCCATATGGGTAATCCAGAATGATCTCATCTCAAGATCTTTATCTTAATTACATCTGCAAAGAACTTTTTTCCAAATAAAGTAACATTCTCAGGATCTGGAAGTTAGGATTTGGACATATCTTTTGAGGGGGAAGCCATTATTTAACCTGCCACAAATACCAAACCCAGTTTTGTTGTACCATAAGGTTAAAATTAGAAAGGCATGTAAATCATTGCCACTTCTTAAAAATGCTCACAATCGAATGTGGAAATAAGACATTCATAAAAAATAATCATATAATTTTTTTTAATATAAAAACTTAAAAAAAAACTTTTAAAGTAATTCTAGGCACACTGCTAGGTACACATGGGTTTCCATCTACAGGGCCATGTTGGGTAGATATTATCTCCACTTCATAAATGAGATACTTAAGAGCCAAGAAGATGATGTGCATATCCCAGGTCATTCCCTCAGTATCATGTAGTGGTTACAGGCACTTTGGGACTCATCTTCCTGTAAGAAGAAGATAATACCACCTCCCTCGGAGGAAATTACATCAGTGCATGGAAATCTATTAGCGCAATATCTAGTACACAGTAAGTTCTCAAAGAAGAAAGCTTAAAAAAAGTTTTAAAGGAAGCTAATCTTGGTAAATGGTCAGTATGGGATTCAGACGATGATGTGCCTGGCCCCAAACCCATGTTCTTTTTATTTTACCACAAAATATCAAACAGAAAAGCTAGGACACTTACATTACCTATTCTCTCTGCACAGAATGCTTCCCCCAAATCCTTAATCCTTCTATGGCTGGAGGGGGGGCAGATGCTGCTACTTTATTCTCCTTCTTCTTCATCTTCTTTTAATAAAGTCTTTACTGAGCCATAACTCATATGCCATAGAACATCACTATTTAAAGTACAGAATACAATTCAGGGGTTTTTTAGTATCTTCACAAAGCTGTGCAATTATCACCACAATCAATTTTAGAACGTTTTTCTCTCTCCTCCAAAAACCCATAGTCACTCCCCTTCTCCCCACTTCCTGCTGTCCCTAGACAAACATTAGTCTACCTGCTGGCTCAGTCGCTTTGCTCCTTGTGAACATTTCATATAAATGGAATCAGTGGCCTCTTGTGAGTGGCCTCTTTCACTTAGCATAATGTTTTCAAGGTTCATCCATGTTGTAGCATGTATCAGTACTTCATTACTTTTTATTGCCAAGTAATATCCCATTGTATAGGTATACCACATTTTATTTATCCATTCATCATTCGATGGACATCTGGGTTGTTTCCACTTTTTGACTACTACAGTCATGCTTCTAGGAACATTCACATACAAGTGTTCGTGTGGGCACGTGTTTTCATTTCTCTTGAGTATATACACAGGAGTGGATCTGCTGGGTCATATGCTAACTCTATGTTTAATTTTGCGGGGGGCGGGGGGGAACTGCCAGACCCTTTCCAAAGTAGCCACATCCTTTTACATTCTCACCAGCAGCATATGAGGGCTCCAATTTCTCCATGTCCTTGCTTACACTTCTCATCTGTGTTTTTTATTATAGCTCCCTTAATAGGTGTAAAGTCGTATCTTATTACAGTTTCAAATTGTATTTGACTGATGGCTAATGATGTTGAACAACTTTTCATGTGTTTATTGGTCACTTGTATATTTTCTTTGGAGAACTATCTATTCAGATCATTGGCCCTTTACTTAAAAAATAAAAATTAGGTTGCC
Organism: Orcinus orca; assembly: GCF_937001465.1. Lineage (NCBI taxonomy): Eukaryota > Metazoa > Chordata > Mammalia > Artiodactyla > Delphinidae > Orcinus > Orcinus orca. The sequence continues at coordinate 69,128,031 of NC_064574.1, read as the reverse complement.
TTTTTCACTGCATCACTTCCATGGCAGCACAAAAGCTTTTCATTTTGATCAAGTCCAATTAGTCTATTTTTTCTAACATTCCCTGTGCTGACTTCTTGATACTCAGGTCACCCTGTATTGTTTTCCTCATGGCTTTTATGCTTACTGATATTTATTTATTTATAGGTATCCCTGGTTCTTTTTTGTCTCCCACTAGACGATTAGCACTCTGAAGGCAGAAGCTTATCTATTGTGCTCACTGCTCCATCCTCTGTGCCTACAATAGTCCTTTCCCAAAGTAGACACTTCATAAATATTCTATATAAATAAACATAAGATTCTTTGTACTGTCTCAGCAAAAAGTAGACTGTGAGGGACAACACGTTAGCCATGAGAAAAGTGTATGATTAAGTGATGAGTTTATCTATTCCCTCCCCCCAAATCGGTTTTAGGAGCAACCCCTGCAGCCTCTGTCCATTTTCACCTAGAACCAAGGCACTGCAGATTGTGGGGAAGCAAAGGCCCTTGCTCAGAAGTTGCCTGGGATGGGCATGGGCAGCTTGTATGGAAATGAGACTGAGCTATGTTAGGCAACATCTGCTCATTGAAACCAGCCAATGACAGCTCACACAGCCACCAGCCTCACACAGCTTTATTCCGAGGACTGACAGCCATTGCACGTCCCTGAAAGGCTCCCACTTGGATGCGGTTGGTAGTAAACCCAATAGTTGCTCAACTCCACAAGCTAATGGATCATTGGCCGTTAGCATTGCTTACCTCCTACACCACATTCCAGGCTCAATCTCCTCTCTGCAAATTGCCATCATCCGCAAGGTTTGTTTTCAGATGGTTTTCTTTCCTGGTTAACTGTGTAAAAAGAATATAGTTGGTCCATTTCACTCAAAAAATAAGGCTCTTCAATGGCCCATTTTATCTTCTATGCATCTCAGGTCTATAGCCTCCTCTTATTGTAACAATTTAAAGGAGACTCCTGGAAGGATTTTATGCCAGAGAATAATATTAAGGATGTAATGTTAATGGGAAGAGTGATGTTACCAAAATGTCAGTCCCTGACTCATCCAGGTGTGGTCAGTGAGGCCCTTCACTCCTAAACTCAGTTCAGTCCAGTCCTTTAACCAAAACGCACCAGGGAGTTTTCTCGTGGTCCACTAGGAACCTCAGCCTTTCAGTTGGTTGGGGAGGAAGACCTCGCTAGACTGCAACTGGTGGATTTGGAAGAAATCACCCAATTTATCTAGGTTGGCCTAGTCTATGATTAGGTTTGTTTTTTTCTTCTGCCTCATATTCCATTTCCAAGTCAGAGCTAGAGCCTTCAGTCTGGTTGCCACCATCAATACCTGAGTCCTATTCATTTTTGGTCAGTAGTTCTCATCATTGCGTACTTGCCTATTACAATGACATGGGGAGTTTTCCAAAACTGCTAATGCCCAGGCCAATTAAGTCATCATCTCTGTTTATGGAGACCAGGCATCTGATATATCTAAAGCTCCCTTGGTGATTCTAATGTGCAGCCAAAGTAAAGAACCATGTTTAGCCTCAGATGAGGTCAGGTGACATTAAGAAGGAACCATTCTCCTATAACACCACTGCCAACAGCTGCCTGACTTTGAACACTAACTGATAGGGTAGTCCCAGTCTGAGTTTGTCACTCTCTTGTAGTTGGACAGGGATCAGACTGATTTCATGGTGGTGCCTCAATCTTCCATCATGCCGTATCTTAGTTTACTTCTCCTTGCTGTTGACCCAGTTTCTGAATACCTAAGCATGTCTAAGTGTTCTAGACAGGCTGGGGTTGAACTCGTGGCTAAAGCTGAGTCTATGGCATTAAGTAGGGTCACTGGGAGGACTATAGCATGGCCAATGAAGATGGAGGCCCAATCTCTTGAATGAAATAAAAATTGGGCCAAGCTCTATATGCAAGTAGTGTTTTTTTTCAGACCATGTGGGCATTGAAAAATTGCCTGGGACTCTGAATTTGATGCCTGGTGACTGATTACCAGCAACTTATGTAAAGACAGTCTTCTCCAGTGGCTTACTGCATTGAGTTCTTCCAGAAGCTAAGGTCAGTTCCATTCTGTTATTGGTAAGTCCATTCCAGGTTGAAAGAAATGTACTGGTTATAATAAAGATATACAAACAGAGAGCAAAGAATAAAATCAGCTTCTGAGATTTCTTTTGCTGTCATAGGATGATGGTAGGAAACTGGGACTGGCACTGATAAAACTAACTTGGTACAGAGAGGGGAACTAAACAATGTAGACAAAGTCCAGGGCTATATGACTCTCTCAACACTAATTCTTGGAGGCATCTGTAAAAGATGGGGAAGCGATCACTTAGGCCATGGTAACAAGAAGTTCAGTCACCTGGGGAATATTTAGGAGTCTGACAAGTTGTGGTTATAGAATGGGGAGATCTGCCCATTGTGGGTGAAAGTAGCAAGAGTAAAGAGGGCTCTGGAGAGTTATGCTGGCTTTGAGCTTGAGGCTAAGGGTGAATCTAGAGCATTTAGCAGTGTCACTGGGAGGTCGATCAAGCTAGAAGCCCTGTCTCTTGAATGGAATAAACACTGAATGAAACTCCATATTCCAGAAGTTCTGCCTTCAACACTCTGTGGGCATCCAAGTATCTGCTGGAACTCTCTGTCCAGTGAGGGTTGTCTGAGTGCCGCCAACAGAGCCTGGGAAGGAGCAGAGACAGTGGAGGCAGCCAGAGGCCCAGCTATTGTGTTGGCTCTATTTTCTGAGAATATGAATTTATTCTGATCCCTACTGGTCTGGGGGTGGAGACTATTAACAAACTCTGTGCCCCCAAGGAAGTCTGCTCTGTAACTGGGGATGGTTCAGCCAGTAGGTGGGGGGTCTTTGAGACACAAAATTTGGAATTTCAGGAAAGGCAGAAGCAGGGCTGACCAAAGATGGGGAGCCAGAGATAGCCAGCTCCTTCTCGGTGCGCGTGGGGTTACCCTTGTGCTCCCTCTCTTCCTTCTTTCCCTGCTCCCTTCTGTATTCAAATTCCAGCTAACAGCTAGACACCACAGGGGTGAGAGCACCCTTTAAAGGCAAAAGTAAAGACCTCATTAAATTGGGGAATGCAGAGAATAGAATGAATAGGAATGAAACACTTTCAGCTACCCCTCGGGAGGCCCCAGCAGAATAGGTTCTCAGTGGAAAGCATTAGCACCAAGCTAATTCCTTAATGGACTGCATCTCTACAGTGCTCCCAGAGGCCCAGCAGCACTGATGGTGGTGGAAGAATTTACACCCAGCCCTCCCCCGTCCCCACATTCAGCCTCAGACACAAAGCCCCAGGGCTGTAGGTGATGAAACACAAGCCAGGCTGGGGAAGATCTGGAGAATTTGGCTTCAAACCCACCCTTCCAACCACTCACATGCTCTCCCAGAGAGCTGTGTGGAATCCTCCCAACAGGCCTGGCTTTTTGAGGTGTTTTAGAATGTAAAAAGTGAAAGTGAGGAATGGTAAAAAATTTAAATAATTTCAGTTGTCCTGGTGACCTGGGAATCCAGGATGAAGGAAAACCTCTGCTTGGGCCAAAAGTGCTCTCTATGTAAAGAAGATGAGCTCTTTTATGCAACCTGGTGATGCTAAAATCTGGAGCCCCATGAAACCCAGTAAAGGTGTCAGTAAATGCATCAGGATATCAGTAAAGGCAGCTCAGTGGAGTGGGAAGCAATGGGATTCAGAGTCAGGGAATCCTAACTTCATTGCTAAATTGCTGTATGATATTGCTTAGCCTCCCTACGGTTTAATAAGTTTGTTATTTGTAAGTTGGGTATAATAAATACCTATCTCATAGGGTGTGCTGTAAAGATTAAGTGAAATAAAGTATATGAATAAGATCAACTGTTTACTCCGATGAAGAGCAGACATCATCACGTGTCTGTGGCATTGTAGGTAGCTCAGGAGACCTTCCTGATAATGATATTAATAATAGATATTAAAGACAAGACAACAGACCCAAAATGGAATCACTTGTGCTAAGTCCCATGTCACCAAACCGAGATTCAATAAATGTTTCAGCTCTCCCAGAAGTGAATCTTTTCTGTTTTTGTTTCTGTTTTTTTGGCTATGCCGCATGGCTTGTGGGATGTTAGGTTCCCAGCCAGGGATCGAACCCATGCCCCCTGTAATGGAAGCACAGAGTCTTAACCACTGGACTGCCAGGGAAGTCCCCAGAAGTGGAATCTTAAACCAACCACTCAGAAATAACTTGATGAGAATTAATTAGGTAATCGTCTGATAAACCCCGGCCATTCCCTAGTAAACCTGCAATAACCAATTGGCTTGTTGCCTTAACCAACTTCCTTGTTCCTTCTGCCTATAAAATCTCTTTCCTTGTGCAGCTCTTTGGAGCTCCTTTGCATCTGCTAGATTGGATGCTGTCCAATTCATGAATCATTGAATAAAGCCAATAAGATCTTTAAAATATACTCAGATTAAATTTTGTTAACATAAATAAAAATTTTAAGCATTTACTATATGCCAGGCACTGTGCTCTACATTTGCATGCATCAGCATATTTATTCCTCTTAATGATGTTGTGGGTCAAGTATTCTTATGCGCATTTTACATGTCAGAAAACAAAGTTTCAGAATATATAAGTAATTTGCTCAAGAAGACCACATACCTAGGAAGGTGAAGAACTGGGACTTTAACTTACCATGTGCCAAGCACTACTACGCCACATTGCCATCCAGCTGAACAGAGAAGCAAGTTGCCCCAAGGTTTGCCGTGCCCACATGGGAAATAGAAAACTGCCACAACTGCACAAGGAGTGGATGGTGTTGAAGACTGGAATTACCCCAATATTCTCAGGGTGCAGTTCATCTGCACTTAACACTTAATGTTTGGTATATGTGCTAAATGATATTTTCGTTTTGTTGTTGTATTTTTTGTTAAATATAACTGTGGCAGGTAGACTTCTAAGCTGGCATGCAATGATCCCCATCACCTAGTGTTACACCCTAGGGAACCCCTCCCCCTGAGTGTAGGCTGGATCTAGTGACTTTACCTTTAATGAACAAAACAGCAACAGTGATGCAAAGTTACTGTTGGTTTTCTATCACTGCATGTGTTAGCTTGGGCTGCATAACAAAATACCACAGATGAGGGGGCTTAAACAACAGACATTTATTTTTCCACCGTTCTGGAGCCTAGAAGTCCCAGATCAGGGTTCCAGCCAATTCGGTTTCTGGTGAGAGCTCTCTTTCTGGCTTGTAGACAGCCGCCTTCTTACTGCATCCTTACATGGTCTTTCCTTGGTGAGTGTGTATGGAAAGAGTGAGTGAGCTTTCTGTTTGGATCAGTCACCTTATGACTTCATTTAACCTTAATTACCTCATTGTTCTTATCTCCAAACACAATCACACTGGGAGGTAGGGCTTTAACATGTGAATTTGAGGGTAGGAGACACAATTCAGTCTATAACACTGCATAACAGATCACCACACACAGAGAAGCTGAAAACAATACGCATTTATTATCTCACTCTTTCTGTGGGCCAGGAATCTGGGTATAGGTTACCTGGGTTCTCTGCTCTAAGTGTCACGAATGTGAAATCAAGGTGTGGGCCAGGCTGAGTCCTTGTCTACAGATTCTGGAGGAAAATCTACTTCCAAGCCCATTCTTGCTGTTTGCAGAATTCAGTTCTTGCAGTTGAAGCACTAAGGTTCCTGTTCCCTTCCTGGCTGTCATCTGTGGGCTGCTCTCAGCTACTGGGGCTACCTGCATTCCTTGCCACATGGCCCCTTTCATCTTCAAGTCAGCAAGAGCATGTCTAACCCTTCCTGTGCTTTGAATCTCTGACTTCCCTCATCTCTGACCTTGAGACCCAGACTCATTAAATACACATGTGGTAGCTACCCTTCTAAAGGCCTCATGTGATTAGGTCAGTTGCACCCAGATAATCTCCCTATCTTTAGGTCAACTGATCTAAGACTTTAATTACATTTGCAAAATCCTTTTGGCCATATGATGTAATAGAATCATGGGAGTGCCAGCCCATCATATTCACACTCCTGGGTCATACAGGATGTGTACACCAGGGGAACATCTTAGAATGTTGTATCCCACGGTCACTTCCAAGATTAGGTTACAAAACACTGTGACTTCTGTTCTGCTTGCACTTTTTTTCTCAAGCTCTTTTCTCTTCTTCCTCTGCTGAAGCAAGTTGCCCTGCTGTGGGCTGCCCTGTGGAGAGACTCATGTGGCACAAACAGAGGGCAGGCTCAGTCCCACAGCCCATGAAGAAGTGAATCCCACCAACAACCAGGTGAGTGAGCTTGGAAGAGGACTCCCTCCCCTGCAGCTGAGCCTTATGGAGCAGCCCTGGCCACAACTTGATTGTAGCTGATTGAGAGACCCTCAGCCAGAGAACCCACCTAAGCCACACCCGGATTCCTAAGTGCTGCTATTTTAAGCTGTTAGGTTTTGGGGGCAATTTCTTACACAGCAGTGTATAACTAATACAAGATCTCTTAGCAAAAGCAATGTGATAAGAGTGTATGACTTCTATGTGGGTTATTTCCAAGAGGTTGAATGAGGAAAGAAGAGTGATTGGTTCCCAATAATATTCCATAAAATGTAATTCATGTGAGTTACGTATGAAAGTGCTTGGCTTACCATAATGGCTGTTTTATGATAATAGGGATTTGTGATAAAACATAGGAAGGGTCCTCTTTGAGAGGTGAATTTCCCTGCTCACTTGACATGTGGTCCTTTCTGTTTAAACAAGGCAGTAAATCTTTCCCACATCCCATGAGCTACCATAGGGCCATATAGAAAGCAGTCAGGATTTTCTAGTCTCTAAATGGTATAATTCATCAATAGTTAGCAGTTGGTACCTGGGTACCATCTGGCATCTTGTGACTGTGCCCAGAACTAACATCTTCATGTTGGCAAGAAATACACCAAGATGCACCTTTCCCTGGGAGAAAGAAAAAATTTGTCCAGATTTGGTTCCTTCATAAAAGATAAGAGTACAATGGTCTGCTCACCTCTAACATTCGCAAGGGCCAACGGCAAGAGTAAAAACACAAGGCCCATATACCATATGTTAAATAGTTAACAAAATGAAAACCTAAATAACATATGTTCTAGCCTGCTTCCTTGATAAATATACCTTCACAACAACCTAGAAGGCCAAGTTCACTTGCAGAGTTCTCAAACCCATTCCATGTATGGGGAAAGCCACCTCTGAGCCCTTGGCCCACTCTCAGCTCTGTTCTACACCACATCCTCTTGTACAAGCCTGTGTATACCCTAGACTGCATGTCCAAGCCTGTCCACACTCTGCCACAAACAGCCCTGAGGCCTAGGAAGGCAAATACCAGCATAACCCACCCTCTGGAAGACAGACACGGGAAGACCCCCGAACAGGTCCTGAAAGTGGGCATGGGGCCATTTGAACAGGGAATTGCAGGATTCTGATGAGCAGATTGTGGTCTAGGAGGGCACTGCCTCTGGATATGTATGTTCCTTGGCATGACAAGTTTTCATAATGTGTGTGGGTGGTGTGGGGAGGGGGACATAGACAGAGAGGAACCAGGATGGGGCCTCCAAAGCACAGGGATTCTTCTTGCCCAGCTCCGAGAGCAGTGCTGCAGCCCCTTTCCTATGGCCTGAAGTGGGGTGAGCTGCATGATAGAAGGGGAATGAAAAGGCCATTAGCTGGGACTTAATGGAGCCACTGCACTGGAATCCACACTGATGGGATTGCAGAGTGAAGGTTGGTTACAGACTAAGAGAGAAAACCTAGCCGACTGGGTCGATTTTCCAGTGTGCGTTTGTCAATAACAGAAGTGGTAGCTCAGCCCAAAGTCAGCACTGCCCGGCATGAAGTCACAATAGAAATGGAGATCCAGAGGGCATCCAGACAGGGAGGAAGGCCCCACTGTCAGGGAGACAGCCTCAGTCACTGATCGAGGAAGAGGGGCTGGAAGGGGGGCCAAGTTCTCCTCTCAATCCAGACACTGAGGTGCCCATCAAGATGGATGAGTTTGCAGTTACCCGGTTGGGGTCACCAGGACAAAACCAGACTAGCAGCAAAATGATGTGGTACAGTGTCCAGCGTCTCAGTTAACGGCATGCTGAATCACCCAGCTCACCCACGCTAGAAACCTTCAAGGTGCCTAGTGAAATGCACTTTCCCGGTGAACATTTTCCAAACCCTCCTCCAGGAGAACCAGCCACCTTCCCTGTCCTGCCTTCTAGAGACATTACCCATACCTGCAAGGCAACAGAGACAGCGAGAGAGGCCAGGCAGCTGGGTACTCAAGCATGTAGACATTTGAATCACAAAGATCTGGGTTCCAATCACCATTCCTGCATAGTATTGTGAACCTCTCTCAGCATCTGTGTCCTCATCCTTAACCAAAGAAGACATTAGTGCCCATTTCATAGGATTGTTACAAGATTTAAAGGAGGTAACAGGCATTAGTGTTGAGCCTGGTGCCTGGAATACAGTAAGAGCTCAATAAACATTGGTAATTATTGCATTAGAGTTAGCTGTTCACAAAATTGTCTTCCCTCCTTAAGGCTAATGGCAGTATCTTATATCTCCAGAATCTGTCACAGTGCCCTGTTTAAAAAAAAAAAAAAAAAAGAAAAGAAAAGAAAGAAAGAAACTCATTTAGGGCCCACTCTATGCCAAACACTGTGCGAGGCCGATAATAAGCCATGGCTAAGTATGGATTTGCAGAATCAAATAAAGAAGTCAAGAGATTTTAACTTATAATTAAGAATTTCCCAACTCTCAGTTAAGCCCATAAAGTATCTATAACTAATCTTAAATCTTCCTTATTTGAATGTTCATTTCCCCCCCACCCTCCCTTTTTTAACCCCTTAGGGGAAAGAAAACTATGTTTTTTCTTTGTTTTCAAACAACCTGCTATATTGGGTGGATCTACAAGAAAAGACTCTGCCACCCCCTCAGACATCTCCAGTTTCTCTGATCCCACGTGGGAAGAACTGTCTGTTATCTGTCCTTTGGTTGTTTTACTAGCAAAATAGCTCAGATGCAGATTCCCAGTGGGTGTGAAATCATTTCTTCTCAAGAGGCAGTGCTAAGCAGAAACATATTTATAAGAGTCACAATACATATTCACCACGTAGCTTCCAGCAGCGTTGCCTGTGTGGAAAGTATCTCTACTGATTACCAGTAAACCGCAACCAGATTAGATTTCCACATTTCATTTATAAGCGTTAATGGAGAAGGTTGAAAAAGAAGACTGAAGGAGAAATAATGCATTGTGTTACCTGTCTCCTCCATTTGATTTGGCTAGAATGCTTTCTCCATTAGACCAGGCTGATTTCACCACTGGATCCCAAGTTCTAGGATGAGAAGAATGCCTGCCACAGAGTAAGAATTTGGTAAGTATTTGTTGCATGAATGAATGAATAAGTAAACAAGTGAACGAATAAATCCTGCCCTGGGTATTTTTACTACACCTGGCGCCTTTGCTGATATCTGATCCATAGTGGTATGATCTGCTCAGACCTTTCACGGGCTTTGTTCTGATGGATTTTGAAAACATGCCCTTTTAGAATCTGAATTCATTTTCAAAATGCTAAACAGAGACTATCAGCTCCTATAGCAAGATGAGAGGATGACAAGTCTGAGCTGGCCTGCAGATATGGTAGAGTATTAATGTCCTGTGATCTGTTTGCCCTGTTGGCTAGAGGTTCCTGCCTGACTGTTTTGGGCAGCATGTGTACTGAATATTGCTCCTTTAACTTCTGGGACACGTGGAGTTCCACTTAGATAGCCTGGAGGGTTTTCCTATGGAATAGCTCCTTGGTCCCCCTTTCCTACCATGAATTCTACATCCCCCTAATTTAGCTCTTCTCATCCCCTGCTGTGTGTAACAAAGGACTTGAGAATACGTGAGGAAAATTAGAAGTAACAAAATCTGAAAATCATCAGGTCTGGAAGGAAGTCGACAAAGATGTATTCCAAGGATTTAAGAATAAGGTTTTGACCTTGGGTGGGGGGCATCTGCCTCCTGTCAGGAAGAAATGAAATCCTCTGAGAAAGAAAGCAAGTCAGTGGGTGCCCATGATGGCAAGGCACTTGTCAGGCTGGAGGGGAAGAAGGAAATTCAGGCAGAGGTAAATGGAAGAAAAACTAGTGAAGAAGTGAGCTCTGGTCACCCAAGGGATCTACAATGCTGCACATGGTGAGGGTGAGAATAAAACTCATCTCCAGGAAGCTCGTCCTCTTTCAACTCCCAGTCCCAACTTGGAGTAACAAGAGTAGACATCAGGGTGGACAACAGAGGAGAGCTGGACACAAAATCATCTTCAAGGATCAGTGACTGGACAAACAGATGGCCAACAGGCACACGAAAGGATGCTCAACATCACTAATCATCAGGGAAATGCAAATCAACCACTATGAGCTATCCCCTCCCACCTGTTAGGATGGCTGTCCTCAAGAAGGCAAGAGGTACCACATGTCGGTGAGAATGTGGAGAAAAGGGAACCCTTGTGCACTGTTGGTGGGCATGTAAAATGGTGAAGCCAACACGGAAAACAGTATGGAGGTTCCTCAAAAAATTAAAAAGAGAGCTACCAGCCATCCCACTTCTGGGTATGCATCCAAAGGAGATGAAATCACTATCCCCAAAAGATATCTGCACTCACACGTTCACTGCAGCATTATTCACAATAGCCAAGATATGAAAATGACCTAAGCATCTGTCAATGGATGAATGGATAAAGGTGTAGTATATTTATACAATGGAATATTGTTCAGCCCTGAGAAAGAAGGAAATGCCGCCATTTTTCATAACTCGGGTGGAACTTGAGGGCATTATGCTAAGTAAAATAAGCCAGACAAAGACAAATACTGCATGGTATCATTTATATGTGGAATCTTAAAAAAAAAAAAAGAGTCAAACTCATAACAACAGAGATTAGAAAAGTGGTTGCCAAGAGCTGGGGATGGGGGAAATGGGGAGAGGCTGGTAAAAAGGTAAAAACTCCTAGTTATAAAATGAATAAGGTCTGAGGATCTAATGTATAACCTGGTGACTACAGTTGATAACACTGTTTTGTATAAATGAAATTTGCTAAGAGAATAGAACTTAAATATTCTCACACACACACACACAAAGATAAATACGTGAGGTGATGGATGTGTTAATTAACTAGGTCAGGGGAATCCTTTCAAAATGTACATGTATATCAAATCACCATGTTGTACAAATATACTTCAATTAAGCTGAAATGAAAAGAAAAAGAACAAAAGATCTTTTCAGGTGGACATGTTTCCTGGGATTGGCATTATTCTTTGTTTTATGGTGACGTCACTATCACCATTGTTTGTCTTCAAACAGGTTTCTTGCTGTGAGGCAGGAGAAAGAGTAAAGACAGTTCATTCCAGATGTCTCTCCTTAAACCTGAACTACCTGGGGACCAGCATGAATAGGTATTTAAACAGACTTTGAAAATATAGTCATTTAAACAATGTGGTACATTGGTTCAACTAAACATAACATATGGCTTAGATTATACTCCACTATATGTGAGAATTTACTATATAATAAAGAAGGGAAAACATAAGATTACTGAATAAATCATTTTGGGACAAATGATTAGCCATGTGAAAAGTCTCTTCAATGTCATGCACCCAAACAAATTCTAGATAGAGCAAAGAGTTACTTTTTAATCGAAGCATAAATAAACAATAAGAAAAGAGAAATGAATATCAAGCTTCTGCAGAGAAGTGAGTAGATTTAGAAGAGATTAAAAAAATCACAAAGGAAAAGATGGGCAGATGTGGTTACAAAAAATTTAAATCTTCTGCCCATAAAAAAAAAAATCAAACTTAAAAGGAAAACAATAAACAGGGAAACACATCTGAAGCAAATATAACAAAAAGGAACCATGTATTTTTATATTTGAATTAATAAACATCTTTAAGAAAAACAAAGATGCTGATGGATGAATAGAGAAAGGGTCTAAACAGATATTTCCCCAGAGAGGAAATGTTACAGTTTAACAAACATGGGAAAAATGTTCAATATTACTACTAATCAAAGCCATGCAAATAAAACAACCACATTTCATGCTTTTCAAATTAGCTGGTCTTTTAAAATGATAATAGGTATATTAACACAAGTGTGGCAAAATGGGTATGTACTTAACATTGCATATCAGAGTGTAAACTGGCACAGCCTTTTTTAAGAGAGCACTTTTAAGTGTGTATCCAATGCCTTAAAATGGTCACACCCTTTGATCCAGTAATTACACATTGGAATATGTAGCTTAATGAAGTCACTTGAAATACTGGTGGTGGGCTGGGGACTGGGAGGGGGTGAGTTTATGCAACAAGATTATCATCACAACAGCATATTTAATAGTGAAAAAAAATTTTTTTAATTTAAATGTTTGGTTAAATAAGCCATGCCATAATCCTAGCACGAAACATTGTGGAGTCATAAAATGCAATGTTCACAAAATCTGTATAATATGGAAAATGCTTGTGATATAATAGTTGAAAAAAAGAAAGATAAAAATTGCATATAGAGAATAGATATAATTATGTGAAAAAAAACTATGCATAAAAAAAGCCCCAAAGACATTAAAATGTAAATAGTGGCTATGCATCAAATCATGGATGATTATTTTCTTTTCTGCTTTTCAGGAATTTTCTCTTTTTCCAATAATATGAGGAAAAATACATTTATAAACATGCAGTATTTCTATTCCCTTTGACACCTTGGGTGATTATGAATGTCAAACATTTGTTTCAGACAAAAAGCCCCTTTGGAGGGCTTTGGAATGTAGTTCACATACAAGGTAATGTCCAATAAGGCACATAACATAAAACCTCTGTCTTAATGGAAGCAACCTAAGTGTCCATCGACAGATGAATGGATAAAGAAGATGTGGCACATATATACAATGGAATATTACTCAGCCATAAAAAGAAACAAAATTGAGTTATTTGTAGTGAGGTGGATGGACCTAGAGTCTGTCACACAGAGTTAAGTAAGTCAGAAAGAGAAAAACAAATACCGTATGCTAACACATATATATGGAATCTAAAAGAAAAAAGAAAAAATGGTTCTGAAGAACCTAGAGGCAGGACAGGAATAAAGACACAGATGTAGAGAATAGACTTGTGAGGACACGGGGAGGGGGAAGGGTAAGCTGGGACGAAGTGAGAGAGTAGCATGGACATATATACACTACCAAATGTAAAATAGATAGCTAGTGGGAAGCAGCTGCATAGCACAGGGAGATCAGCTCGGTGCCTTGTGTCCACCTAGAGAGGTGGGATAGGGATGGTGGGAGGGAGATGCAAGAGGGAGGAGATATGGGGATATATGTATATGTATAGCTGATTCACTTTGTTATAAAGCAGAAACTAACATACCATTGTAAAGCAATTATACTCCAATAAAGATGTAAAAACAAAAAAACAAACAAACACCTCTGTCTTAGTTCAGGCTGATATAACAAAGCCCCACTGACTGGGTGGCTTATACACAAAATAAATTTATTTCTCACAGTTCTAGAGGCTGGATGTCTGAGATCAGGATGCCATCTTGGTCGGGTTCTGATGAAGACCCTCTTCTGGGCTGCAGACTTCTCATTGTGTCTTCATGTGGTGGAAAGAGGGGAAAAGAACTCTCTGGGGTCCCTTTTATCAGGGCACTGATCCCATTCACGAGGGCTCCACTCTCATGACCTCCTTTCCTCACAAAGGCTCCGCCTCTCCTAATACCATCACATTGATGGTACTGAAATCCTAACGGAAGTTAGGATTTCAACATATGAATTTTGGGGGGGACACTAACATGCAATCCATTGAAACCTTTCAATGCAAAATTGAGGTAGAATCACAGTGCTGGCCCAAAAGTGATGCTCGGTAAAAAGTTGTAGAATGAGGAAATCACTGAGTGCTGATGGCTAGTGCTTATGTAGCACTCACCACTTGCCTGGCGCTGTTCTAGTCCCTTTACACATCTTAGCTCATTCAATCCTCCAACAACCAGGAGATAACCGTAACAGGGTTCTACAAATTTGGTGGCTATAAACAATGGAAATTTACTCTCTGTTCTGAAGGCCAGAAGTTTAAAATCAAGGTGTTGGCAGGGTTGGTTCCTTCTGGAACCATGCCTCTCTCTGGCCTCCTGTGGCTCTGGATATCCTTGGGTTCCTTCCCTGATAGACGCCAGTCTCTGCCTCTGTTTTTCCATGGTTGTCCCCTCTGTGTGCATCTCAAGTCTCCCCCTCCTTTCTCTTATAAGGACACCAGGCATTGGATTTGGAGTCCACCCTAAATCTAGTCTGATCACATCTTGAGTTTCTTAATTACCTCTACAAAGACCCTATTTCCAAATCAGGCCAAATTCATAGGTATCAGAGGAGGACACAGTTCAGCCCCCCGACAGTGTTTTACAGAAGAAATGGGAAAATGTGGAGAATCCCTGAAAAAGAGTAGGCGGAGGTCACTTGAGAGAATTTTCTTTGTGTAGTGCAATCTAATTTTCAGTCTCCACTACTAAACTATGAGTTCCTCGAAGGCAAAGGCCTTTTTATTTTATGTCCCCAGGGCTTGGCATATTGCCTGAGGACACTCAGTAAATATTTGCTGATCTGAGCTCTGTCTTAGTCTGTTTTGGCTGCCATAACAAAATACCATAGGAAAAAAAAATACCATAGACCATGTGGCTTAAACAACAGAAGTTTATTTTCTCACAGGTCTGGAGGCTGGAAGTCTGAGATCAGGGTGTCAGCAATGGTTGGGTTCTGGTGAGAGTTCTCTTCCTGTCTTGCAAGCGGCTGCCTTCTCACTACACCCTCAAGTGGTGGGTGGGATGAAGAGATAGAAAGAGCTGAGCTCTCCTGATGTCTCTCTTTTTTTTTTTTTTTTTTTTTTTGCAGTACGCGGGCCTCTCACTGTTGCGGCCTCTCCCGTTGCGGAGCACAGGCTCCGCGGCACGTGGGATCTTCCTGGACCAGGGCACGAACCCGTGTCCCCTTCATCGGCAGGCGGACTCTCAACCACTGCGCCACCAGGGAAGCCCCTGATGTCTCTTTATAAGGGAGCTAATCCCATCAGAAGGGCCCCTCTCTCATCTGAACCTAATTATCTCCTAAAGGCCCCACCTCCAAATACCATCACTTCAACACATGAATGTGGAGGGGACACAGACACTGATTCCATAGCAAGTTTATATTCAGTTGAGAGCCAGGGGTCCTCTGGAGAAGAGTACTCTGCCAGCTGTTACAAAATTTTCTTCATTTTCTTTATCCTCAATGTTAGATACGGGATGAGCACACTGTTAACAAACTGAGCACACACACACATTCTTTCTTATACACACGTAAACTCTCCTGCCTTCACCGTTCTTAAGATCACTATAATTTATAACTATACAAGTTCAAAAGAAACAAGCATGCCAACACAGAGCCAGAGTCAGATGCACATATGGAAAGTTGCATGCAGATTCCAGAGTTTGTCATCAGTGTTGTATATAAGCCATTACGGATATAAGCCTGTTTCCTCACTGCTGGGCTCTGGGATTTGCACTATTTCTCTGCAAAATACCTTCTTTTTACTGTCTTCCTCCATTGTTGAGACCAGGCCTCCTTTTCATGGCTATTGTAAGTATGCTCCTTGCCTTGAATCCGGGGAAGCTAAGGGGAGAGAGACTGAGCAGGCTATCCCCTCCACCCCCATCAACAACGCTGTGCTTGAATATTAGGCCAAGAAATGTTCTGACAGCCCAAAGCCACTCCTACAGGGAAGTAGCTTGAGACGTCTGGTGAGAAAGGAAGTGTTCTCCCCAGCTATCCTTGTTTGAAAACTGACCCAAGAATAACATTCTATCTGTGTACTCAAGTGGGATCTTAGACATGGATTTTTAGGCCACATGGACTAGTCCAGCAATTTTCCAGAAGGACTAATAGTTTTACATGTTGCTTTTTCAAAGCATTCCACTGAACGAGAGATTTATATTTCCATTTATATTTGGATGTTTATATGTTTATTATCCCCACTCCAAAATATAAGGTCTTTGGAGAAGATGGGAATTGTCTTGTTTATTGTTGAATCTCCATTGCCTAGTACCTGAGGATCCCAGTAAATAGATAACGGACAAAAGGACCCACCTGATCTTTCCCACCACCTAAAAGTGACGGAAGAAGTTAAATGTGGTGAGTAATATGGCTAAGACACAGAGGGAAGGTTATTTAAAGGAGGTGGTATTTGGGTGGTGTGATACTGTGACTTATAATAAGAAATATATATTTGGTCTTAGTCCATGGTTCCTGGTTCACAGCTCCTAAAACCCTAGGAATTTCCTAGTGTTGAGAGTGATAAAGGTGTTTATTGTTATGTTAAAGAGATGACTCTGGACCACACCTAAGGTTGAGGACTGGTTGCTAGGGGAACCAACCTGAGATTAGAGAGTTAGAACTTGCAGTCCTACCGCACCCCCCCCACCCCGCCCCCTGAACTCCAGGGAGGGGAAAGGGGCTGGAGATTGAGTTCAATCATCAATGGACAGTGACTTAGTCAATCATGCCTATGTAATGAAGCCTCCATAAAAAACCAAAAGGACTGGGTTCAGAGAGGTTCTGGGTTGGTGAACATGTGGATATTCGGGGAGAGTGGTGTGTTTAGAGACGGCCTGGAAGCTCCATGTCCCTTTCCCATATCTTGCCCTGTGCATCTCTTCCATCTCGCTGTTCCTGAGTTAAATTCTTTGTAATCAACTGGTAGTCTAAAAGGTAAAATATTGCTCTGATTTCTGTGAACCACTCTGGCACATTAATCAAACCCGAGAAGGGGGTTGTGGGAACTTCTGATTTATGGCCAGTTGGTCAGAAGTACAGATAACAACCTGGGCTTTCAACTGGCATCTGAAGTTGTTGGAGAGGGTAAGACTAAGCTCTTAACCTGTGGAATCTGACTGTACCCGGGTTGATAGTGTCGGAATTCAGTTGAATTGTTGGACACCTGGTTGATGTCCATAGAGTTTCTTGTTGGATGTATGGGAGGGACCACCCCCCACCCCACCTCCAACATTGGAATTTAGTGGACAGAACGCAAAAGAGGTGGAGTCCTGAATAATGAAGAGGCCACCAGGGGATGATGTGGGGAACAGAGTTCTTACCAGAAGGAACAGCAAATGCAAACGTCCCCTGAGAGAGACCAGTTTAACATTTTCAAGGAAACCAGTGTGACCTGGCAGAGCAAAGGAGCAGCATCAGCAAGTGGGTGAGTCAAGGTCAGAGAGGCACATGGATGGCACAGGGCCTCTAGGAGCTGAGGAGCTGGGATGCTGCTCCAGTGTGGGCAGCTGCGTAGGGCTTGGAGCAGGCAGAGGTTGAGAGAGGCCTTATTCTGCTTTAGAAGCATTAGAGTCAGTGGATCTGAATTTGTTATCAAAATTCCACCTGGTGCTAGTTTGGTACTGAGATATGCCCTCCAATTAAAGATCACTGCATGTGCCACAGAGGCCCCCAACAGGGAAATGACAGAAAAACAATGTGCGGAGAGCACTTTCAGTTGCCTTGAGTTCCTGATGCAGGAAAGGATGCTCTGAAAAGCCTTTGCTTTAAAACTCACAGAGGCTGTTATTGTGTTCCCTCCAATTTCATATGCTGAAGCCTTAACCCCCAATGTGACTGTTTGGAGATAGGACCTTTACAGACGTAATTAAGGTTAAATGAGATCATAAAGGTGGGGCCCTAATCTAATATGACTGGTGCCCTTGTAAGAAGGGGAAGAGACACCAAGGATGCCTGCACACAGAGAAAAAGCTCATGTAAGGACGCAGTGAGAAGACAGCCATCTGCAAGCCAAGGTGTGTATTGTACATTTTAAAAACTGTATTTTCCTGATGCCTCAGCATCCCCACAAACAGATTGTGAGCACCTGCCCAGGTGACCACATATACCAGTGTGATAAGGCTGGTGCTTCTACAAGTTCCCCCTCTTGCCCTCCTCTGAGTGTAACCTAGTGACGTTCAAATGCACCAATGAACCCCCTTCATGCCTTTTGCTTCTGTAACTCCACTCTGACCCCCAGTCAAGGTACTTCTTACAGTCCTCTCTCTCCCTCTCCTGTGCTCTCTCTCTCTCTCTCTCTCTCTCTCTCTCTTTCTCAGCTCCCTACCTGCTTGCTTGGGTGAACCTGCTCCCTGGATTCCCCTCCCATGTGTCCCCCTGTGCAGTGTGCCATGCCTCCCCTTCTAGGACATGTAAGTATAATAATTCCTCTAATTTCCTATGCCTCGCCAAGTATAATTTCCATGGCTGTGTTGGAGTGATCCTCAAAGACCCCACAGAGGACTTACACCTCCATTCACACAAGGAGAAAGGCTTCAGGAGAAACCAACCCCACTGGTACCTTGACCTTGGACTTCCAGCCTCCAGAATTGTGAGAAATAAATTTCTATTATTTAAACCGCCTAGTCTCTGGTGTTTTGTTATGGCGACACTAGCAAATGAATACAGTCTCCAATCATACACTTATCCTCACAAAACCCGCAAGTCAGCATATCTTACTTCCTCCTGGTTTGTCTGAAACTGAGGGGGTTCCCAGAACCTGGGAACTGCGGTGCTAACACCTGGAAAGACAAACCAGGATGAATTGGCTACCCTATACTACCACAACCTTCCCACATCCAGCCCTTGGGAAAGGACAGGAAAGAAAAGAGAAAAAGATGGCTTTAGAGCCCCATTTTCTATTGCTTATCATCCAGGACATAGCACTGACCCGAACCCATGGGAAACAATGCAGAACATCACTGGTACTGAAAAGGTGAAGCAGTATTTAAAAGTTTTAATAAAGAAATACTTATACAGCCTTCACCACGTATCAGGCGCTGTTCAAGTGCTCTACATACAATGACGCATGGAATCCTCACACAGCCCAATGAGATGGTGCCACTATTATTCACATTTTGCAGAGGAGGGAACTGAGGCCCAGAGGCAACGGAGGCCCAGAGATGTGTGGCCCCAGGTCATACATTGTGGCTGACACAACACTGCCTTTGGGTCCAGAGTCTCAGGCATCCCTCTTTGCCACGCTGGTCACAATGGGCCAGTGTAATACATCAGTAAATCTAAGCAACTAAGGCAACCTGCATGAGAAGTTTCCCTGGTTTATTTTCCATGGACACCTGTGGCCATGGCCTTGATACTAGATGTTAAGAGATTTCCCAGGAGCATCAGATCTGTCTGGCCAGCCAGACTGGGTGGCATCCCAACAATCTCACAGGTTGTTAAGAGGCTAGGTGAGGATAATCAGTGCAATGCCCTTAACAGAGCGCCTGGTGCAGAATACAGAGCATTCAATGAATGTTCACTGATCATAATCAACAGCAACAGTAATAAGAGCCACCACCGCCACTACCCACTGTTTGAATTACTGTCAGTCTCTGCATTAGCTGTATGATTTTCTGATTTTTCCAAGCAGGTGTTCAAAAGCTCAGTGATCTTCCAACTCAACACCTTGGACAAACTTCAATTGAATAGATTCAAAACACAAGGCCAGAGCGTCCTCATACCCTGACCAGCACTTGGAAGCATAAAAGCTGCCGGGTCCTTGTGATGGAAAAACTCTACCACTGATTCTGCCCAGCCCACAGGAGAGCAGTAACCTAGCCCATCTCCTATTTCAGAGATAACACCTTAGAAGCCCCCAGTTTATTTACAGCAAACGGTCAGCTGCTGGTCCTCTCCGATGTAAATGAATTTCAAAACACTTTAAATTCAGGATAAAGCAGTGAAATGGGAAAATCTTTACACTCCAATAAGACATCATTACTGGCAAGCATATTGCACTTTCAATATCAGACTGAAAACCACCAGTGCATGAAAGGGAATGAGGGCATCTGGGTGGGCATCGGGCAGCTTGATAAACAGGGTCCTGCTGGGGAGGAAGAAGCTCTGGGGGTCTCCAGATGAAGGACTCCCCCCGCCTTTCTGGACTGTCAGAAGTTTCCAAAGATGGCAAGGTTTCCAGCCCACACCCTGCACAAAGGGTGGGGGTGGGGGGAATAGATCCTGTTTACTTCTGGGCAGTTTTTCTAGGGTGTGTTTAGTCGTATCAGTAGAGGGGGATAAAGGAGCAGGTTAGGCAGGGATCATTAGCATTTAGATTGCACAACTGAGAAACTGATGAGTGGGAAGAATGGGTTGCTATGACCCATAAGAGGGGAGACCAAGAGCCGACACCAGAAGTCCCTGAAATTGATCAACTGCTCTTAAATGGGCGTCTCAAGAATGGGCAAGGGAAGGGAGAGAGAGAGGAAAGGAAGGAGGTAGGGAGGAAGAAAGGAGAGAAGGAAATCAGAGCAGGATGGAGGGAGGAGGGGAAAACAGGAGAAAGAAAGACAGCAAGGAAGAGAGGGAGAAAAGAAAAAGTGAAAGATACAAGTTGAGAAGGAAGATAAAAGGAAGGCAGTGACAGAGGGAGGTGTTCGATTGAGGATGCCAAGCACCAGGTAGACATTCTCCACTTCCTTCTGTGAGGGAAGGACCTATTATCTTCATGTATGAATAAGGAACTGGAACTCAAGAGAATTTCAAGTTCTTTACGGTCATATGGCACACTCAAATCCCACGCTCTTTGCACCCCATCATGCCACTGGCTCTTCCCTAGTTTTCCCAGAGCCAAATGTTCAAAGGCACCTGCTCGTTCAAGGCTGTTAAAAATAGCAGGAATGCCTAGCATCACTAACTTTCTGCTCCATATCAGATGCTATGCTAGACATTTTAAAATAGTGTCTCATTTAATAACATTATCACCATTTTACAGATGAGGACACAGAGGCTCAGAGAAGCCTAACTGAGGCCATCCAGCTACTCTGCCAGGATTCTCACCTGCACTGTCTTAATTTAGAACCATTAACCTCAGTTCTAGTCATGACTCAGCTGTTACCTTAAGGAGTGACCAGGAAGCTTCTACCTTTATCAGCCTGTGACCGGCTGAATAATGGTCTCCTGAAAGATGTTCATGTCAATCTCTGAAACCTGTGAATATGTTACCCTACATGGCAAAGTGGACTTTACAAATGTCATTAGTTTAGGATTTTGAGATGGGAAGATTTTCCGGAATTATCTAGGTGGGCCCAATATAATCACAAAAGTCCTTATAGAGGAAAGAGGGAGGCAGGAGGGTGAGGGTCAGTGTCAGAGAGATTTAAAGATGCTGTGCTATTGTCTCTGAACGTGAAAAGGAGGTCATGAGGCAAGGAATGCTAGTGGCCCTTACAAGCCAGAAACGGCAAGGAAACAGATTCTTTTCTAGAGCCTCAGAAGGAATGCAGCCCTGCTGGCACTTTGATTTTATCCCAGTAAGATTCATTTTGAACTTCTTTTGTGTTGTTTCAAGCCACTAGGTTTATGGTAATTTGTTATAGCATCAATAAGAAGCTAATACAGAGTCTCAGTTTCCTTATCTGTCAAACAGAAATTATAGTCTTGGATCTGCCTATTCTGTGTGGCTTTGATGAAGATGCAATGTCTTGGGTCCTTATGCTGGCCCTGAATGCCACTCCCACTAGGACATCCCACATGGAAACCATGCTGCCCAAACTAGCTTTGCCCTGTCTAAAGAGGGCTGTCAACCAGGCTTTACATATCTTGGTCTATATTCCTTCAGAGCTCTGTTCTGCTTGCTCCAAAAAATAACCAGCTACTTTGCTGGGCTCAGTGAAGAACAAAGTCAAACACAGAAGAAAACAGTGCCCAGAGGTGGGGAAAGACTGAATACTGAGGACATTGCTTGAGCCCCTGGATCCAGCTATGCCTGAAACCAATGTACTCTTGAACTTTTCAGTTAGGCAAGCCAAGAAATTCTCATTTTTCCTTAAGCTGGCTTGAGCTGGGCTACTGTCACATACAACTTAAAGCATTTAGGGCAACTACTATGTATCAGGCCCTGTACCACAAAGCTTTGCTGCAACAATCCTATACAGTGGAATTTCTCCCTTTAATAGATGAGAAAACCGAGGCACAAATTAATTTAAGCAACTTGCCCAAAGTGCAATAGTTCATAAGTGAATAACAGTGGAATTCAAATCAGTTTGAGTCCAAAATCTTTGCTCTTTCCCCAGCACCAAGTTTTAACTTTCACTTAACTTGAACACAGCTTGGGAGGGCCATAAAGTCAAACTGAAAATGCTGTTTCTCTCAGGTCTTTACACTTGGGCTAAAAAGAATAGATCACTGTTGTTGTTAAGTCGTACCATAGATCCTCTTAAAATTGCCACTGAAAATCTTATTAAGTTTTCTGTTCAGAATGTAATGCTTGGTAGTAAAAAGATACAAGCTCTTTGTGAAACGGTTTGTATCAGAAAACATGTCGTAAAAGCTGTGGGCTGCCAGGTAGCTGCCAAAGAAGTCATTTTACTTAAGTTCAAATAACATCTAGAACACTTAACAGCTGGGGATTTTTGCTGGGAAGGAGTTTGTTTGTTTGTTACAAGGTAAGGGTGATTGAAAGTTGCAACTAGAATGGCTGGAAATATCAACATGCAATCCACAAATTCTCTCCTCCCACCTCCTCTCCTAAAGTGGTTTCTGTGTTTGTCTGATCAACTGGGTCTTGGTTGTTCGTTTGTTCTGGGCTTGGGCGGGTGAGAAGGAGTCTTTTTGTTCTGTCGATCTGATCTAGAGCTCATAAACTCAAGTGCCGACAGGAATATGTAGATGAGGAAGAAGCCAGGGTTGTATTCTTTTTTCAAAGACCCTTGATCTTTTTTCCTTTTTAATCTTCAAACATGGATGAGTACTGTTTGCATCCAAAGGAAAATATGGGGTCTTGACACATGCAGTGTGTCAACATGTCTCTCTACCTTTCACTTTCTTATCTTTAAGGATACCTGGAAACAAGCATGGATGGAATCAAGATTCAGAGATGAGGAGACAGTGGTGGTAAACAGAGGGGATGAGACAAACTGGAAAGTGTGTGTGACTGGGTGGCCAGGGATGCAGGACCACTCTTACTACATCTTTCAGAAATGAGGCAAAGGCAAGCCAGAAATTTGCAAGTCAGTGTGAAAACCACCGATTTTTCAGTGTTACCTAAAATTATTTTAAAAATTGTGTTCGCCGGACAAAAACACTTGGGGTGGTTGAATACAGCCCATTGGTTTGGGGTATTTGGTGTACAGAGGAAAACTGGATAAAGCCAAGAAAGTCTTGATGGATTTTTATTTTAAAAGGAACAGAACTATTTCCATGAGAAAAGAGATCTGAGATGGAAGGAGGAAAGTGGGGGGGGTAGCAATGGGGGAATTGGGGGAGAAACTATAGGTACCAGCCATGCTTATGATGTGTGAACTCTTAGAAGAAAGGTGGAGAGAGAGGATAAGAGGCTTCTCTTTATATCCAGCAATAGAATTCCCTTTGCTGTTCCTATAGAAGAATTCAGTATCTATTTAAATTGCTTTAAAAAATTTTTTGACATAGGATGAAAGTTTGTTTTAGCTACACCACACAGAGGGTGGAAAGCCTCAGCCCCAGCATGTCACTCACCTTTCTGTGCCCCAGTTTAATCATCTGTAAAATGGGACTCCTAAGGGCACCTACCTCTTGGAGATAATGTTGGTAAAACACTTGGCAGTGCCTGACCCTTTTAACTTCTCAATGGATGTGGGCCACTATTATTTATTATCTCATTTACCTTGGCTAAATTGTCTAAACTCGTAGAATTTCTCTTTCCTTATAGTTAAATGGGATATTAAAAAAAATCTGCCCCTTATATGTATAACTGAATCACTTTGTTGTACAGCAGAAATTAACACATCATTGTAAATCAACTATACTTCAATTTAAAAAAAAGAGGAATAAAAATCTTCCCCTTGGGGAGGATTATTACATAGCCTTGTATACAGTAATCACCCCCTTACTTGCAGTTTCACTTTCTGTGGATTCAGTTACCTGTGGGTAACTGCAGTCAGAAAATACTAAATGGAAAATTCCAGAAATGAACAGTTCATAAGTTTTAAATTGCACGCTGTTCTGAGTAGCATGCTGAAATCTCACTCTGTCCTGCTCTGTCCCACCTGGGACATAAATCATCCCTTTGTCCAGCATATCTTGCCCATTAGACACTTAATAGCCATCTCTGTTATCAGATGGACTGTCCCAGTACTGCAGTGCTTGTGTTTAGGGTACAAACCCTTGGGTATAGGGTTCAATACTATCCGCCATTCCAGGCATCCACTGGGGATCTTGGAAAGAATCCCCCACGGATGCGGTGGGGGAGGACTATTGTATATAAAGCGTATAGCACAGACACAGCAGAAGCAAGAAGAACTACAATCCTGAAGCCTGTGGAATGAAAACCACATTCACAGAAAGATAGACAAAATGAAAAGGCAGAGGACTATGTACCAGATGAAGGAACAAGATAAAAGCCCAGAAAAACAACAAAATGTAGTGGAGATAGGCAACCTTCCAAAAAAAGTGGAGATAGGCAACCTTCCAAAAAAATTCAGAATAATGATAGTGAAGATGATACAGCACGTCGGAAAAAGAGTGGAGGCAAAGATCAATAAGATGCAAGAAATGTTTAACAAAGACCTAGAAGAATTAAAGAACAAACAAACAGAGAAGAATAATACAATAACCAAAATGAAAAATACACTAGAAGGAATCAATAGCAGAATAACTGAGGTAGAAGAACGGATAAGTGATCTGGAAGACAGAATGGTGGGATTCACTGCTGCAGAACAGAATAAAGAAAAATGAATGAAAAGAAATGAAGACCACCTAAGAGACCTCTGGGACAACATTAAAGGCACCAACATTCACATTATAGGGGTCCCAGAAGGAGGAGAGAGAGAGAAAGGTCCCAAGAAAATATCTGAAGAGATTATAGTAAAAAATTTCCCTAACATGGGAAAGGAAATAGCCACCCAAGTCCAGGACGCACAGAGAGTCTCAGGCAGGATAAATCCAAGGAGAAACACTCTGAGACACATAGTAATTAAACTGACAAAAATTAAAGGCAAAGAAAAATTATTGATAGCAACAAGGGAAAAATGACAAATAATATACAAGGGAACTCCCATAAGGTTAAGACCTGATTTCTCAGCAGAAACTCTGTAAGCCATAAGGGAGTGACATGATATATTTAAAGTGATGAAAGGGAAGTACCTACAACCAAGATTACTCTATCTGGCAGGGATTTCATTCAGATTCGACAGAGAAATCAAAAGCTTTACAGGAAAGAAAAGCTAAGAGAATTCAGCACCAAACCAGCTCTACAACAAATGCTAAAGGAACTTCTCTAAATAGGAAAGATGAGAAGAAAAGGACCTGCAAAAACAAACCCAGAGCTTCCCTGGTGGCGCAGTGGTTGAGAGTCCGCCTGCTGATGCAGGGGACGCACGTTTGTGCCACGGTCCAGGAAGATCCCACATGCTGTGGAGCGGCTGGGCCCGTGAGCCATGGCCACTGAGCCTGCGTGTCCGGAGCCTGTGCTCTGCAAAAGGAGAGGCCACAACAGTGAGAGGCCCGCATACCTCAAAAACAAAACAAAACAAAACAAAAAAAACCCCATAACAATTAAGAAAATGGTAATAGGAACATAAATATCGATAATTACCTTAAACGTGAATGGATTAAACGCACCAACCAAAAGACACAGGCTTGCTGAATGCATACAAAAACAAGACCCACATATATGCTGTCTACAAGAGACCCACTTCAGACCTAGGGACAAACAGAGACTGAAAGTGAGGGGATGGAAAAAGATTTTGATTTCTATTCAAATAGAAATCAAAAGAAAGCCTGAGTAGCAATACTGATATCAGATAAAATAGACTGTAAAATAAATAATAAAGAAAATAAAGAAATAAACAAGAGACAAGGAAGGACAATACATAATGATCAAGGGATCAATCCAAGAAGAAAATCTAACAATCATAAATATATATGCATCCAACATAGGAGCACCTCAATACATAAGGCAAATGCTAACAGTTATAAAAGAGGAAATCAACAGTAACACAATAATACTGGGGGACTTTAACACCTCATTTACACCAATGGATGGATCATTCAGACAGGAAATTAATAAGGACACAAAAGCTTTAATTGACATAATAGACCAGATAGATTTAATTGATATTTATAGGACATTCCATCCAAAAACAGCAGATTACACTTTCTTCTCAAGTGCACATGGAACATTCTCCAGGATAGATCACATCTTGGGTCACAAATCAAGCCTTGGTAAATTTAAGAAAATTGAAATCATATCAAGCATTTTTTCTGATCAAAACGCTATGAGATTAGAAATCAATTACAGAGAAAAAAATGTAAAAAAATCCCAAACACATGGAGGCTAAACAATACATTACTAAATAACCAAGAGATCACTGAAGAAATCAAAGAGGAAATAAAAAAATACCTAGAGACAAATGACAATGAAAACATGATGATCCAAAACCTACGGGATGCAGCAAAAGCAGTTCTAAGAGGGAAGTTTATAGCAATACAATCCTACCTCAAGAAACAAGAAAAATCTCAAATAAACAATCTAAATTTACAGCTAAAGGAACTAGAGAAAGAAGAACAAACAAAACCCAAAGTTAGTAGAGGAAAGAAAACACAAAGATCAGAGCAGAAATAAATGAAAAAGAAACAAAGAAAACAATAGCAAAGATCAATAAAACTGGGGCTTCCCTGGTGGCGCAGTGGTTGAGAGTCCGCCTGCTGATGCAGGGGACACAGGTTCGTGTCCCGGTCCGGGAAGATCCCACATGCCGTGGAGCGGCTAGGCCCGTGAGCCATGGCCGCTGAGCCTGCATGTCCGGAGCCTGTGCTCCGCAACAGGAAAGGCCACAACAGTGAGAGGCTCACGTACAGCAAAAAAAAAAAAAAGATCAATAAAACTAAAAGCTGGTCCTTTGAGAAGATAAACAAAATTGATAAACCTTTAGCCAGACTCATCAAGAAAAATAGAGAGAGGACTCAAATCAATAAAATTAGAAATGAAAAAGAATTTACAATGGACACTGCAGAAATACAAACCATAATAAGAGACTACTACAAGCAACTCTATGCCAATAAAATGGACAACCTGGAAGAAATGGACAAATTCTTAGAAAGGTATAACCTTCCAAGACTGAACCAGGAAGAAATAGAAAATATGAACAGACCAAACACAAGTAATGAAATTGAAACTGTGACTAAAAATCTTCCAACAAACAAAAGTCCAGGACCAGATGGCTTCACAGGTGAATTCTATCAAACATTTAGAGAAGAGCTAACACTCATCCTTCTCAAACTCTTCCAAAAAATTGCAGAGGAGAGAACACTTCCAAACTCATTCTATGAGGTCACCATCACCCTGATACCAAAACCAGACAAAGATGTCACAAAAAAAGAAAATTACAGACAAATATTACTGATGAATATAGATGCAAAAGTCCTCAACAAAATACTAGCAAACAGAATACAACAACACATTAAAAGGCTCATACACCACGATTTATGTGGGATTTATCCCAGGGATTCAAGGATTCTTCAATATATGCAAATCAATGTGATACACCATATGAACAAACTGAAGAATAAAAACCATATGATCATCTCAGTAGATGCAGAAGAAGGATGTGACAAAATTCAACATCCATTTATGATAAAAACTCTCCAGAAAGTGGGCATAGAGGGACCTTACCCCAACATAATAAAGGCCATATACAACAAACCCACAGCAAACATCATTCTCAATGGTGAAAACCTGCAAGAATTTCCTCTAAAATCAGGAAGAAGACAAGGATGTCCACACTTGCCACTATTATTCAACATAGTTTTGGAAGTGCTAGCCACAGCAATCAGAGAAGAAAAAGAAGTAAAAGGGATACAAACTGGAAAAGAAGAAGTAAAACTGTCAACTGTCTGCGGACGACACGATACTATACATAGAAAATCCTAAAGATGCCACCAGAACACTACTAGAGCTAATTAATAAATTTGGTAAAGTAGCAGGATACAGAGCTGGAGGAATCAGACTCTCTGAAATCAGAGAGTAATTAAGATAATATGGTACTGGCACAAAAACAGAAATATAGATCCATGCAACAGGATCGAAAGCCCAGAGGTAAACCCATGCACCTATGGTCAACTAATCTACGACAAAGGAGACAATGATATACAATGGAGAAAAGACAGTCTCTTCAATAATTGGTGCTGGGAAAACTGGACAGCTACATGTAAAAGAATGAAATTAGAACACTCCCTAACACCACACACAAAAATAAACTCAAAATGGATTAAAGACCTAAATGTAAGACTGGACACTATAAAACTCTTGGAGGAAAACATAGGAAGAAAACGCTTTGACGTAAATCACAGCAAGATCATTTTTGACCCACCTCCTAGAGTAATGGAAATAAAAACAAAAATAAATGAATGGGACCTAATGAAACTTAAAAGCTTTTGCACAGCAAAGGAAATTTTAAACAAGACGAAAAGACAACCCTCAGAATAGAAGAAAATATTTGCAAAGGAATCAACAGACAAAGGATTAATCTCCAAAATATATAAAGAGCCCATGCAGCTCAATATTAAAAAAAAAAACAACCCAATCCAAAAGTGGGCAAGAAACCTAAATAGACGTTTCTCCAAAGAGACATACAGATGGCCAGGAAGCACATGAAAAGCCACTCAATATCACTAATCATTAGAGAAATGCAAATTAAAACTACAATGAGGTATCACCTCACAGGTTAGAATGGGCATCATCAGAAAATCTACAAGCAATAAATTCTGGAGAGGGTGTTAAGAAAAGGGAACCCTCTTGCACTGTTGGTGCAATGTAAATTGATACAGCCACTATGAAGAACAGTATGGAGGTTCCTTAAAAAGCTAAAAATAGAATTACCATATGACCCAGAAATCCCACTACTGGGCATCTACCCTGAGAAAACCATAATTCAAAAAGAGTCATGTACCACAATGTTCATTGCAGCACTATTTACAATAGCCAGGACTGGAAACAACCTAAGTGTCCATTGACAGATGAATGGATAAAGATGTGGCACATATACACAATGGAATATTACTCAGCCATAAAAAGAAATGAAATTGAGTTTCGTAGTGAGGTGGATGGACCTAGAGTCTGTCAGACAGAGTGAAGTAAGTCAGAAAGAGAAAAACAAATAC
This sequence comes from Orcinus orca, assembly GCF_937001465.1. Classification (NCBI taxonomy): domain Eukaryota; kingdom Metazoa; phylum Chordata; class Mammalia; order Artiodactyla; family Delphinidae; genus Orcinus; species Orcinus orca. The sequence goes on along the minus strand of NC_064574.1, from coordinate 69,098,862 downwards.
CGTACACTAACACATATATATGGAATCTGAAAAAAAAAAGGTTCTGACAAACCTAGGGTCAGGACAGGAATACAGAATGGACCCCAGGACACAGGTAGTGGGAAGGGTAAGTTGGGACAAAGTGAGAGAGTGGCATGGACATATATATTCCACCAAATGTAAAACAGATAGCTAGCGGGAAGCAGCCACATAGCACAGGGAGATCAGCTCAGTGTTTTGTGACCACCTAGAGGGGTGGCATAGGGAGAGTGGGAGGGAGATGCAAGAGGGAGGGGATATGGGGATATATATATATGTATAGCTGATTCACTTTGTTATACAGCAGAAACTAACACAACATTGTAAAGCAATTATACTCCAATACAGATGTTAAAAAAAAAACAAACAGGAGAAATACAATACATAGCAGAGTTTGGGGTCAATAGCTCCACCCCCTGCAGGCTATGCAATCTATCTGGGCTTCACTTGTCTCAGCTGTAAAGTATGGATAATAACACTTAATTTTAAAGGTTTTAAAGAGATCTGACATGTTATATATATCAAGTTCCTGACACTCAGACACTCTTATTACACTCAAGAAAAATAGTAGTAGCTGCCATCGCCACCAGTGCCACTATTATCGTGGTTATTATGATTCATCTTGTATTTCTATTAATCACAGGAACTTCCTCTGGAATCGCATCCCTGTGTATCAATATCTGTTGGGAGAGGAGTCAACTTATTCATTCATTAAACAAATATTTCTGAAAAACAAATAAAAAGAATTACCATATGACCCAGCAATCCCTCTACTGGGCATATACCCAGAGAAAACTATAATTCAAAAAGACACATGCACCCCAATGTTCATTGCAGCACTATTTATAATAGCCAGGTGATGAAAGCAACCTAAATGCTCATCAACAGACAGATGGATAAAGAAGATGTGGTACATATATACAATGGAATATTACTCAGCCATAAAAAGGAACGATATTGGATCATTTGTAGAGACGTGGATGGACCTAGAGACTGTCATACAGAGTGAAGTAAGTCAGAAAGAGAAAAACAAATATTGTATATTAACACATATATGTGGAATCTAGAAAAATTGTACAGATGAACCAGTTTGCAAGGCAGAAATAGAGACACAGATGTAGGGAAAAAATGTATGGACACCAAGGGGGGACAGTGGGGGGTGGGGGTGGGGGGGATGAAAAAGATAAAATAAAATAAAGTGTTTAGCATAGGTTAGCACAGTTTAACCACGCACATTGTAGACACTCAATCTGCTGTTCCCAATGTGCCTGAATATCCTGTTCCTCCTGTCTCCCTCCTTCGTCTACTCTCCTTCTTTCTTCCTTCTTCCAGGGAAGCTCTGCTGAAGGCTACTTGCAAATACATCCCAAAAGGCAGGCCAGGAGCAGATCATGCAGCTGAGAGACCATGGCTGAGGGTTTCATTTCAAGATGATGGGGAGCCATGGATGGTCATTAAATAACAAGAAGGTCTGCAACAATTTTGAGTGGAGGGGAGAAAAGATCAGAATCTTTGAAAGCAGTCAAGAAGCTCTACAGGTGAGGAATGATGAGAACTTAACTAAGGTGGTAAAGGTGGGCAAGAAGCGGAAGAATCAAATTAGGGAAATGAGGCAGAATCAATAAAGCTCGGCAACAGATTCGATATGAGGTTAAGAGAGAGAGGAGTGAAGAATGAAGATGAAGTTCAACCTCAGACGACTAGAAGACTGTGATGCCCTTAACAGAAGTCTGCCAGGAAAAGGGATAGGTTGGATGGACAAAGATATATATCTTGTCTAGGACGGGAATGAGGCACATGCAAGCCTAAATGTCTAACAGACAGCTAGAAGATTGACAGAGATTCCATGAGGGTCAACCGTGTCCATCTTGTTATATGCCCAGTGCCTAAGGCAGAGCCTGTGTAGTATAGACGATCAATAAACACTTTCTGAATGAATGAATGAATGCTGGGCCAGAATTCAGGCAAGAACTTGAGCCTGGAAATGAGTGTTTTGGAGTCTCCTTATATAGATCCATTAGCTGAAAACATACAATTTAATGGAGCAGCCCAAGTATAGAGTGATAGGCAGAGAGGAAAGGCGGTCCAAGGAGGGATCTTCATGGGGAAGATGCTGACAAGTGTCAGTAGGTCTTTACCAGGGTTGATAAGTGAGGAAAGAAGAGTCAGCAAGGTGAACGTACACCAGAGAGATCTATCAGGAAGTGGGTCTTCTATTCTGAGGTTGAGAACCATTACATCAGCATTCCCAGAAGCTACAGCTTGGAATCCTAGAAGGACGAGGGCCCCGCTGGCACCTGAACAAGAAAAGAGTTGCAGAAAAAGCAACAGAGCAAAAACCTCCCCGGCTTGTTAAATCCTGCTTGAGGCAAAAGAAATTCCAGCAGATTCCAGGAAACTGTCAAGAGGAGGAATTGCCCTCACCAAGACAGCACGACAACCATATCCCAATAGGGCCAAGATGCCTTGTCAGGGTGTCACCGAGCAGGACCCTCAGCGGCCAAAGAAGCCAGTCTGCCAGTTGAGTGTTGATACCCCATTGTTTCGCTTTGTCCCTCCCAGCAATTCCAAAGATTCACCCATTTCCCTTGGGTCTGAGCTGCTTGCAACAAAGGGAAAGTATTTTCCCACTCAGCAACTATGATCCTTGCTAGTCTTGCTCGGTCTTTCTTGACTGATTTGGCTCATAATTTAGTCATCTCCTTGCTGTCTTTCCTGGGTAACCCCCAAGTTACTGCCGTTGTGGAAGAAGGGACATTGCCCTGAAGTGGCAGGGCTTGAAATTGATCTTCAAAGAAAAATAATGTTATTTCTTTTCAATTGTTATAGATGCTTTCATGGTTTTTTAGAAGGGAGGAAATATCTTTTCTGGTTCTATTGGAAGAGGGGGAGAGAGATCTAAAATATTAAATTCCAAAGACTTTCTTGACCTTCACACCTGACACAATCCCTGTTCCAGGTCCCAGCGTGAGGACTCAGTAAATGTTTGGTCAAGTAAATTCATGCAATCAGAGGGCATTCCCTCACGGGCAACACTTATTGTGGGTCAAAAACTATTCTTCCAGCTGTGTGCTCTGTCTCCTGGAACCAAGTCACTGTTTTCTCCAAGCCAAACAAAGTCACTGTTGACATTCTTCCTACTGCTGCATTTAGTCGCTCACCAAGCTATTGGATTTTACTCCACAAATCCCTTTCAGATTAGCCCTCACCCCTATATCCCTACTGTCACAGCCTTCCTTTAGGGTTTATTATCTGGAGCTAGAAAGCATCATTACGATAATTGTCTCTCTCTTGGTTCTAGCCAGGAGGAATTTGTTCTAGTAACTATACCCTATATATATGCTAGTTATCTTTGCCAAATAAAATTATATCATTATTCTCTTATATAAAAAAACTCCTGGGGACTTCCCTGGTGGTCCAGTGGTTGAGAATCTGCCTTCCAATGCAGGGGATGCAGGTTCGATCCCTGGTCAGGGAACTGAGATCCCACATGCCGCAGGGCAACTAAGCCCACGTACTGCAACTACTGAGCCCGCGTGCCACAACTAGAGAGAAGCCCACGTGCTGAAACGAAAGAGCCCATGTGCCACAACTAAGATCTGATGCAGCCAAAATTAAAATAAATAAATATTCTTTAAAAAACCTCCTGGGAATCAATTTTTTCCAGAATAAACTCTATATTCCCTACCGAACTTTCCAGCCTCACCCCTAGTTGCTTCTCCCATTTCAGCCACTCTGAGCTACTCATTTTTCCTAAAATGCAACCAATTCTAAGATGCGTGTGTACCTTTCCTTTCCTTTCCCCAGAAGTCCTTTTCCTCTTTTGATTGCAGAGCAATTTATCTTCTATAATCCCCTTGCCAGTCCTTCATGGTCTCAAACTTGGTCCCACTCACCCTACCCTACTCTGCTTGTATCCTAAGTGTTGAGGCAAGAGATCCATCATCCTCTGTCCTTTGAGGGGGACAAAGGACATCCCTTGTCTCCCGCAAGAGAGGACATAGTCCTCCAAGATAGAGTTTTATCTCCACTATTTATTTCCTGAAATGTCCCCAGAGTGAGAAGGACAAATAGCATCATGTCCATTTGATATGTGGAAGGAGACAGTCTCAGGCAGGAGTTATCACAGCAAGACAAGATGTGGAAAGTAGCACAGAATCATTATCTGGCTCTGTATCTTCTTGGCCCACTCACTGAGCAGCTCCACAAGGTACCATGTAGTACCCGAGAGCTCTTCTCACCCAGAATTCCAAGAAAAAAAATCCCAGCTCTCAGCAGGAGCCCAGGATGACCTGCTCTGTCCTGCCAGCCAGCAGGGCCAGTGATTCCTTCTAGAAAACTGTACTGTGTGGTGTAGATGTTTTCCTAAAAGAAATGAAGCAGTCTCTAGGAGAAATGAAGCTCAAAATTAAGTGCCCACAACCACACAACTTGATATTTATTATTGGGGAAAAACCAATATATGAACATGGAAAAATAAGCAAGCAATACAGAAAGATATACCATGAAAAGGACATCTATCTCTCAACACTTGTGCCCCATGTTCTCTCCCCAGCAGTTGTTTACCTCCTAAAACTATGCCGCCTTATATAATGAGTGCACATTTTTGAAATGAATGGAAACACAGTAAAAATACTAATCGATACCTTGCTCTTTTCACTTAAAAGATACTTTAGAGATCATTCTGTATGAGCCATAGACATCTAAGTCCTTTCATAGCTGCACAGTATTCAACTGTGTGGATGTGCCCCCAGTAGTTCAGCTTCCCTATTGATGGGCCCTTAGATTGTTTCCAGGCTCTAGTTATCAAAAGGGTTGCTGCAAATAGGCCATACATATGTCATCGTGCACATATGCCAATATCTGTGACATAAATTCACAAAATGGAAGACGATGGGCCAAAAGATATGAAAGTACAAACAAAAAAAATGAACGTCCTTCTGCGGATGATGGGTCCCTGGAGTTCTGAGTCATTCTACATGGCTCTGTTGGCCATCAGTGGGGAGCAGCTGACTTCAAACAGAGTGTCTGGCATGACACGGCCCTGCACTGCACACAGTAAAATCGCTCTGGGGTGAAAGAACTTGGGGTGCTTTGGTGTTTTCAAATTCATTGTCCATATATAAACCCTTAGCATGGTATTCAAGGCCTTGCATGATCTGGTGCATCATATAATGAAGTGATTTAGGTCTTATCTACAAGCCACACTCCTGCTTAAAAACTTGAAATCAGAATATAAGAGGTGCCAAGACGAACTCAGGGTGTGGTTAACTTTCCCCAAGGCATATGTAGACGTGGCCCCGTGTTACATCTTCCTGGTCTGATCCCAAGTCATTAACCAACACTCATGCATATCCCATAATAGTCATTAGTCACATCCAAAGAGGCAGAAAAAAGACTTTTAGTAATTTAAGACCTAGGACACACCCAATTAGGAATAAAGATGTAGATTGGGAGTTTCACATTCATATACCTACGTAGCCCCACCACCACACACATACACAGACACACACCTTGTGTTACGACCAAGCCGAGTGGAGAGCTCAGGCCCCGTCCAAATGCAGCCACCACTATTCAGTTCAGTTCCACTTCCGCTCCCTTGTGAGACAGCCAGCCTGCTATCACAAGAATTTACATGCTTCCAAGACAAATTAGAAATACAGATTTGTATGTAAAACTTCCAAATTGTATAGAATTTGAAAATAATATTTTAACAAGTTAATCCTAGGCCAGGTGAAAAAAAAAGCATATAGTCTGATTAGGTCCATGAGCCCTCAGATCTCTCTGCTCTCTTTCCCCTTCTTCTCCAAACAAGTTCTCCCAGTACTCAGCATCCATGCTTCCAACCTAAGTAATAGAAATCCACAAAGGTCTCCAACTTACAGCTGAAACAGAGGCTGGAAAGCAAGCCCACTTTTGTTGAAAGGAATGTTCTGAAGGACTCTCTGAGCCTGTGCTCCAGCTGTTGGAATGAAGCTCACATATTAAGAATTCTGAGGACCTCACAAGACAAGTCATAATTAAGAGCTAAATTATATATGACCAGCTGGTGAACTGAGTGTGTTGGGCCATAAAACAATGATCAGTCAGATCAACTTAAGAAAGCGACATTGCTTCATTACCAACCCTAAAGCTGCTTTGTTATCCGAGGCTTCTTGACCATTTCCCACTCCCCAGGTGGTGTTCTTTCCTCGATCCTTTGAAATGAGTTGTGTGCTCCTTCCTAAAGTGCCTCAGAGGAAGAGCAGAAAATCCGGGGGCTCCTCACACCCATCCTTTCCATTCCCCCTTTGAGTGGGATGTGCAAATTTGCTCCTCCTTGGAACAGCCTCTTGTACATATGGCATGTTCTTGGAGGAGATGTGCCTGCATCTTTGGGAACTCACTCGGGGCGGGGCTGGCACTAGCCTACGGCCTTCCCTTTCAGAACCAGAACAGCGGGGAAATGGGTCTTCAGGTTACCAGTCAACAGCACCCCAAATCTGGCTACCACTGTGTGTGTACAGGAAAACCAGGATGGATTTAGATGCATTTGACCCTGATTTTTCTGTTACTATGTTGAAATGTGAAACACTAGGAGAGATTTGAAATTTTCCATGTTATATATAAACCTTGCTGGGAAATTAAAAGTATCTCTCTACATATTCCACTCTATTGGCTGCCCAGAACCCCTTCAATGGTCTCTTGATAATATCACCCGGATTTCCCTTTGGAAAATTATCTCTTCCTCGCTGGCTTTGGGCTTCAGGACTATTTTCCCAGATGCTTTTTTTATCTTACCCTAGTCATAGCATGAAAACATTCTGTCATTCGTTCAGTGGTTCATTTCACAAATACTGAGCATCTACTTTGTTTCAAGTACTGTCCTTGGTGCTGAAAACATAGATTGATAATTAATAGTCTTCTCACTTCTGACTTTATGGAGCTTACCTTTGGCCTAAGCGGGGCTAACTGTCAAGCTCCTTCAATGGAATTAGGATTGTAAACAGAATGACACAATAACTAAAAATGATTGGACTCATCTATTCCAGCTTTGGCACCCTTGTGAGATGTGGGAGGAATTTCTGATTCTCGGACCCAAGAATTACTTACATTTCTATCCACAGGAACTGCTGGGTGCTTACTTATATCTATATCCCTTTTCCCAGCCTTGCCATCAATGCCATGAGTACTCAACATACTTCCAATAAAATCCTCTTTTGTTTTTATTTACTGGTGTCAATTTTTACTACTTATAAACCAAGAACCTCCACTAATGTTGGAGCTGCTTCTCAGGCTATCTGGTCACTAAGCTGGCTTGGGTATCTCATCTTACCAAAACTTGGAGTGTTTTTTTAAAAAAATCAGTTTTATAAAAACAATAAAACAATTAGTTGAAAATAACTGAATCCACGCTGTAGAAAACATTACATGCAATTTGACACTACCCTTCTCTCTCTCTCTCTCCCTCTCTCCCTCTCTCTCTCTCCCTCTCTCTCGCTCTCTCATAGCTCTTCTCTCTTGATCCCCCATAGAAATCAAGACTATCTAAAGCACAATTTTTTTTGGCCAAGCCAGGCAGAATGCAGGATCCCAGTTCCCAGACCAGGGATCGAACCCATGCCCCCTGTAGTGGAAGTGCACGGTCCCAACCACTGGACCACCAGGGAAGTCCCTAATGCACAATTTTAATAATAACCATTGGTGTCTTCTCACTAGGATATTGTTACTGTCTTTAGGCAGTGGTAGCTAGGAATATGTATGCCCTAGTTCTTGCCTATCTTGGTTTCTTCCATATTTTAACTCACCCACTTCTCCATCCCTCAGTGACTGGCATAGCTCACTGTTTGGAGCATGCTTTAGTAAAGGTTTTGTATCAGTGCAAATATCCTAATGGCTTGTCTTTCAGACTCTCTGTATAGTGTAGTTTCAAGTGAGTCTTGAAGGGAATGTGAGTCTCTGAGATGTGCCGCAAATGCAGCCTATCCCTTTCTAAGCTGAATTGCACATGGCAGCAGAAAACATAAATCGTTTTGATTATTTTCAGAGTCTAAGCAGATAATGTAAACAAATAAATATAGAAAGACATAAGGCAATATAAGGTTGTGGAAGCCTATGAATCAGAGAGCATGTGCCCTGCTTATAGAACCCGCCACCACCTGGCTGTTGCCATGCAGAAATGTGGGCCCAGGATTGCCAGATCTATCCATTTTTCAAGAGAAGTTTTGAAATCTGGATTTGTGGGTAAATCTACCAATTTTGGGATGTTGGCAATGAAATAAAAGGGAATTAATGCTTGAAAACAAAACAAGATATGTTTATGGGCAGATTTTCACCAAGGAGCTGTCAGTTTTCAGCTCTGGATCTTCCTTCATCTCTGCAATTCATCTCATAATATACCAGCTGATTGTGCTTCTCGATACTTTTAGCTTTATGTTTTGCTTCTTCCTTATTCTCTCACCTTGTTTGGAATCGATAACCTTCTTCCAGACCACTTGCTTTATGGTGTTGCTCTAGGAATTACCCCAGGCTCTGATGCTCGGGTGCTCTTCACTTCATTCCAGGCCTGGGGATGGCTGTCCAAGCCTTCCAGCCTCCAGCCTCTGCTGTAATGCTCTCCATGACAAGGAATTTACTACCACCCATTAGATGATTCCATCATATGAAGCCATATAATGTAATGGAAAGCATGTAGATTTTAGCATAAAACAAATACGAGTTCATCCCAGCTTGGTTACTTAGCCTGTGCAAGCCACAGTTTTATCTGTTAAACAGATACTCGTTTGAGGAATTAAATGTGATGACATTGGCCAGCATGTTGTCCCTTTCACATAGGAAGTAAGGGGGTCATAGTGGTGGTTTCCATTCTTTCTATTATTTCTTCTCCATTCATCTTGGGAATGCCCTCCTGAGTACATATCAAATCTCACTTTCACATTGTAGTCTTCCAAAATAAGAAACCATGTTCATATCTCCCCAGGTGTTCTCTTTTCCAGACTCAGTGGAACCGGTCAAGTGTAGAGGGACCCCCATATGGACATTAACCCCAGTCATTCCTGGGATTCAAGCAAGACGAGGAGGTGTGTTTGCAGCTGTGGTAGAGAGGGACTTCTGGAAGCCTGTCTGGGGGACTGAGGATCCATCTGGGAAAGGGATTATCTTAAGAAGAGGGTCTTGGGGAAAGGGTTTCATTCAGTTACAATGCTCCAATCTGAGAGTGGGAAGCGGTAATAGCGAAAAGGTCTTTCTCAGCACAGCATGTGAGATTTGTGCTCTAACACAGCACCTGTGGACACATGCCTGGCTGACTAAGGAGAAGGCAGTGCAAAAAGAAATGAGTAAAAGAAGAACAAAAGGAAAAGAGCTGTTATGACTTTGTAAAACATTGGGACCCAGGGCAGGATCACTTGGAAGCTCATGAGACTGGACCGTGAGGGTGAGAGAGTTCTCCCATCGACACAGGCTTTGCTCCGCAGACAAACCCCTGTCAGGATTAAAGGGATACCGGCTCTGCAATGCTTTACACATTAAGCCTGCAATAATTGCTATTATTCGGTGTGATGGTGTGTGGCTTATAGCATCTGTGACTTGACAATCAAGTAATGAGCTATTGATGAGGGAAATGAACCTGACGACAGCTGAGGCTGGAGACCATTAACATATAAGCTATTTCCTGCTGATGTTATCACCTGGGATTCTTTGATAATAGCTAATAATTATAACCACATTTATTGAGATGTTACTCTGTGCAGGGAGTGCTTTATACGGATTATTCCATGTAAGCCTCACAACTCTATGAGAAAATTGTTATTACTGTTCTGACTTACAGATGAGGAATCTGGGCAGATGAAAACAACACAGTTCCACAAAGTGTTGGGAAATGGGGGCTCAGGCATACTCATCAGTAGAGAGTTTAAGAGACACAAGCAGAGAAGTGACAGGGTGTAATAGGGAAGAACAAATCTGACTGCATATTAGATCTGTTTCTTTTACTTTAACCTTTGTATTCTACTGCCTTTGCTTCTAGTTAAGAATGTTGCCTATATCCTGAAATATACAGGGTAGCCCATTCTCAAGGCTCTGACCTTTAAGAGTATAACACTTCCATTCATATAGAGATAAAAAGTTGCTGAACAGAGAATAACATTTGACTCATTGGAGGTTTACAGGAACATTGTGACCTGACCTATGTGGACAGCTGCAAGAACAAAGGATTCCGACACCAAGAAGTTTGCAACAACTAACCACAACCCCTCCCCCTTTTAGTGTAAAAGAAGCCTGAATTCTGACTGGGGTAAGAGGGTTCTCTAGGACATTAGTCTGCCATCTTCTCGGTCTGCTGGCTTTCCAAATAAAGTCATTATTCCTCGCCCCAACAACTCGTCTCCCGATTTATTGGCCTGTCGTGCAGCAAGCAGAACGAGTTTGGACTCAGTAACAAGAGCACACGTGATCCCCTGAGCTATGATTGTCCTCAAGGAGGGATGATGCTCAGACTGGGCAGAGATAGGCTGGAAGCACCATGGGTGAGGATTCCACAGAGATGGATGCTGCTCCTCTACTTGACCATGGTAATAGGGAAAGGGCAGCGTCCGTGCCTTCCAGACATTTAGGTGCAAGGGGGATGAGCTGGGGATCTTGTTAAAAATGCAGATTCTGATTCAGTAGGTCTGGGGTGAGGCCCAAGATTCTGCACGTCTTAAAATCCCTAAGGGGATGCCAATGCTGTGGGTCCACAGATCACATTATGTGTAGCAAGGATCTAGGCAACTATATAACAATGGAGCTTGTGGTTAAAGAACTGACCTTGTGGGGGAAAGAGTAGCCCGGCTCTGGTCTCAACTTACTCTGCCACTGAGCAGATTCAAAGCTGCTGAACCAACTCACTGCTACAGTAGCAGAGAAGAGAGTAGTAAGGAAATGAGACCCCACAGCCATCCACATGGGTCTCTTCTTAGTTCTCCAAATGAAACTAAAATGCCTTGCTTTTCACAATTAAAAAAATTGCACATTCAATGTAGCAAAACCACAAAACTAATAAAGTTAATTTTTTAACATCAATTTAATGCGATGGTAATATGTTTAATATTGTGGTAAATCAGCACCCATTAAGTGAGCGGGATATAAATTACTATAGCCAAGTTTCTTTTCCTTTTAGCAATGTCCCTCCGATTTTTAGTGTGAACTAACTGCAAAACTTAGTTTTGTACAGCTCACAACGATGTTATGTGGCCTTCGCTTGATACAAAAGCGTCCTTTATCTATTATGCTCACCTCTCTTATTTTTGCATTAGCTTGTGACAATGAAAGTCACACATTATTGCTTTCATGATGACAAATCAAAATTTTCATTTAATAATTACATTAGAAGCTGAAGTCTTCTTTCATCAAAGTATCTTTCGATTGCAAAAAGGAATCTTTGTTTTTATTCCTGCCAAAATACTTCTAAGTCAATACAAGAACCGGAAGATGCAAAATTATGTGCCATCTTGTTTTTTAATTTTTAAAATTCATTTTTAAAAACTATTTTTTTCTTCCATCAAAACAGTGTATTTTTATTTCCTACTTCCTCATGTGAGAATATAGATAAAATATCAGTTCTGTTTCCATCGCTACTTCCCAAACTTCTTCTGAATTGTTACTTTTATACTGTCACATTTACAATACTTACATTTGGTTCTAGAATGGTAATTAATTCCTCTGAGCTTTATCAGTAGGTTGATTCTGAAAATGAAAATCAATAGTTATTTCATTACTATGACTGTGAAAACGTGGTTCACCACAACTGTTTCTCTCTACAGTTAAATGTTCTTTCTCGTATGACTTTTTGCCTGGAGTTCAATTTTTTTGGAACTAATTACTTTTGGCATATTGTAAATTTTGTTCAACCTCTCCTATAAATTTAGTATCCTATCAAGTTCTCCCGTTTCCCTGGAGATAATGTCTGATTATGTCTTTATTCTACCATACTATTTATTGATACTTAGCTATGTATTGAAACTTTTTTTTTAACATCTTTATTGGAGTATAATTGCTTTACAATGGTGTGTTAGTTTCTGCTTTATAACACAGTGAATCAGTTATATATATACATATATCCCCATATCTCTTCCCTCTTGCATCTCCCTCCCTCCCACCCTTCTAGGTGGTCACAAAGCACCGAGCTGATTTCCCTGTGCTATGCAGCTGCTTCCCACTAGCTATCTATTTTACATTTGGTAGTGTATATATGTCCATGCCACTCTCTCATTTTGTACCAGCTTACCCTTCCGCCTCCCCACGTCCTCAAGTCCATTCTCTAGTAGGTCTGCATCTTTATTCCCGTCTTGCCCCTAGGTTCCTCATGACCTTATTTTTTTTTTAAGATTCCATATATATGTGTTAGCATACAGTATTTGTTTTTCTCTTTCTGACTTACTTCACTCTGCATGACAGACTCTAGGTCCATCCACCTCACTACAAATAACTCAATTTCGTTTCTTTTAATGGCTGAGGAATATTCCATTGTATATATGTGCCACATCTTCTTTATCCATTCATCTGTTGATGGACATTTAGGTTGCTTCCATGCCCTGGCTATTGTAAATAAAGCTGCAACGAACATTGTGGTATATGACTCTTTTTGAATTGTGGTTTACTTAGGGTATATGCCCAGTAAGGGGATTGCTGGGTCATATGGTAGTTCTATTTTTAGTTTTTATGGAACCTCCATACTGTTCTCTATAGTGGCTGTATCAATTTACATTCCCACCAACAGTGCAAGAGTGTTCCCTTTTCTTCACACCCTCTCCAGCATTTATTGTTTCTAGATTTTTTGATGATGGCCATTCTGACCGGTGTGAGATGATATCTCATGGTAATTTTGATTTGCATTTCTCTAATAATGAATGATGTTGAGTATTCTTTCATGTGTTTGTTGGCAATCTGTATATCTTCTTTGGAGAAATGTCTATTTAGGTCTTCTGCCCACTGTTGGACTGGGTTGTTTGTTTTTTTGATATTGAGCTGCATGAGCTGCTTGTAAATTTTGGAGACTAATCTTTTGTCAGTTGCTTCATTTGCAAATATGTTCTCCCATTCTGAGGGTTGTCTTTTCGTCTTGTTTATGGTTTCCTTTGCTGTGCAAAAGCTTTTAAGTTTCATTAGGTCCAATTTGTTTATTTTTGTTTTTATTTCCATTTCTCTAAGAGGTGGGTCAAAAAGGATCTTGCTGTGATTTATGCCATAGAGTGTTCTGCCTATGTTTTCCTCTAAGAGTTTTATAGTGTCTGCCCTTACATTTAGGTCTTTAATCCATTTTGAGTTTATTTTTGTGTATGGTGTTAGGCGGTGTTCTAAATTCATTCTTTTACATGTAGTTGTCCAGTTTTCCCAGCACCACTTACTGAAGAGGCTGTCTTTTCTCCATGGTATATTCTTGCCTCCTTTATCAAAGATACGGTGACCATATGTGTGTTTGTTTATCTCTGGGCTCTCTATCCTGTTCCATTGATCTATATTTCTGTTTTTGTGCCAGTACCATACTGTCTTGATTACTGTAGCTTTGTAGTATAGTCTGAAGTCAGGGAGTCTGATTCCTCCAGCTCCATTTTTCTTTCTCAAGATTTCTTTGGCTATTCGGGGTCTTTTTTGTTTCCATACAAATTGTGAAACTTTTTGTTCTAGTTCTGTGAAAAATGCCAGTGGTAGTTTGATAGGGATTTCACTGAATCTGTAGATTGCTTTGGGTAGTAGAGTCATTTTCACAATGTTGATTCTTCCAATCCAAGAACATGGTATATCTCTCCATCTATTTGTATCATCTTTAATTTCTTTCATCAGTGTCTTGTAATTTTTTAATACAGGTCTTTTGTCTCCTTAGGTAGGTTTATTCCTAGGTATTTTATTCTTTCTGATGCAATGGTAAATGGGAGTGTTTTCTTAATTTCACTTTCAGATTTTTCATCATTAGTGTATAGAAATGCAAGAGATTTCTGTGCATTAATTTTGTATCCTGCTACTTTACCAAATTCATTGATTAGCTGTAGTAGTTTTCTGGTAGCATCTTTAGGATTCTATATGTATAGCATCATGTCATCTGCAAACAGTGACAGCTTTACTTCTTTTCCAATTTGGATGCCTTTTATTTCTTTTTCTTCTCTGATTGCTGTGGCTAAAACTTCCAAAACTACATTGAATAATAGTAGTGAGAGTGGGCAACCTTGTCTTGTTCCTGATCTTAGTGGAAATGGTTTCAGTTTTTCACCATTGAGGACGATGTTGACTGTGGGTTTGTCATATATGGCCTTTATTATGTTGAGGTAAGTTCCCTCTATGCCTACTTTCTGGAGGGTTTTTATCATAAATGGGTGTTGAATTTTGTTGAAAGCTTTTTCTGCATCTATTGAGATGATCATATTGGTTTTCTCCTTCAATTTGTTATTTTGCTGTATCACATTGATTGATTTGCATATATTGAAGAATGCTTGCATTCCTGGGATAAACCCCACTTGATCATGGTGTATGATCCTTTTAATGTGCTGTTGGATTCTGTTTGCTAGTATTTTGTTGAGGACTTTTGCATCTATGTTCATCAGTGATATTGGCCTGTAGTTTTCTTTCTTTGTGACATCTTTATTGGCTTTGGTACCAGGGTGATGGTGGCCTCGTAGAATGAGTTTGGGAGTGTTCCTCCCTCTACTATATTTTGGAAGAGTTTCAGAAGGATAGGTGTTAGCGCTTCTCTAAATGTTTGATAGAATTTGCCTGTGAAGCCACCTGGTCCTGGGCTTTTGTTTGTTGGAAGAATTTTAATCACATTTTCAATTTCAGTGCTTGTGATTGGGCTGTTTATATTTTCTATTTCTTCCTGGTTCAGTCTCGGAAGGTTGTGCTTTTCTAAGAATTTGTCCATTTCTTCCAGGTTGTCCATTTTATTGGCGTACAGTTGCTTGTAGTAATCTCTCATGATCCTTTGTGTTTCTGCAGTGTCAGTTGTTACTTCTCCTTTTTCATTTCTAATTCTATTGATTGGAGTCTTCTCTCTTTTTTTCTTGATGAGTCTGGCTAATGGTTTATCAATTTTGTTTATCTTCTCAAAGAATCAGCTTTTACTTTTATTGATCTTTGCTATCGTTTCCTTCATTTCTTTTTCACTTATTTCTGATCTGATCTTTATGATTTTTTTTTACTTCTGCTAACTTTGGGGTTCTTTTGTTCTTCTTTCTCTAATTGCTTTAGGTGTAAGGTTAGATTGTTTATTTGAGATGTTTCTTGTTTCTTGAGGTAGGATTGTATTGCTATAAGCTTCCCTCTTAGAACTGCTTTTGCTGCATCCCATAGGTTTTGGATCATCGTGTTTTCATTGTCATTTGTTTCTAGGTATTTTTTCATTTCCTCTTTGATTTCTTCAATGATCTCTTGGTTATTAAGAAGTGTATTGTTTAGCCTCCATATGTCTGTATTTTTTACAGATTTTTTTCCTATAATTGATATCTACTCTCATAGCGTTGTAGAAAAGATGCTTGATACAATTTCAATTTTCTTAAATTTACCAAGGCTTGATTTGTGACCCAAAATATTATCTATCCTGGAGAATGTTCTATAAGCACTTGAGAAGAAAGTGTATTCTATTGTTTTTGGATTGATTGTACTATAAATATCAATTAAATCCATCTTGTTTAATGTATCATTTAAAGCTTGTGTTTCCTTATTTATTTTCATTTTGGATGATCTGTCCATTGGTGAAAGTGGGGTGTTAAAGTCCCCTACTATGATTGTGTTACTGTCAATTTCCCCTTTTATGGCTGTTAGTATTTGCCTTATGTATTGAGGTGCTACTATGTTGGGTGCATAAATATTTACAATTGTTATATCTTCTTCTTGGATTGATCCCTTGATCATTATTCAGTGTCCTTCTTTGTCTCTTGTAATAGTCTTTGTTTTAAAGTCTATTTTGTCTGATATGAGAATTGCTACTCCAGCTTTCTTTTGATTTCCATTTGCATGGAATATCTTTTTCCATCCCTTCACTTTCAGTCTGTATGTGTCCCTAGGTCTGAAGTGGGCTATGTAGTGAATCTTAAATCAAAATAGTTGTCCCTCTGAAAGTCAAAAGCTCCTAATGTTTGGAGCTGATGATGAGTAGTATGATGCTGACTTCTTGTTTTCATTTTGATTTTTTTTTCCTCATTTTTTGCTTTTAGGGTTTCCCTTTTATCATAGATGTTATGACATTTTGTGGTAACGTTCTATGTGGGTTTTTTGTTTTTGTTTCAATTCACTGGGCACTAGGTGTACATTTTCAATCTGAACATTAAAAGTCCTTCAGTTCTGGAGAACTGTCCTCATTACTTCTTTGATACTTTCCCCTATCATTTTTCCCTTGGTCAGATGTTCAGTGCTCTTGCATTGACCCTCTGGGCTTCCTTCTCATATTTTCCACCGCTTTGTTTTCGTGTTCTTCTTCTGAGATATTTCCCAGATCTAATTTTCCAACTTTGCTATTGAATTATTTTCTCTTCTGACAAATACATATTTACTATCTAGGAGAGAATTTCTTAGTATGTGTTTATTCCATTTTCACTGTGTTCTATGCTTGTTTGAATATTTTCTCAAATCTCCCTGAGGACACACATTAGAGTTTGGAGAAGTTCCCTCCTGTTCTTTGCATGAATCCTGTTCCCTGTTGTGTGTCTGTTCATTTTGATGTCTCTCTTCCATGTTGGAGGGTCTCTCATTTGAAGACTTTTGACTTTTCATGCTCAAGAAGAAGTCAGTTAAACCTGATGAGGGTCCTGTGGTATAGATGAACCTTGCTCATTTTGCCAATTTGCTCTAAGTGAGAGCAGTTTGGGGAAGCAAGTAAACCATAACCTGGTGAGCCCCTAAATGATAAAATGTAAAAGACATTTCTCTGGAACCTTCCAGTTTCTGTGGAAGAAAATACTCCTTTTTAAAAAAGTATTAGAGTAGAAGCTTAGCTTCCAAGAATTATGCCCTCCAGAGTGGAGTGGGTTTGACTGTTTCATATATAAACTTTTGATTAATCACATTGTTTTCTACCTCACAATTTTAATCCTACCCTTTTTTTTTTTTTCCTTTTTTTTGCGGTACTCGGGCCTCTCTCTGTTGTGGCCTCTCCCGTTGTGGAGCGCAGGCTCAGCGTCCATGGCTCATGGGCCCGGCCGCTCCGCGGCAAGTGGGATCTTCCCGGACCGGGGCACGAACCCATGTCCCCTGCATCAGCAGGCGGACTCTCAACCACTGTGCCACGAGGGAAGCCCCCTACCCTCTTTTATACATGATATTTCATAGTGCTGAGGCCCTTAAATACGTGGAAGGGCATATTGCCTCCCTCCTTATTTGAATCTCCTTTCTGTACATACTCTGGGCTGTGGCTTCCTTATTCTGTTTCACCAGTTTTCAATTCTTCATATCTTATCTATCTTCCAGAAATTTGATAAAATCTTTCTTCTCATGGCTCTCTTTTTATCTTCTTATCATTGAATATTTAGACATCGTTTTCATTCCTTTACTATCGTTTTACTGAGATACTGGTAGAGAAAGGGAACAAACTCATGTTGTCAAACAGTCAACTTCAACCAGAAGTCATTATTGTTACTTTAGCATCAGAAATGCCAATCTATTGCCAGCCTGATATGCTTACCTAGGTCTTTAAAGGTAAATGCTTCCTTTAATTGGCACCAATGATTACTTGGTGAAATTATAAACCACATGCAAAGACAGTACTTGATCATAAGGACATGTGTCAAATACGATGGTATTCCCTGTAAGTAATAGGGAAACCTCAACTCAATCTGTTTAAACAGTAAGGAAATGTATTATTTCATATATCATTAAATCAGGGGGAGGCAGAACCCACAGTGAGTAAAATCAGGACTGTTTAATTTTGAGATTTTGTTGACTGCTTTCCTCTGTATGCGGACTCACATTAGCTTCCATGCGGTGACAAAATGGCTTCCTGCACATACACAAGATGATTTCCTGCATGTATACAAGATGGCTTCCTGTGTGTACACAAGACAACTTCCTGCATGTAAAGAAGATGATTTCCTGCATGTACACAAGATGGCTTCCTGCACATACATAACTTCCTGCATGTATACAAGATGATTTCTTTCATGTATACAAGATGACTTCCTGCACATACACAGATGATTTCCTGCATGTATACAAGATGATTTCCTACATGTGCACAGATGACTTCCTGCATCTACACAAGATGATTTCCTACATGAACACAAGATGACTTCCTGCATGTACAGAAGATGGCTTCCTGCATGTACACAGATGACTTTCTGCACGTACATAAAGTGATTTCTTGCATGTATACAAGATGAATTCCTGCATGTACACAGATGACTTCCTGCATATATACAAAATGATTTCCTGCACGTGCACAGATGACTTCCTGCATCTACACAAGATAATTTCCTGCATGTACACAGATGACCTCCTGCATGTGCACAGATGACTTCCTGCATGTATACAGGATGATTTCCTGCCTATATACAAGATGATTTCCTGCATATATGCAAGATGACTTCCTGCATGTACATAAGATGATTTCCTGCATGTCCACAGATGACTTCCTACATGTATACAACATGACTTCATCCATATACACAGGATGATTTCCTGAATGTATACAAGATGATTTCCTGCATGTACACAGATGACTTCCTGCATGTGTACAAGATGACTTCCTGGGGATCCCCTGGTGGCACAGTGGTTAAGAATCCACCTGCCAATGCAGGGGACACAGGTTCGAACCCTGGCCCGGGAAGATCCCACATGCCGCAGAGCAACTAAGCCTGTGTGCCACAACTACTGAGCCTGCGTTCTACAGCCTGCGAGCCACAGCTACTGAGCCTGTGTGCCACAACTACTGAAGCCCGCCTGCGTGCCTAGAGCCCATGCTCCCCAAAAAGAGAAGCCACGAAAATGAGAAGCTCGCGCACCACAATGAAGAGTAGCCCCCGCTCTCTGCAACTAGAGAAAGCCTGCGCACAGCAACGCAGACCCAACACAGCCAAAAATAAAAACAAGTAAATTAATTAATTAAAAAAAAAGATGACTTCCTGCATGTATATAAGATGATTTCCTGCATGTACACAAGATGGCTTCCTTCATGGTCACTAGAGACAACTAGGGAAACTAGTTTTCCCATTTTTATATCCTGTGAATGAGAGGGGAGAAAAACCTTCCCCCCAACCACAATATAAAAAGTCATCCTGGCAATCTCAAGCCTACCCCACACTTTTAAGTCATCAGGGAATGCTAGTTTACTTACTTAAATCTGTGTTTCTGAAACAAATAATTGCAAGGGAAATAGGATTGCAATGATTTGCATAAAGAAACCAGAATCCAACTTGAGAACATGGGCTGAGTGAGGCATGGGCATACCTGAAGAAAAGATGGGGCTTTGGAAAAGATGACTGGGAAATAGGACACAATAGGTAAACCATTGTTGGGTGATCCAGGACATGCTTATATTTTAATTACTATTAATGCCAACATGGCAATGTACTATTTAAATATCCTCATGGAGAACTCTCAAGCACCTGACAACACATTCAGGAAATTCCTCACCTCACCACACCACACTGTTTCTCCAGATGCGGGCCTCCCCATCAATCACCCTCTCTATACTCCCTCCCTACAGAGAGTAGGCTCCACTTAATGTGCCCTCTGAGATGAAAGTTGCCTGGAGGCTCTTAATTGCCAGTCCAAGAGGCGAGTCCCCAGCAAAGATTTTGAGTCAGCTTTATGAGGGGTAAAGCCATGATGCTGTCCCAACCCCAGTGACGTCCGAAAAAGAATGACCATTATTACTATTTTCCAACACTGCCTTTCCTTTCTACTGCCTAACTTCGATTTACAGACCATGCTCAGTTCTTGATCACACTGCTATCTGCCTGCACCTCCCACATTAATACTGTGTGTGCAAGTAATTCATCTTCCAATGTATTACAAAAGTGTCAACCATGCTAGGTTCATCCAGGCAACATTAAAGTTCAATTAAAATAGAAACCTGCAGAGTAAGTGAATGTTACCTTACCTAGGCCCAAGATTAATTTCTCAGACTTTGAAGGTCCAAGTTTTGTTAGCAAAATCAGAAAAAATTATGTAGCCTGGGAAAACTAAGCAGGTCAAGTTTGACTAACTTTGCTTTTATTCATGGATTTATTCCATGCACATTCCCGAATGTCTACTCTGAGGAAGCAGCTGGATGAGGCCTTTAGGGAGACCTAGATATTCTCCACCCATAGAGCAGAGTCTTAAATAAAGTTCCCTAAAGACACAGACTACTGAGATGGAGATTACTAGAGGTGCTCTTGGAATTAGCACCTGGAAAGCAGTGAGTGAAGCAAAACTGATAAAAGGAAGAAGTTGAACAGAAATAGGTGGGAGGGAGATGCAAGAGGGAAGAGATATGGGGATATATGTATAATGTATAGCTGATTTCACTTTGTTATAAAGCAGAAACTAACACACCATTGTAAAGCAATTATACTCCAATAAAGATGCTAAAAATAAATAAATAAAAAGCATTTTTTGTCCCCAATTCAAAAAAAAAACAAAAAAAGAAATGCAGTTGCAACAAAGGCCTGAGCTTGTCCTACAGGGAGCTCTGAAGGGGGGATGGCCTTTTGTCATGATCCTGAATTGAAGCGAGGAAGCCAGGCCTGTGTGCCTTCACTTGATCAGTCACTAGAATTTCACTGCTCCTGAGGAAAGGCTATAACTTTTGGCAAGGCAACTCCCTTCAGCTGAAAACAATTCTGGCAGAGAGACTCAGCTGTGAGCCGTCTGCAGCCAAAACTCCCAGCAGCTGAGGAATGAGTGCTTTAGTTCTGAGGGGAATCTGGGCAGTTCACCACTGCTTCTACACCAGGGAGTGGAGTTAAAAATGTATAGCTTGACTTCTGGTCAAGGGAGAATTATAAGGTAGGTGTCTTGAAGCCCTACTGCTATTCCAAATACATGGTAACAAATGACAAAATATAAAAAGTAATTAGCAAAGATGCACATTCGCATATGATACAAAAAAACAAAGATTAAAAAGATATGTTCGTGTGTTTGACACATTGCCCTAATACAAACGTTCTTTGTGGGCACAAGATGGGTTTTTACAGCAATAAGATGACATTCTATAGTAATTAGAGCAACAGGCTTCCTTATTCGTATCCTATGGGAGAGGGAAAAATCAACCTCTCCTTTAACCACAAAATAAAAGTCCTACCCTCCAGTCTGTGTCATCAGAAACGGAAGATGGTAAAGGGGTTCCTGGAGCAGTAAAAGGCGGCCAGGGGTTTGGCTCCCGCAAGGAAATGGAGACTGAACACTCCCCATGACAGGAAGGGAACAAGAGCCAAGATTACTGCTCGAGCCCAGGAGATAGACTATCTTTTCCCGTCTCTGAAAGAAAGCTGAAAAAGCTGAGACTTACTACAATGAGAGAGCGAGGCGGGCAGGAGGGAGTAGATACAGCCTCAATCCAAAACTTGGACAAGCAGTCCAGCGGCTCAGTAGCTGCATCTATGTTAGTGCAATATTATCAACAAGTACCTTAATCCAATAAGAGAAAACTGGGTTCTGGACCAGGGGCCATGAAGAGCCAGGTGCAAAACTGGTTAAGTAGGGAGGAGTGGGCACAGAGAAAAAGAGGAGGGGAAAAAGGGTTTTCACTGAAGTTGAGACAATAATGCAAAATAATAAAATATTTAGTGAGATCTAATGTTAAGAGAGAAATCCTGGACTCCCCTGGTGGTCCAGTGGTTAAGAGTCCACACTTCCAATGCAGGGCACACGGGTTTGATTCCTGATCAAGGAAGTTCCGCATGCCACACGGTGTGGAAAAACAAAAGGCAAGAAATCCTATAGAATCCACAATGAACAATCAACAATGAGTAATCATTAATGAAAATAACAATAATGCAAATAATAATCTGAAGTTAACATTAAAATAATTATGTTCCAGAGGATGACATCAGCATCATGGTGGCATAAGAAGCCCCTCATTGTTGTCCCCCTTCCCCCCAACCAACAACAAAGATTCGGCATCCATCCATGGACCAAAGTACCTTTAGGGACCTATGGGATCCAGCATCACATAGGACCTGAGAGGAGCCTCACCAACCCATGTGTTGAAAAATAGGTAAGTAGACCTTGGTCCTGGCTGTGGACCCTGCTGTGGCCCATGAACTGGCTCCAGCCCCTCTCAACTGCAGCCCGTGAGCCCCCAGAAAACACTGTCTTAGATAATCACCCACAAATGAGAGAGCCTTTGTGCAAGTCCAGGTTTCAAGAGGAGAGGTTCCAGCACACTGCTGGGGGAAAAAATATGAGTTTGGATGCACCACAGTGGATGAGAGGAACAGTTTCATTGAACAGATAAAGAATTTGTGGGATATGCATCATATATATATGAAAAAGTATTCAGCCATGAGAAGGAAGTAAATCCTGCTCTTTGCAAACAACCTGGATGGACCTTGACAGTATTACGCTAAATGAAATAAGTCAGACAAAGAAAGACAAACACTGTATGATATCACTTGTATGTGGAATCTAAAAAAGTTGAAATTGGGAATTCCGTGGCAGTCCAGTGGTTAGGACTCTGTGCTTTCACTGCTGAGGGCCGGGGTTCAAACCCTGGTTGGGGAACTAAGATCCCACAGCCAAAAAAAAAGGTTGAAGTTTGCTTTAGAAACAAAGTATAGAACTGTGGTTACCAGGAGCTGGGGAGGGGATGGGGGTTGTGGGGAAAGATGGGGAGACATTGATCAAAGGGCACAAGTTCCAGTTACAAGACAAATGCGTTCTGGGGATCTAATGTACAACATACTGACTGTAGTCAATAATACTGTATTATACACTTGAACATTGCTAAAGGAGTAAGTCTTAATATTCTCCCCACAAAAAAGAAATGGGAATTATATGATGAGATGGAGGTGTTTGCTAAGACTATGGTGGTAATCATTTTGCAATGTATACATATATCAGATCAACACACTGTATACCTTAAACTTAACACAATGTTATATGTCAATTATATGTCAATACACCTGGGGGGAAAAGTGAAAATCTAATAATTAATGTTCCATATCTTTGAAAGAAAAAAGGGAAGAAGTAGCAAATAACATTACTTTTAAAAAACCAAGAAGTTATGAGGGGACACAAATGGTTATAAAACATATATTAAAAAGTGTCTCCTAGAAATGCTGGAAATGAAAACAATTTTTAAATTTAACATTTTAAAATCAGTAGATGATATAAACTCTAGACTGGATATAATTAGCAAGAATTGGTTGGTCTTCCCTGGTGGTGCAGTGGCTGAGAATCTGCCTGCCAATGCAGGGGACACGGGTTCGAGCCCTGGTCTGCGAAGATCCCACATGCCGCGGAGCAACTAGGCCCGTGAGCCACAACTACTGAGCCTGTGCGTCTGGAGCTTGTGCTCCGCAACGAGAGGCCGCAACAGTGAAAGGCCCGCGCACCACGATGAAGAGTGGCCCCTGCTCACCGCAACTGGGGAAAGCCGTCGCACAGAAATGAAGACCCAACACAGCCAAAACTAAATAAATTAATTAAAAAAAAAAAAAGAATTGGTGAATTGAAAATACTGCTGAGAGTGCAGTAAAATGCAGAGAAATAGAAATATTTTTTCATTAAACAATAATTAAGAAACAGAGAGAATAAATTGATAGTCTCCAAAATACATCTAATAGAAAAATTCTAAGTATAGGATAAAGTGAGTGGCAGTGTAGAAACATTTAAAAAGACAATGGCTGAGAATTTTCCAGATTTGCTGCAAGACGCACCCAATCCAGGTAAAATAAATGAAAATGAATGCACATCCAGACGCATCCTAGTGAAATTTAAGGACATCAAGAAAAAATAGTCTTTAAATTACCAGAAAGGAAATAGATTACCGACAAAGGAATGATAATTACATTGTCAGCAGACTTCTCATCCACAACCGTTAATGCCAGAAGGCAATCTTCACAGTGCTGAGGGGAAATAACCATAACCTATAATATCCTACCTTGCTAAATGTAAAG
This sequence comes from Orcinus orca, assembly GCF_937001465.1. Classification (NCBI taxonomy): domain Eukaryota; kingdom Metazoa; phylum Chordata; class Mammalia; order Artiodactyla; family Delphinidae; genus Orcinus; species Orcinus orca. The sequence continues at coordinate 69,074,800 of NC_064574.1, read as the reverse complement.
GAAAAATAAAGGCATTTTCAAATATACAATGATTAAAATAATATACTACCTGTAGACCCTTCTGGACACTCATAGAAAGAATTATCAAAAGACATAATTCAGAAAAAAAAAAAAAAAAAAAAGACATAATTCAGGAAGAAAGAGATAATTTTTGCCCTGGGTGAGGCAGTCAGTAAACAAACATTTATTGAGCATCTATTATACACAGAACTGTGGGCTTGGCCCTGTAGGTACATGATCCCTGACTTACAGAGTTTATAGTCTCGCTCTAAAGGACTAAGTTGAAGAGTATCTCAGGCAGAAGGAATAGATGGTAGAAAGGTATATGGGCCTGAAAGCACATGGGGTGTTACAAGGATAAGTAATCAGGAGTTGAGGTCAAATGGCTCATGGTTGAAAGAGCTGAAACTGAAAAGATTGAGTCCAGGATGTTCTTACAGCAATGGGGATCCACTATGGGCTTTTAAGAGTGATTAAGTCCTGGTAATTTAGTTTGGTATCAACATGATAGCTTGGATTGTTAAAAATGGGAATACAGAATGTGTGAATCCCCAAACTCTCCTTCCAGGGAGAATAAAGTTAAAACTTTCAGTGGAGACATTTAAAAGATATCAATCCTTTTCTGCATATCATTTAATGCATCTGAATTTTTCCAGTTCTAGTTATTGACCATCTTTATACTTTGATGTTGTGGGTCACAAAGGAAGAGAGTGACAACAGGATAAATCCCAAATGAAACCAAAACAAACTAAAATAAAAGGGTAAACCTCTGACCTTTAGTCAGTTTTGCTTTCTGAAGAAAGGTGTGCACATGAAAATAGAGAAAATAGAAGAAAATAGAAGATGCAGTATTTGGTAATTTTATGGCTATTAGAATAATAAAGTGTCATGGAAAGTTATTGCATTTTAAGACAGTATTCTCCTTCATACACGGACCCTAGGGAGCAGGAAAAGATGGGGAAGACATCATATGCAGAAATAGTTCATGTGTTTATAGGTCATTTTAGAAAAGTTCTGTGTGACTAGGCAAGATGCTAGTCAGCAGTGGCTGTACTGTATGCTATGCTCTCAGGAATTAGCCCACAAGGTAGCTCCTCTGAAGGTAAATACAATGTAATGAATCTGATACTGGAGCTACTTCATCCAAAAGCACATAAAACTGGCCAATTTGATTTTGTACCGGGGCAAAAGCCATGGCAATACATACAGTGTAGCAAACACACCAATACAGCCATGAATGTACCTTTTCAGGAACACACAGGAGCTTTCAAAAGAGGACATGAAGGACTAAGGAGTGTTTGATGATACTGTGAATGGTTGGGGAATGGGAATGCTTTGCTTTTGTCTAGGGAAACTAATGGGCTCTACATCCTGAAAAGTATAAATTCAGTCGTTGTAGTTGAATGGAAGAAATTTAAGGGAAGTATTTTTTTATGAAGCTAAAAGTTGTCTTTACAGGTAATCTAATCCAATCTTTGGAATCTAAGCACATCCTAATTATGTTGACAGAAAAGGGGAGGGATATGTCAACCATTGTGATGGCCTTCTCCAGATACCATCTGTCAATAGAAAGTCTTTCCTTGTATTCCCAGTGGACTTGAGTAGATTACTCAACCCTCCACCTATCTTAGGCAATACCATAGGGAAATCTTATCAGATGAAAGCCTGTCATTAAAAAAAAAAATGTCAACTATGCCTACTCTTTTTGTAATCTATCAGACCATTGGGTAAGTCTTCCTAACATTTTAATATGTTGACATTGCTAATATTCTCTACCATCCACTGGTTTTTATGCTCCAAAGGCCCCCATTGCCTTTGGATTCAAACAAAACCCCTTAGAATATGCCTCCTCTGATCTTTCCCCTACATGCATCCTTCCCCAGCTTACTCTCTGGACTCATTTAACTGCACCATGAGCATTCTGTGTATGAACCATGCCAAACCATTCATGCCCTTCAGGACATGCCACTCTTCCTTGTCATCTGTTTCAGATGGTCCCTGAGTTAGCTCAAGGAATAAGGGAGTGTGAACTGGATTACTCAGTGCTTCCTAACCCAGTCCCACAAACAGATAAATTAAGTGTTCATTACTTCCAGGCTCTTGAAACCAAGGGTGGTCAAAGAACAAAGTTGGAGTTGCACCCATCCACCATCCCTTATCTAAATGCCGAAGGTGTGCTCCACTGGGATGGTGATAGCTGACAGTAGAAAAGATGTTTGTTACTGATTCCTCTTGGACCATGTCTTCACTATGGCTGGGCCACTGACTTCAGCAGCTTTTTCAAGAGGAAGACCAAAATGTCAGGTCTAGAGTTGAGGCAATAGCTGAACAAGAATAACGTGCACTGAAGTTAAATTAATAAGTTAAAGAAACACACATACATATCAACTATGACCAGGTTTCTGCCTTCCACCATCTTTTTACTCTACACCTGTTATCCATCATTGGTGCAAATGTTCCAAGTTTGATATATCAGAATATAAATTCACCTCCTAACTGTCTTGTTAACTCTTAAGTCAAACACATTAGAAGTAGAAGCCTATTTATTATTGAGTCAACCATTTTATCTTGATTAATGAAAACAATTTAGGAACAAGAAAACAAAGAAAGAAGCTGATGGTATTGAGTGCAAGGTTTTGACTTGCCTCTACATTCAAGAGGACACTTCCAAATCTAAAAGCTTTCCTTTTTCTCACAACTTCCTATTTCTCCAAGTCAAAGTAATCATAACAATTCTTTTTTTAATTAATTTTTATTGGAGTATAGTTGCTTTACAATGTTGTGTTAGTTTCTGCTGTACAGCAAAGTGAATCAGGTATATATGTATATATATATACCCTCTTTTTTGGATTTCCTTCCCACACTTCAGTATATGGCATTACAGTTCACATATATTTCTTCTTCTAGCCAGTTAATTACACTTAAAAATAAATATGCATATGTTAAAGAGCTAAGAGTGAACTCCCTCTAAATATTAATGATTGGATTTTAAATACTATACTCATTGTAGAGCAAGACTTATGAAGTATAAGACATGTTTTTCTGAAATTTGGCCTCTACCCAACTTTAAACCCTATCTGCCTTGAAAGATCTTCCACATTTCTTCCATAAACCTTAACTATGCTTCAAGGCCAGGCTTCAACCTCCTTTCTGAATCCTTTCTTCAACCCTCCGGGTGGTGCTGTAATAAGGGGTAGGAATGGTCAGCTCCAAAAGAGAGAAGTATTTTATCACTGATGTTATTTAGAATTGCCAGCATACAGTGAAAATAGAAAGCAGATTGATTTTATGTTGGTTTTATTATTGCTTTTGTATTTTCTATAGTTGCCTATACCCAAGGCAAACTTTTTTCCACTCCTTCTCCCCACATTGGTATACCACTCTTTTCAAACGGAAGCGATACCTACCTTCTTTTTTTATGCCTGCTTTCTTTTATACCACTTGCATGTAACACCAAATTTTGTCTTGTGTGGAGAAGTGTGTCCATATTTCATCATAAGTCATTTGAGATCAGGGATTACATCTTTTCCATTCCCTGCAGTGTTCAGCAGAGTGTCTGAAACAAAGAAGGCCAGCAGTTCACTCTGGTTTAATCAATAAGTCATGGGTGTTAACATATGATCCAGCAATCCCACCCCTGGACATATATCCAGAAAAGATGAAAACTCTAATTTGAAAAGATATATGTACCCCAATGTTCATAGCATCATTATTTACAATAGCCAAGACATGGAAGCAACCTAAATGTCCATCAACAGATGAATGGATGGTGGTATGTGTGTGTGTGTGTGTGTATATATATATATATATATATATATATATTTGTGTGTGTGTGTGTGTATATATATATATATATGTATAATGGAATATTATTCAGCCATAAAAAAGAATGAAATATTGCCATTTGTAGGAACATGGATGCATGTAGAGTTTACCATACTGAGTGAAGTAAGTCAGACAGAGAAAGACAAATATTATATGATATCACTTATGCGATAAGTAGAATCTAAAAAAACAGTACAAATGAACTTATTTACAAAACAGAAACAGACTCACAGACATAGAAAACAAATTTACAGTTACCAAAGTGGAAATGGTGGGAAGGGATAAATTAGGAGTATGGGATTAACAGATAAATACCACCAAATATAAAATAGATAAACAACAGGGTATATTGTATAGCACTGGGATCTATATTCAATATCTTGTAATAACCTATAATGGAAAAGAATCTGAAAAATATACAAATATATAATAATCAGTTTTATATATATATATATATATAAAACAATCACTTTGCATGAAACTAACACAATATTGTAAATCAACTACAGTTCAATTTAAAAAAATCATGAGTGAATATACGTAGGAAAGCTGAGATTCAGAGAGGTTAAGCAACGTACCCAAAGTCACAGAGAGTTATTAATGGAATTGATTGGAATCCATGACTGTCCAATTTAAGTAAAGCCATCAATCATGCAGAAATTGCTCATTCATACTGCTAAACTAAACTCACAGAAAGCTAACCACTTATTTCACTTCAGCAATAACAGGTCATGTAAGAGTATGTGAGGTCAAGAGTATATACTTTTCTCTAAACAAATGTGAAATATCCAGAGGTTAAGAAAATTTCCACGTTTTAATTATCTTTTGTGTGCTAGTCCTTTTTATCTTTTGAGGAAGAATATAAAGGTGAAAAAGCATTCACAGGTTTTTTTTCAGCCTAATTGAAATATTCTCTACATCAAATATGTTCAATGTAGTAGAAACTACAGATGTTATTGCTTTAATTTTATAACCCAATTATTCTTTTATTTCTAGTTGTCTTCAGGATAAATTAACTCTTATCAGCTATTCAAATAGTAATTATCATAAAGCTAAATACCATACAAGCTCATAATCCATGTTAATTTATAGACTAAACTGGAGTAAAATCATGCTCTGGAGTTACAGGAAAGGAATTCCAGATTTTTATTACTTCTCAACATTTTATCCCAGAATACCCAAATGAAATTTAACAAGGAGATGATTTCTTTTTGTGAAGAAAAGGATCTAGAATTGTTTGTTTGCTTCACTGTAGCAAAATGAATGCTAAACTTGAGGCAAAAGATAATGCGTTTGGATACAAGATCTATAAGGTCAAGTCATGTGGCCTTCAAGAACAAAACTGTATTCATCTGCATCCCCTCAGGGCAGGGCCATGGTTAAGGGGATGAAAGTGAGACACTCACATCAGTGCAAACTTTAAGGGTGTCCCCCAAAACTCAGTAATCAAGACAAATATTATTTTAATGCAATATTTTTTTTAAAAAATCAAAATTAGTGCAAAAATCCACATGAACAAATATCAAATCTTTCAGCAAAGATAGGATTAATACTCAGAGAGGTCTTTATTAGTCAGAATAGGCTTATTTATGTTGCAGTTGTTTTTTTTTTTAAAGCATAATTCCCAGATCTCAGAGGCTAATGAAAAAAATGTTGAGTTATTGTTTCTATTACAAATCTGGTGAAGGTCCACATGGGCTTTTCTGCCCAGTTACACAGGGACTCACGCCAGGCAGGCATTCTCTATAATCGCTGCAACAGAAAAAGAGAGATCGGGAGGGCCATTATATGAGTCAGCTTAGGTTCGGTAATGCTGCAGTAACAAGTGGCCGTGAAATCTCAATGGCTTCCAGCAATAAAGGTTGAATTCTGGCTCACAACATGTCCTTCATGAATCAGCTGCTGCACATATTTTTCACTCCAGGTCCAAGGCTGAGGAAGCAACACTTATCTAGGACATACCACTCTCATGGCAGAGGGAAGAGATAGAAGGGAAGAATTCTAAGGTGACTATAAAACTCCTGCTCACAATGGCACACCTCACTTCTCAAATTTCATGGCCAAGGAAAGTTATATGGTCTATCAGGTATCAATAGAGCGGAGAAGTATAATCCTCTCCCAGAGGAAGAAATAGGAAATATTGTGAATATAATGCTATGTTCCACAGTCCACCATTCTTTTCATGGATATTCACCTCTCTTCCTTCTACATATACACACACTCCTTAAAGGAGTCTACCTGAAAGTCCCATTCAATCATGGCCTTAGGCACAAAGCACAAGATCTCTACATCTTGATCCCTAAACTTATGAACTATAAAGAAAAGTTTTTTGCTCTACATACTATCATGAGAAAGGGTAGAATAACATCATTAATTATCTATTGCTGCATTATACATCAGGGACAAATAATAATAGTCCCTGTTATACCCTAACTGAATCCCAAATTCAAACGCTTATGAGCATAATAAATTTATTTTTGTTTCATTCCTATAAGTTTTGAAGTGGTTTGTAATAGAACAATAAATGATCAGATCATAAATTGGTACTTAGAATGGGGTGTTGTCATTAAAAAAACCCCAAAACACTAAGATATGTGATATTGTCTTTTGGACTGAGTTGTAGACAAGAACTCAAAGAGCCTCAAGGAGTCTCAGTGAACTTGACTCCTTGAAGTCAAGTAAAGAACTTGTTATTAGAGATTGAAGAGGATATATATCATTCTTAATGGTGAAAAGTTTGGAAACACTGTTGCCTGAGGTAATGTGGAAAACAGATTTCCAGGAAGAATGCTGAAACTGCCAGTTGATTTTCTTTACCTACATATAAAAAAACTATAAATGGAAAGAGATAAACTCTTTAGTTTTCAATTTCAATAATAATTTAGAGGTAATATAAGGGAGTCAGAACCTGTAGGTTCAGCAAAACTATTTCTCATTCCCAGTCTCTCAGGGCAGCAAAAAGATTTCAATACAGGAAATGGCCTCAAGGTAAAGATCATCTCAAGCATGATCTTTTGTTAATACTAAAGAAAGACCAAGATCTTTTGTTAATACTAAAGAAAGATTTATGGGCATGACTTGCAGACTCTCAACTAGACAAAAAGGCTTCTAAACATTTTTAAGGTGTTGTTTCACAGCACTCTGACTCTAACATGAAGTCAGAGAGAGCCTGTCATGAAGAGATCTGTGAGTGTTGTTTTTGTCTAATGGAGTGAAGCCTAGTACTATTTATAGGAAACTCACATAATATTTAAGATAATTAAATTTGTGGAAGCACTGGGAACTTATAAAAGGGATGGAAATAGCATAAAATTATGGGTCTCCAACTTTCTACAGGAAGAAGGCTGAGAAGGGTACTCAGCTGCATACCTGATTGATTTCCTATGGAATGGAATGTTCTTAGACTATATAACCAAGGGCCATGGAAAATGATTACTGGGCAGTAAAACTGGGGCCTAAATCAAGGAACCAACAACATGTTCCTGGCTGAATTGCTTTAGACTAACAACTGCTGTGTGCACCCTATTTCCCCCTTTTTAGTGTCTGTTTTGTCTTTCTATTGCATGTTAGGTGTATTTAGGAGATAACTTAGTTTTTTAATTCAAAGTTCTTCAGGTCAAGAGGAACCATACTCAACAGACCAAACCCAAAGAGCCTCATCTATACCAGGACCTGATTTAGATGATAATATCCTGGAATTTGAATCAATGCCATGAAGGGGTGAGACTTGGGTAGTCTTAGAAGAGAATGGGTGTGTTTTTCATGTGAGAGGAATGCATCTGTGGCCAGAGAGAGGACTATGGCAGATGAAAGATAACCACAAATTCTCTGACACCCACCCACAACCATCTCCTCCTCTTTTGAATATGAGCTTGTCTGTGAATTCTTTGATCACCAGAATATAGAAGTGACACTGTACTATATGTAATAAATTTATGGATTCAGCTAAGGAGAGTCCCAGGAAGAATGTTGAAACTGCCTGTTGATTTTGTTTAGCTACATATAATAAAGTGCAAATGGAAAGAAATGAGCTTAAAAATGTACTCTTCAGTTTTGATTTCAATAAAATTTGGAGGGAATATAAAGGAGCCAGGACCCACAGGTTCAAAAACAAAACTATTTCTCATTCTCAGACTCTCAAGACAGCAGAAAGATGTCAATACAAGAACTGGCCTCCGGGAAAAGACCATATCAAGGATGAAACTGAGAACCTAGGCAGAGCCTAGTTCAGAGCCTAAACTTTAAGAGGACCTGCAGTCTCTGCCTTGGTCTCTTGGAATTATGGTTGAGTTATGCCTTAGAAGGAAAAATGCCAATATCTCAGTGATTTGTTCCTTACTCCTATTTCAAGTTCACTGTGAGTTGAATGCAATTCTGGACCACATCTTCTTCATTATAGGTCACAGGATGAATAAAGTGCCTCTATATGGACCAAAACAATTTCATGGCAGAGGGAAACAATAAAATGGAGTAACCATATATTGGCTCTTGCAGCTTCTCCTTGGACATGTCACATCTCACATCTGCTCACAGCCTGTTGACAAAAAGCAATCACATGGCTCAAACCAAACTGCAAGGAAGCTTGGAAATGTGAAGGAGTTCACAAATATTTGGTAAACGTCTTTGTCATAGAGGGAATATTATCAAATTATAGAAATCCCTCTTGCTCTGAGGGCTACTTAAATGGTCAGTAGTGTTTTGTGTCTCAAGTCAGAAGATTCAACACAAGTCAACACCAAACTTCCTGTCTTTCTGAGGTATGGGATCCCAGTAGGATTTTAATCTAATTCTGAAAAAATTTTAAAAATATGGCCAGAGCTGCACTCTGAAAATTGTAGAGTAGTTCAAACTGCTTAAGCTAGTATCTTCCATGGAAATCTTGCAGAAAAAAATTAATGACTGTGCTGAAATCAAAATGTTTCCTGGAAGTCCCCTAGGAGTGCTTTTTCAGGTTGGAAGTAGGGAGACTAGTTAGGAGGCTGTTACAGTAAACGTAGGCCAAAAATAATGAGCTCTTGGCCAATGTAAGGAAGTTGGAGGTGGAACAGGGGATACATCCAAAGATATTATAGAGATAGAATAAAAGAATTTCAGGAACAAATGGTTGTGGGTGGGAAATCCAAAAAGTCAGAAACTAGGGTGCATCAAATATTTGAAAAATAAAAAATTAAAGTCCCAAAGTAAAATATGGATGAAAATTATTGCCTTTCATTTCATAAACAGGAAATCCAGGAAAAAATTAAAAGTTGAGAAATTTGACTACAGAAGCTTCAAAAATGCCTGCACTCCTCCAATACATGTACATACAAGATCAAAGGAAAACGAAGTACAAAGTGGGAAAAAAATGTTGCAACTCAGATAATAGAGAGTGCATGTTCTAATATGTAATATGTAAAGATTGCTTACAAATCAATGATAAAATATAAACTCCCAAATCAAAAATGGCCAAAAGGCATGAAGAGGCAACTCACAAAATAAGAAATACAAATCACTGATAAATATGTGATGTTCATCTTCATTGGTGATCAAATAAATTCAAAGTTTAAAATGTAACATGAATTTTTCCACCAGATTGTAAATATTGAAATTATTTACAAAATCTAATGGTGGTAATAATTTTGGAGACAAAACATTTCACAATCACTCTTAAAGAAAGTGCAAACTAATATATTTTTTATGACAATATGTAAATAATTTTGAATGAAAATATCTTTTGACCATCAATGTAACTTAAAGACTTTAAGGGGAGAAGATAATTGTGCAAGTATTTTTTAAAAGTATGTTCAAGGATGTTCATTGAGGGAATGAACCTATTGGAAAACTTAATATCCATTAGTAAAAAGAACTTGTTAAGTAAATTGTGGTATGTTTATCAAAGTAAAATACAGCCCTTGTAGAGTTACATTTATTGACCTGGAAAGTTGGCTAAATTATATTGTTTAATAAAACACAAAGCTACAGCATTGTATTGTGTGATCATAAATTATAAAATTATATGTTTACAATCAAACCAGCTTATTCAAATAGGAGAGTTTTCCATAAGGGTGTCAGGGAATCCCACAGCCTCTAAGAACAGAATTGCAACCAGAGTCAGCAACACATATTGTTATAACTCTCTCTCTCAGTCTCTCTACTATCCTTCTGTGTCAACTGAAAACAAAAACAAAACAAAAGTGAGAGTTGTAAGTTGGGTTTTATTTGGAGCAAAATGAGGACTAGAGCCCAGGAGACAGGATTTCAGATATCTCTGAGAAACTGCTCTGAAGAGGTAGGGGGGAAGGTCAGTGTATATGTGATTTTGGTGAAGGTGGGTACATGCAATCAAACACACATTTTTGCAGAAGGCTGCTGCTAGTCTCGTAAAGGTTACTACTAGTCACAAGGAGCAGATGTCACCATTAATGATTTTAGTGCTTATATAGACATGAGGAGATGCAAGAATTGGGCTCATAAGATACTCTTCAGATAATATTTATCTGAAGACCTGTTCTGCCAGTTTTTCCCAGAGCATAGAGTGCCTCATCCCTGATCTCCACCCTGAACTCCTTTCAGGGGGATATTGAAGGTCAGCAGCTGCAGGAGCTCATGATTTAATCCTTGTAGAGGTAGACGGCAAGCGACAATTTTTAGTTGGCATCTATATATAGGTGTTGTTCTTAAGTCACAGTCTACCCTCCCCTTTCAGTTTCCACTTCATATGGCAGAAACGGGTCACAAATATCATATCCTAAATGTGCATTTCTTTTTTTTTAAATAAATAAATTTATTTATTTATTTATGGCTGCGTTGGGTCTTCGTTGCTGCGCGTGGGCTTTCTCTAGTTGCGGCAAGCGGGGTCTACTCTTCGTTGTGGTGAGCGGGCTTCTCATTGAGGTGGCTTCTCTTGTTGCAGAGCACGGGCTCTAGGCGCGTGGGCTTCAGTAGTTGTGGCACATAGGTTCCGTAGTTGTGGCTCACAGGCCCTAGAGCACAGGCTCAGTAGTTGTGGCTCATGGGCTTAGTTGCTCTGTGGCATGTGGGATCTTCCTGGACCAGGGCTCGAACCCGTGTCCCCTGAATTGGCAGGCAGGTTCTTAACCACTGTGCCACCAGGGAAGCCCTAAATGTGCATTTCTTTAATTCAACCAAGCAGCCAAACTAGACTGGGACAGTCTGGCCTCAACTCCAAGTCCTCAGGGATCTACTCTGATTGACTCAATCCAGGAAACGCTGGTTTAAGCAACTGTTAACTGATAACAATGTCATATTTCATAAAACTGTTCTCCCTGTGGTAACCAAGAGTGAGACTGAGGTGGTGTTGCCTCTTTCACCCCACCTGGGTTATAGTCTAATAAGTGGGTTTTGGAGGTAAAATAAAAACCGTCCATCTTTCCTGGGCTTCTCCCTAACATCTCCCAATCTAGCACAATCAGTACTACTACCACTTTTCTAATGTTCACATTGTATTTATAATATAGTAAAGAATCTATTACCTACCATTCAGCAAGGTATATTTGATCTTAATTTGCTTCAGAAAAGATTTTCCTATAAGAAACTCACTACTGGGCCAACTAACTGTGGACAAGTGTTGAGTTTTTCTAACTGAATACAAAATAACTGTTCCTCTGGTAATCCTGGTTGGAGGAGCTGCCTCCAAAATTGAAAACAACTCCAAAACATCAAGGAAGAGAGAATTGTTTAGACACAATTTTGAATCTACTTCAGAGAGAAAGAGAGATTGGGATGAGAAAGGATGGCCATCTAATATTAACCTTAGTTTTATCTTGGGGTAATTTTATCCAATCAACTTTGTACTATTCTGCATTGCTTTAATGTTTCAATAATTACATGTCAATTTTAAAATCAGAAAAATAATTTCATAATGATAAACATGATAAAAATTTCCAGAGGATTGGGATTGGGCTAAGAGAACTAAAAGAAAATACCTGGGGTGGGAGTGGGGGGCTGGGGAGGAGGAAAGAGTCAAGAAAGCTAAGAAAAGATTTTCAATGAAGAAGTAGTCAGTTTCAAATGCTGTAGAGAGTCAACTGAAAAAAAGGATAAATAGTTTCCCATTACATTTAGCAATTAGGAATCCTTTGGTCACCTTGGAAAGTCTTAGTTCAGTGACTGGGGAAGGGGTCAAAATATGGCAACTGAGGAGTTATTGAGAAGAGAGGAAGGCATGATAACAAATTTGAGCAGTGGATGACTGTTAAGTAGTATACATAGTTAGGCACTGCCTCTGGGTGAAGGGTATGAAGAAGATAATAGACCCTAGATGGTCCTTGACCAATGGAATGAGCACTTGGAGTTTGGGTCTATAAGTCAGACCTCAATTTGTAGAAAAGATATAAATTTGGGGAATTAAGATGATATTCCTGAGGAGAGTAAATTTCAGTTTAAGTGCAGCCGAACAGAGTCCACGAGTAATTTTCTCCTTCAAGTAACATACTTAGAAAATGTCAGAGTCCCAAGGAAGCCAACGTCTGCCCCTCTCCACTGAGTTCCAGACTTACACAGAACAAATACATTGGATGTCTACAGGTATTTCGCAACGAACGTATCAAAATGAACTCATTATCTTAAGAAAGTACTCACCTTCTTGCATTCTGATACTGGATTAATAGCCTCACCATCCACCTAATTTTCAAAGTTAGAAATTTCATGGTAATCTTCAATTTCTTGCACACCTAGATGGCCACCAAATGTCCTTGATTTCAATTACTAAATTGCTATCAAATTTTGTCTTATTTTCTGCCCTCTGCCATCTCTGGATATTAGTTCTGGGTCTCATCTTTTCTTATGTGACCAATAAAATGTTTTCACAGTTGGTCTGCAATGTCGACCTTTTCATTTCATTCTCCGTGTGTGTACCCAGAGTCATTCTTACAAAAACTGAAGATCACTTAAGATCTGTTAATTTCTATTCATCACCATTTGAACTACTTTACAAACATTATCACCACTCTTTCTTACACACCTTATACTCTAACTCCATGCAACCACCTTAGTAAGGTTGTGGCTGGGTCCTAGGATATAAAAGTCTATCTTCTTGGAATTCTTTCACCTTCTCTTTACCTGGAAAACTACTTATCATTAAATGGAGAGTAAGAATGTCATTTATTCTGTGAAGCTTTGAGCTTCTCAGGGGAAAACATGGTGTCTTTTTTAATTTTTGCATCACTCATGACTTGCATAGTACCTGGAAACCAGTAAGAGATAAAAAATTGAATGTTTTTGCTCCACTCTGAGCCCTTGAAGCACAGTCAAAACAGCAACCACTGAATAAGCTTCAGCCAGCTCATCTGAAAAGTCACCAACAGAAGGCAATGTTTCTCTTAACTCCTAACCCTTTCCTTTTAAAACCATTTGGTCATTAAGCTAGGTACCATTTAAATAAGAGGGTATTTTCCAGGCACTCCACCAGGGGCGGAACACAACGACAAACAATATACATTTCTTGCTCTAGAGGAACTTAGAATCTAGTGTGATTCTCAACTGTTTGCACTTACTCTCATTTCTTTGCCTCTGAACTCCTTGCTAAATATAGCAACTTACTAACAAATGCCTCACCTTATATTTTGGACATTAATCTACAGGATGGCGTTTGGCTTCTCTACCTCCTCTGGTTTGGGAATATTCTATAATCTCTAAGAATTTTCTATTTTAATCCTGGGACGCTATGGGAACACAAATGCAGCTCTAACCCTTGACTGGTGTTGAGGAGGGAGAAAAATGGTTTCTCCCTAACCATCTTAGGTTCTCTGGCTGGGACCATATAAATTAGACTGGCAAGAGGCAGATCAACAAGAGAAAAAGAAAAGAGGTTTACTAGCATGTTCATTGTTGGGGGCACCCAGTGATGAATAACACAAAAGGGTGGCTGGAATTTGGGCTTATATACTGTTTTAAGCTAAACAAGGAAAAGGGGTTTGGGACTTCTGAGAGGAAGAGGAAAGAGATGAGAAGGTGATCAGGGAAAGCATGGTAAACAAGGCTTGTTTGGTAAGGTTTGTCATGCAGATTTAAGTTGGTGCCTTCTCCAGGGATGAGTTGTTAAGAATCCTCCTCTTCCTGGTAGGAGAATAGGAGCCATGGAGCCAGCTCTACAAATGGAAATTTCCTTTGCAAAAGGAAAACTTGTGATCTGTTTTTAGAGCTTTTCTTATATCTGCTGGCTCTCCCATGGCCTTTCGCTCAAAATAATCCATATGCCAAAGAGGCATATTTTGAGGTGGCTTATTCTGGTACCCTTTACTGGTATCCCAGTTTTACCAAACCTGACCCCTTTGAAAAGATTTTGAAAAAATGAAAAGAATGTTTCAGTTCCAATCTCTCCTATGAGTTTACTTATTACTCTTGACCCAAGGTACTATTTGTATAATTTTCTCCACTTGTGTTGGGGCCAATAAGAATGCAATACTGGGGGTCTTACATCCAGACAATACATTTTCAAGCTGTCCTTTCAGGCTTGCAAGTGAGAGATAGAAGACTGAAAAGAAGGATGAGCAGCCAGAGTGAGCTGTCATTTTCAAGAAGGTCATTGAGTTTGTTCAGGCTGCCAAGTTCCTGGGATTGTTCCCAAACTCCCGCAGTGCTGCTTCAATTTGGCTAGAGACTCCACGCCATAGACTAGGATCTCTGGCTCATACGATGGAACCAAGCCAGATTCCTCTGGGGTTTCAGATGCTCTATGGGTGTTAATTGGGCAACTCAAGAAGTCACATTCTTGATTTCAGCCTCTTCATTGATATTTTATGGTCAGAAATAAAAGCTGGAAATAGTTTATTATTCTTTGAATACATTATTCAATCTGTGTGAGTTCACTTGAGGCACCTTTATTTTTATTTTTTTAAAACATCTTTATTGGAGTATAATTGCTTTACAATGGTGTGTTAGTTTCTGCTGTAAAACAAAATGAATCAGCTATATGTATACATATATCCCCATTATCTCCTCCCTCTTGCATCTCCCTCCCACCATCCCTATCCCACCTCTCTAGGTGGACACAAGGCACCGAGCTGATCTCTCAGTGCTATGCGGCTGCTTCCCACTAGCTATCTATTTTACATTTGGTAGTGTATATATGTCCACGCCACTCTCTCACTTCGTCCCAGCTTACCCTTCCCCCTCCCGGTGCCCTCAAGTCCATTCTCGACATCTGCATCTTTATTCCTGCCCTGCTCATAGGTTCTTCAGAACCATTTTGTGTTTTTTTTAGATTACAAATATATGTGCTAGCATATGGTATTTGTTTTTCCCTTTCTGACTTACTTCACTCTGATGGACTCTCTAGGTCCATCCACCTCACTACAAGTAACTCAATTTCGTTTCTTTTTATGGCTGAGTAATATTCCATTGTATATATGTGCCACATCTTCTTTATCCATTCATATGTCGACAGACACATAGGTTGCTTCCATGTCCTGGCTATTGTAAAAAGAGCTGCAATGAACATTGTGGTACATGACTCTTTTTGAATTATGGTTTTCTCAGGGTAGATGCCCAGTAGTGGGATTGCTGGGTCATATGGTAGTTTTATTTTTAGTTTTTTAAGGAACCTCCATACTGTTCTCCATAGTGGCTGTTATCAATTTACATTCCCACAACAGTACAAGAGGGCTCTCTTTTCTTCACACTCTATCCAGCATTTATTGCTGTAGATTTTTTTGATAATGGCCATTCTGGCCAGTGTGAGGTGATACCTCATTGTAGTTTTGATTTGCATTTCTCTAATGATTAGTGATGTTGAGCATCCTCTCATGTGTTTGTTGGCAATCTGTGTATCTTCTCTGGAGAAATGTCTCTTTAGGTCTTCTGCACATTTTTGGATTGAGTTGTTTGATTTTTTGGTATTGAGCTGCATGAGCTGCTTGTATATTTTGGAGATTAATCTTTTGTCTGTTGCTTCATTTGCAAATATTTTCTCCCATTCTGAGGGTTGTCTTTTCGTCTTGTTTATGGTTTCCTTTGCTGTGCAAAAGCTTTTAAGATTCTTAGGTCCCATTTGTTTATTTTTGTTTTTATTTCCATTTCTCTAGGAGGTGGGTCAAAAAGGATCTTGCTGTGATTTATGCCATAGGGTGTTCTGCCTATGTTTTCCTCTAAGAGTTTGATAGTGTCTGGCCTTACATTTAGGTCTTTAATCCATTTTGAATTTATTTTTGTGTATGGTGTTAGGGGGTGTTCTAAATTCATTCTTTTACATGTAGCTGTCCAGTTTTCCCAGCACCACTTATTGAAGAGGCTGTCTTTTCTCCATTGTATATTCTTGTCTCCTTTATCAAAGATAAGGTGACCATATATGCATGGGTTTACCTCTGGGCTTTCTATCCTGTTCCACTGATCTATATTTCTGTTTTTGTGCCAGTACCATACTATCTTGATGACTGTAGCTTTGTAGTATAGTCTGAAGTCAGGAAGCCTGATTCCTCCAGCTCCGTTTTTCTTTCTCAAGATTGCTTTGGCTATTCGGGGTCTTTTGTGTTTCCATACAAATTGTGAAATTTTTTATTCTAGTTCTGAGAAAACTGTCACTGGTAGTTTGATAGGGATTGCATTGAATCTGTTGATTGCTTTGGATAGTACAGTCATTTTCACAATGTTGATTCTTCCAATCCAAGAACATGGTATATCTCTCCATCTGTTTGTGTTATCTTTAATTTCTTTCATCAGCATCTTAAATTTTTCTGCATACAGGTCTTTTGTCTCCTTAGGTAGGTTTATTCCTAGGTATTTTATTCTTTTTATTGCAATGGTAAATGGGAGTGTTTCCTTAATTTCTCTTTCTGATCTTTCCTTGTTCATGTATAGGATGCAAGAGATTTCTGTGCATTAATTTTGTATCCTGCTACTTTACCAAATTCATTGATTAGCTCTAGTAGTCTCCTGGTAGCATCTTTAGGATTCTCTATGTATAGTATCATGTCATCTGCAAAGAGTGACAGTTTTACTTCTTTTCCGATTTGGATTCCTTTTATTTCTTTTTCTTCTCTGATTACTGTGGCTAAAACTTCCAGAACTATGTTGAATAAGAGTGGTGAGAGTGGGCAACCTTGTCTTGATCTTAGTGAAAATGGTTTGTTTTTCACCATTGAGAAGGATGTTGGCTGTGGTTTTGTCATATATGGCCTTTATTATATTGACGTAAGTTTCCTCTATGCTTACTTTCTGGAGGGTTTTTATCCTAAATGGGTGTTGAATTTTGTTGAAAGCTTTCTCTGCATCTACTGAGATGATAATATGGTTTTTATTCTTCAGTTTGTTGATGTGGTTTATCACACTTTTTGATTTGCAGATATTGAAAAATCCTTGCATCCCTGCGATAAATTCCACTTGATCACAGTGTATGATCCTTTTAATGTATTGTCAGATTCAGTTTGCTAGTATGTTGTTGAGGATTTTTGCGTCTATGTTCAAAAATCTGTACTCCAAAAACTGTAAGATGCTGATGAAAGAAATCAAAGATAACACAAACTGATGGAAAGATATACCACGGTCTTGGAATGCAAGAATCAATATTGTCAAAATGACTATACTACCCAAGGAAATCTACAGATTCAATGAAATCCCTATCAAATTACCAATGGCATTTTTCACAGAACTAGGACAAAAAATTTTTAAATTTGTATGGAGACACAAAAGACCCCGAATAGCCAAAGCAATATTAAGAAAGAAAAACGGAGTTGGAGGAATCAGGCTCCCTGACTTCAGACAATACTACAAAGCTATAGTCATCAAAACTGTATAGTACTGGCACAAAAACAGAAATATAGATCAATGGAAGAGGATAGAAAGCCCAGAAATAAACTCACAAACCTATGGTCAACTAATCTATGAAAAAGGGGCCAAGAATATACAATGGAGAAAAGACAGTCCTCTTCAATAAGTGGTGCTGGGAAATCAGAACAGCCACATGTAAAAAGAAAAGTGAAATTAGCATGCTCTCTAACACCATACCCAAAAATGGATTAAAGACCTAAATGTAAGACTGGATACTGTAAAACTCTTAGAGGAAAATATAGGTAGAACACTCTTTGACATAAATATCCGCAATATCTTTTTTGAGCCATCTCCTAGAGTAATGAAAATAAAAACAAAAATAAACAAATGGAACCTAATTAAACTCAAAAGCTTTTGCACAGCAAAGGAAACCAAACTAAAATACAACACACAGAATGGGAGAAAATATTTGCAAATGATGCTACTGACAAGGGATTAACATCCAAAATTTACAAACATCTTATTTACAAGCAGCTCAATATATATATATATAAAACCAATCAAAAAATGGGCAGAAGACTTAAATAGACATTTCTCTAAAGAAAACATACAGATGTCTTAGAGGCACATGAAAAGATGCTCAACATCGTTAATTATTAGAGAAATGCAAATCAAAACTACAATGGGATATCACCTCACATAAGTCAGGTGATATCACCTTATCACCTCATAAGTCAGAGTGGCCATTATTAAAAAGTCTACAAATAACAAATGCTGGAGAGGGTGTGGAGAAAAGGGAACCCTCCTACACTGTTGGTGGGAATGTAAATTGGTACAGCCACTATGGAGAACAGTATGAAGGTTCCTTAAAAAACTAAATACAGAGCTACCACATGATCCAGAAATCCCACTCCTGGGCATATAGCTGGAGAAAACCATTGTTCAAAAGAATATACGCATCCCATTGTTCATTGCAGTGCTGTTTACAATACTGCAGCCATAGAAGCAACATAAATATCCATTGACAGATGAATGGATAAAGAAGATGTGGTACATATATGCAATGGAATATTACTCAGCCATTAAAAAGAATGAAAGTATGCCATTTGCAACAACATGGATGGACCTGGAGATGATCATACTAAGTGAAGTAAGTCAGACAGAGAAAGACAAATATCATATAATATTGCTTATATGCGGAATCTAAAAAAAATGATAAAAATGAATTTATTTACAGAAACAGACTTACAGACTTAGAGAATGGACTTATGGTTACAGCAGGGAAGTGCTGAGGAAAGGGAAAAATTGGGAGGTTGGAATTGACATAAACACCCTGCTATATTTAAAACAGGTAACCAACAGAGACCTACTGTATAGCACAGGGAACTCTGCTCATTATTCTGTAATAACGTAAGTGGGAAAAGAATTTGAAAAAGAAACATGTATGTATATAACTGAATCACTTTGCTGAAACTAACACCTAAAACTAACACAACATTGTTAATCAACTATACTCCAATATAAAATAATTTTTTTAAAAGAAGACCTTTAAAGCCTAGATAAGATAGAAAGAAATTTACAGATCAATGTAGAATAGATCTAGAAATATATAATCCAGGGTTCCCTGATCTGTATCAATTGGTTCATGTGTCATTAGGAACTTCATATGCAAAAATTTACACAGGAAGGAAATAATGACGATGACCTACAAAACCCATATTTGTTTGATTCTTTATTTTGTGTATGAACATTTCATTGTTCTAGCACTGTTTATTGAAAAGACTAGTCATTCTCTATTGAATTGTCTTTGGCCTTTGTTAAAAAAAATCAGTTGATTAGAAAACTATTTTCCATAGATAACTAATAAGAACCTGCTGTATAGCACAGGGAACTCTACTTCACTTTGCTGTACAGTAGAAACTAACATAACATTGTAAAATAAATATACCCCAATTAAAAAAAAAAAACTACTTCCCAAAACCATAGTACTTATCATGTAGTATTGTAGTTGTTAGTTTACATCTCTGATCCTGCCTTGAATTCAGGACAGGGAAAACTGCCTAGATCACTACTATAACTCTCACAGCATCTTGAAGTAGATGTTTAATAAATATGAATGCTAAAAAAGGGGCAGCCAAAAGAGCTAAAGGCTTGAATGCTCAAAGTCTTTCTTTACTTTTTAAATTTGTTTTCTCTCTCTCTCTCTCTCTCTCTCTCTCTCTCTCTCTCTCTCTCTCTCTCTCTTTCTCTCTCTCACTGAATTTCACAGCCTGGAAGGCGTCCAGGCATCTATAATTCCTCCTTCTTCTTTGCCCCAATTCTCCATCACCATCCTTGCTGACACTGCCTCCAAATGCTTCTTGCGTCCATCACTTTCTTCCCATCTTTGGTATCTCTGCCCTAAATCACTATATGACAGCTTCATAATGCCACCTTCCTCTTTAGCTGCCAGTGTGATCATAGCCAAAACAGAAAATAAATTATATCATGTTCTTGCTTGATATTCTATGATGGCTCTTTATCACCAACAGGGCAAAGTCCAAGAACAGGTATGGTTCATTAGTGGACACTGTCAGGGCTCAGCCCAGATCTCCTTGAATCCCTTCTGCTCTTTCTAAGTACCTATCCCTCACACCAGCTTCTACATGCTTTGCTTCTAAGGGCCACACTGTAGAATCTCTCTGGAGGACTGCCCTGCATGAATGGAGCCTTTGTGCCCACTGGTTCAGAGAGCCAGAAGTGTTAGGGCAGCCTATCTACTGACTGAAACAAGAGTAGGGAAACCCAGCTCTCTTGCCTCAAGTAAAGACAAACTTTGAGATGTAACTTACACTCCGGAGTGCCTCTGCAGGATCAAGTTAAGGCTAGGACTTTGCCTGATATCACATTCCTACTTGGTATACTACTTATCTATTGTGCATAACAAATCCGCCTCCTCCCCCCAAATTAATGGCTTAAAACAACAAATATTTATTATCTCATACAGTATCTGAGGGTCAGGAATCTGGGGGCAGCTTACCTGGCTGCAGTCATGTAGTCAGCTGGTGCTCAATTGTCCGATGAAGGTGGAGAATGTGCTTCCAAGATCACTCACATGGCTGTTGGCAGGAGGCCTCAGTTCCCTGCCAGATGGGTCTCTCCGTAGGGTTGCTTACATGACATGGCAGTTATCTTCTCCCAAAGCAAATGATCCAACAGAAGGAGGGAGCTGGTAAGTAAACAAGAGAGCACCCAAAACAGAACCTAATCTCAGAAGGGTCATTGCCATCACTTCTGCTAGAAGTTATTGGTCACACAAATCAGTCTTGATACAATGTAGGAGGGGACTGCAAAAAAAGGGTACCAGGTAGTGGGGATCACTGGGGACCATCTTGGATACGGGCTACCACAGGTGGCTTCTTCTCCTTCTCTATCCTGCTCCTCCCATTCTCTTATCAGATTTTCCTAGCATTCCTTCTTAATGAATCACTTCCACCTAAATCCTGGTCTCAGGTACTGCTTCTGTGGAGCCCAGCCTAAGACATCCTGCAAAGTCATCCATGATATCGTCCTTGTCTCTTTCTCCAACTTCACCTCTTGCCAACAAATGCTGTGTCCTAAATGCAGCAGCAATATTAGAATGTTGCTTGAAATTATCTGTACATGGCATGTGATCTTTCTATGCCCTTCCTCAGAGTCTTAGTCATCTTTTAATCGCTCTCACTTGCTACCATTAGATATTTGTTGAATGAATGAATGAATGAGTGCGTACATCTTAAAGTACTCTCTGTCCTTCATTGGCTATTGCAGGATAGGTAGAGGAAAGGACATGAGGCTTTGTTCTGTCACTTTGGGCAAGTTGGAGAATTTCACCATGCCCTCCAAACTCTGGGAAAGGAAAATAAGAAAATCTATTCATTCATTTATTCATTCAACAAATATTTATTAAAAGTTTATTGTGTGCCTGTACTTTCCTGAGCACTGGAGAGGTAACAGTGAAACAAAGAGACTAAAAGTTACCTTCAGAGGTTTACATTCTAGAGGAGGAAATAGTAACAGCTAAAAAGAATTGGGGGTTACCATGTCCCAGGCACTGTCATATGGATAGATACAGATAGATAGATGATAGATAGGTAGATATCTGTATCTATATATCTCACTTCATTTAATTCTTACACAACACTTAAAGAATCTAACTTTCTTGAATTCTGACACATTAGGTAATTCTCATTATTATTTTCATTTTGCATATAAGAAGAATAATACACAGAGAGTAAATAATAGACCTGGAGTTCAATCCCAAGTAGTAGTACTAAAGAAAAAATTATGTATGACACAGTAAAAACTGTAAGGCAGACTTTTTTCAGGGGACTACTGCAATGAGGGTTTGTAGAGGGGAGAGAGATGGGGCTTAATTCTGAATACAACAAAGATAAGTAGATTTATAGCCAAGGATCAGGGCAGGAGTCAGTGGATGAAAAATTATTAAAAAGGAACTTCAGGGCTAGGGAAATTTTGGCTAAACTGACTTCATAGGATTTTTGCTGAAGGCAGGCCAGAGTGATAAGATATGAAGAGTGGAGGATGAGGAATTTGATCAGATATCAAGGGTAGGGGATTTTTTTACTAAATTGACCCAGCAGGATTCTTGCTAAAACTGGGCTAAATGGGCCCAGGACAGAGCCCAAGGGCAAGGTCCAATCAGAAAGAGGACTCAGAAATAGCTTGACATGAGTTAGGTCAAAGGGAGAGTCTTTCAGAAGCATTTCAGAACCCATTATTCTTGTCTACTCTGCTCAGTGAGTGTAAGTGAAACTGAGCAGGACCCTGTGGGGCTCCTGGGCACGGGAGCCTTTCTGTTTAGCCTCCATGACCTTCCCTGAGTTCCAAAGGGCAGGTTCAAACAGTTGCTAATCAGAGGAGGGAGGAGCAGTCAAGAAACAACAGTGAAGCCTTGGGGCAGGTCCTGGTTCACCTCAAGGGATACACATAACAATATCTTTGAGCTCTTTACAGAACTAAAACCCCCAACAAATGGAAGATGTCAGCATTCTTCATTCCAGAGAAGACCACCTGAGGCCAGATTAAAGAAACCAGAGAAGCTCATCAAGAGATCACCTGAGACCAGATTAAAGGAGTACAGGCCCTGCACACACCCTAATCCTATCAACAACCCCACCCTTGAACCATTGCTATAAAACTCCTCACCAACCTCCCCTGGGTTGGGACATACAGTTTCTCAGGACATGAGTCCGCTGTGTCTCCACTTTGCCTGGCAAAGCAATAAAGCTATTCTTTTCTTCTTCACCCCAAACTCTGTCTCTGAGATTCAATTTGGTCCCGGTGCACAGAGGCTGAGCTTTCGGCATCAGAAGAGCATGAAAAATGCCTTGACATGGCAATACTAGTTGCAAACCTGTCTGCCTATCTGGTTTCCCTTGTCCTACAACGTGTCTCCTTCAAAATTCTGAAAACGGAAAATAATGAAACTGTGCTGATTATCTAGTTTACCTAGAATAAAACTGTCACTTTGAGCGGGAATCACCTAAGAGGCAATGCAGTGAAGAGGTTGAAGTGAGAGTCAGGACTCAGGCTGAGCCAGAACCTGTACCGTAGTGGGGTCCATGTCCTCATCTCTATGATACCATGCTGAGAAATGTGGTTCTAAGATTCTTTCCTCTAGTCCCTTGATAGCAACCTTAATGGTCTAGCTCTTAAGATCCCATCACTTTTACAGCATGTAATCTTGCATTATTTTTATCAGCCTACATACCTCGTCTCTCCTGCTTGACGATAAGCCCTGTGTACAATGAATGCTCCCTTACACACCATGATATGCCATATAAACCATGCCATCCTGGGCGTGTCTTACCATAGGGAATGAGTCTCTATATCCAGGGAATTCCCTCGCAAAGGCTCCTTCAAGATCACAGAGGGAATGAATAAAAGAGTCAAGATTTAGATGCAGGCCTGCCCCATCCCAAGGCTGGCACTTTCAATACACACCCAGTGACTCAGGAAAGAACAATTGCTTAAATAGAATTCTTCTGGCTCAGTGTATCATTCCTGAAAACCTATTTCAAATATTTCTCCATCAGCCACACACACACACTCACTCACAAGTTCAACACATTTACTTTTCAAAACACCCCAGACGGTGTATCTCACATTGATATCTATCCTCCTGTGAGCAAGCTAGATTCCTGACCCAGATTCTCAGCTTGAAAACACCATGGGGATATACTACAGAGAAGTTAAAAAACAACAACAAGATTTTACCAATATTGATACTTTTTCTTTAGACTCATGGGAATTCATTGCATTGTTCCTAGCATGCCTTTATGTTTTAAACTACTAAATAATTATTTTTTTTAAAAAAGCACAGGGAGGCATTTTTCCCCACGGATATCAGTTTCATTGAAGATTCATGTAGTTTCAACTTCCCAGTGATACCCTAGTTCCCACAAGTCTATAAGAGTTGGGGTCCCAGCAGGAAATATAACATGCTCAGAAGGGGTAAATGAGGAGAATTTACAGAAGCAACCACGTAGAAAATAGTGGGCAGAGATAAGGGAAATTAATGAGGGTGATGTGGCACCTTAAGACTAGTATTAGTGGAGTTTGGGTCTTTGGAGCACAAGCCACCCATTCTCCTTACTTGGCCCCCACAATAAACCCTTCTATGCTATTTAAAAAAAAAAAAGACTAGTATTAGCAAGAAGCCATTAGCACCTTGAGTGTGAAAGAGTAAGTGGGGGAGTGTGTAGGGTGACCTAGTGAGCCATGGAGAGACCTCCAGAGAGGAGCCCAACCTCTAACCATCTGTAGCCTGAGCAGGGTGGGGAGGGGTAGATAACTGTCACATTCCACCTTCCCATCGCTTGCTGGTGCTTCCCATTGGCCTTACACAACCAGGAGGCTAGGTGATGCAGATTCCAGGGCACAGGGCAGGGTGAAGATTGGAGAGAGATCTGGAGAGGCAAAGTGAGACTCTAGCTCAGAAGCCAACCTCTTTTGCCTGGTGCCCAGCTCTTCAGAAGTCAGATGTCAGAAAAGGGACAGTCGAGGCTGAATGCAGAGTATGATATGTCTGCTATTCTGGGTGTGAACAAGCATCCATTTGGTTAAAATAGGAAATCTCCTCTTCAGTAACTAATGGTTGGATGGATACATTAGCTTTGCTTTTCATAAAGGGGAAAAGTCAATCAACAAGGTATAGAAGAGAAAGAAGTGAATCAAATGCTATAATTAGGAAGCATAACCGAAACAGTCGTTCATTTAACATCTGAAAATTCAAATATGTTGCTTGGGTGGCCAAAGGGGAAAAGAGAACTTAAGTAATGTAGGAAATTCTGTCCACCACACACTGCATAAGCTAGATTTCATCGTGGAATACTGAATTAAAGTCCTCCGAAAAATCTAGTAACTTAGTAACTTTTGTTTCTGTCCATAAAAAATCTTAAATGCTTAATAATGCCCTCAGAAGGTCACAAATAAGTAGCCCTTGATTATACAAAGAAATAAAAATCTAAATAATTATTTGCCATTCAGTCATAAGAACCAAGGGTAGGACTTTAATATTGGATGGGTTTGAACTCCTCTAGAACACTCTTGGGGTTAACTAGTGAACTCTGATCTCAAAACCAGCATAGATTATGTTGTGCTGTAGTAACAGATATCCCCCAAACTTCAGGGGCTTAAACAAATAAGGGTTTATTTCTCTTTTTCCAGCTTTATTGAGGTATAACTGACAAATAAAAGGTATATATATTTAAGGGGTATAACATGATGATTTAATATACGTATACATTGTGAAATGATTACTATAATCATAATCAAGTTAAGTAACACATCCATCACCTCACATAATTACCTTGTTTTTGTTTGTTAAGAACACTTAAGATCTACTCTCTTAGCAAATTTCAAGTATACTATACAGTATTGTTAACTATAGTCACCATGCTGTACATTATACACTCAGAAGTTATGTGTCTTATAACTGAAAGTTTGTACCCTTTGACCAACATCTCCTTATTTTCCCCCTCCCCCAGCCCCTGGCAACCACCATTCTACTCTCTGGTTCTATGAGTTCAACTTTTTTAGACTCCACATGTAAGTGAGATCATACAGTATTTGTTTTCTGTGTCTGGTTTATTACACTGAACATAATGTCTTCCAGGTTCATCCATGTTGTTGCAAATGGCAGTATTTCCTTCTTTTCTCTGACTGGGTAATATTCCATTGTATAAGTATACCACATTTTCTTTTTCTATTCATCCATCAGTGGACACTTAGGGCTTATTTCTCACTCAGTCAGCTGGGGGCTCTTCTCTCTGTCATCTTGTCTTCTCTCTAGGACCCAGGATGATGGAGCTCCCACAATATCAAACATGTCAGGCTGTGGTTATAGAAAGGAGGGTCTCACAATATTAATCAAATGTTTGCACTAAGAGTGACATATGACTCTACAACTCATATCTCACTGGCCAGAATTAGTCACATGGCTCCACTCAGTGGGGCTAAGAATAGCAGTTGTCATGCATCCAGAAGGTGGAGAGCCAGAAATATTTGATGTTTAGAATTAATGGCTATCATATCAATATAATGCCCTTTCCTGTATCCTGAGAGTGGCAGTTGGGACCTGGGATTCTGAACAGAGTGGAAAGTTGGGATCTTCAGACTACGTGGTCACAGAGAGAATTAAACAGTTAAGTCACTGAACCTGTGCCCATGTCATCAGGACAGTATCTTTTAGAAGACTGAAAATGTGGCCGGTGTTGTCACTTGTCAGTGTTTCAGTGCTTTAGAAACATAGTTAACTTTTTTTATCATGAAACCCCATAGAAATGTATGTGACATATATACACATATCTATATACTTCATACATGTATTACTATGCTAACATATTATGTACATTACTAAACGCAGAAAGATAGACGTTTAAAGGATGAGAAAAACAAATATACGCTCTATCGTTTCCCACCAAATACATCATCTCACACCCTCCCTGGGATATTTGCACCCCACTTTGGAGACCCTCTCCTTTACAGAAGTGAGAGGTTTAAGCCACATTCTTAAGGGTGGGAGACTAACAAGACTAATTTTATGTATATGTTTACATAAAATTATCTGTAATCCCAGCTATAACCTCAAAGTTATAACTGTTAATATCTTGGTACATTTCCTCTTTCTCTGTACAGCTACCCAGATATGGAAGTTTTTTGTTTTTTGTTTTTGTTTTTTTGCGGTACACGGGCCTCTCACTGTTGTGGCCTCTCCCATTGCGGAGCACAGGCTCTGGACGTGCAGGCTCAGTGGCCATGGCTCACAGGCCCAGCCGTGCCGCGGCATGTGGGATCTTCCCAGACCGGGGCACGAACCCGTGTCCCCTGCATCGGCAGGCGGACTTTCAACCACTGCGCCACCAGGGAAGCCCTGGAAGTATTTTTAAAAAAGAAATTATAATGAACAAACTACTTTGTAATCTCCTTTCCCCACAGAACACACTGTGAACAATATATTGCATATTCTTCTACATCATTTTTATAACTTTTTTCACTTTATTTTAGCAGTAGTATATGTTCATTGTGGAATCATATTAAATGTGTATAAGCAAAGAGAAAAAAAATTACCCATTTTCAATTATCCGGACATAACCACTTTTAATACTTTGCTGTTGTGGGGATTTTTTGTCCGGTTTCTTTTCAATACACTCCGAGTCTTCCATTAATGGGATCACATTATGCGTCCTTTTCTGGACACTGTTTTATCATTTTGTATGTATTGTATATACTCTTTTGTGTAATGAAATACTCTCCTACAACACAATTGGAAGGACTCTGCATGGCAATGTTTCCAAAACTGATGTTCTCTGAACATTATTCTAAAAGATTCTAATAGGTACATTGAGGAAAATAAATGTTTGGAAAATACTGCCTATTTGAATTGTTATAACGCACATTAGCTATTAAAGTCTCTGAAAATCCTACAGCTAAAGAAAAATATTTAACTTTGTTTAACATGGTGTTTCTAAAATTTATTCAAGCATGACTCACTTTTTTGAGGCACTTCAAATAACATCCTTCAGAGCAGTGCTGATTACTCTGTAATTATATTCCAGTTCTGCTTTCTTAAACTTATAAGTTGTCACAATTATTAACCATAAATACCTGCATTGTAATGAATATTCTTGTTCCTATATCTCATGCCCTTCATATATATATATTTTTTTTAAAATTTTTTTTTATGTTTGTGGTATGCGGGCCTCTCACTGTTGTGGCCTCTCCCTTTGCGGATCACAGGCTCCGGACGCGCAGGCTCAGCGGCCATGGCTCACGGGCCCAGCCGCTCTGCGGCATGTGGGATCTTCCCGGACCGGGGCACAAACCCGTGTCCCCTGCATCGGCAGGCGGACTCTCAACCACTGCGCCACCAGGGAAGCCCCCCTTCATATATTTTAATATACGTTTAATAAAGCAGAATTGTCAATTCAAAGCTATGGAGATTTTGGAAGCATCTCTTCTGACAAATCACTTTCCAGAAATGCTGAACTTATTTATACTCCCATTGTGAGGACATAAGAATACCCATTTCCGGGCTTCCCTGGTGGCACAGTGGTTGAGAGTCCGCCTGCCGATGCAGGGGACACGGGTTCGTGCCCCGATCCGGGAAGATCCCACATGCCGCGGAGCGGCTAGGCCCGTGAGCCATGGCCGCTGAGCCTGCGCGTCCAGCGTCTGTGCTCCTCAATGGGAGAGGCCACAGCAGTGAGAGGCCCGCGTACCACAAAAACAAACAAACAAAAAGAATACCCGTTTCCATACAACCATGTCAGCACTGGGCATTATCACTAAAAAAGTAAGTAAATACATACATAATTGGTCTTCCTATTTCCAAAGCAATTAATGTTTATTGTAGAAAAAATTTTAATTAACATAAGAAAAGAGAGAGAGAGAGAGAAATCACCTATAATCCCACAACTCAAAGAAAATCACTATCAACACGGGAGGCAATATATAACTATGGGTGTTTTGTTTTAAACAAACCTATAATTATGCAAACTCTGTATCATGCTATTTTACAGTTAACATATCTATAAAATGTTATTTCATTGTTTAAATTTGTAGTTGTTTTAATATCAGCAAAGCCGAGTGGTTTTTCATGTGTTTATTATCTCTTGGTTTCTTTTAGATAATCGTTTTTAAAAATTAATTAATTAATTAATTTAGGGCTGCATTGGGTCTTCATTGCTGCGCGTAGGCTTTCTCTAGTTGTGGCGATTGGGGTCTACTCTTCATTGTGGTGAGCGGGCTTCTCATTGCAGTGGCTTCTCTTGTTTGAGAGCATGGGCTCATAGGCACGCAGGCTTCAGTAGCTGTGGCACATGGGCTCAGTAGTTGTGGCTCAGAGCACAGGCTCAGTAGTTGTGGTTCATGGGCTTAGTTGCTCCATGGCATGTGGGATCTTCCTGGACCAGGGCTTGAGCCCGTGTCCCCTGCATTGGCAGGCAGATTCTTAACCACTGCACCACCAGGGAAGTCCATAGATAATTGTTTAATCACATCTTATGCTCATATTTCTGTTGAAGTCTTTGTGTTTTTCTTATTGTTTTGGGGTTGCTGGTTATATATATATTTAGTAACTACTATTTTTCATGTATGTTGTAAATACTTTCCCCACATTACTGTTTAGTTTTCAATTTTACATATGCAGCTTTTTCACAAAGAAATTTCTGGTTATTATGAAGTTAAATCTATAAAAGTTCTTTTCTTTAGACATTGGTCATGTAAAGATTGGAAATCCCTTCAGTTCTTCAAGACAGTATTATTTTCAGAAAATCTAAATAGACCCATCACTAGTACAGAGATTAAAACAGTAATCAAAGGGTTTCCCCCGCAAGAAAAGTTCAGAACCAGATTGCTTCACGGGTGAATTCTACCAAACATTCAAAGAAGATTTAATACTTATCCTTTGCAAACTATTCCAAAAATTTGAAGAAAAGGGAACACTTCCTAATTCATTTTATAAGGCCAACATCACCCTGATGCCAAAACCAGACAAAGACAAGTACAAAAAAAAAAAAAATTACAGGCCAATATCTCTGATGAACACAGATGAAAAATCCTCAACAAAGTATTAGCAAACCAAATTCAATGGTATATCAAAATGATACACCATACACCATGATCAAGTTACTCCAGGGATGCAAGGATGATTAAACATCTGGAAATCTATCAATGTTATATAGCACATTAACAAAGGAAAAAAATATGATCATCTCAATAGATGCAGAAAAAGCATTTGACAAAATTCAACACCCATTTATGATAAAAACTCTCAATAAAATGGGTATAGAAGGGACGTACCTCAATATAATAAAGGCCATATATGAAAACCCACAGCTAACATCACACTCAATGGTGAAAAATTGAAAGCTACCTCCCTAAGATCAGGAACAAGACAAGTATGCCCACTCTCACCACTCCTATTCCATATAGTATTGGAAGTCCTAGCCAGAGCAATTAGACAAGAAAAAGAAATAAAAGACATCCAAATAGGAAAGGAAGAAGTAAAACTGTCACTAATTGCAGATGATATGATTTCATCTGTAGAAAACTCCAAAGACTGCATCAAAAAAAGCTATTAGAAATAATAAATGAATACAATAAAGTTGCAGGGTACAAAATCAATATACAAAAATCTGTTGCATTTCTATACACTAACAATGAGCTAGCAGAAAGAGAAATTAAGAAAACAATCCATTTACAATCACAAAAAGGAATAAAATACCTAGGAATAAATTTAACCAAGGAGATGAAAGACCTGTACACTGAACGCTATAAGACATTGTTGAAAGAAACTGAGGAAGACAAAAATAAATGGAAAGATATTCTGTGCTCATGGATTGTAAGAATCAACATTATCGGAATGTTCTTATTAACTAAAGCAATCTACAGATTCAGTGCAATCCCTATCAAAATCCCAAGGGCATTTTTCATAAAAATAGAACAAAAAATTCTAAAATGTATATGGAACCACAAAACATCCTGAATAGCCAAAACAATCCTGAGGAAAAAGAACATAGTTGGGGGTATCACACTCCCTGGTTTCAAATTATACTACAAAGCCATAGTAATCAAAATATGATGGTATTGGCAGAAAA
Organism: Orcinus orca; assembly: GCF_937001465.1. Lineage (NCBI taxonomy): Eukaryota > Metazoa > Chordata > Mammalia > Artiodactyla > Delphinidae > Orcinus > Orcinus orca. The sequence goes on along the minus strand of NC_064574.1, from coordinate 69,044,129 downwards.
ACAGATATACAGATCAATGGAACAGAACTGAGAGCCCAGAAATAAACCCACACATATATGGACAATTAATTTACTACAAAGGAGCAAAGAACACACCATGGAGAAAAAATAGTCTTTTCAATAAATGGTGTTGGGAAATCTGAACAGCCACATGCAAAAATAAAAAATAAAAAAGTAGCTAGACCACTATCTCACACCATACACAAAAATTAACATGAAATGGATTAAAGACTTGAATGTAAGACCTGAAACCATAAAGCTCCTACAAGAAAGCACAGGCAGTATGCTCTTTGACATTGGTTTTAGCAATATCTTTCTATGTATGTATCCTCAGGCAAGGGAAAAAAAAGTAAAAATAAACAAATGGGATTACATCAAACTAAAAAACTTCTTCACAGCAAAGGAAACCATCAACAAAACAAAAATACAACCTACTGAATAAGAAAAGATATTTGCAAATGATATATCTGATTAAAAGTTAATATCCAAAATATATAAAGAACTCATATAACTCAACAACAAAAAAACAAACAACCTGACTAAAAAATGGGCAGAGAAGCTGAATAGATATTTTTCCAAAGAAGACATACAGGTGGGCAACATGCCCATGAAAAGATGTTCAACATCACTAATTATAGGAACATGCAAATTAAAACCAAAGCAAGATATCACCTCACACCTATCAGAATGGCTATTATCAAAGAGACAAGAAATAATAAGTGTTGACAAGGATGTGGAGAAAAGCGGACCCTCCTACACTGTTGGTGGGAATGTAAATTGGTGCAGCCACTATGGAACACAGTATGGAGATTCCTCGAAAAATTAAGAAGAGAACTACCATATGACCCAGCTATCCTACTTCTGAGTATTTATCCAAAGGATACAAAACTATTCATCCAAAACGAAACCTGTACCCTCACATTCATCAAGACATTATTCACAATCGCCAAGATATGGGAAAACCTCAACAACATGTGAATGGATAAAGAGGATGCCATATGTATATATATATATATATATACACATATATATACATGTGTATATATGTATATATATACATATATATACATATGTATATATATATACACATATATATACACAATGAAATACTACTCAGCCATAAAAAAGATGAAATCTTGCCATTTGTGACAACACGGATGGACCTTGAGGGTATTATGCTAAGTGAAATAAGTCAGATAAAGACAAATACTGCATGATTTCACTCATATATGAAATATAAAAAATCTAATGAACAAACAAACAAAATCAAAATAAATGAACAAACCAAACACGTAGATACATAGAACAGAGTAGTGGTTACCAGATGGGAAGGGGTTGGGGGGAGGGAGAAATGGGTAAAGGGGATCAACTGCATGGTTACGTACAGAAAACAAATTTTTAGTGGCGAGCATGTTGTACCATATACAGAAGTAGAAATACAATGATGTACACATGTAACTTATATAATGTTATAAATCAGTGTAACAGAAATTAATTAATTAATTAATAAAAGTTACCAACTAAAAAAGATTATATTATTTTCTTCCAGTATTGATGGTTTCACATCTTTGATCCAGCAGGAAAAACAAAAAGCAGGTGCGCCAGATCCAGGAAGACGGGTTTTATGCATCCTTTAATTTATATTCAAACCTTGCCCACATGATTTAAGTTATCATGCTGTGCACAAACATCTCTCAAATTCCAACCCAGTTCTTTACCTTTTGTGGTCACCAGAATGTTAAAAGTATACTATGTCTTCCTCCTTACCATCTTTGCAAATCTAAATATTCTGCTGACTGTGGCATGTTCTTTTTGCCAGCAAGTTCTGTCCATTTAACTCTATTGATTCAAACTATTTTACTTCTAATAATGAAAGAGTATGTACAAAATATTCTCAAGTACATATACCCATTTTAAAAATCTCTCATCAAATATCTTTTCATCTTCCTGTTATTCAGTCTAATACATTTCCTTACTCTGTTGAAACAGATTTGTGCTGATCGATATTACCCATCAAATGGCCTCCAATATAATAAAGACAGTGCTTGTACGAAACTTTCAGCAGGGGAAATGGTGAGATCAGCTTTAAGCTTTAATGAATTTGACTACATAAAAATTACAAACTTCTGCTAGCAAAAAAAACCCCACACAATTAAAATAAATATTTAATATCACTAATAATCAAAAAAGTTTGCACTAAAATAATAATGAGAAACATTTTCCACCTATAACATTAGGAAAGATTAAAGAATGATAACCGCCTGTGTTTGCAAGGGCACAATCAAATATGAGGTTGCCACAGTGGTTGGGAATATAAAAGCTTATAACAAATTTCTGGAAGCCAAGCTGGCAGTACCCATCAAGAGTTTTTAAAGGTCATTTGCCTTAGTATTTCTATTTCTAGAAAACTGACCTCAAGAAATGATCACACGTATACAAAGCAATTTTTGCACAAGGGTGTTCATTGCTAAATCATTTGTGATATCAACAACTTTAGTGCACAATTTGGAGTTGGTTAATTACATTTTGATGCATCCACATTCTGGAATACTATGTAGCTATTAAAAATCATGTTGCAAAAGAAAAATTAATGACATGGAAAAGTGTGCAATATACTGCTGGGTTAGCAATGGTGGTGTGAGAGCAGTGGAAGTGAGGAGCTGATGCCCGGAAAGGCACAAAGTGATAGATGCCTTTCATGAGCTTACCTGGGCCAGTTCAGAGGTAGGCTGGAGGGAACAGTATGATATGAGGAAATGGTTTGGGAGTCTGGAACTATAGGGGTGAGTTGGCTATGGTCAGTGTCCACATAAAAGGGACAGGGACAGAGAGAAGCAAGGGAAACTTCAGTGATCTTTTTCTTAAATTCTCCATCAACTTCTGAAAAGTCTTCCTATGGTCAGGACATTTTTCACATTATAAGCATCTCCTCCTCAAGCTAGAAGCCTCCAGAACTAACCTTCCCAGACTCCCTTCCAACCATGGCACAGTGATGTGACCTGGGATCTGCCAATCATATAAGCCCCGGTGGGATTTTAGTTTGGATGAGAGCAATCTGAGGGACAGATACCGCCTGGAAGTCATCTTCTGATGAGAATATCTAGGGATGCTTTGAAGAATAGGAGACAGCCTCATGATGTGGATGAACTTCATTCCTAGCTGTGTACTCTCCAACCTTGACTCAAGCCTTTTGAAGGTTCTGTGAAGGAGCTACCTGATATCCTATTTTAAAAATTCCTTTTCACTAGCTGAAGTGAGTTCAGTTGTTTGTAATCAAGCACAACTGACTCAGACCCTACTATTGTTGCAGTGCCCACTATGTGCTCAGTGTATTAAATACATTTATCTCATTTAGTCCTCTTCTACCATCCCAGCTCCTCAGTCAGTAAGTGGCAAAGCGGAGAATGTATCCCCAGATCTGCAAGAACCCCAAACCCATTCTCTAGCCGTGAGCAAGATTTCACTCCTCTGTAACCCTCTGTGTTCTAACTATAGAATGAGCAGTTTGGGATAGAAAGATCTCTGAATTTACTTCCATTTAAAGTAAGTATCAATAGATAGTTCTTTGTCCTGGAGGATTTTGCCCCATTGCTACAGGGAATTCAAGAAATCCCTGTTGGGTGTCTGACATGGTGGTCATCTTTCCACCATCCTAAGAAGAAGCTGGTGAAATGAGATTAATCCAGAGCCTGCCAGTGACCCAGGGGCTTGAACCTCAAGGCCCATCAGTATTGCCCAGCACTGGATACGCTCTGGAGTTACTCTCGATAGCCGTAAACTCACATTCCCAGGAGGCTGTTTCTCACCCTGACAGCCCTCAGGCCACCAGAAGCACTGCCCTCATAAACACTTTTCCAGATAGGCTTCCAAGGGCTTTGACAGAGAAGGTGAAGCAGTGGATTCCAATGAACAAAGTATAGGACTAGCACTGGGGAAATTGGCTGCTTTCCCGGCCGTGTTACTAGCTGGTGGCCCTATACAAGCCATGGGACAGTTCTCATCCTGTTTCCTCCCCTGAAAAATTAAGGACTGTGGTCCAGACAAAATGAGATAATGCTAGTAGAAATTCTTTGAAAAATGAAAAGCAATGTACAAATGTGAGGGGCTATTATTAATTTAGAGAGGAATCGAAGAATCTAAAACTGTCTTGCATTTGAATAGTGCTTCTTATTTTGCAACACGCTTTTCTCATTTTGTCCTCATAGCCACCATATGAGAAAGTAGGGCAGTTATTATTATCTCCATTTTATAGATGAGGAAACAGAAGGAAAAGTGGCAGTGCCAGCCCTGGAGGCCAGGCATCCTGATTTCCAAACCCAGATTCATTCTTGTATATTTGCAGGTAATTTTCTCCTATCCACCATGCAGGTGACACAGAATAGACATTAGAGTACACCGGTCAGTAATGGGGTTGGAAAATTGTCAGCAAGATCTGAACCAACAGAAGGATGTTTGGCCTACATTACTCATTTTGGACTAACAAGTGAGCTTGCTATGAAAAAATGTAGATTTCTGGGGTTTCTCCATTGCAAAGGAGGACAGGTTAAAAACCAGAATTAGACAAATATTAAATGCTGAAAGAGACCCAGCATATCTTTTATAGAATGTGCACCCCACGCCTGTCATCTTCTTTCTTCCATCCTAGAACTCAAGAGTCAGCATCAGCAGTGTGACCTCCACAGTCTGTACCAGCATTAGGCTGTCCCTGGAGCCATCCCACAGAAAATTAATGTCTAAGTAGGAAGCTCAGGTTGCAGACTCACAGGCAAGTCTGATTTTATTATCACCACTGGAACAATTATGAAGAGGACATTTCAGGTGCTTTGGGTTTTACAGAGCACTTCTGCACCCACTGGAGTTTCCAAATAAGCCTGTAAGGTAGATTGATTCCATTCTTAGAAGTGACTTAACCAAAGAACATGCAGCTAAGGAAGTTTTATAATTTGAGTTGTGAGCAAACCCAATTGTCCTCTTATGTAACTGTGGTCATTGGATTCTTGTCCAGCATACTCCCTTGAGGGATGGCCATTTGATTGGCTTAACCTCACAAATGTGTATAACAGTTCCAAGCCTGAGGAGGCACCATGTGTTTCCATTGTCCTCTTTCACTCATGTGACCTACTCCAAGAAGAGTGTGCCCTAGGAAGTGGCTAATCCAAAAAGAATGAGGAGACACATGGAGGGGCCCTGAACCCAACCTGAATGCTGATGCTCACAGCATGGAGTCCAACACAGCAAAGTCAAAGAGCAGCCAAGCCATGGATGAATCAGCATGAAATAAATGCTGGGGGTTCAAGGCTTCTACACTATTGGATAGTTTGTAATGCAAAATATTGCTGCAAATGGTTGACTGGCACAGTTGCCTTTACTAGAAGAAGTGATTATAAACTATAGGGTCCATGAGGATTAAAAAAAGGATTCTTGATTCTTCATGGGTGGCAGGTAAGAACTTCTTTCTCTACACATAAAGCAAGAAGTGTTCCATTTCTTTATCTTAAAGCAAACTAATTACAGCTCCAAGTTTACAAGTGCTAAAGTGATGACATGACCAGTATCACTCAGTCCTAGACTCCCTCCCCACTATATGGTCTCATATAAAATTCCTAAGCATATGTATCACCAGCCAAGTGAAGGAGAGGCCAAGGAGGTCCCCAGTTTTGCCCTTGCTCCTTCACTGCTCTGGAACCCCACTGGCATCATTGCTGTTGCAGCCAAGTTCAGAAATCACAGTGGTGAAATGGAAGGCTTCACTTTTTATTGATTGATGCCATCCAAGATTTGACTGGGTCAGGCTAAATGGAAAGTCCATTAGATGCTATTGAGTCTGACCGTAAGAAGAGTTGGATGATCATATAGTTTAGAAAGTTTACAGTGAGTCTCAATGATCTCAGAAATACAAAGACATCTCTAGGTTTCTCCATTCATTCAAGACTTCTTTGATGTCTCTCAAAAATGCTTATATTTGTGCTTGGTTAGGTCCTGCACGTTTCTTATTAAGTGTATTACTAGGTTATTTACAGAGGTTCCTCATTGCCAAGGATAAATGCCAAGTTCCTTTGCATGCCTAGAAACGGTCATTTTCTGACCCCTACCTTCCTTAGTAGGCTAATTTCTCACTCTTCCTGGTGGCCACATTATGTTTCATTCATGGCGAATGACATGAATATGCTCTCCCATTTCCTTGCTTTATGCTTTTATAGATACCTTCCTCTTTGCTTAGGATATTCATCTGGCATCACCTGCTTATACTTTAAGGTCTACTTCTAAAAGCACCTGCTCTTTAGTAAGGCAAGGACTCAGGTGAGGCAAGACATGTACCCAGGATACAAAATTTAGAGGCACTCAAGGTCACGTCAGTGCCTCCTTAAATTCTGTGCCCTAGGGACCTCATTCACCCTATCCTACTCCTCACCCTGCTCTTTAATGTCTTCCCTATTACACTCCACCCCTTCCCCCAAGAACAGCTCCTTTATGCAAACTCTGTACCTTTCCATGTTACAGCATTTTCCACACAGGACTGCATTTTCTTAGGACAGAGACCATGCCCTCTCATCTTTGTTGCACTAGCACCATGCCTGGTATAGCATATTTGATGAATAATAATAAAATAATAGCCATTATATATGAGCATTTATTTTGTGCCAGGCATGGTTCTATAATAAGTGTTTTAGTTGAGTTGCAACTAAACCCCTCACAAAGCCCTATATAGATATTATCCCAATTTTATAGATGAAAAGACTAAAAGAAGTTAAATGCTTTGCCACATCACACAATGTGAAGTGGTAATAGCTGGGATTTGAACCCAGGTCCTTCTGATGCCAGACCCTGTATGCATAACAGAAAAAAAAATTGACTCATCACTACATTACACTGAATAAGAATCAAGGAGGAAAAGAGCACTTTGGTTATGTTATTCAAGATCTAAGACAATCACTGCAAAGGGCAGTGAGGCTTGTGAGATGGGGTGACTCTGGCAAACTGTCCTCCTTGTGAACAAAGTCCTAAAATGCTGACTTCTTCCCCAATCCCCAAAGGCACCAATATTGGTGGGAGAGATGATCCTAAGTGCTGGTCCCAATCCAGAAATTTAAAAACAAAAACACCGAGTAACGTCTTGGATGGCACTGAGCAAGGGCAATTACTGCCCAGAAGAATTTGAACCCTACTGATAATCCAGCCAGAAAATTCTGCCTCATTGGCACTGGATCCCTTGCCAATCAGAAGTTATAGAGATACTGTGACTCCTCTGTCAGTGCAGATCCATCAGCCCTGAGTGGTGAGCACTGCAGCTGGTGTGTTGCTGTTTCATGTTCTGCAGTGTTACTTCCCACACCAGACAGCTACCTTGCATTTCTATGTTCTCTGCTAATTACAGTGTGTAACTAAAAAAACAGGTAGCTATTTCCTAGGCAGACATATATTCTTCATCACTGTACCCATGGGAAATTGACACCAAACTAGGGGTCCCAAACTCAAATGTTTGTAACAAATGAGTGAACTTGGCCTATTAGGGGCTAGGGCAAACTATAGCCCACATGCTGTATTGATCATGTGTTTGGTGGTTTTTTTTTCCTGTATTTCTGATGCTTTGACATCTTGGGCCTTGCTGACCCTGGAGACACTGCCCCTCCCTGGGCTAGTCAATTCCCAAAGATAGTAGAGGATTTGCCCAATAGCCTTTCATATGCAAACCAACCAATCCAGAACTCATACCTCCAAACCATCTCCTTTATAAGGCTCTTACAGTCTGAACCACTATTCCCCTGCTCTAATCACCCCACGACCAGATACTAGACAACTAGGGACAACTCACATGCCCCAGAGCCCACTGAAAGTATTCATAATGGCCAATCCTATACCTGCTTACCCTGCCTTGCCTCGCCTTTGCCTGCAGATACCATGATAAGGTTCTTGCCCATATTTTCTTCCCGCTTCCTATGCCTCCTGACCAACCTGTGTGCTTCCCCATGTGCCCCTGCCCAGTGGCATGGCAGGGACTGCCCCCTTACTCCATGCATAGCAAACTATCTTTTCAATGACAGTTGTCTCCTAATCAGTTGGCCTCACCATATCTGAATAATAATAAACCAAACATACATTTTAAGACACATGCCCCAAAGACACCTTCAAGATGGCAGAGGAGTAAGACGTGGAGATCACCTTCCTCCCCACAAATACATCAGAAATACATCTATGTGTGGAACAACTCCTACAGAATACCTGTTGAATGCTGGCAGAACACCTCAGACTTCCCAAAAGGCAAGGAACTCCCCACATACCTGGGTAGTGCAAAAGAAAAAACAGAGACAGAAGAATAGGGACGGGACCTGCACCAGTGGAAGGGAGCTGTGAAGGAGGAAAGGTTTCCACACACTAGGAAGCCCCTTCACTTGTGGAGACTGGCTGGGTGAGCAGGGGGGAAGCTTCAGAGCCATGGAGGAGAGCACAGCAACAGGAGTGCAGAGGGCAAAGCGGAGAGATTCCCACACAGAGGATCAGGGCCGACTGGCACTCACCAGTCCAAGAGGCTTGTCTGCTCACCCGCCGGGGCGGGCGGGGCTGGGAGCTGAGGCTCCAGCTTCGGAGGTCAGACCCCAGGGAGAGGACTGGGGTTGGCTGCGTGAACACAGCCTGAAGGGAGTTAGTGTGCCACAGCTAGCCAGGAGAGAATCCGGGAAATGTCTGGAACTGCCTAAGAGGCAAGAGACCATTGTTTCAGGGTGCACAAGGAGAGGGGATTCAGAGTACCACCTAAACAGGCTCCAGAGACGGGCACGAGCCACGGCTATCAGCGCGGACACCAGAGACGGGCATGAAACGTTAAGGCTGCTGCTGCAGCCACCAAGAAGTCTGTGTGCGAGCACAGGTCACTATGCACACCTCCCCTCTGGGGATCCTGTGCAGCCTGCCACTGCCAGGGTCCCGTGATCCATGGACAACTTCCCCAATAGAACACACGGCGCACCTCAGGCTGGGGCAACGTCACGCTGGCCTCTGCCACTGCAGGCTCGCCCCGTATTCTGTACCCCTCCCTCCCACCAGCCTGAGTGAGCCAGAGCCCCTGAAGCAGCTGCTCCTTTAACCCCGTCCTGTCTGAGCAAAGAACAGACGCCCTCAGGCAACCTACACGCAGAGGCGGGGCCAAATCCAAAGCCGAACCCTGGGAGCTGTGCGAACAAAGAAGAGAAAGTGAAATCTCTCCCAGCAGCCTCAGGAGCAGCAGATTAAATCTCCACAATCAACTTGATGTACCCTGCATCTCTGGAATTCCTGAATAGACAACGAATCATCCCAAAATTGAGGTGGTGGACTTTGGGAGCAACTGTAGACTTGGAGTTTGCTTTTTGCAACTAATTTTGTTTCTGGTTTTATGTTTATGTTAGTTTAGTATTTCGAGTTTATTATCACTGATAGATTTGTTTATTGATTTGGTTGCTCTCTTCCTCCTTGTTTTTTTTTTTTACATATATATATTTTTTCCTTTTTCTCTTTTTGTGAGTGTGTGTGTATGCTTCTTTGTATAATTCTGTCTGTATAGCTTTTCTTTTACCATTTGTCCTAGGTTTCTGTCTGTCCATTTTTTTGGGGGGTGGGGTTGTTCTTTTTTCTTTTTTTTTAATTACTTTTTAATTTTTAATAATAATGCTTTATTTTAATAACTTTATTTTATTTTATTTTTTCTTTCTTTCTTTTTTTCTCCCATTTCTTCTGAGCTGTGTGGCTGACAGGGTCTTGGTGCTCCGGCTGGGTGTCAGGCCTGATCCTCGGAGGTGGGAGAGCCGAGTTCAGGATATTGGACAACCAGAGACCTCCTGGCCCTACATAATATCTGTCAGAGAGAGCTCTCCCACAGACCACTGTCTCAATGCTAATACCCAGCTCCACTCAACCACCAGCAAGCTACAGTGCTAGACACCCCAAGCCAAACAACTAGCAAGACAGGAACACAACCCCACCCATTAGCAGAGAGCCTGCTTAAAATCATAATAAGCTCACAGACACCCTGCAAAAAAACCACCAGACGTGGTCCTCCCCACCAGAAAGACAAGATCCAGCCTCATCCACCAGAACACAGGCACCAGTCCCCTCCACCAGGAAGCCTACACAAGACACTGAACCAACCTGACCCACTGGGGGCAGACACCAAAAACAACAGGGACTATGAACCTGCAGCCTGTGAAAAGGAGACCTCAAACACAGTAAGTTAAGCAAAATGAGAAGACTGAGAAACACACAGCAGATGAAGGAGCAAGGTAAAAACCCACCAGACGAAACAAATGAAGAGGAACAAGGCAATCTCCCTGAAAAAGAATTCAGAGTAATGATAGTAAAGATGACCCAAAATCTTGGAAACAGAATGGAGAAAATACAAGAAACGTTTCATAAGGACCTAGAAGAACTAAAGAGCAAACAAACAGTGATGAACAACACAATAAATGAAATTAAAAATTCTCTAGAAGGAATCAATAGCAGAGTAACTGAGGCAGAAGAACGGATAAGTGACCTGGAAGATAAAATAGTGGAAATAACTACCATAGAGCAGAATAAAGAAAAAAGAATGAAAAGAATTAAGGACAGTCTCAGAGACCTCTGGGACAACATTAAACACACCAACATTCGAATTATAAGGGTCTCAGAAGAAGAAGAGAAAAAGAAAGGGATTGAGAAAAATATTTAAAGAGATTATAGTTGAAAACTTCCCTAATATGGGAAAGAAAATAGTCAATCAAGTCCAGGAAGCACAGAGAGTCCCATACAAGATAAATCCAAGGAGAAATACACCAAGACAAATGTTAATCAAACCATCAAAACTTAAATACAAAGAAAAAATATTAAAAGCAGCAAGGGAAAAGCAACAAATAACATACGAGGGAATCCCCATAAGGTTAACAGCTGATTTCTCAGCAGAAACTCTACATGCCAAAAGCAAGTGGCGGGACATATTTAAAGTGATGAAAAGGAGAAACCTACAACCAAGATTATTCTACCCAGCAAGGATCTCATTCAGATTCGATGGAGAAATCAAAACCTTTACATACAAGCAAAAGCTAAGAGAATTCAGCACCAGCAAATGAGCTTTACAAAGAATGCTAAAGGAACTTCCCTAGGCAGGAAACACAAGAGAAGGAAAAGACCTACAATAATAAACCCAAAACAATTAAGAAAATGGTAATAGGAACATACATACCTTATATGTAAATGGATTTAATGCTCCAACCAAAAGACATAGACTGGCTGAATGGATATGTAAACAAGACCCATAGATATGCTGCCTACAAGAGACCCACTTCAGACCTAGGGACACATACAGACTGAAAGTGAGGGAATGGAAAAAGATATTCCATGCAAATGGATATCAGAAGAAAGCTGGAGTAGCAATTCTCATATCAGACAAAATAGACTTTAAAATAAAGACTATTACAAGAGACAAAGAAGGACACTACATAATGATCAAGGGATCAATCCAAGAAGAAGATATAACAATTGTAAATATTTATGCACCCAACATAGGAGCACCTCAATACATAAGGTAAATGCTAAGAGCCATAAGAGGGGAAATCGACAGTAACACAATCATAGTAGGGGACTTTAACGCACCACTTTCACCAATGCACAGATCATCCAAAATGAAAATAAATAAGGAAACACAAGCTTTAAATGACACATTAAACAAGATGGACTTAATTGATACTAATAGGAGTTTCCATCCAAAAACAATAGAATACACTTTCATCTCAAATGCTCATGGAACATTCTCCAGGATAGATCATATCTTGGGTCACAAATCAAGCTTAGATAAATTTAAGAAAATTGATATCGTATCAAGTATCTTCCGACTACAATGCTATGAGACTAGATATCAGTTACAGGAAAAAATCTAAAAACTACAAACACATGGAGTCTAAACAGAAACTACGAAATAACCAAGAGATCACTGAAGAAATCAAAGAGGAAATAAAAGAATTACCTAGAAACAAATGACAATGAAAACAGGGTGACGTAAAACCTATGGGATGCAGCAAAAGCAGTTCTAAGAGGGAAGTTTATAGCAATACAATCCTACCTTAAGAAACAAGAAAAATCTCAAATAAACAACCTAACCTTACACCTAAAGCAACTAGAGAAAGAAGAAGAACCACAACAACAAAAATCCAAAGTTAGCAGAAAGAAAGAAATCATAAAGATCAGATCACAAATAAATGAAAATGAAATGAAGGAAACGATAGCAAAGCTCAATAAAACTAAAAGCTGGTTCTTTGAGAAGATAAACAAAATTGATAAATCATTAGCCAGACTCATCAAGAAAAAAAGGGAGGGCTTCCCTGGTGGCCCAGTGGTTGAGAGTCCGCCTGCCAATGCAGGGGACACGGGTTCGTGCCCCAGTCCGGGAAGATCCCACATGCCGCGGAGTGGCTGGGCCCGTGAGCCATGGCCGCTGAGCCTGTGCATCCGAAGCCTGTGTTCCGCAATGGGAGAGGCCACAACACTGAGAGGCCCACATACCGAAAAAAAAAAAATGAAAAAAAGGGAGAAGACTCACATCAGAATTAGAAATGAGGGCTTCCCTGGTGGCACAGTGGTTGAGAGTCCGCCTGCCGATGCAGGGGACACGGGTTCGTGTCCCAGTCCGGGAAGTTCGCACATGCCACAGAGCGGCTGGGCCCGTGAGCCATGGCCTCTGAGCCTGCATGTCTGGAGCCTGTGCTCCACAACGGGAGAGGCTGCACCAGTGAGAGGGCTGCGTACCGCAAAAAAAAAAAAAAAAAAAGAATTAGAAATGAAAAAGGAGAAGTAATAACTGACACTGCAGAAATCCAAAGGATCATGAAAGATTACTACAAGCAACTATATGCTGATAAAATGGACAGCTTGGAAGAAATGGACAAATTCTTAGAAAAACACAACCTTCTGAGACTGAACCAGGAAGAAATCTAAAATATAAACAGACCAATCACAAGCACTGAAATTGAGACTGTGATTAAAAATCTTCCAACAAACAAAAGCCCAGGACCGGATGACTTCACAGGCGAACTCTATCAAACATCTAGAGAAGAGCTAACACCTATCCTTCTCAAACTCTTCCAAAATATAGCAGAGGGAGGAACACTCCCAAACTCATTCTACGAGGCCACCATCACCCTGATACCAAAATCAAAGATGTCACAAAAAGAGAAAACTACAGGCCAATATCACTGATGAACATAGATGAAAAAATCCTCAACAAAATACTAGCAAACAGAATCCAGCAGCACATTAAAAGGATCATACACCATGATCAAGTGGGGTTTATCCCAGGAATGCAAGGATTCTTCAGTATATGCCAATCAATCAATGTGATAAACCATATTAACAAACAGAGCAAGAAAAACCATATGATCATCTCAATAGATGCAGAAAAAGCTTTCAACAAAATTCAACACCCATGTATGATAAATACTCTCTGGAAAGTAGGCATAGAGTGAACTTACCTCAACATAATAAAGGCCATATATGACAAACCCACAGCCAACATCGTCCTCAGTGGTTGAAAACTGAAACCATTTCCACTAAGATCAGGAACAAGACAAGGTTACCCACTCTCACCACTCTTTTTCAACATAGTTTTGGAAGTTTTAGCCACAGCAATCAGAGAAGAAAAAGAAATAAAAGGAATCCAAATCGGAAAGGAAGAAGTAAAGTTGTCACTGTTTGCAGGTGACATGATACTATCCATAGAGAATCCTAAAGATGCTACCAGAAAACTACTAGAGCTAATCAATGAATTTGGTAAAGTAGCAGGATACAAAATTAATGCACAGAAATCCCTTGCATTCCTAAACACTAATGATGAAAAATCTGAAAGAGAAATTAAGGAAACACTCCCATTTACCATTGCAAGAAACAGAATAAAATACCTAGGAATAAACCTACCTAAGGAGACAAAAGACGTGTATGCAGAAAAATTTAAGACACTGATGAAAGAAATTAAAGATGATACAAACAGATGGAGAGATATACCATGTTCTTGGATTGGAAGAATCAACATTGTGAAAATGACTATACTACCCAAAGCAATCGACAGATTCAACGCAATCCTTATCAAACTACCAGTGGCAGTTTTCTCAGAACTAGAATAAAAAATTTCACAATTTGTATGGAAACACAAAAGACCCCGAATAGCCAAAGCAATCTTGAGAAAGAAAAATGAGCTGGAGGATTCAGGATCCCTGACTTCAGACTATACTACAAAGCTACCGTAATCAAGACAGTATGGTACTGGCACAAAAACAGAAATATAGATCAATGGAACAGGATAGAAAGCCCAGAGATAAACCCATGCACATATGGCCACTTTATCTTTGATAAAGGAGACAAGAATATACAATGGAGAAAAGACAGCCTCTTCCATAAGTGGTGCCTGGAAAACTGGACAGCTCCATGTAAAAGAATGAAATTAGAACACTCCCTAACACCATACATAAAAATAAACTCAAAATGGATTAAAGTCCTAAATGTAAGGCCGACACTATCAAACACTTAGAGGAAAACATAGGCAGAACACTCTATGACATAAATCATAGCAAGATTCTTTTTGACCCACCTCCTAGAGAAATGGAAATAAAAACAGAAAAAAACAAATGGGACCTAATGAAACTGAAATGCTTTTGCACAGCAAAGGCAACCATAAACAAGACAAAAAGACAACCCTCAGAATGGGAGAAAATATTTCTAAACAAAGCAGCTGACAGAGGATTAATCTCCAAAATATACAAACAGCTCATGCAGCTGAATATCAAAAAAAACAAACAACCCAATCCAAAAATGGGCAGAAGACCTAAATAGACATTCCTCCAAAGAAGATACACAGATTGCCAACAAACACATGAAAAGATGCTCAACATCACTAATCATTAGGGAAATGCAAATCAAAACTACAGTGAGGTATCACCTCACATTTGTCAGAATGGCCATCATCCAAAAAATCTACAAACAATAAATGCTGGAGAGGGTGTGAAGAAAAGGGAACCCTCTTGCACTGTTGGTGGGAATGTAAATTGATACAGCCACTATGGAGAACAGTATGGAGGGTCCTTAAAAAACTAAAAATAAAACTATCATATGACCCAGCAATCCCATTACTGGGCATCTACCCTGAGAAAACCATAATTCAAAAAGAGTCATGTACCACAATGTTCATTGCAGCTCTATTTACAATAGCCAGGACATGGAAGCAACCTAAGTGTCTGTCGACAGATGAATGGATAAAGAAGATGTGGCACATATATACAATGGAATATTACTCAGCCATAAAAATAATCGAAATTGAGTTATTTGTAGTGAGGTGTCTGGACCTGGAGACTGTCATACAGAGTGAAGTAAGTCAGAAAAAGAAAAACAAATACCGCATGCTAACACATATATATGGAATCTAAAAAAAAAAGGTTCTGAAGAACCTATGAGCAGGATGGGAATAAAGACACAGACATTGAGAATGGACTTGAGGACACGGGGAGGGGGAAGGGTAAGCTGGGACGAAGTGAGAGAGTGGCATGTACATATAGACACTACCAAATGTAAAATAGGTAGCTAGTGGGAAGCAGCCACATAGCACAGGGAGATCAGCTTGGTGCTTTGTGACTGCCTAGAGGGGTGGGATAAGGAGAGTGGGAGGGAGACGCAAGAGGAATGGGATATGGGGATATATGTATATGTAGAGCTGATTCACTTTGCTATACAGCAGAAACTAACACAACATTGTAAAGAAATTATACTCCAATCATGATGTTAAAATAAATAAATAAATAAATAAATAAAACACAGTAATGTGACTCTGTATTGCCAATGGAATAAGGACAAAAAGATTGACAATAAAAAATATCTTAAATAGTTTTCAGTAATAGCATTATTGGGTGATAATGTTGGTATTGCTATTTCAAGATAACAATAAATTAGATAAGTGAGTATTTACATCAGTGTCACTGAGAACTGAGATTCTGGGCTTGGCTGAAAGGAGATACATACATGAAATTGATGAGGTCAGACAAAATCCCCGTAGGCCTGATTGTAAATTGGATATAAACTCGTGATATATTTTATCTTTAAAAATACTTTAAAAATATCTTTAAAAATGTCCTAGCTCTGTCCACTGATGAGTTCTAGAAATAATGAGCAACTCATGTTGCATAAAATGCAAGCATTTTTGCATTTTGGGTGAACAATACAAAGGCTTTCTGAAACTCTTATGAAAGTTTATAGGTTTATAATACTCTCTTTTTTTAGTTATTGTTCTTTTATTTTACATCATTTGTTCATATTCATTATACATTTTCCCTTTTAATCAGCTTTGTTTGCTAGGACCTGGATTTTATCACCAAACATGGTAACTGTTTTTCTTGAGTTCTACATCTTTCCACTTGAACGCTTCTAAAATATGCCTGGCCAATCTTATGCTGGAAGGCTGATAGAAATAGCGCATCTCTTCTAAGTTACTAGGGTTTTTTTTTTTTTTCTTATGCTTAAAGGACTTTTTCTTCATCCTTCATGTCCAATAATTTCACCAGAATGTATGTTGGTCATTTGGTATCAGTGCTTCCCTATTCATGTTGTGTCCTTCTAATTTTCAAATGCAGATACTCCTTTATTCAGAAAAGTTTTTTTTCTACAGTACTGTTGGTTTGTTTCATATGTTATGTTCTCTTTAGTCAGAGCTGCCAATTATACATATATTGCAACTTCTTTGCCCTCCAACCCTTTTTAACTCTTTGTTCTTTTTATTCAGTTTTATATACCTTCTCAAACCTATGTTCCTAACTATATTTTCAGGAATGCTAACTCTTCTTGTTGATGTTTCTACCATGACTTTTATTTACTTTATGGTTTTATTTTTCTCCTCCATTTTTTCTTTAAGTTCTTCTAAGTTACTTTTCTTCTTCTCTTGTCTTAATATGTCTTCTTTGAGCCATTGTATCTGTTACTTGATTTTCTTTAATTTCTTTGACTTCATAGAGAAGTGTTTGTATAAATTTCCCCTGAACTGCTACACAATTTTTCTAAGCTTTATTTCACATTTGCCTTTTATTTCATTTTCTAAATTTTCTTTATCTTTTAATGAAAGTCACTTTTTCTAGAGAAACTGTGAGATAAAGGATGGTTTGGAGGACAGGCTGGGAGAGTGGGCTAGGACAGCTGGCCACTCAGAATTGTGTTCTTTAGCCTCCTTTCCCTTCTATCAACATTTTTTTCCTCCTTTAGGTGGTATCTCTGCATATGGGTGTTGGGGGAGATTGTCCTATTTAGCTTGTAGTGATGTGCTGTATCTTCCAAGTTTCTATCTTATGATTTAATGTTTATTTTTCTTCTGTCTCCTTCTATCTCTCCTCTGCTCTTGTTATTATCATACACCTTCACAGTTCCTAAATCATCCCCCACCATTGTGTGGTATTTGAATGGCCTCATGGATGATTCCATAACCCACCCATACTCCCTGTCTTTGCAGAAAACATTGTCTGACACTGTTCTTTGGAGAAGTCTGCATGCCAACTGAAATCTGTAGAGGTACATCTTCTCTAGCTATACACTCTTGATTTGGCCCAATTTAACTATATTTTGTGGATATTCTTCATATGTTGTAATTTGGAGCTGCAAGCCTTTGCTAGTTTTATTGAATACAGAATTTTATTTATTGCTTTTCTTTATTTTTTGTTTTCAGTCAGTTTCAGAGAAGAGTTCCAATCCATAAAAGGTTTGGAGAATCAAGACATATTTTAGAACGATCAGTTTGGCTTGAGCAAGAAACATTGTAGAAGATGAGGAAGCAGGAAGGATGTGGGGAGCAGGAGGTTGCTCAAGACTGGAAACAGGAAAACCATGGAGAAAGCTAATGAATTCATGCAAAAGAGAGATGATGAGGTCTGCGAAAGGTCATGGGTTGAGAGATAAGAAGTAGGCAGGAAAGATGTAAGGCTTGAGAGTCATCTGCTTACTGATGATAATTTAAGTGATAAAATTGGATGGAAGCCTGGCAAAGTTTTGTAGAAGAGAAGTGAGCTAAGACAGAACTCCTTGGAATCTTACTCCTTGGAGTAAAAAGTGAAAGAGGATCCTATAAAAGAAAATAAGAAGTAGATACTAGAGAAGTAAGTGGAAAATAGAGAAAGCACTATTGCAAAGGCAAAGAGTGTTTCCAATCAGGTTGAGAGTTCATATAAGATAAGGTCTTAAAGGTTGACTTTGAATTTAGCCACATGAAAGTCATTGATAGCTCTGGTGAGAGTAGTGGCAGTGGTGGACGTGGAAACCTCATATCAGGGGACTGAGGTGTGAATGGAAGGTTTCAAGGTAGGGTTAGTAAATACAGAAAACTCTTAAAGAAGTTTGACAGTAAACAGAAAGATAAATATAGAATACAGGGTCAGCTTAAGGGAAACTTCTTACATAAGGACATTAGCACCAGAGCTTTAGGGTACCCCTAGAGCAACAATAATTCCCATTTATACAGAAGTTTAGCTCAAAGGGGATTTTGCATACATAATCTCATTTCAAATTCACCTCACTGAATCACCTCAATTATACTGATGAGGTAACTAAGGCTGAGAGAGATAATAATGAACTAACTGCCTTCCCAAAAGGCACAAGAAAGAAAACAATTAAATCATCACTTTACTTCACTCAGTATGACAATCTCTAGGTCCATCCATGTTGCTGAAAATGGCATTATTTCATTCATTTTTATGGCTGAATCATACAAAGACAAATATCATATGATATCCCTTATATGCAGAATCTAAAAAAATGGTACAAATGAACTTATTTACAAAACAGAAATAGAGTCACAGATGTAGAAAACAAACATGGTTACCAAGGGGGAAAGTGGGGGAGGGATAAATTGGGAGATTGGGATGGACATATACACACTACTATATATAAAATAGATAACTAAGGAACTACTGTATAGCACAGGGAACCCTTCTCAATACTCTGTAATGACCTATATGGGAAAAGAATCTAAAAAAGAGTGGATATATTTCTATATATAAATATATGTATATATAAACTATATATAATATAAATTATTACATATGTTTACATATGTGTATATATACACATATGTATATAAAATTCACTTTGCTGTACAGCAGAAACTAATACAACATTGTAAATCAATGATACTCCAATAAAAAATGTTTGTTTTTTTTTAAAAAAAAGCATCATTTTGACTACATCTTAGGCACAATCCCACATCTCAAGTCCTGGATCCATCTAAGTTTCAGCATCCTTGCAAGGAGCAAAATAGAGCCAACATTTTACCTGAGCCCAAATCCACCATACAAATTGTTTGATTGAAATCCTTGCTTTCATTTTCAATGAAATAAAAATTGCAGAGTCCAGCTGGCTTCCCATTAACTTCTCCAGAATATTTTCTCTGCCCAGGTATTTCCACACAAGGATGATACTAGTTAACTACCTGAATTAAATATTTCACAGCCTAAAAGATTTCCTGTACTACACAATTTATAAATATTCATTCTGCAGAAGGGAAGGTGCAAGAGAACGTTGGTTTCCAGTGGCTGCCTTCGTAGCAAAGTATTGAGTAGTAAGCCTCTGAGGCAGCCTCAGTGCCTGAGTAAAATGTTTCTGGAGCCTCAAATCCCTTATATAAAAACAATTTCTCCAGTGCACAACCATTTTTGCTGAGCCACTAAATAACTTCTGCCTGCCCATATCAGGGACAGTCTTAAGGTGATATGATGGATGTCAAGTAAATAATCAATCAATACACTGGTTTTGGTCTCCATCTATCAGTTGGGCATTGTGTGGACTAATTAGATGATAAAATGTGATGAATGTGTATTAAACTCAGCCTCTCCCTGGAAGCTCCCAGGGGTCCTTTCCCATATTCTAGCTGACCTTTTAGAGCTCAGCTTCATTGTATGTGAATGCAATTAAATCAATTTGTCAGATATTTGCATTAGTCTGGCTTGTTCAGAATTCAATTATTCAGTGTCACTTTACTGTCCTTCGGAGGCTTGTTCACTGGCTCATTTTCAAGTGCTGGATAAAGGCAGAAAGGGCTAGTCTTGTCAGGATGCAAGCCTGTGAATGCCTTCCCTCAGAGATTGTTCTGAGATCCAACTTTGCCAGATCCTTCTCCTCCCAGGTCTCAGAAAAGATAATGATTGGGCTCTCAACATAGCTGAACTTTAATTCTGACTCTGCCACTCACTGGAAAGGTGACTTAAGTTATTTAACCTGTGTGAGCCTCAGTTTCCTCATGCACCAAATGGAATCGCTTTACTTTGGGTTTCCTCCAAAGTAGACCCTGAGAGTCGTATTTGAGTGCAAGTAGTTCATTTGAGAGGTGACAGCAGCAAGCACTGTAAAGCGGTGGGGCAATGAGACAGGGATGGGAAGAAGCAAAGAGGAGGCACATTAGTGAGCAAGTTACCACTGTGGGCAACTGGTGCTCAGTCCTTCTGGGGACCTCTGGCAGATGGAGCAGAACATTCAGCAGAGTTGTCCCACCCGAGAGGCAAGGAGCTTGGGCATATCTCCACCAACTGCTGTGCTTTATTGATTGAGAGCTGCTCCAGGGTGTTAACTCTCTGACACTTCAAGCCTCCCTTAAACATCACTGGCCGAGCATCTTCCTGAGAACAGAGAAAGCCCTCAAGCAGAGAGTCAGAGATGTTTTCAGTAAGAAGCCTTGTGGGCACAGGAGAACTGTGGCTCACCAAGGACATCCACTACAGGGATACGCCACAGTGTGAAGTCAAAAAGTGGTAGTGCATGTCAAGTCCTTAGTTCTATGACTGACAGAGTAAAGCACTTGATAGTAATAAATCATTTCTGGAAATATGAAAATGTAGGAAAATTGCTTTCTTCAACACAGGTATTGGACTGTGATTCTAAGTGTATGGCAAGGGAAAGCCACTATACTATATGCCTTCCTGGGAGGAGTAGGTGGTGAAATCATGCAAGGCTTTATTGGAGGAGGTGACATTTGAATTGGGTTTTTACGGATGAGTATGTATTGATGGAGTTCAGGACAGGCCGCTTTGACACATGGATTATTTCAAGCTGAAGACAATGAAGACCAAATAGACTCAGGAAGAGCTTTCTTACCTCCCCCTTAACTGCCTAAAAAAACTTAAATAGAGGGCCTGTACCAGGAGACAGCTGATACCAAAGATAATTTTTATATCAAAACGACTTATCTGCATAGCCTGGCAAATATTTGTTTACCAAACATCTACTCTTTTCATCTTCCTGTGTTTTGCCTTCCTTGCCTTTGAGACGCCAGACCCCTATCCCCTTCTCCTTAGCTCAAGGTGGTATATAAGCCTCAACTACCCGATTGCTGCAGAGCCTTTCATGTCTTTGTGGGGCTCCTGTATAAATAAAATTAAATTTGCTTTCCTCCAGTTCATCTGTCTTATGTCAATTTAATTATCAGACCAGCAAAAGAACCTAGAAGGGAAGAAGGGAAGCTTTTTTCTCTCCAACAGTGTTCACCAGGCATGCACGGGGAGTAAAGATATTCTAAGCAGAAGGAATGGCATATGCAATGCCACAGAGATATGACAAATTATATGTTTGGTGACCTTCTTATAGTTTAAAATGGCTAAAGTATAGGAAGAGGGGGAGCTTTATGTCATGATGCCAGAATTCAAGTCACAAGAGAAAGTTTAAATTATGCAAGGGCATTATAGTATTATATTATCCTATAAGCAACAGAGAGTCATTGGATCTGTTCAATAAAACTTGTAATAGACTCTTGGGTGACACACAAAGAAACTCATTTATAATAGAAATAAATAGGTTAATGAGCATGGGTTCAAAAGATCTTCTGCACAGGAATGAGAAAAAATGTAATATTTTATGTGAAAAGTACTTCAGGGTTTTCTATGAGCCAGGATGTTACGTGACTTCAAAGGGGAAAAAAAAAAAGCTAATTCAAACTTAGATTGCACTAATAGAAATAATGCAGGATCCAGATAGAATCACACTTGTTCTGCACTATCTGAGAAGCTCAGGAAGTAGTTGTCCGATTTTAAATGACATATCTTTTTAAAGACACTTTGGTTACACTGCAGCAAGCCCAGGGAAAAGTGAGCAGAATGTTAGAGTCTAAAAATCACATGAGATGTAGAATGGCTGAAAGAACAGAGCGGGCTAGCTGCAGAAGGTAGATGCATAGAACATTCGTGAACTGGCTTTTGATGTGAGGAAGAGATTACATTTACTCTGTGCGGTCCCAGAGCCTGAAAATTCAAACCCCAGTGAAATGTATTTCAAGTCAATGGAAATAAACAAAGCCAATCAACACTAGGATGACCAGCCCTGGGTGGGAGAAAGTTCTCTATTCTGGGGAGTGGTCAGTGGTAAATGAGATGAATACATGTGAAAGAAGTTTAAAGGAGGTGCTAGTTCTTGGAATGGAATCAACCTCTAAAACCCCTCTCCAACTAAGATTCTATGATTCTGTGGCAGGGGTCCTCTCCAGGTGTCCCCTGCAGGAGGCACACAACAAAAGGGGGCATTTTGCAGGGCAAACCACAAACATCATTCCCAATTGGTAAAAAACAAAAGACAGTATCACTGTGTGGTCAGCTGCAAGGCTGGGTTAAGGTGAACAAGAAAAAAATCAGGAGTTTCTTTTGATGTACAAAGTAAAGAATAGGCATTGGATACCAGCTATGATCCAGGCACATATAATAACATTAGTAATAGCAGTACTAGTACTAGTAACAATAGTAGTAGTACCAGTAGTCGTAGTATTAGAAGTAGTGGCCAAAATGTATTGAGTGTTTATATGTTCTTATTTAATTCTCATAAAAGATCTCTGAGATTAATCACTTTACTAGATGAATTCTTTCGCTAGGAACAGTATTCTGTGAACTTTGGTGGGGTCATATAAGACTCCTTTTGGAGAAAGAAAAAGAAGTACTTCCCATTTAGGGTTTGGTCTAAAATCAAGTCTTCTCTTTGGACAACAGAAGGCATTTTCTATGAAACATCATAAAACATCCCTCTGGAAACCATAATTCAGGTAATCATAGTTGAATCCCTTCTGCTAACAGATGTGTAGGATTTTAAGCATCACTTTAGATCCTCCTGTTAGAGCATTCTGCTCCCTTAGCTCGGACACTCGTAGTCATCGTTCTCCTGAATTGTAATACCAGACGACGGAGCCACTTTGACCTCATGCTTTGCCCATTTGGCTGATCTTCTGGATTAAACCCCACCCCCAAAACTGGAGGCATCTAGTGCCAGTCCCAACTCCTCTTTCCCACTGGACCATCTATCTGCAATTCTGATGAATCCGCAGATGCGGCATCTTTCTGCTGAGGATCAGGAAACGTCCCAACACATTCCTTTTACAAAGCTGATCTGCATTTTCACGCAATGACTTCAGCGTTTCCAGGGTAAGCTCCTGTGTGTAGCCTCCACCCATGTATATCTAACTGTTGCCCCAGCATGCTCACTGATTTCTATTTGTTATTCCACAACTGAAGATGAGCCAAAGGCAAGTGTGTCTTCATCAAGGTTCTTTTTGCTATCTCAAACCAAGAAAAGGGAAATGAAAATAATGCAGGAGCATGACTTGGAACTGAAGGCTGGAGAGTACAGCCAAACCTCCCAACAAGGGACTGAAAACGGGAGCTGGAAAGTGGTCAGAAACTCTACAGTCTCTCTCTCTCACTCTCTCTCGCTCTCTCTCGCTCTCTCTCGCTCTCTCTTTCCCTCACCCTCATCCTCCTCTCAAACCCCTCGTTCCCTACCTTCCTCCTTTTCTCCCTTCCTCACACCCTTTCTGAGGCCAGATGGCCTTTCACCTCTGCTTCCACGTGTCCACTTTACTCCCACTCGCAGACTAGCTTTGGCTGACTTGGAGAGCAAATGGCCAAATGCAGCTGCTCCGCAGCTCCCAAATTTGCATATTCTTGTTTCAAAATGACCAGCAAAAAATAAATCACGTGTCTAAATCCAATTCCAAGTTCCTGGGAGGAAAAATATCACTGGGCCATTGAACATCACTGCTGCATTTAAGACCAGGAGTCCACGCCTAGTTCAATGTAGCCACAGGGCAGGAATACATGTTTCAAAACTGGCTCCCAGATTCCATCCCTGTGGGGTGGGTGCTGAGGCTCTTCAGGAAGAGGCCATACGGGATGGGATGGGCTTTAGTCCCCTGACTTTATACCTCACAAACAGTCTTGGAAAATTCCCTTCCACTTTGGCTAATACTCTGAGATCTCCTTAATTTATTGGCAAATCTTATTTTAATCTCTTCTACCAGGCATTTCTCTGACTCATGGAGGAAAATAGACCCTGTAAATTAAGTTCCTAATAGCAAATACTTTCCTAATAGTAGATTTTCATGCTAGTAGGATGGATGGAGAAGCAGAGAGGTTAGGAGAGTTCACGGAAGAGAGCTCAGGAAAGGTACCATTGTAGTCCTAGAAATTAGGTTGGTTGGTTTACTTTAACTAAAGATTATGGAAGTAAGCTAGTTTCCATCAAGAAAGAGTGAGTCAGTCAGGAACCCAGATATACGTGCAAGCCTTAAAAGAGGCAGGATAGAAAAGATACTTTTCAATGAGATATCAAATTCCAATTTCTCAAGTGGGCTAGAGTCTTCAGAAATACAGAATGAGCCTAACGTAAAAACTTTAAGTATACCTCTTCCTTCAGACAGGTGAATTTTGAATTTATTTTCAAAAAAAATTTTTTTCACAGTGGACAGACAGTGAAATCTTTATTATGTATGTTTGGGAAATGCCCAGGTGTAAGGCTGCTTATTGATGGAAAGGTGAGATAGTGAAGGAGTTAAGGACAGAATTAGACAAATCTAGGTTCCAACCCCACAATTTAGTTGTACTAACTTTTTTGAACCTCAGGTGTCATCATTTATGAAATGGGGATGAATAATAAAATTCTTACCTCAAAGGTAATATTGTAAAGATTGAGATTCTGAGTATAAAGTACATAGCTGGTGTATAGTTAGTGCTTAATGAATGATGCCTTTTAATTCTGTTGTTATAGTTATAGCTATTTATTATTTGGAGGAAACCACTGTGCTGTCCAGAAGGACAAAACATAGCCAATAATATTGTGCTTGCTTTGATCCGTGCCTTCTCCAGGCCTTTCCGAACCCCCTTTCTCCCCATCCTTACATTTAAATCTCAAGATCTAGGACCTGAAGTCTAATCTCTCATTGCTGCCCAAGTAACTGTTTACAAGACAAATTAACCATATTGGCCCTAAGATTGATCTTTCAGCGACTCTCCAAACTCCTTGCATCAAGATTCTACCTACTTCGCTAAACTCACTTCCTTTCTTTTTCACAGTTTATACTCTAGCAATAATGCAATGTTTAATGGTACCTTGATCACAGTATGTTCTTTCATGATTTTATACCTTCACACATGCCATTCACTACACTTGAGCGATGAGTGGCAACTGACATGGGAATAATCAACCAAATATCAAAATATACATACAGCTCTAATAATTAAGACAACTTGATATTAGTGAAAAAAATCAGTAAAATTCAACTGTGTCTCAAACAGATCCATGTATATATAGGAATTCAGTTTGGGTTAAAGATGACACTTTATACTCAATTCCCAGTATTGGGACAATGGCATATGCTCTTTAGAAGAAGAAGTTAAAGTATCATCACACACACACACACACACACACACACACACACACACACACACACACTACATATAAATATAGATCCCAGATAAATAAAAGTACAGCATGAAAAATAAGGCTATTCAGATACTAGATGAAAATGTAATCGTGGAATCCAGAATGACTTTCTAGGCAAAACATAAAGCCCAAAGCCCATAAGGAAAAATTTACTGTTTTGACTAAATAAAAATTAAAAACTTCTTAAAGTCAAAGGAGAATATAAACAAAATTTTTTAAAAAGACAAGCGAGAGCCTTAGAAAACAACTACAATAAAAATAATTGTAACAGAGAAATCAGAAGAGATAAGGAGCTGGAATATGAAGGGTTCGAACAAATCACTAAGAGACAAACAATCCATGTGAAAAATGGGCAAAGGAGTTAAGAGAGGAAAAGAATACATCCTGTCAAAAATATGTGAATAATTTACCAGTGAAATGCAAATTAAAATTTCAAGGTACCAGTCTTTGCCCATCAAATTGAAAAAATTTAAAAGATTAATAATAACCAGTGTTGGTAAAGGCTACAGAAACAAATCCTCATATACTGTTATCCAGAGGGTAAACTGGCACAATATAAATTATAGGGCAATTTGGCAGTCCCTATCAAAATTTGAATTATACACATTCTTTGACCCAGAAATGGAATTTCTGGGAACAATCTTAGAGATATTTTATGACATATGAACAAAGATGTGCATATAAAATGTTGCCTCTAGCTTGGTTTGTAATAGCAAAACAATTAGAATAACTGAAGTGTCCACCACTAGGGGAATATTTAACATAGTCATGGGGATTTCAAATATGAGTTGGCTGTTGTCCTGGCTGTCAGTCTCCTAATTGCTCCTGTTTCCTAGTATCACCTGCCATCCCCTGATATCTGACAGCCACAACCCCAAGTCCAAGCTGGATTCTTGTCCTACTCTACAAATAGGTCCTCATAGGTAAAGTGCTCTGCACAGTATCTGGTACACAGTTAGAGCTCAACCAATAGTAGCAATATGCTGTGTTATTATTATTTTGTAAACTAAGTAGCCACTGAAAAAGAAGGAAGTACATCTACGAGAACTGAAATGAAAAGACCTTTTGAGACTTAAAAAAAAATCCAAGTGCAAAAAATAAAAAAATGCGTAGACCTCCACTTCTGGCTAAAATGGAATGCCAGGGACCAGATTTATTCTCCTACCTAAAACAACCAAAAAATGGACATAACATATGAAGCAACCGTCTGTAAGACACTGACCACCAAGCAGTGCAGAGCAGTGAACCTAAGAGACATGAAGCAAAAGAGGTAAGAATTTGTGGGATGCCACTAAAGCAGAACTTAGAGTTACTAATATTCTAATATTTTTTCCAATCTTCTCAGGTCACTGACAATATAATACACAAAACTATAATAACAATTATGCTGACTCAAAAAACTGCACAACCTTAAAGTTGAGAATTATGTTTTATTCAGCAGACAAAACTGAAGACTTAAGCCTGGGCATCTCAGACAGCTCTGAGAAACCGCTTCCAAAGAGGTCAGGGAGGAGCCAGTGTATATAGGAATTTTTGCAACAAAGACTAGGTAGTCAGAACATCAAAAGACTACTGCTAATTAAGGGAAACCAGATATCTCGTTAAGGAATTTAGTGCTTTTCTATGGGAAGATGCAAGAGCCTGGGTCACTGAAATCATTCCTTTGATATGCACCTCAGCTATCTGGAGCCAATATCCCTGTGCTTTCCCATCCTGAGTCTCCTCAGGGTGCACCATTAGGGGTTGGCTGCAGTGGCTGAGGGCTTGATGGTGGACATCCTGTTTCTATCCTGAGTTCCCTCAGGGCTCACCACTGGGGCAGTTGTAATGTGATGGCTTGATGGCTGCAACATTCTTTGCTCACTGATATGCCAGGCAATTTTTTCATTCACAATTATAAAGAAAAACAGAAATAACGATTTTCACTAATACGTTGTACAGACTGAATAGGCACTCTCTCGTTTGATCTACATAACCCATGAGGTAGGTACTGTGAGTATAGATTAGGAAAGTGAAACTCTGAGCAGTTAAGTGACTAGCCCAATGCTACACAGCTAGGAAGAGGCAGAGCCAGGATTTGAACCAACTGCCTCTACATAGATCCAAAGGAAAAGTTGCTTTGTGGGGACAGCATAAAGATGGAGAGACAGATTCTGTAAATCAGGCATGCAAGCTGGGGGCAGGTCCAGAAGGGTCAGTTGAGGCCTGTGCCCAAAATTTTAGTAGGCATGGATCTAAATAACAAGTACAACAGCCCTGGAAACAAGAGTGAGTTGATATTGAGCCAATGGTCTTGTGAGATAAAATTTTATTCAACATTTCATGGGCAAAGCTGACCTCAGAGTATGAGCAAAAATAAGCCAACAAGAAGCAACTGGAATTATTGATTGGATTAGAAGATAGGAGGAAGAGGATAGTAAGAGGCTAGGATGGCAGCACTTGTGGTGAGAAGAGGGTGGTGGAGGTGGGATGGCAGTGTGATAAAAGCCCAGCATCCTGACAACTAGCCCCATACTTAATGTAAGCAAGCCCTGAGGAGGTCACCTAGCTGATCTGTAGGTGGGATTGTGAATCATTGTTTGGAAATGGAATGCAAGCCATAGAGATAAACAAGGTCACCAAGAAAGGTCACAAGAACATAAGAATGTCATTTTCCCCATCCCTACGTATACCTGAATTCTATCCATAGATCCCTTGAGGGTCCATGGGCCCCAGCTTACAAACCCTGCTTTAGCTGCATAGCAATGCAGAACCCCTCCAAGTCATTATTTCCAAGATCACACCATTGAAATAAACCTATTCTTGGAGTTCTCTGAGGGCAAAGTGAGGGCATAGGGTCTCATTCATCCTTGGATCACTGGTACCCAACCATTCTCTAGCACACATAGGGGCATAATAAGCATACCAGATATACATGCATCATTCAAGATGCTAACGGGATATGAACAGGGTACCAGAACTCGGGTTTTATTCAGGGTATCAGCAACTGGAAACCACCAGAGAAATGTCAAAATCTGCATTATGGGAAAACAGAAAAGGCAGGGGGCAGGGGGCGCTCTAAAGCCTAAATGAATACAGAAAACACAGTCTGAGACGATGGAGGACAGAGTCACTCAGGATAATCCTCCGCTTACCTCTCCTTGAGAAAACTCAGGGCCCCTTCCTCGTGCGCAAGCCTTCATGTGACTTAAACACAAACTTTTCCACCACAACTGGTGTCTGAGGAAGCAGGGGGTCTTTCCCGTTAAAAAGTCCCCATTGGCATCTACTGGAAGATACAACTCTGATTTAATCCTCAGCAAGAGTGACTTGCATTTCCTGTCCTGCTGGCAGGAGGTCAGGTGTCCCTCCCTCTCCCAGGGCACTCCACCTCAAAGGTCTTGAAAGTGCCTTGTTTGTTCCCAGATGAGATTCCCCCCCACCCCCATGCACTGGAAGCCACAGCTCCTTAAACTTCATGCAAATTACACCTGTCAGTAAAGAGGGTGCATAAAAAGTGTGTTGTTTCCCTTTCCCAGGGAGAAAGTACATTCTTTCCACACTTCAGTGGCCCTGGGCCTAGAAGGCACACTTCTTCATGGTGCCCTCTAACTGTGTGGGGAGCACTGAAGTGGTAATTACATTAGAAAGTGGTTTTTCCATGTATTTGGCTGCAGAAAAATAACACGCTGCTTCTCTTTCCATGTGTCTCATGGAATTATGTAAATAGACCCAAAGCAAACAAGTTTAAATGATTATAAAATGGATTTCTAAGAGATATCTGTTACCAGACAAGAATACTAAAAAAACTCTGCTCTTTCTCAGCCGCCAAGATGAAAGGATAAAATATTTAGGGCTTCCCTGGTGGCGCAGTGGTTGAGAGTCCGCCTGCCGATGCAGGGGACACGGGTTCGTGCCCCGGTCCGGGAAGATCCCACATGCCATGGAGCGGCTGGGCCCGTGAGCCATGGCCGCTGAGCCTGCGCGTCCGGAGCCTGTGTTCCGCAACAGAAGAGGCCACAACAGTGAGAGGCCCGCATTCCGCAAAAAAAAAAAAAAAAATTTAGTAAAGGATGCTTCTTGGATGGATGATGTTTTCTGCGTGAGGGACTTCTGGGGCTTTGCTGACTTGATCATCAGGGACAAAGTCCTCTCCCAAGGATGTATGAGTGATACCTTCCCAGGGCTCTGACCACCTTTCACAAAACAATTGAAGGAAGAAAGTTGATCTGGAGAATGTGTAAGGGACTCGCCAAATGGAAGAATGGTTCTCAAACTTGAGCACACATAAAATCACTTGGAAGGCTATTAATATAGGATTCCTGATTCAGTGAGTCTGGGTTGCAGCCCAGAAATTTTCAGGTTCCCAGGTGATGTTGATGTTGGTGGTCAATAGCCTGCACTTTAGGTCCCGCCAGCTTAGAGGAAACAAGGGCAGATTGCAGCACAACATTGGCAAGGCTCTTGCTACACTGCTCTTGAGGATGACCTCTCCCCGACTAATGGGCTTGTGAAAACTGGGGCCCTGCCTCCCTCGACACAGGCTCTCCAATCTGTATATCTTATCTCACCAAACAGTGATTACTCTAAAGGAGGGCTTGTGGCCCATCAGAGCCCACATGGATGCTGGAAAAGGGATACTCTTTCCTTCCTTCCATGATCTTAGGTATTAAGGACTATGCAATTCTGAAGCTACACATGTCAATTTTATAGCCAATTGGAAAGAGACTAAAGTTGGAAGAATCCAGAAAAAAAGCAAAGGAGAAGGAAGAGAGGGAGAGAAGGACAGGAAAATATCTGAAAGTGTTGTCTAAACCCCTGGATCCAGCCATGCCTGAAAAACTAGTAGACCCAAAGGACTTTGCTGGTGAATCCAGAAACCCCTTTTTTAAACCAGTTTGAGCTGGTGCTTCTATAGGTTTCAAAGGAAAGTTTCCTCACGAATATGGGTTCCTCTCAATGACTATAGAAACATAAACTTGGGGAGTCTGCCAAGGACCCCAACATTGAGTGAAAAGAGGCCATGGATCCTGACCCAGGTGCCTGTAATCACATGAATAATATGACCCTCCAAGTCCAGCCTTGTTCATCCCATCTCATGTAGCACACAAGTCTGCCATGCTCATGCCTCTCAGCCTTTGAGTTTTTAAATGAGTCTCCTTCTATTAGACAAACAATAAATGCTGGAGATGGTGTGGAGAAAATGGAACCCTCTTGCACTGTTGGTGGGAATGTAAATTGATACAGCCACTAGGGAGAACAGTATGGAGGTTCCTTAAAAAACTAAAAAGAGAACTACCATATGACCTAGCAATTCCACTACTGGGCATATACCCTGAGAAAAACATAATTCAAAAAGATACATGCACCCCAATGTTCATAGCAGCACTATTTACAATAGTCAAGACATGGAGCAACCTGAATGTCCATCGAGAGATGAGTAGATAAAGAAGATGTGGTATATATGTACAATGGAATATTACTCAGCCATAAAAAAGGATGAAATTTTGTCATTTGCAGCAACATGGATGGACCTAGAGATTATCATACTAATTGAAGTAAACTAGACAAAGACAAATGTCATATGATATTGCTTATATGTGAAATTTAAAAAGAAAGATACAAATGAAGTTATCTACAAAACAGAAATAGACCCACAGACATAGAAAACAAATTTATGGTTCCCAAAGGCAAAAAGGGGATGGATAATTAGGAGGCTGAGATTAATATATACACACTATTATATATGAAATAGATAACCAACAAGGACCTACTGTATAACACAGGGAACTATACTCAGTATTTTGTAATAACCTATAAGGGAAAAGAACCTGAAAAGAAATATATATATGTATATGCACATGTATATGTATATATGTATACATATATATATTTATATATCTCAATCACTTTGCTGTACACCTGAAAATCAATGATTCTCCGTTAAAAGGGCACCCTTATTTGTCTAGTTGATGATCCCATTTTCTCTCTAGGCCAGTCCTCTAACACAATGCCTTAATTTTTCAGATGATCAGAAGTGAGATTCTAGGGTGCCATTGTCCTGTTCTCTGAGGAATATAGAACCTCATCTATCCAGATAGATCTGACTTACCATCTTCTGCAGAAACCAATGTTTTCTATAGTACTCACCTTAGGAGGAATGCACTGAATTACTTTTTAATGCCAGAACATCCTCCCAGATAAAACACTTCTAATTTTACCTGCACCTGCCAACTCTGTATCAAATTTCCAACATCAGTATGAGAGTACCATTATGCTCCTGATACCCTAGGTCACTGTTTTTGGAAAAGTTCCACATGCTGCTTGTTATTACTTACATTACATTGCTTATCCTGCTGTGACTCTCCACATAGTAGCCTCTTCTTCTCTGTCCCTCCTACTTGCACTCCTTCTGTGTAATTTCTCTTTGTCTTTCCCCTAAAATACTATTAGATCATAATCAGTGTCACTTCCCCTTCTCAAACTCCTTCCATCTTGTCCTGATCTTTCTGCCACAGTCAACTGCTGTATCAGTTATTTTAACCAGATCAACCCCACTCCACCCTTTATAGCCTTGTTCTCAGTCAGGTTCATAATGCACACCCTGTGTATCAATTTTCTTAGCCTTTAAGATACTCCCAGGCCAATGTGCAGTGCTTAAATGTGTGGGCTCTGAAGCCAAACTCCCAGGGGTCAGCACCCAGCTCTACCACTTATTTATCACTTAATTTCTCCGGGTTTCAGTTTCTTCATCTGTACAACAGGTATTATGATAATAATAGTAAATTCTTTGTAGGTTTGTTGTAAGCATGAAATGACAATGTAAACAAAGCATTCAACACAGTTCCAAGCATGTAGGAAGCATTCCATATAAGTATTAGTCACTAGCATTAATATAGGTATATAAGGACGATCTCACTTTCCTAATCAATTAGGCAGAAAGCAATGCTCAATTATATTTCACACACTGTTATAGAATTTTTTTTTTAATTCTAAAAGCATTCGTTTATTCGTTCATTTGTTTTTACATCTTTATTGGAGTATAATTGCTTTACAAT
Source organism: Orcinus orca (assembly GCF_937001465.1). Taxonomy (NCBI): domain Eukaryota; kingdom Metazoa; phylum Chordata; class Mammalia; order Artiodactyla; family Delphinidae; genus Orcinus; species Orcinus orca. Next base: position 69,011,391 of record NC_064574.1, on the reverse strand, counting down.
TGTGGGTTAGTTTCTGTTTTATAACAAAGTGAATCAGTTATACATATACATATGTTCCCATATCTCCTCCCTCTTGCGTCTCCCTCCCTCCCACCCTCCCTATCCCACCCCTCTAGGTGGTCACAAAGCACCGAGCTGATCTCCCTGTGCTATGCACCTGCTTCCTGTAATGTTTAATCTAATACTAGAGGGTTGAGATTTCAACCTGTCCATTCTTTTAACTCAGGTATGTAACCCTATGCCTGATACATTGTAGGTGGTCAATAAATATATTAAATGAATGAATCAATAATAATAACTACCATTTAATGAGAACCTACTCTGTACCAAGCACTTCACATATTTTATGTAATCATTAAAACAACCCAGCGGAGTAGGTGTCACTTTCTCATTTTAAAGATGAGGAAAATTGAGTTTCAGAAAAGTTAATAATTTGCCCAAATACAAAGAACTAACAAAATGGGGGAGCGGTTCCCATTATACCAGCTTTTCCAACCTCTTTTTGACACATGGACTCCTCTCATAAATAAATATACTACTGTAAACACTTAGGGATTTTTAATTATTTCAGCATTTATAAATAAGTGAGTTCTTTTTTTAAAAAAAAATTCCATTACAAGACTATATTATTAAATAGTATGCTATAAAGCTCATGCTACAATCTTCATAATATTAAGACAAATTTTGACTTGTCCCCATTTAACATGTGATGTAAAGCTGGCGGATTTACTTTAAATTATTTATGAAAGGAAAAAAATGAGTCAGTTTCAGGACAGAATTTTACTATGTTGCAAGGTATCAACAAAAGACAAACTCCTTTTATGAACTGATGTTTGGACTTCTAAATTTTATGTTGACTTTTTAAAAACATATAATTGTTGTTCTAAATGATAAGCTACAAGAAAAGGTTTCTGGCTGATGTTTGCAAGCACTTCTCTCCAAATAACACATTGCAGGTGTGGAGAGTCATTATTCTCAATAAATGAAAAGCCAAATTGTATATAATTGTCACTATATTTTCTGTTTATAACTTCAGTTTTGAAGGATATTTTGGTGCACAATATCAGCTGAATATAACTTGCAAACCTGGTGAAGGTCAGTCTGAAGTAAATTTGCGGATTTACTATCATATCTTTATTCCTGGTTAACTTGCTGCATTTCAATATCACCCTGCTGTATACTCTCTACTGTCAAATAATGGTGTATGCTACATAAGCTATTGTTGGAACGCAAAGAGTCAAACTGTCTCAAAGTGACCCCGAAGCTCACCCTGGATTGCTTGGTCAAAGATAACTGGGATGGACTAGGTCCCCCACTTCTCCTGGTGGGAGGGGTAGCACCATGGGACTAATGGTGTCTTCCCAACCCTGGAAGAAAGTACTATAACTTCACATGGGCCCCAATGACTCCAAGTGCTGAGAGCTGGCATTGCCAGACAAACTCTGGCAGCACCTCATAGTCTGTTAATTCCCCCACTGACATGTCAAAATGGAAAGCAGTAAAGGAATCGATCTCTCTGCTAGAACATAAACTCACATGGCACATCTAGAACTCTCTAGCCCCACACACCTCTCCACAAGTTGATGAGAGGATGGTGGTCCCTGACTTCTCTTCTCTTGCTGTTTCCTTCCTTTGACAAAACCCATCCCCTTACCTATGCTGAGTGACTGAAATTCATCTTGAACCCTAGAGCCAGTGTTGACAACCGATGAACCTGAAAGGGCATGGTGATGACTAAGCATAAAACAACTCCAGACTGTATAACAGTCAAGGTCACTATGTCAGTTAGCAGTATTCAGCTGAGTTGTCGAGTCATGAGCCTACCCTACTGCTCCACCATGCTCCATTCATGTTCCCTCAGTATGAATTTGGAGGCTCCTGTAACTCTTCTATTTTTTTTAATTAATTTTTATTGGAGATTGGTTGCTTTACAATGTTATGTTAGCCTCCACTGCATAACGAAATGACTCAGCCATACACATACAGATATCCCCTCCCTTTTGAACTTCCCTCCATTTAGGTTACCACAGTGCATTAGGTAGAGTTCCCTGTGCTATACAGTATATTTCCATCAGCTGTCTATTTTATACATAATGTAACTCTTCTATTTTTAAAGGAAAAATATTTAAAGGATTATTTTATTTAATAATTTTTAAAAATAGAAAATTAAAACAGATACCATCACTGCCTTTAATGAAGTTCAAACATGCTCACCCCAGAACACAAGGGCCACCATCTGGAAGACACTAATCTACACCATGGGCTCATTTAAATCAATGGATGGTGAATCATAGAAAAGACAAAGAGTTATTCTTTTTAACTGGAAACAAAGTATAGTTATTTTGAAAGGAAATTCAAAACCCCTAAGTCAAATTTAGTCCTCATTGATCTTCTGTAAAAGTCTTAAGTGTTTAGAAGACAGGAAGATAGGTCAAGACCTGGAGCTGTTTATATGCCTAAGACTAAGGTTTGGCCCAATTCAATAAGACATGAAACATATATTGACATAAACATTAGAAAGGAGTTAACAAAAATACAATTATTTATAAATTATTTATTTACATTCCTATAAAGGCTAAAGAGCATTACAATTAATTTTTTTAAATTTGTTTTAGGTTCCATTTTTTTTGAAGACTTTTTTTAGAAAAGCAGTTTTAGGTTTATAGCAAAATCCTTAAGCCCTCTACTCACACACACGCATAGCCTTTCCCATTATCAACATCCCCCAACAAGTGTAGTACATTTTTCACAATTGACAAACATAAATTAATACATAATAATTACACAAAGCCCATCATTTACATTAGGGTTCATTCTTAGTGTTGTACATTCTGTGGGTTTGGACATATATAATGACAGGTATCTATCATTATAGTATCATAGAGAGTATTTTCACTGCCCCCAAATCCTTTATTCTCTATCTGTTCATCCTCTCTTTGCTCGCAACCCCTGGCAACCACTGATTTGTTTTACTGTCTTCATAATTTTGCCCTTTCCAGAATATGATATAGATGGAATCGTATAGTACATAGCCTTTTCAGATTGACTTCTTTCATTTAGTAATATGTATTTAAGGTTTTTCTATATCTTTTCATGGCCTGATAGCTCATTGATTTTATCATTGAATACTGTTTCATTGTCTGAATGTACTATAGTTTATTTATCCATTCACCCACTAAAGTACATCTTGGTTGCTTTCAAAGTTTGGCAATTATGAATAAACCTTCTATAAACATCCATATGCAGGTTTTTGTGTAGACATACATTTTCAGCTTCTTTGGGTAAGTACCAAGGAGTGCAGTTGCTGGGTCACATGGTAAGAGTATGTTTAGTTTTGTAAGAAACCGCCAAAGTGGCTGCACCATTTTGTTTTCCCACCAGCAATGAATGAGAGTTCCTATTGCTCCATATCCTCACCAAACTTTAGTGTTGTCAATATTCTGGATTTTGGCTATTTTAATAAGTGTGTAATGGTATTTCATTTTTTTTAACGTGCATTTCCCTGGTGACTTAGGAAGTGGAGCATCTTTTCATATGCTTATTTGCCATCTACATGTTAATTATTTTTTAATAAACAAAATGTATGTAATTAATTTTTAAATGAACAAAAAGGACAGATGCAAAGTAAATATATAAAAATAAATCATATTACCACACACCACTAGAAAAATACAAGGAAAAAAGAAATTCGATTCAAAAAGAACTTCAACCCAATAAAAACAAACATATGAATAAATTTTATCCCCTCCAAAAGTGTTACATATAAAACCCTATTCCTAGTTACGCATAAATAAGCCTTACTAAGTGTAGCTATGGATCATATCCCTGGATAAGAAAGCTAAAATATTGTAAAAATATAAATTTCTAACAAATTAATGCATAGAGAAAAATCTAATGATTATCCGTACAGTTCTTACAACTACAGGTACTTTCATTATTCTTGTTTTTCAAGAGAAGAACTGACGCTTAGAGATGTTAAGCAACTGACTAAAGCTAAACAGCCAGTTAGTAAGAGGGATGGATTGAGTCTGACACTAAAGCCCTTAAGAAATCTGCCATATTGCCTTCCAAACCCAAGTAACATCCCAAAGAGTTTTCTCTCTTAGTGAAGAATGTCATAAAAATGTTAAAAGTTAATCTTGGAGAATATTTTAAAAAGAAATCTAGGGCTTCCCTGGTGGCGCAGCGGTTGAGGGTCCGCCTGCCGATGCAGGGTACACGGGTTCGTGCCCCAGTCCGGGAGGATCCCACGTGCCGCGGAGTGGCTGGGCCCGCGAGCCATGGCCACTGAGCCTGCACGTCCGGAGCCTGTGCTCCGCAACAGGAGAGGCCACAGCGGTGAGGGGCCCGTGTACCGCAAAAAAAAGAAATCTAACATAAGATCAACAACTAGTTCTACCAGATAATTAAAATATATTACAGGACTACAATAATTAAACAGTATAGTATGAATGGAAGCATGAATCGAAGAGAGGCCCAGTTACTGCCAGGACCTAACTGAGAGTCAGGTGGTAGACCTGCAGCAGGGGGGCCATCCAAGCTGTGGTAGGAGAAAAGCCACCAGAAGAATTCATTATGCAGATGGCCTGGGGAGGGTGGATCAGGCAAAAAACAGTGGACAGAAACAGGTTCAGCAGGAGAATTAAGGTTCTTGCCCCAGTGGATATCTGAAGGTATGGCTGAAGTAGTAGGAGCTAAAGCCAGTAGGAGAGACAGTGAGTGAGCTGGGTTGAAAGATGAAGATGAATATGCTCTGAGAGCCACAAAAGAATGGGAAAAGGCCAATATGCTTTCATGGAGGCAATACAAGCCAGACAGGGGTGCTCCATGGGGACTCACTTTTATCTCTAGGGCCTGTGACTCTAAAGGGAAACAGCTTAGTTTCCAATAACCACAAGTAATTGAGGTCCATCAAGGCTTATCACAGGATGAAAATGAAGTGTCATGAATGTCTCATATTTAGACTTTTGACTTTCTCTCCAAATGAGGTTAATAGATACAGACACACAAATAGGCGATGTTGACCTAAAACAAATAGAATGCCAGATATTTCTCCAGCAAAGATGGGTTTATTCGGGATCAACAGAGAATTGCAATTCAGGATCTGCAACTCTGGTGAGCCACATGCAAGCCCCACACAGCGAGGGAAGGAAAACTCTTATAGATGGGAAAAGGAAGTTGGGAGGGCTATAGTAAACAAAGAGTCCGTGGCATTTCATTGGCTGAGTCCTTGCCAGGAAAGAAGAGGAGTCTTTCTTCTTCCTATTGGGCTCTGCTATTGTCACAGGGTGTGAGAGCTCCCCATTCTGGTCTCCCGACTTTATTTAATTGAGGTTTCTGTTTATTCGTTTTTTACAGTGAATATGATGGAAGGAAAAAATGTTTATCTTAGAATTTTAAACTTGTGCTGAATTTCTTCCATGTGCTCCTCTAGATCTTCTTTTCCCTTTTCCATCTCATCTTGACTACAAAAGGCTAAGCTGTATAGACCTCATTACAATTACCCCTGCCCAAGGCTGGGACTAGGGTGAGGGGAGTGAGGAGCTGAGGGTGCAAAATTTAAGGAAACTCTCGCTCTCAGGGCTGAGCAAGTGCTCCAGGCCCAACCCTGCACTGGCACAACCCTGAGAGTGAGGGCATCCTTAAATGTTGATCCCTTGATGCCTCACTTGCCTCACCCTCATCCCAGCTTTAGAAGTGAGTTCTGCCAATGAGGAGTCCTGGAAGAAGTCAGAGAGAGGATGGAAAGTGAGGTCACATCACTTATCACTTGGGTTCTGCCCTCTGAGGTCACCTTAGGCCAGCTGTCGCACTGACAAGTCAGCACTGCAGCCACAGACATTTGCTCTCCACAGCTCTGCCTCCTTCCACGTGTTCCTAGGATGGTAGAGGTGGAAAGTCAACTGAAACTAGCCCAGATGTCAGCACTGTCTTTGGTGGTTCCCCTACATCCACACATCTATTAATAATCCCTTTGTAAATAAGCTCTCCTTGAATAATCTTATTCTGAGTATGTCATTTTCCTGTTGAGACTCTAACACATATCCCTCACTCTAGCTCTGCTCTTATAGTGTACTATGAATTGATATTTTATGAACCTTGTAATTATCTTGTGAATAACCCAATGATACTGCATTGTACCTTTTTACATTAAAAGCATTAATTATGTAGGTGGAAATATTTCTTTTTAAATGCCTCATTTTTTGCATAACTGTCTTGGCCTCAAAAAATAAAAGTTGTCCTGGACTTTCTTAATTCCCATGAGACCCTGATATCCACAAAACTTTATCCAACAACAGTGATGCATCATGATTCAGAAAATGGGCTTTGGGGTTAGATGCAAATCTCAGGTCACCTCCTTCCTAGCTGAGCGACCTTGGGCCAGTCACTTTCTCTAGCAGCCATGGAGGCTCCAGCTTGTCCTTCCAAATTTGGATTTTCCCTCTGATAAAATTTCCTAAGTATCTGAGCCCAGCTCCTGTATTACACCATAGCCCCAGTTGGGACAGCACCCCACTACTGCCACATGACACTAATTCTCGTCTCTTTAAACTGAAGTTCTCAGTTCCCGGGAAAATCATGCACACTATCAGCTTCCATATCCCTTAGCTTGCCCATTTCCTTGCCAACTGACAGCAAATTGGATACACCTGAGGGGAGCAAAGTTGGAGACTGACTCCATGGGGGCAGGATGTCTGAAACAACAAAATGTGAGTTATTTTTGAAATGTTTCCTTTGCAGGCCCTCCCACTCACTGTAATATCTGGCTGAGATGTGAGTGGCTGATTCCAGCAGGTATCAGTAACAGATGGAGCCAACTAATTATGTCTCTTACATATGAGTAGAGATAAAGCCATTAATTGCTCATTGTACACGTCTCCTGTTTCCCCACTGCAGGGAACTGGGGCAGAGGCCACTTCCCAAACCAAACACAAACATGGCCTGTGCCTGTGGCTGAAGAAAAGAGTGGAAAGCAGTTGGAGGACAACCTCCCCAAGATTGCCAGCCCTTCTGTAGGCTGGCAATGAATGAGCAGAGTCTTAAAATGAGAAGATGCCATTTGCAGGTTCCAGCTCCCCATGGCCTGAGCCAATAAGGACCCAAATAATAAAGGTTCAGCTAATGAAAGCTCAGCATGGAGGTGGCAACCGGCTGCTTCCCCTCCAGTAAGTGACATCTGGTAATTGTAGCCAGTGTGCTCTGGAGGGAACTTAGCTCCCAAGAACCCATGTAGTACTGAGGTCTCTAGACACCAGCTTGCATGCACCCCGACTGGATGCTGAAAAGTGCTGCCATCTAGAATCTTCCTCCATCTTCTCAGCCTCAAGACCATATCCGGTGGTTATATGGGCAGGATTTTCGTCTGCCCATCGTCTCAGGGAGTCATCCCTGCCCCATTCTCAGTAGATGTGAGTTGGAGCAGTGGCCGGATCATACATCTCAGTGTGACAGAATACTCCATTCTAGACACAATGATTGGCCCAGGAATGGTCATGTGACATGAGTTTGGCCAATCAGAGGCACTCCCAAGGCTTCAGTTGAAATTCTTGAGAAGAAATGGTCTCTGGAATTGCTATCCTTGGAGATACTGAAAGCCATTAGTGGCCGGCCCCAACTTTTTTTTCACCATGAGTGTAGCATATGCTGTTGATGCCCTGCACCATATTCCCTTGGCCCACTGGAGTTTACCCACGGTGTGATAGGCTGTTTTCAACCTCAAGAACCTGCATCTTTCTTCTTCTCTGCCTGAGGGCTTTTGCTGGCACCCCAGGACCTGTCTCTGCAAACTCGAAGTGTGAAAGGGCTGATACAACCTTCTGCCAATGAGGAACAGAAAATAGAAGATAAATGCCCTCATGTTCCTGCCTCTGGTAGGACGATCCTGAGCATACCCCACATGGTCTCTAAGAAAATCCCAGCAGGACTTGCCCACAGTGGTCACCTGCTCACTTGTGCCCCTTTTATTACCTTTTCTCCTGTCCCTGTTTCACCTTCCCCATTTCCTCACTTGTGCTTCCTGAGATCACCTCCTGTGTTAGTTCCGGCCTTGGAGAAGCAGGTGCCAAGATGAGATTAGCAATGCGCAAGCTTTATTGGGAGAAACATTTGTGAAGGCAAAAGGGGAGGAGCTGGAGAAGGTGGGTCTCTACTGTGAAGGAGAGAAGGATGGAAGGGTAATCAGACAAGAAGTGACATGGCTACAGCACAACTCCAGGACAAGGTCAGCCAGGCCAAAGCGGGTTTCTCAAGTCAAAGCAACCTGTCAGAGGAGACCCACATCTACCAGGAATGGGCCTGCCTTGGTGACCTCACTGTGCTCAGTCCCTCAATGGGAGCAGCCCGTGGGAAGCATGGCTTTCACATGAATATGATGGTGGATCCATGATAGTGGGCAGCAGGGTCATCAGTCAATTATGCTTCCTGCAGCATAAGATCTGGGTGGTGCATTTTCATGGTCACCACGTCTCCCAAATGAATTACCTGCACCAGAGTCAGCTTTTGGTGGTAGGGGAACCCAAACTAGGATGAGAAGAATGCTTGAGAATAAACCATCTATAGGAGAAAACAGAGCCAAAGGCCATAATTTGAGTACGTGGATCCAGCCATTCCTGATGTGAGTGAGATAACACTTTGAATGTTACTGTCAAATACATCATTATATTTTCCTTTTTTTGCTTCTTGTTTTTGCCTTTGTAGCTGATGTTTAAGCTAATTAGTGTTGGGTTCCTGTCAGTTGCAACCAAAAGGATACTGACAGACATGTGGGTATCAATTATGACTAGTGTTGGTCTGAAATTCATTTTGCTTCCCTTGGACTTGGTAAGACAACCATTGTGAAGATTTGCTTCCCCAAGCCTTTTCTATGGCAAGCCTTGACTCGCTCCCTTCTCCCTGCCCAGAACATGATGACAGAGGTAGAACTAAAACCCCTCAGCCCCTCTTCTTGCGCTGGGCCTGCCCAGAGCTCTATGCTTGGGTGCAGTAAATGCTGGTTAAATTGACTGAAATTACTTAAATGTGACTTAACCATAAATTGTTACTGACCCTGCACATGTGGGCTACTGGCAAAGCTGCTAATTAATCCAACAATAATTCGGAGGTGATCAAGCTCCATTACCATGGGTTCTGGCCTCATTTTCAGAAGCATGGTTAGACTGACAACTGTAGCCCAGCAGCTGGAGCAGATACTTCTGGCCAGTGAATTGTGGTGCTTCATGGAAACTCCACTCCCTGGGAATTTAGAAGGATCAGTTTGTCCCCCTTTCCAACCAGACTTCTCTAATCACAAAGAAAAAGTCTGTGCCAAGTTTTCTGTTTCTCTCAGCAGCTTGCTCACCTGAGTTCTCCCCACCCAGCCTCTTCTGCAATTTCACAGACAAAGGGAGGCCTTAAGACCTGTGTTTTCGCTCTTTACCACCAACTGCAGAACCTGAAGGCAAAGAGTTCTGTGCAAAAGACAAATACCCTTTGGACACAAAACTTAATCATTTACAGTTCAAAATAAGTGATCTTTTTCTTTCAAAGATAGAGATGAATCTGAATAAAGAGTATAGGCATTTTAAAACTATTCTTACAACTTTTCTATAAGATTAAAATAAATAAAATTTTTTAAATACTGAAAAAAAGTGAGTTGCTTTAAATTTGTTAAATGGGAATGGTACAAATTTGGAGAGCCATTGCTCTATCTTGTAGAAGGTCCTTATCTGGGCATGTGACTAGTACTTTTCCTTAATTCCTGTCACTGACAGTGATTTTCTCCTATTTTTTAAATATTTTGTTGGCCATTTCAATTATAAGAGCTATCTTGAACTGCAGTTCTCACAAGGAACAGTGAGTGGAATTTTGTTTCTTATCCAGACTAGAATCTGGGACCCATTCTTATCTGCAGGCACGTGGATCATATGAAGACTTTCATTCTAAGGACTTCTTAATCTGTGCTTGGCTTCCTGCTGCCGCTGAACAGAATGACTTTGTCTCTTTATTTTGAAGTGTTTGCCACGAATAGGCCACTTATTAAGGAATAAACATCTTTGCCCAGCAGGACTTATTCTGAGCCTCTGAATGACCAAGCATTTCCTGATGGTTCAAGTTGAAGCTCGGCCAACCTCCCCAAGAATTCTATGACAATTCACCTTTCAGGTGGCTTTTCCTGTCTCTTCCCCTAAAGTGATTTTACAGAATTTACCGTAATTTTGGAATGTCAGATGTATTATTTGGACTGAAAATCACAAACATATAGGTAGTGAATGCTGTTTTTTCACGAGAACACATTACCTTAGGTGGGCAAAGAGAGGAAGGGTCTTCCTACCTTCCACACATTCGTCCATTTGTTGGAACAAATACTTATTAAGTACCTGCACTGTGACAAAAACTGTGCAGGGCACGTAGGATAGAAAGAAGAATTATAATCTCCATCCGTGATTCATATCTACCAGGTCAGAATTTCCTACAAAGGGTTACAGGTGTCCTGAAGTTTAATCCCCTTAGCCATCAGGGCAGCTAGGAAGGTCTTAAGGTGGGATAAGCCTTTCAGCTAGGTCATCTCAAAAACAATCAGCCTCATCCATTTATCCCCAAGTACCATACAAATCAGATCATTTTCCATGTATACCATGACACAGTAAAGATTAAGAAATACTGGAAGAGTAGGAGAATTAGAGAGATAATGGCAACTTTCTTTTTTTCCCCAGTTTTATTGAAAAATAACTGACACATCACTATAAGTTTAAGGCATACAGCACAATGGTTTGATTTACCTATATTGCGAAATGATTACCACAATAAGTTCAGCTAACATCTACCTTCTCATAGAGATACAATAAAAAGAAAAGAAGTAAGGAAAGGAAAAAGGAAAAAAAATTTTTTTCTCCATTGCCAAGAACTCTTAGTGTTCTTTTAACAACTTTCCCATATCTTGTACAGCAGTGTTAGCTAAATTCCTCATGTCGTACATTACATCCTTACTACTTATTTATTTTATTACTCGAAGTTTGTACATTTTGACCACCTTCACCCATTTTTTTCCACCCTTGACCCCCTGTCTCTGGCAACCACCAATCTGTTTGCTGTATATATGAGTTCAGGTTTGTGGAGTTTTTTTTTTAAGCCTCCACATATAAGTGAGATCATATGGTATTTGTCTTTCTCTATCTGACTTATTTCGCTTAGCATAATACCTTCAAGGTCTATTCATAATGAATAATGACAACTTTTATGAGTGCTTACTCTACACTCATTGCTGTTCTAAGTACTTTACACATATTACCTCCTGTTCTCCTTATAACAACCCTATAAGTTATATACTGTTATTCTCATTTTTCAGACAAGGAAGCTGAGACTTGTCTGAAAAGTCTCAGACAAGTTACCAACTTGGGAAAGGTTAAGCAACTTTCCCAAGTTTACACAGCTAATAAATGACAGCCAGGAATCAAAGCCAGACTTTCTGGTTCTAGACTTATGCCCCTTATCACTACACTGTACTGCTTCTCTAAGGTATAATCACAATAGGTGATGGTAAATTTTGTAACTTACACATGCCTAAAATGGGATGGGTACACAGAGGAGGGCCTAACCATCTCCTCCTGGGAGAACTGAAGACTTCACCATAACAGCCTAAATACTGGCTGACAGGATACAACCCCGAACAACATTTACTGGACTTCAAAACAAGACTTTGGAAAACAAAGAATTAAAAGCTTTTTCTCCAATTAAGCATTACTATGATGTAATCGTAATGTAAATCAGACTAAGTGAAATGTAAATAACAGCAGGACAACAATGCCAGGAGCTACCAAATCAAAATGTCAACACAAGCCTTTCTTGAACAAAAGCTTATAATCTTGTATTCAAACCGTGTGCTTGTTTCTGTTCTCATGTGGTATGTGTGTGTTGTTGACCTTTGGTGTGAAGTTTTGTCTGCATTTGATTTTTGATTTCTAGGACATGATTTGATTGATTTTGTATTGACCTATTCTCAAGAGCTTATCAGAAATTTTAGTCAGGATTTGGCAAATTGAAAGATTAAGGAATATCCTGCCTCAATTTCTTACTGAACTAGTCTACTCTTCACTGCCACTTACAATAATTTCCTAATATGAACAAGTTGCTCATTTGCTTAAAAATCTCCTGTAGTCCCACACCATACACAGGGAAAGTCCAAGCTCAATTCTTTATTCCAATGGGGAAAGAACCAGCGTGAGGCCTGGTGCTTTTTCCAGCCTCGTTTGCCGTCATCTCCGCTGAAAAGTCCTAGTCTTCGGCCACAAAGCATTCTCATCCTTCTCCAACATCACAGGCTACATTCTTACAAGTTTCTACAACTTTTTATATGTTATATACTCTGCTCAGTGTCTTTCCCCTACAGATACAGTTGAATAACACCTATCGCCTATTCATACATCAATACAAAGCTCTACAGATGTCTTTCGTGATCCTTGCACTCAAAGCTTTGAGTAAGTTTCTATTAAATATTTCTCTGTGCTTCCTTGCACAGTTTAACTATATCTTATCTGTCTATATATCTGTAAATATATATGTATCTGTATTTCTATTTCTATTTAGATAGATGATAGGTCTGTATAGACAGAGATCTAGATACATATATATCTATAGATATAGATAAATAGATAGATAGATAGGGACAATCTTTAGGACATTGTATCCACATGATTATGAATTCTTCCTGGAAAGAGCCTCCCACAAACCCACCATCTCTTAGCACAGGGATTGATATAGAGAACACATCAATGTTTGTTGAATTAACATTTCTAAGAAAATGCAAACACACAGGAAGAAAAGAAAACATTACTCTCAAATTTAAAAAAAAAAGGGGGCTTGAGACCTGAGCATTGCAGGGAGGAGGGGAACAAAAACATAAACTAAGATTGAAGAATTTCCTAAAAGCACAAACAGTGCTTTCCACAAAGCACAAACAGTGAAAGAGCTTGTGAAAAGCAGAGAGAGGAAGACTCACTTTACTAACCTTAATGCAAGCCTTGGGCAGAATAAGGAAAATTGCTTGGATGCCAGGGAGAAGATGCAATCTTAGTAACAAAGTGAAAGAAGTTTGGTTTTGAAACAACGGATCCAGAGTGAAAGAAGAGTTAAAATATTTATAAGGATAAAAGCAAATGTTACATTATACACTAGCCAACAGGCCATGCAGCCTCTGAGGAAATCTCTGGAGTGAGGCTTTTGAAGTTCTCTCTGAAGAGGCAGAGTGTGTACATCTACGGGTTGATATGCAGTCTCTCTCCCCAACAAAATTGAAAACTCTCCTCTATCACGGTACATATTTGTCCTTTCTGTATCCAGCAAAACCTTTTTCTGCTGAGCTTAAAAAAAATAAAAAGAACGAAAAGAAAGAAAGGGGAAAAAAATAGGAAAGAGAAATCCTATTTAACCAGCTTGCAGAGGTTATCTCCTGATAATTGAGCTTGGAACAAGGCAAGCTGCCTTCTCTTTGCCAAGGTCATGGGTGACTCTTGGTGTGATAGCAGGCAAGGGGCAGGAGTGCAATGCAGGGTAAGTGGCTTTCCTGAATCATGGCTGCTTCAGAGCCATTTTAAAGAGAACGCTTTCCTTGTGGAATGCTTAATAATCTTCCGAACCAAGAGGATGACAGCTAAGATTACAAACTCAAAAGAGAATCCAAGAAAAACCAGCCTGCTCCAGCCCTGGTGATTCTGTAGCCATTAATCGCAGAGATACCACCTGGGGAAGGCTAGTGCTTGACACAACTAAAAGAGAAAACCAGGCCCTAGAGTCCTTTACTGGAGGGATGGATGCATATAAATGAGGCAGATCTGTGGTAAAACTGCAGAAGAATCGCCCAATGATCTGGTACCTTCCATGCTGCCGACTCCTCTCCCCCAGCCCCCCATTCCCAGGTGGGTTATCATGAAAAGAAGGAATATAATGTTCTTTCAATGTTTACAAAAGCCCTAGGGACTTTTATATATTTTATTTCATTTCATTCTCACAATAACCCTGTCAGATACGCATGGTTACCTTCATTTTCTAGTTGAGAAAATTAAGTCTCAGAAAGGTTATCGTCTCAAGGCAGTGTAAATAGGAAGGCGAGGGGCTGGTTTGAACACAGACTTCCTCATTCGAGAAATATTCCTTCTCTATTTATGTTATACTGTCTAGATTCTGGGTTAGATAATAGGGATACAAAAACCAAAAAGATACCATTTTTAAGCCTCGGGGAACTTAATAGTCTGGAAGAGAAACAGGCATATGAAGAATTACACTGCAGTGCAGTAGACTGAGTTAAAGTTGAGGCTCAGTACTAAGTACAGAAAATGAGCCTATCTTCTGGGGGTGGGATCCTGAAACGATGCCAAAGTGAGATGCCTCCTAAGATGCCTCCACCTCACCGTTAAGTTCTACCCTAAATCTTGGATCTTTCCATCAAGAATATGCAAATACAGAAGAGAATGAGAGGAGTACAGTTTCAGAATGGCCATGCCCACCTGATCAAATGTATGGATACTAACGACAACCATAACATCCACTCTTCTTTGAAGGTGGGGGAACACGGGCAAAACCAGGACTGGGGTCGACTTACCATCTCCTAGAGTAGCCCAAAAATGGAAGTGAAAAAAGTTCTATTGTTTGGGACATGAGAAGTTTAGGATAGCTAATATGTTGGGAAATGTGAAAATTAAGAAATGGTGTCACAGGACAAAGTTTCAGCAGTAAAGTACTACCAGGGTATCCTTCCTTGTTTCCTGTGGCAGGTCTGCAAACTCTTCCTGGGGAATAATGACCTCAGACATGTCCCCTGCTACCTGTGAAAGCAACACCGCAAGCCTCTCTCGTTCAAGGGCTTTTCCCAATAATTAAGGGAAAGAGTGGGAGATGAACAGGTTGGAGCTGAGCACTCCCCCACCAGCTGAACCTCAACACCAGCTGAATCTGGCCCAGCTACTATGACCTCCGTGCCTGGTTTACTTCCTGTCCTTTCTCCCATTAAATATGTCTCCCCAACCCAGGCTGGAGCTGCATGGATTCTGGGGTGAAGTGATCATTTCCCAACACTATCACTTATGGGCTGTGTGACCACAGAAACTTATTAAGTCTCTTTGAACCTATGTGTCCTCATTTATAAAAGGGAATTGTTTCAGTTAGCCGTTTTTGCATCCTTAATAAAAAAGCAGAGTGGCTTAAAACAACAACAACCATATCTTAACTCATGGTTATAGGTTGGTAATTGGGGTTAAACTCAGCTGGGCAATTCTAGTCTTAGAGGAGCTTACTCATGCATCTGGGTTCACCTGCCAGCTGTTTGAAATTGGCTGGTTCTCAGGCAGGACAAGCAGGGGCCACAGGGCTATAAATGTCTCATCATCCAGCAGCCTGGCCTGGGCTTGTTCATATGGCAGCTCAGGTTTCCGAGAGGAGCAAAAAGACAAGTCCCGAGGCACAATCACTTCTCGGATCTCTGCTTGCCCCCAGTCTGTTAGTGATCATTGATGAAAACAGTCACATGACCAAACCCAGAGTCAGTGTGAAAGTGTGCTACCCAAGGGCATGAATATGGGGCAAATATACAAACGTCATGAGACGTAAACCCATTGGGGCCACCTCTGAAATCAATCTACTACCAGGATAATTACAGGATATATGTAAGGAATAAATAACACAATGCAAGACAAAAAAATTAGGCATAGTTTCTGGGACATAGTAAAGGCTCAATGAATGCTGTCTGTCATTGCTGTTGTCCTTGGGGCTGGGGTGGTGAGAAATATTGCTCAAGTTTCCATAAAGGAGAGAGGATTTCCATTCCGTGCTACAAAAGGAAACAGATTTAGAGGAATAGTTTCCTTCCCTAACATCCCCACTCCTTCCCAAGAAAGGAGGAGTGATTTATCTAGTTGGTGAGCTTCATTTCTTTGATGGGTGCTTCTCAATGTCATGGTCTGAAAAGGGAATCATAAACCCTGCTTGTCTCATAGATTTACTGAAATGACGTATGTAAGCACAATTCATCAAGTGTCAATCATGATACAAAGTGAGGTGTTAATACGTCCAGGCAGCATGGCATAATAATTCCAGCTACCATTTGTTGAGTGCTTACTTTGTTCAGGAATTTTACAAGCATTATTTTATTTTATTTTCCTGATCATCTTGACTAAAATACCTCTTCCTGAAACTTAAGTGCATATTACTAAGTGAAAGAAGCCAGTCTGAAAAGGCTACATACTATGTGATTCCCAACCATATTACATTCTGGAAAACGCAAAACTATGGAGACAGTGAAAAGATCAGTGGTCGCCAGAGGTTAAAGGAGAGGGCATGATGAATAGTAGGAGCCCAGAGGATTTTTAGGGCAGGGAAACTACTCTATGAGATACTGTAATTGTGAATGCATGTCCTTATACATTGTCAACACCCTTAGAATGTGCAACACCGAGAGTGAACCCTAATGTAAACCACGGACTTTGTGTGATCGTGATGGGCTCATCAGTGGTAACAAATGTCCCACTCTTGAGGGGGATGTTGGTGGCAGGGGAGGCTGTGCATGTGTTGGGGTGGGGGCTATGGGAACTCTCTGTGCATTCTGTTCAATTTTGCTGTGAACATAAAACTGCTCAAAAAACTAAAATCTATTAAAAAATTAAAATTTCAAAAAAAGACATTTTGGCACAATCAAGTTTAGATGCTAGTAAGGAATCATTGTTAATTTTCAGCTGCACATTAGAGGTGGGTGAGATTTCAATATGGAGACATGGAGAAAGGACTTGTGGCAGATTAAGCAGAATGATCAAGAGCAGGGAAGAAGGAAAAGGAGGGTAACATTCAGAAGGTATCTTGATGTTCACTTCATCTTTAATCTTGAGAACTGCTGCAGTTTCAAATACTTTACTTCATTGTTCTTATACACCATTTCAGAAATCATAGTATTTAGCAACCAAATTCTACTTTCTGAATGATTTCTCAAACCTAGAAGAGACTAAAAATCCTTTTCAGTTCATAAAAAATAAAATAAAGTATGTCTTCCTTTTATATATGAAGTAATTGAGTCTCAAAGAGTAACTTGTCCAAGGTCACAGAGCAGGCAAATGGTTGAGCCAAGCTTCAAATTAATTTTGCCACCACTACCACACACGCACACACACACACACACACAAACACACACACTATTTGGCAATGTCTGGAGACATTTGGTTATCACAACTGGCTGGAGGTTAGTGCTACTGCCATCTAGTGGATGGAGGCCAAGGATGCTGCTTAACACCCTACAATGCACAGGACGGCTGCCACAGGGAAGAATTATCTGACCCAACATGTCAGTACAGCAGAGGTCAACAAACTCTGCTCTAATGAGTATTAGAGATGGAGTCTAGTATGATGGTGAAGTTAGTAGACTCCTTGACTACACTGCTTGACTCCACTTACTATTGTGTGACACTGGGCAAGACATTTAACAGCCCCACGCTTCAGTCCCTCACCTCTAGAACAGGGTTCACAATAGTTCTCACCTTATAGGATTATTGTGAAGGTGAAATAAGTTACTACGTGTATTTGGGAGAGTTCTTGGCATTTAGCAAAAGCTCAGTAAATATTCACCATTGATATATTAAGAAGTCGTGTGCATTGTTACCTCTCTCTCCAGCCCATCTCTGTGTAAATCTTCCCAGCCCTGCTCATACTTCATGCTCATGACGATTGAGCGCTCTGAAGTCAGACAGCTTGGGTTTCCTGGTCTGAATCCTGACTGCTAATTTGATGGCTTAGATAATGGGATTCTAAGTGATCAAGATCAGATGAGGTGCATTTTCTCATTTAATACTTCATTTAATAAATACTTCATTTAATACTCTCATTTAATAAAATTGGTACTATTTCTCAAATGAAGCTTTGGAGGGTTCATTCATTTGCCCAAAGTCCCAGCCAATAAGTGGATAGTCAGGATTCAAACCAGACTCCAAAGCTGGTACCTGCCACCTCTTAAGGAGCTGTCACTGAAAGGTTTCAGTACCATGACTAGTGGACTTAGAGAGTCAAACCCTGCCTCTCCATCTATGGAGAGAGTGAATTTGCAGGCAGAAGTCAAATGCTGGCACTGCCACATAGTAGTGGTGGGAACTTGAGAAAATAACATAATGTCTCTGAGCTGTCATATATAAAAAGATCTCAGCTTTGTTGATTGCTGATATCAAAGAGTATTTAAAGACATTGAGGAGATATCAGGAAGTGGATACCTCCTTAGAATGACTTGGGAAATCCGTATATGAAGCTAGACTTTGTGGCTTTGAGTAATGCACAAATGGTCATTTAGCAATCCTTGAAATTCCTCCATATCTAGTCTGACCTTGCCCAGTTATGGGGGTTCACGGAGCAGGGTTGATGGCCAGGTATGTATCTGCAAAATGCTATATGACTACCCATGGACCATTCAACTGTGTCTGGGTCATAGCACACAAACGTGAGAGGAGAGAAAAGGTCATTTAATCAGATTATTGTACTCTCAGCTTCACCAGTTCAATAATTTTCTCAGCATTCTCAAGAAACTAATATTCCCCAGCTTTCTCTTGGCACTGAACCTTTTCGGTAGCTCTGACCTCTTAGCTGTTTCTTGGAGGCTGCAGGTTAACCTCACCTACTCCTCCCATCTTCCCTGGGAGCCTCTAAATTCTCCTTGATTCTCTAGAACTGTGCTGATATAGATGAAGCACTGCTCTCAAAGCCAGAATTTCTATGCATGAATGAGCCCTGATGGGGTAACTCTGGAAAAATGACTAAAATTCTCTGAGCAATGGTTTCTTCATTCATAAAATGGAAATTAATAATATCAGTGTCAAGAGCAACTGGAGAATAAAATTGGTTTAGTTCCTATTAAAATGCTTTATAATGTGTATAATGTGCTATGATTATTTCTTATGTAGGTATTGCTTTTGCTGTCATTTATTAAGCCTCTCTGATGTACCATGAACTGATAAAGAATTTACATGTATTACCTTCATTTATTCCTCACAACCTAGGACATAGGACCCACTGTTGGCCCCATTTTAGGGCTAAAGAAAGCAAGGATGGAAGAGGTTGAATAATTTCCCCAAACCAGTAAATGGCAGAACCAGTACTTGAAACTGGTCCATCGTAGTTCAAGTCTATGCTCTTACACTCTGTTATAGTCTCTGACTCTCTCCAAAACAGAAAAGAGGGTGAAAAACAAGGAGGGAACCAAAGTTATTGGCATTGAGACAACCGTTCTTTCTATCGGGCTTTATGAAAATGATACATGGTGAAGTAGACAGTTAACGTGTGCAGTCCATTAAGTTGTAAACTATTTATAATCCTCACAACAGCTTTATAAGGTAAACGTCTCTTTTTGACAGCTGGGAAATCAAGGCGCAGGGGTTTAAGAGATATGCGTACACTTTGACCAACTTCATTCATTTTCCCCACACTCCCTTGCCCCTGGCAACCACCAATCTGCTCTGTTCCTATGAGTTCAGGTTTTTAGATTCCACATATAAATGAGATTATGTAGTTTTGTGTTTCCCTCTCTGACTTGTTTCACTTATCATAATGCCCTCAAGGTTCATCCATGTACTTGCAACTGGCAGGATTTCCTTCTTTTTTATGGTTAGGTAAAATTCTATCGTGTATATATACCACATTTTCTTTATCCATTCGTCTGTTGATGAACACTTAGATAGTTTCCACGTCCTGACTATTGTGAATAATGCTGCAATGAACATGGAGATGCAGATATCTCTTTGAGATGGGATTCACTTCCTTTGGATATATACTCAGAAGTGGGTTTGCTAAATAACATGGCAGTTCTATTTTTAATTTTTTGCGGAACCTCTATACTGTTTTCCATAGTGGCTGCACCAATTTACATTCCCACCAACAGTGCACAAGAGTTCCCTTTTCTCCACGTTCTTCCCAGCACTTACCTCTTTTCTTTTTGATAATAGCCATTCTACAGAATGAGGGGTGATATCCCATTGTGTTTTTTTGTTCGTTTGTTTTTATTTTTGGCTGCATTGGGTCTTCGTTGCTACACGTGGGCTTTCTCTAGTTGCAGCGAGCAGGGGCTACTCTTCGTTGCGGTGCACGGGCTTCTCATTGTGGTGGCTTCTCTTGTTGTGGAGCACGGGCTCTAGGTGCATGGGCTTCAGCAGTTGTAGCACGCAGGCTCAGTAGTTGTGGCTCCAGGGCTCTAGAGCACAGGCTCAGTAGTTGTGGCGCACGGGCTTAGTTGCTCCACGGCATGTGGGATCTTCCCAGACCAGGGCTCGAACCCCTGTCCCCTGCATTGGCAGGTGCATTCTTAACCACTGCACCACCAAGGAAGCTCTCCCATTGTGTTTTGATTTGCATTTCCCTATTGATTAGTGTTGTTGAGTACCTTTTATATACCTGTTGGCTATTTGAATATCTTCTTTACAAAAATGTCTATTTAGGTTTTTTGCCCATTTTTTGGCTATGCCTAACTTTAAAAAAATTTTTTATTGGAGTACAGTTGATTTACAATGTTGTGTTAGTTTCAGGTGTACAGCAAAGTGAATCCATTACGCATATACCCACTCATTTTTACTTTTTTTTTTTTTTTTTTTTTTTTTTTTGCGATACGCAGGCCTCTCACTGCTGTGGCCTCTCCCGCTGTGGAGCACAGGCTCCGTACGCACAGGCTCAGCGGCCATGGCTCACGGGCCCAGCCGCTCCGAGGCATGTGGGATCTTCCCGGACCTGGGCACGAACACGTGTCCCCTGCATCGGCAGGCAGACTCTCAACCACTGCGCCACCAGGGAAGCCCACCACTCTTTTTTAGATTCTTTTCCCATATAGGCCATTACAGAGTATTGAGTAGAGTTCCCTGTGCTATACAGTAGATCCTTATTAGTTATCTGTTTTATGTATAGTAATGTGTCTATGTCAATCTCAATCTCCCAATTTGTCCCTGGTAACCATAAGTTTGTTTTCTGTACATCTGTAACTCTATTTCTGTTTTGTAGGTAAGTTCATTTGTACCCTTTTTTTAGATTCCACATATAAGCAGT
Source organism: Orcinus orca (assembly GCF_937001465.1). Lineage (NCBI taxonomy): Eukaryota > Metazoa > Chordata > Mammalia > Artiodactyla > Delphinidae > Orcinus > Orcinus orca. Next base: position 68,990,370 of record NC_064574.1, on the reverse strand, counting down.
AGCGTATGATATTTGTCTTTCTGTGTCTGACTTGCTTCACCCAGCATGACAATCTCTAGATCCATCCATGTTGCTGCAAATGGCATTATTTCATTCTTTGTTATGGCTGAGTAACATTCCATTGTATATATGTACCACATCCTCTTTATCCATTCCTCTGTTGATGGACATTTAGGTTTCTTCCATGTCCTGGTTATTGTAAATAGTGCTGCAATGAACATTGGGGTGCATATATTTTTTTGAATTATGGTTTTCTCTGGATATATGCTCAGGAGTGGGATCGCTGGATCATAGGTAGCTCATTTTTGGTCTTTTAAGGAACCTCTGTACTGTTCCCCATAGTGGCTGTACCAATTTACATTCCCGCCAACAGTGTAGGAGGGTTCCCTTTTCGCCACACCCTCTCCAGCATTTACTGTTTGTAGATTTTTGATGATGGTCATTCTGACTGTTGTAAGGTGATACCTCTCTGTAGTTTTGATTTGCATTTCTCTAATAATTAGTGATGTTGAGCATCTTTTCATGTGCTTTTTTGGCCATCTGTATGTCTTCTTTGGAGAAATGTCTATTTAGATCTTCTGCCCATTTTTTGATTGGGTTTTCAGTTAGATAATATGTGGTTTTGGTATTAAGTTGCATGAGTTTTTATATATTTTGGATATTAACCCCTTATCAGATAGATGGTTTGAGAATGTTTTCTCCCATTCCATAGATCGTCTTTTCATTTGGTTGATTGTTTCTTTTGCTGTGCAGAGCTTTTTAGTTTGATGTAGTCGCACTTGTTTATTTTTGCCTATATTGCTTGTGCTTTTGCTGTCATATCCATAAAATCATGGCCAAGACCAATGTCAAGGGTGTTTTCCTCTCTGTTATCTTCTGGGAGTTTTATGGTTTCAGGTCTTGCATTTAAGTCTTTAATCTATTTTGGGTTAATTTTTATGAATGGTGTAAGATACAGGCCCAATTTCATTCTTTTGCATGTGAATATCCAGTTTTCCCAACACCATTTATTGAAGAGACTACCTTCTCACCACTGAGTATTTTTGCCCCCTTGTCAAATATTATTTGACCATATATGCATGAGTTTATTTCTGTGTTCTTCATTCTGTTCCACTGGTCCATGTGTCTGTCTACATGCAAGTACCATACTGTTTTGATTACTATAGCTTTGTAATATAGTTTGAAATCAGACCGTGAGATTCCTCCAGCTTTGTTCTTCTTTCTCAGGATTGCTTTGGCTATTCAGAGTCTTTTGTGGTTTCATACAAAAGTTAGGAATTTTTTTCTATTTCTATAAAATATGCCACTGGAATCTTGATAGGAATTGCATTGAATCTATAGATGGCTTCAGGTAGTACAAGTATTTTGACAATGTTAATTCTTCCAATCCATGAGCATGGGATATCTTTCCATCTATTTGCGTCTTCTTTAATTTCTTTCATCGATGTCTTATTGTTTTCAGTGTACAGATCTTTCGCTTGCTTAGTTAAACCTATTCATAATTATTTTATTGTTTTTGATGCTATTGTAAGTGGGATTACTTTCTTTACTTCTGTTTCAGATAATTCATCGTTAGTGTATAAAAACACAACTGCTTTCTGTATACTGATTTTTTATCCTGCAACTTTAATTAACTTGTTTATTAGTTCTAAGAGTTTTTTGGTGGAGTCTTTAGGATTTTCTGTATATAAGATCATATTATCAGAAAATAACAACAATTTTACTTCTTCCTTTCCTATGTGGATTTCTTTTATTTCTTTTTCTTGCCTAATTGCTCTATCTGGGACTTCCAGCACTATATTAAATAAGAGTAGTAAGAATGGGCAACCTTGTTTTGTTCAGGACCTTAGAGGAAAAGTTTTCAAACTTTCACCATTGAGTATGATATTAGCTCTGGGCTTGTCATATATGGCCTTTATTATATTGAGGTATGTTCTTTCTATACCCAATTAGCTACATGTTTTTTATCAAGAATCACTGTTGAATTTTGTCAAATGCTTTTCCTGCATCTCTTGAGATGATTATACAAATTTTATGCTTCATTCTATTAATGTGATATATCATATGTATTGATTTGCATATATTGAGCCATCCTTTCATCCCAGGGATAAATCCCACTTAATCATGGTGTATGATCATTTTAATGTGCTGTTGAATTTGGTTTGATAGTATTTTGAAAATTTTTGCATCTATATTCATCAGGGATATTGGCCTATAGATTTCTTTTCTTGTAGTAACCTTATCTGGCTTTGGTGTCAGGGTAACACTGTTCTCATAAAATGAGTTTAGAAGTGTTCCCTCCTCTTCAATTCTTTGGAAGAGTTTGAGAAGGAGTTGTGCCAATTCTTTTAATGTTTGGTAGAATTCATCAGTGAAACCACTGGTTCCTGGGCTTTTCTTTGTTGAAAGGTTTTTGATTACTGATTCAATCTCCTTACACATTACTGGTCTGTTCAGGTTTTCCACTTCTTCCTGATTCAGTCTTGGTAGGTTGTATGTTTCTAGGAATTTATCCATTTCTTCTAGGATGTCCAATTTGTTGGTCTATAATTGTTCATAGCAGACTCTTATGACCCTTTGTATTTCTGTGGTATCAGTTATGATAGTTATAATGTGTCTTCTTTCATTTGTAATTCTATTTATTGGGTCCTCTCTGTCTCTGTCTTTCTGTCTGTCTGTCTCTCTTTTTTGTTAGTCCAGGCAAGGTTTGTCAATTTTATTCATCTTTTCAAAGAACCAACTCATAGTTTTGTTAATCTCTTCCACTGTTCTCCTATTTTCTAGTTTATTTATTTTTGTTCTAATCTTTATTAGTTCCTTCTTTCTGTTAGCTTTTGGTTTAGTGTATTCTTCTTTTTCTAGTTCCCTGGGTTGTAAAGTTGTAATTGGGCAAGTCTGCAGGCTGGGGTCCACAGTCACTCCTGGTTGTGTTAGGGGACCAAAACTGACCAAAACTGCCTGCCCTGGCCAGGCCCAATAGTAACCACTTGCACGAACTATCTTACAAGAGGAGGTCCTCGTAAGGAACACAGAACTAACAAGCTACCACCAACCGGAAGAATATGGGAAAGGTAAAAAGGAGAGAGGAGACACCAGTTCATATGTCCTACCAACCTCCCATAATCCTTCTCACTGGAATCCATCTTGTCTGAGAGATGCATGTACCACCAGGAAGGACCCTAAGTCAGAATAATTGGCCAGAAACAACCTGGAAACTAACCGCATTACCATAAAACCTGAGACTGCGAGCCACATGGCAGAGCAGTTCTCCTGGGTTCCCTTACCCTGCTGCTCTCCACCCAGGCGCCCCTTCCCAATAAAGTCTCTTGCCTTGTCAGCATGTGTGTCTCCTCAGACTATTCATTTCTGAGTGTTAGACAAGAGCTCACTCTTGGGCACTGGAAGGGGTCCCCCCTTCCTGCAGCAGATGGATGGGGGCTCCAACAGGATGGTGTCACTGGCTTGACACTGTGTTCAGGCAGGGCTGCAGGCAGAGTTTTGCAGTCAGACAAGACCACGGGCTGTGTTCTGCAATCAGGCAGGGCAACAAACCATGCCTCAAAGTTAGGCAGGACCGTAACCTGGGCTTCATGACCAGGTAGGTAGGCAGTTAGCTATGCTCCACTGTTGTACAAAGTGACTGGCTGGGATCTCTGGTTCGGAGGGTCCTCTAGCTGTATACTGCATTTGGCCAGGCAGTGTTGCTGTTCGGGCTTCCTCACTGGGATTGGATCAGGTCACTGGCTGGGCTCCCTATGTGGGCAAGGCTGCAGTCTGTGTTCAGCAATCAGGCAGAATTATAGGCTAAGCTTCACTGTGGGGCAGGGCTGTAGACTGAGCCGTGCAACTGAGTAGTACTGTAGGCTGGGATCCAAGTTTTCCCAGAATCACTCTTCAGGGTCCCTGGTTATACAGGACTAGAGACTATACTTAACAGTTGGGCAGGGCTTCTGTCATGGATTTCTGCCCAAGCATGGCTGTAGGGTGCTATCTGAGTTATCTATGGCTGCCTGGGTTATCTGGCTAGGCTTCCTGGTTGGGTGGGGCTGGAAGCTAGACTGAGCAGTTGGGCAAGGCTTCAAATTTGCTTCCTTGTCAGGGTGGAGCCATAGGAGGGCTCCACAGCCAGTATAGCTCATTGGCTGGGGACTCAAATCAGATAGAACTGCCAAATGAGCTCACTGGCCAGAAATGGTCACCAGCTTGGTTCTGCAGATGAGCAGAGCTACTGTTCAGGATCTCTGCTCAGGCTCTGCTGCAAGCACGAATATGGTCCACCAAGTTCTGAACACTGACTTCTATTAAGTCTTGTCTCCCTTCTCTGTTTCTGTCTGATCCCTGGTAGTTAAACGCTGCAGATTTCCCTGTGATCCCCATGAGGCAAGACCCAAGTGGGCCACCTGAGAAGTGCCCCACAATGCTGAGGGAGCTGGATGTCCACTGTGGACTCTCTTTTTCCCAGTGGAGAATTCATAGGCCCAGAGGGACCCTTTTGGTGTGGCATTGTGCTGGCCTGGGAGAGGAGCAGTGTGGTCAGAGTGTAGCCACTCCTCTTACTTTCAGCTCCTTCTGTATCTTTATGATCTAGGAGTCCTTCAGACACACCTCCACTTCTAGGATTTTCACAGTGGTATCTTGTGTATGGATCTTCTTGTGAAAGGGACTGAAGTCAAGAACTGACCTATATTGCCATCTTGATGAAGTCACTTACACATTGTGTTTAAATACATTATTTCAGTAAACCTATGTGACAACTGGGATTACTGTCCTCTTTTTCAGATGATGACACCGAGATAGTGGAGAATAATAACACTTGCTCAAATCACATAAAAGTAGTAAGTAAAGGACTGGATAGGCAAGCCAGCATTGAATACAACGTACACAACCTCTTCATTCATTTATTTATTCAACGTCTATTGAGTTATCCCTCAGGTTTGAAAGTGAAAATTGAGTTCAATTTTCTTCTCACTTAGGGTCACCTTTTCCAGTCAGAAAATTGAATTTCTTATACGTGATTGAAGAGACCTCTCAAAGAAGCAAGAATACAATTTATTCATTTTAGATTATTAAGCACCTGCTGTATGCTGAGAAATATGCTATTATATATGCCATGGTACAAGTGCTATGAGGGAAAAAATGAGTCACCATACCAACCTAGAGGGATCAGGAAAACATCCATGGAAAATGATATCTGAGTTGCGATGTGAATGATAAGTAGATATTAACCAGGCAGTAGTTTTCAGGCAAAGGAAAGCATGTGCAACAGAGAAGTGTGGTGTGTAGAAGAAGTGGAAAGAATCCCTGGAATGCCAGATTACAGAGAGGAATGCAGAAAGTCAAGCGAGAGATGAAAGGGAGGGGAAGAATATTGCAGATTTGCTGCATAAGTTATGTCAGGGATTTCTAACTTTATTTGAAATGCCTGAGGAGTCATTCAGAGATTTTTAACACTGAGGTCACCAAATCAGGTTACTGATTGACTTACTGATAATTTAGGAATATCACTGTGGCTGGCCTGAGGATGGCTAGACTAGAGTAGGGGAAAGAATAGAAATAGTAAGACCAGTTAGCGTTATTTTCCACAATCCAGGTGAGAGCTGGTGGTGGCCTGTAAGTGGCAGTGATCATGACAAAAAAAAATGGATGGATTCCTGAGATATTTAGGAGAGAGCATTAACAGTGCTTAGCAAACTAATGAGTTAAACTGTTCATATTCTCATCTCTGCTACTGTCTCAATAGTTGCATTGGGCAAATGAGTAGAGCTCAGCCCTGCCAGATCTGAATTTGGAGAGCTACCAGAAGACAGGTGTTGGGGTCAGTTCTGAGGATCCTTCAAAAAGGTGAGTTTTGACTGTTGAGCATCTTTCCCATAAACATACTGACAAGTCTCCTAGAAAAGGGGCCAGTGGAAAAAGTGTATAATGGGGATCAAGGTATCCTTGGGGATGACAGTTGACATATCAGCACTGTTGTAGCAGTGGGGCCAGCACTGGCCCACAGCAAACTCTTTGAGTCTGGAATTGGCTAAATTGGATGCCTGACAGCTTCAAACTCAGAAGCAGAGCCTGCATCTCAAACAGAAGAGGGGGAATTGTCTAAATGCTTCAATTTTTGTAATTGAAGCAACTGCACATCATTTTACATGCCAGCTTGCTGACAGGATAACCAGTTTGAGCTGAGTGTGGGAATTCAATTATATATCTTCTGTTTGCATCTTTGAAAGAAAACCACCTGACTGGCCTGTCAAACATCCAGCATGTTTGCCTGTTGGAAATTGTTATCTCTTCCTGACACAGGAAATGTCTCTGCAGAAGAGAAACCTATTATATTTTACAAAGCTAGCATAAACCTATCACAAAACTTGACAAAGAAAGCGTAGAAAAAGAAAACCACAGACCAATTTTATCTATGAATATAAATGCAAAATTCCTAAATAAAATACAAGCATATGAAATATGGCAGTGTAACACTAGAGGCTTTTCCATTAAAAACTGAAACAAGGCAGTATGTCCACTATGACCTTAATTATTTAACATTACTCTGAAATGTCTGGCCAATGCAATAAGACAAGAAACATAAATAAATAAAGTATATAATTGTTGAAAAGGAAGTAGCAACATTTCTCATTATTTTCATATATCTACCTAGAAAATCCAAGCAAATGAACTGAAAAAAAATCTTAGCACTCATAAGAGTTAATTAATTCCTCATCTAGGCATTTAATCTGAAGAAATAGTCAGAGAGCAGAGCTTTATAATAGAGTCTCCTTCCAGCATTATTTTTATAAGCGCATGATCAAATATATTATTTTGGATGCAGATGATGAAATATGCAACCACTGAAACTTATACTTTGAAGAATATTTAATAACAGGGGGAAATGCTCACACATCATGAGAATAAGAATAAAATACAAGTCTAAATACAATGTGATTCCTCTTTTGTAAAATAAGTAAATATGTATATATATATATTTGCATAGAAAATATACTGGAAGGATGGAATATAGAAATGGTATCACAGTTATCACTGGGTAGGAGTTTTTCAACTTTTATAGAATTTACATGAATCAGTCTCACAAATTACACTATATATATACTATAAAATACACTATTACAAAATTAGGGGATTAGGTCAGATGACGTCAAAGATCCCTGCCAATCTGTTTCTGGCATAAATATGACAATTTTCTATGAAAATTTGACACTTTAAAATGGAAAAGGATCTGTGATCTTATTATCCCCTGTCAATCTGTGTCAAGCTGTCACACAATAACAGCAACTAACTTCTCTCAGAGATTCTGGAGAGCTGGCCTTCCTGGACACAGACTCTAACCTTCAACCTTATTATCCACAAAGACTTTTCTTTCCTAGCCCAAGCTGGAGCCCAATTTGTTACCCAACTCATTGTTTGCCATATTTGCTGTCTTCCGTGGGCCCCTCTCACCAACACTTATCAAAACCACATAGCATGACCCCATCTGAGATGAGCTTTCCAGGTTGGCTTATCCGCCAGCATCACTATATAGAGAACCACTTGGATTCCCAACTCAAGACCTTCCCCTGGGACATCCACCAAATGTAGGGTTCTATATTTACATGGGACCTCCTTTGATAGATTCCTTATCTGAATTTTTCTTTGTAGTGGACCACAGCAGACCCAACATAGACATCAACCTAGCCAACCAATACTAGGGCTTTAGTCCAAAAGATCTACTCTAGTAGAAATATTTTACCTACTGAAGGTGGCCTGGAGTAGGAAGCCCTTGGGTATTTACTGAGCCCAGTAACTTTAGAGAAAACTGAGAGTCAAATCTAGAGATAGTAGCTGTGAATGTCCCATCCACAGAATAACAGCAAAACCATCAAGGATATGGAAGAGTCAGAAATTATGCAGAGAAGCCAGGACACAGCTACAAAGTCTTTGCGAGAGCCAAGACTCAACTTCAGTCATTAGCTGTGGACATGTTGTGATGGATTGAAACAAAAGACATGGGAACACAAACTCAAATGCCCTTAGAGTCCTGGCAGTAATCTAAAAGAGTGAAGCAGGCCAGCTGGAGAATACATGCCTCATTCAAAGAGGGGCAGCCACTGTGTGGGAATGTTGACCCATTGCTACCCAATCTGTTCATTTTTTTTTTTTAATAAAAGCTAGGCCTCCAAATTTCTGTGTGAAATGCTTCAATTTTTAAATGTTGCCAACTAATGTTTTGAATGTTATATAAGTCAAACAAAACACATTTGCAGACTTGATCAGGTCAAAGGAGCACAATTCATGATTTCTGACTAAAAGGTACAAAGTTGGAAGGGGGTTAGGACTTGATTTTTATAACATTGGCTTATCTTCAACGTTCCTCAACTAAGAAGCTTTCCTTTATAGGAGTGTGAGAAAGGAGGAATTATGCTTTCATTTGCTCCGAATAATGATCTATCATGCTCCAGGCTGTTGCAAGGTGGAAACTGTCACCCACACAGCCTGAGCCCCACCTATTCCCCCTGTACCTAGACATCTGGTCAGTTCCCAAGGATTGAATATGCATGCCTAGGGAAACCAATTTTGAGGGAGTTAGAGGTACAACAGTAGTGACTACAGAAATCGGAATGCTATCACACTTCCAATAGGGTCTGACCCATTGATAGCTTCTATGATCTGTTTCTACCCACAGAATATTTCTGAAACTAACAGTATGGGTTTTTTTTTCCCACACCAACAACCAATTTTCCAACTCTCAAGACACCAGCTGGGTGTCCTAGAATTTAATTCAACTGTGACACTAACCACCTGGAATTAGCATCAGTTAAGGGCCCACAAGTTAAGGGCTCAGCCTCAAAGACTGCCCCCACTTCAGATGCTAGTTGCACCAGGACTTTTGATGAACTGGGTATAAATTCAGGGAGTTCCCCCAACCCCATCTCCAGGTTCAATAATTTTCTAAAACAGCTCCCAGAACTCAGGAAAGCACTTTTCTTACATTTACTACTTTATTACAAAGGATATAGCTGTAGAGCCAAATGAACAGAGTATACAGAGCAAGGTCTGGAAGGGTCCTGAGAGCAGGATCTTCTGTCCCATGAAGTTGAGGTGCACCACCTTCCCAGCACTTAGGCGCATTCTAACCAACTCTGAAGCTCTCCGAACCCCACAGTTTAGAATTTTTTAATGGAGGTTTCACTACATAGGCATGATTGATTAGATGATTAACCATTGGTGATTAACTCAATCTCCAGCCCCCTCCCCTCCTTGGAGGTTTTCTAACCACGCTTTGGTCTTTCTGGCCACTAGCCCCCAATCCTGTAGCTATCTAGGAACCCCAGCCACCAGTCATCTGATTAGCATACAAAAGGACACTCTTATCACAATGGAGACTCCAAGGGTCTTAGAAGCTCTTGAGTCAGAAAGACCAAATATTTATAATAAAACATGCTCCTATCATCCCCTATCACTTGGAGGTTTTAGGAACTCTGTACCAGGAACTGGGGACAAAAACCAAATAGATGTTTCTTATTACATCACAATATCACTAGAGCTAATCTGTTGGACTAGCTCTAATTGATCATTGTCTATTAATATGGATCTCCAGAGAGTGTAAACTGATTCAAGTTAGAGAGACAGATGGTTGGATGTCCTCATTGAGAACTGTGGGTTTGTCAACTTTTAAAATTCCCTGCCTAACCCAAGGTTTCAAATGTGCATTGCCCAATGCTTGCTCCATAATTTATTTCAGAGACCTTCTGATCTTTTCTTGGAAGCTTAAGAAGTACAAAGCATATATCTCTATGTTGTTGGCATGGGTAACCTAAAAAAATACATATTTCACCTGACAACATTTCCTCCAAAAAAGGAAACAAAAGTCAGGATATGATCAAAGAAATCATCAATTTCTCCAAAACTAAAGGACTTGAATTTCCAGATTAAAATACCCTTCTGGTGCCCAGCACAAGGAATGAAGACTCACATCAAAGCATATTTTGATGGCATTTCAGAATAACAGATAAAGAGAAGATCCTTCCAGGAGGAAAAATAGGTTGTATATTAAGATATGAAAATTACAATGACATCTGGAACCCAGAATACCCTAGAGAAATACTTTTAAAGCCTGAGGAGAAATAATTTCTAACCTACAATTTCTAGCTAAACTAGAAATTTATTTGTGAAAGTAAAGTCAGTTTTAAATATTCAGGATCTCAAAAAAATTTACCTTCATTTCACATATTCTCAGAAGCTACTAAAGAAAATACACCAAGGAAAACGAAGACATAAAACTCACAAAAAAGGTGACGCAACAGAAAACATCAAGGAAGTTTCCAGAATGGTGGTGAAGATTCAGGATAACATCTGTACAGATGGCCTAAGGAGTGACAATCAAAACCGGAGTAGGAGGATGGAAAGTTCCAGGGGTCACAAACACACAAGAGTCTGGAGGCTTATCTAACACAGTTGATGACACTAAGTGAGTTTTGAGAATTTGTTGAATAATTTGGAAAGAAAAACTAAGCAAATAAATCAAAAAAGAGGCAACTATTAACTCCTGGAAAAATAAAAAGTAAGGAACTATAATCACAGGACCACCTTATGGTCCATCAGAAAACAGTATTTTCATAATCATAATAATGTAAAAACTATTTAACATAAAATTTTGATATAACCATATTGAGAGAGTGAGGGAAGGGGAAGAGGAAGGCAATAAGGCAGGGATTGGAGTGGTGTAAGAAAGCTAAATTCTCATGTTCCATAGTGGAAAGCCAAAGCTTATTTTTTTAAATTAAGATTCTTTAAAAATCAAGAAATGGCAGCTTAGGTGTATAATTTACAAATATGAAGGTACAAATTAGAAAACCTGAGAGTTTAAAGTAATTGCCTCTCATAAACTAGTCTCAAAGGTGAGGTAAAACTGAGCAGTAACTGCAGTTCTTTGTTAAAATACGTGACTTTTTAAATTATGCATGTGTATTGCATTGATAAAAAATTTTTAATTAAGTTTTAAAAGATATTTGAAAAAGGAATATAGTCTTTCTTACATTATGATTTTCAATTATTACCTAAAAACCATCGCTACTGGTAGCAAATATCCCACAGTTTATTCCAACATTGTCAAGACCCCTGAAGCCCTAGGTCTATCACTAACCTTCCTGCCTTTCTGCCTTTCACTGACATGCTCATAATAAACAGCTTCCTTCTAAAACTATCCCTCCTTCATCTGGGAAGGAATTAAGGGAGGGATGTTGGAAGAGAAATGCAAAATAGGACCAGCTAGGCAAGATAACAAGAATGCTGATTTAACTTTAAAAACAGCCAAGCCAAGGGATGTGTATAAAACTGTGGCAGAGATTGCTAGTTGCCAAAAAGTATCCATTCTTCCCTCCTTTAGCAATAGAACTTGATTTTTTTAAGTTAATTAATTTTTTTTACTGAAGTATAGTTGATTTACAATGTTGTGTTAATTTCTGCCGTACAGCAAAGTAGCTCAGTTATACACATATATACATTCTTTTTCATATTCTTTTCCATTATGATTTATCCCAGGATATTGAATATAGTTCCCTGTGCTATACAGTAAGACCTTGTTATTTATCCATTTTATATGTAATAGTTTGCATCTTCTAATCCCAAATTCCTAATCCCTCCCTCCCCCACTCTCCCTCCCCCTTTGTGACCACAAGTCTGTTCTCTATGTCTGTGAGTCTGTTTGTTTTGTAGATAGGTTTATTTGTGCCATATTTTAGATTCCATATATAAGTTATATCATATGGTGTATGTCTTTCTCTTTCTGACTTACTTCACTTAGTATGTGTATGATCAGGCCACTCAACATGGTTGCTCTCTTGCTCTCTGTACATCCTGTGCCCAACCAGTGCCTGCTTCACCTATATCTTATGCAGCTAGAGACTGTTCTTATCAAAGGGGCAGTGAGGGATGTGCCCCTCTCCTGGTTTCCCTGGTAACTAATGAGCCCACCTGACGTTAACGACTCCTATAACTGGCAATCTCCCCACACCCCGCCAGGAGTGAAGTCTGCCACCATATCCTGCCTGCAGTGCCTGCACTGGGATGTCCCTCCAGGACCTTGCATCATACGCATAAGACACCCCAACCATTAAATCATTGATGTCTCTGTTGCTGACTCCAGGCTCTTTCTTCAGTCTTGAAGCTGGGCAGCACAGGCCTTGTAGGCCTGTGGGGTACAGCCCACCAGTATGATAATCTCTAGTTGCAACCATGTTCCTACAAATGGCATTATTTCACAGAACTCTATTTTATTTGGAGTGGCAATGCATTCTTTTTTTTTTTTTTTTTTTTTAGCTGCGTCGGGTCTTAGTTGCAGCACGTGGGGTCTTCTTTGAGGTGTATGGACTCTTTCATTGCAGTACACGGGCTCCTCTCTAGTTGTGGCATGCAGGGTTTTTTCTCTCTCTAGTTGTGGCGTGCAGTCTCCAGGGTGCATGAGCTCTGTAATTGTGGTGCGCAGGTTCCAGAGTGCATGGGCTCTGTAGTTTGTGGCACGCAGGCTCTCTCGCTGAGGTGCGTGAGCTCAGTAGCTGTGGCCATGGGCTTAGTTCCCACGTGGCATGTGGGATCTTAGTTCCCTGACCAGGGATGGAACGCACATCTCCTGTATTGTAAGGTGGATTCTTTACTGCTGGACCACCAGGGAAGTCGCAGCAATGCATTCTTAAAGGACTACTTTGCCCCGCCTCCCTTGAGGCTAGATGTGACCATATGATTGCATTCTAGTCAACGAAATGTAAATGGAAGTGTGGGTTGGATTTCCAGGAAGGCTGCTTAGAGGAAGCTGACTCAGATGGGCCATCCACGCATTTGTCTTCCTTTTTCTCCTTCTTCCTGGCTAGTGATGATTAGAGCTCCAGCAGGCATCTTTGACCATGAGATGCCCTTGATAATAAAAGCCACACACTGGAATGGCTTATATGTACCAGACAGATAAAAGGAGCTGGATCAATAATGAAGATGCCTCTCCAGACTTGAGTGTTGGCCTCCTGACTTCTTTTACATGGGAGAGAAATTAACTTCTCTTTTTAAATCAGTTTTAATTTTAGTTTCCTGATACATGCAGCCAAACCTAATCTTAACCGATAGAGAAATTATATAAAGCGTATGTTTAATTCTGCTATAAATATCTCCAAAGGGACTGTATTCCTTTAAAAATTGTATTTCTAAATAAATCTTTCTGGGAGACTCCTAATATGTGAACTCAAGCTGGCTGCTAAGGAAAACTATCACAGAAATATACAATGTATCAACAATCTCTTCTGTGAACACTAAGTTCATTGGAAAAGGTGATTGAAGTAGGGGAAAAAAACTGAGGCAAGTAAATAAAGCAGGGGGAAAATTCTCTTCCCATGTGTAAAAGAGAGGAAATAAGCTTTTGACATCGTAGGGAGGAAGAAATGCTGTGTTCTGCATAAGGAGGGGCTCCTGTATTTTTCTTTCTCCTGGAAGCTTTGATCTTAAGGTCTCTGAAAAGAGATTAGAGAAGGAAAGACGGATAGTGAAAGTGTCAAGGATCTGCTGACTGAGCAAGGAAGTTTCAGGCAGTTAGAGAGGGAAATCTCACTACTGTGCTCAAAGCTGTGAAGACCTGAGAAGAAGAAGAAGAAAAAGAAAAAAACCAAACACCTGGGAAGGGAGCCGATGAAGGCTATTGGGAGCCTTTGGTAACTATATTGCCTGTTTGATGGAAATCTGAGTTAGTCTTGGGAGGCCTGGACACCAAGTAAGGATTCATAGTGAATTATAATGCTAGCTTCTCTGTCAGGATTGCCCTATTACTCAGATCAAATGAACATAGCTCACTATCATCACCTAGTGGAAATATACCTAAATTACAGGAACAAAACTGGTGGAGAGGTTTAATTTACACAGTACATTTCTTTCACTGCTCTCAGTTAATGTGCTGTGTTCAACATGGCAACCAAGTTCAGCTATTGCCTATCCGGATAACAATATTCATTTTGTTTAAAGTTATGTTTATTGTTGTTATATGTATGACACAATTATAGCTTACAAAGAGCTTTTGTACACATTATCTTATGCAATTAGCACAGCATACCTGTAAAGTTATCAGGAAGGTAAGATGCAGAAGGTTAAATGATAAGCTAAAATCTCACTTAAAAGGATACATCTTGTGTTTTTAACTTTGGACATATAATTTAGTGCTCACTCCCACTAGTTGATGCTGAGTCAGAACTAAATATGGAGGATTGTGATTTTATGTTTCATTGATCAGGAATTAGCTTTCCTCCAAAATGATGTGTAGAGATGAACCAGGAGAGAAAATAAACCCCATCAGAGGTGACTTCCTTGGGATGTTAGTGATAATAAAGCATAGGCTTCATTACTGACAGATTAGGTTTGTCTGAGAAAAGCAAAAGTCATATTTCTGTCTGCTGTTCCTCTGCTGGAGCAAGTCCACAATACTGGTTAAATCTTCAGTCTATCCTTTGGTCATTTAGTTTAAGAATATTATTTTTATAAAAATGAGAACTATCTTGTCCATCACTGCTCACAGAAGAACTGCTGAAAGTTCTAGTCATTTCAAAATCATTTGTCTACTTTTTCAACCCTCATCCAAGTCAAATGTATCATGAATTCTGGCAGCTGGAAGCAATCTCAGAAGGACTGACCATCAGGATTTGATTCAGAGCAAGTTACATATGTCAGCACCATAGTTTATAAAGTATCTTCATGTGCCCTATGTACTTTATTTATTTATTTATTTATTTTTTGCTGTACGCGGGCCCCTCACTGCTGCGGCCTCTCCCGCCGCGGAGCACAGGCTCCAGACGCGCAGGCCCAGTGGCCACGGCTCACAGGCCCAGCCGCCCCGCAGCACGCGGGATCTTCCCGGACTGGGACACAAACCCACTCCCCCCGCATCGGCAGGCGGACTCCCAACCACTGCGCCACCAGGGAAGCCTGCTCTATGCACTTTGAGCCTTAAAATAATCCAGCATCACAGCCATTAACATTATCCTCAATCTGTATCTAAGAAAACCAAAGCTGAGAGAGTTAATTGTCTTAAAACAGAAAGTAATGGAGCTGGAAATTAAACCCAGGCAGATTTTTTACCCCAAACTGCAAGCTTATTCTACAACACTACATTGAATTAAAATGTCTAACTAGTCTCTGTATAAAATCAGTTAGAGCAGATTGATTAACCACAATGAAGAAGAGAAGGAATACTTTTTATTTACTCACATTATATAAACTATATCAGAGATTTACAAAATGAATACTTAAAGGCTTGAATCACCACAAAATACATAGAATTACTATTCTTACTATATAAAGAGCTTTTAAAAATCAAGAAAACATTCTAATTCCGTAATATAAAAAAGCAAAGATCATGAATAGGTAATTTGTGTAAGAAAAATTTAAATAAATATGAATATTCAACAGCACTGATCATCAAAGACATTTTAGGGACATGTAGTCATCTTTCACCTTTAGAGTCTAACTACTAACTGAGGAATTGGCCAAGGTCTATAAAACCAGCAGGTACTCAGCATGGGAAGGTGTAAATCCTCCCATGAACTATCAGTGGGAGTGTAAGTTGACACACTGATTCTGGAAGTATGAAATATTCTGGAAATATGTGGTAATATAGGCCAAAAGAGTCCAAAAACGTTCATACCAAGGAGCTTGGGATTAATATTAGCAGCCCTAATCAAACTTCTCAGTAAATTTTGAAAACTCCCAGTACACCACAAACTAGGATTGACAATTAAGTTACTATCATTGTAAGGGAAAACTAGCCAATAAGTATTAGACCCACAAATCTGGATTTAAAATCACAGTGGTGGACCAACTGTCCTAAGCTGACAACAGAGTCTCCAAGCTGTAACTGACAATTAAATGTGGACATTTGGAAAGAATGGGAAGACTGCTGGCACACAATTGAGAAGACAAAGCACTGAGTTGTCTCATTAAATCCTATTAGGAAAGGGTTACATCTGGAAAATACTTAGACAATCTTTACCATGAAGATTCTAAAAATATAAATATTAAAATGGATGGGGGTGAAAGCCCATTCTTAGCACATTTATACATGTTCTACACCTTATGATCATGAATTGCATACTGGCTAGTTTATTAGAAGTTCCCTAAGACATCATGATTTCAAAGGTTGTTGTCTTCTTCCAAATGTAACCCCGAATCCTGAGACTATACATAGGTCTACCTTGGGAAATTTTTTTGTTGTAATGTTTATTATGTGAAAAGTTTATTCACCCAGAAGTTGCAATGTAATATCAGCATTATAATAATAGACTCACTCTCTATGACCTCATTGACTTTACTTGTAACATCATTTGTTTTAAGTGGCTTAACGTGACTTACGAATCAGAAAACATCAAGACATATGTGTTTACTTCCTTCCATAGACCTAGTGGAAGGGAGGGAGGGAATTCTAGCAGTTTTATTTCTAGAAAAGTCAGGTAAATTTAAGTTTTATCCATATATTATAAGAGGTATGGAAGATTTCTGAGAAGAATTTACTGCCATTATCAGAAGAAATTTTGGAGAATGGCCACCAACTTCTAAGTGGCCAGGAAGGCAGGGCTATGGCTACACAAACACCTCAAGTGTAGTCAGTCATGCAGGGTATAGGCTGCCAAAGCACAAGTAACTCACCAATCTTTGCAAATGTAAAGCTGAAGCCAATCACACCTGTGTGTTTCACATATGGCATTGACACCCAAGTTCAAACCACTGTATTATAACCAAGGTAAGCTTCAACTTCCTCAGGAGACACTCTTATGACTAAAGGAATAAAGTTCTGTCCCACTGTGGAATTTGCTTTGGGGTGTCCTAGGTATTCCTTACCAAAATACCTCAACATTTACATGGTTACATTAGAAGTCCCTAGGTAAATCTAATATGATGCTGCTCACCACCTTAACCACAATTTATTAGTTCACATCTGAGTACTTGACCCAACTGTGTCAATCAGAATATTTCCTCTTGGAAATTGGAAATAGGATTAAGACTCCCATCTCTGATGACTGCTCTCTAAATGGAGAAGACCGACTGGCAGTGATTATTTCCAATCCTATATGTGTTGTCTGCTGTTGTGTAAAATATTACCCCAAAACTTAGTTTCTAGGAATCAAGAATTCAGAAGGGGCTTAGCTGTATGGTTCTGGCTCAGAGTGTCTCCTGAGGTTACAGTCAGGATGTCGACTGGATCTGCAGCATCTGAAGGTTTGACTGGGGCTGAAGAATCCACTTCCAAGATGACTCACTCACATGCATGTTGGTGGGAGGCCTCAGTTCCTTACCACATGGACCTCGCCACAGGGCTATTGACATGACATGAAATGACATGATGTCCTCAGAACAAGTGATCCAGGAGAGAGAGCAGCGAGGAAGACACAATACCTTTTTGGTCCTAGACTCAGCAGTTACAAACCGTCATTCTGCCACATTCTGTTCATTCAAAGCAAGCCACTAAGTCCAGCCCACACACAAGGGGAGGGGGATTAGGGTCCACCTTTTGAGGAAAGAATTATGAAAGGATTGGAGGGCATATCTTCAAAACCCCCACAGAAGTATATATGCAGAGAGAAACAGAAGTGAGTAAATGAGAGAGAAGTCCGCTGGGTTTCCTGACTATAGCTCATTTCTGAGACCAGCTGCACTTGGGTTTTATAAAACACCACTGTTTTTTTGTGGTTTTTTTTGCGGTACGCGGGCCTCTCACTGTTGTGGCCTCTCCCGTTGCGGAGCACAGGCTCCGGACGCGCAGGCTCAGCAGCCATGGCTCATGGGCCCAGCCGCTCTGTGGCACGTGGGATCTTCCCGGACCGGGGCACGAACCCGTGTCCCCTGCATCGGCAGGCGGACTCTCAACCACTGTGCCACCAGGAAAGCCCACCACTGTATTTTTAAAGACAGATTTTCTTCCTTAAGTTATCTTGAGTTGGTTTTAATTACTTTTCAACCAACACAATCATACTCACTACATGGATTCCTCCAATTAAAAACTTTGATTCTTCTGATGATTCTGCTTCAGCTACTTTGCTCACTCACCCAGAGACCTGGGCACTGATTTTTCACAATGGAAAACCCCAAAGTCTTTTATCACTCTCCTAGATGATCCCACCTACCAAAAACTGAAATAACTATGGGTGCCCTTCTTCCAGTCCTGCCCCTGCCCTGTTCTGGATGCTGCCTAGTACTATAAGAAGAGAGAGAAGATAAAACAAGAAACCAGAATGGAAGATTCTCCAGAGCACGTTTGGTCTGGACAGTAAGTATATGGGATTTCTCTTTTTTTTTAATTTGTATTGGAGTACAGTTGATTTACAATGTTGTATTAGTTTCAGGTGTACGGCAAAGTGAATTATCCACTCCTTTTTAGATTCTTTTCCCATATAGGTCATTACAGAGTAATGAGAAGAGTTCCCTCTTCTATACAGTAGGTCCTTATTAGTTATCTATTTTATACATAGTAGTGTGTATATGTCCATCCCAATCTCCCAATTTATCCCTGTCCCCTTTTCCCCCCTGTAACCAACAGTTTGTTTTTTACATCTGTGACTCTATTTCTGTTAAGTCAATAAGTTCATTTGTACCATTTTTTTGGATTCCACATGTAAGTGATACATATGATATTTGTCTTTCTCTGTCTGACTTACTTCACTCAGTATGACAATCTCTAGGTCCATCCATGTTGCTGCAAATGGCATTATTTCATTCTTCTTTATGGCTGAGTAATATTCCATTGAGTATACAGGATTTCTGAGAAGGACATCTGCCTGAAAGTTTGAGTTCAAAGTCAACTGCTACTGAAGCCAACAAAAAAATTAATGTCTAATGAATGACCTTAGTCTTTTGCTACAAGTTTCTCTCTTTACCCAGCCTCAACTATCTGGGCAATACTTCATAAAATACATTGCCCAGGAAAAGAAGGGGGTCTCCAAAATCTCCAACCAGAAAAAAATGATTAAAAAAATAGCAGTACATAACTGATATAAGAGCAAACCCTCCCCTATTACTTACCTGTCAAGGGGTTATAGGCCCTGTGGTGACAGATGAAGTAAATTGGAGATTAAGGCTTTGTTAGTGCTTGTTTTGTACTGCCCAAGGCAGAGAGATGTTTCTGGTGGGTGCCGGGATTTTGGTGACTGGGGAGGTCCAGTACAGGATGGATTGGGAAAAACATCACACTCTTTCAAAGTGATTGAGAAATATTTCTCAAGACGGAAGGAAAGAAAAGGAACCAATATTCATAGATACCCTCTGTTGTGGTTGGCACTTTGCTAAGTACTTTTACAATTGCCCACAGACTTAGAGTGTGTATTCATAGTAGATCCTGGGGAGCACAACCAAGATCTCTTCAAAGCCAGTCAGCCCAGCTGGGAATACAGGCTAGTGGAGGCTCACAGCTGTACCTCTTGCTAGAAGCTGCCCTAAGTTATAGGGAACTACATCACCCAATGTTATACACCATCCCAGGGGATGACATTGGGCTGATGATTGTTTGGATCAAGCGTTCAAAGGCTCAGCACCTCTCTCTCAATTTGGGACTCTGAAGGCTGTCCCAGCTCAAGTTCTCGTCCGAGTTCCAGAGGCCTCAGTTGCTACCATATTGTAGGTCAGCTTACCCCTCTGCCCACTTTCTTAAAAGTGTATCTCCCCAGTAAACCTCTGCTTGCAACTTTCCATCTCAGAGTTTTCTTCCAAGGATCCAACCTAAAGCAGTACTATTATCTCCATTATCCAGATGACAAAGCTGAACTTCAGAGAGCTTTATTGACATGACTGTGGTCTTATAGCTAATGCTGGAGTTCTGATTTGACCTGAGACTGTCTTATTCTAAAGTCATATTGTGGGCTTCCCTGGTGGCGCAGTAGTTGGGAATCCACCTGCCAATGGAGGGGACATGGGTTCGAGCCCTGGTCCGGGAAGATCCCACGTGCCACGGAGCAACTAAGTCCGTGTGCCACAACTACTGAGCCTGTGCTCTAGAGTCCGTGAGCCACAACTACTGAGCCCACGTGCCACAACTACTGAAGTCCATGCGCCTAGAGCCCATGCTCCGCAACAAGAGAAGGCACTGCAATGAGGAGCCCGTGCGCCCACTCGCCGCGACTAGAGGAAGCCCGCGCGCAGCAACGAAGACCCAATGCAGCCAAAAATAAATAAATAAAATAAAATAAATAAAATAAATTCTACACATATATCATTGTAACAATATATAAAAAAATAATAATAAAGTCATATTGTTCCCAGATGGAATTTCCACCAATCATACATTTAATATCTTTTTCCGTTTTTCAGCTACTTTAGTGCCTGGAAGGGCATCCTAAAGATTTTACCTGAAAATTCTTACCATTTGCAACGGTTTGCCTACCTCATTGCAATAGTTAGTACAAATTTGGTTTGTGTATTAGTCTTAGTGTGTCTAGACAATGTGAACCTGTCTCTAACGGAATCCCATTTTAGGGGAATGGATAAAGCAGTTTGTCACTTTGAGGTCTTGCTTGAGAATTTGCCCACCACTACTGTAGCTGCCCCAGCTTTCTATGTCATTTTGCTTAGTACACTATATGTGCCGCAGCTTTTCCAGCAAGACCAAAGCAAACCTCTGTGTTCTCAATTGCAGTAAGTTATCTCTGGGTACCCTAGGTAAACTAAGAAGGAGCAGCTCCAAAGCCGAAGAGGGAGACATGTGAAGAGGAATGTCCAGCTTCAAATTCTGCCAGCCCAGCCCATCAAGGTTATAGGCAATGGGGATCAGGTCTAGTGGTGTCTGGGGAGCCATAGATACAATGAGAGTTGCATCTCCAGACTTTGAATTTCTAATGCAGTGACCAGCAGAGTGATTTATTAGACTGACCTCATGGATCTATATCAGACAAATCTCACCTTCACATTAGGATCAACAATCCCAGGAATTGCTTAATATTAGAGAAAAATATATACTTTTTATGGCTGCCTTTGTGAATCTCATACAACCAATGACAGAAAAATAGTTAAGTTTTCTGTAATAGAAGATGGAAAGAGATTCTCTGGTCTTATCTCCATTTTAAAGTCTCTTGATTCTTTTGGTTTATTTTTATTTTTGAATTACAAAAACTAATATGGCAATGGCCAATTGTATAATAAAGCAGAAGAATATAAACTAATAAGTAAAAGTTCTCTTTTAATTCTTTTCCAAAGCCACTCCTCCAAGATATTACCACCAGTAACAGTTTGAAGTATGGTCTTCCAGGCTTTTTTCCATGCTTTTTCAAACGTGCATATATATATTACATACAAAAGTGGATATATATACCTACACACACACACACACACACACACACACACACACACACATAGTTGTAACATAAATATGATTATGTTATACAAATTGTTCAGTATCTTCTGTTATTTAAAACAATACAGTAGACTTTCTCATGTAATTAATGTAATCCAATATCACATAATTATTAACAACAATAATAATACTGGTGAGAAGTATACTGTGAATAGACACTGTTTCAAGCACTTTCCATCTATTAACACATTTACCCTCATGTTTGGTTTATAGATGAGAAAACTGGGGACCCTAGAGATATTAAACTTGCCTAAGGGCACATAGTCAGTGAGTGAAAGAGTTGGGATTTGAATCCAGGCAGTTTGCCTCCAGAACACTGTTCTTATCATTGAGTCAGGGACATCTCTCTAATCAATCACATCAGGGAATTGTGAGAAGATGCCCTGTGTGCTCCTAAGGCAGGGGAGCTACTCACCGCAAAGCCTATCACCAAAGCCTGAGATTCCTAGATGCCCATTTCATAGAACTGGAAGCCTGAATGGATACCAGTTTCCTCTCAGTAGAGTTGGCATGTCACACATTGCAACAGGAAAGGTCCATGAGACTGAGTCTCAGAAATAAAAGCTGAGAAAAGATCCTAGTGCCTCCATTTATTGTAGTCTTTAAAGACAAGCAAACACATAAAAATTGGATGTTACTTTGGATTTTATTATGATTTGGAGAAGAAATGGAGTATAAGAAATTTTTAAGACTGAAAACACAGTGGGCATTTAGCAAATGGTGGGTGGATGATGGATGGATGGATGGATGGTTGTTTGGATGGATGCAGGAATGAAAAAATGGACACATGAAAGAAACAAAGAGCAGCTGAAGAAGCTGGCTTGGGTCCTAGAAATGAGCCTGAGTCTTAACCCTTGAAACACTGCTTGTCCCTGGCCCACGTCCAGAATTCTGTTCCAGCAACCCTCATGTATTTCTGATTTGGGAATTTGGTTTTGGTCCCACACAGGCTTCCTGACCACTGAGTCTCAAAGTCATTTTTCTTCCAGCCAGTTCCCTGTTCTATCTTTCTCTTCTTTCCCGCTAAACTTCTTTCTGGTTTTCTTCTATTTCTTCAATCTTCCTTTATTACTTTTGTTTGATTTTCTTGTTTTCATTTAAAGTGTAGTATTTACTCAATATAACCAGTGAAATAATGCAAAAGATATATAAATGAGTGTCTCTTAATGCTCCCTTTCTATTCCTGCCTTTCTGAGATAACCAACATCAACAGCCTGGTGTACATTTTTCCACCTCTACTCACACTCATAAAAACATACACAAACATATAATCACATGTAGAAAAGGTCATTGAGGTATTCAAGTTCCAAAAATAGAATCATATTATACACCTTGCTTTACAACTCTTTTCTCCCTAAATATATCACAAAGACCCCTCCAGGTCAGTAGACCTAGATATAACTTATTTTTGTTGTTGTTGTTAAACTTGTTCTTTTAATAAATTACTACACAGTAAAATTGACCTTTTGGTGAGTATACGTTCTGTGAATTTTAGCACATCTATGCATTCATATAACCATGGCCACAGTAAGGATATACAACATTTCCATCACCTTGGAAAGTTCCCTCATACTCCTTAGTAGTCACGTCCTCCTGCCACCCCTAATCCCTGGCAACCACTACTCTGTTTGCCAACATTACAGTTTATGGGAGGTCTTTGCATATTAGGAATATTAATACTTTTTCTGTCACATGTGTTATAAAAAAAAAATTCCCCAGCCTATAGTTTGGCCTTTGATTTTGTTTTGTTCTTTTGCCATATGTTTGGTTCTGTTTTTAATGTAGTCAATGGGTCTATCTTTTTCTTTGTGGGTTCTGGGTTTACAGTCTTGTTTGGTTGGAAAGTCATCCTCTATCCAAGTTTTTTTAACGTTTTAAACATTTTTCTCCCAATATTTATTTTCCTTAACATGTACAAACACCTTAAGAGTTAACTATTATTATTTCCATTCCTCTCTTACAGATGAGGGGTCTGGGGCTTGGAGGGATGACGTCACCTGCCCAAAGATGCCCATAAAGGAAGGTGCAAAGCAGTGATTTGGACCCCAGTGGTCCCACACAGAGGCCAGGGGCTTAGCCTCCAAGCTTACCCCCTCCTTTATCATCTCCAAGTCAGAGGCCAAACTGTCCTTAGGGAGTGTTGTCCTTGATCTTCTACACAGACTGAGAAAACAAATCTTTACAAATAAGTGACAAAGCAAAAGTGGTGGGAATAAGAGCCCACTGCTGCTCAGGGATGCACCCAGCATCTCTGATGTCAGAACCACAGCTTTGGAAGGTAACAGTGAGTATAGGAACTGTGCAAGGCCGGTGGGGAGAGAAAAGGTAGTTATTTGCTTTGGAGTTTGGGGGAAACCACGTACACAGTGGAAACAGCACAAAGTTTAGAATCAGACAGACCTGGGAGAATGCCTCTTACTAGCCTGAGTGAGCCAGGTCAGGTTACTTAATCTTTCTGAGCTCTAGCTCTCTCACCTATAAAATGGCAATAATAGTATCTGTCTCTCAGAGATGTTATGATCTTCAAAGAGACATCTGTCATGAGGCCTGGCATATAGTAGGTGATTATAAAATGTACTTTTCCCTGCCCTCTAATGCAAACACTGAGCCAAGCCCAAGAGAGGGCAGCCAATCTTGCCAACTACAATTTTCACAAGGATAAGGAAGCAGAGTTGTGAATCCAAAAAGCACAGGGACCAGTAGACCAGATAGACATACAGCCTTTAGGCATAATATTACCTAATATTTACATAGTGCTTGCCATGTGCCCGGTACTTTGTCAACTCATTTAATCTTTGTGACAACCCTATAACCTAGGTACTATTATTATTCACACTTACGTTAAAGAAACTGAGTCACAGAGAGGTTAGTTAACTTGCTCAAGATCATATAGTCAGTAAATGGAAAAGCTGGGATTTGAACACAGGGAGTCTGGTTCCAGCATCCATACTCTAGCCAATGTGCCATGCTATGTACAGTATTCTATATTACATCATACTACACCACATCATACCACACCATACCATACTATACCATATGTCTATCCAAAAGCAATACCAGAGACACGTGATTAGCTAAGGATGATAAATTGAGTGAATTGGGGAAAATGGGCTAGCTGACGTATGAGCTGAGAATGAGAACTGGGTGTTGAGGTCTTCAGTAAACTCGAGCAAAGATTATTCTGTGGCCTGCTATCCTGCTGAAAGTCTAAAGTGTGCCATTTCATTTCAAGCTATGTGAAAGACCACTCCTTCTGACAGCTTCCTCTGGAGTAGACCCAGCATCTGTCAGGGTGTTTTGTAAGCAAGCTGCAGAAATCAGCTCTAGCTAATTTAATAAAAAGGGAATTTAGTAGAAGGATTTATGGAGAAGCTCAGAGAATTGAAGGAAAAACTGAATAACCAGAGAAAATGTGAATTGGAACCACTTTGCATGTCAAGGTATCAAGAACTAGTGACTAATCTCTTCTGGACCCCACCATGAAGATGAGTAGAGTCCAGACATTTCCCATCCCCTGTTACTCTTCTCAAGATTCCAGAAAGAGGGCATCTGATTGGGCCAGCCTGGGGCTTGTGCCCACCTGTGGCCAGAGGAGGAAGTGGTATTAAGAAGCTGCTGCTGATAGCCCACATCGTCTTGCTCACCTGAGTTTGCCTGTAATTTTCGTAGACAGTTGCCAGCCCAGTTAACAGCATCTCCTCTCAAGATCCTGAATCTCTCTTCTACTCTCAAACAACAGAGAGAGAAGTTGGAAGATTCCACCCGCCCCCCATCCCTAGCCTCCAGGGGGATGGCTCTGAGGCATGTCTCAAGCAGGACTGGTCCTCTTCACCCAAAGTGGTAATCCACTCATTAGCATATCCTGTACTGGTTTTTGTCCCTTTCCTATTCTCATTTTCCCCTATTTCTTAAAAAGTGCTTCTAAAATCACCTTCCAGGGACTTACCCGGTGGCGCAGTGGTTAAGAATCCGCCTGCCAATGCAGGGGACATGGGTTTGAGCCTTGGTCCGGGAAGATCCCACATGCCATGGAGCAACTAAGCCTGTGTACCACAACTACTGAGCCTGCGCTCTAGAGCCTATGAGCCACAACTACTGCGCCCGTGTGCCACAACTACTGAAGCCCACGTGCCTAGAGCCCGTGCTCCGCCACAAGAGAAGCCACCGCAATGAGAAGCCCGTGCACCGCAATGAAGAGCAGCCCCCGCTCGCCACAACTAGAGAAAGCCCGCGCACAGCAACGAAGACCCAACGCAGACAAAATAAAATAAATTTTAAAATAAAATAAAATAAAATAAAATAAAATCACCTTCCAAATAAACTACTTGCACTTGAGTCCTTTACCTAGGGTCTGTTTTGGCAGAAACCCAGATTAAGACAAATACCTCATTTGACAGTCCCATGATATGGTTTACAGTGCAGGGAAAGTAGTTTTCCCCCAAAAGCAGGGTGCTCTCACCAAAAGAAAAAAAGAAAACATGTTGGACAGAAAAACAAGATTCCCAGCTCAAGCAGGTAGATCTTAGCTTTCTCTCTACAGAATCCCACTTTAGAATCATCACCCAAAGCTTTGTCTGCCCACCATAGTCAATGTGCATCAATTCCTCTTCAAAATCCTCAAGGCCAGAGCCGAGATACTCAGACAAAGGAAAGTCCTACTCAGACAATTTAATGCACAACGAGAAGGCCCTGGAGACCTGTAAATCAGGTAGCATTACTGTTGTCATGGACAATAAGTGGGAATGTATCTGTCCATCTCATCCTCTGTGATGAGTAGGTATAAAATTGCTCCTTGTCACCATGCAGACCCTTAGATCATTCTGCAGCATGTCCTGGGTACTTAGTAGGCTGGTGATTTTTCAGCCTGATAGCCCTCACTGATGGCCATTCAAAGCACAGAATACACTTAAGAATTCATGACAATAAGAAAAAGGCCATAAAATCAGGACCCAAGGGAGCAAACTCTGAAATCCTTAGGAATTCTGCAGGAATCTGTCTTGGCTCCTGACTGATTATTCAACACATAGAAGCTGAGGCTGCTAATGAGACTCCTGAAGAAGCCTCAGACCTATTCCAGAAAGTATTCAGAGTGCCCACTACTTACCTGGATCATATATGGCCTTTAGTGTGCAGAAATGTTAATGCCCCTTGCCCCAAAGAGCTCCATACAGACCTATAAACAAACACTTATGGCACCTGCAATATGCATTTATTCAATGAATATTTATTGAGTTATATTTATGTTATATTTATATTAATTTCTTGCTCACACATCTATGGGTAGTGGGCTTTGGCTGATCTAAGCTGAGTTGGATTCAGGTGTGCTGAACTTGTCTCTCCTTTTTTCTGGGATGAGCTGGACTCTTAGGGCATTTTTATCCTGTAGTAATGCCAAGAATGCAAGAAGGCCAGTCCAAATACACAAGTACCTTCCAACCCTGTGCCTGTATCATGTCCAGTAACATCCCAACGGTCAGAGTAACAAGGTCAAGAGACAGGAAAGTGCACCCCACCCACCATGAGGCCATGACAAATAGATGAATACTATTACAAGGGAGATGAAAAATAGAGGGCAGGACTTCCCTGGTGGTAAAGTGGTTAAGAATTCACCTGCCAAGGTAGGGGACATGGGTTTGATCCCTGGTCCGGGAAGACCCCACATGCCACAGAGCAACTAAGCCCGTGCGCTGCAACTACTGAGCCTGTGCTCTAGAGACCGAGAGCCACAACTACTGAAGCCCGTGTGCCACAACTATTGAAGGCTGCGCACCTAGAGCCCGTGCTCCACAACAAGAGAAGCCACCGCAATGAGAAGCCTGTGCACTGCAATGAAGAGTTGCCCCCACTTGCTGCAACTAGAGAAAGCCCGCATGTGGCAACGAAGACCCAATGCAACCAAAAATAATAAATAAAAAGAAAGAAAGAAAGAAAGAAAGAAAAATAGAGGGCCAATAATTCAATTCATTGCAGCCTTAATGACAAGAAACAGGCAGCCTTGTGAAGATCAAAAGAAAGGAGCTCTGTATGGAACCATGCACAGATAACAGAAAGAGGGAACAGCTAGGATAAGGGCTAGAGAAACACACAAGATGGGCACCTAATCCAGTTTACAGAGGTCTATGTGGGCTTTCATATCTCATAAAGGTTTCTCCTACACTCCCTACCCTGATAAAGACCTACCCTCAAAGAGAATGAGACTGAGCTATAGATGTCCAACTGCTGGACCAAGGAATCCAAGGGCTAATATTCTGTTTCTTTTTCTTTATTCTGAGACCACTGCCATACCTCGGATGACATTGGTGGCCATCAAAGAACAACTTCAAGCAAGGAAGAAAACAGTTTCAAGCAAGTGGCTGGAGCAGAAACCAGGCCACAGGAAATCAAGATTATAAGAACATGGTTCCTACCTAAAAAATGTGAACATATTTACTCTGAAATTTACTAGAGATGAAAAATGAGAAAGAAAGAAGAGAGGGTAGAAGAATGTACCATTCCAACCTCAGGGCATTTGCACGTGCTTTTCCTTCTACCTGGAATGTTTTTCCACCAGATCTCCCAGAGCTGAATCCTCCTTATCATTCAGATCTCAATTCAACTGTCACCTCCTCAGAAAGACTTACCCTGACATCTCTCTCCCCAACTAAAACATCCCTGTCCCACCCCACATCACTCTCTACCACAGACTATTTTCTTCATTGCATTTATTCATATCTGTATTTGTGTTTTAATTTTTGTTTGTTGACTTGCTTATTATCTGTCCTCCCCTCTAGGGTAGGTTTAAGTACTTTTTTTCTGTCTTGTTCACTGTGCCCCCACTGCCTTCAATGGTGCCAGGGACTTGGTAGGTGTTCAAAATAGTTGTTGAATACATAAACCGATGGATGAATCAATGAATAACTTTGGAAATAGTGAAGAAGAGGAGAAAGTGGCAAGATAAAAGAGAATAATATAGAAAAAATGAGAAGTAATAGAAAAAAAAAGAATGTGGAAAAACTGTGAAGAGCAAAGAAAGCAGGTAAGGAAAGAGGAAAAGAACTTCAGAAGGAAATTGCAGAGGGAACAAAAGAGTTAAAATCTGCAGCTGCTGTCCAGATGCTTGGTGTCTGAACAGGATGATCAAGGGGAATAGTGCTGAACAGGGTCTTGCATCTCATCTCATCCCTTTATCCATCAAAATCTGACCGGGGGGCTTCTCTGGTGGCGCCGTGGTTAAGAATCCGTCTGCCAAAGCAGGGGACACAGGTTTGAGCCTTGGTCTGGGAAGATCCCACATGCTGCAGAGCAACAAAGCCCGTGCGCCACAACTACTGAGCCTGCACTCTAGAGCCCGTGAGCCACAACTCCTGAGCCCACGTGCTGCAACTACTGAAGCCCACGTGCCTAGAGCTTGTGCTCCACAACAAGAGAAGCCACCGCAAGAAGAAGCCCCCGCTTGCCCCAACTAGAAAACGCCTGCATGCAGCAACGAAGACCCAACACAGCCAAAAATAAATAAATAATTAATTAAAAAAAAAAATCTGACCAGGAAGCATCGAGTTGGAAATTGCTACACATTTTGCATTCTTCCTCTGTGCTGAGAACTATTACAATAGCTCAGAACCAGCCCTTCAGGAATAGAAACGTCAAAAGTCAATCTGTTTCTTGTAAATAAATAATAACAAATCACCATGTTTGAATACACTCAGGAACTCCACTGTGCTGCAGTGCCACTCTGGATTAGTCTCTTGGTAACAGCCCGGGAGCTTGAGGCCCAGAAGGTCCTAACTGTTTGCCTAAATACCATCTCCCACTTTAATTCTGGCAAATTACTGCCTCCTCTCCATTTATTCTTTTTCTCTTTCTGAGATTCCTACTAGAATTCTAATTCTTAACTTTCCTCTTGTTTTCCAAAGATGTATCCCTCCCAAATGCTTTCTGGGACAGTTCACTGGCTGAATCCTTCAGTTCACTAATTTGTTCTCTAGCTGTATTCATTCTGCTGCCTAATTTACCCATTGACAATGTATTTTCCATTTTTTACAATATATTTTTCATGCCCCAGATTCCAAATGGTTCTTCAAAACTTCTTATTCCCAGTTTATGTTCCTAAGATCTTTGCTTATTCCTATCAGGATATTGGTTTCCCTTATTTTTAAAAATTCTATCATTATTTCTGCTTCTTATGGCCTAGATTATGGAATTTGGTGTCTTGCTACATTTTCCTATGAACTCCTATTCCTTTGGAACTATCAGATACATTGGCTGTGATGAATAAAGGGAGGGAGTAGATGGGGTTGGTGGCAAAATCCTTGATCCTATTCTGTACTTCTCCTGGTAAACTGGGTTGTGGGGAGGATCTTTCAGGTCAGAGAGCCTGATGTAACAACTCGTTCACAGTCCCTTTACTGGCCCTATCCCTATCCTCTTCTGGGAATGGACCAGATTCTAGGCTGCAGACAACACTGCTCTCCATTGGCTGCCACCCTCTGTTGGGATTATCTAGAGGTCAGGCAGCTCACCAGCCATCCTTGCCATCAGCTTACCACCCCCATGGAACTCCAGCCCTGTCTTGTTATTATTCCACCTGCCTCAGGCTAGCACTGGGCTGAAGCACTGTTTCCCTGCCTGCAATAGCAAAGAGGGGACCAACTCTGACATTCTCACCCCGCCTACCTGCCATCTGTGGCACCTGGACCTCTCTGTACCTTTTCATACCGACACTCTATCACTTTCACGCTCTCCAAATGATCCCATAGTTTTAGTTGCTTTCTAGGATCCATAAATCTCTCTCTTACTTCTGCAACATCTCCAGGATAAATTCAGGAAGGAGCCAGAAGTCTTTATCAATTCTCCATCTTGGCTAGTGTATTCTTCATTCATAGACTAACACACACACACACACACACACACACACACACACACACCACACTCAATAAAGCATAATAGTTAGGACCTCATATAAGCATATTTGCAGGACAAATTCTCTTGAAACACTGCAACAATGAATAGACTTATCTTAAATTTTGATAGAAATTGTCCAAGTGCCTTCAAAACAGTGTACCGATTTGCACAATCTCAGTGCCAATTCCCCTGCAAAACTGTATACATTGGTGTTACCAAACATTTCAAAATTTGCAACAAAAATGTAGAGAAAAAATGACATTGTTCTTTCAATGTGCTATACTTTAGTAATGAGAAAGATTGGGTGTTTTTCCATATGTATATTGTAGTATTTCTTACAACAGTTAGAAAGACGGCTTGACCTAAATATCATCTAAGTGATTTGTTAAATAATTTGTGGAATATTCAGCTTACAGAAAAAAAATAACAATGATGAATAAATATAAGGAAAAATACTCTAACTATAATTAAAGAAATATGAATTAAAACAATAAATATGACACCATTATTTTTTAACTTCATACCACTGGGAAAGATCTAAAAATTTAATAATTCCCATGGTTGGCAAAGTCCCAGTACTGCTTCTGCTAGCACTAATTCAAATAAAAGTGATGAGCTCTGTCATATGCTTTTGCCCCAAATCTTGCCTTTCCTACTTTTTAATCCCCTAAGCTACTGAAAAGGTAGCATTAAAAATCCCTTTCTACCACCTATTTTCTTACTTTCTCTGAACTCAACACTCATAGTCCCTTAACTCTGGATGAGAAACAAGATAAAGGGAGAAAGAAATCAACTAGAATTCCACTAGCCAAAGTTTAGTCCTCCAAGCATTTGACACACAAGGGATCATCTAGTGTCTTAATTTGGTTCCCTTGAAAGCAGTAATAGCTGAGGACTTGAGTACTTATTTGGAATGTAACCCCTGGAAGCAACAGTAAGGGTGGTGAGAATGAGGCAGGAAAAGGGTAAACGTCACAATGGCGCAGTTCTGAGCTGGTTAATGCTGTGGGCAGCTGGGACTCAACCCCACTGGTGACCCTTTGAGGAACAGTACTGCACCTCAGGATTGTCCCTATGAAGGACAGGTGGCAGGGGTCTTTGTTTGCTCTCTCCCATCCCCTATCCTTTGAGGGTTACCTCAGGGTTTGTTAACTTCCCTGTTCTTCCAGGCTGTCATGTGGCTTCAGAAAAATACACTGAGGTGTGAAGGAGGAGATAAGATACTAGCAGAATATTGCCAGCATCCACGGGAATGGTCCTCCAGCACCAACACTGAAATTAGAGGTGAGCCAAGCGCATGGAGCAGATGCACAAAATACATCCAGCCAGTCTTTACTCTGGCCCTCTTGTCTTGTGGCTATGATTAAGGAGAAGCCCATGTTCC
Organism: Orcinus orca; assembly: GCF_937001465.1. Classification (NCBI taxonomy): domain Eukaryota; kingdom Metazoa; phylum Chordata; class Mammalia; order Artiodactyla; family Delphinidae; genus Orcinus; species Orcinus orca. The sequence goes on along the minus strand of NC_064574.1, from coordinate 68,958,763 downwards.
TCCAGCTCTTAATAAGACCTTGCCTTTTCCAACACAGCTATTCCTAAGGTAGCTGAGAAAAACTTGGCTCAAGAAAAATACAAGTATCTCCAACCAAGACAAGAACCTTTGCTTGTTTCAGTTCCTGGAAAAGTCTTCTTGATCCCGTAGGATAAATCTCTTCTCTCCCTAACCCCAGGCCCCGAGTCTGAGGGCCCCAGCTGAAGTTCTGCTGAAACTACAAATATATGACCCAAATCTGTCAAAACCCCCTGTGTCTACAAAATAAGGTGCTGGAACTCAGGTCAAAGGCCCCTGATGTTCATCCATACTAAAGTCTTCCAGTTGCTAAAACCTTCTGCCTCCAAGAGTTGACCTTGGTCTTTGGGGCCCCATCAATAGCATCTGTTACCACATTGCTCTTTTCCCTCAAGTGCTAGTCCTTGTGTGGAATTTTTTTTCATTTCTTTTTATGCTTTCTTATTTTTTTCCCCCTTGTGTGGAATTTTTAAGACTTCCCAGCCAACTCTTTCTATGTTGAAAATTCAGGGACATCAGTCATGCCCTTTCCTCCCTATATGGATCCTAACCAATTTCAGGAAAAGATGCAAAGACCCAGAAGAGGATCAAGAGAAGAATGAGTTTTTAACTTAGCTGAGCTGGAGAGCATTACATGGCTCTCCTTACAAATCTGTGCTTTGAGACCAGTATGATCCAGATTTACCCACCTAGTTAGTTACAGGCTGAGAAGTTGGCACAAACAGGAGAGGCTGCCTGATCTTCAAAAGGAGAAAGACATTCAATAAAAATAAGTAAATAAATTTTGAAAAAGAATATGAAGAAAAGAAAGTGTTAGAAAAAAATGAGATATTACCCTCAAGATCCTTTGCTTCTCTACCTTTCTCACTTGAAAAACTGAGAAACGTGTGTTTCAGTGACTGCTAGAACAATCCAGCAGCTACAGTGAAGACTAAATATCACTCTTCTGAAATGTCAAATGTTTAAATATGTTTAATAATAAAATTCCAATGTTATTAAACAAAAAAATAAAAGAAAGAGAAAGACATGCCAACCCTTGTTGTACCTGGGAGAAGGCAGGTCCAAAAGAGGAAGGAGGAGAGATAGAGAGAAGCAGGGAGAGACATAGAGAAGGAGAAAGAGAGTGGGGGGAGAGATGGAAGGAGGAAAACTACGGACAGAGAGAAGGAAGGATGGAAGCATGCCCACTGGTACACAGAACAAGGAGGTAAGCCAAGTCTTGCCCAACTGCATAAGCTTCCTCCCCACACTTATTAAAAAGCAGAAGAGTTAAAAGAACTACCTTCCTCGCTGGGCCAAAGTGGGGAGTAGAGAAAATAGGACTGGCTGCTAATTTCTTTTAGACCTTGAACTTATACTAGTAGGGAGATCTGCTACAGATGCTAAAGAGTATTACCAACATTAATTGAAGGTTTCACACACAGAGAAGATATTTGTGGAGTTTTGAAATACCAATAATCCCAGGTGTGAGGTCCCCAGTAACCTTTCTCCCATCGCACTCCTGCATTCATGGGAAATGATGCATGTTCCCTTTTGGAAAAACCTAAGCCTATCTGGACATCTCCAGGCATCTCTACCCACCCACCCCAACTCCGAGCACCAAAGGCTGCCTCTGAGAAATCATTATTTATTGCACGCCCATCGTGGGGGAGATTTGTCACGGCTGCTGAAACACTTGCATTCTCTGCACATCTTCACTCCTTTGGGAACCCTGACCACAAAATGAGTTGATTTTAACTGTGTCTTGCAGGGAGTGCACCTATTTTTAGCAATTATCTTTGGAGTCACTGAAATAAAAGCTTCTGAAAATTAATGATTCTCACCAAGGTGTTGGCTTCTTTATATGCAGAGCTCAACTGCACAAGATTAAAGAAAAACCAGGCAGATGGTATTAAGCTAAGGGTGGTTTTTCCGAGAAAAGAATACAGAGAGGGAGATGGTACAGGATAAAGAAAAGAGCTATGGACGCAGAGTTAGGAAATCAGTCAAATCCTGTATGACCATAAGTAATTCACTCCCCTTCTCTGACTCTCAGTTGTCTTTTTTTAATGGAGAAATTATATGTGAAGGAACAAAAATGAGTCTCCTTAAAAGGTGACCTCCAAACTCCTCTGAGAAAGAAACTGATCTATCTTTTCATAAGAACATATTTCAGTAGGTAGTTTGGCTTATAAAATGAGACATTCTAAACAAAACCAGGTTCATCTAGGGTAAGTAAAAAAGAGATAACTGAATTTTTTAATAAGAAATGAACAGGATTTTAGCATCAAGTAAGCTAATGGGAAGAAGGGAGAAATTCAAAGGAGAGAGGAAGGGATTTCAAGTAGGGTAGGGAACGGATGTTAGAAAATAAGAGACGACCAATAAAATGTGAGTGGAGGTGATGTTTGTCATTTTCACAATGAAGCAGTGAAAAGCACATGCACAATTCTCTTTCACCCTCAGCATTGAGAAGACTTCCTGTTCCCCTTAGAACCTACCGGAAGGCAGAGCACCATTAGCTTGGGCCCCTGAGAGACCGCATGGAGCTGAACTCTGCATGGCAACGATACAACAGCAAGCCACGGTAAGGTGTAGAGGTTGGTTGTTTATGATAGTGTAACCTAGTTTCTTCTGGTTCTCCTTTCCTGCTTCTAGCATAAGTCCCCCTAAGAACTTCTAGAAAAAAATGGGTTTTCTACCATATGGGGTTTAAATTGGTGCCAGTCCCATTCTATACTCTTCACTGCTCTACTCTGTGTTTAGGGAGTAATGACTTCTGCAGATTGAATCCCCAGGCATCCCTTACCTGTTGGATAGAAGCAGCCAGTGGGAGGTGACAGCAAGAGCTCAGAGAGTGAGAGGAGACAGAGTAGTGGGGTATTTACACCTGGCCCCCTGCTAGGCTCTGGTTCAGCCCACCTACCACCACCACTCCTGGCTGGCTGGCTCCATCCCACATGTAGGGCTTTCAGGTTCCAGTAACACTGCTTCTCCCTTCATCCCTCCCCCACAGTGGTAATGGCTCCCCACTGTTGCTTTTCCTGTGTGTTTCACCAACTCTTGTTGGCTCCTTCATCCTGCCCACACCTCTATAAAGAGAGGCTGTCATTCCTCTCCCCAGGGAACTCTGATGTTTACAAAGCCAACACCAATTTTATTCACACTTCAGAGGACGAGGTAAACCCAGTGTGCTGAAGGTTGTAGGAACACCCAAGCAGTTGACATCTGGCATACAAATAATGACTTCAAAAAATTGTATGAAAGCGACTAGAACGTAGAAAGCATGCTACACATATGGATCTGAATCAAAGGAATAAAGCTTTCATTTCAATGAGGCATCCTGGCACTTCACATCTGCCCATTGTACACTTACCTTGAAAGAGCTGACGGTCCTCAGCTGACTTAGGCTATAAATCGAGGAAACTGTCAGTACATCTTGAAACAAATCTCTTGTGGATTTTATCCTAGCTCTAACAGAGGCTCCTCAGGATGGGGTTGCAGGGAACTTGAGATGACTAAAGTCCTGGGGATGTTCTTTTTACCTCCCCTATAAGGTCTCCTAAATGGAGAGGGCAGATGTCCATCAGGACCCCTCCCTCCCTGCCCCCTGCCCCACAGAGAATGTGAAAATCTGAGAGCCTTTTTTTTTTGGATACCTTATTGTTTTCCTAGATATCTCTCTTCTTAATTTTATTGGACTATAGTTGATTTACAATGTTGTGTTAGTTTCAGGTGTACAGTAAAGTGATTCAGTTATATATATATACACATATTCATTCTTTTTCAGATTCTTTTCTCATATAGAGAAAAGAATATTATCACAGAATATCACAGAGTATTAGGTAGAGTTTCCTGGGCTGTACTGAGAGCTTTCTTTTCTTTCCTCACTCAGACACTGAGGCACCTACATTACGAGCGGGAAACATGGAATAGGAGTGGAAAAGCCAAAACGCTGTGATTTGATATAAGCATAAATTAGATTCCAAATCTTGTTTGATAAGGTAAGAGCAGACTTGAGGACCTAATCATTGTCAGTTTAACACAAGAACGGATGTCAAATATTAACATAGTTACTCAAAAATCGGTCCACAGGAAAATGGGAAACTGATGCTAATGGTAAGAGTGAGATATGTCGGTACACGAAGCAACTCCAGAGCTCACCATTCAAACAGAATAAGATGTGAATGATGCCCCCTGGAGGTGTGCAGTGCAGGCACTCATTCATCCAGAGTCTAGAAGACAACTCAGCAAAGATGAATCCTTGCAGTTCTTGGAAAACCCTGGTGGCTACCCCCATTCTTTCACAGACATTCCCCTGTTTGTTTTAAAGGCATGGTCCTCTGAGCCAGCTTGTGATAGGCTGGGTTCTCCTTCTGTGAAGTAGGGAAATCTAACAGGAGTTGCCATACCTTCAGATGGGCCATCAGGCTAGGACTGTTTAGCGGAGTTAACTCAATCCTGCTGCTCCTGATGTGGCCAGACAGAGGGAAAGTGGAAAGTATTATCCTTGCTGACATAAGTGACTTTCTGATGGAATTTACAAATACACAATCTAATGTTTGGAACAACCCAGAACTCTCTTTGAACCCACGACTCAGATTATTAATTAGCTACTGAGCATCAAGAGATAGAATAACGTAATGATAGAATAACATAAGGAGACAGAATAACGTAATGTCTAAATAACACAATAATGTCTAAGACCCAAGTGCTTGGGTGTCAATCACCAGTCTGTCACTTACTAGCTGGGTGATCACCTCACTTGGATGAATCACTTCACTCCCATGCCTCAGTCTCCCATGACTATAAAGTAGGGAGAATATGAGTACCTCCTTAAGATTGTTGTGTATGTTAAATGAGTTAGTATGTCTGGTGCCTAAAATAATGCATAGCACATAGTAAGAACCACCTAAGTGTTTGTTATTCTTATCTCTGCATGGCCCACAGGCAACACAAACTCAAGTGTTCAAATGGAAATCATCATTTCCTTTCCCTTCAAAACACATAAAATTTCTTCTAGGCATACTGAGTTACTGATCTCATAAATAATTTCACTATTTCCACTGGGACCAAAATTCAACCTCTTAAGACTTCTCTGCCTTCTCCTCCTACCTCCCCACAACTGCTAACCAAATACAGCTAATTCTGTCTTTGATGCATCTTATAGCTGTCTTCCCTCTCTGTAGCCTTCTACCATAGCCTCAGTTCAGACCTTGGACTGGACCACTGAAATGACTTCACAATTCATTTCCCTGTTTTCAGTTTCATCCTGAATCCTCATCTCCATCCCAAACCAATCCTTCACACCACCTCCGAAATCATCTCCCTAAAGCGCAGATCTGAGTGTGTGCGTTAGGCAGCTTAGGCTAGGCTATACTACCAAACCTAAGGGGCTTAATACAGTGAAGGTTTATTTCTCATTTACATAACAATCCAATGTGAGTTGTAGGGATCTTTTCAGGGACCCAGGCTGTTTCCATATTTTTAGCAATGCCATCTGCAGCTCATGGCCTTGTGGACAGCAGCATAGCTTCGACCAGTAGTTCTCAAACTTTGACCTCAGGATCCCTTTACAGTCTTAGAGAAATCTGTTTGTGTGTATTACAAGTAGCAAATTTTACCACATTAGAAATTAAAGTAGAATTTTTTTTTAATTTTAATCTATTCGTTCACTTAAAAATAACTAATTCATTACATGGTAATATAATAAAATATCTTTATGAAGAATAAAATAATAAAACAAATAAATATGTAGAATAGTTTGTTCCAAAACAAAACATTTAGCAAGAAGAGTGGTGTTATTTTGCATACTTTTTGCAAATCTTTTTAACATATGACTTAATAGAAAAGAGCTGGATTCTCTTACCTGCTTTTGCATTCAGTCTTCTGTGATATGTTGTTTTGGCTGAAGTAATGGAAAATCCAGCCTCACACAGATGTGTAACTGAAAAGAGAATAGTATTGTAACAATGTTTTCAGATAATTATGGATATTCTTCTTTGAAACAATCCCCAAACTTGACAAGCGCTTATTTTCTTAAGCGTTATTTGCAATACAGACTATGAAATCCTATCAACGAACTTTTCATATTCTGCTACATTAAAATACATTGGTAAATCATATAGTTTGATGGGTCTTTTACTTGCATGCTTTTGCAACATCATGCATTGGTCATTTGGAAATTATTGGTTCACTGAGCTTTGCAGAACTTCCAAAAGGTGACGCATTTCATTATGCAACATTTTTTAAATTGCATCAGTTAATATCACCCATTTCATCAGAAATGTCTTTAAGAATTGGGAAGCTGTTGAGCTCATGGTGGGTGGCACATACACGTTTTTTGAAACTCTAATTTTCCCCTGGAGGATGAACTTGAGCATCTGCAATACTGTCAGTTGCCTTCCTTAAAGTTATAGACTCACTTCATTCATTCTCAGGAAATACCCATATCTGAATAACCATCATTTATCTGTCATTGTTCTTTCAAGTAAAAATGGTGTTACATTTAAAAAGCAGCTAGATCATTTTTTTAAAAACTGTACTTTCCAAATCAAAAATTTAGTAACTCGATAAGAAACTTCATCTAGGGGGGAAAAACATACGCCTAAGAACAGCCCAAGAAAATTTCGTAATAGGAGAACAATGATAGAGGACCACACATCACAACAGATTGTGAAACCGCAAGACTAAAACAGTAAGACACTAGCCCAGGAGTAGGCCAATGGATTAATAGAACACAATTTGAGTGCCCAGAAATGGACAGATCAGAATTCAGTGTATGGTAAATATGGAATTTCTCATTGATGAAGGCAAGAGGGGGTTATTCAATAAAAGGTGTTTTGTACAATTTCTATTCATTCAGGAAAAAATTAAGTTAAATTCCAACCTTAAACCAGACAGAAAAATCAATTGAAACAGTATTAGAATCTAAATAGAAAAAATAAACATTAAATGTACCATAACACATTTACTTATTACAACAGCTCTACAAGATAGCTATTTGATCCCCATTTTGAAGATGTAGAAACTCAGGCTCAGACAGATCAAACGGCTTACACAAGGTCACACAAGTCACATGCAGCAGTTCATAAGAGAATCACAGACACTTTTTCCTCTAAATGTCCCTATTAGGTGAACTCACTTTACATTTCTCTTTCAACCTAGCTCCTAACTTTTAGCAAATGATCTTCACCTTCAGCCCAGGACAGAGCCCAGACAGAGAACCTAATGAGACCTTAAGTTCAAGAGAAAATTCAGGTAAAGACCTCCAGTTTCACAACCTGGGTTCTACCCAGTGAGGGAGATGAACAGGTGCCATGGAGGAGAATGCTGGGGGGAATCTGAATCAGAACTAGTGGTCTTCTGGTGCTTTAACAGCATAGCTTGGTGATGTGGTAGAGACTGCCTTGCGGAAAGATGAGCAGGTACCTCCTAAAGACTGGGCGGGGGGTGGGGGTACTGCCTCCCAGCTCATTCCTTCTTTACAGAGAGTTTCTCCCATGGGGATGGAGGCTCAGTCATTGCACACTTCGCCCAACCATGGCCCAGGGCTGAGAGAGGAGCTCACAGATTACAGAAGGCAAGTGACACAGCATCCAGTACCCAATGTGTTCAGTGCTGTATTAGGGTCTTCATGGGGTGCTATAGAGGACAGAGGTGTGCACAACTGACTCTCCCCGGCCCTGACCTCTACTGCCTTCAGCTACCTCTAGTCACACTTAATTCTTCACATCCTCCCTCCCCTCACATTCTCTGTAACGTCCTCCAAGTCTAAGTCTACATCTCCCCCAATCTCCTTCAGACCTCACTATGTCCCCAATCCCTCCTAACTGCCTGTTTCTCTTAGTTCCCCTCCTAGTCCTGGATCACCTCCAAGCCCCTCTCTGTCTGCCCCCAGCACACACTGTGCCCCAGTCACTCCCCTGTGCTTCACATTCAAAACAGTATCCCCACCACCACGTCTCTTCCACCCTCTACCTAATTCACAGAAGAAAGAACCCCTTCAAGAAGGGCTCAGAAGGATATGTATGAGTTTTCCAGGCAGAAGAGCAGGAAACGGAATTCCAGGCAACACTAACATGGAGAGAACAAGGAGGCATCATAGTGCTCTGTGAACAGTAAACATTTGGAACAGCCTAAGTGAAGTGTCCACTGGCATGGACGATTGCGAGGCGGACACCAACCAGATTGTGAAGGATCTAGTATTCTGTGTTAACAGAAGTTGAACTTCATCCAATAGGAAATGGCTAGTCATTGAAAATGAGGTCCTGGAAGGCACCAGCCCTCTTTTCTACTGGATTTGTAAGATACAATGTAAATCCACACCAATGGCCTCTCATCTTGAAAATGCTAAAGACAACAGGAGTCCACGACTCTCAGCTACAGGTTATTTCAAGTGATTTGGGATATCAGGTTGGTATTGCCTAGTAGTCTGTATTTTTGTAGTGAATCTGGAGAGCCATACTGTCAAGCAGTGCCTTGCATGCTGCTCTCTGGATACTCTTGCTGGCTTCAGACCTTTCCTCCATGCTCCTCCCTAAGGCTAATGAGGACCTCAGCTCCTCTGCTCAGGATGACCTTACTCTCCATCACTGATCAATAGCAAACACTGCTCTCATATCCTGACATTTTGACTCCCATGGACATTTAAGTTCTGACAAAGTTTTGAAAGCTTAGCAAACAGCATCCCTCTCTCTCAACCAATCTCCCTCTCAAACTCTCTTTTCCTCTCTCTCTCATTTGCTAGGTCTCACTTCCATCTATGTCTTTCTCTCTACATCTCTATTTCTATCTCTGTCTCTTTCGTCCTCCTCATACTCTGTTCCTCTCTCTCCTCTCTCTCTCTAATCTTTTTTTCTTTCATACAAATGTGCACAGAACATTTTTCACAATTTCCTGTGAATAAGAAATAGAAAGCATCATTATTTTAATTCAGTTTGTGATGGGTTGATTTTTAAATTACTGGTATAAATAATCAATGCTAAATAAAACTGGTAACAGTGAAAACCACAAAACACAACTTGTTACTGACTACAAATTGACAGAAGAATCAAATTTTGTTTTTTAAAAAAATTAGATTTGTATATTTTGACCCAGGAAAAAAATAGACTTAATAGAAATAAGGACTATTACACAAAGTAGAAGCCAGAATCAATAAAATTTGCTTGGATAATGCCTAATCAATACAGCAAATTTTGTTTCAAATTTTAAATGGAAAATAATTGATCCAAATGAAAATAATTTTAGTAAGAGTTAACATTTTTGGAAATGGTTTAACTGCTATGGAGAAAATTGATCAAGGGATTAAATTGGCTTAATGGAATTTACTGCGGAAAACACTTTCTGAATGGGGAGTCCATCTGAGTTGATATGATTCTAATTACAAGTCTTGGATTCAAAATGTTCTCAGGGTCAAAAGAGCAGGAACAAGTGTTCCCAAAGTCCAAACAGAGGGGTCAAAATGGTGAGGTCAAAATATCCAGTGGTAAAAAAAAAAAAAAAAAAAAAATATCCAGTGGTATAGCAACAGATGTAAGGGGACACCATGCCAGGCAACTTCATTTTGCCTCAAAACAGGGCTTTTGACCTTCTAAAAAAGAAAATTAAAAACAAGAACAAAAACTGTATGACTGAAGGCATAAGCCAGTCACATAGAAACACATGAGCTCCTTAGGCATCTGGAATAGTAGCCAGAACAGAAAGTAACATGTGAGAATACAGAGAACAACATTTATAAAACGAGGATTATAGGAGAACTACTCATCGAGACAGTAGGATCAAGTAAGACAATCCCTAAAATACAGTCAACTTCAGACCTAGTAAGAGAGCAACAAACACTAGCTCTATACCAGTAGGAACAGTAGCAGTCATGGTAGTCATTGTCTTACTGATAGCATTATTTGAGAAACTACACAAAAGATTTACATGTCAGTCATAAAACTAGGTTCAATCTGAAACAGAACAGGACCCTGTGGTCCTTCCCTGCCATGTCCTCCACTTGCCTTTTGTCTGTAGAAAAACTTTAGCCAAAGAATAATTTTAATCAGAGAAGTGGGAAAATACAGAAGCAAAGGAAAGCAGTCAAACAGGACATAATAATAATAGTTTAGTCATTAACAAAGTCAAGGACTTTTAATTCCTCCTCAAGAGCTATAGGTAATCTTCTGAGCCCTATCCCGTGAGCTGTCTTATAGATACTGAAACCCCTACCAGGTGGAAGAAGTTAACTACAAGATGATCAGTCTGTAGCCATGACATAAGCTGCCACAATTCCGAGAATTGGCCTGAAGGAAATGGGAACAAACCGACCCTAGGACTGAAGATTAACTGTACTTAGAACAATCAAGGTGATGCTGATCAGACCACCGCAGGACCAATTTCAAGGTGACTGTCAGAGCTGACTGCTGTTTCTGCATGGAGCCTCTTCCCTCCACCTTTCTACCCCTGAAACTCCCCTTTAAAAGCTCTTGCCCAATGATTGTCAGTGGGGATTCGGCCTTTGGACATGAGTTCAGCCTTCCCACCCCACCCCACCCCCAGCTACTGGTCTCCAGAAGACAGCAAACTTTCCTTTCCACCAACCTCACCTCTCAAGTGCTGGCTTTAGAGTGGCAAGCAGCCAGACCCCACTTTCGGTAACAGATTTAGAGAAACTTCTTATACTCCCTGCTCTCCTCCTGAAAACCACCTCCGACCATCCCCTGCTCCTCATTTCCCCATGCCCGCCCTGGCGCACACAAACGCTCGTACACCCCGCCTCATGGAGTGTGCAGAGCTCTGCCCTGGTCCCTTTGCTCTGGCTGCTCTCCTTCCTGGAATGCCCTCTCTCTCATCCCCACCTGAAAAATATTCATGTGTCCTTCACAACCCAGATCAAAGGTCATTTCTTCTATGAATTTTCTATTGGCTCTTCCACTATGCACCAGAGCCTTTTATTCATGTTTTATCACCTCATATTTTAAAAATTGTGTGGCTATTTCCCCCTTAAACTGAGTTCCTTGAGGATATTTCTCTCCTTGAGTCCTCGGCCCTTGGTACCCAGGAAATGTTTATTAGGGCCATATTTACTAATGACACTCAAATTCAGATAAATATTCCCTCTAGAGAGATTCATTAGTGTAATCTGGCCTATTTTGCAGAGAGAATTAGATTGTATTGCCTTTGAATAGGAACACTTCTGACTAGTAAGTGATGTTCTGATGAAATGCCAATTTAATGTTAAGAGAAAGCTTCCAGAACAATCCACAGAGCTGTGCAGATGTTTACCTGTGAAGATTTGTGACTGTTCTGTTTGCAAGATGTTTTCCAAGTCAGCAGAGATCTCGTTACTGACAGAGTCAAGGGGATTCAGAGGCTATCCCCACACCCATAGCCACAGAAAACCTGGGAAATTAAACGACATTGACATCTAGAATGGTTTGATGTCCGGAGATACATACTATTCCAAATTACCATTGTGGCAAGATAATTTATTGAGATGTTAATGTGTTGAAGAATTACAAGAACAAGAGTGCATTTGTGCTTTGGAATCTGAACTTCTCCCTCTCTTTGTCTAAGAAGGTAGCCAGGCCTTTGTTTTGTCTTTCTTCAAAGTGTTTTCAGAGCAGAAAGTCAAAGTTCCTGAAAGACAACATCTCTCTCTGGCCTTTGTGAAAACCTAAGATCAGCAGGAAGATGACAGTGGGCATCCTGGAGGAGGATGGGAGAATGGTGTGTGCCCAAGGATGGTAAGTAAGAGGAAAAGCTGAGAGGAGAGAGATTCCACCGCAAAAAGAAAGAGATGGGATCCTTAGTAGTGGGATTATTAATCCACAGCCCCACAGAGCCTGAAAGACTTGGTAGGACTGTGTGTGTTACACTCAGCCAGGCTGGGCCTTGGACACACCCAGACTTTCAGCCCCAGTGAAGTTTTTCATGCCCAGGCACAGAATGGAGGCGGAACGTCCCAATTTCAAGGTGCCATATGGGCTTATTATTACAGGTAAAGGGTATGGACTAAGACTAGAAAGAACCTCCCCAAATACTTTACTCCACCTAAAACCCCATGCCCACAGGGCAAGTCACAAGAGTAAAGTGACTCTCAATAAAGAGAACAGAGATTTTCCCACCAGCTAAGCAGGTTGCTGGCTCAGCGTGGAACTTAATCAAATAAAGAGTGACATTTCTTGCATAACCTGGATGCTGGTTGTGAATTCATTAGCTGCATCATATGAATGCCTTGATGGAGAACATATCAGAGCATGTGGCACCTGGCCTCTTACATTAGAGATACCATGAGGATGTGTTCACCCTGACAAGACAACCTCCCTGAAACTCCTCAAGGGTTCTGCAAGCTTGTCTGTTTCCTCGTGGCCTGGAATCTGTTGGGTCGACGTTGACTTCACCTGGGTGTGTTGCAGTGGGACCCACATCAAAATCTCAGTTTCACAACCAGCATAGAGATTTATGGAACTCGTTGGTGAGTGCTAATATTTAAAGTTCCAAAGCTCCTGAGCTTTTTTCACTTTTCATAAAGTTTTCATTTTTATAATATTTGGTCAATAAATATATATTTAATGCTTATTGTGGCTCAGGCACTGTGCTAGGCACAGAGGATGCAATGGGGCACAGCTATTCCTAAATAGTGACACATTCTATTGTATTCTCTGGGGACTGAGTTAACAACTGGTTCCCTGGGGATTGTACATCATGTGTTTACAGCAAGAAAGGAAAAGGAGGGAGCTCTGTCTTTTGGTTCAGATGTTTTAAGAACCTCGTATGTCTAGGGCAGTGACAGCGAGCTTCTCTGAGGTAGGTGACTTCTGAAACCATGGTGGAGAGTTGGAGAGAACACCTGTACCTATATCAGCACATGACATCACCACCCATCTGGTGCTCTGGTTTTGAAAGCTGTGACATGTGATTAGAAGAATTCTGAGGGAACTTTTAAAACATTGGTTTCCAAGCCCTACCCCAGACCAATTAACTCAAAATCTGGGGATTGGCTGGACTTAAATGTATTAAACAAGCTCCCAAGTGATTCCAAAGTACTAGTGTCTGGATCCCACACCCCACTGGATCTGATCCCACACCCCACTGGATCTGATCCAATCCCCACTGGATTCTGATTTAATTCATTGGTATGTGGCCTGATTGGGCATTTTAAAAGCTCTCCTCTTGGGCTAAAAACAGTCCCTGGATTGACAATATCATCTGGGAACTTATTCAAAATGCAAATTCTCAAAACCCACCCAGAATCAGAAACTCTGGAGGTGGGGTACAGCAATCTGTGTTCTAACAAGGCTTCCGGGTGTTTCTGAAGCATGCTAGAGTTTGAGAACTACAGTAAGTCCCCTACATATGAACCTTCAATTTGCGAAATTTCAAAGATGTGAACGTGCGTTCCATCAACATCAGGCGTGAGTGACATTGCAGCTTGCCCGCCATCTCCTATTGCTGACGATCTTTCAACTCTACCATCTCCCACCTCCTCTCCCTCCTCCAGTCAGTAACTCTTCTTGCCTGTTCACTCAACACCAGCGCCTGTATGGCAGGTGTTGTACTGTACTACTGTACTTTGCAAGGTACTGTACTGTAAGATTAAAAATGCTTTCTTTATTTTTTATGTATTATTTGTGTGCAAAGTATTATAAACCTATTACAGTACAGTACTATATAGCCAATAGTGTTAGTTGGGTGCCTAGGCTAACTTTGTTGGACTTACGAACAAATTGGACTTATGAACGTGCTCTCAGAACGGACCTCGTTCGAATGTAAGGAACTTACTGTATTGCTAATAATTGCCCAAGCCAGAAATCTGGGAGTAATCCTCGTTTCTTCCCATTCACCCCCTCTCCACATTCAGCCGAGCCTGTCTATTCTGTTCAAAAATATATCTCAAATTGCACTCTTTATTGCCACTGTTCTGGTCCAGATGGTCATCATCTCCTGCTGGGCTGCTGTGACAGCCTCTTCCAAAGCAGCCGTTCTCAACACTGGCTGCACACTGACTCCTGGGGCCCACTCCCACAGGTTCTGATTTTAAATAGCCTGGGGGTGGAGATGCAGCTGGGCATCAGTGTTCTTTAGAAACTATCCCCAACCCAGCGGAGTGTAACACGCAGCCCGAGTGGAGAACCACTGCCTGAAATGGTCTTCCTGCCTTTTTAGAAGGGCTACTGCCAAGGTCCAACCCCAGGGGGTACCATTCACAGTGCAGTCTACATAAAGGGTACCCACTGGGGTAATGCTAGGGGAAGCCCTGCCCTAGCACCTATTCTCCGCTAAGCAGGAGGATCTTCTCAAAACATAAATCCTATCAGGTCTCTTCCCTGCTTAAACCCTTAAAGGTTTACCATGAAACCAGAAAAGAAAATCCAAAGTCTTTATCAAGGTCTAAATGCCCTGTACCATTTGGCCCCTATCTGTAACCTCATCTTCCCTCCAACACCATCCTCTCCCCAGACTGGCCTTAATCCGTTCCTCAGGCCCACAAAGCCCTTCCCTACCTAGATATCTTCATGCAGTTTGCTCCCTCTGTCCAGAATGTACTTTCTCCACTGGTCACATGGCTGACATCTTCTCATCCCTTGGGTCTCGGGTCTGGTCTCCTACTCAGAGTCACTATCTTTGGCCACACACACCCCCTTTTTGCTCAATTATTCTTTATCTCAGTGTCATGGTTATTGTCTTTACAGCGCTTATCATAACTTGTAATAGTTTCATCTGTCGGTTTAGATACTTGTTTCCTCTCTCTGTCTCTCTCTCCTCACCCAGCCCAGTCTAGATTGAAGAATCTGTGGAGTCAAGGATAATTTTTGTTTTGTCCCCCTAAGCACACTACCTGGCACATAGTATACAATAAAAATTTGTTGAAGGAATTAATTAATCATGGATCCAAGAAATGATAAGAAGTCCAAACAAGTTCCCTAAGTCTGGACCTCCACAGAGAACACATTTTAGAAATAAAGACAGCAGTGCAATGAACACCAAGGAGATTGGGCCAAGATTATGAAACCCTTCCATGGGGCTAGAATTCAGAATCAGGCCTCCAGACTTAGAGAGAAAACTGGGGCCCTAAATGGCCTGAGCAGAAATTCAGGAAGAAGGACCAAGGTAAAATTCCAATCTTGCAAACTAAGGCTGGAGAAAATAAGACGTGATAGGTGGATATTGAACCCTACCGGTAGAAAAATAGCAGAGAGAATAAGAAAGCACAGCAACCTACGGGACCACAGAAACGTTGGTAGGTATTCCTAGGAACACGTCACAGTGGCCCAAGCGATGCCAAACTCCTCACAACAGGCTTTGCATATGTCCCAGGATTGAGGAGTTTGCTAAGAACTGTACTCCCACAACTTCCCTTATGTACACATTGAACACCTTCTATATGCCAGGCACTGTAGTAGATGCTGGCTTAAGTGGAATGAGGAAAATAGACAATGCCCAAGCTTAGAGTCTAATAAGAAAGCTAGATAATAAATGAGGAAGTTGAGCAAAGCAAGCTCAACTTTTGTGGGGCTGGAAGCCTATATAATTTGGGGAGGAGGGAGTGTCCCCTAAAAAAAATACAAAATTACAAGTACAAAATTAGATGCAAAAGTAAATACCTATATACTTGTCAAACTCACAGAACTATACACCAAAAATATATATGTAAATTAAAAAATAAATTCTAGGGAGATTGGGATTGACATATATACACTATTGACGTTATGTATAAAATAGATAACTAATGAGAAGCTACTGTATAGCTCAGGGAACTCTACTCAGTGCTCTGTGGTGACCTAAATGGGAAGTAAATCCAAAAAACGGAGATATATGTGTACGTATAGCTGATTCGCTTTGCTGTACAGTAGAAACTAACACAACATTGTAAAGCAACTATACTCCAATAACGATTAATTTAAAAAAATAAATTCTAAACAAAAGCAAAGATCAGCGTCTGGCAGGGAAACAAGCACTCAATAAATATTATATTGCATTACTGTCTCCAAAGCATAAAGTAAATATGTATTAAGAATGAGTAAAGAAATCACAACAAATTACAAATTTAAAAAAAAAAACTGACATATACCGCAAACCACAAAATCCAGGAAAAAATATTATAATATTTATATTTATTTCCCCAGGTATTTGACCTCAAACTTTTCGATTGCTTCTTTGAATGAAGACAATTTTGCAACATAATTTTCCTTGGAGAGACTAGCAGGATAATTTGTATTTCTTCTAGGATGGTTGATTAAAATTAATTTTTTAATTAATTGTTTCTTTAAGCTTCACCATTTTTTACTGGTATGTTAAGTAAAATACGAAAATTTTTTGTCCTAAGTTGGAAGACCTCTATTCATTTGCTTTCATATGTGAGCTATAAGATTTGGAAGACTCTTCTATAGAAGAGCTTTTGGCTGTGCACTTTTCAAACTTGGCTTCTCATCCATTGCCCATGTAATTCTTATGCCAGGTACTGAAGGGCACATTCCAAATATGGATTCAGTCTTGGCTCTGCACTGTCATGCCACATTACCCCATGAGTTGGCACAGTAGGCAGTAAAAGTATACCCGAAAGTCATTTTTATCATGGGATTGCTAGCAACAATTTAACCATGTGCATAAGTAACTGCAAGCTACATAAATATATCTCATTAACCATAAACTAAAATGCATCCCTGACTTAACTTCTACTTAGTTACAGAAAACTGCCTGCAGTTTCTTCAGTGCTACTCAATGTGAAGGAAATGCAATGGAGAGAGACATGAGTCTTAATGGATTGCACTTACAGTAGTTTACTTTTGCAAATTTAAAAAATGCCCATGCAAGTAAGGGGGCCCGAAGCTAGCAAGTACTGGGTCTGATGAAAATGGTTACTGTTGTTTTGTATGTTCAGCACCCTTACTTCCCTCTTTGGACAACAGAACCCTTCTTTCCAGATAACAAAACATTCTTTTGTGTGATTTGGAGTGAACATATGAGCTAGACAGGCTATCCAAGTATGGATTGCCAGTACCCCATTCCCCTGGTTACAAAGATTGGTACACGGATGGGCACTTGATATGAGAAAGATCAATTTGCATCTTCTCTGAAGTTTGACACATGGATCTGGGAGAAAGATGTACTTGCTGCCTCCATGACTGTGGGCTGTAAGTTTACTGTAAACTAGAACTACAGTGGTACAAAGTGCTAAAAACATGTTTTTTTAAAAAGGAAGAAAGGGAGAAAGGAGGGAAAGAGGGAGGAAGAAAGTAAAGAAAAAGAAAAAGAGGAGGAGGAAGAGGAGGGGGAAGGAAGAGGAGGAGGGGGAAGAGGCAGCCGTAGCAGCAATGGTAAGGAGAGATCAAAGGCAGATAAACTGCATGACAGATCTTCAGCTCCGGTATCCACCATGGTTCTATCCATGAGTGCTACATGGTCTTCTTAATTTCATGACTCAAGAAATTCCCTTTCTGCTTAAACAAGTTTGATTTGAGTACCTGCTCCTCACAAGGGAAAAGGTCCTGACAAGTTCAGAGAATGTGTGGCAGGGGGAGTTAACCTAGTGCATGGAGTCAGGAGGGTGCTCCCTAAGAAAGTGACCTTTAAGCTGAAACTGGAAGGGATAGTGGGCAGTAACCTCCAAATCATTTTAATTTTTGAGTAACCCAAAGCTGCCTGCTTGGCTTCAAAGGAGAGGACAAGATCCTACAGATTTAATGAGATCTCTGCTCCCTTTGAGATGAAGAAATCCTGTAACAGTCCAGGAGCTCTTCTCCTCCATATATGAAGCTTTGTACAGGGATGTTTCACTAGACCTGAGAAGTAGGAGAGAACATCCGTACCCTCCAAAGGTCAGGTGTATGGTTCAGCATGGCTTCTAAGCTTACTTGAGGCTCCAGCCTCCATCCTCAGTCACCAGGAAGTCTTGGTCCTGAAGCCGATATCAAGGACCAATACTAGGGATAAGGGGAGGGGGGATAAATTGGGAGATTGGGATTGACATATACACACTACTATATATAAAATAGATAACTAGTAAGAACCTGCTGCATAGCACAGGAAACTCTACCCAATACTCTGTAATGGCCTATATGGGAAAAGAATCTTAAAGTAAAAAAAAGAGTGGATATATGTATAACTGATTCATGTTGCTGTACACCTGAAACAAACACAACATTGTAAATCAACTATATTCCAATAAAAATGTTTTTTAAATAGTTAGGAAAAAAAAAGACCAATTCAAGGAACATCACAGAGGACCATGAATTAATGGCCACTACCACAATAGCAGAAATAATAAAAATGATGTGTACTTTACAATGTTCCTATGCTATTCCCAGGGAGTGTTCTACCAACTTATTCTTATTTTCCTAAAAGCTTAATAACCTTATATATAGTTCTGGTATATAATTTGTATATAGCTTTTGTATACAGATTTCTCCCCACAAAAAAAGTGAAGAATTATACTTTCTAGTCATTTTTCCAGTGACCTCATTTAAATTTCTTATCCCCGTTTTAGTGATAAGAAAATGAAGGTGCAAAGAATACCAAAATTGAAAATATGAGAAAGTCCAACATGAGAGAGTCATTACCTGGCCTGGCATGGGGATCATTCAGAACCTGGAATCATTCTTGGTCACAATCACACTTAATAATATTATATTTTTTAAATAAACTTCAAAAATGTAGAGGAGCTTATGGCTCAACATGGCAGGCAGAGTATCCCCAGTCCTCCCACATCCCACTCCTTCCAAAAGGTGTTGGAAGAAGGGGTGTACCAAAGAAATACACTTGGGAAAGATTTTATTGAGAGAATGGAAAAGTTGAAGACTCGATAAAGGAACATCAAGTTTTTGGCAACAAGTAAAGGGACAATTAGAAACTCCAGGCTTTAAAAATTATAAGAAAGTCATGGTATAAATATCAAAGTAATTAAATGTGGCATGATTTTAAACAACTGATGTAACAATATAAAAACTTTTTAACCTTGATGCTTTTGTCATTCTTATTTGAATGACTCAAGGGCTGTGACTTTAGACTGGCAGGGGAAAAAATGTAGTCCTAGCTCAATCCTTGGTCCAGGCATGAATGATAATTACATCATTGTAATAATGAGAATGCTGGTTTGTGTTTAGCTTTTAGTGTCAACCTATTGGCAAAGAACTTGACTGTGAAGGACAGAATGTAGCTGTTAACCATCTCGGTAATATGAAAATAACAGGGTAGCAGTCAGGGGAGGGAAGATAGAAGGGTAAGTTGAGCCAGAAGGAAAAAGGAAAGGAAACACTAATGTCCTCATCTTACAAAGAATGAAGGAAAATAACACTGACGAAATAAGAAATGGGAGGATAGAGAAGAGCATTTAAACTATATTATAGAAAGTTACAAAGGTAATTTTTAAGGAACTAAAAACAAATGGACCAACTATTAGGAAGAGAAAGACAGAAGGGAGAGTGTTTGTTACCTGAACTAAATCCTCATCTTTCATAGAAAAGAAGAAATAAAAACTGCCTGCAGTAGATAAACCAAAAAACAGAGATGTAAATGTATTATTTAGAGTTTTGGTGGCAAAAACCAGAAAGTTAGAAAGAAGTTGCCGCTGGAGAGAAGACTGCAGGTGGGGTGAAACTTTTTCTTTTTATCAGTAAGTGCTTCTGTATTATATGACTCATTACGTCTATTCCTTTAAGTTTTTAAAAAATTTAATAGATAAAATTCTGGAAGTGGAATCTCTGAATCAATGACAATGTTATGACAGTATCTTTTGATGGTGGTAAAAAAGAATGGCCCTGATTTAACAGTGCCTGGGGAGCAGCGGTATCCCTCACAATTTCAATTCTGTAAACATTTATTGAGTAAATAGATTCTCGGTGACAGGACTTCTGTTAAGCCATAGGGAGGATAAAAAGATGAATCAGACATGGTTCCTGCCTCCAGGAGTTTACAGGAAAGTAAAAGAAAAACATGAACACACAAGCTAAGGTAGAATATACTAAAGGCATATAGTTCCATCACAACACAGTGGGGGGTAGGGAGCAGAGAAGAAAGGGCTGGTTATGGGATTTAATACTAGGCAATATGGAAGTGTAGCCGGTGCTGTTAGCACCCCACCCATACCCTCTTAACTCTCTCCACCCCAGTGTGTCCTGACAGCATCCCAGTGAAAACATCTGTAATTCTTCACATAAGGGTGAAGAGTATCTAGACAGAAATACCATTATCTTGAGTGACCCTGGACCACAGCATCTCATGACCATTGGTAGGTTAGTAGAGAAATTCCCTGACCACAGGATTATGGTCCTTTTAAATAAAGTACCTCCTGAGTTGAGGCCTTGAAGAATGGGTAAAATTTGGGCAAGCAAAGCGCACTGCAAACAGAAAGAGTAGAAGAAGCAGAGACAGGAAAGGTAAACACAGCTTTGTTCCTCTAAGGAATTTCCCATGGCCTCTGAATTTCTTTTGAAGGAATCATCTATCACCCTTAAAATTATTGGGTTCACGTCTGTCTTCTTCAGTTGGGTAAGCCCGTGAAACTAAAAATTAAGTTATTTAGTAACTGCATCCCTAGTAATGCCCAACATCTATAAGATGTTCAACAAGTTGATGAAATGAGAAATCACAAAATGAGAAGAGGGAAGAGGAGAAACAGGATAGTAGCTTAGTGCACAAGCCTATCCTTTGCCCTGAATAGCTACCTCCCTTTCCGTAGAAATGGCAACTGGCATCTTATAAGAGGCCCCCTTGTTGCCAAAATGCAACCTCCGTTTACTGGTGCTGAATAGAAGCATGGAGACAGAGTTTTGGGTGAAGTAGGAAAGAATAGCTCCATTGCTTTGCCAGGCAAAGGGGGCCACAGCAGGTTAGTGCCCTCAAAACTGTGCGCCCCACCCCGGAGCAGGTAGTGAGGAGTCTTATAGTGTTCAAGGAGCAGGGCGTGGTCAGCTCATGGACATTCTTCTGATTGGTTGGTGGTGAGGTAACCGGGAGTCAGCATTATCAACCTTCTGGTTCCAACTGGTCTGGGGTCCACACCAACTGGTGTGGGCAGCATACAATTAACTTCTTCCACCTGGTTTGGGGTTTCAGTATCTGCAAAACAGCTCAAAGGACATGGCTCTGAATATTATCTATAGTCTTTGAGGAGGAACTAAAAGTTCTTGACTTTGTTTATGGCTAAAATATTATTAATTTGTCTTGTTTGACTCTTTTTTTTTTCTTTCTGTATTTTCTCACTTCTGTGATTAAATTAATTCTTTGACTAAAATTTTTCTACAGACAAAAGGCAGGTGGGGGACATGGGTGGGGGTCTATTCTGGGAAGGCCTCTTAGGGTCCTGCTCAGTTACACCCTCCCCTGTGACCTTCTGCCTTTGGTCATTTCTCCATGCACCATCCTTCTCTCCCCACAACCTGTTCCTGTTCCACAATACTTTTCTTTATTTCCACCCATCTCTTCACATTTGATACCTCAGACTGTCTCTGGCTTCTGTGCTTACCTGTGATCTGGACTCAGATTTGCCCATCTGATCAAATAATATTGAGTTCTTATTGTATACCAGGCACAAGGACATAATTTCTGTCCTCTCTGAACTTACATTCTCCTGTGGTAAGCAGATAATCATGCTTACCATGATATTACAGATATTACCATGATATTACCTTGAATATTACAGACTGTGTTTGAGTGATATGAAGGAAATAGACAAGATGTTATGAGGTAGAATAATAGGAGATCTAAATTAGTCCTCTGTTGGGGGGACGGCACAAATGGGGAGTTATAAAAGACTCTTCTGGGGGAAGAGACATTTAAGTTGGGATCTGGAAGAAAACTAGCAGTTAGTCAGGTAAAGAGGGAAATGTTTGAGAGATAGGGCGGAGAACCTAATCATTAAATCATTCAGAGCCTTATAGACCATATTAAGTTTTGCTGTAGTAATAAATATCAATGGCTTATAACAGCAATCTATTTCCAACTCATGTTATATGTCCATTGTGGGTCTTGTCTTCATGTTGCCTTCATGCGTGATGGATCAGCCTTTATCTGGGCCAGTGCCAGCCTTATAAAAAAGGGAAGAGAGAGAAATAAAGAGCAATATATATAGCTCTTAAACCTTCAGCTTAGAAGTAACACATCACACTGACCGCCATTCCATTAGCAAAGCAAGTCACATGGCTACTTTTGTGTTCAATAAGGTGGGAATATATAATTCTCTTGCATGGGTTGGGGGTGAGGAGTCCCTTCAAGTCACACGACCAAGCCTAATATCAGAGAGGCAGGGAAGTAGAATCCTTTGCTAGGGAGGGACATCAACTATTTTGAACACAAATACAATTTCCTACATAGATTTTATCCCAAGAGCAATGGAAAGCCATTGAAAGGTCTTTAGCTGCAATAAGACTCATAATTTTTTTAAAAAATCACTCAGCTACAGTGCAAAGAATGACTTGAAGAGGGTCAAAAGTGGATGTTGGTTGGTTATTTTAGTGGTAAAGGTGGGAGAAAATGGTGGCTTGGACTAGGGTGAAGGCAGTGTAAATACAAAGTAGACATGAATTAGATTAAATTTTTATGAAATCAAATTTACAAGACCCGGTAATTTGTTGAGTTGGATAGTGAAGAAGAGAGACAAATCAAAAATGATGCCCAGATTTGACGGTCCCTACTTTCACATAATAGTTACTCACTGATTCCTAGCCACCCTCTTCTCTCACTAAATACTCCATATCCTGGCGTACCATTTTCCTCTCCATTCCAAATCCTGTCACTATCCCAAGTGACTTCAGTATCCATTTGAGCAACACATCCACTACCTCTGCCTTTCAAATCCTTTACTTTCTCAGATCCACGGCCTTCTCCTCTACTTCTCTTTGTCCATCCTCTCCCATGACCACACCCTAGACCATGTAGCCATCCAATGAGAAATGCCATGCTTCTGAAATACTAAATTCTAAGATTTCTCTTTGGTAACAGCTGATAGTCATCCCAGCTCTCCTTTCTTTTTTCCTTCCTTTCTTTCTTTCTCCCCCCACCTTTCTCTCTCTTTCTTTCTTTTAATTCTCTGTATCAATGCCTGATTTTTTCACCTACCTGGGAAAATTCTAACCCGGGATCAATCCAACATTTGCCTCCCATGCATCTTCACTAGGCTGTGAACTTTGCTGGAAGAAATCACAGAACCACAAGGAATTGAATCTTTGCAAATGTTGATCTGAACACTCAACTGGACCCTTAATGCTGCTCTGAATATCTTTGAAGTTTCCTTTTTCTGTAGTTGTTTCAGATGATAGTCTCCTAAACTTTCCTACCCACCTCTTCTCTGCATACTCTTGGGTTGAGACCTCACCTTCTACTTCCCAGAGAAAGTAGAAATTCAACATCATCTCTCTTCCCAGAGCCCCTCAAAGGGAAACTTAAGGGTATGGCCAAGATGCAAATCACGTGAGTCCATCCACTGTCCAGCCAGGATGGCTCATCCATTGGCTAGCCAATAACCAACAGTTTGTAAGCCTGACTCAAAAAAGTATCCAGTCAGAAATAAATGAAAAAGAAATGAAGGAAACAATAGCAAAGATCAATAAAACTAAAAGCTGGTTCTTTGAGAAGGTAAACAATATTGATAAACCATTAGCCAGACTCATCAAGAAAAAAAGGGAGAAGACTCAAATCAATAGAATTAGAAATGAAAAAGAAGTAGCAACTGACACTGCAGAAATACAAAGGATCATGAGAGATTACTACAAGCAACTATATGCCAATAAAATGGGCAACCTGGAAGAAATGGACAAATTCTTAGAAAAGCACAACCTTCCGAGACTGAACCAGGAAGAAATAGAAAATACGAACAGACCAATCACAAGCACTGAAATTGAAAATGTGATTAAAAATCTTCCAACAAACAAAAGCCCAGGACCAGATGTCTTCACAGGCGAATTCTATCAAACACTTAGAGAAGAGCTAACACCTATGCTTCTCAAAATCTTCCAAAATATAGCAGAGAGAGGAACACTCCCAAACTCATTCTATGAGGCCACCATCACCCTGGTACCAAAACCAGACAAAGATGTCACAAAGAAAGAAAACTACAGGCCAATATCACTGATGAACATAGATGCAAAAATCCTCAACAAAATACTAGCAAACAGAATCCAACAGCACATTAAAAGCATCATACACCATGATCAAGTGGGGTTTATCCCAGGAATGCAAGGATTCTTCAATACATGCAAATCAACAAATGTGATATACCCATATTAACAAATTGAACGAGAAAAACCATATGATCATCTCAATAGATGCAGAGAAAGCTTTTGACAAAATTCAACACCGATTTTTGATAAAAACCCTACAGAAAGTAGACATAGAGGGAACTTTCCTCAACATAATAAAGGCCATATATGACAAACCCACAGCCAACATCATCCTCAATGGTGAAAAACTGAAACCATTTCCACTAAGATCAGGAACAAGACAAGGTTGCCCACTCTCACCACTATTATTCAACATAGTTTTGGAAGTTTTAGCCACAGCAATCAGAGAAGAAAAGGAAATAAAAGCAATCCAAATCGGAAAAGAAGTAAAGCTGTCACTGTTTGCAGATGACATGATACTATACATATAGAATCCTAAAGATGCTACCAGAAAACTACTACAGCTAATCAATGAATTTGGTAAAGTTGCAGGATACAAAATTAATGCACAGAAGTCCCTTGCACTCCTATACACTAATGATGAAAAATCTGAAAGTGAAATTAAGAAAACACCCCCATTTACCACTGCAACAAAAAGAATAAAATATCTAGGAATGAACCTACCTAAGGAGACAAAAGACCTGTATGCGGAAAATTATAAGACACTGATGAAAGAAATTAAAGATGTTACAAATAGATGGAGAGATATACCATGTTCTTGGATTGGAAGAATCAACACTGTGAAAACAACTCTACTACCCAAAGGAATCTACAGATTCAATGCAATCCCTATCAAACTACCACTGGCATTTTTCACAGAACTAGAACAAAAAGTTTCACAATTTGTATGGAAACACAAAAGACCCTGAATAGCCAAAGCAATCTTGAGAAAGAAAAACGGAGCTGGAAGAATCAGGATCCCTGACTTCAGACTATACTACAAAGCTACATTAATCAAGACAGTATGGTACTGGCACAAAAACAGAAATATAGATCAATGGAACAGGATAGAAAGCCCAGAGATAAACCCATGCACATATGGTCACCTTATCTTTGATAAAGGAGGCAAGAATATACAATGGAGAAAAGACAGCCTCTTCAATAAGTGGTGCTGGGAAAACTGGACAGCTACATGTAAAAGAATGAAATTAGAACATCCACTAACACCATACACAAAAATAAACTCAAAATGGATTAAAGACCTAAATGTAAGGCCAGACACTATCAAACTCTTAGAGGAAAACATAGGCAGAACACTCTATGGCATAAATCACAGCAAGATCCTTTTTGACCCACCTCCTAGAGAAATGGAAATAAAAACAAAAATAAACAAATGGGACCTAATGAAACTTAAAAGCTTTTTCACAGCAAAGGAAACCATAAATAAGACGAAAAGACAACCCTCAGAATGGGAGAAAATATTTGCAAATGAAATAACTGACAAAGGATTAATCTCCAAAATTTACAAGCAGCTCACGCAGCTCAAAATAACCCCAAACAACCCAACCCAAAGATGGTCAGAAGACCTAAATAGACATTCCTCCAAAGAAGATATACAGATTGCCAACAAACACATGAAAGAATATTCAACATCATTAATCATTAGAGAAATGCAAATCAAAACTACAATGAGGTATGACCTCACACCAGTCAGAATGGCCATCATCAAAAAATCTACAAACAATAAATGCTGGAGAGGGTGTGGAGAAAAGGGAACCCTCTTGCACTGTTGGTGGGAATGTAAATTGATACAGCCACTATGGAGAACAGTATGGAGGGGCCTTAAAAAAATAAATATAGAACTCCCATATGACCCAGCAATCCCACTACTGGGCATATACCCTGAGAAAACCACAATTCAAAGAGTCATGTACCAAAATGTTCATTGCAGCTCTATTTACAATAGCCAGGACATGGAAGCAACCTAAGTGTCCACCATCGGATGAATGGATAAAGAAGATGTGGCACATATATACAATGGAATATTACTCAGCCATAAAAAGAAACCAAATTGTGTTATTTGTATTGAGGTGGATGGACCTAGAGTCTGTCATACAGAGTGAAGTAAGTCAGAAAGAGAAAAACAAATACTATATGCTAACACATATATATGGAATCTAAAAAAAAAACCAAAACATGGCCATGAGGAACCTAGGGGCAAGATGGGAATAAAGATACAGACCTACTAGAGAACAGACTTGAGGATACGGGGAGGGAGAAGGGTAAGCTCCTACAAAGTGAGAGAGTGGCATGGACATATATACACTACCAAACGTAAAAGAGATAGCTAATGGGAAGCAGCCACATAGCACAGGGAGATCAGCTCTGTGCTTTGTGACCACCTAGATGGGTGGGATAGGGAGGGTGTGAGGGAGAGAGACACAAGAGGGAAGAGATATGGGGACATATGTATATGTATAACTGATTCACTTTGTTATAAAGCAGAAACTAACACACCATTGTAAAGCAATTATACTCCAATAAAGATGTTAAAAAAAGAACAAAAGAGCATTGCTCACCACCCAGTTCCACAAGGATTAAGTCACAACCCACTGCAGTCACCGACAAACAGTGCACCCTGAGAGGAATTCAGGATGAGGTACTCTGTGCTTTGGAGAAACAGGCCCTTAGATAGTTAGATGTATATCTCAAGAAGAATTTCAATGACCCCCAGATTCTTGCATCTGCCCATATACAGAAAAGCACTAACATCATCAAACTGAGATATTTGTTCTTTCTGATTAGCACTAATCTTTTACCAAGATGTATGCTTGACTGCATGTATTTCCTAGCCCCCCAAAAAAAAAAATCATGTATAAACTAGCATTTCCTCCCCCTCTTCAGAGCAGTTCCTCAGAGCTGTCTCCCAGGCTATAGTCCTCAGTAAGACCCTGAATAAAACTTAATTTCACAGCTCTCATGTTGTGTGTTTTTCTTTAACTCTCCACTACCACAGCAGAATTGAATAGTTGTGACAGAAACTGTATAGCTCAAAAATCTAAAATACTTGCCCAAGACCTGTTGTTTCACCATTGCATCCATATCACCAAGCTTGGCATGTAAGCTTTTGAAAAATTACTTGTCCATGTTAGTCTCTCTCATTCTGTCTCTCTCTCTCTCTCTCTCTCATTCTCTCTCTCTTATAAACTAACTGCCAAGATTCTCTTTTGACTTGCCTTTTTGGTTCAATAGAATGGATTTAGCAAGTCTTGGAGACAATGCCCTTCACGAAATGTTTCACTAGTTCCAGGACACTTCATCAAAACAGGGCTCATTTTACTTTTCCACCAGTAAGCAGCTGCAAAGAGTGCTGCCTCCCCAATAAGAAACTGTCCTCTGGGAGACTTGACATTCTCCATTTAATTACCAGAAACAGAGTCAGATTACTTCCCCTGGGCATTACCCTATCTCAGCCAGGAAAGTAAGTCACACAAGAGGAGGATGGGGTGTGTGCCCTGATACCGAGGCTGCCCACCTCCACCATCAAATAAAATAAAAGGAACCTTACTCTCAGTCTTCTTTTCCTCTCACATCATCTCATTCCGCGGTCCCCCCAAAAATGTTTCAGTTCATTCGGCTCCAGATAACCTCAAAAGAATAAGTCCTTCCCAGCCTGTGGATAGATACCAAGAAAACTGCTACAATTTTAAAACAAGGTATTTTACCTACTTCAGCTCTTAGCAAAGTTTGTCAGGAATGCAAGACCAGCATTCTTTAATTTGGAAGGAGACACAGAGCAGAGCCTCTGGGCCACTGGGAAGGAAACTGGTGAGAATCATGAGTTATAATCTTCCAAGGTCCTCTCCTTGGAGGTTCAAACAGCCCCTTTCATGGCACAGTATGATTTTATTTGTTAGTTTCCTTCAGCTGCTGGGGAGATCCCAGACCTAGTTCTCGGGATGCTCCCAGGTGATTATCCAACAACAGATTCACTCTGGCCCCTTAGGAATGTCAGTTCTTGTGCAGCATAATTCGATTTCTGCAAAACAGGACTAATTTTCTCATCTCTTGTCTGTTTTCATAGTGGTGCTCTGAGAGGAAAATTCGGTGAGATGGAGAATTAGATGATACTGCTACAGTCCATCAGATCTAGTCCCTTATCTCCAGGCTGTATTGCACAAGGATCAAAGAATTTTAAGGCCATTGCTCATTTTCTAAAGGAGCACAGTGAGGAGAAGTCTTTTATGTGACTGCATTTCCAACAGCCTAGATGACACCTCCCTTTGTACAGCTAATAGGTTTGTCAAGTCTATCATGTCGAGAACTCTTGGTTTCTTCTCATTGTCCCCAGACTCCCTCCTCCCCATGTAAATATACAGCTACACTGTCCACCTGCCTCAGGCCACAGCCTGAGGGTTGTCCTTGGTTCCTTTCTTTCATGGAAGCCCCACATCCAACCCATCAGCAACCTGATCACCTCTGCCTCCCAAATCCTTCCATTTCTCTCCATTCTCCACTGCTGTTCCCCTAAACCAAGCCCCCTATCTCCATTCACCTGGAATACTTACTGCTAGTACTACAAAATAATTTTTTTTAACTCATTGCTCTTTCTGTTTCTACCCTTGATCTGCTACAAAGTAGTTTCTATCAGCAGCCATAGTTATCTTCTGAAATATGAATACCATAAAGACTTTCCACTGCTTCAAGTTCTCTGATGGATTCTCCTTCACTTACAATGAAATCCAATCTCTTCCTTGGCCTATAAGGCTATAACCTTGTATATAGAGATCAGGGTTTTTATATAGAGATCAGGGTTTCTCAACCTTGGGGCTTTGGACATTGAGGGATGGATAATTCTTTTGGCGGGAGCTGTCCTGCACATTGTAAGAGGTTTAGCAGCATCTATGGCCTCCACCCACTGGATGCCAGTAGCATATCCACAACCCCAAATGGTGACCCTGCCTGTCAATCCAAACTCTCCAAACTCATCTAAAGCCAGCTCCCTGCCCTGGTTCACTATGCTCTAACCTCACTGTCCCACTTTCAGGCTTGTTACCAAATTTACATTTGCTGCTTCTCTGCCTAGAAGGTTCTTCTCCCAGATCTGCATATGGCTCCTTGCCATCACCCAGATCTCAGTTCAAATCATTACCTCCTTAGAAAGGTCTTCCCTAACATAAAGCAACCTAAAGCAGCCTACCCTTCACCCTCCACCTCGTATTCCCCTTCTCATTGTCCAGTTTATTTCCTTTATAGCACTTACTAGTACCTGAAATTATCATATTCATTTATTTGTTTTGTCTGTGGTCCTTTCCTAGACTATAAGCCATAAGAGACCTTGGTCCATCCTGCTTTCCTCTGAATCACCAGTGCCTAGCTAGAGACTGCATATAGTATGTATTCAATAAATAGTTATTAACAAATGGCTCAATGAATGGATAAATAAGATTAGAACTCATGTCTGTAAGGGCTTTATACAGGATTCCTTCCAAGAGCCCAACACAGTTGGATTAAGAGAGAAATTATCTACCACAAGAAACTATCACTTGTTAAGAATACAGATTTCCTGAGTTCAAATCCCAGCTCTGCCATTCATCACCTGTGTGACCTCAGGCAAGTTGCTAAGCTCTCCAACCCTCAATTTTCTGGTCCATAAAATGGGAATAATAATGGTCTCTTCCTCATAGGACTGTTGCAGGTATTAAGTGAGATAATAAATATAAAATTCTGAATGGTAGTTTATAAACATAAAACTCTTAGTGGTATTTTATACTTAAATATAAAAACTCACAGAGTAAGTACTGTGTGTTCGTTGTTTGTTGTTATTGTGGTATGGTGTTTCAAGAATTTTTCAGGGGATGATGACAACCACTGCAGGATACAAAATTCCAGTGCCTCGCCATCAATCTACTTTGAAAGAAGAAAAGCAGTCCCACAGACCTTTCTATCAGGGACTTTTTCCCTGAAGCTATTGCCCTCCAGTTAAAATAAATCTGACTTTATCTTGGGCCCCAGCAGAGAACTACTTATGTCCAGTAAATTTTAATAGCACAGAATAATATAATTGCCATCTTTTAGCATTCTCTTCTCCAGGGTAAATAATTATAATGCCTTCAATGCCTACTTGCTTTTCCCACTTTCTGATCTTTTTACATTCATTGTTCTCAGTTTGGAAATAGATCCAAAAGAAGGAGAGCTGCTATTGTCATAGCAGCTGTAAAGTGATGGACAACCAAGTTCAAATGAAATAAGAAAAGTTGAGTTGTTTTTGTTGTTTTTTCTTTTCATTTTTCTTTCTGATCGAAAACATTCCATTGTTTTGAAAAGGAGACACGTGGCTGACACTGTCATTCTTGTATATTGCCTCCTGATCTCCGCCCTCCTCAACCCTCAATGGAAAGGGAGAATTATCAAAGCAGGATGGGAGCCTACCAAGGTCTCTTATGGCTTATAGTCTAGGAAAGGACCACAGACAAAACAAATAAATGAATATGATAATTTCAGGTACTAGTAAGTGCTATGAAGGAAGTAAACTGGACAATGAGAAGGGGAATACGAGGTGGAGGGTGAAGGGTAGGCTGCTTTATCCTCCTTATCCTTGGGGAACTAGAGTTTACCTAATGTATCATAGTCAGTTTGTTTGTTTGTAACACTTCTCAGCACCCTGTGCATCTGTCTTCAGCTCTAGGAAATTTTCTTCTATTGTTTATGTAATGATTCTCTCCCTCTTATTCTCTATTATCTTTTTTGGAACATTGGTCCAATTAATTTTGTGATGTACAGGTCTATCCTCCCTGCCAACATTTCAACTGGATGGTAAAATTGTAAAATATTAAATAAATAGTATTGAGCCTGCTGGCTAGCCTTTTGAATGAATAGCGCTACATCCTTAACTACTTCTTTACACCATAACAAATATCAAAAGGACAAAAAAGGGCTTCCCTGGTGGCGCAGTGGTTGAGAGTCCGCTTGCTGATGCAGGGGACACGGGTTCGTGCCCCGGTCCGGGAAGATCCCACATGCCGTGGAGCGGCTGGGTCCGTGAGCCATGGCCGCTGAGCCTGCGCGTCCGGAGCCTGTGCTCCGCAACGGGAGAGGCCACAACAGTGAGAGGCCCGCGTACCGCAAAAAAAACTTAAGTTGAAAATTACTTTTAAAAAGATGAATTTTAAAATAAATTTGGAATGGGAAGGCTTTCCAACTGTGGCATAAAATCCAGAAGCCACAGAAGAAAAAGTCAAATAAAGATAAATAAATTGACCTTATAAAAATTTTTAGGGACTTCTCTGGTGGTCCAGTGGTTAGGACTCCAAGCTTCCACTGCAGAGAGCACGGGTTCAAATCCTGGTCAGGGAATTAATATCCTGCATACTGCGTGGCAAAAAATAAATAAATAAAATAAAATAAAATAAATTTTAAATGTCAGCACAGCAAAAAATACAAACCAGTATAGCTGGTTATCTGTTTTGTGAGAAAATGGATCTGAGATTAAGATATACCTAGATCCCTGGGCAGTGGAGAATGACTTGGCCTGGATGGAGAGTGGTTGATATATCAGGGACAAGGGGATGGACATGGTGGAAGTGGGCATGAAGGGTGAATACATTCCTGTCCACTAAAAAGCATCCATCAGGGACAAAGCACTATAAAACTTGGAAGACAAAATGCTCAGCCAGTTGACAACAGTCAATATCTATCATAAGCCACCCCAGTGATGGCACAATTGGTACATCCAGTAACTGGTCTACAGGAGGGCAAAAAGCTTCACCCCTGAACCCCCAGCTGAAGACAATTCTGAAAGTTCATCCAAGCTTCAAAACTACCTATAGGGTCAGCTAAGGTCTCTGCTGAGACTGCATCTTAGCTCAACTTCTCCCTCTGCCCAATCCTGCTTCCTCCCTTCCCTTCTATAATTGTTGATCCCAATAGGACACCCTGATAAACCTCTTACCCACAACTCTTTGTCTCAGAGTCTACTTCTTGGGGAACCCAATTTGCAGCATCCAAAACATTTGAGAATGCCTCTTCCCCATACACTGGCCAACAGTGGGATACATATGACTTTAATTCTTTCCTATTTGATAGGACAAAAGTAGTATCTCTTTGTTGTTTTAAACTGGAGGAAGGTGAACTCTTATGCTTTATCATCATCACACATTGAAGTACACATTGAAGTAACATCTTAGGAGGGCAACTTTAAAAAAATATAAAAGTTTAAAATTATATATACCCTTTTAACGAAGTGATTTTTTAAAATTTTTTATATTTTGAGATAGTTGTAAGGAATAATAATTTGTAATATTGTAAATATTAGTTGTAAGAAATAATACACAGAAATCCCATGAAATCTTTATTCATTTTCCCTAATGATAACATTTTATAAAACTATGGTACCATATCACAACTGAGATATTGACAATGACACAATCCATTCAACTTATTCAGATTTCCCATTTTACTTGTACTCACGTGTGTGTGTGTGTTTGCATGTCTGTGTGTGTGTGTCCTATAAAATTTTATCACATTTGGGTTCATATATCCACCACCACAGTCAAGACACTGAGCAGTTCCATCACCACAAGGATTATTCTCTTTGCCTTTTTTACGAATAAAAATAATATTTAATTTTTTTAGGTTTGATGATATTTGTAGTATTTGCCAGCTTTTTTTTCCCTTTGCCTTTTTATAACCACCCTCACCTCCCTCCCACCCTCTACCACCCTACCCCCATCCTATTCCTAACCCATGCTAATCCCTAATCTGTCTGTAAAGGGAATGATACCGTATTTTAACCTTTTAGGATTGGCTCTTTTCATGCAACATAATTCCCTAGTTTCATCCAAGATGTAGTGTGTACCAATAGCCTATTCTTTTGTACTGCTGAGGTGTGTTCTGTGGTTTGGAATGCAAAGCAAACCATAGTTTGCTTAACCATTCACCTGTTGAAGGACATCTAGGCTGTTTTTTATCTAGCAATTCAAGATGTGGAAATGTAATCCTCAAAGGCAAAGTGTGCACAATAGAAAAGAAATGGAAGAAACCCAAAGTTCATCAGCGAAGACCTGATTAAGCAAACTGCATTAGTTCACGTAATGTACATGTGCCTTTATAGAGAGAGTCCATATATAACTAAGTTATAGAAGAGCAAAACTAGTATTTCCTTATGTGCTTTTTTAAGTGTTACTAACAGCAAGGAAAGTGGAGAGAACAGTGTTTTCATGTTTCCATTAATACCATTCTGTAAATTCTATATTCCTAATATTTATCCTTCTCATATTGCATTGGCCAGGTTCTCACTAGAATGTAATTGTAAGTAGCTAAAGCAGGCATCCATGTGTTGCTTCTTACTTAATGACAATGTTTCTAAAGGTTCACCATTAAGTATAACATTAAAGAGTATAGATGCTCCTTACCTCTATTGCTAGTGTTTTTTGATCATGAAAAAAACAGTTGCATTTAGCAAATGTCTTCCCAGTATCCAATGAATGATTTTCTCCTTTAATCAGTAAATACAGTAAGTTACATTGATAGTTACATTGATCCCCAAACTTGAATTTCTCAGATAAATCTTACTTGATCAAGATGTACCTTTTTAATACACCACTAGACTCAATTACCTAGGTTTTTTTTTTTTTAGCGTTTTTGCCTCTACATTCATGTGATATTAGCCTGTAATTATATTTTCTTGTCTTGATATCAGGAAAAATCTAGCCTTATAAAATAAGATTGGTGGGTCCCATATTTTTTCTATGTTCTGAAATGTAAGATGGCAGTGAGCTCTTCCCTGACACTCAGTAGAACTTGCCTATATAACTACAAAGGACTTGTGTCCGGGGTGACAGGGCAGGAGAGCAGGTTGGTAGGTGGGCCTCTAACTACCATTTCTATTTTTGTGGGTGTTTCTGTTGGTTTTCTCGGGCCAATTTTTGAGAATTTATATTTTTCTCTGAGATTTTTAGTCCATTCATCTAGGTTTTCAAGTGGATTGATATAAAGTTATATAGTTGAATCATATCATCCACACATTTAGTATATGTGAATTCAACTACACGTGCTCCATTCAAATTTTTAAAATTTTTTTAAAGAAAAGAAAAAAGAGGGAGGCTGACAGTTTAAATTATGCGGACAATTCCTCCGGTTATTCCGATTACAGAGGCTATGCCTCACCTGAGCAAGATGTGAATCTGCTGTTCATGCAGCCAGTCTGTTTCTACATTTGAGCACTTCCCCAATCCCAGCGTGATTCTACAGTATAAAGGTATTTTTCATATAAGTTGGCCACTAATGGAAGAAGTAGCAATGGGATTCAAAACTGAAGAAAAACATTAGATTTTTACAAAAGCTTATCTGTCTCCAACATGAGCACAACTTACAAAAGAATGGCAATGGCAATTTTCGTTATATGCAGTTTTTGCCTCACCTTCTGACTTCGGCAAAGCTGCTATACAAAGTAGTCTCCTAACTTGAAAAATCTCCTCTGTATCCATCCTATATCTCCTTCATCTTTCCCAACACCATGTGTGTCCTCTTCCTTTGCCTTGATCGTACTTACAGAGAGTTGGTGTGTTTTCATCAGCCTTTTAAAAAATTTGCTTTGGGTTTTATGGATCATCTCAACTTGTTGTTTTTTTTTTCCTGTTTCCTTTGTTTCTGCTTTTATTTTTATTAATTTGATCCATCTGTTTTATTTGGGTTTTTTTTAGTTTTGTTTTCTTGCCCACTGCTGCTGGAGTGTAGTTTGAGATTTCAAAGGGAAATTTAGCAGTACTTTAAAACAAAAACAAAAACAGTACATATAAGGGCTTCCCTGGTGGCGCAGTGGTTGAGGGTCCACCTGCCGATGCAGGGGACACAGGTTCGTGCCCTGATCCGGGAAGATCCCACATGCTGTGGAGCGGCTGGGCCCGTGAGCCATGGCCACTGAGCCTGCGCATCCGGAGCCTGTGCTCAGCAACGGGAGAGGCCACAACAGTGAGAGGCCCGCGTACCGCAAAAAACAAACAAACAAAACAAAAAAACAGTACATACTTTCTGACCCAGCAGTTTCACATCATGGAATCCATCCTAGAGAAGGATTCACACATTTGTCCAAAGAGGAAATATAAAAATTTTCTTTTCATGCTATTGTTTAAAACAAAAAAAGAATAAAAACCTAAAAGTACATCAATATGAATATAACTTACTAAACTATGCTATACTGAAACTATGGAATAGTATATAGCAGATAAAAAGAGAAATAGAGCTTTGCAAATGCTGCTTTATTTTTTTTTCTCTAAATAGCTATCCAGTTGTCTTTAAACCTTTCTCCACCACTTGGATATTCTATCCTTGTAATATATACTAAAATCTCATCTGTTCTTGGATCTATATTTCCATACTTATTCAATGCCATGGAGCTGTTAGTCTCTCTGTCTATATTCTGCTGTTATGAATTTTGTTGCTTTATAATGTACTTTTAAAATAAATTTATTTATTTTTATTTTTGACTATGTTGGGTATTTGCTGCTGCATGTGGGCTTTCTCCAGTTGCAGCAAGCAGGGGCTACTCTTCGTTGTGGTGCATGGGCTTCTCATTGCAGTAGCTTCTCTTGTTGTGAAGCATAGGCTCTAAGAGAGTGGGCTTCAGTAGTTGTGGCACACAGGCTGAGTTGCTCTGTGGCATGTGGGATCTTCCCAGACCAGGGCTCGAACCCATGTCCCCTGCATTGGCAGGTGGATTCTTAACCACTGTGCCACCAGGGAAGTCCCTATAATGTATTTTAATACACGATGGAACAGGTTATTTCTCATTACACTTCTTTTAGAGAATGTTCCTGGTAATTGTTTCATCTTCCAAGAAAAAACACTATTGAAATTTTGATTGAAGGTGCATTGAATTTCTAGATTTCTTTAGTGAAAACTGACATGTTTACAATTTTGAGTCTTCCTATCCAAGTGCAAGGTTTGACGCTCCATTGATTCAAATCTTCTTTTATGGCCCTCAATAGAGGTTTATAATTTTATTTATTCATATGGATCCTTCAAATTGCTTGTTATCTGTAGATATTTTATGAGTATCATCTCACAAGTATATGGAATCCAGTATATCCAAAACTAAACTTTTAATCTACCTCCTGAAATCTATTCCTTCACCAGGTCCTCTCCAGCGCAATTTGGGCATGTGTATTCATTCACCTGGTGCAATTGTCAGGCATCTGAGTCTGACCTGAGTCCCCCCTCAACCTCACATCCAACTCACAACCAAGTCTAACTATTCTATTTCTAAAATATATCTCAAACCCACTCACTTCTCTTTACACTATCACTCTCCTTGTCCAAGCCAAGCCACCATCTTAACTTGTTTCAATACTTCACAACTGCTCTCTTTATGTCCTCTCCTTTCTTCTTCCAATCCCTTCTTTACGTGGTAGCATTTTTTTAAGGTAAACTGATCATATCACTCTCATGCTTAAAAATCTCCAATGGCTTTGCATCGCACTTACATGCAATTCAACGTCTTTAGCAAGGGCAACAAGGCCCTAAATGATCTGGCCCCTAACTAGCTCTTCAGCCAGATATCCCACCACTATGCTTCTGATTCAGTGGACTAATTCCAGTTCTTCAAACTATTGACTGTGGTTGATTACATTCTTGCTTCTAATTCTTCACTTCATCCATGTAATAGAATTATATATCTTTGTCTCATTGATATTGGACTTGCCATGTGATTCACTTTGGCCAATGGAATGTAAGTAAATGATGCAAACAGAGGCTTTAAATTTGCTGACATGGTTTGGCTTGTCCTCCTGTCACTTGCAGGAGAAAAGTACACTATGATTAGCTGCTGGTTCCAGATTGAGAGACAAGTGCAGCAGACCTGAGCCCACCCCTTACACTAAAATTGTTTTGCCCTAAGCAACCAGAACACTCTTGAGCAGAACAATTTGCTGTTTTAATCCACTAAGATTTGGGGATTGTTTGTTACACAGCATTCATCACAGCAATAACTCACTAATGCACTAAGTTCCTTCCTATCTCAGAGTCTTTGCTTAATGTATGTACTTCTCTAGACTAGAAAAGTCTCATGATGGTTATATCTGTGTCTATTCTATGTACCTCTGTATAGACAGGGCCTAACATAATACTTGTTATGTGGTAGTAACTAAATAAATATTCATGAAATAAATTATTAGTGGTATTGTAAATACTATTTTTGATTCCATTAAACTTTGTAACATTGTTATAGGTATATAATTGGCTTTATCTGTCCTGCTATCAATAATCTGACTGAACTCTTTTATTGTTTCTAATCACTTTCCAGTTGAGTCTTTTGGGTGGTCTATAACTAAAATCATGTCATGTAGTTGTAGTCTGTTAAATTGTGGTCCCAATAAACCACACCTCCCAGCATTCACACCCTTGTGTAGTCCATTGCCATTGATTCTGGGCAGCGCCTGTGACCTGCTTTTTTTAATCAATAGACTATGGCGGAAGTGACACTGTGTCTAAGCTTTAAGGAAGCCTAGAAGATTCTACTTTTGTGCTTTTGGGAGCCCACACCTACCTTGTAAGAAGTCTGGTTCCCCCACGGGAGAGATCACATCGAAAGGCCACGTAGAGAGAGAGAGAGAAGGGGAGGAGCTAGCCCAGTTGGCAGAATCATGAGCAAATGAAATGGTTGTGGTCTTAGGCCACTGAGTCTTGGAGTAGTATGTTACACATTAATAAATCATTGAAACATCTGTAAATAACAACTCTGTGTCCTCAGTTAAAATTGCTGTGCTACTTTACAAGCCTATCTAAATGTATTAGCTAGGTTTTGATCCCATTTTGTGATTCATCAAAAAAACCATAATAAATCATAGTACTTGCTTAGGAAAGTAAAATTGAAGAAAAAAGGCATCAAAACTACTCATACTGGTTATTTCAAGAGTGTGGAATTATGGAGGGAGAGGCTTTCAATTTTCATTATATTTTTCTGTAATATTTAAATTTTATATCACAATATGCATTACTTGCCTCATTTTATTCCTCACTTTAGTGGAAATTCTTTAACATTTCACTATTAAGTGAAATGTTTTTTTACAATAGGTGTAAATGTGTGTCAATTTTACATATTTTGTCATGTTAAGCACATGTCCCCTTATTGTTATGTAACCAAATGTTTAAAAATCAGCATTGGATTTTGAAATATACTGAATATCCATTTTTGCATTTATCTAAATTAAATAATTTTTCTCCTTTTATCTGTCAATATGGTCATTTATATAACCTAATATTAAATCATCCATGCATTACTGATTTTCCTGGTGAAAGAAAAATCTTCCTAATACAGTAGGGGATCTGCCACAGGAGAATTTCATGAGGAGGGATTGGGGCTTGAGAGAGAAGCAAATAAGTGTCCCCAAGTCTCTTCAAATTGGCCCAATAGACAAGGAGTCCACATGTCCAGAATGTAAGCACTTTCTGAATTCCTTAAAGAAAAACTCACCCCACACCAAATGCCCTTTAATCACAATCCACATTCACTGCCCGAGCCACAGTGATTTTCAGCTGTGCTAAAGGAACCACACTAATCAATCTAGACAACCAAATAGTTCAAGCAAACACAGTGAAAGAGAGGTATGAGGCTGAATAAGCAGAGGAACTAACCCCAAATGAAGTAGAGTTAATACAAGAATCAGAAGAGAACTCTAAAATAAGTAGAGTTAATACACTAAGAGACAGTTGAGTACATATCACATTCTTAAATCAAAATTAGACT
Organism: Orcinus orca; assembly: GCF_937001465.1. NCBI lineage: Eukaryota > Metazoa > Chordata > Mammalia > Artiodactyla > Delphinidae > Orcinus > Orcinus orca. The sequence continues at coordinate 68,919,943 of NC_064574.1, read as the reverse complement.
GACAACAATAAAAACGAGCAGAATTCATGAAATTTAAATCATGGATGCTAAATTAAAAACCCAGAATAAAAGCTGAGTAGCAGGACAAACACATGAAGACCAATTTGCGGACCTGGAAAATTAAAGCAGTTTTTCTCTAGAACACAGTGCTAAAGTAAAAATAAGAATTTTTCTACCCCGACACTCTCTCCATCCTTCCTACATAGCTCTGGAAAATTTAGAGTCATCTTGTTGAGCACACCCTAAGAGCAGGAAGACAGAAGCTGTCACTTTACTTTCAAAAATCTTTAAATACAATCTTTAAATTTAAATTTTAATAAAATAAATAATAAAATTAAAATAAAATTAAAAATAAAATCTTTCAATGGAATTTGAAATATTACATGGGATACATTTTCTAAAATAGACTTTTCCATGGCTTGAGGTGAACTGAGTGACTAGTAGTGACCAGGAAAATCCTGGAGCTTCCCTGGGATCTCTCTCATGGCTCCAGAATGGGTTTGAACAGACAGTGGAAAACAAAAATAAAACTGTTGAATCATTATCCCTACAGTCCTGCTGGTTCCACCTAACGACTCCATTTGGTTTTCAAACTATAGAGTACATCAGAAACTCCAAGAGAGCTTGTTAAAAATAGATCCGGGGGCTTCCCTGGTGGCACAGTGATTGGGAGTCCCCCTGCCAATGCAGGGGACACGGGTTCGAGCCCTGGTCTGGGAAGATCCCACATGCCACGGAGCAACTGAGCCCGTGTGCCACAACTACTGAGCCTGTGCTCTAGAGCCTGCAAGCCACAACTACTGAGCACACGTGCTGCAACTACTGAAGCCCACGCGTCGAGAGCCCATGCTCCACAACAAGAGAAGCCACTGCAATGAGAAGCCCGCACACCGCAACGAAGAGTAGCCCCCAGTCACTGCAACTAAAGAAAGCCCGCGCGCAGCAACAAAGACCCAACGCAGCCATTAATTAATTAATTAATTAAAGAAAGAAAGAAGTACAAAAAAAAAAGATCCAGAGGCCCCAAGCCCCAGAGAGTCATGGTCAGAAATCTGTCTGTAGGGGGTCCAGCAATCAGTATTTTAAACAAGCCCCACCAAATAATTTTGATCAAGTTAACCTGCTCACCACACCTTAAATAATACTCTTCAAACTCACAGCCCAATCTACAATTGCTTTCCTCTGTGCCTCAATGCAAGCTTTTCATTTCCCTTAAAAATCCCTACCTCCATTTCAACAGCCTGAAATACCATTTCTTTAGCAAAGCTCTCCTGGATCCCCTTCTGGGTTCCCATTTTCTTCCCTTACTTGGGGCATTTGTAACCTTCCCCAAATTTTACCACTCTGGTTAAAGGCACAGGCTTTGGATTAAAACAGACTGGGGTTCAGGTCCCAGCTTTGCCACTTATTAGCTGTGTGACCTTGACCAAATCGTTTAAATGTCACGTGTCAAATCAGCAGTCGGGAAGGGGAGAGTAAAGGCCCAAGAGCTGGAAAGAGAACATCACATATAACAAATCCAAAGGACCAGAGGTAAGAAATGAGGTTGGAGCTGCAGAACAGTTTAAGAGTTCAAACCAGGGACAAGAAAGAGAGAAGAAAGAGGTAAAGAAATCAGCAAAACAAAAAGAAAGAAAAGAAATCAGCAGCGGGGTAGAGATTTGGGTGTCGAACATTTGCAGCTGGCTCACATGACTCATATGATTCTTGAGGGCCATTGTACACACTTCTCCCCTGATCCACCTTCAGTGACATTACATTATGCTTGAAATCAGCCACTACAGTATTTATACCAGGGAAATCGGCAGACCCTGCAAATCAGAGTTTTATTTTTTTAACAAGTTGATTGTCCAAACTTTCCCAGAACACCACTGAGTCTATCTGAAGAGATCAGTTGATCTTAAACATCAAAATTTGTGAGTCGTCTTTTTTGGCAGGCAGGTTCATGGTGCATGGGCAGAACAGGCTCACCCAAATGGCCATGAGGGGAAAGAAAGGAAAGAACGAACGAACGAATGCATGCATGAATATATGAATGAATTTTCCTGAAGGAGTTCCTAATATGAACTCCTAAAGCAAAGACATTATAAGCAATTTTACTAATTGCAGCTTTTCAGGTGGCAAATGAGAGAGGCATCCTCTACAGACTGCAGTCAAGAACTCAAGCATCATTATTCAATCACAGACATCACTTCATGAAGCCCAGTAAATAGACATTTCCAGGGAATGTGGCAAAGCCAGTTTTTGCAACCTCCTTCCCCTTTCAGCAAGGAGAGTGGGAAAGTTCATGATGGGAGTTTCTCAGCTGAATGAAACTCATGAACAAACATGGATTGGACTCCCCCAACAGGTGAAGACTCTCTGATTGCTCCAGGATCAAATATACAATTAGGAAGCTGACACATTTCAGACCTCAGCAGTCTCTCCACGCTAGGTCTCTCCACCAAAACCATGTCGGCTGGCTAGATCAAGGAATGTGTTACTGATTTTTAACATCTGGACAGGAAATGATAGTTGGCATACAGTTAACTTAAGCCAAGGTTGGATTACAAATTAGCTGTGAGAGCTATAACATACTTTCTGCCTCTTTACCTGATGTATAACCATGTAGTCAGTCAGAAGTGTTGGAAAAAATGTACACTGAACAAGTTTTGGTATATGCTTTAAAAAAAAAAGCCAAGGATGGACCTAGAGATTATCACACTAAGCGAAGTAGTCAAAAAGAGAAAGACAAATACCATATGATATTACTTATATGTGGAATCTAAAATATGACACAAATGAACCTATCTATGAAACAGAAACAGACTCACGGACATAGAGAACAGACTTGTGGTTGCCAAGGCGGGTGGGGAGGGGAGGGAAGGAATAGGAGTTTGGGATTAGCAGATGCACACTATTATACATAGGATGGAAAAACAACAAGGTCCTACTGTATAGCACAAGGAACTATATTCAATATCCTGTGACAAACCATAATGGAAAAGAATATGAAAAAGAATATATATATACATGTATGTTTAACTGAGTCACTTTGCTGTACAGAAGAAATTAACACAACATTGTAAATCAACTATACTTCGATTAAATTTTTTTTTAATGAAAACATAAAGAAGCCAAGGGACCTGCACAGATTCCTCAACTCATTTTGAACTTTCCAGATCTTTATTTGGAGAAATCATTGTATAACCTGCTAAATATTTTTAGTGTATGCTTTAGAAGCCCAGAAAATGTGAATGTGTCCTTTAAGTATATCTATTATCAGAGCAACAAGATAATAAAACAGCTGCAGCAGAGCCTGATTAAGTTGTGATGCCTTCATCTATAGGTGCTCAATAAATACTTGGTGTTGAACAAATGCAGTAGAGTTAGAGAAGAAGAAAGCTTATAAGAAGGTGTCTCTTATCCTTTTCCAGCTTAGACCAAGCTGCTCAAAAGGAAAACTTGATTAGTAAGGAATCAGACATTCTCCCTCCTGGGAAGAAGGCTCAGAGGAGGCAAAATGAGCAGGATGCTGTAGACAGTAATACTGATTAGGAAATTAGGAAGCAAAATAATCTCTTCTCACCAATAAATGAAAGCAGGTCACTAGAGGCTTCTTATGAAATTCGAGCACAGTCTCCTGTAAGGACTACCGAATTTAGAGATGCTCTAAGGCTAAAACCGCAGAAGTTGAGTCCCATTTGGGTATGAATTCAGGTTTTGAAACTCACCCTTCTCCTGGTCCTAGTAGTACAATTAGAATTAAATTAAATTGGATCATGAACAGTTGAACTGTTCATGAAAAATGCTAAATCACATTTAGGCATTCATTTTTCTTAAAATTTTGCTCTAACCCTTCGATATTCTTTTTTATTTTTTATTGAAGTATAGTTGAATTACAATATTCTATTAGTTTCAGGTGTACAACATAGTAACTTGATATTTTTATAGATAATCTATTGGCTATATTCCCTGTGCTGTACATTATATCCTTGTAACGTATCTGTGTTATACCTAATAGTTTGTACCTCTTAATCCCCCTCACCCTTTTTGCCCCTCCTCCCACCCCCTTCCTTCTTGCAACCACCCATCTGTTCTCTGTACCTGTGAGTCTGTTTCTATTTTGTTGTATTTGTTCACTTGTATTATTCTTTAGATTTTACATATAAGTGAAAACATGCAGTATTTCTTTTGATATTTTTAAGTGTTTATAGTCAGTTAATTATGATTTATCTTATTTATTTAGAGTTTTTTTATTTCAGTGTAATTGACTGGCTAAGGTTTGCAGTAGAGACCTAAGGGGACGTCTGTGAGCCCCTGACCCACGCCCTTCTCTAAGAACTGCCTTTGCCCTTCTGGACCTTAGCCACAGTGACTTTCCTACGTGGCCCTGCTTCCCAGCATAGCTGACTGGGTCAGCATGGACACAGGCTCAGGCTGAGACAAATTCTCTCTCTCTCTCTCTCTCTCTCTGTGGAGAATTTGGACTTGGGGTGCAAGGAATAGATTCTAGGTAGTGTGGGAGGACATTTGAATGCTGGACATGTAACTTGGGAGTTTGGGGTTAATTAAGGGCTTTAAAAGCAGACAGACCCAGTTTAGTAAAGAAGTACAAAGCACGTATGCTGACCAAAAAATAAGAGGCGGAAATATGAGACCTGAGAACAAGAAATAGCTTCCTGTGTTCCCAATGGCTTGACAGATTCTGCTTCCAGCCTCCCCAAGTTCTAATTGTTCTTTAGTGAAAATTTCCAGCGTCCCTTCTAGTAGATATAAATTAAGGCCAGGATGCAGGAGTAGTTATGACACATTCTAGGGAACAAGTAGCTCATTTTAAAACATAAAGTCAGAGCATATCGTTCTTAGGATCGGAACAATCAATGGTTTTCCATCTCACTCAGTTTTGATAAAAGCCAAAGTAGTCACAATGAACAGTCTACAAGACTCTTGATGATGTGCCTCAGCCTACTCTCTCTCTCCCCTGCTCTCCTACAACCCACGAGCTTTCTCACAGACCCTTGAAATCACCCCAGGGCCCTTGCACTTACAATCTCCTCCTCCAGATACCCGCTTGGCTTGCTCTCTCAGCGCCTTCAAGTCTGGATTCAACAATCGCCCCCTTGATGAGCTATTCCATGAACACCCTTTTTTAAATTGCACCACCTTCCTCTCACTCCCTACTCCTTTCTTGCTTTATGTCTCTCCACTGAACTTACTGCCTTCTGATAGGCTCCATCTGTCTCCCCAGTTAGAATGAAGCTCCGCGGGGTCTGGGATTTTGTTTCTGTTCACTGCTATATTACCAGTGCCAAGAAAGGACAGTGCCTGGTGCTTGATAAATGTTTATTGAATGAATGAATGTGGTTGGTCACAAAATGGCTAAAACAAAAGAGAAGTTATCAAGAGCCAGAGCACATGGAGGCCTGTATGCTAAGACAAGGAGACAGACCCTAAGCCTAAATCCTGTGAGGAGCCATGAAGGGTGACAACAGGGTGTGGTCTGATCAGAGTCATGCTGTGGAACAATCTCTCTAGCTGAAGTGTGGAGTTGAGACTTGGGGAGGGAGTGCAGGGCAGGCAGCAAGACCACTTTTCAGAGACTAAGGCTGTGATCCTGATGAGAAGTCAAGAAGGCCTTAATGGAGACTATGAATGACCACAGGGATGGAGGAGAAGGGACAGAGTGCCAGACATCTAAAGAGAGAATCTGTAGGACATGGTGACCTGTTGACAATAGCAAATATCTAAGAGGGGATGTGATGTCTTAAATGACTCCTTCGTTTCTATTACAGAATATGAGTGGCAGTTTGAAGAAGGAGTGAGTTCAATTTTGCATATATGGAATTTTACGTGCCAATGAAGATGCCCATAACTAAATATAGAGATTTGATGTTCAGTGAAGATCTGAGTTAGACCAAGGAATCTCATTGCATAAATGGTAGTTGCAAGGGACCCAGTTGAAACTGTAGGTTCTGGAATTTTAATGGAAGCCTTACTGTGGCATCCTGCAGTTGCGGGTGAGAGATGGTAGGGAGCATTCCCATTGATAGGAATCAGATGGAAACAGATTTTACTCTCTCCAGGTGGAATTTGGAATGTGTTATTCCAATATAATCCCCTATGGTAACTGACCCTGGAGAATAATTAGGTATAGCACTATTGTTCACCTACATTAGGGGTGAATTTGGTCTTGTGGGCTAGCCTAGGGACCTAACCACCTCCTGCATAATGCTGTTTCCCTGGTAAAATGTGTAGCCCATTCACAAGCTGAGGACTGCTGATATTATAAGACGAGAAATCTCCAAACCAGCCCACATTTTGAAGAATTCTAGTTGTACCTTGTGAATTCTTCCATCTAAAGGACAACTGTTTCATAAAATGTGAGTAAAGTATGTTTCTGACTCCCAAGTGGGTTGCTGATGCTGAGGAACATAGATCATCTACACAGTATCGTAGCTGAAGCTCTGAGATGGAAGAAATCCTTAAAGGGAAGAGTATACAGAAAAGAGAGGTAAGATCCCAAGACATGATAACTGAATTTTGGGGACACAAATATCTGAGAATACATTATAAAACTTGGTAAATACAGAGTCCGTGGAATGGACTCTGTTACACACAGAGTCCGTGGAATTCAGAGTGCAGGATTTGGATAAAATAAGTAACTATACTAGCTAGGATTCTTTGGGTTGCAATTAAAAGAAACTCAAGAGTAAAAGAGAGAGAGAGACAGAGAGAGAGGGAAGGACAGAGGGAGGAAGGAAAAGGAGGGGGTGCCATTGGCTCACATATCTGTAAAGTCAAGGGGTAACTACAGCTTCAGGTGCTACTGGATCCAGGGACCCAAATGATGCTTTCTGGTCAGTTTGGTTTTCTACTCTCTCTTGACTCTGGTTTCTTATATGTTGGCTGCTTAACAATCAAGTTGACCCTTCATAGAAGCAAGATGGCTGCCATCAGTTTCAGGTTTGTTTTTATTTTCCCAACACCTTAACAGAAAGAGGATGCCTCTTTTCCAATCTGTTCAACAAAAAGAGTGAACACAAGTGATTGGACGAGCTTGGGTCATGTGCCATCCCTAAACTAACACTACACCCAGAGGGAATAGAACCCCTATTAGCCACACCTGGGTCACACGCAACCTAAAATGCAATCAGGCTTGAAGTAGGAGAAATAAGTGATTCCCCAAGGAAACTATGGATTCTATTACCAGAAGGAGGATTAGATGCCAGGCAGCAAGAATACCAGATGTCTCAGGGGAACCAGGCTGGAGAAAACACTCCTTAGGGGTTTCTCTTCCCCAGAAGGCCTCTTTGAGGGCTGATCCAAAGGTGTTGATGGCCTTAGTGAGCTCAAGGAGTCAAAAAAAGATTTCACATAAAGTGTGGAGAGGATGGATATTGACTGAGGATATAACTCCCTCCGATGAATGCATTTAGCTCAAACCTCTCTGTTCCACCACCCTTCTGCTACAACACCCAAGTTGATTTTAATACCCAGCCTTCCCCAGCGTCCAGTGTCACTTTGATCTCTGCTGTTATTTGGCAGAATGATTGAGAAGAAAAAAAGGAAATTAAGTTCAGCAATTCTTGAGATTGAGGTGAGTATGGAAGCAAAGCACACTTCTGAAGCTTGTAGGTGTGCTTCTACATAGGGTGTCCCCCCACTTCCCCTCACTTTAGAGTTTCATAATGGGTATGGCCCACCCTTAGGCCATATTTCTAAAAAAAGAGAAATTATTATACTACTTGTAGGGAGATTGAATCATAGGACCTGCCAGATCCCCTATTTTAAGTGGCAGGGGAAGAGGCGATGGGTTGGAGCAAAGAAGGACTGGGGTGGACTCAGCTCAGGCACCAGCCAATGGACCAGTGTCAGTAACTGGTTTAGTAAAGCAGTCTGCACAGGTCACAGGATGGGTCTAAGATGAGAGAGGTAAAGTCCTAACTAATGATCAGGATACCAAGAAAAGGCAAATAGGGAGCCTGAAGACATGGCGTGAAACAACGTGGGCTCCAGGGTCCACAATCCAGTTGTTTTAACAGTAGTGCTACAGCCACGTGGGGAGAGTGTGAGAGTCAGTCCCCAGAAGAAATTCAAGCTCAAAGACAACAGGAATTAACAAGGAGAGAATGCACAACAAAAGCCAAGTTAGTACACAGTTGTCTGAATGGATTCACTTAGCTAATACATGGGACTCCAGAGTAGGTCCAAGGTCATGATGCTTGGACACTGCTCCATAAATCTTAAGATGTAGCCATTTAAGTTCAACATCTGATATCAACCAATAATATGTCCAAAAAACTTCCTAAGTCCTACTCTACTGGGGCCAACTTTATAGCCTGGTGTTAAAATAGTGTTTTTCCATGAATTCTTTATTAAACTTGTTTCTTGACTTATGATCTGTCAACAAAGCACGTTGCTGTCTCCTAAAATATGGATCCAGCTTTTCTAAGGCCCACACTTTGGCTGGGCACTCCTTTAGGAAAGCTTCCTCTTTTGATGGATATTTTTCTGCTGAAACAGATCATCAGTTCTTTCAGTCTGTGTTCTTGTCATGCCTGAAGCATTTATGCCTTACTTAAGCCTTCCATTATAATCAGCTGCCCTTAGCTTGCTATTGCCTACAAGGGCTTTGCTTCAATCACATAAGCATTACAACAACTGCTCTTTTAGCTGTGGATCAAGTTTTATTTAGGGTGCCCTATGTAAGTGAGAACACTTCAAAATGCTAATTTCTAATGAGCCAAAAGTTGACTGACAGAGTAATAATAATAATACTATGAGTGGACTATTGAGAGGCCAAAGGAATGGACTGAGAAAGAATATGGTTGGGAAAAAGAGGTAAGCTGACCAAAAGCATGGACAGAAAAGAAAAGGAAGAAAGGGAAACATGGGCAAGCAGTGACTGCCAGTGGGGGAATGGGGATGGTATTAGGCTGGAAGTGAAAGGGAAAAAGACAAATTTTTTTGTTACTGTCATGACAGCTGTGTAACAGAAAACACTATGACTTGGAAGTCTCCAGGAAAAATAAGTAAATTTGATAGAGTAATCGATAGGATTGAAGCACTTTAAAAAAAAAAAAAAACTATGTATATGAGAAAGGCAAGTAGTACAAATAAAAAAAAAAAAAAAGGAAGGGCACTAGGAAATTTTCAAGAAAAGAAATATAATCATTTTATACCTTTTGGCTCTTTGGTGAATGATATCTGTTATTGTTCACCAATATTGATATGATTACAGTTTACCCTTGAACAGCACAGTCTGAACCACCTGGGTCCACTTATATACCGATTTTTTTCAATAAATATGTACTACAGTACTACACGACCCACGGTTGATTGAATTCACGGATGCAGAACCAGGGATGCACAAGGCCAACTGTAAAGTGATACAAGGATTCTTGACTGTGCACGGGTCGGCACCCCTAACCCCCTCCTGTTCAAGGTTCAACTATATAAACAGTGATATCACTACATTAGAAGGATGGGAAATAGGGAGTATAAGAGAGCTAAATCCTCAACCATTATTTCAGGATGTAAATAGATAATACCTGAAGTTGAAACATCAAGAAATAGGTAAAGGAGCTTATCATTTGGAAGACAGCTAAAAGAGTTTAAAATGGTTGTCTCTAGAGAACAGGAAAGGAGGGTAGAAGAGAGATTGTTGCTTCTCATCACAAGCTCTTTGTGCTATCCAACTATTTTTAGTTAGCATGGGACTTAGTGTCAGGAAAAGTTTTACTGAGCACCTGCACTGCGCTAAGTATTACACACACATTATTTCACTTAAACCTCACAAAAACAAATACTTCTCTAGTGCTTACTGCCAGATACTAAGCACTTTACATTTTCAACTCATTCAATCTCTGCAACAACTTGATGAAGTGGTTAATCTTATTTTGCCCATTTAACAGAAGAGGAAATTGAGGCACAGAGGATGAAAACCTTGCCTGAGGTCACACAGTTGAGAGTGGTGATGCTGGAACCTGAGCCCAGGAAACTCAGCTCATAGCCTCTGCACTTTGCCTGCTCTCTAACAAAGCCAAAGCATAGATATTATTATCTCAACTTTGGAGATGAGGAAACTTGGGGAAAGACAAAGCCATTTTCTGAGATCACATAGATAGTGTGTGGAATTTGTTTGACTATGGGTTAAATTAACTTTAACACTCATGCTCTGTCTCTCCATGGCATCATGCAAATCTGTGTTTAAAAAGGTGAGACAGTTGTGAGCAAGGCAAGAACATCCATTCTTGTCACTGCTGTTTAACATAGTGCTGAAAGTTCTAGCCAGTGCAATAGGTAAGAAAAGAAAAAAAGAAAAGGTAAGAAAAGAAAAAAAGAAAAGGAAAGAAAAGAAAAAGCAAACTGATCAAAAAAGGAAGAAATAAAGTCGTCCATATTTATAGATGACATGATATTCTACATAGAAAATTCCAAGGAATCTACAAAACACAACTAGAATAAATGAGCTCAGCAAGGTGACAGGATATAAGATAAACATACAAAAGTCAATTGTATTTCTATACACTAGCAATAAACATGTGGAAACCAAAATTAGAAATACAATACTATTTACAATTGCTCAAAAAAATGAAATAGGTATAGGTCTAACAAAATACATACAAGAATTATATGCCAAAAATTATGAGATCAAAGATCTAAATGAACAGAGAGATGTACCATGTTCATGAATTAGAAGACTCAACATAGTAAAGATGTCAATTCTCTCCAAACATAATATAATTCCTGTTTCGTCTTTTGTGTTGTCTGTTTTGCTAAGTTTGGCAACACAACCATGGCCCCTGCCCTCATGGAGTTTATAATCTAATCAGTTGAAGGAGAAAACAAAAAGGCATCAAGGAACAAAATAATAAATAAAATAAAGGAACAATGGTTCTATAATAAAGAATATGGGGAGGCTTCCCTGGTGGCACAGTGGTTAAGAATCTGCCTGCCAATGCAGGGGACAAGGGTTTGAGCCCTGGTCTGGGAAGATCCCACATGCCATGGAGCAACTAAGCCCGTGCACCACAACTACTGAGCCTGCGCTCTAGAGCCCGCAAGCCACAACTACTGAGCTCACATACCACAACTACTGAAGCCCGTGCGCCTAGAGCCTGTGCTCTGCATAAGTGAAGCCACTGCAATGAGAAGCCCACACACTGCAATGAAGAGTAGCCCCCACTTGCCACAACTAGAGAAAACCCGCATGCAGCAACAAAGACCCAACACAGCCGAAAATTAATTAATTAATTTTTTAAAAAGAGAATATGGGAGAGGAGTAGTCAGAGAATGCCTCTCTGGCAAGGTGATATTTGACGTGCTGAGACATGAAGAGTAAGGACTCTATAAAGACTGAAGCAAGAATGATCAAAGTAAAAAAGTAGCAAGAGCTCTGATGTAGGGGAATGAGTTTGAAATTGTTCCAAGAACTAGAAAAAGTCCAGTGCAGCTGGAACAAAATGAGCAAGATGGGAGAATGGATGGAAGGGAGTTTGGAGAGAGAAGCAGGAGCCAAATCCCACGCCACCCTGAAAAGGCATAATGAGGCATTTTATCTTTGGAAAACAATTGAGGGGAAATGAAATGATCTGATTTCATTTCAGATTGAATGATCACTCTGGCCACTCTGTAGAAAATGCTTTGGAGAGGAGTAAGGATGAAAGCAAGAGAAGTGGGTGGGAGATCATTGCAGTAAATAATCCAGGAAAGAGATAATGGTGGTGACTTCAGCTAAGGCAGTGGCAAGAAAACAGGGAGATATGGAGGAAGTTTGGGGGGTAGAGTCAGCAGCATCTACTATTGGATTGAAAAAAAGAGGACAAGGAAAAGGGAGGGGATCAAAGACAACTCCCAGGTCTTTGGCTTGAATATCTGGAAGAACAACGATGCTATTTGCTAAGATGATGATGATCATGGGAGAAATGAGTAAGCAGAGGAGTGGAGTTGAGAAATCAAGGTTTCAGTGCTGGACATAATAAGACTGAAATTCTTAAGGGACAACCAAGTGAACATGCCAAGTAGACTCTCTGGAGACAAAAGAGAGGTCTGGGATAGAGGTTGAAAGGGGACATCTGCAGCATATAGATGGGTGGTTCTTGACTGTGGCTGCTCAATAAATTACCTAGAGGACTTCTTAAATGTGTTGCTGCCCACACCCTACCACTAAATCAATTAAATCAGAAGCTGTGGGGGTGGAACCCAGGCATCAGACCTTGGAAGGAACACTTATGTTTAGAGATTGGGGGAAGGAGAGGGAACCAGCAAAAGAAGACTGAGAAGTGGCCAGTGACGTAGGAAGTCACCCAGGATATGTTGGCTCATGGAAGCTGAGTGGGGTCTGTTTCAAAAAGGAGATAATATACTGCTACACAGGGATGTTATGAGAATTCAATGAGAAATACATGCAAAAGCACTTTATAAATTGTTAACTGATGAACAAATACTAGATGAGGTATTAGCATCATCTAAGGGGAAAAATTATTCTCCTCCTGGTAAAACAGTCCTACCTGTGCCACAGAGGAAGTATATTTGCAACAAACCTGACCCTTGGAGAAATGCTGGGGAGGGAGGTCCACCCCTAGCACTTCTTACATTTGTGAGAAGTAAGCAAAAATCCTACAATTATGAAGATTAAATGAATTAATGCCCATTATCCTTAGCTCAATGCTTAGTACATCATCATCATCATAGTAATAATAATAATTATTATTAGTGAAGCTAACACATAGTGCTTTCTATTTGCTAGGCAAAGTTCTAAATGCTTTACATATATTTATTCAGTTAGCATTCAAAAAGTTAGCTATTGATTTGCTGTTGTTAATTTCAAATGATTTGGTTTCCTGAGTGGGCACTAAGGGAAGTTATAGAGATGAGTTCAGCATTCCAGAACCATTATTCTGATGTGAAGGTTAATAATGGCCTCATGATACTTCTCTGGAAATGGCAGAGAAGATGGGATCTGTCCCAAGGGCAGTCTATGGGCCTCCAGAGCCATGAGTCAGTTCCTAGGACTACCTGAAGAACAGCAGGACTGTCCTATGGGAGGACCATATCCCTCAGTGATATCTGAATTCCTTCATGGAGGCTGTGTCATAGGCAGGTTCACAGCTACATTTGAAGGTTTCTGGGCATAGAGACAACTTCATCTGGGTTCTTCAACTCAACTACTGATCACTCATAGATATCAGGTATTTAAGCCTCACCTCGGCTTTGTGAAGTAGGGATGGTTATCCCCATTCTACAAGAAAGGAGGCAGAGACTTAGAGAGGTTAAAAACTTGCCCAAATTCACACAGCCAGTTAGCATCAGAGCCAGGATGCAAATTGCATACCCTAAATCCAAGTTCAGACTTTCTCTTCTACCATGATAGTCTTTTTTTATTTTTTACCAAATTTTGAGGAGTTAGAGCTATGGCCACACTAAAAGAAACACATGACAAGAGCCAGAAAGACTTCATATTCAATACAGTAAGGGGAAAATGGGCAAAAAATATGAATAGGTAATTTGCAGAAGAGGCACACAAATGCCAAAAACAAGTAAAAAGATGCAAATAAAATACAAATTTTAAAATACATATTATTACTTTATACCCATCAGATTCATTTAAAAAATGTAGAAATCAGAAAATAACAAGCACTGGAAAGGATATGGGGGTACTACCTTCAGACATTGCTGGTGGGAGCTGTAAATTAGTGCGTTGAATCCAGAAAACAAGGTGATGGTATCTAGAAAACTGAAAAGCCCATAACCCCACAATTCTACTTCCAGGTATAGTCCGTAGAGAAACTTCCCTCATTTCTGTACATACAAGGATATTTCCTATTGCTAACATGAGAAAAAGTAAACTACTTAAACGTCTATTTATCAAGGAATGGATAAATAAAAGACAGTGTATTCATTCTACAGAATACTGTCTAGCAGTTAAAATGAATAAGTTAAATCAATGTATGTCATAATGAATGGATCTCAAATATAGACTTGACTGAAAATGGCAAATTAGCAGAATGATACATAAAGTACAATATCATTGACTGAAAGAATGACTTTTACAAGTATAGGTTCTAGGATTAGTGCAGAGTGAAGAGGAAATATATTTGGGACCAGAGCAATCTTTGGTTAAAACTCTTCAACAAACAAAAAAAACAAAAAAAAAACTCTTCAACAAATCTATTTCCAAAGTCTCCCCATTTCTTTCTGACACCATCTTTACCTCTGTCTTCCTTTTTTCCCTTCCAATTCCCTCTCTCTCTCCTAGAATCCCCTAATCTAAGTTCCATGAGTGGTTTAGAGAAATGGTAAATCCTCTGACATTATAAGTAAAATTCTGTATCTCTGAGTATTATTCCTGGGGAATGGGTTCATAGCTTCTGCAGATTATCAGAAAGGTCAGTGTCCCATAAGATTAAAATTCAAGGGAAAAAAATTTTTCAAAGAAACATGTAGCTCTGATACAGTTTCCTTCGTCTATCATGCCCTGAGAGCAAGAGTTATTTCTCATCAGAAGAAAAAAATAAAAAAGAGAAAAAATGTAAAGTGATTTGTTCTGACCCTGTTTCCACTAGCCCCATGCCCTAGGAGAAAATGCCCTGCCTTTGGAAACATAAACATCTCCATCCTCCCCAGCCTGCCAGGCCTCACATCCATCATTTCAGGCAGGCTCTGGGCAGCGACAGCCGGCCTCTTTCATTGCCACTCATGACCCTTTCCATCAGATGTCAGGGTCTAGCTCTGGCCAGCTTGTTGACAATTATGAAGATTTTTTCCAACCCAGCCAAACAGCCTCTGAGCCATCAGAGCTCTCCAGAGCTGGGGAAACTACAAGAGACTGCGAAAGCAGAACTTGTTTTGTAGAGGACACCCCAACAGAGGGCCCAAACCCACAGGTCCAGGCACAGCTACAAGGGCTCCCCAGGGCCTGGGATCTAAGTGGGCTCCTCTGTAACCTTGGGTTATGGGCCCCATAGTTCTCTGCTCTAAACTCATAGGTTATCTGGGGAGACCAGTGAGATGGAGACAATTATTACATATACCTGGGGTCAGTTGAGGGTCAGCCAGGTGGCTCTGCTGATCTTGGTTGGCTTGCTCACATGTTTAGGTGTCAGCTGGCTGTCAGCCGATCTGGACTGGCCTCTGCCAGGTGCCTGGGTTCTGCTTTGCTTCAAGTGTCTCTCATTCTCCAGCACACTAGCCTGGGCATGCTCTCGTGGTAAACAGAAAGGTATAAGAGACAGCAAGCACTGAGCCTATGTTAAGCCTCTGCTTGCATCACAACCACTAATACACATTGGCCAAAGCAAGTCACAGGGCCATGCCCAGAGTCAAGGACAGGGCTTGTCACCCTGCCCACAGTGAGCAGACACTGCAAGCCAGGTAAGAGGTTGCATTTTGGATCAGGCTCTGCCTCTTACCAGGGATGTCTCTTAAGTTCTCTGAGCAAATAAGACACTACTTTTCATCTATCTGATTAGTGAAGAAAAATTTCTTTACTCTGGTAATACACAGTCCAGAACAGAGGTGGAGAAATAGGCACCTTAACATGCTATGGGTGGGATTTTATTATATTTTATGGGGCAACTGAATCATATTTATTGTGGAGGATTGCAAAATGGCCCAAAATTCTTCTCAGCCCTGTGCACATTTCCCCTTTTCAATGTAACCTTGCAGTTCCTCCCCCCATGAATATGAATTAGTCATGTGACTGTTTAGGCCAAAGGGGTGATAGCAAATGTGACACAGGCAGAGGTTTTAATAGCACTTGTACATTGGGAATTGCCTCTCTTTGCTGTACTTGGAAGCCTGAGATTGCTACGCAAATGAGCCCAAGCAAGCCTGCTATAGGATGAGAGGTCACGTGGGGGAAATTAAGGTGCCTCAGTGGACCTGAGTAGACAGAGTGGACAGATGCATGAGCAAACGCAGCCAAGATCAGCCATGCCTGGCCTACACCAGAAAAGCTTTCCAGCTAAGCCCAGGCCAAACTACCAAATCCCACAATCCCAGGATGAGCTCATAAAAGATGCCAATTCATTTCATCATATTCTCCTGAGGGGCAGTGTCTTTCAGAAGTAGAGCTACCATGTAGCTTCACTCAATAAATATCTATTAAGCCCCTACTATTACATGCCAGAATTGTTCTAGGCACTGATGATATAACAATGGGGGAAAAAAGATGAAAAATGTCCCTGCCTCATAAAGCTTTCATAACGGGTAAGAGGCAGAAAAAAATTTTAATTACTATGTACAATACATTGAAAAATAGTGACAAGTGCTCTGGAGAAAAAAAATAATAATGTATAACACTATGTTCCAGGCACCATCTAAATGAAGATAGGGAGTGTTGAGAGGGGATGTCATATTATATGGGAAAGCCAGACAAGACCTCCATGAGAAGGAGGTGAAGTGAGTAAAGATCTGAAAAAGGTGAGCAAATGAGCCTCACTGAAATCTAGGAGAAGAGTCCTCCTGGAAGAGGAAACAGCAAAGGCAAAGATGGGCTTCCAAGGGTGGGCTAGAGCCAAGGGAGAGTGTAGGATTTGAAGGCAGAGAGATGAAAGGGGGGCCAGGCTGTGTAGGGCCACTATAAGGAGTTTTTTGTAAACTCTTGTACCATTCTAATTTTTTTTTAACCAAATGTGTGTGTTCCTTTCAAAACAATAATTTTAAAGAAATATATAGAGCAAAACCAAATAGCAATCCTGAGCTGTTCTCCCAGATTCCAATATTAGTGGACTCTACGTGCATTTTATCATAATCCCTGGCCACTGCATCCTTAGAGCTTTCTGGAGCCTGCAGACTAGCATCATTATTGAGCACAGGCTGCCCTCTGCTGTTCACTTTTGATGACAAACACCTACAAGTATCCCCTGAAGAAGCAGTCACTGTCCCAGGAGAAAGCAGATAAGCAGTTATCAGAATACCTCATCTTCCTTGCCAGCAGCCTGACATCTCAGGAAGCCCTTGAAGGACAGGATACAAGGAGAAGGCATCTCCCAAAGCTTCACACGTTCATCTTCCATCATATATTACGTTTGAAAGGACTCAGCTATTTGCCCACTTGCTCATTTGATTCTCCACAAACCCCTGTAGGGCAAGCCATGGGGGCCTTGGTAGCCTATGTTGCAGGTGAGAGGACTGAGGCTTTAGGAGGCTGAGAAAGTTGCGCTCAGTCTCATTAGCCAGTGCATGGTAAACCAGGGTAAGGGTCAAGATCTTCCTCCCTCACTCCAGCACAGCTGAAGGGCAACAAAGGGGAGACGACTTGTTCAAAGTCTCAAATGTGAAGCAGAAAATTCAGGATAAAAAGCCATGACTTGTCATCACTCCAACCAGGACTCCTTCTCATGGTCCCTTCCTGCCTTGCTCCGAGTCTCCATCACAGGCCCATAGTGATTCTCTGGTTTCTGATATGAAGGTTTTGAAGCTTTTGGCAGGAGGGTGGAGAGGTGGGGAGGAAGGCCAGGACAATTTGCTGTGGACCACGTCACTCTGTCCCTTTTGGGTAGCGTTTTTTCAAATTTTAATCTGTGCTACTTTCCTCAGCATCTCCTGCTTCCCTATCCATCTTCCCCATCGAGGGAGTAGCAAAAGTTTCCTAGACCCATGCCCTCAGGGTAGAGTTGCAGAGATGCAAAGAGAAAGAAAAGCATGGATGCTCAGTGTTTCAGTTTTAAAATTAGGCTTTTGAAACTCACAGCAGAGGAAATCATTTGAGAGAAAGAGTTTCTGTTTCTCCAAAACCTAGGCTTGGGGTATCAGTCACCAAGGCCCTGAAGTCACCAAGCATCAGGTTTAGGTCACAGACCACAAAGTTGGAGGGTGAGGGATCGTGCTTTCCTGCCCTCCGAGGAGATAAAGCTCATCTGGACTGAGAGAGGAGGGTGTACAATCTGAGAGAAAGCAAGAGTTAGTTGCTAATCCTTGTCTGGAGGAAGGGATCTGCTCTTGCCACACCGGCCCTGGCTAAGTTTTGAGGGGAAGGGAGATGGAAGACAGAACTCCCAGATCAAGTTGGGAAACCAAAAGTAAGTGGAAGAGACCTATGTCCCTGCTTCGTGGGTGAAGTCCAGGAGGGAGGCAGGTCCAACAGTGGTCACACTCCCAGTCCCATCACCACCAGCACCAGCCTCATGCAGCAGCAGCAGAATGAAATGGCAGCTGGTCAACCTGGACCAGGGAGGCCAGAGACTTTCAACCCCCAATGGGTTCAGGAGACCATCTGAAGTTTCCCACTCTCCCCTGCCTCTACGCCGCCTAGGAAGGCTCCACGGGTAGCTGAGGGAAGGCTGCTGGACCCAACGAGCCCACACAGTGCAGCCAAGGCTGATACAAAGTAAACCTGGGAACTGATAAGCAGGGCCATCCTGGTGGATGCCACAGGGGACAGACTAGCGTGAGTCTGGATTACCAATGCTGTGGAACTAGGTGAGCCCACCCCAAACACAGACAGAAGAGGGGAGAGAGAAAACAAGAAATTGATAGAGACTAATCTGAACTGACCAAGAAAAGCTTGAATTTAATGAGGTTAGCTCAAATTGACTAAGATTATGTTCCCACCTTCAGCACAGTGGGACTCAAAATAGAAATTAAACTGGGGTATAAAAATCAAAGGTAAAAACAGGCACATGAAAAGATGCTCAACATTGCTTATTATTAGAGAAATGCACATCATAACTACAATAAGGTATCACCTCACACCGGTCAGGGTAGCCATTATCAAAAAGTCTACAAATAATAAATGCTGGAGAGGGTGTGGAGAAAAGGGAACCCTTCTACACTGCTGGTGGGAATGTAAATTGGTGCAGCTACTATGGAGAACAGTATGGAGGTTCTTTAAAAAACTAAAAACAGAGCCACCATATGATCCAGCAACCCCACTCCTGGGCATATACCTGGAGAAAACTATAATTTGATAAGATACATGCACCTCAATGTTCATAGCAACACTATTTACAATAGCCAGAACATGGAAGCAACCTAAGTATCCATTGACAGATGAATGGATAAAGAAGACATGGTATATATATATATATATATATATATATATATATATATATATATATATATATACACACACATATATATATACACAATGGAACATTACTCAGCCATTAAAAAGAATGAAATAATGCCATTTGCAGCAACATGGATGCAACTAGAGATTATCATACTAAGTGAAGTAAGTCAGGCAGAGAAAGACAAATATCATATGATATCACTTATACGTGGAATCTAAAAGAACAATACAAATGAACTTATTTACAAAACAGAAATAGACTCACAGACATAGAAAACAAACTTATGGTTACAAAAGAGGAAAGTGGGGGAGGGAAAATATACACACTACTATATATAAAATAGATAAACAACAAGGATCTACTGTATAGCACAGGGAACTATACTCAATATCTTGTAACAACCTATAATGGAAAAGAATCTAAAAAAGAATATATATATTTATATATATACATACACACACATATATGTATATAACTGAATCACTTTGCTGTACACCTGAAACTAACACAACATTGTAAATCAACTATATTTTAACAAAAATTTTTTAAAATCAAAGGTGATATGTTTGCACACTGGAGCGTTGTAGCCTGAGAAATGTGTGCCCACTAAAAAGAGGAGAAACAGCACTGAAGTTGAACCTCAAAGACCTGTGTGCTTGTTCCGCCTTTCCCTCTGACATGGAGATGGTTTAAGGCAAATCTCTTAATCTTGCAGTTTCAGTCTCTCTGAGGTTCATGATACCTCGGGGGGGGGTTGCTGAGGGTCCATGAACTAGGGAATGTGACCTCACTTGGAAACACCATACACTGTGACAAGCCACCAAAGGGACAAATGTGAACACCCTCAAAAGAAAATCATGTGACTCCCACTCAGAAGAAGGTGTAGTAAGTGAAGGACTTTTTTGTTTGCTAAGAGCAAACTATCTCTATCCTTCTATACCGGTCTCTAGCCAACATGAAGGCAGTATTGATAAATGGTAGTGGGTGGCACATTTGGATATAAAAGCTGAGAGAGCTCTAACTTCTCCAATCTGAGACAGGGAAAGAGGACAATTCTCAGGAACACTGAGGGAGAGGGCGTGTGGCTGAAGCCTTGCACTCTGGAAGCTTCAGCCAAGGAGAAACAGGCTAGGAGACACTTTGCAGAAAGGTTTTTTTGAAGTCATGCGCTGTATGGAGTGTCATGTAAAACTCTCCATCGCTTCCCTACAAAATCTTCAGTAGGATCTGTGCTGCCTGCTAATGCTTAGGGAAGTATGACTTCTTTTTCAGGTGATGTGAAGAAATACCAAGTGCTGCATTAACTGTACCTCAAGGTGAAAACCGAAGTGATGCATAAAGGGAAGCCAATATACCAACTGCCATAACATCCTTGGCCTCGGGAAGTTCAAATCTCAGAGAATGAAACCTCTTTATCAAAGCAATCATTAAAATATAATCTGATAAATATGTTAAAGGCTATTCTAGAAATACAAAGTATTGTATGTACACACTGGTGGGAGTAGCTAGCTCTACCTGGGAAATTGAATAACATTTCACATTTCAAGGTGAAATGATAATTTGACAGATGGAGAAGTAAAGAGGAAATCATTCTGTTAGAACTAACAGAAACTGTCTCAAAATAGTCACGTTTCTCTTGACTGCTGTGGATAACAAAGTAAAAGAGGGCAGAATCTTAGGAAAACTGACTGGATGAAATAAACGAATAGGCAACGAATTAGAGCACTAAAAAATAAAATACAGATGAAAAAAGAAAGCATGAACTACATTCTAACTGTGAGATGTGATTTAAAGAAGAAAGTATTAAATAAGCAAAGAGGTTTATGTTAATGATGACAAAGGTACAACCCACATGAAGATCTAACCATCATAAATGTTTATATACCAAATAACATGCCCTCAAAGTGCAAAAACAACAGAAACTATAAGGAGAATTAGACAAAAACACAATGGCAGAAAATATTCATTCAATTCTCTCAGTCCATGACAGATGAGGCAGATAAAAATAAGGATATAGAGCTTACAAAAAATACAGTTAATGAAACTGACCTTATAAGTAAGGCATAAACATGAATATGGTATTCAGTCAAAAACTATTTGTTGAGCACCTACTATGTACCCAACACTATTCTAGGTGTTCAAGGTACAGGAGTGAATAAAACAGAAATAAATCCCTGTATTTGGGGCCTTACATTACAGTGCAGAAAGAAAAACATATGATCATTGGGCTAAGGTGATGTCAGCCAGGTTTCTCCACTGTAAAGTTACTATTTTTCCATTTGTAAACAATAGATTTCCTTTTGGGAGATACTCCAAGATTATGTAAATATCCTTTTTTTTATCATGCATTTACTTACCAGTTTTAACATCCACTGATGACTCTTACCTGAAAAAATTATTGCTGTGGTTACTGCCAAGTGGTGGTTTTCTAGTTCCCTCATTGCTTCTGTATTTACTAGTTGCAATTCTACTGTAAGCAAAAGGTTTCCCTCCTCCCCATTTATTTATTTATCCATATAGTTACTTAAGTCTATATGGACTCATGGATTCTTATTTTATTCCACAGATCATCATCCATTACTATCATTATTTATTTTGTTGTTCAAACTGTCCCAGATTTGGTCAGTGGGAGACCCTTAAAACTGGCTCCTGAGTCCTTTTCGCATGTCCCTATCATTTGAGTCCTTCCCTTGCTTGCTGGTATAAGATATTCCAAGTACATATTGTACTTTTCCTGCCCTTGCCTTGGAATCAGACATTTCTCCAAGACATCCTGACTCTTTTTAGTGGAGAATGGGATTTAGACACCAAGATATCAGTAATAGGTATGCTCATTATAATTGGGGTGTCATTGCTTCTAGGCCATCTCAGACATAGATAGACATACATACATAAATCTATTTCTATATTTTTCTACCTATATTTAAAACCTTGAATTCACACTGATATGTTCAGTTCCAATCCTACACCACTGGGTTTATTCAAGCCTTTCCTTTTCCCACATTTTCCACTTTTTCTGGTAGTGAGAAGCTTATCTCTCATTTTTCACAATATATTTCCTTATTGGGATACACATAAAACAGTTTCAGAATTGTTACTTTTTTAATAACAAACATTTTGAGGAGTTCAGTTTCTGAAACATTAAAAGACTATGGGTTGGTCTCTTTTTATTTAAAAAAGAGAGACAGAGGAGAGAAAAGTAGAGTCCAAAATATGCACTGAAAAAGGATACCACAGATATAAAAAGAGATCTTTTCAACAAATCAGCAAGAAACCCCAAGTTCACAGATGAGAATCTCTCATTCCTTTTCCAGCAGGATGAGAACCTCATATGTAATGCTAGTGTAGCTGAATGTAAAAGTCTGAGTTCAAAATTGCTTTGCCTCACAAATTTGAAATCATTGATTAAATTGCCTTGCAGGGACTTTTAGATTTATCCTTCATATTTCTTAACTTTTCTCTCATAATTTCTTTTCTTTCCTTTTTGTCACCCTTTTATGCTACATGCTGGGACAAACCATCATAGATTTTATTTTCAATTGTGACTTTTCAATGATTTAGTCTATCTTCAGTTTTTTTTTTTAATGTCAGTGTGCTCATTTCAAGATCTTTAATGGTTCTTTCTCATACCAGCCTGTAAAATGTTTTATGAATGCTATTTCTTATCTAATGACTCTTAAAACATGAGGGACCTCCCTGGTGGTCCAGTGGGTAAGACTCCACGTTCCGAACGCAGGGGGCCAAGGTTCAATCTCTGGTTGGGGAAATAGATCCTGCATGCATGCTGCAACTAAGAATTTGCATGCCACGACTGAGAGTCTGCCTGCCACAACTGAGAAGCCTGCATACTGCAACTAAGTCCATGTGCCACAACTAAGAAGTCTGCATGCCACAACTAAAATGATTCGGCATGCCACAGAGAAGATCCTGCGTGCCACAACTAAGACCTGACACAGCCAAAATAAATAAATAAATAAACATTTTTAAGAAACATGAGTTATATTTATTTTAGTCTTTCTTTCCCATATTTCCTATTTCTTTGTGTGTTAGCTTTTCAGTTTACTCAACTTGTTACCTGCTTTTTAATAATGTTATTTCCCAAACATTTTTGTGATTCCTAAAGTTATGCTTACCTTTCAATTGACAAAAAGAATAACCTAGGAGCTCCAAGAAGTTAAAAAAATGTAAAACCAGTTACCCATATAAGAAAAAAAAATCATGATATCATCAGACTTCTTAACAACACTGAATATCAGAAGACAGAGAAGGAATGTCCATGAAGTTTTGAGGGAAAATTATGTCTTGACTTCTAGTTCTAGTCCAACCTATGACGAAAACCAGTGCCATAAAAGAAGAGCCCCAAGCCCATGAAAAAGAAAATTAATCGCTAAAAAATTACAGTTAGTTGAGGAGGCAAAAGACAATGTTAAATTGTATATTAATAGTTTCAGAAATATTCAATAAGAAATCACGTACATTAAAAACTCCTGTTACCTAGCTCAACATAATAAAGGCCATATACGACAAACCCACAGCAAACGTCATTCTCAATGGGGAAAAACTGAAAGCATTTCCTCTAAGATCAGGAACCAGACAAGGATGTGCACTCTCACCACTAGTATTCAACATAGTTCTGGAAGTCCTAGCCACAGCAATAATAAAGAAAAAGAAATAAAAGGAATCCAAATTGGAAAAGAAGAAGTAAAACTGTCACTGTTTGCAGATGACATGATACTATACATAGAGAATCCTAAAGATGCCACCAGAAAACTACTAGAGCTAATCAATGAATCTGGTAACGTTGCAGGATACAAAATTAATGCACAGAAATCTCTTGCATTCCTATACACTAATGATGAAAAATCTGAAAGAGAAATTATGGAAACACTCCCATTTACCATTGCAACAAAAAGAATAAAATACCTAGGAATAAACCTACCTAGGGAGACAAAAGACCTGTAGGCAGAAAACTATAAGACACTGATCAAAGAAATTAAAGATGATACCAACAGATGGAGAGATATACTATGTTCTTGGATTGGAAGAATCAATATTGTGAAAATGACTATACTACCCAAAGCAATCTACAGATTCAATGCAATCCCTATCAAATTACCAATGGCATGTTTTACGAAACTAGAACAAATCATCTCAAAATTTGTATGGAGACACAAAAGACACCGAATAGCCAAAGCAGTCTTGAGGGAAAAAAACAGAGCTGGAGGAATCAGACTCCCTGACTTCAGACTATACTACAAAGCTACAGTAATTAAGACAATATGGTACTGGCACAAAAACAGAAACATAGATCAATGGAACAAGATAGAAAGCCCAGAGATGAACCCACACACCTATGGTCAACTAATCTATGACAAAGGAGGCAAAGATATACAATGGAGAAAAGACAGTCTCTTCAATAAGTGGTGCTGGGAAAACTGGACAGCTACATCTAAAACAATGAAATTAGAACACTCCCTAACACCATACACAAAAATAAACTCAAAATGGATTAGAGACCTAAATGTAATACCGGACACTATAAAACTCTTAGAGGAAAACATAGGAAGAACACTCTTTGACATAAATCACAGCAACATCTTTTTTCATCCACCTCCTAGAGAAATGGAAATAAAAACAAAAATAAACAAATGGGACCTAGTAAAACTTAAAAGCTTTTGCACAGCAAAGGAAACCATAAACAAGACGAAAAGACAACCCTCAGAATGGGAGAAAATATTCACAAATGAATCAACGGACAAAGGATTAATCTCCCAAATATATAAACAGCTCATGCAGCTCAATATTAAAGAAACAAACAACCCAATCCAAAAATGGGCAGAAGACCTAAACACACATTTCTCCAAAGAAGACATACAGATGGCCAAGAAGCACATGAAAAGCTGCTCAACATCACTAACTATTAGAGAAATGCAAATCAAAACTACAATGAGGTATCACCTCACACCAGTTAGAATCGGCATCATCAGAAAATCTACAAACAACAAATGCTGGAGAGGGTGTGGAGAAAAGGGAACCCTACTGCACTGTTGGTGGGAATGTAAATTGATACAGCCACTATGGAGAACAGTATGGAGGTTCCTTAAAAAACTAAAAATAGAATTACCATATGATCCAGCAATCCCACTGCTGGGCATATACCCAGAGAAAACCATAACTCAAAAAGACACATGCACCCCAATGTTCATTGCAGCACTATTTACAATAGCCAGGTCATGGAAGCAACCTAAGTGCCCATCAACAGATGAATGGATAAAGAAGATGTGGCACATATATACAATGGAATATGACTCAGCCATAAAAAGGAACGAAATTGAGTCATTTGTTGAGACGTTGATGGATCTAGAGACTGTCATCAGAGTGAAGTAAGTCAGAAAGAGAAAAACAAACATCGCATATTAACGCATGTATGTGGAACCTAGAAATATGGTACAGATGAACCTGTTTGCAGGGCAGAAGTTGAGACACAGATGTAGAGAACAAACGTATGGACACCAAAGGGGGGAAACCGCGGTGGGGTGGGGATGGTGGTGTGCTGAATTGGGCGATTGGGATTGACATGTATACATTGATGTGTATAAAATTGATGACTATTAAGAACCTGCAGTATAAAAAAACAAACAAATAACTGTTAAGAAAAATAAATAATTTAATTGTTAAAATTATTTAAATTTTAAATAATTAAAAATTGGAAATTTAAAAAACATGTTCACTATAATTTGACAATATATGGACAGCATAGACTCATGGAGTTAAAAGTCTGAATTTATAATCTTAATGATCAAGGTGAGAGACTCCCAGAATGAATCATAAAAGGACAAAAAGATTAAAAGTCTTAGGTAAATAAAGTTCAGAGATTTAGAGAATAAATACAGAATTTCTACCATTTGTCTATCAATAGCTCCAGAAAAAGGGAACACAGAAAATGGAGGGGATAAAATAATAAAAGAAATAATAAGGGAAAACTTTCCCCATGGTAAGGAAATAGAAATCTATAAATAGCCAAACTGTATAAAATGTAATAAAATAAAGTTATTTTTAAGACATTCAAGGATTCAGAAAATTGGCCTCTCATTCTTTAAAAAAAAAAACAAGTCTTCATTCTTTAAAAAAATCAAAACAGAGGAAAACATAGAATCTAAGATACAATGGAGCTAACCTAGTAATACATGAAAGGGAGACACATGGACATTTGTGTAGCATGTCCAGAAAGCAACTAGTTTATATCCAGTCTGGAAGTCAGAGGGCTCTGGGTGAGATGTCTTTGTAAGAAAAACTACACTCAGCAGAGAGTGGAGTTAGACATCTGTTAGAAATATGGTTATGCTTAGGGAAATCATGAAGACATTCTTCTTGGGTTACAGAAAGAAAAAAAAGGGAAAGGCACTTAGAAGTTCCAGAACTCACCCCCCGCCCAAAAAAGCTATATAAGAAAGTTAGGGTCTAGGGCTTCTCTGGTGGCACAGTGGTTGAGAATCCGCCTGCCAATGCAGGGGACATGGGTTCGAGCCCTGGTCCAGGAAGATTCCACATGCTGCGGAGCAACTAAGCCTGTATGCCACAACTACTGAGCCTGCGCTCTAGAGCCCCAGAGCCACAATTACTGAACCCTCATGCCACAACTACTGAAGCCCGTGCACCTAGAGCCTGTGCTCCGCAACAAGAGAAGCCACCACAATAAGAAGGCCACCACCACAAGGAAGAGTAGCCCCCGCTCGCTGCAACTAGAGAAAGCCTGCCCACAGCAACGAAGACCCAACGCAGCCAAAAATTAATTACGAATAAATAAATAAATGTTTTAAAAAAAGAAAAGAAAGTTAGGGTCTAAATATAAAGCCAACCTAAGTGTGAAGTGATTTTTGAGCAATTGATGGATTCTAAGATAATCCACTTCACTTTGAGGACCTGGAACACATACCTTCAAGCACAGGTTTAGCAACATAAGATCATCAAAGATATTTACATTATCATAATATTTATAATATCATAATAATAGGTAGTATTTATTCATTTTCGATTTCTGTACTAAATCAATTAGCAAAGTGTAAATATTATGAACTTGCAATGCACAGAAGTTGGGAGGCAGAGGAAAGTGAAAAATGTAGGAGTACTAATTTCTACATCTTTGATAATATCAAAAGATATTGTCTAAAGTTAAGGGAACAATAAATTAAAGTTCATAGATCATATTTACTTTATAGGAATAATTGCAAGAACTACAAATAATAAAGTAGCTAGTTAAATTTGGAGGTGGGACTTTTAAGTAAGACTATTCCTTTTTTGTTTTGTTTGTTTTTGCAAAGATTTATTCTCTTTATTCCTTTGTCTAAATAAATTTTCCATAGGCTTGACAGTATTATCATCAGTTTCACAAAGACATTATGGCACTTCTTTTTTTTTTTAATCTGGAACTATTTTACTTCTTTATTTTTTTTAATTTTTATTTTATATTGGACTACAGTTGATTTGCGATGTTGTGTTAGTTTCAGGTATACAGCAAAGTGATTCAGTTATACATATACATATATCTATTCTTTTTCAAATTATTTTCTCATTTAGGTTATTACAGAATACTGAGCAGAGTTCCCTGTACTATACAGCAGGTCCTTGTTGGTTATCTTTTTAAAATACAGTAGTATGTGTACATGTCAATCCCAATCTCCCAGTTTATCCCTCCCCCCCGCCACCTTTTCCCTCTGGTAACTGTAAGTTTGTTTTCTAGGTCTGTGAGTCTGTTTCTGTTTTGTAAATAACTTCATTTGTATAATTTTTCTTAGATGCCACCTATAAGCGATAGCATATGATATTTGTCTTTCTCTGTCTGACTTACTTCACTTAGTATGATCATCTCCAGGTCCATTCATGTTGCCGCAAATGGCATTATTTCATTCTTTTTAATGACTGAGTAGTACTCCATTGTATATATGCAAGGTAAGACTATTCCTTAACTTTCAAAATAGAGCTTCAATAAATACTGTCTGTATATGATAAATTTGAAAAGTAAAAAAATATTATTTGTTATGTAAGTATAATAATTCAAAAGGGAAATGGTTAAAAAGTAGATTACGCTGAGGAGTGGAATCAGGGGTAGGAAGTCTAGAAAAGTCTTGCTTTTCATGTTATGCCTTTCTGTATTGCTTAGCTTTTTTTTTCATATTTGTGCTCTAATTTAGTAATGATTTTTTAATGTGTTAAAATATTAGGGGAACCACTGAAGAACAGAATACGATCTATAACTTCCGAAACCCAATATGGAAAAAATGAACCAAAGAAAGTCAATCAATGCAATAATATGCACGGGAATGGGCAGCGGGGGGAGGGACAAAGAACAAGGAAGTATCATAAACAGAAAACAAAATATGACGGGGAAAAAAGATACAAAACTCTCGAAAGGCAAATGGGTCCAATGGTAAATCTATTGTATTAAAGGAGAACATATTAATTTAAGAAATAAATTGGCAAAGCGTTTGGATATATTATGTATGTCTTGTTAATAGCAATAAAATTCAAATTGTGAATGCAGGGAGGACCTTAGGGGGAAAAGACTTGAGAAGAAGAAGAGAGAACAGAGGTTGTATATTCTTAGGTCCCCAGGAGTGAGGTGAGTGAAAACCACAGCTGAGTCCAGCCAGGTTCAGCCAGGGGGTCCAGCTGTGAGTGAATGGGGGCCAAGGCCATGTCTGACCACTCAGAGAGTGTTATGGGCTGAATTGTGTGTCCCCCCGCAACAAATTCATACGTTCAAGTCCTACCCCTAGTACCTCGGAATGTGACTATACTTGGAGATAGGGTCCTTTAAGAGGTGATTAAGTTAAAATGATGTCATAATGGTGGACCCTAATCCAATATGACTGGTATCCTTCTAAGAAGTGGGATTAAGACACAGACACACACAAAGGGAAGACCATGTGAAGACAGAGGAAGAAGACAGGCATCTACAGTCTAGGAGAGAGGTCTCAGAAGAAACCAATCCTCCTGACACCTTGATCTCAGACTTCTGGCCTCCAGAACTGTGAGAAAATAAATTTCTTTTGTTCAAGCCACCCAGTATGTGGTAGTTTGTTAAGGCAGCCCTGGCAAACTAATACAGAGGGTCTCCTTTTCTTGATAATATTATAATTAGAAAACTCACATGCCAAGAAACAGATAGAATAAACAGTAATTATAGGTAGAACAGCATGTGGTCTAGCCAGTTCCACTTTGGCAGAAGGTCTGGGGTGTAGTTTGGGAGGTTTATGAGCAGTTAGCAAAGGATAAGAGGGGGAGAGGGGCTTGGGATGTAAACTCAAGGAACTGGGATGAAGCTGGGAGCTCAGGAAATTCTTGGCTACTGCAGCCCTACTCTGTCTTTCACTGACATGGTCATAACTTAGGTAGAAAATGTTGGTACATCCATGTTGCTAATTTTTTTATCTGATGACCATTGATCAGTGGAAGGAAAAACCCACACGAGTAAAAGCAGGCTCATTCTCCTGATGGCTTTGTGAACCAGCTTACTAGCAGTCGGATAGTCATCTGCCTTGTTTGCTTTTCTTATCCCTTGCTGTTGCCAAGAAAGATTGGACCTAATTAAAGAAATTAGGATATATAGAAGGGAGTCAACAAAGTACATCAATAATCTCCAATTAAAAGACAAAGACTCAAAGTAAGGATAGGCAAATAGATGAATGAAACGGAACAGAGTCCAGGAAGACTCACACCTACTCAATCCATTTATTTCCAACAAAGGTGCCAAGTCAATGCAGTGAAGAAAGAGAAGAATTTTTAACAAATGATGCTGGCACAATTAGAAAAAAAATAAAAGCACTTCCACCTCTGTCTCACTCCATACATAAACATGAATTTGAAATGAACCATAGACTGAACTGCAAAAGGCTCAAAGCCCCATTTTTTTAGGGGCAGAACACTTGAACAGAAACTTCATGTACCAATAAGCACAGGAAAAGGTGCTCAATGTCATTATTCATCAGGGAAATGCAAAAGACAGAGACTCTTTGTTTCTTTGTCCTGCTACCCAGCTATGGACTGTACATTCCAAAAAAAAGGAAAAAAAGAAAACTCCCTTAAAAATTGTGGAATATGAAAGGGATGGAAAATCAACTCTCATTCTTCATTAAGGACATAATTGGCACAGCTTTTTAGAGAGCAATTCGGCAGAATTTAACATCATTTTATGCAATCATCTTTGACCCAGCGATATCAATTGCAGGGATAATCTAAAGAAAACTCACCCCTGTGCACACAGGTGCATAGACAAAATAGTTCACTGCAGATTTGTCTGGAGTGAAAATCTGGAAACTCTCTAAAATGCCCATTAGTATGGGGAAAGGTTAAGTAAGTTATGGTGCATCCATTACTCATATGATAGGTGCAATTGTTAAAATCACAGGGTAGATGTCTATTTACTGACATGGAGTGATCTCCAAAGTGTATAGACCTATTGCTAAGTAAAAAGAAAGAAGTCACTGAACAATGTAAATGGTTCTCTTTACATTATTGAAGACATGTCTTTAAGATGCACATTTCATAAATAAAGGCAAAGATAAATTTCTGGAAGGATACACATGGGAATGTAACAGTGTCCACCTCTGCACACAGGGAGTGAGGATACCTTTCATCACTTTTTACTCTTTCTATGTTATTTGAATTGTTTATAAGTATGATGAATTTACTTGTTACCTATGTAATTAAAATAATATAAAAGCTTCTTATTAAAGTACTGAATATTAATTAATGGAACTAACACAAGGTTATGTCCCACACTCTGTGATAAAAAGGCTTACATACATTATCTCATTTAACCTCACAAAATGGGCACTGGTACTCATTTTTTGTTACATGAGGAAGTTGAAGCTTAGAAAGTTTGTTAGTGTTGCAATGGCACCTTAAAATCATCTGAGGAGTGGTTCTAAAAAAGAAATTCTGATGACTGGACCTTATCTCAGATCTACAGAATTAGAACGTCTGTGAGTGGGGGGATCCAAGCATCTGTATTTTGTAGTTAAAGCTCCCGAAGGTGATTCTAACGTGCAGTCAGGGTTGAGAACCAGTGATTGATATTGATTCTTATTGTGAGGTCACATTGCTTGCAAATGGAAAAGGCAGAGGCTGGGATTCAGGGCTACACTGCCACTTCATATGCAAAAAAGATGACAGAGAGATAGAGATAGAGATAGAGCTGATAGAGATAGAGATAGGGACAGAGACAGAGATAGAGAAAGAGATGGCATAGATGCAGGCAAAGATATACATATTGAATTTTTTTCAACTATTGAGGAAGAGCATCTCAAGCATAAAATGGACCATGCACTAGTTCCTCTTCTCCCTTTTTCCAGCAACCCATCCTCTGTATCTGTCTTCTGCAGAGGTCCCTAAAACTCCTGAGGGGTGATACTTCAAATAGTTAACAAGCAGATAGCACAGGCCCTGACCAATGAGAATGGACCCTGGACTTAGCACTGGAGCAGGAGTCAGGCTTTCACATTTTGATCACTGGATCCTGAAGAGGTGAAGCATTCCCCAGGGAAAACAGCAGTGGGATGCCACTTAGTGAGCTCAAGACAGTAGCTGTTTACTAACTGGTATGGAAATAGTTCAATATTTTGACAACTAGCACAGTAGCACCAGTGTCTGTCTGCACCTAGATTGAGGTCTGAGGGGGTTTTTTATTAATTTTTTTTTATTAATATTTTTTGAGTATTTTTTAAAGGTTGTTCTGAGATGGTCTGCCTATCAGGCAACTATTTTATGTCTCTACCCAAAGACTGCTTGTGAAGTGTCAGGAAGAAAAGGAAGAGGCTGGCACACAATCTGTGATCCACACCGGGCTGCCCCACCAGCTGCTGTGTGCCTAGCAGCCCCTGCTCCCAGCCCGACTCATTCCCAGCTCCTAGGGGCTTTGTCACTTTGCTGGTTATTGCTGTGTTTCCATCCTGAAGTGGCAGCTCCAGTTGTGTTTCCCAGATAATTTCCAAGATGCTAATTGCCACCTGCTGATTTCCTGTAAACACTGTACTTTACACATGTGATTAATCAGACAGCTGTTGACTGTTCTGAGGGAGCCTGTGTGTATGCGTGTGTGTGTGTGTGTGTGTGTGTGTGTGTGTGTGTTTCATTACTGTGGTGGATTTAAATCACAGGCAATGTTTGCTCACAAAGCTGCATAAGCAAAACGGCAGGGAAAACAAAATTACAAAATACCATAAACTGCAAGTTCACAGACTGTGTAAACAACAACTCGAGTCAGCTGACAATTCACTGACTAAATTCTAGAACCGAGCATAAGGAAGGAAGCCTCTCTAAAGGAGTCTTTGAATCATAGGTGCTTATGTTTCTGGGAGAAAACAAACCTGAAAACATTTTCAAAGGTTTTGGGGAAAGTGTATTCTCTTTAGATTCTAGATCAACCTTGTGCCAAACCCTAGCTCTCTCAGTGACTATCTGTAACCTTCATGCAAATTACCTGGACCTTGAAACCTCCATTTCCTCATCTGTAAAACGGAGATGATAATTTCTAAGTCACCTGAGATAACATGTAAAATGCTTATTGCATACATTAGTCAGAACTGCATTGGTTGTAAGTGACAGAAATTTAATTCAAAGTGGCTTCAGCAAAAAAGAAATTTATTGGCTCAAAATATTAAAAAGACTAGGACCTCTGTTCAGGTCTATGAGCTCAAAGGATGACTTTAGAACTCTATGACACCCTCTCCACTTTTTAGCTCTGCTTTCCTCTTTCTGGACCTCATTCTCAGGTAGACTTTACTTATGGCAAGCTAGTAGACTAACCAACAGCCCCACGCATATGTCTTATCCTCTCGGCAACCACAGAGAACTGGTGTAGATTGCACCCCACCTGGGAAATGACCCACTAGCCCATTCTCAGATCACATAGTTGGGTAGGGAAGTGTCTACTCACTTAGACCTACTCAAATCCCAGAGATATGCACATAACCAGCCTCATATATGAAGACTTCTGACCCCAAAACCAAATGAGAAGTTTGAATGGCAGCCAGCCCCACTTGACATTGTTCATAAGAGGGAAAATTGGGATTCCATCATCAGGATCTGAATCCCAGGACTGATACTCAACTTTCTGTATGAGCAGATATGGTGAGTCATGAGAGAGAGAGAAGTTTGCTCAACTCAGAGGAGCCGGTAAGCCCTTCCTGCACATGCTCACATGGGATGAGTTGACTTCAGTCCTAGGCCAACACTGGAAAGTGGGTAGTTTGCAGACTCAAACCCAGGCACATTTGGCCAACGTAATCATTTGCCATTTTCTGTTTCCAAGCCTCTCTGAAAGCTTACTGCATTTCCTACAAGAAATTCTCATAGTATTCCAGGCAGCAGTCCTGGTCTTGAAGGTATAGAACACATTTTCTACCTAATCACTTAGCCCCTTTATCCTGCCCTATCCCCACAAGTGGGGCAAGATGGGGTCCTCTGTCCCTTCATTTCCATTGTCCCTCCTCCTCCCTCCCCTGATGTGAAGAGGGTCTTTAGAGTGTGATAATGTATCAAAGTTATCCTGTGAGAGTTGATCAATACTAGCCATAAGATTTCAGGTATCCTGCTCTAAAAAATGTGAGAATTAAGGGCAAATGGGTCTTATCAGGACAGATAAAAAGAGCAGGTGCACAAGAAGTCCAGAGCTCTTGTTAGAAAAGGATGGAGGGACAGATGCCAAGAAAAAGGGGACTTCCTGGTGTCTATGAAAGGCAAACTTAGCCTGACTGAAAAGTAATGCACATAAAACAGAAAGGAAATGTTGGTAGCAGCCTCTGGACTCTGACGCCCTTCCTGACCAGCTATGATGAACATTAAAGTCCTTTCTATAATGAGCTGGGTTTATTCGCCTTTCTGGTCACTGTGGGTTAAAGTAACAGATATAGCATAAAGTGATAGTAAAGAGCACAGCCTCTGATTCACACCACCTGGATTTGAACCCAGGATCCTCCACTCCATAGCTAGAACACCTTGGGAATGTTACTTAAGTTCTCTGTGCCTCAGTTTCCTGTTGGTAAATGAGGATAATGACAGCATCTGCCTCCCAGTGTTGGCATGAGAAAGAAATTAATTAACATCTATATAGTAACTAATTAAAACTGAACCTGGCTCATAATAAAACTGAATATATTTAGCTATTCTACAAGCAGCAACCTGGACTCCCTTCCTTCAGGGAAGTAACCTCGTTGTCTATATGTACATGGTTGATTGGGTGATACTCCAGGACAAGTGTTGGGTCTCTCTATGGACTCACAGAGGCAAAGTGGGGGTACCCACTGGGATGTGGCTTGCACCCATGGAGCTCTGATTTCCTTACAAACTGCTACTTGCTTTTGTGCACTTGATGTTCTGAGTAGGAGGGATTTTTCTTCTGTTTGGCAGTGCTGGAGCAAGCTCATCTGTTGGTTTAGTCTGAAAATGGGAGAAGGTCAGTAGCAAACTTTTCTTGCCCTCAAGGCTGAAAAGACTTGGCACAGTCAACTATAAGAAGTGAGGTGACTTGGTCACAGGAGGGCATAAATGGACATCAGACTTTGTTAACACCTAGGTAGCAGCATCACAATGCAGTTAACAGGTGTTACCAGAACTCCAGAGGCAAAGGCTACAGAACCCAGAAGGGTTATTATCCAGGCATCAAGATGAGGGTAGAGATTATTCAATAGGCTAGCTCAAGCAAATTTTGCCTGAAGGCTTGTTTGCAGCTGTTGTAGCTCAAGGTATCTTGTCAAGGTCATCTTTCCATTCTGGTATTTCCAACCTCCCTCTTTTAAGAAATTTATCCACTCGGGTCACTCTGGTCCATTGCCTGTACTCTATTCCCACTTACCTCTAGAACCTCTTTTCTTTATCAAGTCAATTCCTGCTCATTCCTCAAGCTTAACTAAATTTCAATCCCCTCCAGAAAGTTTACTTTGACCACTTCCAAATCCTCTGAACTGATAGCTCTCATTACCTGATACAATCAGGTGGAATTATACACTGTCTTATGACACCTATTATGCTAGAGCCTTGTAGGAGAGCAAACATCACTAGTTTTACCTGTATAGCATCCTTTATCCCTTCTTCTGGGAGCAATATCTACCCGATTTTTCTCTGGGGAAAGAAGCCCTTCCAAACTCTTGGTCCATATGGCCGTTGAAGGAGGTCATCAAAAGGATGTGATCACCAGTTGACCCTATAGCTGGACCAGGGCAACCAGAGGCTCCTCACCCCTCTCCCCTTCCCTCGAAATGTACATTCTGCCCACAGTCGCACAGTGGGAGCCCTTTCAAGGATGCGGCCTTGAGATAGTAATGTGTTGTTGAGACCATCTAGACTGAATACATGACTGAATCCAGTTAAGGTCTCTATATAGACTTTTTTAGGATTCTGGCGGGTGCAGAGACCTACTCATCTTGTGGCCACCCAAGACAAGCCTTGTATGTAAGTTCCCTCATGTGCTACTAGGCCCTGTAGAGTGTGGAGATCCTCCAAATGCTCCTGCCCCTAATCCTGGGGAGGGGCCTGTGGCCTGTAGAGAGGGGAGTGGGGGAAATTCCCGTTGATGCCTGGTATACAGATGGGTCTAGTTGGGGCAACCCATCCACATGGACCGCAGGCGCTATTCAGCCCAACACTGGAGGGAAACAGGAATGAACTACAGCTGCCAGAGGGCTGAACTCAGCAGTCTGTTGATCACCCTTGAGTCCTGGCCATTAACCTTTTGCACTTTCAGTTGGGCTGTTCTAAAGGGATTGACCCTACGGCTTAGAAAATGGGAAGCTGAGGGGCGGATGATCATGAATAAAACCTTGTGGGATCAGGATACGTGGAAAGACATTTGGGTTTGCCTGCAAGAGCCTGGCTCAGTCCTCAATGTCCTCCACATTCCAGCTCAGAGGTGCTGACACCCCAGGCAACCAGCAAGCTGATGCTGTAACCCAGGTACAAGCCCTAGCAGCTGACCCTTCAGTAGATACAGCAGATTGGGCGCACAGGAAAAGTGGCTACTGTGGTGCCTGAGTGGGGTGGTACACTGCCAAGGATGCCTGAACGCCCTTGAAATACAGTGACTGGAAAATACAGTGACTCAACGCAGTAAAAGCATGACCTGTGTGTTCTAAATAATACCCAAGACAACTGCCAAAGTCTAGGGTCATCCACTGGAGTTCCCCACTGGTGAGGGACTGGAAAATTGATTCTACTGGTCCCCCCCCCGAGTGAGGGCTCTCGGTGTGCCTTGGTTTGTGTGGATACTGGGTCTGGCCTAAGCCAAACTTCCCTCTGTCACCATGCAAACCAGGAAGCCACCACTAGGGGATTAGAGAAACTGACTACCCTGTGCAGATACCTTCGTCAAATAAACAGTGATCAATGGTTACATTTCAAAGGTCATGACACACAAGACTGGGAAAAGAACATGACATCAAATGGAGGTTCCATCTCCCCTGTAAGCCACAGGCAGCAGCAGTGGTAAAAAGAAAGACTGAAATATTAAAGCAGCAGATTAAATCACTCACAGGTAAAACCACCTTGGCCAGGTGGACTAAAGTACTGTCCCAGCCTTTAATACATTTGAATGATCAGCCAGTAGGGCCTGTCACCCCATTTGCCAGACTGGGGACCCCTGCCAAGACACTCAGTACCCTAAAGGTAGGCAGTCGCAGGAGACAGACATTGCCCTGACTCCCACTGAGGATCAACATGCTGTGCTGCTGAGAACACCAAGCCCCATCACACCTGGGGAAGGTGTTATCTACTGGAATTTGCAATGGGACGTCCCACTGGGATGGTAAATTACTTCACACCCCTGGGTAAGGGGGAACTACTCAGTCTCCACCAGGATCCTGTTGTCTTGCTGCAAGCCCGAACTGCTGAAACACACTCTACCTGGAATGGAACACGCACCATTGAAAGAGGGGAGAAGGTGGGGTCCTGGTCCGGCATATCCCACCCCCAGTCCATCTCCTCACGCCTGACAGTCTGCCTCCCCAGAAGCACGAGCAGGTCAAGTTCCTAAAGCTGCAACCACATTAACATCCAAGGGTCAGGCCACAGTGTAGTTCTTATAGAAAGGGAAGACCTCCCCATACAAGTTCCTACTACATATCTGTCTTTTTGACCTTAGACTTCTGCTGCTCCTGTGGTGTCTGGTCACGGGATGGGCACCTGATGGAGATACCTTTCTACAGTGGGCCCACTTGTATGCCCAGCAAAGGAGTCACTCCACCTATGAGGTATGTGGGCAGCTGCCCCTCTCAGCTCGTCAGGACAAGCATGGTGGGTATCATCACTCCAGGGAGGGGACTGGAAGGCCCTAAAGCAGTACATTAAGAAAGGGCAAGCCAGTAGTGGGAAGCAGCCGCATAGCACAGGGAGATCAGCTCGGTGCTTTGTGACCACCTGGAGTGGTGGGATAGGGAGGGTGGGAGGAAGGGAGACGCAAGAGGGAAGAGATATGGGAACATATGTATATGTATAACTGATTTACTTTGTTATAAAGCGGAAACTAACACACCATTGTAAAGCAATTATACTCCAATAAAGATGTAAAAAAAAAAAAAGGGCAAGCCAGGACTAGTACTCTTAATTCATCTGATATCACGAATATTGATCCAGAACCCTGGCCTGTGGCACCCACGATCAATAACACTGGGTATGGGTACTCTTTTTCGGTCACTCAAACTACACAGGCAGCCCATCAAACTGGTGACAGGAAGGGCCCTAAAAATACTACCATCAGAGCCATGGGTGGCTGCAAGCAGATTTGGGATGGGTTCATGTGGGTCACCTCAGGTTGTGGACATTTAAGCACCTGGGCAACTCTATGTTGGTAACAGAAAAATCACTCTAAAAAGAACCAACCCAACTGCATCAGGAATAGGGGATGGATATCACTGGAACTGTGTGGTCACACCACCCAGATACTTATTGGGTGGCCCCAAATGGGACCCAATGGTTGTGTGGCTCAGATCTTTGGCCGTGGCTTCTACCTGTGGTTGGGCTGCTGCACCCTGGGTTTTCCTGAGCCCAGGGGAGAATCCAACCACAGTAAAAAAAACTGCCAACCTCTCTCTCCTCAAGGCCAGATGGGCACGTTCTGTTTTCCACTGGTACGATCATTTGGCCTCCACTTTGTCCCCTCCATTGGCCTGAAGGACATCATAGCACACATAGAATCCCTTACTAAGTTCACCCAGTAAGCTTTCAATGACAGCCAGCAAAGCCTGTCCTTACTGAACACTGAAATGTGTCTAGTGAGAAAAGCCATCCTACAAAAGAGGATGGCCTTGGACGTTATTGCTGCCTCACAAGGAGGCACCTGTGCCGTTATCCAAACAGGATGTTGTGTGTTCATACCTGATGAGTCAGCTAATGTATCATCTTTATTAAACCATATGAGGACACAAGTGATTGCCCTGAGTGATCAGACCCCCAGCTTAGGGAGGTTAACAAATCAATGGTTCAGGTCATGGGACTCTCAGTGGAAAAAAATTATTACCTATTTTGGGAATCATTTTCCTGATCTGTTTTCTCCTGCATGTGCCTCTATGGCTGCTGTGGCATCTGCCTCCAGTGCAGCCAGACAGCCGCCCAATGAGCCACCTCCATGCTAGTGACACCCCCTTGCTGACCACTCAGGGCCCACTGTGGAAATAGGGGCCGGGTGGAGTGTTGGAGAAGGTCACCAAGAGAACGTGACCGCCAGTTGACCCACAAGCTGGTCCCAGGTAAGCACAGGCTCCTCACCCACTTCCCTGTCCTTGGATCCTTGGAATGTACATTCTGCCCACAGTGGGAGCCATTTCAAGGACACAGCCTTGAGAGAGTAATGTGTTGTGTTTTTTTAAATAAATTTATTTATTTATTTTTGGCTGTGTTGGGTCTTTGTTGCTGTGCGTGGGCTTTCTCTAGTTGAGGTGAGCGGGGGCTACTCTTCATTGTGGTGCACGGGCTTCTCATTGTTGTGGCTTCTCTTGTTGTGGAGCATGGGCTCTAGGTGTGCAGGCTTCAGTAGTTGTGGCACACGGGCTTCAGCAGTTGTGGCACATGGGCTCAGTAGTTGTGGCTTGCGGGCTCTAGAGCATAGGCTCAGTAGTTGCGGCACACGGGCTTAGCTGCTCTGTGGCATGTGGGATCTTCCCGGGCCAGGGCTCGAACCCATGTCCCTTGCATTGGCAGGCAGATTCTTAACCACTACGCCACCAGGGAAGCCCAGTAATGTGTTATTGAGACCATCTTGACAGTATTCATGACTGAACCCTGTTAAAGCCTCTATATAAACTTTTAAGATTCTGGGGGGTGACTTCAGAGATCTACTCATCTTGTGGCCACCCAAGATATGCCTCATATATAAGTTCCCTTGCTTGTTATCCCTGCCATCTACCAATCTGGAGTGACTGCCTCTTTTCAGTCTCCTTGTACAGGGACCAGTTTATGAACTAGAAGTGGCTCAGAGAGCTCAGCTCCAGGAATGGACATGAGGCCCAGGCCTGACCAATCAGGTTCTCCATCCCCCCAGTCACAATGATTGGTTCAGGAATTGGCACATGACCCAAATCAACCAACCCCATGAACGTCAGCCCCAAAGTTTTTGCTGGAACTATTGAAAAAACAAAAGGAAGGGGTACTCTCTTTCAAAAGACCAGCAGCTACCCATATGGTGACGAGAACCTTCACGAAAATAAAGCCAATTCAGGAGAAAGGAGAGCTGAATAAAGGGAAGAATCAGATGCCTGAGGGTATGATCTGGATCTGTGGATACAGCTATGCCTGAACTTAAACTTTCCTTGGACATTTCAGTTATATGAGAAAACAAATTCCCTTCACTCAACAAATACTTATTGAAGGCCTACTGTTCTGGACACTAAAACACATCAGTTAACATTTTTTTAACTTAATATGGTATAAACCTAGATTTCTTCATTTGTAACTGAAATAGCTCTTGTCAAAAAAGACTTCATGTTGCTTAATTCTTGCACTGTCATTTAACACCCTTCATGTGGATGCCTCTTCTTCCCAAGTAGATCATGAATTCATGAATAGAGACCTATATTATATTTCTCTGTATCACCAACTGTGATATGTACATAGTACATAATTAACAAATTATTTGTTAAATCAATAAAAGGCTATATTTATTTGGCATTACCCCTGGTGTTGTTGACTCAAATAGTATAACTCAGAAGAAATGTCCAAGGAGACTTGCCAGTGAGTTCTGATTAGACCCTGGTGATTAGGAGGTTTCTGTGCTCCCTGAGCACAAACATGGCATAATGATGGAATCATACTGATCCACAAAAAAATAATGTATCAGAGGACTGATTCAAGATGTCAGAACATATGCATGTGCCTACCTCTGCTCTCAGTCCAAATTCCTAGAAATGACCCAAGAAAAGATATTGGTAAATGATAAATACATAACATTAATAAAAATCAAGGAAAAGTACAGCAAAGGACCATAAATCCTGAACAGAAGGAAAAGAGCTAAAAAATGGGCAGAAAGGGGGCTTCCCTGGTGGCGCAGTGGTTGAGAGTCTGCTTGCCGATGCAGGGGACACGGGTTCGTGCCCCGATCCGGGAAGATCCCACATGCCGTGGAGCGGCTAGGCCCGTGAGCCATGGCCGCTGAGCCTGCACGTCCGGAGCCTGTGCTCCGCAACGGGAGAGGCCACAACAGTGAGAGGCCCGCGTACCGCAAAAAAAAAAAAAAAAAAGGTAGAAAGGGATTAGCTGTGAAGATGGGAGTGGTTTCAGGGATGGTGCACATTCAAAGCAGGAAGCAGTGGGTAGCGAATGGTGAATGGAGTAATCGGAGACCTGAGTTCAGAGCAGTTGAGTGGTCAACTCATTCACTGAGATTCTTATGCCACTGGGGAGTAGGTAGCAACCACCTTTTCCTACAGAATAAAGCAGTGACTCTGAACACAAAGGAGGAAGACACAGGGCATTGCCAAAAGTATCTTGCAACTCCCAGGAGAGACAAGAAACATTCAAACCAGAAGAAAACTACCAGCTCACTCTACCTGGCAGCACACCAAGTCCCTTCTAACACTGAAGATAAGCTGATAAATCAAAGTCATCATCAATAGGTGAATATCAAATGTCAATTTCAAACATGGAGGGGGGACAAGAACCCCCCAAAATATTACAAAATCTAGTCCATTCTAGTTAACTATCCTCCTCTTATTTAATCTCTCAACAGCCTTTAATAAAAACGGCCACTTCCTTCCTGAAACCCCTATTTTCCTTGGCTTCCATGACATCACACTCAAGTGGTTTTCCTTCTACTTCTCTGGTGACTTCTATTTAGTCTTCTATGCTAGATTCTTCTATTAGTTAGCTAGCTGCTGTAACAAAATACCACAAACTGAGTGGCACAACAAGGTGTCAGCAGAGCCACATTCCCTCTGAAGACTCTGTTCCAGGCCTCTCTCCTAGCTTCCAGCAGTTCTTCGACTGTGGTAGCATAACTCCAATCTTCATGTGGACTGCTTGCAGTGTGTGTGTCTGTTTTCAAAGTTCCCCTTTTTATGAGGACACCAGTCATAATGGACTAGGGGCCTACCCTAGTCCAGTATGATGTCATCTTAACCTAACTAATTACATCTTCAATGACCCTATTTCCAAATAAGGTCACATTCTGAGGTACTGGGGGTTATGACTTCAACATATGAATTTTGGGGGGACATAATTCAACCCATGAAAATTCTCCTTCTCCACGGTCTGCTAAATGATGGCATGCTCTAGGGCATGGGCCTACCTTCTTTTCCCTTCTGTACTTATACTCTTTTCCTATATGTTCTCATCAAGTCTGATGGCTTTTAATATATGATAATGACCTCCAGGTTTATAGCTCCACCCATGGCCTCCCCCTTGAGGTATACCCACCTGTCTACTTGACACATATCTAATAGAGATCTCAAAATTATCGCATCCAAAACAGAAATAATCTTTTTCCCACCACCACTCCACTCCAAAAAACAGGTCGCTACCAGTTCTCCCCACATCAAAAACTGTAGTGCCATCAACCCAAATACCCTCAAACAAAAACTCTAGGAGCCATCCTCAATTCCTCTCTTTCTCTTATGCTCCATAACCAAGCTATTCCAAGTCCTGACAGTTCTACATTCAAAACATATGGAACACATCCATTTCTCTCCACCTGTGTTGTCACTCCCAAGTCCAAGTCACCATTACCTTTTGCCAGAACTAAATCCAGAGGCCCATATCTGGCCACACTTCCTTCATTCTTGCCTCGCTCCAATTCACTCTCAACATCATCCAGGGTGATTTTGTTAAAGTGTACATCAGATCTTGTCACTCACTCGTTTAATATCCTTAAATGTCCACTTTGAGAATCAATTACCGTGGCCTGCTAGGCTCTCGCGACATGGTCTGGCCCCTGCCCAGCACTGCATTTCACTCTGGTCCCATCCCTTCCCTTGCTTACTATGCTCCAGCCACACTGGTCTCCTTTCAGTTTTTAGAACACTCCACACTTTCCCACCTTCAATGGCAAGGTCTTCATTCTCTTGCTATTTCCCCTTCCAGAAATGCTCTTCTACAAGCTGCACATCTATGGTTCCATCTCACCCTTCAGACTCCAGCTCAAAAATCAAACCTTAGAGAAACCTTTCATTGATCAGCCTTTCTAAAGTAACCTCTGCCTAGTTACAGTCTGTCCCATCATCCTATTTATTTTCTCCTTAGTATTTATAACAACCTGATAGTATCTTGTTT
This sequence comes from Orcinus orca, assembly GCF_937001465.1. Taxonomy (NCBI): domain Eukaryota; kingdom Metazoa; phylum Chordata; class Mammalia; order Artiodactyla; family Delphinidae; genus Orcinus; species Orcinus orca. The sequence goes on along the minus strand of NC_064574.1, from coordinate 68,877,194 downwards.
ACTTATATGTTTCCTTGTATGTTATTTTTCTCCTTCTCCAATCTCCATCTAGAATGTAAGCTCCTTAAGGGCAAGACTCATGTATGTCTTTCACCACTGTGTCCAGTATCCAACACTTTACCTGAAACATAATTAACTTCTATATGTGCTTAATGGATGGGTGGATGAATAGAAAAATTAATAGACCCTAGAAATCATCTTACTCAAGTTGCTGTATGCTAAGTACTCTCTCAGCATCCTCTTTCCATAGTGGATCTAGCCCAGGAGTCTATAAGGGAGAGAACTCTCCCAAAGACACAGAGATGCCCTCATCTTCCTACAGAAATGGGCACACTTTCTATTGCCTTCATCATAAAGTCCAAATTCTCTCCAGCCTGCGTGCACAACTTCATCTTCCACCACTGCCTTCCCCCGTGCTAAGTTCACGGCACACTCAACTTCATACCATTACGTGAAAATACCAGTCATGCTCATGACCTTGCCTCTCTTTGGAATGCCTCTCTATCCCCCTCCTGCTAAACATCACTCAGCTTCCCTCTATAAAGCTTTGTCTGGTAGCCAAAGAGGTTATACTCTGTACTATCACAGGCCTTCATGCATCCCTCCACCACCACATTTATTCTAATATATGATAATTCTATGACTAATTTTCCCCATTTTACTGTTAATACTTTGAGTAAAAGGGTTATGTCTTATGTCTCTGTCTATCCCACTAGTGCCTAGCATGGTGCCTTAGAGAGAGATACAGAAAAAAAATGTTGACTATTATATATGCATATTAAGAAATAATTTTTAAGAGAATTTTTCATTATTATATTGCTCAATGGGGTGAAAAGAACTGGAACATATTAATGGTTGTTATTCTGTCAACTATCTGACCACCATTAGTGAACCAGTGGGAGAGGCAATTTTTAATTTATGAAATGGAAATTTATTTCAATTAGTTATAATGTGGTTAAGAAATCACATTTGAAAATATTTATACTATGTCTGAAATAGACACACTAATACACACATACTCAACCTTTTCCCTTTTCACTCTCAGCTTGGATTTTTTTTAACTGAGCATAAGCACTGACAGCACTTCTTGGAACTGTTTAATGTATATTTAATGTTCACTTTTATGGTAACCCTACATTAAACCCCATTGGCCAAAAGCAAGTTATAGCTCTTCTGGTTGCTGGCCAAAGGCTGGTGGGTCAGCACCATGGACAGAGGGAAATGGTGCCAAAGGTCAATCTAAGGCTACTTGTAAAATAACAGCTGTGACAGCAGATGTACTACCAACGAGAGACTGGTGTGAATGTTCCCCTGGGGATCATGGGAAGAGCATGACATCAGGGTTGGGGTGAACTCAGAGGATGGGGTCTTAAGAAAACAACCACTCCTCCAAGATGTCTCTGAGTAGCATGATCTGCTTCATTTATTGACCCATATCAATTTCAACAATTTTTCAACCATTTGCTCTTCTGTTCCCAAGGTGCCAACATTTCCAAGCTGAAGTAAACATAAATACCTAACTAGAAAATATGAAGGACATTTGTTCTTTTTACCTGTCCAGCATCTATGACCCTTTTTTTCCTTTGCAAACCACCTTTCAAACAAATAAGCTGTTCTTAAAAGATGACACTAAGGAATTGTTCATGCTATGGGGAAGCGTTTGTGATTATATTGAAGTTATGTTTAAGATGGGAGCCCCTGTCTTTTAGCAGTACATTCTGACAGCTACAAATGAAATAATATGATGTCTGGGATTTGTTTCAAAATAATCCAGGATCAGGGGAGTAGATAGAGATAAAGGGAAGACAAGTTTGGCCATGAATTGCTAATTGTTAAAGCTGGAGCATGAGAACACAAGCATTAATTCTCTCTACTCTTTTATATGTTTGAAAATTTCCATTAAACATATACATATACATGTGTGTGCATGTAACACTGAGAGGCCACAAAAAAATAAAAATAACAATGATTCCTGAAGAATGTATAATCCTGCACCTAAGGGATAATGCAGAGCAAGCTTTAATACCCTCTACTCCAAGAGGAGCTTTAAGGAGACTAAGCTATAACTGTCCCCTGCAGACTTGAGATATCTGTCTCGGTCAAGATCATATGATGGACTAGGGAGTTCAGATGTCTAGGGATGTTCACTTTATTCTGGAGCAAGATGTCTCAGGAGAGTAGTTCCTAAGAAATGAAACCTTTCATGCACCTCCCCTGACAAGAGGCAGCTGGGGGCAGCTTGCAGTTGCAGGGGCTGAGGCTGAGTGTAGGGAACGGGTCCCTGGTTGTGATGATGGGCCCACGGTCAACACCTAAAGTCTGGGGTCAGAACTAAAACAACAACAAAGCATTCTTTAAACATAAGATGGGCTAGATAAGTAGAGGGAGTCGAGATATGATGCCAAGTACATAGGGAGAGGAGCTAAAACATGAAGAGGGTGGACAGGTACAAAAGGAAGACATACCTAAATATTTCCTGGATTGGGGGAGGGGGTTGGGGGCTTTTCATGTAGTACCCACATCAGAAGCAAATAAGGAGCCAACACAGATGCTGGTGGATAAAATAAGAAAGCGAATGTAAATTTGCTTCAAAATCTGTGGAACTGTGCACATATGGCAAGAATTACTCAGAGCTTATGGACAGCAGATGAGGTTGAGTGCCTACTATGTGCAAGGCATTGCTCTAAGCACCTGGCACACAACAGTTAAGTAAATAAATAAAGTGCTGCTTCATTGAGCTAACAGAGAGATAGATAAATGTATTTGCCAATTATTTAAAAGTGTGATAATTTCACCTGGCTTTTTCCTTTAGAGAGAAAAGATGGCCTCCAGCTAGAAAAGATGGCCTCCAGCTCACTGCAATCCCCACTATTCCCCATTCCCTACTGTCTTTTTTTTTTAATAAATTTATTTATTTATTTTTGTCTGCATTGGGTCTTCATTGCTGCGCGAGGGCTTTCTCTAGTTGTGGCGGGGGGGGGGCTACTCTTCGTTGTGGTGCATGGGCTTCTCATTGCCTCTAGAGCTCAGGCTCAGTAATAGTGGCTCACGGGCTTAGTTGCTCCGTGGCATGTGGGATCTTCCCGGACCAGGGCTCGAACCCGTGTCCCCTGCATTGGCAGGTGGATTCTTAACCCCTGCACCACCAGGGAAGCCCTCCCTACTGTCTTATACTCTACTTCACTCAATTATGTTGTTTGCCTGAGCCCTGCAGCCTTTCGAGTGTGTGACCCCTGCCCGTCCCTGAGGTGCTTGTGACACTTGCCTCTCCTAAAAACACCAAATGGCTCAAGGAGCATATAAAAGACCCTGTTCTTAGCCGACTCAATCGTGGGTTGCCACTTAGTCTAAAGTAACCTTGGGCGGATACATCACCTCACTGAGCTGTCGATGTCCTTAACTCTAAAACGGATGTAATCTTACCTGTTTTATAGGATTTCTGTGAGGATTGGACCTTGCCTAGTCAGCTCTTACTCCTCCTTTGGATCTCATCCCTAGCTTTACCTCTTCAAAGAAACTTTCCCAGACCTCCTAAGTCAACTCCCTCTAATATACACAGATTCTAAGCATCATGTACTCATCGGCAGTACCTGCCGCAGTTACAACTGTACATTAGTTTGTAGATTATTTGATTAACACGTGCCTCTCTCACCAGACTGAAAGCTCAAAAGTGGCAAAGGATGCTGTGGTTTTTGTTTGTTTTGTTTTTCTCACCACCTATCACCATGTCTAGAAAAAAAAAAAGTGACCAAAGAAATGAAATAAAGGAAAGTAAGCTTGTAGACAGCTGTGTAAAGACAACCTCTGGCATGTCCTAGCTGCCCAATAGATTCTCACCTAATGCCTCTTGGCTGCTAGAATTTGCATGTCAAGTTTTAACTAAGACTTTCTCTAAGAAAAAAAAGTCACTAAGTTTTATTTTTTAATAGTCTATCTACCCGCCAACCCCAGAACTGGGATTTTTGCTTTGCCCAGTGATATAAGCCAAATGCCTAAAACTGCCTGGCACCTAATCAGTAAAGGGATGGAGGGAAGAAGGGAGGGATGGGCGGGCACAGTTCTGGGGTTTCACAGAAGTTGAGAGACTGGACAGCTCCTCCTGCCACCACCAGGAGGAAGCTGGGGCCTGGTCGGAGGAACTCTGAGCCAGAGATGACATCCTCTCCCAACAGTTTTAGCTACACCGACTTCCCCGGTGCCCGGGGCAGTAAGAGCCCCCGAGGCGAAGAGCAGCCCCCGCTGCTCCGCAGGCAACGGACGGGGGCATTCATGGATGGGCACATTCACAGATGCGAACATTCACATATGCTCCCCCAGAGGAGGGCGGGGGGCGGCACCGTGTCCCTCCGCGAGGGCCGCTGTCCCGCCGAGGGTCGCCGCCTATAGCAGCGTCCAGCACGCGACCGTTCGCAGCGCGTGACAGAAACCTCCGCCAGGCAAACGAGTCCTCACACCCCGCGTCAGAAAGGACTTCGCGCCACCTCCTCATTAGCGCTCCTCAACCTCACAGTCTCTCCCCGCCTCCCAGATTCTCCGGCTGACGGAGAACGCCCACTCCCCTTTCTCACACTGTTCCACAGTCTCTTGCAAAGTGCCTGCAGTGTGTCCGTCCGCCCCGGGGAAGAGCTGCCGCAACCCTTCTCATTCCTAAAGTGTCTCAGCAGCGCGTCGCTGTTCTGCGCGCTCTCGCGAGAGTCCACCGCGCCGCCCCCTCCCCCCAGCCCCTCGCCGACGAGGAAGCCTCTGCTGAGCCCCGCGGCGCGCGGGCGCGAGTGGCGCATGCGTGGCTGCTGCTCCCAGCGCCCCCCGCGCAGTCCGGGAACAGAGCAGACGAGGCTGCGAGCGAGGATCCTGCAGCCGCCACCCTACGAATCGTTGTTTGGTCCCCGCCGCTTCTCTCCCCTTAGGGACAGGACCCATTCGCGGCTTTCCTCAGCGTGTGGAGGTTTCCTGAGGACGGCCCGGGCCACCCTGGCCTAGAAGAGCCGGGCGCTGGCCTCGGATAACGTCGGCCCCCACCAGCAACCCGCAGCGGCCTGGGCGCGCTGCCGTGCCCCGAACCTCGAACCCGGGGCCGGGTGGGGCCTACGCATCCGGCCCCACCCACTCGGGGGCCTCCCCTCCCCCGGGCCCTTACCCGGGTGTCTGACACACCCCCTCCCGGCCCGGCTGTCCGCCCCCGCCCTCCTGTCCGCGGTCCCCTTGATTTTCTCCCAGTCCTCTAGCGTTGCTCTTTCCGACATTGCACTAAAAGATGCACCCTGGAAAACCACAACGCGGGGACACATCTTGTTGGGAGAAGAGGCTGAGTTCTTGGACCTTAGGGTACATGTTTACCTTTTCAAGGGCCTAGGATAGATTTGATTAATCAGCCTGGGGTACCCTGTTCCTGCTGACACTGCCGTTTTCACTTCCCTGCCTTCCCACACTTCCAAAATCATTAGCAGGGAGCTCTCGAAGGTTTGGTTTCTTCGAGTCTCCTTTGAGCTAGACGTGAGGTTGACTCCCGGGTTAGAGCATGGCTGCATCCCTGGACCCTCAGATCGACGCGCCCCTGGAGGTTGAGGGATGCCTAATAATGAAGGTGGAAAAGAAGCCCGAGTGGGCATCGCAGCCCATTCTGGAAGGATCGGACAGCTCTGAGTCCGAGACTTTTCGCAAGTGCTTCAGGCAATTCTGTTATGAGGATGTGACCGGACCCCATGAAGCTTTCAGTAAACTCTGGGAACTTTGCTGCCGGTGGCTGAAGCCAGAAATGCGTTCCAAGGAACAGATCCTGGAGCTGCTGGTGATTGAGCAGTTTCTCACCATTTTACCCGAGAAGATTCAGGCGTGGGCACAGAAGCAGTGTCCGGAAAGTGGAGAGGAGGCGGTGGCCCTGGTAATACATTTGGAGAAAGAGACTGGAAGACTAAGACAGCAGGTGAGAGAGGGTTTTCCAAATTTTTGTATTTAGCAAGAAGGGGGTGGAAAGGAAGATGGGCAAGGGATGCACTGCAGGAAATGCAAATTATGGAAGGATAAATGGTAATAATGAAAGACCTTTAAAGGGAATCTACTTAAAAGGGATCAGAATTTCATATTAAATAGAAAAAAAGCTTTGGTTGAACTGTTATCTTGCAAATGACACTAAACATTATGCATCTAAGTATTTGTTTTAAATCTTTGCATAATGTTTCCCCAAAAAATTATATGAGAGAAAACAGTACATTATGCTTCACAGGATTTTACTTTTGTAGCTTGATCCTAAAGAGGGCTATTTTGCCCTGCCCCCCACCCAGAAAGAAAAGGAAAGAAAGGACTTCATCAGTTACCCCAGGGCCTCTTGTAATCCTTTAATATTCCAATCCGTGTCTTCTGAAGTGCCCTCAATGTCATCATCCTTGTCACTCTTCTGCATTTGAATTGCTGCTCCTTATTTGTCAGTGGCTTTGCATGCTCTTCTAATTGTTTTTCAACAGCCCTTTCAGTAACCTCACGAAATCCTGCAAGATTTGCACTTTCACCTTGCACAGGATTTGTGTAAAGATCTGACTATTAGCAAGTTGCTGTGTTGGTCAGAAATAGACACTAGATGTCGAGATTAATTTTCTAAGTTTTCAGTGCACTAGTGAATTAATTAGTGTTCTGAGAACTTTCATTTCTCTGTGAACCTAATAGATATGAGGACTCAAATAATGTCTGGTCTGATAACAGGGAGGCTCTGTACTTCACTCCTAAGAGATTTTGCCCCTCTGTATACTAATAAAGAGCACTCTCCTATGCCCTTATGCCCAGACTTCTGGACAATACTATTATCCTGATGCCCTCAGAGGTCCCATAGGGAATGGAGTGAAATTTTCATTCCTTCTCACATCTTCTATCCTTCTTTGATATCTTTTTTGGGGGAATTTGGCCCTGATCTAGCCCTCTTTAACTCCCTTTTCCCACTATGGCACTGACTTTATTTCCCAGGTTAGCAGTCCTGTGTACTCAGAGAAGCAAGCCCCACTTGGAGCAGGATGGGAGGTGGCAGACTTTCAGCCACAGCAGGTGGAGACCCAACCCAGAGTGATGTCTCTGGAGGGAGCTGAAAGCCTCCACTCAGGACACCAGGAGCAGCTGAACCAGAAGAGAGAGCTTCAGCCCTTACCCAAGAATGGTAAGAAGAACTCAGAGCATGCCCAGTGCAGAGACCATGGCAGATTTGTTTTGTAGCCCTAACACTGTGACTTGTTCAGCGTAGCGTCCCCTCAATACATATTTGAAAGTAAATTGAATATTGGGGAGAAAGACTTCATTAGCTTCAAGACTTGGGAATATGTGTGACATAAGTAAAAGGGATCTTAAAGATGGAATCTGAGAAAACATAGATTGCCCAGACTGGCCTTAAGGTCTCATAGTGTTACTTAAGAACCTCCACCCTGCAATCAGCTTGTGGTTTTTAGTCCTGCTGCATGTGTAAGTGTGTGTGTTCTTGGCTGACTATATGCAACTTGGAAAAACTGGAAGAGGAAATGAGATTTTTTTTCAAAAAGTGACTGACAGTAAGGCATCACAGAAGTGGCTTATGAGAGGGATAAACAATAAGACTTCATAGAGAAGAGACAACTGGTGTTCATATCTGCCCTAGATGTTAATGAATCAAGTCAAATACAAGGAAATGAAGACCCTGCCCTTCCCAGTCCACAGTGATCTCTCCCTCCTCTGCAGCATGGTGTCAGGCTTAAAGAGAAGAGTGGAAAGATCACTGAACCTACAGTAGAAAGACATGGGTTTATATCCTTTCTCTGCCCCCTCCCTGTGTTATCTCGGGCAAGTAATATTAATTAATCTCTGTGTATTAATGCATAGAGATTAAGAAATTAGGCTTTAGAGGTAGACAGTATGCGATCAAAACCTACCTCTGCCATTCTTTATCTGTGTGGTCTTGGTCAAGTTACTAAACTTCTCAAACTTTCCATTCTGTCATCTGTAAAAGGAAAATACTAAGGTTGTTAGCATAGATTAAAGGAGGCATCGTAAAAAGGGTCAGTGCATAATAGTGCTCAGTAAATGTTAGTTTCCTTTCTCCCATAATGGCATGATTATTTTTAAACTTCAAATCTGTCTGACTTACAGAACCCCTCATCAAGAGGCAAGATTCACCACTTTGGACCCCACCTCCTTATCCCTCCTGAAATTCATATTATGATAGAATGCATTGCAAATATTAATGGTTTCTGGAGTTTTCATTGTTTGGTCATCAGCGTCAAAGTTCCGTTGTTCACATGGATTATATGCTGTCAGTTACTTTACCTGATAAATTCATGGTGTTTCTGGAGTTTGCCATCTCAGGTGATAAGGAATTCCTAAAGTTAGGTGGTTTCTTCTGTTGAGGTCCTTACTGGGGGTAAGGAGGACAGAAAATTTGAGGGACAGATATCTCAGAAAGGTGAATTCCTTCTAAAAGAAGAGATAGGATTTCAGCCATGTGTGCCTAAGGGAATAATGTATTTCTAAGGAAGTGATTCAGTTTGATTCCATAGAAAGTGGTAGATCAAGCTTTTGAGTTCTTGGTCACAGTAATATTTATTCTTAACGTTTTCCTAGATAGTGAATTCTAGAGGAGAAGTTAGACCACAGACTGCCTTATACTATATAAGCTTATATATCTTCCTTCCACCTTTCTGGGGGTATATTTCCCTGTAGTGTTCAGTACTATGTATCTGTATACGCTAACATTTTTTAGGACAGTATTCACTCATAGGGAATTAATTTGTGCTAGAGATAGCGAACTGGTAACTCACGTGCCAAATCAGATTGTTTTGTTTCACCTACAAGGAGTTTTTGGTTTGGGGGTTTTGTTTGTTTGTTTTTAGTTCTCAAGGTTTAAGACTTGAGATTGTACATAAAAGTCCCGCTTTCTGGCTTCTCTTGAAAAAGTTAGAAGCTCTGGGGCTTCCCTGGTGGTTCAGTGGTTAAGAATCTGCCTGCCAATGCAGGGCACATGGGTTCTAGCCCTGGCCCAGGAAGATCCCACATGCCGCGGAGCAACTAAGCCCGTGCGCCACAACTACTGAGCCTGCGTTCTAGAGCCCGAGAGCCACAACTACTGAGCCCACGTGCCACAACTACTGAAGTCTGCATGCCTAGAGCCCATGCTCCACAAGAGAAGCCACCACAGTGAAGAAGCCCACGCACTGCAAAGAAGAGTAGCCCCCGCTCGCTGCACCTGGCGAAAGCCCACTCACAGCAACGAAGACCCAACACAGCCAAAGATAAAATAAATAAAATTAAAAAAAAAAAAGTTAGAAGCTCTGTGCCAGGGCAGTAATCTCACAATGAAGCATCAGCTGGAGCGGAACACTGGGTGTACCCTTTCAGTGGGACATGTGCTCTCCAGTTCCCCACAGTGCTTACCTCTCCCCTTTCATGATGTCCTTTACCTGCTTACTCCCTAGAAGCATTTGTGTTTGTGAGCCCTGCTTTAGGGTACCGTGGTTTGGGGCATTGCTCTGAATTCATTGAGAAAATGACCAATTTATATTTGTCGGTTTTTTTATACATGCTCATTTCATAAAAGGAGAAGCAGCATGAATAAGATGGCAGAGCCAACAACACTAATTGTTTCTTTCTCTTCTTACAGCTCGGCCTTCTCCCTGGGTTCCTGCTCCTGCTGATGAATGGAACACCATAGATCAGGAAGTAACAGCCACACGAGTTCCTGTTGGGTCCCAGGTAAATTGTAATTGTTCTCTCTAGCCTAACTTCCTAGGATATTCAGTCACAATGATTTCCTCAAACTTTTATACTCCCTCCAAGAGACGTTTTCCCCCTTGCTCCTTTTCCAGAAGAGACTGCACCCAGCCATCTGAGTAATGGGATTCCTTGCTGGATCATCTCTCTTATGATGCTTTATAGTACCTTCTGCTTCATTTGGCACATAATATACACTTGGTTCTTTGATTTTAATTTTTATTTAGGGCCTTTCTGTGCTTCATCCATGATCATTCATCCTTCAAAAACCCATGTGGTTATCTTGGTAGTCATTACTGTTAGTGTGTTACAGGGACCACTGAAAGATGTCCACATGGCAAGAGGTTTTTCCTACAAAAAGAGTGTGCGTCAGATTCCTGCTCACAGAGACCTCTACCGGGATATTAGAAAGGAGAGTATTGGGAACATGGTCTCCCTGGGTAAGGATTCTATCCCTTTTCAAATAAAAGATTTGGGGATTTCTAATATATTCACTTCTACCAATGATAAAATAGTTATAAATGTTATCACTTTAAGGACCTCCATGGGTTGTCTAGTCATTTCTGGCCTCTAGCATACCATGTTCTCATACCTCACTCATTCCTTTCTTCCAATTTATGTTATAGATTTTTATACATCTTATAATTTAGTGATTAAAACATTGGGGAGATTTATATATGATTGTCATATTATTGAAATATAAACTTACCTACATCCACTAGACTAAAAATTCCGTAAAGTAATAAGGTCTTTTTAGGATTTGTTTTTGTTTAACCCATAGTAACCCCAACACTGTGCACAGAGCCTGACATATGGGTGGCGCCCAGCAAATATTCACTGAGTGGATGGAAATCTTATAAACAGAAGGAAAAAAGTAATTTCAATACAACAACCTTGATAGCGTGTTGTGAATTTTTTAAATAGCACAAATTTTTACAGGCACACATAACAACTGAAATGTAATTTTACAAGCAAACTTTTTTTTTTTTTTTTTTTTTTTTTTTTTTTGCAGTATGCGGGCCTCTCACTGTTGTGGCCTCTCCCGTTGCGGAGCACAGGCTCCGGACGCGCAGGCTCAGTGGCCATGGCTCACGGGCCCAGCCGCTCCACGGCATGTGGGATCTTCCCGGACCGGGGCACGAACCCGTGTCCCCTGCATCAGCAGGCGGACTCTCAACCCCTGCGCCACCAGGGAAGCCCCCAAGCAAACTTTTGAAGAGCTATATCATCTGCTTTAACAATAGGGCTAAATATCGTTCATTCATATGTAAGCTACAAGTCAGAGATTACTTATGAATAAAATTATAGGCCTAAAATGTGCACCAATACACACTATAGATACTATAAACCTTTGTTGTCTAATAGAGTAGCCACTAGCTACACGTGGCTATTTAAATTTAAATTTATAAAATTAATTAAAATTAAATAAAGTTTAAAATTCAGTTCCTCAGTGACAGTAGCTACATTTAAGGTATTCATGAGGCTTCCCTGGTGGCGCAATAGTTGAGAGTCCGCCTGCCAATGCAGGGGACACGGGTTCATGCCCCGGTCCAGGAAGATCCCACATGCTGCGGAGCGGCTGGGCCCGTGAGCCATGGCCACTGAGCCTCCGGAGCCTGTGCTCCGCAACGGGAGAGGTCACAACAGTGAGACGCCCACGTACAGCAAAAAAAAAAAAAAAAAAAAAGGTATTCAATAGCTGTATTGGACAGCACAGTTACAGAACATCATCATCAAAGAAAGTTCTGTTGGACAACAATACATATAGACCCTGAAGTACAGAGTTTACAAAATAGGCCATGTCAAACTGAATGAATAAAGATAAACTGACAATTGTTTATAATCAGAAAGTAATTAAAGCAGTTTAAAAAAATGATCAACTTAAGATGACACACCAGTAACAAAGCACTCTTCCCAAAACAGCAGGACCCTTGATTTTATTTTATTTTTATTATTTTTTTTTTTTTTTAATTTTTTGGTCACACCCACAGCATGTGGGATCTTAGTTCCCCGAACAGGGATCAAACTTGCTCCCCCTGCAGTGGAAATGCAGAGTCTTAACCACTGAACTGCCAGGGAGGTCCCAGGACCCTTGATTTTAACTTTTACTTAGGGTCTCTGCACTTCATCACTGATCATTCATCCTTCAAAGACCTGTGTGGTTATCTCGGTAGTCATTGCTGTTAGTGTTGTTACAGGAGCCAGTGAAAGATGGCCACATGGCAAGTTGCCTACACAATAGCTGTTTCCTAGTGTTGCCTCGGATCACACAGCATCCAGACCTAGTAAAATGATGAATTACAGGTCTTAGTAAAATCTGCCATGAGTGGGTTAGAGACCATACTATGGACATTCAGATTTAGCCCAGTGCCTCCATGTATAATAATTATGTATGGAAAGGCCCAGGCCCACAGACACCTGGCTCGGTCTTTTATCATAGATTGTAAACTAAAGGCTTATGAGTCTAGCCTACAAACATATTTGGGCCTTGCACAGAGTTTTAATATAAAATTAGTTTATAAATCTGGATTTCCAGTATCTCTTAAAAAAATCAAACGTCAGGCACAACGGGCCCACCTTCTCTCACAGCAGCCATTGACCACAGCTGAGTGGCGGAGCTCGTGCTAAAATGCCAGGGCTCTCACTCCAGCCACCTCACTCCTTTACTTTGCCTGCCTGGTCCTGGTAGATGTTTGAACTTTCATTGTCCCTACACTTACTTCTCTCATGTGAAACTGAAGAGCAAATCTCCATCCCCAGGGTTCTTTCAGCAAGGATTTGATTTGATGCTGCCTCCCTAGGAGAATTCTGTGAAACTCCTATGTGTGTTTTCTATAGAAGGAAACTAAATGTTATTACATACTTATTAGGCATTGGACACTTTACAGATGATCCTTTATTTAATATTCCCAGCACCTTGTTGAATAGATTATATTATTTCCTAGGAAACTGAGGCTCAGAGAGATTAAGAAACGTCCCCTGGTCAGAAAGTAAAGTAAGTGGTGGAGCTCAGATTCCAATTTAAGACATGTTAATCTCCACCATATTGTAAAGTAAAAAATTAAGTTACTTTCCTATTCTTACGTCTCTTTCCCATTAACTTCGCCAGAACGTCTCCAAAAGTTCTTGACTTCTCATCTCCCATAGCCCTAGTGTGTGTATGTGTGTGTTGAGTGGGAGAGTGAGGGGATGTGGGGAGCAGGTGTAAGCACACTTTATAAGTAACGAATACTGGTTCATAGGAGCACGCTCTGAACCTAACACAATGTTAGATACTGAGAGGGAATTGAAGGTAATGTAATACGTGTTTCTTACCCTTAAAAGAAGGAAGTGGTACATATATGAGAAGTGAAACGGTAGTCTTAAGTTAGTAGATGATTGTGCCAAATAACTCGTGTAAGAAACTAGTGTGCATGATCGTGATTGAGGAAGACTTTAGAGAAGGAACTGTACAAGACCTTTAAAGGATAGGTGTGAACAAGTGTTCCAGGAGAGCATACTACAGCAGGAGATTGGGGCATGCAGTGATGATCTCTCTAGCATGAAATATGTTTCTCTTACTCTAGGAAACACAGTGTCTACACCTAACAAGATGGCACAGTTGGCACAAAGAAAGGAGCCATGGACAATAGGTCTACAATCCCCTAATAAGAGGAATGTCCTACAAAGCAACTATATCAAGGAAAAATCAGTTCATGCTATTCAGACCCCTGCAAGGAATGCAGGGAAAACACGGAGAGAGCAGCAGCAGTGGGGTTTGGAAGATGAAAAAATAGCAGGCGTGCATTGGAGTTACGAGGAAACTAAGACTTTTCTTACAATTCTCAAAGAGTCTCGCTTTTATGAAACACTTCAGGCCTGTCCCCGAAACAGCCAAGTATATGGTGCTGTAGCTGAATGGTTGCGAGAATGTGGCTTCCTCCGAACACCAGAGCAGTGTCGGACCAAGTTCAAAAGTCTACAGAAGAGTTATCGAAAAGTGAGAAATGGCCATGTGCTAGAACCCTGTGCCTTCTTTGAGGACATGGATGTTTTGTTGAACCCTGCAGCTCATACTTCATCCACGGATAAGCCAAAGGAGATTCTGTCTCTCCCCAGACTAAAGAGAATTGGTATCAATGCTAAAGAACAGATCAATTTGGTGGAGGAGGAAGAAGCCGCAGAAGAATCTGATGGTGATGAAATGGGTGTTGAGTTTATCCAGAAGTCTGAGCTTCGTGGTGCTCCTGTCTTATTTCAAAACCTGAGTGGTAAGAATGGTGCTTTTTTTTTCTTTCTGGTTTGAAAATGGATGATGTGGTCTTGTGGAAAAAGGAGTAGACCAGAAGTGACCAAACCCAGGGAATTCTGTCACGCACACCTTGCCACTCATCACTGTAATTGGCCATGAAACTGAAAGTACTCCCAGGTGTTTTGTTACCCCCAGTGCAGTCTGAGTAACAGCCATGAAGGGTTCTTTTTTGGGTTAGAGCACAGCATGCATTTTGAGTATTTGGGGTCTGTGGAAGGAAGACAAATGGAGTCCAGGGTTCTAAGGATCTAACATTATCTGAGAATTGTTACAATGCAGTCAATTGTATTAGATTGTAACAGTCAAGGATACATTATTATACTATCAAGGATAGTCCATAAAGGAATATGTAACTAACAACAACAACAAAAAAAGAATTAAAAAAAAAAGAAATTCAAAGAGAAGACAAGAAAGGAAAAGAAGAATCACAAAGTAGATGCATTAAATGGAAAAAAATCAGTAAGATGATAGATGTAAATCCAAATATATCATTAATTACAAATTTAAAAGTCTAAGATTATCAGATATATTTTTAAAAACTATATTGCTTACAAGAGATACATCTTTTTCTTTTCTTTTTTTTTTTTTTTTTTTGGAGCAGAGAAGGGCTTATTGCAGGGCCAAAGCAAGGAGAATGGGTGGCTTATGCTCAGAAACCCAGAACCACAAGAGATACGTCTTAAACAATATTCAGAGATATTAAATTAAAAGGATAAAAAAAAAGATACTATGCAAAAGAAAGATGGTGTTGAAATTTGGGGCCTGGGACATGCAGAACTAAACCACCAGTTAGTAGCTATGTGACAGCTGACATATCATATAACTACTTTGAGCTTCAGTTTTCTGTCTAAAATATAGCTAAGAATATGAGGGTAGTTGTTAGCGTTAAATGAGATAATATAGATGAAGGCATTCTGCAGATGCTAAAATGCAGTAGAACACTGCCTGGTGTCACAGTTATTAGTAATGTTTCTGTAATCCACTTTATGAAAAGATGATAATTTCTTAGGTAGAATGGAAAAATAAACCAGGCTGGGAGATCTGAGACTGTACTCATGACTGTACCTATTCAAAACAAACAGATCTCAGGAAAAAGATGGGAAAATGCATTATACAGGTATTCATCATTCTGGAACTCCATAGACATGAGGGTAGGTGGTTTCAAATATGGAATCCAATGATATGACTGAAAGAGCCCACCCAGTAAGATGGAGGACAGAAAAGACTTTCCTACTACAGATTATAAAACACCCAAAAAGCATGTTTAACAAACTGTCTTCAGACATATCCTGAAAAGCTTAATTCTGCTATAAAAGCAGGACATCTGCCTGTCTTACAGATGGTTTCATCTCTCAAAGTAGTGGACTCAGTAACATCAAAAACTACTCTGGACATAGTTCTGCTGTTCAAAGAAGACGGGCTAAAGAAATGATAGGGAATTTGGGGGAAAAGTTCCTTCTGGGTGTCCTAGCCCATTATTCCTAACAATTTTTAAAAAACAGACAGCTAAATCCTTAAGAACTATAGCAATGACAGATTTGGGGGGCTACATTTTTATTCTACCAAGTAAACTTTGAGATCAGTTCATCAATTTTAATTTTAAAATCCTATTGGGATTTTGACTTTATAGATTCATTTGACAGTTGATATCTGTACAACTTGAATCTTCCTATCTAGAAACATAGTGTCTCTCCATTCTTTCTAGTTCTTTTATGTCTTTCAATATAATATTATAGTTATTTTATATAGGCCTTCTCATTTCTTGCAAAGCTTATTCCCAGGCATATAATAGTTCCAGGGAATGGGATTTGTTTTCTTGTACTTCTTATATTTTGTAATGTATAGAGGCTTCAGACACCTTGTATCTTTGAACTTTATCCTTGAATGGCAGGTGTGCACTGGGGCTACGAGGAAACCAAGACTTTCCTTGACATCCTCCGTGAGACTCGGTTTTATGAAGCACTGCAAGCCTGTCATCGGAAGAGCAAGTTGTACGGGGCCGTGGCTGAACAGCTGCAAGAGTGTGGCTTCCTCCGGACACCGGAACAGTGCCGGACCAAGTTCAAAAGCCTTCAGAAGAGTTACCGCAAAGTGAAAAATGGTCACGTGCTAGAGTCCTGTGCATTCTACAAGGAGATGGATGCCCTGATTAACTCTCGGGCATCTGCCCCTCCCACTAGCACCCCAGAGGAAGCCCCGTCACCCTCAATTCAAGAAAGAGAGGACATTGAGATTGAACCCCAGGAACCTACGGGCTGGGAACCTGAGGAGGACTCACAGGAGGCAATAGTTGAAGATTCCAGCAGTGAGAGACTGAGTGAGGAGGAAATTGTGCCAGAGCCAGAATTCCAGGGACCTGCAGGTTTACTGCAAAGCCCGAGTGGTAAGGATCATGAGGGGCTGTGGTCTAAAGAAGAAGGAAGTGGGATCTACTGACAGATCAGAAGAGCTGGCACATTGCTCATGAAGGTCTATTCATTAAGCAGATATTCGTGTGTCCTGTGCCATTTGAGGAAAAGGGGGAGGTATCGATGAATAAAACAGAGTCCCTGTTCTTATGGTGCTTCTGTTCAAGGGAGGAACTTGGATTCTCGTGATTTGGTTTTTGGGATCTCAGCCTCGGTTTTGGTGTGTATGGGGCAGATAATGTTTAATATCTCCTAGAAATATTGTGGGGAAGAAGAATTTGGAATTAAACGTGAGAAAAACTCAGATCAAGGAGGTGTGTCAGTAAGCTCAAAACAGAAATGTCTCAGTTATGTGTGATGTGCATGAGAAAAAGGATAGGCAGAGAGAAAAAGACTTCATTCTGGTACTGAGCTCCACCTGCGGGTTTCCCGCTGACCACTGGATGCCCCCACAGGCGTCTCACCAGCAGTCCAGGCTTAAATTTTTCAAAATTAAAATCAGCATCTTCCTTCCCACACTATGGCTCTTCCCTGTGTCCTCCCACAGGTCATCCAGACTTAAAAGATAGAGATTTTTTTGATGCCTTCTCTCTCATTGTTTACATCCAGGCAGATGATATGTTTTTTCAGCTGTTGTAGAACTCCCATCTGCCCCCCTCTTTAGTTACCATAACCATTACCCTAGTTTAGCGTTTCTCTGTCTCTTGCCTAAACTATTGTAAAAGGCTCCAAACCAGTTTTCTCCATTAGACTTGTATTAAGATTCCACAACCATCCTTAATCTGAGTTTGTCTTTCTAACCTTACCTGTTATTATTTTCCTTCCTGTACTCTATGCTTATTCAAAACAAACATTAGAAAAGGAAGTTCACACATATGCTCTCTGGTAGTATTTATACAGGAATTTGTTTTTGTATGGGAATGAAAGCTGAAATTATTAACTCTGTAACTGGAACTGTTAAAGTTGATAACTTTGGAAACAAAGTCCTTCTCTTGTGAATCTTGTTTTTTAAGGTGAGCTCCAGATCTGTCATCAAATTATCAGGCTCTGTCTGAGGCAACTACTAGGCTATAACTTCCTCCAAATCCCAGAACAATGTTGGACCCAATCAGAGTACTTCAGAAGATGACATTGTTAGGGCTTTTGACCTAAGTCAGTGGATTCACTGATGGCTGCCCTCCTCTTCCAGCCCAGGACACAGCCACCCCACTTAGGACTGAGGGATGTTGGCAGTTTCAGCTCAATATGTGGAAGGAAAGTAACGTTGAAATTAGCAAGTAGAAAAAACACAGTACAGCAAAATGCATAAGAAGGGTTTGAGAATCAAGCAAACCTGGATTGGGCCTAACTTACACAGTTTGTGAATTATTTATGGATCAAATAATACGATGTCTGAATTTACTTCAAAATAATCCGGGTAGAGGGAGCAGAGAATGTGTGGGAATAGAGATGAAACAAGATTGGCCAGGAGTATATCATTGGGTAAGTGGTTCATGGAAGTTCAGTTTATGTACTGTTCTCTACTTTTCTGTGTTTAAATTTTCCGTAATAAAAAGTTAATACAAAAACCACACAGTTAATAAGTGACCAGGATGGAATCATAACCAGAGCTGTCTGATTCCAAAGCCTGTGTCTTCACCACATCATGCTCTCTGTTCAGAAAACTTCTCGGCAAAGCTGGATCCAAGATGTACTGTGGGATGCAGATGAAAGTGAGGAGAAGATAATTCTGGTTGTCGAGCAGTGAGAATTAAGATTTGAGTTAGTGTGGTCTGTGTGTGAGACTGCCAGAAAAACAAAGTGACAGCAACATTTGAGAAGAAAGAAATACCCTTGGATAGAGTATGACTAGAGGTTGATGAGCTTAGAAGTCCATTGAGGAATTTGGACTTGATCATTAGAATCTAAACACTAATGAAGTGTAGTGTACTTTCATTATAGATGAGAAATTTTGAAAGCAGGATGAATTGTAGTGGAATTTCAGGGAGATAAACTAAGTTGCTCCCACGTTAATCAGGATACAGATTGGGGATAATGGCTTGGATTATAATTAAATTCTGAAAACATTTCCAGAGGCCTACTTTGTGCTGGGTATTATTGGCTATTCGTGGAACTGAAAGAAAATAAGGCCCAGTGAATCAGAAAGAGTCCCCACGCCTGAGGCCAGTGAAGCACACAGGGATCCTAACAGACAAGGCCTGTAGGCCATGTTGTTTATGTTGATACATGACTGGTCTGAAATGTTTGTCTTTTTTTTCAGATTTTGAAATTGGAAGTAGTATCAAGGAGGATGCAACACAGGTAATATATAAGGACATGGAGCAGCATAGGGCACTAATAGAAAAGTCTAAAAGGGTTGTTTCTCAGAATGCTGACCCAGGTAAATATTGTAAAAGGGAATGCATCTCAGGAAGACAATGGGACAACCTTCAAGGAGTCAGACAGGGAAAACTGATGTCTCAGCCTAGAGATTTAGGGAAAGCTGTCGTGCATCAGAGGCCTTTCATGGGGAAAAGGCCCTACCGACTCCTCAAATATGGAGAAAGCTTTGGAAGGAGTGCTCGCCTCATGTGCCGGATGACCCACCAGAAGGAAAATCCTTATAAGTGTAGTGTCTGTGGGAAGTGCTTTGGTAGAAGCAGGAGTCTAATTAGACACCAAAGAATCCACACAGGAGAAAAACCTTTTAAATGTCTTGACTGCGGGAAAAGCTTTAACGACTCCTCAAACTTCGGTGCCCACCAGAGAATCCACACAGGAGAGAAGCCCTACAGATGTGAAGAGTGTGGAAAATGCTTCAGTCAGAGCTCGAGTCTCATAATACATCAGAGAACCCACACTGGAGAGAAGCCCTACCAGTGTGGAGAGTGCGGGAAAAGCTTTACCAACAGTTCTCATTTCAGTGCCCACAGGAGAGTCCACACTGGTGAGAATCCCTACAAATGTGTGGATTGTGAGAAGAGTTTCAATAACTGTACGAGATTTCGAGAACATCGGCGAGTACACACTGGAGAGAAGCCCTACGGGTGCGTGCAGTGTGGCAAACGTTTCAGTAAGAGTTCTGTTCTCACTAAACATCGGGAGGTTCATGTGAGAGAAAAGCTTCTGCCATACCCTCCAGCGCTCTATGCCCCAGAGAACCCACACAAGGGAAAGACTGATGAATTCAGGCAAACTGTTTGATGACGATCTCTTCTCTTCCTAAATGACCCCTTAGCCATTTTACCCTAATCTCACTCTTGGAAGCAATCTTTTCTTAGCTATAAAGTGTAATTCCCAAGATAAGGTTGAGAATATAAATAAAGACTTGGATCCTGTCCTCACCTCTGCCTCTAACTTGATCAGTCTGTTCCTCTCCTTCTGTGTGTCTCAACTTTTCCTTTAATAAAGTGAAGAAGATACAGTGTCTGAGTGCAGAATGGAATTCTCTTCAGTATGTCGAGGCCACTGCCATGGGATCGCTAAACCCAGCAACATCCAAGATCCTTCATTGTATGGGAGAGTTGTTATCAAGGAGATAAAAAATGCTCAAAGTTTTTTTCATTCTCTACCACATGCGATCCCGGATGCAACTTGATCACAGAGTTTCCTGTTTGGGTAGAACTTTCAGGAGCCTGATGAGAACCACATCAGATCCATCTTGGTTTTGAAGATATTCACAAAAGGAGATTGAAGACTTTATAGTTTCCATCAGAAGTCTGTTGCAGTGTACCTTTTTTGTGTCAAGAAGTTGATCTAAATAGCTAAGGTAGAATCCCTGTATTGTCACTGAAATAATGCCTTGCCCTCCATAGAGATGAGAAGCAACTGATCACCCATCGTCCTTTGTAGACTAACCGTTTCTGTACCTGAAGACTGAGAGCCTCTCGGCTGCTGTTTCTCCAGCCTATAAGTAATCCAGTTCCTGTTACTGTTTCTCCGAAGTCCTACACTTACCTCTTAATTGTTCTGGGTGCCCTTGTCTGGCTCTTCTGCACTACCATGCCCTCCTCAGACTGAATAGCGTGCATGCTCATGGTGTGTCTCATTAAAGTAGAATTTCAGACACATTCTAGTTCTGAATGTGTGACTTCTCTGGTTTTTATCTAGAACATGACTGATAATGTTGGCATATTTTATGCTTCCCAACCCCACACTTCAGTATAATATTGTATAATTTTAGATAGTTTTCTAAAACTCTAAGGAGATAGGGAAGGAAGTGAGGTAGAGACCTGAAACATTCAATATTTATAAGATCAGTTGGACTTCTTAGACCTGCTTTAGATCAGATAGCCACCTTGGTCCAGACCAGCACTCCAGAGCTGCTTGTTAAGTTTACCGTTCTCTTTTCTGAGGCTTCTAGTCCCTCTTCATGTGGTCATAAACCTCTCTGTAGAACCCTGAGTAATTTATACAGCTCTATACCTCAATGAGTGAAGGTGGAAATATTTACTGAAACTTCCAGGCCAGAACTTTTCGTTTTCCACATTTACCAGTTGGTCTGAAAGATGTCTTTGACAACCCCCAGCACTGCCCCGATAAATACTGAAGGAAGGGTTCAGATGGGGAGACAGTTCACTTATGGACGTCGCAAACCAGGGATTTGGTCATCCAAAGCTGTTAAACTCCAGGATGAGGCCAGTGGCATTTATACCCTTAAGATGAAGGTAACCTCGGGGGGCTTTGCTTTGGGGAGGGAGAAGTCATAAGTTTAGTGGAAAGATAACCAAAGTCAGGGCTGTAGATCATTTTTTTGATCTTCTCTCTCCTTTGTCAGATGCTCTCTTATTTGAAGACATCTGAGTATGTCTGAATGTTTTGAAACTTGTTCAACAAAGTACCAAGGAGGGTAGGCAGTGTAGAAAGAAATCCAACTTACGGTGCCAGAATCGGGTGTGGCCTGTTGGAAGGCAGGTGACTCAGGTAAACATTGATAAATGTTTCGTACACTTGTTAGGAATGTTAGGATGTTGTTCAGTAGGTTGATTTCCTCTGTGTTGTCTGAATTATAGACTTCTAACGGTAAGTGCAGTTTCATGTTGGTAGTGTGCCTAGCACAGTGAGGTGTGTGTGGTGCCAGTGGGCGTGTGCTTGTATTGTGTCGATGTTCTGGAATTCTAACTCTAAAGACGACGCACATTAATAGAAATCACCTCTTAGTAATAGGTACGCAGGATTGATCATTATATCGAAGCATGATTCAGGAAAGTAGATGATTTACTCATAAATATTTATTAAGCACTGTTGTGTGTAAGGCTGTGTTCTAGGCACAGTGAGGGATATGAAAATGAAAAAAGGCATGGTGTCTGTGCTCAAGGAACTTGCAATATGATGGAAGAAGTATTGCAGCAAAACGTAATGTCAATTATGTTCATGTCAATTATGGAACATAATTAGTTTATTAATGAAAAAATCACCTTCACTTGCAAAAAGAGTTTTTTTAATTGCCTAAAATCATATTCTCTACCTCTGTCGCTTCAATTTCCCCAGTGGCAGGAAAGGCTCAAGAACCACTCCTTCTCCAGTGGAATAAACTCATTCTGTCTGTCATATGTCTGGGATCAAGCTAAGGTGAAATTTGGGTTCCCTTACCTTTTCCCAGTTGTAAGTGGACTATTTGAACTTGTATTAAATTAACTTACTGGACTTTGCTTCTGAAGAAATAGGAAGTCCTACCCACCATCTTAGACCAAGGCAGTTTGTATTTTATCCTTTTTAAGGTGGAGCATGAAAGTCAAAATGAACAGTCATACTCTGATTACTGTGTCTCATTTCACATAAATTGCCTTTATGAAGACCCGTAGGAGAAGGTTTCTTCCTAGGTCTCAGTACCAGAGAAAGCTCTGAATTCTAAAGCAAAAAATAAAAATTTTACCTTACAAACACTGATTTTTTTTTTTTTACAACTTACTACTTTTCTTCTGGCTGCTGGAACAAAGAAACTTACAAAAACAGAGCTTACAACTCACCTCAACCAACTACTTAAATCTATATTTATCTAATACTGTAGATTAGATAAATATAGATTTGGAACTTTGGAACCTGGTTGTATCCCTGCATAGGCTTATTTTGTTACTTCCACAAATGCTGTGATTCTTACTGGCATTTTTATTATACACATACAACCTACTTTATTCATCTGGAAGGAAACCTTAGTTTTCTTAAAGAGGAAAACGTCACAATATGCTTAAACAGTTCAGGGCAGCCTGCACGTAGAATGAGCGTTAGACCAGAAGCCAAAAGATAAGTTTCATTCTTGTCGCTACCACTTTCTGAGTGTTGCTGGACAAATCAGCCTCTCTCTGGGCCTGATATCCTTATCTGAAGAGAAGTTGAGCATGATTGCCAAGACCACTCTGGCTCTGATGTTTTGTGAGGCTATGGGGCATCATGTAGAGAGGAAAAGATTATAAGACCAGGCCACTGCCCTGGCTTGCCGCCACAGGCAGCATTTTGGGCTGCACTGAATCCACCCCATACTTTAGCAAGAGGATGCTGTGAGCAGTCCGGGAGCTTGCTCAGTGAGGAGAAAGGACAAATCACTCATGTTCAACCGCAGGCAGCCCCTGAGTCACCTCGATAGGCAGTGGCAGGTAGTTGCAGTGGAGAAAGCCTATTTTGGGAGCTCTGGTGCCCAGTGACAGACACAATTCAACTCTGAGGGAGCTGGGGAAGCCCCAAATGCAAGGCGCGTCTGAGTGACTTGTGTAGTGATAAGCCTTTACCTCTGAATGCATTCCAAGTATAAATGTATGTCTACTCATTGTTTTGTATTAATGTTCACTTAGATGTCTTCTTGAAAACTTGTATGTGAAATAAATGTCTAAAATAAATGACTCCCGTTGGTTTTTGCCATAATTTGAAGGCTGTCTTCTATCAAGGAAAAGGAGAACTTATCCAAGGGCTAATAAAAGCTGATCCTCGCAGCTCAAGAGAATTTCAGTTTCTTTCCAGCCCCGTTCTCCCCGCAGCTAGCAGGGATCTCTTGGGAGTCCACAGCTATTCCTGTGCTGCAGTCCTCTGATAGCTGTCACTGCCATTGTCCCAGAAAACGTTTGGCTCTAATTCTAGAGTGGAATTAGTCTTGGAGGCACACACTGCGTGTGTTCTTGGAGGGGCACTCAACCACAGCCTCTGCTGCTGGAACAAGTCTTGACATGATTTCCCCAGATACGGTGGTGCCTTTGGTTTACTATTTGATTTAAAGAGTCCCAGTGGCTTCCACTTAGCCCTTCTTCCCATAACAACTCCAACGCTATGGGTCATAAAGTCAGTGTAGAGATTTTGTCACTTGCCGAGGATGTATTTCCAACTATACTCTTAGAAACTGTCAGAAGAATCATAGGATGGATCTAGAGCCAGTTCACCTAGACATGAGGTAGATTCCAGACAAAGTGTATCTCTCACCTGGACTTTATAAGCAGCCAACTGCAATAGCACCCAAGGTTCTCAAGAATTATAACTGCTCAGGGTCAGTATCTGAGAGTCCCTCTACATCTTCTATATTTTCCTTGAGTAAATGGCCACAACGTTTTTAGAGGAAACAGAGACAAAGGCTCAGAATAGGGACTTCCCTGATGGTCCAGTGGTTAAGAATCTGTCTTGCAATGCAGGGGATGCCGGTTTGATCCCTAGTCAGAGAACCAAGATCCCACATGCCACAGGGCTACTGAGCCCACGTGCCACAACTAGAGAGAAGCCCGCGCACTGCAATGAAAGATCTTGTGTGCCACAACTAAGACTGAATGCAGCCAAAAACTAAATATTAAAAAGAAAAAAATGGCTCAATATTCATGTGCATTGTTACATCATAATCGTTCCACAAGATTACCTGATCTTCCATTCCTTTATAGAGATTTAAGTCTGTGAACTGACCCACGTGTGGGAGTTAGATGAGAGACTTTAAATCTGTAAGGGGAAAAAAATCTCTAAGGCTACAAATTTTCAATTCCTATAAACCAGTTAAGGCAATTAGATTTTAAGGGAGGAGAATGAATGCTTTGTGTTTCAAACACCAAAAGGAACAAAGCTAGTCACAACCTCCAAACACCATGGTGGGTCCAGGGACTCAGAAGTGAAGCAATGGTTTTGGGTCCCAAGAGAGGCGAATGCCTGAACCCACTTTGAGGTGGTAGGACTCTGGAGGAAAATGGCAGTGTGGGGATAGAGGGGATGGGGGCAAGACCCGAAAGGCCCGGCCTTAAGAGTTGCTTGGATACATGAGCATGGAGCCGGTGGAGCACACAGGTGTGCTTGGTGTGGAAGTTGTGGAATTGTCAGTAAACAACCCCTCTTTCTAGAAACCACCCTGGCCGAGACAAGTGTGACTGACTCAGCTATAAAATGGCAGCTGCAGCGGGCATGAAGTAAAAAGTTAGAGCAGGAAGACCATGGGCAGATGAATGGATAAGGGAGATGTGGTATATTACACAATGGAGTATTACTCAGCCATAAAAATGAATAAACTAATGCCGTTTGCAGCACATGGATGGACCTAGAGATTATCATACTGAGTGAAGTAAGTTAGACAAAGACAAATATATCACTTATATGTGGAATCTTAAAAAATGATACAAATGAACTTATTTACAAAACAAGAAATAGACTCACAGACACAGAAAACAAATTTATGGTTACCAAAGGGGAAAGGGTGTGGGGAGGGATAAATTAGGAGGTTGGGATTAACAGACGTACACTATTATGGATAAAATAGATAAACAACAAGGACCTACTGTATAGCTAAGAGAACTGTATTCAATCTTTTACTAACCTAAAATGGGGCTTCCCTGGTGGCGCAGTGGTTGAGAATCTGCCTGCTAATGCAGGGGACACGGGTTCAAGCCCTGGTCTGGGAGGATCCCACGTGCCACGGAGCAACTAGGCCCGTGAGCCACAACTACTGAGCCTGCGCGTCTGGAGCCTGTGCTCCACAACAAGAGAGGCCGCGATAGTGAGAGGCCCGCGCACCGTGATGAAGAGCGGCCCCCGCTTGCCACAACTAGAGAAAGCCCTCACACAGAAACAAAGACCCAACACAGCAAAAATAAATAATAACCTAAAATGGAAAAGAATCTGAAAAAGTATATATATATATAAAACTGAATCACTTTGCTGTACACCTGAAACTAACACAGCATTGTAAATCAACTATACTTCAATAAAAAATTTTTTAATATTAAAAGTAAAATAAAGCGATTTCCCTGGTGGTCCAGTGGTTAAGATTCCATGCTCCCAGTGCAGGGGGCCTGGGTTCGATCCCTGGTCAGGGAACTAGATCCCCATGCTGCAAGACCTGGCACAGCCAAATAAATATTTAAAAAATAAAATTAAACGTTAGGACATGAAGGTAGAAGATTGGCATACTTCCCCTTTGGATTGCTTAAACTCTCAGTTCTTGGACAGTCTGGTGAGGGAAGATGCGAGAACATAACACTAGGCTTCTCTACAACACAGAATATGAGGACTCAAGCCGATTCTCACAAAAGGAAATGAATCAGTACTTGTGCTCCAAGGGTATAAAGCAGCACATGCCTGCTGCAGTAGAAAAAGACACTAGAGAGTGTGTCCAAAATCCTGGATTCTAACTGAGCTCTGCCATTAGATCACTGTGTGATTATAGTCAAATTATTTAGCTCGCCTCTCTGGGTTTTGGGATTGGACAGCATGAGTGCTTCCCAACATCTTCCCCTCAAGAGGCCCAAAGATCCTTATGTGAAGATAGTTGATTGAGAAAATACATGCGTGCAAAGTCCGTTTAGAATCTTCTTGCCAGAGCTCCGCTCCCTTGCCATGATTCTGATACCTGCACATTTCAAAACCTTTGATTAGAGGGACTTCCCTGGCAGTCCAGTGGTTAACACTCCACTGCAGGGGGCACGGGTTTGAACCAAGATCTTGCGTGCCACACAGTGTGGGGAAAAAATTTTTTTTGATTAGACAATAATAAATATAAGAGCTATCACACTGTCCACTTACTAGGTATGAGGCATTGTGCTAATGCTTTACAAACACTTATCCTCACAAACACTCTGAGGCAGGTTTCCCATTTTAAGGAAACTGAGGCTGAGAGAAGTTAAATAACTTCTTCAAACTTATACAGCAAAAAGGCCAATGTTCTGAGATTTAAACTTGGATCTTTCTCAGAATCCAAACTCGTAGCAACTGCTTTTTACTACTGCCATAGAGTTTCCAGCTCTAACATCCTGAAATTCTGTGACCTCGTTGTTCCTGAGAAGACAGGAGGTGGGGTGGAGGTAAACTTAGGTGATCTGGGTCAATCTTGGATTCTACTCTGTAGGGTCGGAATGAATCTGAGAGTCATCAGGATCCGCCTATGCCATTCTTTCAGTCAACAAGTACTCAGTCCCTTCTGTACAGCAGTGAGCCCAGTAATGTGGAATCACAAAGAGGAATTAACATTGATCTTCCTCTTGAGAGCTTGTGGTCTAGAAATGGATATGAAGAGCGGGACTTGAAATCCAATTGCAAGTTAGGAGTGAGAAGAGTTATCATACACGTGCTTCTGTCCCCCTCTTCATGGGGGACTAAGGGGCAAGTAGTCAGGCGACATACTGTCCCTTATTCAGCAATAGTAACCTGTGATGACAAAGATCATGAACCCTGCAGTCAAACGTACCTTATATTTTGGCTCCACCAATGTACTAACTATGTGACTCTGGGTAATGTCATCTCTTGGGATCTCCATCTGCTCCTCTGGAAAATGGGAAGAGTAAGAGTGGCTACCTGTATTCATTTCCTGAGGCTGTCCCTAGAAATGACCACAACCTCGGTGACTTAAAAAAACAGGTATTTATTCTCTCACCATTCTGGGTGCCAAAAGTCTGAGATCAGGGCGTCAGCAGTCCACACTCCCTCCAAAGGCTGCAGGGAGAACCCCTGCTTGCTTCTTCTAGCTCTTGGTGACTCTTGGTGCTATCATGTGATACCATAACTCTGCCTTGGTCCTTCCATAGGGCCACTTTCTCTGCGTCCTTTTCTGTCTCTCGTAAGGACACTTTCATTGGATTTAGGGCCCACTCTAATCCAGTATGGTTCGTCTTGACCCTTACCTTACTTGGGTCTGCAAAGCCCTTGTTTCCAAACAAGGTCACATTCTGAGGTTCCAAGTGGACATGAATTTAAGTGGGGACACTATTCAACCCACTACACTACCTCATGGGATTGTCGTGTGAGGACTAAATGAAATATGCATGGAAAGCATTCTGCACAGTGCCCAGCACATAATAAACAATAAATGTTAGCTGTACACGTGTATGCATGGGTGTGTATGGGTGTGTGTGTATATACACGTATATATATATATATATATATATATATATATAAAAAAATAACTATTTTGTTATTTACTAGATTACCAAAGGTTGATTTCATTATTTATTTCACCAAAGGATGTAGTAACTTTTAATGTTTTTCACTCTTTGTGAGTTTTCTAATGTGTTGTTTCTGATTTCAAACTTTTACTGAACATTTACTGTATGCTAGGTGCCGTGTTAAGTCCTTCCCATTGCATTAACTCATTGGACCCACACAATATGCCTGTTGCTGAGGAAACTGAAGCTCAGAGAGCTTAAATAAATTGCCCAGGCAGGGTCACACAGCTAGTAAGTGTGGTGAAGCTGGGATCTGAACCCAGGTTCAGCTGACTCCAGAGTCCTACTTCTTAGCTGAAGTAGGTCCATCAGCGCGTACGCTGGGTCTTGAATTTGCCTTCATTGAGTTCTTTGCCTTCCCTCTCTTCACTTGGGTTCTTTGAGCACATCATTTACCATCCTTTCCTATCAGCCTATTCATCTGATCTACTGGATAAATTACAAGTTCTTACTAGATGTTCTTCCAGCAAAGACTCATCCTTTCCTGACTAACCCTAACGGCTCTTCCTATTATTGCACAGTTCCCCTGTTAACAATTCTGTTTGTTCTTAACCCCATGAGTTAATGTTCGCTATTTGTCTTTTTTTTTTTTTTTTGCGTTACACGGGCCTCTCACTGTTGTGGCCTCTCCCGTTGCGGAGCACAGGCTCCGGACGCGCAGGCTCAGCGGCCATGGCTCACGGGCCCAGCCGCGGATCTTCCCGGACCGGGGCACGAACCTTTGTCCCCTGCATCGGCAGGCGGACTCTCAACCACTGCACCACCAGGGAAGCCCCCGCTATTTGTCTTTAGGTGCAGCTATATGTCTTAAGATTACATGAACATTGTAAGAGCCCAGACTCTGGAGCCAGACCACTGGGATTTGAATCTCAGCTCTGCCACTTCCTGAGTGACCTTGAGTAAGTAATTTGACTTCTCTGTGCCTCACTTTCCTCATATGTAACATGAAAAAAAAATAATAATAACAATAATACGTACCTGTACAGTTGTGAAAATGAAATAAATTACCACGTTTCGAACACAAAGCAGATCCTGGCATGTAGAAAGTGCTCAATTAGTGTCAGTAGCTATTTTTACAATTACCCTCACATCATTGAACACAGGTTGTCTGAGTAGCTCTTCTCTTTACGTTTGTTGTTATTGAAATTTATTATTCTCTTTTTCTCCAAAATGTCTTGGATATTTGGGTAGTGTCCATTTTCTCAACAGGCAATCTCTCATTGTATTGGTAATATTCTCCAGTGAGCATTTTCTTCCTTTTTACTCAGGTGAGTATTTTGCTTGTCTGGTAGAAGTGGGTGATGTTTTTGTTCGTTGTTGAGAATTATTTTTCCCTAGCACCCCTTTGCGGTGTTAGAATGATCACCTTCCATAAATTACCCATAGATTCTTGTAGAGAAGATACACACTCTACTTTTAAGGTGTGAACTTCAGAACGTGTCTTTTTATTCTTTTTTTATCCTTAGTTATTCACTATACTCGTATCTTCCATCTAAATGCCTCTGTCTCTCCAGACCTGTATTATGCCACATTATATATTTCCTTGGGAAATCCTTGCAGCTCTGGCCCACCCCCATACCCACGCACATCCCCAGCTGGAGTGCCATGAGTGGGTCAGTCCATGTCCTGGATAGCTTTGGGCACTAAACCATGCCCTGGAGTCTGCATTGGGCTCTTCAGCAGGGTCTTGAGGTCTGTGATCTGGAACTGATTCTGACCAGAGTCCAAACTGGACTCCAGAACGGACTCTGAGCTCCAGACAGAGCTCCCTTGGCCCTGGCTGAGAGGCAGATGGGCTTTGGGTTGGTCTGCACTCTGAGTACCTGCCTTGGCCCTGGTCTCTAAGCTGGGCTCGAGCTAATTAGACTCTGGACAGCTAAAGCTCAACCCAGACTTTTGCTTCCCCCCCAGTGGTGTCCATTTCTGAAAGGAAAGGCCAGCCAGTGGGCACACGGAAGGAAACATTGGACTATTTATTGCAAAGCTAGATTGACAGCACAGGCCGCAAGGAAACAGACCAAAGAAGGCCCTTCTATAACAGAGGAATCGGGGAACAAGAGAAGGAGAAAGGGGATGAGGGAAGTGAGCAGAGACACATAAACGGCCACCTCTTCCACCCATTCTTCTGCTCCTGGGACCTTCCCTGTCAAGAAAAGCTCTTCTGTTGTGCTTGTTTCTATCTGTCTCTGGGCATTGCTGGCAACACATTCCCCAGGCTGAGGTCTCTGATGAGCACAAAGGAATTCGAAAGAACCTGCACATCTGAAAAGCCAGACCCAAGTCAGGGGAAGCGTTATCAGTCACTTCTCAGAGCTCTGCCCCGGCAGGAAATGCACACCTCTCTGGTCTGCAGTCCAGGACAGGTCCACTGAGGGCCCCTAGGGCGGCAGGAATTCCACCATCTCAGCTTCACCGCCCCTTAAGTATTAGGCGGGTTTTCCCATCTCCAATGAAGAACCTACAAAAAAGGTGGTCCAGTGAGGTCTCTGCATCTCCGGGAGAGACCCAACCCTCCATCGAATGCCTCCAGGCCCAGAATTCTCCAGACAGATGCCTTCCTGAGCCTCTCCAGCCTCAAGAGCCAGATCTCCCTGGGGAGAGGGAGAAACTCTTTCCTGTTGGGTCTCTAACCCTTTTCCTGAAGATCCCCATCTCTACCATTCTGAAAGCATCAGAGAATTACTTGTGATGCTTTTCACTAATCTGTAGGCTAAGCCAGGACTGCAGACAGGCAGTGATGCAAGCAGTCTAGACCAGCTCAGCCCAGTGCCTGTCCTCGTCCAGACAGCGGGCACTGTACCTACTTGTATCCCTGCACAACCTGGAGTAGAAAGGAAGGACACTCTGGATCCTTGAGGTTCACAAGAAGAGAGCTGGAGGAGAAGCAGTCAAGCGGATATTATCCTTCTGATAACACTATCAACCTTCTTACCCATTGCCCAGCTCCAGGGAGCACTGCTCACATTGTGTCTTATGTGATTGGCATCTCATGACATGCATGCTCTTGGGGACACCACTAACATGGTGTTCTATGTGGACAGGGTCCCTTGAGTTGTACAACACCCCTGTGGGGAGCTATTTCTCCCCTACTTTCAGTCCATACAGTTGTTCAGATGAGGCTGACCTCACCCCAACTCCAGGATAAGATTCATGCTCCAGACATAGCCAATAAGAGTGCCTGGCCCCATGGCTACAGAGATCGATTCAGAGGTAGACATGGCCCAAGTTGGACCAGTCCAACTCAGAGAACAGCAGAGCCAGGACCTTTGTAAGAGCTGTTGTTCTGTTTCCTCTGTTTCCAGCTATTAACCTGCTAGGATGTAAGTCTGGAGTGCCTGGTGGGCATCTTTGCCTCTACTGGAGAGCCTATCCAAGCATGAAATCTACCCAGAGGACAGTAGAGCCTAAAAAGACCAAGCCCTGAAGACACTGTCTGAGCTCCCACCAAAGCCAGGGCCACTTGTGAACTTTTCAATTATGTGAGCCAATGAGTTCCCCTTTATGATGAAAGCTTTGTTCAGATGGATTTCTGTCACTTGCCACCAAAGGTCCCAGAGCCATAATCTTTGCCTCTGAAGAAGGCTTCCTCTTCTCTTCTCCAAACCCAAGCGAGACCCTAGCCCTCTAGACCTGGATGTTCTAGGAACTGTCACCATGGCCACCAGATGGGCCATGACCCTGTGTCACATTCCTACCTGATGAGCACTCCTACAAGCAGGCTGGCCAGGAGCGGGCCCAGCCAGTAGATCCAGTGGAAGTCCCAATGGTTGGCCACCACAGCCGGTCCAAAGGCACGGGCAGGATTCATGCAGGCTCCAGACACAGCTCCCCTACAAACACCCAGCCACAATGGTCGGCAGAATCTCAGCCAAGGAGCCCCGACTCACCCAAGTTCATTTCCCCAAGTAGGCCTGAGTCGCATGCTACCCAGAAACCCCCTCTAAGCTACCATACCATGGCGATCTGGGAGGTTCCAAAGTGAAAGGCTTGACCCCCTCCCCAGAGTCCTCCCTACAGTCTGCCACTCCCCACACACCCTTCTAGAAGAATGGGCAGCAAGTAGTGCCTGTTCAGTGACGGCAGGAAGGAAGATGGATCCTCCTCCAGAGGTGGTAAGGCAAAGTAAGCAGTTTTCAGCTACATGAACTTTGGGGTCAAGCAGACCTGGATTCAAAACCCAGCCCAGCTACTTCTAGCTATGACCTTTGTTTAACCTCTCTGTGTTTCAGCTGAGATGAAAGTACATATCTCATAGAGCCCATGTTTCTCCTATAATTCATGTGCAAGTGCTAACTCTAATCTAGCTGACCTGGTTGAGGCCTTTGTTGCACCACAAGCTAGGGACCCAGCATCTCCCAAAGAGGGACTGTTCCCCAAGAGCACCTCTCTAGTCCCAGTGTCTGTACCCTTGCCCCATTCGCTCAAGCTGGGGTCCTCACTCAGGCCTCACCCCTCACAGACCCCACTCTGTGGCCAGCAGTCAAAGCCAACTGGATGAGTCAGTAGGCTTATAAGTGAACCAAAAGCCACTAGGAGGCATCAAAGCACTGCCACAGCACTGCACATGCATTTCCCCAGACTCCACCTCCCAAAGGATGACTTAGGGCTGGAGGCAGAGCAGAGAAAGGCTACACTTGGTCCTGTGTCCAAGAAGAAAGGAAGGAGTTGGCCTGTAGGAAGGAGCTCCCTCATCCCCTATATTTAGCAGGGGCCCTTGTCCCAGATCTCTCATTTAATTTGCCACTTCCCAATGACCTTAAATAAGTCACTTGTGTCCTCTCTGAGCCCCAGTTTCCTCATATATAAAAGGGAAGAAATAATCCTTTGTCTCCTTAATCCCTTCCCAAGCCTACTGAGAGGCCCTAGATAAATGAGACAACGGGTGTGGAAGCTCTTTGTAAGTCTGAGGCTAAAACCTGGCTGCCTGCTGGCAGGATAAACACAGTCCACAGACATGGTTTATTGATACTACAAAAAGTAGAGCATTCACATAAAAATCCAGTCTTCTGACTTCCCTAGAATGAAATTAGAAGGGTCACCCCAAGCCCATATTCCCACACAGCGATAACTTATCAGAGGTGTGTGGTGGTGGCCTCCTTAGATGCCACAGTCCCCGCCATTCCCTGTTGTCTGCCTCCTGCCAGCCCACTTCCCCCGTGTACATTACCTGTGTGGCTCCTATTGGAAACCCTCAGGTAAGCTCAGCAGACCTGCCCTCCTCCAGGGGTGAGCCTCGGCCCAGGGCTGAGCACTGTGGTCCCATAGCCAAGGGGCACTCACCCTGCTAGGATGTCCACGGTGACAGAGAAGCCGATGGAGAATGGGGCCAGAGGACCCTGCGCCTTCTCGTTTATGGTGCCCATGCATACAGCCAGTGCCAGCAGTGTCGTCAGGATGATCTCTGCCACCACTGCCCCCGTCACCTGCCTGGGCTCCTGGACTGTCACGAAGGCTGCCCCAGACGCGTTCCAGAACCTCTCCTCAGAACTCACCGCCTGCAGAGAGCAGTGCTCAGCCTCATGTTGCGGGTGGAGAGACAGCTGGGAGCTGACGGGAGGGGCCCCATCCTTTTGAGCCAGGGAAGGGTCCTGTCCAATGTGCAGTCAGACATATCTGGACCCACATCCCAGCTCCACCAGTTCCTACTGTGCGGCTTTGCCTGAGCTATTGGACTTCCCTAAGCCTCATTTTGCTCTTCTGTAAATGGGGATAACCCAGCGGTGGCTCCAGGTATTGTAGGCCTGAAGGGTATGTAACTTATATGACCCTCTTTGAGAAAGAATACTAAAATACCTTATTTTTACAAACTTTGCAAACACATATACCCAGGTAAACACATTACCAGCCCCCTAAAAGGCCCCTTCAAAGGGATGAGAAGAGCCCTGAAGCTTAAGCACCATTGGCTTCCCAGGAAATCGGCCTTGGGGTCATCACGACACCTGGGAAGGGAAGACTGCAGTGCAGACAAGCTTCTGGACCCGGGACTCAAATCCAGGCTCAGCTGCTCCCCAGTTCATTTGAACTTGGGCAAATTATTGCCTTCTCTGTGCCTCTGCTTCCGCCTCTGTAAAGTAGGCGTGGTCATGGTAATAGCCCTGGGCCCAGGTGGGGAGTGATCTTTAAGGACTGATGCAGGCTTCCAGTCAAGTTGGAGATTAAATGAGAGGAGTCTACCAAGTGCTCGGGGAGGCGGGACGGCACCTAGTGAATGACCACTTCTGCCCCACACTGGTCTCCATCATGTTGGACAAGTTTACAAGTGACCAGGCCTGAGGGAGAGTCCCAGCACTGCTTTCCATTGGGAATCAGAGCAGCAAGGTCCCCATTCTAAACAGACAGGGGAGCAGGGTCTCAAATGGGGGCACAGGGAGACCAGGGCAGGGACGACAG
This sequence comes from Orcinus orca, assembly GCF_937001465.1. NCBI lineage: Eukaryota > Metazoa > Chordata > Mammalia > Artiodactyla > Delphinidae > Orcinus > Orcinus orca. The sequence continues at coordinate 68,843,019 of NC_064574.1, read as the reverse complement.
CAAGATGGAATTCGAGACCAAAGTCTGCAATGGGCAGCGCTTAGAGACACAGACCAAACTCCAGGCAAGCTAACAGGGTGCCCCCTTCACCCCTTCCCACCTCTCCACTCCCTCCAATCCCACCCCCAACACAAGCCAAGCAAGGCTTCCAAGTTGAAGGGTCCCTGGTTGAGACTTCAGAACAGCAGAAAGGAAAGAAGGAAACAAGGAAGTCAGGCAGGCAAAGAGGGAGGAGGGAAGTCCTTCCATGGAGTTACGTGTAGAGCTATAGAAATTCTGTGGCTTGAGAGGAAGAGCTAGCCTTCCTACCGGAATGGGAGGATTCCAGTAATTTGAGCATTAACTCCCATTTAAGGTAGAGTAACTCAGTTTAAAGGCAGGCAAACTGGAGAACACACAGAGAAGTTAGTTCAGGAGTTTCTCAAGGAGAATAACCCTGTATATCCTGTACCCTCAGACAGTGCTTAGTGAGATGTTTGTAGCATGAATGAAGTGAATGAATGAATGAATGAAAAAAAATAGAATTGTCTAAATCCAGAAATGGACTCAGGAGCAGAAACCTTGAGTCCTGAATTCTGCTTCCTGGTCTGTCTAGGGAGGGCTGTGTCCAGACACAGACAGAACAGGGTGGGTTTGGAGGAAACCAAAGGCCCTTTGAGTGTCCCCTCCAAGGTAGAAAGGTCCACCCAATCCCATGGGAGGCAACAGGAAAAGAATTGGACAGGACTTCCCTGGTGGGGCAGTGGTTAAGAATCCGCCTGCCAATGCAGGGGACACGGGTTCGAGCCCTGCTCCGGGAAGATCCCACATGCCGCGGAGCAACTAAGCCCATGCGCCACAACTACTGAGCCTGAGCTCTAGAGCCCGCGTGCCACAACTACTGAGCCCACGCGCCTAGAGCCCGTGCTCCACAACAAGAGAAGCCACTGCAATGAGAAGCCCGCGCACCACAAGGAAGAGTAGCCCCTGCTCACCCCGCAACTAGAGAAAGCCCATGCGCAACAATGAAGACCCAACGCAGCCAATCAATCAATCAATCAATCAATTTTTTTAAAAAGAATTGGACAGTCCCCATTCCCTGCCCCTCACCCACCCCAGCAGCCCCATCAGAGCAAAAGCCCCCAGCGCAGCCCCCTGGGGGATCACCCACCTTGGCCAAGGCAGCCCCAATCAGCCCCCCACACAGCTGGGAGATCCAGTAGGGAAGCAGCATCATCAGGTGGAGGCCTCCGACCAGCATGGCTGCCAGGGACACCGCAGGGTTGAAGTGTCCACCACTGTCACCCACAAAAGCAGAAGGAGTCGTGAGGCCAAGGCCCAGGCACTGGGCCCCAGCAGCCCCACCACCTCCCCAGATGGCCTTGCGGGGCTGGAGTCCGTCAAGGGCAGCCCAGGTAGAAAACAGGCACCAAATTACGCCCACTTTCCCCAAGGTGCCAAGTGGTGGGGGAGAGCCTGGGAGGGGAGGGCAGCACCATTCCTGTCCTACACCCAGACCCCACGGTGGCCCAGACAAGAATACGGTGGGAAACTGTCCCTCAGCTCTTTCCAGACCCCTAAGAGCTGCATCCAGCCCTTCAGACCCGTGGCCACAGGTCAGAATGAGACCCCAGGCTTCAAACTCACAGCCCAAGACAGGTATCCTAGCCTCCCCTTAGAAGAAACCAGGCCCTGAACAACAGCTCCTGACTGGTTGAACTCAACCAATAAAATTTTTTATTGGTGGCACTCAACCAGTAAAATTTCTATTTTTGGTCTGAAAGTGTGACTAGTGTTGCCTGTAAAATTGAGATTAGAGGTTCCTGGAAATGGCACTGGGAATCAGGATCGAGGCTAGAGGTTCATGATTAAGTTGGGATTGGGATCTGGACTTTGGGATGTGAAGGGGATTAGACCAAGTCGAACCTAGGTCAAAGGGGCTGGTTCAAGTTGGCTGGTCCTTCCAGAAGGTATGGGCCAAGAGCCTTCCTTTTCACCAAGATGCTCAACCAGTCCAAGCCCCAGAGCCTACAGGCGCCCCCAGTGCCTGCTACCCCCATTGGCATCCTATCCAGTCCCACTCAGATGAAGGAACTATCCTGAGAGGTTGGCTCACCAATCCCCCTGGTGCCTGGGATGGACACACCCAATAAGAGGGACAGTGACCCCAAGGCCCCCCCATGTCAACCCAGATGTTTAGAGCCCACCAATGGGCCTGCCCACCCAATGGGCACACGGCATTGAGCTGAGACTGGACAAAGGACGCTGGCTCTGGACACAGGGACTTTGTCCAACATGCTGACATTTCAGGACCAGCTGCCCCAACTTGTCAGGTGCAGCTCTGTGCACAGGCCCTTGGGTGAGCTTCCTGCAGGATCAGGAAGCACCAGATGATCTCAGACTTGACCGGCAGGGAGAGGGGCAGCCAGGCTTACTTGGCCTCAATTCAGGTCCATGACCAAACTTAGCCTGGGCTCTGCCAAAGCAGAGAGGGGAAGGTGGAGGTGGGGCGGCCTCCTGCAGGAGGGAGACTTAGAACCTTCTCGGCCATCAGCCTCACCACAGGTCCCGCAGCCCAAACGGGGAGAGACACTGTCACTCAGAGTGTGGTTCTACCAGGAGAAGGCTGGGACACTTCACACTCATTAACAGTAAAACAATCAAGGCACCTTCTTAGTTTACTCATCCATGGTTTGCTCAACAAATACTTATTGAACACCTACTCTGGTGCTAGGTGCTGTGTCGGGCGCTCCAATAACCTCAGAGTCAGTGCCGGGCACACGGTAGGTACCGAATAAATATTTGTTGACAAAAAACAGATGGCTGAATAAAAGGCTGGCGTTTCAGGTAGGCAGTCTCCAGCAGCGCAAAGCGATGTTCTCTCCTGCCAGCTGGCCTGGGTTCAAACCCTAGCTCTGCCACCGAAGAGCTGTATGACCGTGGGCAACTTATATAACCTCTCTGTGCCTCAGTGATCCCTACCTCATAAAGGCTGTTGCAAAGATAATTAATACATGTTCATATAGAGTACTAGCATATAGTTAGTACTCAATAAATATCAGCTATTATTACCATCCCCTTTTATTCCACTGAACATAGAGAGGTTCAGCTAATTGCCCTGGTCACCCAGCTAAGCAGTGACAAAGGTTGCCTTCAATCCCAGACCGTCGTCGAACAGAAGACTCTGTGTTTTTCATCCCACCTGCAGCTTCCCTTAGATATTTAAAGAGAAATGTTAAAGTTCTCTTTCCATTCTGCTTTTCTAGGAAACAGTATTTCAATTTCCTTACTCAGATCAGTTTTCTGTGTGAGATTAAATACAGACCAACCAGGTTCTAGAGGCCCCTGACAGACACTCCATCCAAGACATTTGTCATTGTGGTTGGTTCTCCTGGGAGCCCACGACCTCCCAGTGGAGCTCCTGTCCAGGGGAGGGCTATGCAAGGGGAACTCTTCAGGCCTCCCTGCCCCCACCCCCGGCGGGTTCTTCTGCATAACTCTGCCTTACCCTAGGCTGGAGCAAAACGCCCCGTGCTAAAGGTAACAATAACACAGCAACTAACAGTGACTGAGCGCTTACTATAGACTAAGCTCTTCACATCGTTTCGTTCTCATGCCTCCCCTAGGAGATGCTGGGTTTAGGACAGACAGCTTGTGTTTGCCTCCTGGCTCTACCATGGGACTCTGGACGAGTTACCTGGCCTTTCTCCTTCATGTGTTGGCTTGAGAAATAAGATTTAGAAAATACTCCCACCGTTCGCATTTCATAGGTGGGAAGTTTGGGTTTGGGGAGTGACTTAGTCAAAGCCACAGAGCTCATAGGCTGAAGAGCCAGGATTCAAACCCAAGCAGCCTGACCCCTCACCCAACCCACATTTTACCCATACTGCTTTTGGGATCCTGGGCATGTGCCCAGGGGTCCTGCCCACAGCTCTGCTCCCTGCCTGGCTCCCCAGGTTGGCACCAGGCAGAGTGCTCAGTTCCCACCTGATACTCCCCAGCGTGGCGATGACCAAGCCCAGGGCCAGCCCATGGGCCAGTGCCGGCTGCAGCAGCCCAGTGTCGGTCCCGTTCTCGATGACCGACAGGCAGCCGATGAAGATGAACAGGGCAGAGCCCAGCAGTTCAACCAGGCAGGGCTGCACAAACCGCTCGTACCAGCACCCACGCCACCTGCCTCCCTCGCTGGGCTCCTTCACCTTGACGCCACCAAACTCCAGGTCACACATGGATGCAGCTGCCTGAAGTGGGGGAAATGGAGAGGGACACAGATGGGAGGAGAGCCCAGAAAGAAGCCCCCCAGTGCCCCGATCTTGAATTAATTCTCAGCACCCGCTTGGATGGCCAGGCTGCAGAGGAAGAGGCCAGCAGTGTACTCACCTCTGCAGACATCAGGGCGGAGGTGACTCAGGACGGGACTCTGGCCTGCGCTGGCTGGAAAACCCGCACCTGCTCTCCAGGACAGGACACTCTTATCTCCAGGACCGGGGCTGCCAGCCCACTACAGGCTCTGCCCATTTTAAAGGGCTACAGAGGCTCCCAAGGGTGTCAAGAAAGCAATAAAGCCCAGCAGGAGGCGGCCCTGAGGCCCAGGAGAGGAAACACTGCTTTTAACCTTAACCAGGCAGGGCAGGGGGTGACCAAGGATTGCTGAACTTTCTGCCAGCAAAGGCAAAAGGCGTCGGCTTCGCTGCGTCACCTGGGGAGGGCTCCAGGTCTGCCCCAGCAGGAGATGGAGGGCCCTGATCCCCAGCCCCCTTGGTCACCACCGGGGCCCAGAGGAGACCCACGTGTGTGAGTGAACACAAGGAGGGCCCCGCCAGATCAGGACCACACATGGGAAGTAATGGTAAACTCATCTTCAGTGATTTTTCCATGGACTTCTAAGGACACCTCCTTGTGTCTGAGGCCCCGGCACCTCCACAGACTCACGCTGATAGGCTGATCCAGAACTGAGGGTGTAGACGAATGACCATCTCTGGAGATTGCAGAGGCAACGGTAAAGCCTGTGGACTTTGGAAACAGGCTGCCTGGATTTCAATCCCAGCTCCTCCGTGAACCAGCTGAGTAATCTTGAGCAGTTGCTTACCCTCTCTGCACCTTATTTTTTCTCCCGTGCAGCATGGATGATAGTGGTGGTACCAATGACATCGGGTTGTGTGGCTTAAATAAGTTAAGATCATAAAGTGTTTATGACAGAGTCAGACACATGATAAGCACAATACCAGTGCCTGCTGATTTAGAATATGTATTTATGTGAACTAATATTTACTGAGCACTTTCTAAGTACTGGTCTAAGTACCTTATATGTATTATCTCATTTAAACTTCACAACAACCCCATGAGGTAGGTACTATTATTACAGCCACTTTACAGATGAGGAAGTGGAAATTCGGGAAGGTTAAGTTTCCCAGGATCACACAGCTTTTGTGATTGTGGGCTAAGTCACAAAAGGACAAATACTGTGTGATTCCACTTATGTGAGGTACCTAGAGTAGTCACATGCATAGAGACAGAAAGTAGCATGGTGGCTGCCTTGATCTGGGAGGAGGGGAGAATGAGGAGTTATTGTGTGATGGGTACCCAGTTTCAGTTGGGGAAGACGAAAAAGTTCTGGAGGTGTTGCACAACAACATGAATGTACTTAATATCACTGAACTATACACTTAAATGGTTAAAATGGTAAATTTTGTGTTACACATATTTTGAATTGAAAGAAAAAAAAAACCTGTGGGTAAAGCCACTACACTCACAACTGAAAGAAAAAAACTTGTGGGTTAAGCCTTTCTAAGATGATGGATGGATGGATGGATGGATGGATGGATGGATGGATGGATGGATGGATGATGGAAGAAGAGATGGATGGAAGGATCAGCAGATGGCTGGATGGATGGAAAGAAAGAAGGAAAGAAGGGAGGAAGGGAAGGAAAGAGAGATGGGTTTCCTTACTCATACATTCAAAGATGCTCATACATTCAACAAATATTTACACACCTACTGTGAACCAGCCACTGTCCTAAGAGCTGGCAGGAAATGTAGCAGTGATCAAGACAGACAAAGATGCTGTTTCGATGTTCACATAACTATTATCTGAGCATTGTATGTAGAGATAGAGAAGTAATGTCAGGGATAAGAGAATTTTAATGAAAATTTCCACCATTTATTGATAACTCATTACCCATCTAACACTGTGCTAAGCACTCTGCACACGTTCACAACAGCCCTATAAGTCCTATGACTTCTTATCCCCATCCTCAGATGATAAAAATGAGGCACAAAGAAGTTGAAGAACCTGCTCAAGATCGTGTAGATGAAAAGCATCTGCTTCGGGACAGAAGTAGACGCCTCTGGACAAGGGTTTGACAGTTTGCTGAGAGCTCTTTGCAGCTCGAGGCCCTGGAACGCAGCGTCTCTATTGAACATTTGCATATCTCAGAAGGTTTTGGGGCTGCTCTCTTGCTGGTTATCTTGAGACCTGTTCTCTCCCTCCTCTGCACCCACAGCACATTGTACAAGATGTTTCTTATTCCCCTCCTCCCTGCAACATAAGATGGTTGTCCAACCCTCAACTCCCGCATCTCCCTCATTCTTTGCCCAAGTCCTGCCAAGTGCTGCTCCTGGAATATTTCTCTCCTGTTTTCACCCAAGCCTTCATTGGTTCTTACTTAGGCTCTTGAAAAAAAATTATTCATTATACACCTGCCAACTGCAGACCCTACACTGGACACCACACGTGCATTCCTTCAATAATTAATATTCACAATAATCTATTATTTTCCCACTTCACAGGTAGGAACTCCCAGCTGGTATTACTACAACAACTCCTCATCTGGTCTTCTTGCTTCAACCAATTTCTTTTTTTTTCTTTAATTGAAGTATAGTTGATTTACAATGTTGTGTTAATTTCTGCTGTAAAGCAAAGTGATTCAGTTATACATATATATATATATACATTCTTTTTCATATTCTTTTCCGTTATGGTTTATCACAGGATATTGAATATAGTTCCCTGTGCTAAACAGTAGGACCTAGTTGTTTATCCATTCTATATAAAATATTTTGCATCCATTAACCCAAATTCCCAGTCCCTCCCTTTCCCACCCACCCCCTTGGCAACCACAAGTCTGTTCTCTATGTCTGATGCCTCACACAATTTCAATCCATTCCTTTAAAACTGGCAACCAGCAGGGCACAGTTTGGCACTTGGGTCCAGGTTTGGGGATCCAGCTTCTCCACCTGTGCCCCCTAGCTTCTCTCTCAGCCTCAGTTTCCTTGTATGTAAAAGTGGGCTAATGATGGTACCCATCCCCATAGAATTGGTGTATAGATTAAGTGAGACAATGCCCTTAGTACAGTGCCCAATTCAGAGCAGGTGCCCAACAACTAGTAGCTCTTATTATGGTTCTCATTAGTCACAGTAGGTGCGTAACAAATAACCCCAACATTTCAATGGCTTAACGTAGTAAAAATTGATTCCTTGTTCACAGAATAGTCCAGAGCAGGCCCTTCATCACACGGTGACTCAGGAAGCCAGGCTACTTCCACCTTGGAGATCCACCATCTAGGTCCTCAGATCATCTGCACCAGCCAGCCAATGGGGGAAGAGAATGTGGAGGACTGTGCAGGGGGTGGTTTGTGGGGTAGGCCTAGAAATGGCAAATACCACTTCCTTCCATATTTGATTGATTAGAACTCAATCACATGGCTTCACCTGGCCACAGAAAAGTCTGGGAAACACAGTCTAGCGGTGTGACCAGAAGGAAAAAGAAAGGCATTTTGTGAACGCCCAGAAAATTTCTACCACACCACATGGTGGTTGCTGTTGTTCCCCAGCCTGTCAATCTAATCCCATCCTTCCCTGACTTCAAACTTTCTAGCACCTTCTGTGGCAGTCAATGCCAAACTCAACTCCCATAGCAGCCACACAGGTCTACCCTGGACTCAACTCCTGCCACATGAACCACCATAAAGGATTTGCCAGGTGAGCCCTGCACCCTCACCCCCTCCCTGCCCATGCCATCCCCTCTGCTTGAAGTTCTCTTTTGCCCTCTTGGCCAACTTCTACTGCTCACTCAAGTCTCAGATCCAGATATTTGTCCTCCCTGACTCCTGGGCCAACTAGCTGTCAGTCCTTGCTGCATGCCCCTCCCCCACGAGAGCCAGGATTGGACTCAGTAGCTCCAAAACCAGTGGTTCTCCTGAGAAAATCTGAATGTCATTCAAGCAAAACAATGTATTTCCACAACGTGAGATTTTTGTGTGGCCTGATGTCTCCACATGCAATGCACTGATCTCCCAAACCACCAGGATAACCAGTACACTAGGGAAATGATGTCTTCCTAAGAAATTGTTTGACTGGAAAACTTTTCAGCCTTCCAATCCCAGGTCTGGTTGACATGACCAAAGCCTCTAATTTTTATCTTTGTTTGCACAGAAACATTTTAAGACATCTCTGCATCTGTCGGCACCTGTCTGCCATCCACCACCAGGTCCAAATGGAGCATAAAAGCAGGTTGCATCTTATCCTGACAAACCACTCTATCCTCCTTTCTCATATTGATGGCTGCACACATGTGCAGGACATGTTCACTTATGTCATGGTCCTGGCACTCATTGCCATCATTGTCATGGGCCTTGTTAAATTGTGCCAGGGACATTCTGAGCACTTGCAGAGTACTCTGCCCTTTCTCGTACTCAAGTTGGGACACCCTTAATTTTGTAACAGAAGAAATCAAAAACCCAGAAAGAAATTTGCCCCGGCCATTGGGATTTCTATGCCAATTATGACACTCATCTACATCCTGACCAATGAGGCCTATTACACAGTTCTGAGCATTTCAGATGTCCTTGGCAGTAATGCCATGGCTGTGACATTTGCTGACCAGACATTTGTCATGTTTAGCTGGACCATTCCCATTGCTGTTGCCCTGTCCTACTTTGGGGCCTCAACACGTCTATCTCTGCTTCATCAAGGTTGTTCTTTGATGCACTGTTGTGGGAAAAATGTGATGTTGGTGCCATGGCAGCCACCTTGAGATCATGAGGTGCAACTTGCCAGAAGTGTGGATCCTTGATGACATCAAGGCCCCAGACAACCCCAAGACCAGCTACTCCAGACTTCTTGTTAAATAAACGTGCACTTCCCAGAGAGCACCCCAGAGAGAGTGAATTCATAAAGTGGCTGTGGTATATTTTAAATTTTCAAGGGAAATAAATTGATGCTCAATATCTGTCAGACAGGGTGTCATTTACTAGCTCAAGGTAGTTCACAGTTTTCTATTAGATGGCCCTACATTCCTTTCAATTACATCATATCTTTGCAAACCTGGTTTTATGGGTGTTGCCATATTAATAATAATAATTAAGAAAAACACGTGCTGCATGAAAATCAGTGTGGAAAAGGAAGTGAGAGTGGCAGTGTCCAATCTGACTCCAAGGCCTGAGAACCTGTGCAGTGCCCCAAAGGCATACATATCCCATGGTAAGCAACTGTAGTATTTAAAAATGAAAGTTATTAAGAATGCAATTAAATTGAGTTATTTAATTATAGTTATTTAAGAATGAAATAAAACAGAAATAAGATATTTTTCCTTTCAATGTACGTGATTTTCTTAAATGGCCACTAAGTAGTTAGGCCATAAATACGAAGTGTTTTTTTGGACCTAACTAATAAATACAACTATTAGGTATTCCTTTTGTCCAAGGAACACCATGAACCAAGAAAGTTTGGGAGCCTCTGAAACAAATAATACATGTCCTTCTCTTTCAGGCACTGGGGGTTGAATTTTCTATCCTTTGCAGCAGAGAACATTTATGGCTGATAAGCTCCCTCCCAATATACCAAAGACACTGGGCTTTCGGTCTACTAATTTCTTCTGAAAACAAGTCACTATTTGTAGTAATGCAGATGCTTGATAATTCAGGCTGATGCTGAGATTTGTGTGCTGTGGACAGTCACAGAAACGTAAAGCAGAACTGTTACTGACCTGAGTTCTTGGACTCTTTAATCAATAGACATTGATAAGAGGCCAGACAAGGAATTCAGGCAAGGCTTTACTGGGACTCCTGCTGCAGCAGGAGGGAGTGAAAACAAGTAACAGGTTCCCTTGCTTGCTCCCTGAGGCGGGAGGGGGGAGGGCGGTGCGGGAGCTGGTTCCATAAATAGGGTGAATGTAAGGGCGCACTGGTGGGTCGGGCCAGAGGGGTAGCATAGGTGGTCTGCCCGCCCCCTTGGTGGTGCTGTGTGCAGTATCACGCTCAGGACCCTGCTTTTGCCCCCAGCACCTCAGAAGTGGCAGTTGGATTTTGGTCTTTTTGTATCTTGCTGTTCATAATTTGCCCCAACTGCACATACTCACAGTTATTTTTAGTCCCGTATAGTTTCTTTGTATTTTGTTGCTCCAGGAGACATTTGTCCAGGTTCAAGCACTGCAGCAAAGGATCCCAGGTCCCAGCCTGTCTCAAACCCCTCACTGTCTTCTGAAACTGTGGCTTTATTTCTATCTAAATAGCTCTGCCATTGTTTTCAACGTATGATCACTCACTTGGAGCTCCGGGCAAGTTTGTTGTTGGAAATGAGTCTAGTTTTCACCTTTCTCACTGCTCAGATCGCAGGTTTAGTTTGAACCTGAGCACCTTCCTTCCTTCCTTGTAGAAGCCACCAGCACCCTATTTTCTGCCCTGCAGTGTCCAGTTCAAATGCTGATGTCTTTGGAGTCACTGTAACCAGACATCAGACATGCTGGCTACGTCAGAACTTATTACAGCCAAAAAGTCATTGGACTGAAGGAGCAGTCCACTAAGTCTCATCAGTAAGGGTTCATTTGCTCGTCATCTGCATGTCTGGAACAACAGTTAAAATGGTAGTAATAATGTCCACTATTTACTGAAGAGCTTGTCACTATGAGCATGTTTCATATGATAATCAGAATGTTCTCATGTTGTTGACTTTTTTTTTCTGGTTCTACCATTTTCTCTACTATTTGGATAGTAATACTTATTACAATTAAATTGCTCTACAGAAGAGGAAATCCAAAAGGTCAGCAAACATGAAAAGATAATAGCCAGAAAAAATTCAAAGGAAAGCAACAGAACAGAAAATTTTAAAACGTGATTAACATCCAGTACCGACAAAGAGGGAGAAAATAGGCAAACCCATGCATTTTTGGGGGGAGTGTGCATTACTACAATATTTTGCAACACAATCTTGCAATATTTATTAAATATGTAAATTCACCTACTCCTAGACCCAGCGAGCCTTATGTTTCAAAAATCGATCCTATAGAAATAAAAACTCCAATTGGTAAGAGTATATGTACAGGAACATTGATTTCATTATCGTTTATTGGTAGAAAAAGCTGAGAACTATCTGAATGGTCATAATTATGAAAACATCTACCCCAGAATGAATGTCTATTTTCAGTATCCTGAACATCCCATTGTTCTACTCAGCATCAAGCCTTTGGACAGTCTGTTTCTTTTACCCAAACTGCTCCCTAATTCTGACAAAAACTTTCTCATCCTTCAAGTCTCAACAAAGATATGATAATGTTTTTAAAGGGTGTAAGAGAGAAAGTATCATGAAAATGTAAATCACGCGCACTGGCTAGCAACTGGATGAATCTCACAAACAAAGTGAAAGAAGCCAGGCGCAAAGGAGCGCGTACAGCGGGGCAGAAGGTTCGAGGATAAGCAAAGCCGACGGTGCTTTGGGAGGTCGTGCCTCGGGCAGGGCACATGGAGGCTTCGGGAATCTATCACTTTCTATTTCTTGATCTGGATGCTGGCCACAGGGTGAGTTCACTGTGTGAAAATTCACCAAGCCGATAACGATGTGTGTACTTTTCTGTGTGTACACTGTACTTCAATAAAAAGTTAAAAATAAACCCAGCCTATTTTAGGAAGTTACCTTCTGGATATAACCAAGAGGAAATCTGTAGGTGAACCAATGGTACCTAAGAAGAGAACACTGAATTCAATCTCTATGTTGTCGCCTGTAACATTCTATCCCCATAAAATATAAAAATGTGCTAATTTATAAATTGCCTTTTAAAAATCAGAAAGCTTTCACTCTGCTGTTTTTCACTCCAATAGTTGAATTGTCATCAACAACAATACAAGTTAACAGTCAGCAAGCCCTATCCCAGGGCTTGTACTGAGCATTTAACAAACATCACCCTGCTGGCTCCTCATGACAGTCCTGTGAGGTGGGTGTTGTTCCCATTTCTCAGATGAGGAAACTGAAGTTCAAAGATCTAGTGACTCACTAAAGGTCAGAGGTAATTAGGGTCAGAACTGGTTTGCTAACTCCAGATCTCATGCTTTTACAGAAAAAATATCTCTATAAGAGGTAGAGTAGCTAAAAAAAGAAAACAGAAATATCTTTTGAGAGACTCATTTGGGTTTTTTAAAATTATTTCTGAAACAGCTCTATTGAGGTACAACTTATAGACAATAAATTACCGGTCAAGTATACCACTGATGCTTTGATATGCGTATATGCCCATGAAACCAGCTCCATAATCAAGACACTGACCATGTGTATCATCCCCCAATTTTCCTCATGACCCTATTCCTGTTCTCAGGCAATCACTAATCTGTTTTCTGCCACTATAAATTAGTTGGAATTTTCTAGAAATAGAATCAAATATAGAGAGAACAAACTAGTGGTTACCAGTGGGGAGGGGGGAGAGGAGCAATACAGAGTTGGGGAATGGGAGGTACAAACTATCAGATGTGAGATAGGCTACAAGGATGTATAGTACAACACGGGGAATATAGGAAATATTTTGCAATAACTGTAAATGGAGTGTGACCTTTAAAAATTGTGCAAAAAATTAAAAATTTAAAAAATAGAAATAGAATTAAACAGCATGTGTTCTTTTTTATCTGGCTTCTTTCACTCAGTGTACTTATTTTTGATTCATCTATCTTGTTGTATGTCCAAACTTAATTTCTTCTGGTTGCTGTGTAGTATTCCATTTTTCTATACTACAAAGCTACAGTAATCAAGACAGTATGGTACTGGCACAAAAACAGAAATATAGATCAATGAAACAGGATAGAAAGCCCAGAGAGAAACCCACGCACATATGGTCACCTTATCTTTGATAAAGGAGGCAAAAATATATAGTGGAGAAAAGACAGTGTCTTCAATAAGTGGTGCTGGGAAAACTGGACAGGTACATGTAAAAGTATGAGATTAGGACACTCCCTAACACCATACACAGAAATAAACTCAAAATGGATTAAAGACCTAAATGTAAGGCCAGACACTATAAAACTCTTAGAGGAAAACATAGTTGTTGTTTTTTTTAACAATGCCATTTCCTCTACTAAATATTCAAAAGCCTCACTAAGATTTTTGGAGAAAAGGATCACTTTTCATCAATGGCACCTGGGACAGTCCCCAAATAGGAAATAAGCCAATGTAATAAATTGTGAAAATTTATCAGAAATAATGAAATGAGACATCAGGGCAACCACACCCTCAAGGAATGGTGATGGTGGGGAATTTTTATATGCTGTCTGGGGCAAGGGGAGAAGGGATATATATAATGTAGTAGTCAAAAGCACAAGTCCTAGAGCCAACCTGCCTGGTTTCAAATCCAGTTCCATCATTTACTGGCAGTGAGACGTTCCAAGGAGAGAGATGGTTGCCCATGTCACATGCTACTGAGAAGTTGAGACAGCCAAGGACAGAGGAAGGGTCACTGGGTGTGATGGTTTCAACGTCACTGATGTCCTTCCCAAGGGCAGGTTCAGTTCAGCAGTGTGTGTAGAAAGGATTACCAGAGGTTTTAGATGAGTGTGTGGGAGAACAGGAGAGGCAGCGAGAGGCAGTCACTCCAGGGGGAAATGAGTTCCAAGTCCCAATTCGAAAAGCCAAAACCACACTTTGGAATGCATGTCTCAGTCGTGGGAGGTACGGGAGAGGGAGGGCATGAAAGCTAACCCTTGGTGAGATCCTCTGCCCCGATACCCCCTACACTCCCGTGAGAAACTGTAAGGTTTCTATAATGTTATAAGATAACCATTCCGTCATGTGGTGCTTCTCAACTTCAGTATTTCCAAATACATCACCTCCCTGACTTCTGCATGTCCGTACAGTAGCTCTACCATTATTTTGTTAGTAACGGTCTTGAAATGGGCTCGCTTTTAAAATGAAATTGACAGGTACTTTAAGGGATATTTTGTAACACAACCATCAATAGTAATGGCGTATCATTAGCCTTGAACAGAAGGTACTCCATAAAACTAAATGCAAGGAAAAACAGAAATATAATTGAAGCCAAGCAAAGTTTTAAAAATTCTAGCCAAATGCTGTTGCTCCCTCAGTTGGAGAAATGCTGTAACACTCTGACCTCCACCTGTGATCAAAACCAAAACCAATGCTAAGGGGGAAGGGGGGTTGGGGGAGGGAAGTATTGGGATGTAGGGATTGGCAGATGCAAACTATTATATACAGAATGCACAAACAAGAAGATCCTACTGGATAGCACAGGAAACTACATTCAGTATCCTGTAACAAACCATACTGGAAAAGAATATAAAAACGAATGTATACATATGTATAACTGAATCACTTTGCTGTACAGCAGAAATTAACACACTGTAAATCAACTACACTTCAATTAAAAAACAAAACCCCAAACAAAACATTAGAAACAGTGCTAACATGGTAGTGTATACACACATAAAAATGAAACAAGTTACAAAAAAAGTACTCACCCTTACTACGGACGATGTGCTATGACATTCTCCATTCTAGTCCGTATCTTTTTAAAATAAGGGACTTGATTCCCTACATGGAGTCACCGTCCATTAATGGCCTAGTACACAGTTTCAAAAACAATGGATTAGTAAATATGGCATTAGTGTTAAAGACACACCAGCACCAGCCTGAGATCTTCAACTTGGACTTCTTAAGATCTGAAAGGTCCTTAAGACCTTATTGAAAAGGCAGTAACTTTCTCACCAGGTAAATCAATGTCATTTCACGCTGTGTCACCACCCAGACCCCTGTCAACAGGCGTGCTGCTGTGTAACGGGGGACAGGTCACACTGTAGGGAAAGCTGATCTAGAGACTCTGCAAGTCTCTAGTAAGGGGCTGTGATCTCTCGGACGGGAGAGGGCCGGCGGGCTGCCTCACTGCCGCTCTGCACACACAGGCTCAGGTTCACAGCCCCAGTCACATAACCAAAAATTTCATTAGGTGTGGACAGGCCTTATGTCTTTGAATTGGAGGCCAGGTCTCCAGGGCCCCTTTTAATCTGCATCATAACTGTATTAGTTTCCTACTGCTGCTGTAACAAGTGACCACAAACTTAGCGGCTTACAACAACACAAATTTATTCTCTTACTGTTCTGGAGGTCTGAAATCTGAAACCAGCTTCACTGGGCTAAAGTCGAAGTGCCAGCAAGGCTGGCTCCATTTGGATGCTCTGAGATGTTCTCTTTCCCTTTTCAGCATCTGGTGGCCGCCTGTATTCCTCCACTTCCACCCCTTCCCCCACATTCAAAGCGCATCACTCCAGTCTCTGCTTCTGGCATCACATGCCTCCTTCTCCTCCGACTCTGACACCCCTGCCTTCCCTTATAAGGAAGGACTCTTGTGAGGACATCCGGCCCACCTGGAGGCTCTTGGGTAATCTCCCATCTCAAGATCCTTAATCACATCTTCAAAGCCCCTTTTGCCACATAAGGTAACATGTTCACAGTTGGAGGGATCAGGGGCTCATCATTCATCCTGCCACAATGACCAAGGTGAAGGCGGATTTAAGCAGGAAAGGGCAGAAACGGGAGCAGAGACGAGCTCCAACATCTGGTCAAGGTGCCAAGTGCAATGTCGGGTGCTGCAAACGGGAGCACACAGGAGTAAATCCCACAACGGACGCAACAGACGAGCTAAGTCTGACTCACAGGGAGCGAGCCAAGGTCAAGGTCGGGTTAGGACCTCTGGTTCCAGCTGACACAGAGGTGAACCGCAGCCCACCCAGGGGAGCAAAGGATAAACAGCAGAGGACCAACACACCGGCAATGGCAACTGAGATTTATTTAAACGGTAAAAGCCGACAGGAACAGGAACTGGTACAAGCACCTCGGTCAGTGAGGTCTCTCGGCGAGCGGGGAGACTGGTAGCCGAGGCCTAACCACCACTCAGGAAACTCGGAGACTCAACTCCTGAAAGGTCAGTGGCTTCAGCTCCGGCTCAGCACGAGTCTTGAACAGATCAGTAAGTTATTTCCTTCAAGCCTGGGAGGAAACACACAGAAGCTGTGAAGAGGCTCTCACGGATTGGGGCAAACAGCCAGTGGTGGGAGAATGTGACCCCCAGATCCCAGGCCCACAGTGACTGGCTCTGGGGCACCAGTCACACGTGTGATCACCGCAGCCCCGGCCTCCTGGTTGTGTAAGATGAGACTTCACAAGGCAACAGGAGGTTGGATGAGACTGTGTTTATGGGTGGTTTTGAAGGGATTGAGAAATGTTATAAGAGTTTACGGGCTCTCCGCAGTAAACCTGAAAGTCTATCCTTTAAACGCTGAACTTTTTTTTTTTCTGAATAATACTTCTCATTCAGACAACTTGTTTAAGGAGTTCATTCCTGAGTGTTCTGCTTTTTACCTTAAACATTTAAAAATTAATATTGGCCTGTTTTTGGTGAGAAAGAAGCCAAAGGGCTAGTGACTAGCCTTAGCAATTTTGTTCACCCTTTTTTTTTTTTTTTTTTGCGGTACGTGGGCCTCTCACTGTTGCGGCCTCTCCCGTTGCGGAGCCCAGGCTCCGGACGCGCAGGCTCAGCGGCCATGGCTCACGGGCGCAGCCGCTCCGCGGCATCTTCCCAGACTGGGGCACGAACCCGTGTCCCCTGCATCGGCAGGCGGACTCTCAACCACTGCGCCACCAGAGAAGCCCCACCCTTTTCTCTTTGAGTCAAATTCAGTAATAAAAGACTAGTGTAGGCAATTTATTTCTTCACATGTCTAGTAATTTTTTTATCGTACACTGACATGGCAGATAGTAAGTTGACGAGACTCTGAATTCTAGTGTCTTCCTCTGAAGAGTGCTGAGTTTTGTTCTGGCAGGCAATTATCTTATTGGAGAATCATCCTGATCTTCTACAGTCGTGGCTGCAGGGTTGTTTTAGTATGAATCTGTCTAGGTTTTGTACTAGAGCCTGTTCTTTAGGACTTGGCCTTTTAAATGCTGAACTTCAAGCAAACACAGTTCTTTCTTCCCCACAGACATATAAGTACAGTAAGTCCCCTACATACAAATGAGTTCCATTCCGAGAGCGCATTCATTAAGTCCAATTTGTTTGTTAAGTGCAACAAAGTTAGCCTAGGCACCCAACTAACACAATCGGCTATATAGTACTGTACTACAGGTCTATAATACTTTTCACACAAATAGTACTTGAAAAACAAACACAAAAAATAAAGAAAACATTTTTAATCTTACAGTACAGTACCTTGAAAAGTACAGTAGTACAGTACAACAGCTGGCATACAGGGGCTGGCATCGAGTGAACAGGCAAGAAGAGAGAGTTACTGACTGGAGGAGGGAGAGGAGGTGGGAGATGGTAGAAATGAAGGATCATCAGCAATAGGAGACGGAAGGCAAGCTGCAATTTCACTCACGCATGACGTTGATGGAACGCAAGTTTGCATCTTTGAAAGTTCGCACCTTGAAGGTCTGTATGTAAGGGACTTACTGTACTGATACAACAAAGCAGCCAGGCGCAAAGTGGGGAAAAGAAGCCCCTTACATAAAAATGCTCAATACATCGCTACTTTACAGAAACTAGAATTAACTCTGTGCTATTACAAACCACCTATATTTTTTAAAGTGTGAGAAAGTTAAGTAAATTCAGACATAGCCTCATGACAGAATATTTATAAAGCCATTAAAGTGCAAGGGGAAATGCTTATAATATTAAGTTAAAAAGATCAGGAATCAAGGTTACATAAATAGATAAATTCAACTCTGCTAAAAACAAAACAACAGCTAGAAAAAGAATGGAAGGGAAAAGCTGCCAGAGGTTATCTCTGAGTGATGGGCATATGGGTGATTTTTTTTTCTTTGCCATACTTTTTTAGAAGTTTCCAAAGTCCCTACTAAAAATTACACTGTTTTTAAAAGTGCGGGAGGACAGCAGTACAAAACACACTAATAAACGATTTTTTAAATAAAAAATAACTTAAATGGATTTTGTGGGCTGAACTGCCCAGCTGGGTAAATTTATAAACTAGCAGAAAGATAAGCCCAAGGGGGATGATTAACAACCTGGAATTTTCACACAGGAGACAGTTTGTGACTCTGCCAAGTTCTTTGTTTTGTATGGACTACCTGCCTAAAGCCATGTGTCAGACACATCGATAGGAAGCTTAAGGGCAACTATGACATTAAAGGCCAGGACCGAGATCTAAAATGGTCTCCACTGTCTGGAGAGCCGCCCAAGGGCTATCTCCCAGGGGAAGCAAGGTCAACAAGGGGCAGCTGTAAAGGAGGAACTTGATCAAGATCAAGGCAACAAGAAACACTGAGACAAGACTCCATGCTCTGTCCCTACGGCCCTACTCTTCCAGGCCGGGGCAATTCATCTTAAATATAAGAGAAGAGAGAAATTCAACCCACAGCTACAGGGGTGTTGGAGAGATATAATGATCTGTGTGTTTAACATCTAGTAAACCTGGTTACAAGTTGATTAAAAAGACAATCATTGGGTCCTTTTATTAAGATGATTACAAGACTCAAGGTCTCTTACCATCCAGCTGAGAAAATTCCACAGTCTTCTAAAGGGCTGTTGTTTTTTTTTCATACATGTGGTTTATTTAAACAGTTCTCCTGGGTTTTGTGCTATAAAAACACGGAGGATATAACAGCTGATTCTCTGGCTATGTTCATGGATCAGATCCACGTATATATATACATCCCCTAGTTCTTCCTGGGTCAAAAATTCCCGTCAAGACTTATGTTCTCTGGAGACAAAAAAATTCCCCCTTTCTAGGTTAAATCAATACAAGTGAAGTCACCTACCCAGTTCACTTCCTCCTTTGGTGGCCCAGCAAAGGCAGTAATGCTGCATCAGTTGTTCAAGAAGCTCCATTTCGTCCAGGAATTCAAGGGACTCTATTCTGTGGAGAGAATGAAGAGACAACAGTACAAATGTATCCAGTCAAAAATGAAGGTCATGACCCATGCTTATAGTCATGGAAAGGTGTTCAGGATATACTATGTGAAAAGAAGCAGGCTACAGAATAGTATGCATGGTGTGGGCCCATTTTAAATTATTTTTATTGAAAAGGAGAAAAAAATCCCATAAGCAAAGTCAAAAGTGACAAATGACAAACTAGAAAAAAAATGTTTGCAATAGAAATGACAAGGGGTAGATTTTGTTGTTATATAAAGAGCTGTTACACTTCAATAAGAACATCTTTTAAAACTTATTTAAAAGATGGGTAAAAGACCAGTTCACTGGCAAGGAAAAACAAGAGCTTTTCAACCTCATTTATGTGAAAAGAAATGTAAATTAAAACACATGAAATGTTTTCAGCTAACAGTTGACCAAGATAAAAAAGGCTGATACATCCTTAAAAATAAATAAATAAACATTTTTTTAAAGGTTGATATATATTTTACCAAGGACATGGGAAAGAGGTGCTCTCCTGCATTACTAGCAGGATGACAAAATAGTATAACCCCTCTGGAGGGCAATTTGACCACCTCTATCAATGTTTAAAATGTACGCCCTTTCATTCTGCAATTCTGCTTTAAGAATTCACCCTATAGGTGTTCAAGAAATCTCACTGCAGCATCACAGCTGCAATGTAGTACAGCAAAAAGACAAAACAAAAAACAAACTTTAAAGTAGAAGAGATGGGTTGAATAGATTAAACACATTCATACAATAGGATACTGTGCAGCCATATAGGGTAGGTTCATATGAATTGACATGGAACCTAAAACCTATCATGGAATTTAAAAGCAAGTTGTTTAGGAGGTAATGTACCTAGTATATTACTATCTATGTAAAGAAAAAGTGGGGGATATATATGGTTATACATACATGGACTAATTTTGGAAACTGCAGAAGAAAGTGGTAATGGTGGTTGTCTCTTGAAACAGAAGGTGGCTGATGGCAGTGAGGGTGAGTAACCAGGTGTTTTGTTCTGTTTTCACTCTGTACTACTTTATTCTGGTTACATTTTTTCCCCATCATTTGCTTCTATGACTTTTTTCCAAAAATCATTTTAAATGTAAACTTTTAAATATATACACACACAGAGAAACATACGAAAACAGCCCTTTAAAATGTTTTCTGTTGAGATATGCACACACTGGGGCGGTGGGGACAACGCAGGCATTTCCAAAAAGAGTAAAGAAGAAAAATAAAAGGTGATCCATATTCCACTGTTTACAGCCACTGTTAACATGCTGGTATTGCCATTTGTCCAGGCTGTGTGTGTCTGTGTCTGTGCGCATGTGCGTGTCCATGAAAGTGTATAGATGTACACGCTTGTGCATGTTTCTGTATTTGTGCTTAGCTCCCACCCTGGTGTGCAGGCCAAAGAGTCACATCTGAAGTAAGAATGACTATCCAAGGAGTACTCTGGTGGCTTCCCAACTAATCTTAGCAGAGGACCTCAAGGCAGGCTTCCTAGTATGAGAAGGAACCAGCATCACGATCAAGGTTCCATCACCGTCATGACCAAGTTCAACTATCAGGACACACTAGACTGTGAAGCTGTTCCCTAGAAGGTGAACTCTGCAAAGGCAGGCATGACACACAGTAGGCATCTGTTAAATCAACAGGCCTGCCTCCGGTTTCTTTTCATACGGAGTATCTGGCAAAAGCCCTTGACAAATGTAGACACAAACTATGAGGCATCTGCAGAGCTGGGAGGGCTGGTCAGCCTGGGGTGGACAGACCGAAGCCTGTCCCACCTCTTTACCCACCTCTGTTAGGACAAAGGCTGCTGTTTGCAACGTAACTAAATGCCCAGCTATAGACATTACTTTTTAATTACTTTAAAATTATTATTATCAAGGAAACAACCTAAGTGTCTATTGATGGATGAATGGATAAAGAAAATGTGGTATATATACTGAGATTTACAATGGAGTATTATTCAGCCATAAAAAAGAATGAAATCTTGCCACATGTGACAACATGGATGGACCCGGAGGACATTATGTTAAAGGAAATAAGTCAGAGAAAGACAAATACTGTAGGATCTCTCTTCATGTGGAATCTAAAAGAAAACAAACAAACAAACAAAACAATTGGTAGGTGCTGGAGGTGGGCGGTGGGAGGGCAGGCAGGCAAAATACGTGAAGGGGGTCAAAAGGAACAAACTTCCGGCTGTGAAATACGTAAGTCACGGCGAAGTAACGTACAGCATGGTTATTATAGTCAATAATGCTGTATTGCATATTTGAAAGTTGTTAAGAGTAAATCTCAAAAGTTCTCATCACAAGAAAAAAAAATTCTGGGAAAGTAGTGAAGATTGCTGCCATGTCCTGCCTGCCATTTGCTGCACACGGTGGGGTGTTACTGCAGGACCTTGCTTCAGATGTGATGGCCTGCACTATGCAACCACTGGAAACTTCTTGCTCATCATTTGCCTGAAATCTTGGCTTGTGTTCACCTTTTTAAACAAAAAATATGCACCAAAAATGCCCACAAATTCAGCTACTAAATCTCCTTTAAAGATCTTCTTTAGAAGATCTTTTATTCTTTGGACTAACTGTGAAGAAACTGATGGAAGGTTTGTTTATTATGTTCTAAATGGAGTTTTGTTTACTACTCAAAATAAAGTGGTTCTCCTTAAAAAAAAAAAAAATCCTGTATGTGCAGTGACCGATGTAACTGGACTTATTGTTATCATTTCACAATATATACAAACATCGAATCATTATGTTGTGTACCTGAAACTAATGTTGTCTGTCAATTACACCTCAATTTTAAAAACTGTTATTAATATATATCCACACATAAATAACAGGTACCACTAAACAGGATGTGGTAACCCTGAACATCTTGACATGTAGAGATAAATACAATCTATTGTTAAGCTTTTGAAAGGATGGTGGTTTACAGACCAATACATGTAATATCAATCTACTGATTCAAAAAATATAAATCTATATACTGATAAATATTTATCTTTATATACACATAGAAAAAGGATACACCCCAGCTCTCTCTGGAGGGTGCCACAGCGCTCACAACTGCTCTATACTTCATGCACTTTACACTGCTCAAAAATTGTTTTAGTAGAACAACGAGCATGTATTTCTTTTGTAATGAGAGGAAAAGTCCACTTAAAAATCCATAAGCAGACTTTTCCCCCTTTAGGAGCCCTTGGGCAACGTCATTTTCCTGCTTCTCCAAAACACAGGGATTGTGCAAGATTTCCACTGCAGAGGTGTAACTGCTTATTTCAACTAAGATAATCTGTTTGGGCATAAACCTTATCTTGGCTAATAGCTAATAAGTTACTCTCAAGGAGCTATCAATGTTTAATCTACATTAGCAGCAGTTTAACTTGTTTCAAAATAAGTCTAGTTCAGGGTTGAATTTTTTTTTGTTTTTGTTTTAAACATTAAAGGATACAGACAATGATGCCTTTACTTCACAGTTATCTGCCATGGAGCAAACTCTTGCCAATCCCATACCTGCTCACTTCGGCACGAGGTAACTTGCTGTATAATTCCATCATGTCGATGGCTGATGCCGATTCCCACCCACTCGACAGGAGCCGTTCTTTCTAAAATGTGCAGTGGAGAGAAAGGGAGAGGACAACGTGCTGTCATATGACCCGAGACACTCTTCACGCACACAGAATTTCCCTCGGAGGACTCCTCTTTCAAAAGCCCACCGTGGCCACTATCATCTTTCTTTCTTTTTTTTTTTTAATTTTCCCATTTTCTATACTAAACACGCATTGTTACAATGGGGGAAAATGCATACTAAAGTATAATATTTAAAGAGAAATAAAGGAAGAAACTTTTCTATAAGCAACAGTTTTTTAAAGTACCCCAGTGGTAATGTGACACAAGCCATGTAAAAACTAACGTATTTAAATGGGGGCAGGGGTGGGAAGTGTCACTTTAGCAAAAAATTTTCAAAGGTGGGGGAGTGCTGGGGGCGGGAACTATTACAGGTTCCAAGAGATTTAAGGGATCGATCAGTCAAGTACAAAGTGGGAACCATGTTTGGATCCTGATTCAAATACACCAACTATGAACATTTTTTTAGACGACTGGGGAAAACTGGAGATGAATTGGGTGTTAGGTGCTATGAAGGAGATCGTGTCGACTTGTAAGGTGTGATAATGGTATCATCATTATCCTGGGGGGTAGAAGGTCCTCATTTTTTTTAAAATTTATTATTTTATTTTTGGCTGCTCTGGGTCTCTTTTTGCTGTGCGCGGGCTTTCTCTAGTTGCGGCAAGCGGGGGCTACTCTTTGTTGCGGTGCGCGGGCTTCTCATTGCGGTGGCTTCTCTTGTTGCGGAGCACAGGTTCTAGGCGTGTGAGCTTCAGTAGTTGTGGCACGCAGGCTCAGTAGTTGTGGTTCATGGGCTCTAGAGCAGAGGCTCAGTAGCTGTGATGCACAGGCTTAGTTGCTCCGTGGCATGTGGGATCTTCCCAGACGAGGGCTTGAACCCGTGTCCCCTGCATTGGCAGGCGGATTCTTAACCACTGCGCCACCAGGGAAGCCCAGAAGGTCCTTATTGGTAGGAGAGTCACCTGAAGTATTTATGGGGAAAATGATATACTGTCTGGGATTTGCCTTAAAATATTCCAATGACACCACCAACAAAAATTTAGAGGTGGGGGGATAAATCAAATGATAATGACAAAATGTTATTAAATTATTGAAACTGGCTGATGGAATATGGGTGTTCATTTTAACTACTCCCTCTGCTCTTACGTTGTTTGAAAAACGGCATAATAAGAAGTTAAGATAATAGGGGGTCGGAAATGTAAATCTGCATCTTCCATACCAAGATGGCAGGACAGGGCTTGGATTTCCCCCAGCACGATGAACCAGTAGCCCACGTGGAGTCCTAGCTGCCCGGAGGCAGGCACTCATGAGGGACTCTCACATTCTCTTATCTGTGAAGGGAGGGTGCCCTTTCTCGGTTGGCTAACGTTACAAGAGGATGTCCTGGTCTCTGCCCTCTGACCTGAGACTCTAACGACTTGCAGGTCTCCACTCCCGCCAGGTCACACTGTCGTCTCCGCAGGTTCTCAATCATGATCTGCCCAAACCGGTCATCCATGTTCACCTGGGAAGGGACAGAGGAGGCTGGGCACTGCCACAAGGATCTCTTTGTTTGTTAAATATGCAAGATTAAAACAACATCCTATTTCTAACCAGTCAAGGCTGATAATACCAACTGCAGGTCACAGAATCCTGAGTGCCATGCTGATGGAGTAGAGCCCCTCGAAAGGCAATTGGGCAGTGTCCATCCATTGCAAACACTCAGTCTGGGATCCAACAATTCCACTGCCAGCAACCTGTCCTATAGATAGACTCACACGTGAACGCAAAGATGCAAGCACATTTACTGCAGCATTATGTATGATAGGAAGAATCTGGAAAGAACTTAAATACTCATCATTTGGGGTTAAATTAATTCTGGCATGTTCATATAATGAAATACTATATAGCTGTGAAAACAGGAAAGGAAGATACATAGATAAACAGACGGACAGATATGAAATGATCCCTAAGATAAACTCTTGAAAGGTAAGGTACAGAGGAGTGTGTAGCGTATGCTCCCACCTGCCTTTAGGAAAAAAAAGAAACTCTCTCCACATTTATATATGCGTAGGAAAATTCTGGAATACAGCAAGGTTGCTTCTCAGATTAGAGGCTGAGGTCTTGGGTAGATAAGAGACTTACTTTTCTTTGTCTACCCTATCGAACTATATGATTTTTTGTTTTATTCTGCATGTGGCATTACTTTTTGAATAAAAAACTGGTTTATAAAACATAATTTATATATGTGCACAACTGTCACAAAACAAAATATTATGTACATGGGAATTCCCTGGTGGTCGTGGATAAGAGTCTGTGCTTTCATTGCCGAGGGCGTGGATTCGATCCCTGGTTGGGGAACTAATATCCCACAAGCCGCATGCAGTGAGGCCAAAAAATATATATATATTATGTGCATTATTGTATTGAGAGCATATACACTGTTATTTTGTCATATACAAGGTATCTAAAATTCAGCACTTTAACAATATATGAAGTGATTCCCGGATTCATAAGCCAACACCAGCGCCAACGCTACAAGACAAAATCCAATGTTACTCTTTTTTAGGGGGATGCATAAGGCTTATGTGGCACTAATGATAGGACTGCACACTATTCATTCAGGATACAAGCATATTTGTGAGCACAAACTCCTTCATTTTATTGCCTAGGTTTGAATCCTGGCTTGATACTTAATAGCTGGGAGGCTGTGAGCGAGATGCCTAACCCCTTGGTTCAATAGTCCTCTTACCTGTAAAACTAGGATAGTACTAGTACCCACCTTGAGGGCTGTTGTGATGATTAAATAAGTTAATATATATGAAACTCAAAGAATAGCGCCTGCTATACAAGTCATCAGGTTCGAAGAATGTGCAATAATTATTATCATTACTGAAATAACCATCATCCATGTGGTTTTGTCATTTAACCACTAATTAAAAAATAATACATGTTATGTGAGCAATTGACAAATGTGAGGATGATGATTCTGTACTTGTTAGGAAAGAACTGAATTAAGTTAAAAGTTTATTATTCACAAAATGAAGGTGTTGGGTAGGGTTTAACCCCATCTAAGGACAGCTGTGGTCAACATATTGAAAACTGGCACATTCTCAGGCCTGTTCTAAAGTGACAGTGTCTCTAGTCAAAACTCACTTAACCCATTGTCTCTCACGCGATGTTGAATAAAGGTTTGTTGAATAAAAGAATACAAAAATGAAGCAGAGTGAATGAAATGGTACACATCCGAAACGTGTGGAAACATGGGAAGTGGAATTCCTTTTCCCCCGGTATGGTATCCTGAAAGCAAAGATAGGTCACCAGGATTTATCCACATCAATACTAAAGACCGATGAGGCCAGCTACCATTATATCCATTCACTAGGACAGAAGACTGAGTCTGAGGAATGCCTCCAATTAAACAGAAAAGGAAGAAAAATCAAACAACCAAGAACCACCTATACAGGAACCTGGACTGGGTACGGGGTGGGAAGGAGGCCAGGAGATCAAGGTCTAGCCTTAGACTTCTTCATAGCTACGTGACATTGGGCAAGGTCCTGTACTGCCCTTATCTGTAATAAAATATAAAAATAAAATAAAATGAGGTAAAAAACAAAATAAAATCAATAAAGCTAAACTAAAATAAACAATAAAAGTAGCTAAAGTGTATTCAGTGCTTATCATTAGTTCACTGCTGTTCAACATCTCATGAATTCCCATAATAATCCAGAGAAGCAGGTATTCTTTTTTTTTTAATGAATGCACTTGCCACATTTAATCTGAATTATTTAGACTTGAGAGGTAGGTATTCTTATCCTAGGTATCTATGTATCTAGATACCTAGATACCTAGGTATCTAGGTAGGTATCTCTCTTTATCAGAGAGATCCAAATAATAGCTAACTTAATAATAGCTTACTTAAGAGCCAGGCAATGCTGTAAATGCTTGTGCACCTATTAACTCATTTATTAATTATGAAGTCGGGATATTATCATCCTCACTTTTCTGATGAGGAAGCAGGCACAGAGAGGTTAAGTAACTTGTCCAGGTCACACAGCTAGGCAGCCTGCCTCCAGAGCATGGACTCCCAACCACGAAGCAATTCTGCTCATGTCACACAGTCAATAATAAGAGCTAGGGCCAAGATTCAGATCCAATCTGAATTATTCCGAAGCCCTAAAACATAACCCCTTTCGGCACTGGATCAAAGGAGAAAAACAGGGAGCTCGTGGGTCAAGCTCAGTGATTTTAGAAAGTAGGAAATTTTACATTAAAATCCTGCATTTCTAACCTTTCTTGAAAAACTGGGAGTTCAGGCAACTCCAGGCTCACTGCACATGGTAACAGTTGGCTGGAACTGAATAGTGGGCACCCCATGAAATGGGACATGGGTGCCCCAGTTCACCACAGTCCCCATCACTCCACACTATATAACACCTAACCAACTGCCTGCATCTGCATCACTACCTGTCTCTGAAGGCATCTGAGTTTGCTACCCCTACACTGATGATAGCCAAAATTCCTTCCATCAAAATCTATGACTTTACAGGAAACACAATGATAAGAACTCAAACAACTTTCTTAAAGGACAAGACAGAAGTTCCAAAAACTCTGGCTAAAAGTTGGCCGGCAGTCAAGAACTCAGGAGTACTACGTTTGCGGGAACCGATTAATAAAGGAGATATGTGAGTGGAGGCAAAAGGAAAAGAGTAAGTGAAAACATTCCGAGGGTGCTCAGATAGAGAAAGCCACCACTGGAGTCCCAAGCAGAAGGCAAGTTTCTCGTGCTTCCTTTTACCTGTTCGTAGTTTATGAACATGGCAGTCTCAAAACTCTTGGCTGCCCACTTGAGAAGGTTTGTAGACTGCTCCGGAGTCATGTAAACCAGCACACACTCAGCTATCAGGAGGGTTGGCAATCTTAACGAAAGAAAAAAAAGGCACATAAATATGTTTTCACCAAAACGGGACTCTCAAATTGCATTCACATTACAGGCAGGGCACTTCATACCCCAGGAAAACCAGAAGCACTACTTTTCACATAAACAATCAGTGCACGGGGGCCCAAAGTTTTACACTGTAAAAAGGTGAGCAATCAGCAATGAGTTTTGTCTTGCTGGTGAAAATGTGTTAAATGTGTGTGGTAAACTATAAAAATAGCTAGTCTTCCCTACTGTGCACCCACAGTGCAGCGATGTGAACCCGCAGATTCTCCCACTCAGGAGGTGAAGCTTATTTCCCTTCCCCTGGAATCTGGGTTAGTCGTGTAACTTGCTTTGGCCAATGGAACAGCAACAGACAGGATACAAGCAGAAGCTCGGAAATGACTTACACACTGGTGCTTGCTCTCTTGCTGCACTTGGAAACCTGAAACCACCATGTGAATGAACCCAAGCTAGCTTACCACTGGAGGGGAGGTCCTGTGGATGAGAATGAGGCAGCCCAGCTGACCTGCCCACTGTCCACACATGAGTGAACCCCAGGGCACATCACCTAAACCTGGCCCCCAGCAGACGAGCCACCCACCTAAGCCCAGGCCAGGTAAAGACGGCTATATGGGAGTTTTTTGTATTATTTTTGTAACTTTTTTGTAGATTTGAATTATTTAAAAATGAAGTTAGACATTTTTACAATATATTTTCTAAGAGGTAGCCATTAGCAATATTAAAAAAGAGGATTAATATTTTTCAAAATATAAGTGAAAGAAAAGCAAAGACAAGACAGTCCATAAAGGAAAACAGAATACAAATGAAACCACAAGGAGGAATACACAATTCGAATACTTGTTTCAAAAATTGTTTTTCATCCATTTTATAGATCTCCAAAAGCAAGGCAAACTTCCCTATCAACAGCTAGCCCAATTTATACCCAATTACTTCCCTAACCTTCCAGCACATCTGCCAAAACAGATGGTTACTGCAACTATAGTTAGAGTCAGAGGCAACTGACTCAGGGCCTATCACGTGCCAATTCCTGTTCAACTGTTTTTGCATGCTGTTACTTGATCTTCAAAACCATCTTGTGAGATAGTTTTTAGCCCAGTTAATAAATGAAAACACTAAGGCTCAAAAAGATTTAAAAAAAACAAAAAAAACCACTCCCCCCTATTAAACAACTAGTGAGCAGGAGAAGTAAGACAGAAACCCAGGGTGAGATTCTAAGACTCGTGCTCTCCTCATTCTGAGAGGGCTCCAGGCCCATCGGTATCAGCTTTAACCAATCTACTGCTGACTTCACAAACCCATGTGCCCCCAAGAAATCCACTGGTGTCCTTGAGAGTTAAGACTTCCCTTCAGCTAAAAGAAAACACACTACTTGCTCAACATCGCTAATTATCAGAGAAATGCAATTCAATACTACAGTAAGGTACCACCTCACACCGGTCAGAACGGCCGTCATTAAAAAGTCTACAAATAACAAATGCTGGAGAGGGTGTGGAGAAAAGGGAACCCTCCAACACTGTTGGTGGGAATGTAAGTTGGTGCAGCCACTATGGAAAACAGTATGGAGGGTCCTCAGAAAACTAAAAATAGAGAGAGAGTTGCCATATGATCCAGCAATCCCACTCCTGGGCATATATCTAGACAAAACTCTAATTCAGAAAGATACATGCACCCCTACGTTCATAGCAGCACTACCCACAATAACCAAGACATGGAAATACCCTAAACGTCCATCGACAGATGAATGGATGAAGAAGATGTGGTACATATACACAATGGAATACTACTCAGCCATAGAAAAGAACGAAATAATGCCATTTGCAGCAACATGGATGCAACTAGAGATTACCATACTAAGTGAAGTAAGTCAGAAAGAGAAAGACAAATACCATATGATATCACCTATTTGTGGAATCTAAAATATGGCACAGGGCTTCCCAGGTGATGCAGTGGTTAAGAATCCGCCTGCCAATGCAGGGGACACAGGTTTGAGCCCTGGTCCGGGAAGATCCCACATGCCATGGAGCAACTAAGCCCGTGTGCCACAACTACTGAGCCTGTGCTCTAGAGCCCACAAGCCACAACTACTGAAGCCCGTGCGCCTAGAGCCCATGCTCCGCAACAAGAGAAGCCACCGCAATGAGAAGCCTGCACACCACAATGAAGAGTAGCACCCGCTCGCTGCAACTAGAGCAAAGCCCATGCACAGCAACGAAGACCCAACGCAGCCAAAAATAAATTAAAAAAAAAAAAGGGCACAAATGAACCTATCTATGAAACAGAAACAGGCTCACAGACAGAGAGAACAGACTTGTGGTTGCTAAGGTGGTAGTGGTGGGAGGGACAGACTGGGAGTGTGGGGTTGGCAGATGCAAACTGTTATATTGATATATAGAATGGATAAACAACAAGGTCCTACTGTATAGTGCAGGGAACTATATTCAATATCCTGGGGTAAACCATAATGGAAAAGAATATGAAAAAGAATGTATATATGTGTATAACTGAGTCACTTTGCTGTACAGCAGAAATTAATACAACATTGTAAATCAGCTATATTTCAATTAAAAAATAAATTTAAGAAAACACACTACATTCTGCAATCAGTGAACCACCTAAGGGTCTCCCCAAAGGAAAAAAGAAACACAAATACTCTTTACAGTGTATTGACCTTACTTCTGAACACCTGGTGAGACAGACTCAGACAATAAAGCTGGAGTGACAACACTGGGTCAAGTAGAGCTGTCCCTGACATTTGAGCTGGTGGAAATGTAAATCCTAAGAATAACAACCTGGTTGATGATTCTAGACTAAACACGTAAGCAAGAACTTCAAAATGTAGAGGCAACAGCCATCACTGTGCTGAAGTGTTAGGAAGACCACTTTAACCCCCTATACTTCCCACCCCTCCATCGCCCAAAGCTCACCTGCATTTGCACCTGTCCTTACCCTCCTTCCTGCCCTCTCAGAATAGAGAGTGTTTCTCTTCCCTCATAGGCTAGTTAACCTCAGTCCATGCTCTACATACTCCCTTCCCTCTCCTCCAGCAATGATTTCCCTTGTTGCTAATTTCCTTCATCATTTGCCACTGATTCCTTGCCTTCAATTTATTCTTTAAAATAACTTTGCCTTTCCCTTACCTGCCTTCCAAACCTCTCCCTTGAGTTACTCACCTCAAATATCCTTGAAAGTGTCATCTTCACCTATATTAGACCAGGTGGATATGCCTTTTCCTCCCACTAGCTCTTTATCTATTTGACCAGCATCGCTGTGCTAAAACCCCACATCTCGCTCCCCTCCTCTGCCTCCCAAAGGTACCCACTCTCAAGAATTTGGTGTGAACCCTTCTGGTCCATTTTAAAAATACTTCTGTTACGTATATATGTAATCATGAAAATACAGTATTTGGGGGGGTTTGATTTTACACATTTGGTATCACACTCTGCAATTTAATTTTTAAAAAGTCAACATTAAGTTTTTGAGCTCTCGCTGAAGTCACATGCATTTTACATAGCATTCATCCATTCTCCTCCTGATGGACGTTTAAGTTGTTTCCAATTTTCTGCTACTAAAAACAGAAGCTGCAATGAACATCCTCCTTGTACATACATGTAGACCTTCTCGGGGGGACACACCCAACAATGGAACTGCAAATTCATATGGTACTGACAATTTTACTAGATAATTCCAGATCATTCCTTGCAATGGTCACACCAAGATCACTCCCACCAGTGGTGGATGACCATTCCTTTTCCCCCGATATCCTTGCCAACACTTGATACTGTCAGACTTTTACATTTTTGCCAACTTGGTGGTAGTAAAACAGAATTTCATCTGATTACTACTTAAGTTCAATACCATTTTAATATGATACCCTCTTTCCTCTTTGAGCTGCCTGGTGATCTATCCTTTGCCCATTTTTCTACTGGACATTTTAAAAAATAGTAGGTATTCTTTATATACCCTGGATGCTAATCCTTTCTTTATATGTTACAATTATATGTTTCTATGCATACAATTATCTTCCCTCAAACTTATATTAGTAGTCAGTATTTTACAAAAGCAATACAGGTGGTTCTCATGGGAAAACAGACTCAAGGAACATTGCTTCTCAGAAAATTTCAGAAAACTACTCTAAGTAGCATTGAAAAAAAAATGGTACATGTTATCATGCTGTACCTCCAACTGGCCTTATCTCAAAAAGAGGTTAAAAAAAAATCTCACTGTGTATTCATGTTACATTTCTTTAGTTTCTCTTCCAGTTCATGTATATCTCGGAGATCTGCTCCAATGATGGCATATCTTGTTGAATCCAATATGTGCCCATCTGTAAATATAAGAAGAGATTATAATTTCAACAGAAATTGATCAAGAAGAGATTATAATTTCAATGGATGTGACTTTTTCAAAACTGAAGTAAATGTATTGTTTTCTCCATTATAAAAATGCATGCTCGCGCTTCCCTGATGGCGCAGTGGTTAAGAATCTGCCTGCCAATGCAGAGCACACGGGTTCAAGCCCTGGTCCGGGAAGATCTGGACATGCCACAGAGCAACTAAGCCCGTGCTCCACAACTATTGAGCCTGCATTCTAGAGCCCGCGAGCCACAACTACTGAGCCCATGTACCACAACTACTGAAGCCCGCACGCCTACAGCCCGTGCTCCACAACAAGAGAAGCCACCACAATGACAAACCCGTGCACCGCAACAAAGACTAGCCGCTGCTCGATGCAATTAAAGAAAGCCCTCGTGCAGCAATGAAGACCCAACGCAGCCAAAAATAAATGAATGAATGAATAAATAAATAAATAAATCTATTAAAAAAATAAAAATAAAAATCCATGCTCATTATGGGGAAAAAAATCAGGTAAGAGGGTGAAAATTAACTAAAAATCATACCTTCCAAAGACAACTATTAGTGTTTTAGTGTATAACATTCTAACCTTTTTTCTCTGTGCTTAAACTCCTATACACAACACGGACACATCCTCCCTCTCTTCCTCTCTCTCCCTCTCTCTCTCTCCCTCTCTTTCTCTCTCTCTCTCTCTCTCTCTCTCTCTCTCTCTCTCTCTCTCTCTCTCTCTCTCTCTCTCTCTCCCCCCCTCCCTCCCTCCCTCCCTCCCTCCCTCCCTCAAATGTGCACACACACACATACGCACACACCCTGCACAAAAAAAGATAATGGGGTCACCCAATACTTGTTCTGAAAGCTTTTCCTATTTAACAATAGTATCATGGACATCATTCTCTGATTTCACCATGCTCCACGGAATAGATAAAACAACTTACTTAGCCAATCGCTCAATATTAGACAGGCAGTATTTCCAAGTTTACTCCATCTCAGGCGAACATCCTTGTATACATGTCACAAAGGACTTGTCTGTCCAGTTACGCAGGTTATGATGAGAAGAATTAGGAGATCAAAGAGTAATAAGCCTATTTAAATATTGGTACCAATTGCTCTCTAAATGTTTTGTCAATTTGTGAGCTATTATGTTTAAAAGAAAATAGTTTATGTACTAAAGTATTTACAAATAAAATATTTCCTTTAAAATACTCCACCAGAGGTTGGATGGAATGGTATGTATAGTAGTTCTCAAGCTTTGGCAGGCATCAGATTTGCCCAGAGGGCTTGTTAAAACAGACTGATCAGGCTCCAGCCCCTGAGTTTCTGATTCAGATTTTTCAAAAGTAGAAATCTGTATTTCTAACAAGTTTCCAGATGGGGTTGATGCTGTTAGCCTGGGACTACACCTTTAGAACCACCAGTACAGATGAAATGAGACTGGCAATAAAGTTAGGCGATGGGTGCACGGAGGTTCATCAATCTAGTCACATTATTTTTGTGTAGGCCTGAAATTCTTTTCAATTTAAACTCTCTATTTTTAAAAATAGATTATAATAAAAAAAAGAAATTAAATTGCTTGATTATTTACCTGAAGCACTGTTCACTCAACTTCCTCAAAGTACAAACCACGGAAGAAGCTGGGACATTCTACAGCCATCCTACATCATCGCTAAGAACTCAGGTACTCTCCCAAATAGTTCTAATTATTCTTGGATAGGGACAACTTAACATGCCGTAGCTTTTATCCAGGACATGGTTCCCAAGATGAAAACTCTCTTTGGAGTACACCTGCAGAGGAATGGGCTTTGGTCTCAAACATCCCTGACAGCAAATGTCTACTCTGCCAGTTCCTAGTCGTATGACATACTGCTCACGCCTACTTTTAAGTATAAAATGCATACAATGGCAACCTCATATGGTTATGGCTAAGATGAAGGGCAATGTCAAAGTGCTGAGCTTCATGGATCCCAAACTGTACTGACGTGCCCTGGGGCGGCACAACCAACTCACAAGGGCAGAACAGGATGTTTTAAATTTTTGAGGGAAACGCAGAGATACTCAACATGCACCAGACACAAGCAGACCATCAGCTCGAGGCAGTCATAGTTTCCACAGGAGACTTCTCTGCACTCCTTTTAATGACACCGTATCTCTGCAAAGCTGATTTCTCAGGTTTGACTGTGATGAAAAAGCCACTACTGCTCAAACATCATTTGCAATATTGCAAGAGGAACAGGTGGTAGTGTCCAATCTGGCTCCCAGGCGAGGTCATAAAGGGCCCGACAGGAGCACATATCCCATTAGAAGTAACTGTGGTTATTTAAGAATGAAATTAAGAGAGTATTTGTTCTTAGAATGTAAGTGGCTTTTTTTTCAAATGACCAAAAAGTTGTTAGGACATAAATACTTACAATGCTTGAACCCAACTTATTAATAAACAGAACTGCTGATATGTTTTTTAACCTAGAGTCATCATGAAAAATATACTGAGGCACTTAGTAAAGGAAAGTGGGCACACACTCCTTGGCCTAACTCAATGGTGGTACATCGTGGAGGTCTTCTGTGAAGACCAGACCACAGATGATTAAATCCGGGCAGGTGCTGAGAAGCTCCACACAGATGAACCCAACTCAAATTGCCAAGCTGCAGGATTGTGAGCTAAACAGACGGCTGGTTTTTTTTGTTTGTTTGTTTGTTTTTTGCGGTACGCGGGCCTCTCACTGTTGTGGCCTCTCCTGTTGCGGAGTAACAGGCTCTGGACGCGCAGGCTCAGCGGCCATGGCTCACGGGCGCAGCCGCTCCACGGTATGTGGGATCTTCCCGGACCGGGGCACGAACCCGTGTCCCCTGCATCGGCAGGTGGACTCTCAACCACTGCACCACCAGGGAAGCCCCAGACGGCTGTTATTTTAAGCCACATGCTTTGCAGTGGTTTGTTACAGAGCAAAAGCTCATATAGACTTTAATTATCTGCCTCATTCAGCTCACACCTATGAAAGGCAGGAGAAAGTGGAAGATTTACACAATGTAACATGGTAGTTACACACACACACACACACACACACACACACACAATCCACAGGGCATACAGGTCATGATCTCTTCCATCACCTCCAAGTCAGCATTTCAAGAGAGACGTGTTCCTATGTGCTACTGACCTGTAGTGAGTCCCATCAATCCCATTCATTACATGTCTTCAAAGACAGACTTATTATTAGGATTGCAAAGTGTTCTTTTAGGTCCCCAGATTTTCCTAGAACATTCTAGTTTAAAAATAAAAAAGCTGGGATTGACATGTACACACTGCTATATTTAAAAAGGATAACCAACGGGGACCTACTGTATAGCACAGGGAACTCTGCTCAATGTTATGTGGCAGCCTGGATGGGAGGGGAGTCTGGGGGAGAATGGATGCATGTATATGTATGGCTGAGTCGCTTTGCTGTGCACCTGAAACCATCACAACGTTGTTAATCGGCTATACTCCAATATAAAATAAAAAGTTTAAAAATTTAAATTAAAATAAAAAGCATTGTAAAATAAAGACAGCCTCAGGTGGATTTCTGGACCACACAGGAGCTTTGCTTGTTTGTCTGTCCATCTGTCCACCCAGGAATACTTACTGAGCTCTCATTATGTCCTCGGCACTGAGTCCTGAGAAGAAACTGATGAACAAAAAGGCACGGTCCTGCCCCCATGGGGCCTGCAATCCAGCAGGGAAGATGAAGAGCGGACAAGTGTGGGGGACACTACAAAGGGGGGTGCAGCCTTTTGGGAGTGCATGACAGGGTCCCACCTCCCTTAGAAGAGAGTCCACACTACTTGGCCTGGCCCAGGAGATCCTGCATGATGCAGCCCCGCCTTCTTCAGCTTCATCTTGAGCCATGCACCCCTCCCCACTGCCAGCTCCTGTCACACTGGCCTTTCGGCTTCCTCCGCATGCTCCTCCTTTCCCTAAACTTGCCTTGTGCGAGACAATCTTCCCCCTAGAGGGTTACTCCTTCTTGCGGCTCAGCTGAGATACCTGACACCACTCTGCAATGCTTTGATTTGTTGCTCTTTTTCCTTTATACTCAACCAGTTCCACATCGGAGTTGAGATGGATTACAAAGACACAAACATTCACTCATTCAAGCATTCAGGTATGTATTTATTCCATCAATAATCTCTGTGTGCCAGGCACTGTTCTAGGTGCTGGGGATATAGCAATGAACAAGATAGGAGAGGTCCCTGTGCTCTTGAGGCTTATTCCCTCAAGGAGGGAGAGACGGTGAATCATTAAACAAATGAAGAATCAAGATAGCATCAGAGTATTAAGAGCTATGAAGAAAATAAAAGAGGATGAGGGAAAACTGTGCCTAGAGTAGGAGGTGGCAGCTGAAGTGGGACATGGGTGATGAGATGGAGCCCGTTAAGCAAAATTAGGGGGAAAGGGTTCCAGGTCAAGGGAAGAGGAAAGGTTTGAAGGTGAGAGCAAGCTTGGCACATTCAGAGGACAGCAGGAGGGCAGTGTGGTGAGATCATATTACTGTAGTCGAAAATAAAATCGGGGGACTTCCCTGGTGGTGCAGTGATTAAGAATCTGCCTTCCAACGCAGGGGACACAGGTTTGATCCCTGGTCGGGGAATTAAAATCCCACATGCCGCGGGGCAACTAATCCCGTGTGCTCTAGAGCCTGCACCACAACTAGAGAGCCTGCGTGCCACAACTAGACACCCACGTGCTCTGGAGCCCGCACCACAACTAGAGAGAAGCCTGCACACCGCAACGAAGAGCCCATGCACCACAATTAAGGATCCCGCGTGCCGCAACTAAGACCCAATGCAGCCAAATAAATAATAAATAAAAATAAATATTAATTAAAAAAGGAAAGAAAATCAGGAGGCATCCAGACACCCAATTAACCATGTAAATTTCAGCACTAGAAGGATTTAAGCAGGAAAGTAATAGAATCTGACTTACTTTTAAGAACTCATCTTGACTTACTTTTCGTTGTGTGCTCATTTACATACTTTTAATTTCTTACCCTGTGCATAGTTCAGCTTAAGAAAACATCTATCATCAATTCTAAGATGCATATATTTTTCACATTTTAACATTTCTGAAATCTGGATGCATCTAACAGTCGATAATGTATCAGTTTAATTTGTCAGCACTTTTTCTCTCCTATTGATAAATAAATAGTGGTGATTCTTACAGCCCCAGGGGTTTGATGAAAAAGGGTAATTTTTAAATGAAATTTTTGTCAGTTTTATTATCATCTATCACTTTTCTCAGATTTTCATTCACGTTTTTATTTATTTTTATTCAGATTCCTTTCTCAGTACGATGGCAAGATCAAAAACTATTGATATAAAGGAAAAGACTGGAAAATTTACCCACATAACACACAAACACAGATTTAAAAAAACAAGCAAAAGACTAAGAAAAAAATATACAATAAAAAAAGCTGACAAGAGACTTCCCTGGTGGCACAGTGCATAAGACTCCACGCTCCCAATGCAGGCGGCCCAGGTTCGATCCCTGGTCGGGGAACTTGATCCCACATGCATGCCGCAACTAAGAGTTCGCATGCCACAACTAAGGAGCCCACAAGCCACAACTAAGGAGCCTGCCTGCCGCAATTAAGGAGGCCTGGAGCTGCAACTAAGGAGCCCAGGTGCTGCAACTGAGGACCCGGCGAGCCGCAACTAAGGAGTCTGTGAGCTGCAACTAAGGGAGCCCGCCTGCTGCAACTAAGACCCAGTGCAACCAAATAAATATAAATATATAAATAAATACTTCTTAAAAAAAGCTGACAAGAGGCTTTTATCAAAGAACATAGCTGTATGTTATAAAGGGTTCCTATAAATTGGAAAAAAAAAGGCTGGGGGGAAACAATGCAACTGAAGAAAAAAATGGGCAAAGGAAATGAAAAGGCAATTTACAAAGAAATTCCTAAAGGCCAATAAAACTATAGAAAGATACTCCATCTCGCTGGACTCTAAGCATTCAAAGTTATATAAAATTTTAAAACAATGGGACATTGTTACAGCCCATCAGACTGGTAGAAATTTTTAAAAATGGTAATATCCAGCGTTAGTGATGGTGTAGAGAAAGAGAATCCTCATCTACTCTTAATGAAAACATAAATTAATAATATGTTCTTGAAGATCAGTTTGGTAGTAGCTATTAAAATTCACAATGTACAATTCTTTTAGCTAGCAACTCCTGCAAATACATACATATATATGTGTTTTCTACAACACTGTTGAATATAAAAATATAAAAAGGCAGCAATCTAAATGACCATCAGTAGGGAAAAGATTAAATAAAACAGAATTTCCATGCAGAGGAGTACTGTAAAGCCATTAGAAATAATGAGGTAGATTTATATATTCTGACATGAAAAGACAGCCATGATTTACTAGGACATGAAAAGAGCAAGTCACAAAACAGTATGTATAAATTATTTATTTTATTAAAATTACATATAAACCTATATTTATATATAGAAGTATAGATCCACTCGTTCAACAAATATATGTTACACTACAACACATATTTATTCAATGTGTATATACATTCATTCAACAAAAAATTATTGAGCCTTTTATGTGCCACGCACTGGATTATATCTGTGTGTGTACTTTATTATGTGTGATATTTACCTTTCTCTGGGTATACTGTTCATCTGCAGTAGAAAATACTCTGAACACTGGTTATCTTGGGTGGGAGGAGGGATTATGGAAAGTCTTTACTTTCTATTTCATATATTTCTACATTGATGGATCAGAGTCCTAGCAAAGTACTAGCACATTCATTGCAGATAATCATTCTGACACCAAATACATAGAAAATTACGGTAGCAAAACTGTACAGAAAGCAAATAGGCCAGCATATGGCAAAGCCTGAACAGCTTCTACTTACAACTTGTATAAGGGAAACAAAGGATGCGGGAGATATCATTTTCTGTGGAAACTTTATTGGGAATCTGATCACTAGGAGGATGACTAAAGCACTGTGGTTGTGTAAAAGAGGAAGCGTATCTAATCGTCTGATGTTTGCTGTGCTGTGTCGACCATCCGAGAAGGCCATCCTCTCTAAGCATGTTTTCTGACCCAAATTATTAATAAGGCCCTGGAACCTCTCTGTCAGATAGAGACTGAAAACAATGGAAGATTCTGGAAGAGTTTTACCATAATTCGAAAGGCTTAGAAATGAGGAAAGTGGTGTTGTAAACATTCATAATTAAAACTTGAGGGGAAAAACTGACTGCAGGGGCCAAGGAGGTGACATAAACCAGGAAGCAGGTCAGGCGTGAGACAAGAGGGAGTGGTGGGGTCAGAACTGGAGAAGACATGACCCTTCTAAATAAAGCGGCCGCTGCTCAATGACTGCCATGTAGGAGCTAGATGTGATTTTTCCAAGCAAAACTGAAAATCAAGACTTTCATGAAAAATCTCCCATTTTTGAAATGTTCACAACTAATTTAAATTCTTTTTAAAGAGTGGGGACCTATGGACATCTAAGAAGAGTCACATCAAAACTGTTTTAAATTCCTTCATAGTAACTATGGTGGAAGTGAAAATGTATCAGCAGAAGGATACGTGTATTCGTGCGACACGCACGTGTGCGCGCGCGCACACACACACACACACACACACACACCCCATCTTTAAAAATAAAAGGGGAAAAAGAGCAAAAATTGTTATATAGCCCAGGTTGTATTACTTAGGTTAAGGATACTTACCCATTTGAAGTGTGTCCTCTGAATGTAAGTCTAAAATGGGTTTTGATAGGAGAGGTTTCAATCTGTAGAAGATGAGAAAAAGAAAGGCAAGTCAAGCAGCTCATTTACTGCTAAAATGCAGACAGCCACTACAGACATGGCAAACAGGTATCACTACTATTCAAAGGAAGGGCCACGCCAAAGGGTCATCTGTTTAATCACATTTGACCCTAGGCACGTACAGTAAAAGTCCAGGGGATACAAGTCAGTTAGGTCAGCTAAGCTTTTCATGGAGAATCTGATATCAAATCACAAACTGATCATGACATACGTACTTAGAAACAGCTACAGACAGGCTAGCAAGTATTTTCCAAATGTTCCAGTGTTTTTAGTAACATTTATGTGATAACTCTCCCAATCAAAAATATGCAAGAAAACAGGGAATTCCCTGGTGGTCCAGTGGTTAGGACTCTGTGCTTCCAATGCAGGAGACGCGGGTTCGATCCCTGGTCGGGGAACTAAGATCCCATAGGCCGAGCCCAAAATAACTGATTAACTTCAGCCTCCCATTCATTCATTCAAATAATATTTACTACACATCTATTCTGGGCCAGACACCTTTCTATACCCTGACAATAAGTAAGCAAAATACACATAGAAATTCAGATTAATACACAACATTGTTAATCAACTACAATCCAATATAAAATTTTTTAAATTCAGATTATTAATCTACTCTAGGTCATTTTTTTAAATGTTCAGAGAAATTACATGAACGGATAGAAGAGTCACAAAGGAGGGTGTATTTCATGTTGAAGACTGCACGATATGTTGGAATGAGTGTCCCGGGGGCAAGAAAGAGGGAAGAGGGGATGAAAGGAAAGCAGTGCCCTAAAGTGAGGTCTCCTGCCTCAGACCTGCCGTCTACCAGAATCTGGTTCTGAATCTCACCGTGCTCTTGCTTCCGGCCAAAGCCACACTTACTTGATGCTGTGCAGCTTTCTCGTGACTATCATTGGAAAGTCGATTTCAAAATATTTACTTGGTAGAAGATCTTCATCCTGAGAAAAAACACACAGTAATCTTTCTATAATTATTTATTACTCATACATTTACCCATCATCTTCATGTACCAAGTGCTAGGGCCTGAAGAGCAATGGGATACTTACGGATTTAAAATC
Organism: Orcinus orca; assembly: GCF_937001465.1. Taxonomy (NCBI): domain Eukaryota; kingdom Metazoa; phylum Chordata; class Mammalia; order Artiodactyla; family Delphinidae; genus Orcinus; species Orcinus orca. Next base: position 68,802,079 of record NC_064574.1, on the reverse strand, counting down.
AGGGGAATGATATGGTAAGAAATGTACTTTTCAAGTTATTTGGTCTCGGCATAAAGAACAAATGGAGGGAAAAAGGAGATTATTGTAGCTGTCCAGGAGCCAAGTGATGGGGAGCCTGAATCAGGGGAATGGTCACTGGGATGTTAAGAGGTAGACTGGAAGACATAAGAGTATTTCTCAAAAAAGCAGCTTGATATGCTCCGCAACAAGAGAAGCCACCGCAATGAGAAGCCCGCGCACCGCGACGAAGAGTAGCCCCACCCCGCCACAACTAGAGAAAGCCCGCGCGCAGCAACAAAGACCCAATGCAGCCAAAAATTCATTCATTCATTCATTTTTTTAAAAAAAGCAGCTTGGGACCTATTAGAGAGGGTCAAGAAACCAATGTGGTGGGTTGTGACCAGCAGTTTGGGGATGAAATAGAATAAAGTAGCAAACGTCAGAAAGCACCATGTGGAATGACGGATACATTTATTTTTTTCTGTGACAGTGGAGAATAGTAGGGTGGTAAACAGCAGGCACTCTGGAGCCTGGAGGGACAAGGGTCAAATCCCAGCTCCACCACTTGTTTGCTGTGAGGCCTTCGGAAAGTCACTAAACTCCCTGGGCCAAGGTTTCCTCATCTGAAAAGTAGAGAAAATAACACCTCATAGGGTTGTGGGGATTAATGAGGAAATACGTGAGTGACACTCAGAACAGGGCCCGCCCTTAGTAAGTACCATGTGTGTGCCCTTATTATTTACAGACATAGGTACATAGATGTGGGTCCTGGCTAGGGATGTACAGTTATTTTTTTACTGTGGCTGCAGTTTTAAAAAGTGTGAAACACACACACACACAGCCCTGCTTCCCCCTCGCGCTTTTTTTTTTTTTTTTTTGCGGTATGCGGGCCTCTCACTGTTGTGGCCTCTCCCGTTGCGGAGTACAGGCTCCGGACGTGCAGGCTCAGCGGTCATGGCTCACGGGCCCAGCCGCTCCGCGGCATGTGGGATCTTCCCGGACCGGGGCACGAACCCGCGTCCCCTGCATCAGCAGGCGGACCCTCAACCCCTGCGCCACCAGGGAAGCCCCCCCTCGCGCTTTTCCTAGCTTAGTCGGTGGCTACACCCCCAACCAGTCACCTACTGGTCATGCTAGAATTCTCCAGCTCCTCCTCCCTGTCCAATCAATCCCTCAGCCTGAATGTACACAAATGTCAGACCACTATGTAATACATACTATGCAACTAACATAGTATTATATGTCAAATCATATGATATCGCTTATATGTGGAATCTAAAAACAATGATGCAAATGAGCTTATGTACAAAACAAATAGACCCACAGACAGAGAAAACAAACTTATGGTTACCCAAGGGGAAAGGGGGGAGGGATAAATTAGAGGAGTTTGGGATTAACATACACACTACTATATATAAAACAGATAACCAACAAGGACCTACTGTATAGCACAGGGAATTCTACTCAATATTTTGTAATAACCTATAAGGGAAAAGGACCTGGAAAAGAATAGATATCTATATGTATGTCTGTATCTCTTTCTATATATATAACTGAATCACTTTGCTGTACCTGAAACTAACACAACATTGTAAATCAACTATACTTCAATTAAAAAAAATTATGTCAAGGACTGATATATTTCAATTAAAAAAAATCACTCAGCCCTGCTGACTATTCTCAAATGCATCCTCTCCTCCTCAGCTCTATTATCACCAGCTGTGAAGACTAAAACAACACCCCTTTCTGCCTGCAACAGCTCTTCACACCCCTACGACTTAGCAAGAAACAAGGCGCTCCATAACCTGCTACTCTTTTAATGCCCTCATGCCCACCTGCACTTATATCCCAGAAATAGAGAGCTACTTATTTAAAAAAAAAAAAAAAAGTTTAAAAAGAGGAAAGAAAAAGGAAGTTGCTGATATCCAGAACCTGGTGGTGGCTTCTTTGGTGTAGGATGGGATAAAGAAAAAGGAGGGGTAAGGATGTTTCCTTGTTTCTGATGAGCAGACTGGCAGGTAAGAGCACCATTTACACAGACAATAACTAGAGATGAAGGACAGGTCGGGAGGGGCAGCAGATCCCGCCCCCCCCAGGACAGAATGATGGGGGCAGAAATCATGAGGAAGCAGTTCCTGGTAGGAAGGTGACCCCTAAGGGCAAGTAACAGAATTGGGAGATCCACCCACATGGAAAATGGTCCTCAGTTAAATTTTCAGGGGATCTGGTCTGGGGGAAGGAGGGGAAGGACAGAGAAGGAAGGAGGAAGAGAAAAAGAAAGAAACGTTTTGTTTCTTTTACGGTTTCTTGACATCTGAGGAGACCTGGACTCACCACCTTCAGCTGTTCACTCTTGGAATTGCAACACATACCTACTACCTGACTGCAGAGCAGGGCTATGTAAAAGCTATCTGAAGATATTGAGAGGATGTGTTTAAAGGATACACAGAAATAACTTTCTCTAAGAAATTCTACAACAACTTTCAAGAACTTTTACTCACAAGGTATAGAGTGTTAAGAAGAGTCTAAAATTCCAGAAGACCACAAGGACAATCAAAAGCAAATAAATGAAGGAAGCATAGTGTCCCACATCTCACACAGGACTTCTGACTTTTTTTTTTAACATCTTTATTGGAGTATAATTGCTTTACAATGGTGTGTTAGTTTCTGCATCGTAACAAAGTGAATCAGCTATACATATACATATATCCCCATATCTCCTCCCTCTTGCGTCTCCCTCCCACGCTCCCTATCCCACCACTCTAGGGGGACACAAAGCATCAAGCTGATCTCCCTGTGCTATGCAGCTGCTTCCCACTAGCTAGCTATTTTACATTTGGTAGTGTATATATGTCCATCCCACTCTCTCACTTCATCCCAGCTTACCCTTCCCTCTCCCCGTGTCCTCAAGTCCATTCTCTACATCTGTCTTTATTCCTGTCCTGCCCCTAGGTTCTTCAGAACCATTTTTTTTTAATTCCATATATATGTGTTAGCATACGATATCTGTTTTTCTCTTTCTGACTTACTTCACTCTAAGACAGACTCTAGGTCCATCCACCTCACTACAAATAACTCAATTTCGTTTCTTTTTATGGCTGAGTAATATTCCATTGTATATATGTGCCACATCTTCTTTACCCATTCATCTGTCGATGGACACTTAGGTTGCTTCCATGTCTGGGCTACTGTAAATAGAGCTGCAATGAACATTGTGGTACATGACTCTTTTTGAATTATGGTTTTCTCAGGGTAGATGCCCAGGACTTCTGACCTTTTAAAGAGCTTTCCCAGGCACTCGTGCACTTGATCCTCATAAGAATTCTGAATAAGGGGTAACCGAGGAAGGAAAGCTTACAAAAGGCACACCTGGAACTTTTAAGAAACAGACATCCTCTTTCTCAGCTTTCAGAAACGGGCAAGATGGCTCTGGCAAGTGATGCTTCAACTTCTTATTCCACGATTCTCTGCGGCCCTCTGACACTCCACTCCCAAGTAGCTCGCATGGCACAGGAGGCAGGGGAGATACCCAAGGCAGGGCACAGCCACCAGGGGGAAGCCAGGAACAGCCACGAGGAAGGGTGGCCCTCAGACTCCAAGATCCAAGGTAGTCGACCATTTCACAGGCGGCCAAAACTGAGACTGCTTCCCCTCCATACCTGACCCTTTGGTTGTACAGAAACAGAATTCAAGAGACACCAAGAAGTGAGGCCCCTTAAAGGGTTTCACTCACCCTTTATTCTTTGCTCATGATGATACCAGCTTTCCCTGGCCCTGTTTTTGCTCGCTGCCTGAAGATGAGTCTTCGACTGCCCAGTCTTGGGCCCCTGAGATTATACAGAACAAGCTCACACAGTAGTGGCCCCAGAAAGCCTGTGACTCGCAACTAAGCCTCTGCTGGTGCAGCAGGGGGGCCATCCCAGGTGGAAAGAGCACGAGACTATAAGATCGATGGACACGACTTCCCCTGCTCTTTTATAGAGGCACATATAGCTCTAAAACAGGGATTAACAAACTTTCTGGAAAGAGTCAAAAAGTAAGCATTTTAGGCTTTGCAGGCCATAATGGTCTCTGTTGTAACTACTCAGCCCTGCTGTGAGAGCCATAGATAAGTTGTAAATAAATGGGCATGGCTGTGTTCCAATAAAACTTTATTTACAAAAATAGGTGGCTGGCCAGATTTGGCCTGTGCAACCTCAGCTCTAAAAGAGCAAACAAGGGAATTCCCTGGCGGTCCAGTGGTTAGGACTCCGCCCGTCCACTGCAGGGGGACGGGGTCTGATCCCTGGTCGGGGAACTAAGATCCCGCAAGTACGCAAACAGCCAAAAAATAATAAAAAATAAAAATTAAAGGCAAACATCAAATCGGGGGGAAAACTCACAACAAAATGGAAAAGACAAAAAATAATAATAAAAGAGCAGACAAGGTTTTCCCTGGTGGTACAGTGGTTAAGAGTCTGCCTGCCGATGCAGAGGACATGGGTTCGTGCCCCGGTCCGGGAAGATCCCACATGCCGCGGAGCGGCTGGGCCCGTGAGCCGTGGCCGCTGAGCATGCGCGTCTGGAGCCTGTGCTCCGCAACGGGAGAGGCCACAACAGAGAGGGGCCTGCATATTGCAAAAAAAAAAAAAAAAAAAAAAAAGAGCAAACAAGCATAATTTAAAAAAAAGAGAAACTTTAGATTTTTAAAAAGCCCTTTGGATCAATACAATTATCAATAAAACAAAAAACTTCCACAAAGGACTTTAAGGCCCTGTGCTACTCCCCTTCCTCACCTTTGACAGAGAACCTTTTTCTTGGAAGGGGCACATAAGACTCGGTGTACCTGGCTCAGAAATTAAAATCTCAGATTTATTCATTATTAACCCACCTACAAGATGGGGAAAAAAACCAAACCATATGACCAAGTCAAAAGGGTAAAAAGGAGGGGTTTCTCCAGTGGCCCCTGTAATGCTGGCAGTGCACACACTCTTACACTACATTCTGTTCCAGTTGCTTCCACCACACCAGGGTCACGGCATTACAGAGGCACAATCGACCCACAGAAAAGACTCTCCCTGAACAACCACAGAGCTGTGTGCAGAGGAAAGAGGAAGGAATTGGGAGTCTGAAGAGCTGGAGCCAATGTTGGTTCCACGTCCTAATGCCACTGGTTGTCCAATTTGGGGGAAGACACAGACTTTCAAAGCCCCACTTCCCTCAGATGTGTAAGCTCCCCCACCCAACACAGCTCTTGTGTTAACTAATGACGTCATATATGTAAACGCACTTCATAAATGTCAGTTATCTCATCTAGAAGGAAGAATGCAGAGGCAAACGATACTAGGGCCATGTTGAGGACACTGATTCTCAAGTAACAGAAAGACTGGGAGCTCTGATGACCAAAGACCTTCTTATCAAGTGAGCTAATTAGGGACAAAATAGATAATGCAGGTCGAGTTATGCTTATATACTCTCATCTATCTTGGTCTACGCCTGCAAGAAATCTGGAGAGGGGCTTCCAGAGTGGTTAAGAATCTGCCTGCCAATGCAGGGGACACGGGTTCGAGCCCTGGTCCGGGAAGATCCCACGTGCCGCAGAGCAACTAAGCCCGTGCGCCACAACTACTAAGCCTGCGCTCTAGAGCCTGCAAGCCACAACTACTGAGCCTGAGTGCCACAATTACTGAAGCCCGCACACCTAGAGCCCGTGCTCCGCAACAGGAGGAGACACTGCAATGAGAAACCCACGCACTGCAAGGAAGAGAAGCCCCTGCTCACCACAACTAGAGATAGCACGCGTGCAGCAATGAAGACCCAACACAGCCAAAAACAAATTAATTAATTATTTTTTAAAAAGAAACCTGGAGAGACGCACATACCCATTACTACCACATGACTGACCTGATAGAAGAACCAAGAAAAATCTGTACAAACCTACAAAAAAAAGAAAAAGAAAGAAACTGCAATCAGTGAGGTATTTGTAGGGAAAAGGTTTGGCAATAAAATCCAGCCCAGGAATCAAAGACCAGAACTTTAGTCCTGGTTCTGCCACTGACTAGACCCAAGTTTCCTTTCCTATGAGTGAGTATAATTACACCTGCCCTTGAACCCAAATAGAACAATTGAGGCATCAAATCAGAGAATGACTACAAAAGGGCTTTGCATCATGTTATCATTACCCAGCCTTGCAAATCTCCAAATGTTACCTAAGACACTGCGATGCCGACAATAAAATCTTAAGTTATCGTCAAAATTACAAACGCGAGTGTTCTTTTGTCTCAGCAGTTCCACAGGTAGAATCCTTGCTCCTTCTCCTGGTATACTGCCACATATGCAGGGGAAATGTACCCAAGAATGTTTACTATAACCCAGTTAGTAGCAGCAAAAAGTGAGAAACCACCCACATATCCTCACTAGGGCTCTGGTGAGATGAAGTACAGGGATGAAGGCAGTTGTGGGGCTGGAGGGCTGCAAAGCGACGTGGGAGACAGGCTGCCACCGCACTGCATTTTAATCTTTCCTTTACGCTTTTGAACCAGGTGAATGTCTTCAACAAATTAAATTTAAACAACTGGAAAGAGAAAACGGGAAATTTTAATTTACCTTTAACCTCCAGAAGGTGGTATCCATCCCAGCCCCGAGGTTTAGAATTTGACAATTACATTCTGTCTTCCGTAGAAATGCCTTTACAAGCTGGCTGACGCCATGGACTCGAGCAAAATATCCTAAGAGACAGACAGAGAAGCAAGCTATCACTCGGTGACGACAGAAATAATCCCTGTAAAGCCCACGGTGCTAGGGAGAGCAAAACTACACTTTGCCCTTCTTCAGGGTCAGCGTTTATCTGCAAACTTCATGGGAGAAATAATGACTTTCAAACTCTCTTCCATTTTTTTATTTTTAAAAAAAGCTGAACAAAAATAAGTACTAGCTACTTAATGGTGGAATTAACGATCTGAAGAAAAATAGTGTCCTATACTTTTACTTAGGACAGACAAGTGTTTTATATCAAAACATCTGATTTAAATGCTTCTCTTGTAAATGTGCTTTTTCACGGCTCTAGGGAAAGCTAATTAGTACTCTGGTAAAACTCAAAATTGCAAGAGCGTCTGGGAAATAATATTTTTAGGTCAGGAAATTGGGCAGATGAATGTCAGTCAAGGCAAAGAAAGCCATGCTTCTTATCTTGTTCCTTTCACCTCCATCTTGTCTGGGTTAGAGCCTCTGTGTTTATAAAATGGCATCGCAGACAGCGGGAGGAGAGACACCAGCAAGTGGTGGCCTAATTGATGGACTTGTTAAGCTCCGGGGTGGGGAGCTGGGACAAAGGAGATGGGAAACCCAGAAGGGAGACAGGAAGACAGCGTCTGTCTTGTTCTAAAGGCCTGTTGCTCAAGGTGTGACCTTTTTTTTTTTTTTTTGCAGTACGCGGGCCTTTCACTGTTGTGGCCTCTCCCATTGCGGAGCACAGGCCCCGGACGCGCAGGCTCAGCGGCCATGGCTCACAGGCCCAGCCGCTCCGCAGCATGTGGGATCCTCCTGGACCGGGGCACGAACCCGTGTCCCCTGCATCGGCAGGCGGACTCTCAACCACTGTGCCACCAGGGAAGCCTGAGGTGTGACCGTTTTAAGAACAAAATTTGAGAGTAGCATTTATTGCCATTTGACAGAGAAATTTTATGTCTGGTGAGTGTGCTAATAAATAATTCGGGGAAATTCCCTAGCAGGTCAGTGGTTAGGACTCTGTGATTCCACTGCAAGGGTGCACGGATTCAATCCCTGGTCGGGGACCTAAGGTCCCGCATGCTACGCAGCATCGCCAAAAAGAATAAATTAATAAAATAAAATAATCAATTTGATAATCCCTACCTTATAAGTAAATAAATAATTTGGGCTTGTGTCTACATTTCATTTTCCTAGTAAATCATCTTTATTGTACATTACAGAATATCATCCACAATGGATTCGACTTGGGAGAAAAAAATATGTCTTCACCAAAGATGTTTGGGAAGCGCTCTCCTACTGGGCTGGAGGTCTCCCATCTGCAAACCGGGAGAGGAAGAAGGAAGGGGGGCTGACATGCCACCTGGGGCACCGAGCCATGGTGGGTCCCTGTCTCTGGAACATTCGTTGGGAAATCTGTCTCAGGAGCTGGGGAGGGAGGCTTAAGAAAGGCCTCTTAATCAGGCCTTGCCCAATCTAACTGATGCCTGGATTCACCCTCAGCTCAAAGTAACTACCATGTCCTTCTTCTCAGGAACAACCATTTACAAATTCCTTTGCCCTTCTTATAGAACCCACCTACGTGACCCATCTTTAGGGCCTAGATCCCCCACACATACAAGAATTAGGTTCACTGGTCAGTTTCTCAATCTGGCTGAAATTAAGTCACCCTCCTATCTCAACTCCTTCGACTTCCTTGATGGAAATTACTTGCAGAACCTAATAGTGTTACTAACACTTTAATAGGGCAACAACAACAAAAATAATCCCTTATGTGAACAGACAGCTCACAGTAAAAGATATATAAATGGCTTTTATAGTAAAAGATATGTGAATGGCTTTTATATTACTGTAAAAACCATTTTTCATGTATCAGGTGAACAAAGATGAAAAGTTTCATAATACACTGTGCTGGTGAGGAAGTTGGGAAATGAGCACTTTCATACACTGTTGAAGACAGTACACCCCGGAACTCTCTTTTTAAGAATGAATCCCTAAAACCTCAGGCCTCTCAGCTGATGAGATGTCGGGGAGGGAGATGGTCACTTGCCTCTGTTAATTTCCGGGGCCTTCCTCTCTTTAGATAGTCTCACCAAATGCTGGATGTAAGGGTCCTGCCAGTAGCCAACGCTCACTGCAAACCTGAAAGAGATGAAAAAGGAAGCAGGTGAGTAGAGAGTAGGTTCAGGCCAGGTTCCACGGCCACGTTCCCAGGAACCAGGTCAAGGATCCACAAGAAATTTATTGACCTCAAAAGGCTAAATCATGCAACTAGAGATCATCATACTAAGTGAAGTAAGTCAGAAACAGAAAGACAAATACCACATGATATCACTTGTATGTGGAATCTAAAAATATGATACAAATGAACCCATCTATGAAACAGAAACAGACTCATGGACGTAGAGAACAGACTGGTGGTTGCCAAGGGGGAGAGGGTTGGGGGAGGGCTGGAGTGGGAAGTTGGGGTTAGTAGATGTAAGCTATTATATACAGAATGGATAAACAACAAGGTCCTGCTGTAGAGCACAGGGGACTATATTCCATATCCTGTGATAAACCATAATGGAAAAGAATATTTTTTTAAAAAAGAATGTATATATATGTATAACTGAATCACTTTGCTGTACAGCAGTAATTAACACAACATTATAAATCAACCATACTTCAATTTTAAAAAGGCCAAATCACATTTAATGCTCCAGCACAAGCTTAAACAGACTCACTCATCCATCCACCTCTGCATTCACATACACTGCCCATCACATTTCCCACCACGACCATTTCTTACCTCTTCCCCCTTATCACTAATTCCTTTCCCAGGACCCTAAACAGCAAATAACCTCACCTCCTACTTCATACAGAAGACCTGCAACCAATTATTCATTCAGCAAACTCACTGGCCAGAGCTAGTCAGATAACTCGGCTCAACCAAAAGTTTTGTGTCCAGGGGAAGGGAGACCCAGAAATATTTGGCAAACGTCACTAACAACTACCAAAGTATTTCTCCTGACTTTGTATTAAATACCTGTCCTTTCATGTCCCTTAAGGAGGTCACAGTGGGGAAACTAGGAACAAATAAAACAGCTATAACTTGGAAAATGCTAGGGTAGCTCAAACTCTCTCTAACCCAGTCTACACTACAAGCAGTTAAAGTTGTAGTGTTCCAAGCCTAGGAGCTGAAGCCCTGATTACCACTGGAAGTCTCCTGGCAACCATGAGTGGAACCAGCCTTAGGACAAATGAGAAGTCAGGGAAGGAAGCTGGATCCCTAAGGCCACGCCACACCCCTGTGGGCCTGGAGCCTTCTCTACCTGGCAACGAATACTTAGTGAGATAAGAAACATCATTACCACTTAAGTCAAATTGAGTCAGGCTTCTGTTACTTGCAGTCTTAAGCATCCTAAGTGATATCCTGAATAATACATCCATTTCCATGTTGCTTGATAAATAAACTGAAACTTAAGGTGGCTGGGTGTGTGTGTGTGTGGGGGGGTGTCACCCAGCTAAGTTCTAAGCTCCCAGAGCACATATTACATCTTTCCTTTTCTTCATATCTACCAACAAGGCTTACTGCTGCCTTGACAGCAATAGGTGCTGAATTTTGCACAAACATGCCTCCTCCAGTCTCTCGCATCCATGTCTGCACATCCATAGACACCCACAACAAAGCACATATGTTCAACTACTCAAGGCAGCAACTCAACAAAGAAACACACAAAGTACTAAGGAACACAATTTGCTATAAGCCCAGACTGTCCAAGGAAAACAGCAGACCCACAGAGTTTTACAAACAAACTTGCCCAGTTTTCTAAAATAGTGCTTTCCAGGAATTCCCCAGCGGTCCAGTGGTTAGGACTCTGCGCTTTCACTGCTGAGGGCGAGGGTTCAATGCCTGGTCGGGGAACTAAGATCCCGCAAGCCATACAGCACGGCCAATAAAATAAAATAAAAGAGTGCTTTTCAAACAATGAGTTGTGACCCATTCATATCATAAAATCGATGTAATAATTTGCAAATCTCCCTTTTAGAAAATGAAGTAGAACAGAGTAAAACAGAAAATAGCAGCATCATTCCACATTGTAAGAGTGTTTTGTGAAGCTTTTGTTTCAAGTGTGTGTTGGGGGTATAAGTGCCGCGAAAAATGTGTTCTCACTGTGGGTGGCAGTTTGAGGAACGCTGATTTCAAAGGAGTCATCTCGCGCCATCTAGTGGTAAAAGCCATATCTGCAGTTGAAGCAAGAACGGTAGACCAGTGATGAGAACACGCCTCGAACAATTTAGAGCTTGGAAGGGACCTTAGTCAAGCCCAACATCCAGAGCAAGAATCCTTTCGACAACATGGAGCCACTGTTGACTACTGCCCACAGAGAAGGCACTCACCCCACTGCGAAGAAACTCGAACTGCTGAAAAGCTCATCAATTTGCCCCCCTCTAAGTGTTCCTTGTTGGATTTATTAGTGCCCTCTCGGAAAACAAGGAGCAGTTTCTATTCCTCCCAACTCTGCATTATCAGTTGAGTTAATATTATTGATTTGGTCTAGCAATATTTATTGAGCGTCTGCTAAGTGCCAGGCATAGGGTTACAGTGGTGAACAAAATAGAGAAGGGACAAAGACAGAGATTATGACAAACGAGGGATATAATGGTATGGCGGATGGAGGACCTACTTCAGAGGTGAAAGGGAAGACCTCTCTTAAAGGGCATGGCTGAGTCGAGTCCTAGAGAATTAGGGAAAGGCAGCTGTGCAAAAGGCATTCCAGGTAAGAGGAACAGCAGATACAAACACTCGGGGGTGGGTGGCAGTGCACGTGGAGTGTTCTAGTAGCAGGAAGTAGGCAGGGCAGCTGGAGAAGAGTAAGAAAACAGGAGAAACTGGAGAAGACATTGGAGAGAGAAGCAGACTCAGGTCACACAGGGCCTGGCAGGAGCATGGGATGGATCTCCACAACACACTGGACGCGGTCAGTGATGTGCAGCAGTACAGAAAGGTGGGGAGATGCCTGGACATAACACAAGGACCCCCGATCATCTGGGGAGATGCCTGGACATAACACAAGGACCCCTGATCACTAGTACCCATGACTCCTACTTCCTAATTTTTCCAACATGTGTCTCTTTGCAGTCCTCAAATCTAGATGACTGCCAGTGGTTTCCATGCCTCCAAGGAAAAAGGCTCACTGCTTTGCCTTTGAGAGTGGCCAAGATAAAAAGATGTACAACACACTGCTGCGAAGAAGGAAGAGGGTGCTGCTGGGCATTGCTGCTGGGAGCTCTGAAGGGAGGCGGGCACCATGATTCAGCCGAGCAGATTACAGTGCATCCACACAATGAATACTAACCAGTCATCTGAAACGTAAATTAGAAGAACTGGGGACAGCAAGAGGTTCATGAAACATAGGCTATATTTCGTTATATCCAGGACACCACCAATTGTAAGACTGAAAAAAGAAAGGGACTTCCCTGGTGGCACAGTGGTTAAGAATCCGCCTGCCAATGCAGGGGACACGGGTTTGATCCCAGGTCCGGGAAGATCCCACATGTCGCGGAACAACTAAGCCCATGCGCCACAACTACTGAGCCTGCGCTCTAGAACCCACGCACCACAACTATGGAGCCCACGCACCGCAACTACTGAAGCCCACGCACCGCAACTACTGAAGCCCGCATGCCCTAGAGCCCGTGTGCCGTAACTACTGAGCCCGCACTCTGCAACAAGAGAAGCCACCGCAATGAGAAGCCTTCACACCGCAAGGAAGGGTAGCCCCTGCTCGCCACAACTAGAGAAAGCCCACGCACAGCAAAGAAGACCCAACGCAGCCAAAAACTAAAACTAAAAATAAATAAAGAAAAAAGAAGTTAAAAAACACTGCCAATTAATGTTTTTCTTATCGCTTAGAATTTTAATTTTGTGATTACTGAAAAAGCTCCTTCATTGGGACAGAGTGTCATCATCTCTCTCTCTCGTACAGACAGAAAAAGGAAAAGGTGAGTGAAGTAAGCTGCTAAGACTTCACTTTCAGGATGTCTGTGCCTTTCGACACAATATCAACCTCCGTGCCATCGAGGGCGTTAGCGAGGATACATTCCTTAACAGATCTCCACCATCCTCTCTGAGATTTTCTTCCAAGCAGCTAACCCTCACCCTGGAAGTTTTGATACTGGCTCTTTCTTGATCTCATTAGAAGGTATCAAGGGATGATTTTCGACAGCAATCAGGATCTGGGTTCTTTCTTCAAATGGTCCTTAAACAGTATGTGGACTAAAAGCACCAGGGACTGTGGTCACAGCTGCCCAACCATGCCATGCCAGCAGAAATAATCTCCATGCCTGCTTGCACAGGTAAGGACACCTCTAACAGACTTGACAGTGTCTGCAGGACACAGTGAGAGTAAGTCACATCTGATTTCAGAGAAGTTAAAATGCAAGACCATGTGTGTCACAAAATGGCTCAGATAGTATTGTCACATCTATATGTATAACTGAAATCACTTTGTTGTATACCTGAAACTAACACAATATTGTAAATCAACTATACTTCAATTTTAAAAAATAGTATTGAACTGTGAGGAACCACCATTGCCTATGATGACAAGGGACTCGCCAGATGTCAACATTTAGCAACGGAATAGCTAACAAGGGAGGAATATTTGCCCTTTTTTTTTTTTTTTTGGCTGTGCTACACGGCATGTGGAATCTTAGTTCCCCGACCAGGGATCAAACCCGCGCCCCCTGCGTGGAAGCGCGGAGTCCTAACCACTGGACCACCAGGGAAGGCCCAATATCTGCCACTTTTAAATGATGTTATTCTATTTCTTTTTAAACTAAATTAATTATTTCCATCAAAAAGATAGTATTGTCTTCACAACAAGAGCAACAGTAAGTTGCTCATACAAGGCATACAAGGCAAATATTACACTAGGAAAAATATTTGTAACAGGTCACAAAGTGCTAATATCCTTACAATATAAAGGACTCATAAATTAATATGGGAAAGAACTAATATTCCAGAAGAAAAAGAACGGGTAAAGGACAAAAATGAACCATTCACAAAAGAAGAAAAACTGACCAATGAACATATAAAAAGCTCAGCCTTATCAATGATTTTAAAAAAAAAGCAAAATGAAAATGAAAGCAAAAACAAGAGAGCAGTACTGCTCTTATCAAATCAGCAATAAAACTCTTTTTTAATAGAACCTGGCTTTGGAGAGGAATGAGGAAGAGGGCCCTGGAGCACCAATGTCCAAACTGGAAACTGGCACAGTCATGCTTCAAGGCACTGTGGCAACAGGTATAAGAAGCCAGAATAACATGTGAACACAATAGCCAAACAGTCCCACTTCTGGGATTTTATCCTTAGGAAATAACCAAGAATGAACACAAAGATTTTTTTTTTTTTTTTTTTTACAAGAACGCTGTACCTGGAGTTATAGTATCAGGTCGACAAAACAGGCCACAAGATTATACGGACAGGACATTCCCAAGTTTGTTAGAATGAACGCACACATATATATAAAGACTGCCCAGAGTAGATACCAACATGTTAATAGTGGTTATCTCCACACCCCAATACTGTGCACCTAGTTCTGTCACTTCCACGATCGTCCTCTGTTTCCCAAATCCAGAGAACATCCCTTCCATTTGAATATCTTGATTTCATGTTTCAAACCCAGAATCAGAGAATCAAACATCTCAGATCTGGAAAGACCTGAAAGATTCACTCGATCTTCATTCAATCACTATTGCTTTCAAAATGTTCATGACACTCACATACCACCTGTTCAAAGTAATGTTTTTTTTTAACATTTATTTCATTGAAGTGTAGTTGATTTACAATGTGTTAACTTCTGCTGTACAGCAAAATGATTCAGTTATACATATATATTTTTTTCATATTCTTGTCCACTATGGTTTATCACAGGATATTGAATATAGTTCCCTGTGCTCTACAGCAGGACCTTGTTGTTTAACCATCCTATATATAACAGTTTGCATCTGCAACCCCAAACTCCCAATCCTTCCCTCCCACGCCCCCTCCTTCCCAATGTAATATGTCTTTAAATAAACTCAATTTTCTTAGTACTCAGGTCTGATGTGCTACCTAATATTTTCTTCTAACACACACTGTAACGAATACCTAACCATTAACATTTAAAACATCTATCTGTGTACTGCCTAAAACCATCTCACATTCCTCTCATGGGAAACAGTGATCTGGCCCAACCACCAATTCATTAAAGAGACATTTATTGATTCTGTCCTATTTGCATAAGTATCAGCTGCAACAATGGGAAATTCATGTGAAGTTGTGAAACGCCTTCCAACAGGCATTTCTTCATCTGAGGATTCAGGGACTGGGAAAGGCCCTCCCTGGTCTCCCTGACTATGAGGGTCAAGGCTGGGGCTGGTTTGTTTCACTTCTCCTGAACACTGACTGCGTGCTTACCGCGTGCCAGGCAACCTTCAAATGCTTGACAAATAGGAATACATTGAGCCCTTGTAACAACCCTAAGGTGGTTTGCCCAAGCTGTGGAACCTTTAAGGAAATTAACTGCTTTACAAACCTACCTACCCACTGGATTTAGATCCCTCCCCAAACACTTTAGTGCTTAAATGATACATATCTATCGTGTGTGTGTGTGTGTGTGTGTGTGTGTGTGTATGTGTATTGCTTAGCTGCTTATAGATACATATGTATCTGTATGTATGTAAATCTATATATATGCAATTGCAAAAATCAACCGAATATTCTCAGCACTAATTTTCAAGTTTGGGATTTTAACTGCATACTTCTTGTGGTCCTCTAATTTTTAATTTTATTGTTGTTCTTCTACATCTTTTAGTTTCAATTTTTGGTTTCTATTTCCTGTTGGTTTTATTCTTGGTTTATAAATGGAAGATAGGAAGCAAAGTCTTAAGTGCAATAGACTCTGTACCTAAACAGAGTTCAGATTTGCTTCCTTTCTTGGGAGCTCTTGAAAGCTTCTTTTTGTTTTCCTAAGCAGATCGGCAGAACTTAAGTGTTCAATCATCTAAAAAACTGGGCCTGAATAACTAAGAAGACTCACAGGCTAGTTTCCTCCCAAAGGAGACTACTGGTATTGCCTTTTGGCTTCATCTAACATCTAATTACTTTACAAGTAATATGATCTAGAATCTACGGTCTCTCTTGTAAGCAGTCATTGAATAGTGGTCAAAGCATAAACGGAAAAGGAACCTACATTCACAGAGAGTGACATAAGTAGAAGAATCAAATCAGTCCCCTTGGTACAATGTCTCATATCTAAATTTTTAACCAAAAAAAAAGAAAATGTAATTAATAAAATTAATACAGAACACAGTAACAGGATGCCATGGACCTGAATAATGCTGATGTATTTTTGAAAAAAATAAAACACTTAAGAACCTGTATTCTGAATATTTCCTCCAGTCTGAGGCTTGCCTGCTCATTTTCTCAGTTTATCTCTTTTTCCTTTGTAGTTAGTACTTTTTGTGTTCTACATACTAAATATTTACCTACCCAAGGCTGCCAAGGTATTCCCCTATGTTTTCATACAGAAGCTTTATGGTTCTAGCTTTCATATTTAGGTTTATGGTCCATCCCAAATTAGTATGTGTGTACAGAAGGAGGTCAGTGTTCATTCTGTTTCCACTTGAATATCCAGTTGATCCAGAATTATTGGTTAAAAAGACTTCACTTTTCCCCATTGAAATGACTTGGCACTCGGGGCAAAAATCAGCTTACAGCACCGGTATAGGTCTATTTCTGTTTCAGTGATCTATTTTTCTACATTTATGCAAAGACCACATTGTTTTGATCACTGTAGCTTTACAGTGGGTCTTAGAAATCAGTAGATTAAGCAGTGTAAGTTCCCCAACTTCACCCTTCTTTTGAACATTTTTTTGGGCTACTCTAGATTTTTTGTGTTTCCATACACATTTTAGAATCAATTGTTAAGTTTTTCCAAAAAGATGGCTAGGGTTTTGACTGGGATTTAGACAGTTGGTTTTTTACTGCTATTGTAAATAATATTTAAAAATTTCACTTTCCTATATGTGTACGTATATTTACAACACATCTATCTGACAAATGATTCCTATACAGAATATATAATGAACTCCAACAAGTCAAAATCAACATTATCATCATTAGTGAAAATGGGCAAGGGCTTGAACAGATAATTCACAAAAGAAGATGCAGAATGGCCAATAAGCACACAATAAGTATACATCTGTCACCAGGGAAATGCTATTTCAGACCTTAATGAGATGCTATTTCACACTCACTAACAATGCTGAATGTTTAACAAGGATATGGAGCAACTGGAGTTTTGATACATTGCTGGTGGGAAGTGTAATCTGATAAAAACCACTTTGGAAATTAGTCTGGCAGTTAAATACATACCCACCCTATGACTAAGCAATTCTACTCCTAGATATTTATCCAAGAAAAATTCAGGCTTATATAAGAACGTTCATTGCAGCCTATTCACCATGGCCAAAAACTAGATACGACTCAAATGTCCATCATCAGGTGAATGGATGAACAAATCGTGGTACATTCATACAACACAAAAAGGAGCAAACTATTTTACCCTGACAAAGATTATCTCCTTGACCAAACTCTAGCCAGGCTCCTCTGAGACCTCCTCTACTAGGCATCAACCTTGGCCTATAATATAAAGACCTGAGCAAACATTAACATAGCTCCTAACAGCTCAAGGCCACACCACTAGGGTGTCTCTAGTCCCCCTTAGCATGCCTGCCTGAGAAAACTCAAGACTGCCAAAAGAACTTACTGTTGGTTCCAGGCAACACCTAAAGATAGGGCCTCCCTGTCTCCCAGCTAGCAAATCCAGATGGTTTCTGCTGGACCAACACTCCCTTTTCCCATTTTCTGTAATTCTTTCTCTGATTCTACTGAATCCCTGCTCGCCCCCCTCCTTCCTCCCTCACTTGCCCTTTAAAACACCCTCTGTACAAATCAGAGTTGAGTTTAGTTCATGCTGGATTCTTTTCCCTGTTGCAATAGTTATTGCTGATTAAAATCTGACCTTACCACTTTAGCATCCAGCTTTATCTGTGACAACGGGCGATTATCTTTGACAACGTGTACAACATGGATGAATCTCAAAGAACATCTTGAGTGAAAGACACAAAAAGAATGCATACTGTATGATTCTGTTTATATGACATTCAAGAATAGGCAAATCTATGGTAGCCCGAAACAGAAAATGGTTGCTGGGGGGCGGGGGAGTGGTAATGAGACTAAGTAGAGATAAGGGAACTTTCTGGAGTTTCAGAAATATTTTGTATCTTGTTTCGGGTGGTGGTACATAGATATATGCAACTATCAACACTCATCAAACTGAACATCTTATTCTGTATATATTATCTCCCTCTCCCCATTCCCCTTCTCTCCTAAGAATACCTGAGGAAATTCCAGAAGGAAAAAAAAAAGGTGAGGGATATAGCACATCCTCCAAGTTCCCTTTCCAATATCCATTCACCCTTTCTTCCTAAGAGGACCCCAATTTCGTTTGAGGCATCAATCTGCCCTATTGGAAATTCTTACCTCCCCACACTTTCCTGCACCCAGGAGTGGAGCCATGTGTCCTAATGATGGCTAATGAGAAGTACACAGAAGTCTACAGGGTTGGGCTTCCCAAAAAGCTACTGCTTTCCTTACGAAAATGGGCAGATTCAGACACATACATGGCTCTTGCTAGTATCCCTTCCTTTGCTTTCTTCCCAGAGCACAGCTGCTCAAACAGACTAAAAAAAATCTGATAACCCTGCTACAAACCTATCCTCACCCTGTGAAGCAAGCTGTGGGAGCTCTAAATCAATTCACAGCTGAGTAACTTTGTGAGTCGAAAATTTTCAGACATCAAAATGGAAAAAAAAAAAAAAGCGATTTCAACTGGAAGTCAAGAAATGACAACCAAGGACCTACTGTAAAGCACAGGGAACTATACTCGATGTTGTGTAATAACCTATAAGGAAAGAGACTCTGAAGAAGAATATAGATATATAAATATATACACATATATATATGTATAACTGAATCACTGTGCTGTACACCTGAAACTAACACGATATTGTAAATCAACTATACTTCAATAAAAAAAAAGAATGACATATGCACTGCTGTGTTAAAGTATATATAAGAATTTAGTATACAAGTGACATTTCAAATCAATGGGGAAAATAAGACCATTCAATAGATGATGTAGGAACAAATGGCTAATAATTTGAGACAAAATTAAGTTAAAACTGCTACCTTATAATGTCCAAAATAATAAATATAGATGAATGATCTAAGCATAAAAGCCAAAACCATAGAAGTGCTAAAAGAAAATGTTATAAAGATTGAGAATGGCCTTTAAAAGCTTTACCCCAAAACCACAAGCCATAAAGTTAGATTGTCAGATTCTATACCCTAAAGCGTCACCATTTCTGTATTATGAAATGTACAGTACAAGCTATACTGAAAGACGAGCAACAGCTTGAGAGAAAATGCTGCAACAAATACCAAGGTAAAGGATTACTATTCCAGATACAAAAGGTTCTTACAAATCAATAATAAAAATACAAATAACCGAACAAGAAAAAGACAACAACCCAGTAGGACAGCAACGTGGGAGAGAGGATTCACACAGAAAATATCAATGAGTGTGTGAGCAGTCAAAAAATGCTCAGTCTCACTCGTGATTTTAGGAATACAAATTAAGAACAGGTGTTATCTTCCACCTGCCAGTTGGTGAACAATCTAAGAGACTGAGAATGTTCCATGATTAGCATCTCCGTTCACCATAGGTTAAGAATGGAAACGGATTATCACCTCCTTGGAGGACCATCTTGCAGAAGCTTCTCCCCTGAAATCTGTCACACGGGAAAACTCAAACACGTGTGCAAAGATGCTCATCACAGCACGATTTTTTTTTTTTTTTTTTTTTTGCGGTACGCGGGCCTCTCACTGTTGTGGCCCCGCCCGCCGCGGAGCACAGGCTCCGGACGCGCAGGCTCAGCGGCCATGGCTCACGGGCCCAGCCGCTCCGGGGCATGTGGGATCTTCCCGGACCGGGGCACGAACCCGCGTCCCCGGCATCGGCAGGCGGACTCTCAACCACTGCGCCACCAGGAAAGCCCCCACAGCACGATTTTAAGAACAAAATCATAACCACCTAAATGCTGACCAAAAGAACAATCAAATAAGGTACAACCGCACTGCAGAATACTGTGCAGCCAATAAAAAGAATGAGGCAGATCTGGTTGAAATTACATGTACAATATGTTCACAGTAGGCTCTTGAGTGGGGAAAAAGTACAGTTGACCCTTGAACAACGTGGAGGTTAGGGGTGCTGACCCCCATGCAGTAGAAAATCCAGGTACAGCTTTACAGTTGGCCCTCTGTATCCTCGGTTCCGCATCTACAGATTTGACAACTTTGGATCGTGTAGAATGGTATTTAATGAAAAAACACTCTGCCTGCTTAAGTGGACCTGTGCAGTTCAAACCCATCTTGCTCAAGAGTCAACTGTACTCACCTTTCTCATTTAAAAAATTAAGCTTTTAAGAGAGGGAAAAAAAAAGATGTGATATTACTATTTGAGATCTAAGATCACTACTTTTCGCAAATGTTTTCCAAAATCTAATGTTTTCCTTTTATTAAAAAAAAAAATGGGGGCGATAAAACATCCCCAGTTTATTTGACCTTTCTGATGGCAAGGTTGGCAGCTAACGTATCCTCCACAGTATGTTCTAGTTCTAAAGTGACATGTCTTCTCTGGGAGTGGAAAGTACCTTGGCACCTGCCTTCAAAGTATTTCAGATCAAAATCTTAGCCCTGCTCTCTGGGGCATAGCTGTGAAGATGCAATCAGTGTTCTGGAGAGGCCAGGGCCCTCGGGAAAACGCTGGCTTTCCTGAGAGGTGATCCTGTGTCCTGCTTTCATGACGGGGTAGCGGGGGACATCTGTCGATTCGGTTGAGAAATCAGATGAACTTCTATTATTTGCACAGTAGAATTTCAGCCTTACAGCCCCTGGTCTGGCTTCTAACACATACGGACCACTGAAAACCAGTTAAACAGAAAACCAGAATTTTTAAGACCTCATCAGGAAATATAATCTTGAGCATTTGCATTCGGGTCTAATCAATTTAGCCATCCGACAGATAATTATTGTGTGTCTACAATGCGAATGGCACTAAGGTAGACAGGTCCCTGCTTTGTGTTGTTTTCATTCTGGTCGAAGGGACAGACATTAAACAGCATGTCTGAACTACAACTGGGCTGATGACCACAAAGGAGACGCACGGAGTGTTACGAGAACACGGAACACAGGCTACGTCTTGTCTGCAGGAGCCAAAAAGGCCTCCTGGAAGGAGCCACACCTGAGATAAGCCAAAAATCTTGGCGTCATCTTTGACTCCTCACCGTACATCCAATCCGTCAGTACATTCTATCAGCTTGACCTTCAGTGTATCCAGAATCTAACGGATTCCCAGCACCTCCACCGCTACCATCCTGAGCCAAGCCCCCAGCATCTCTGACTTGGGGTATTCTGAGAGCACATCTCCCTGCCTCCGTGCTGCCCCCTACAGTCTGTTCTCACCAGAGACGCTGAAGGGATCCTGTTCAAACCCAAGTCACCTTTGTCTTCCAAGTCCCCCAGCGGCTCCCATCTCACTCAGAGTGAAAGCTGAGTCCTTAAAAGAGCTCGTCTCCCCCTCACTCAGCCGGCCTTGCAGCTCCTGGGACAGGCAGGGCCAGCTCCTGCCTCACAGGGCCTTTGTACTCTGCCTGGGACATTGCTTCCCCAGAAGTCCATCCTCAGGGCTCCCTCCCTCCCCAGCACTGACCTTCTCGATGGGGCCATCCCTGGCCATCCCGGCTCACGTGGCCTTCCAACATTCCTACAGCATCGCCCACCATCTCACGTGCCAGATATGTTGCTCGTTTGCTTCCTGGCTGCTTCCTCCACTGGAATACATGCCCCATGACAGCTCCGTTTTTGTCTGTTTCATTCACTTCTGCATCCACACTAGAACAGGGTCTCCATAAACTGAGCAGGGTCTCAATAACGAATATCAAATGAAGGCATCAGTCTGAGGGATGACATGGAGCTGATCAGACAAGGAAGGGTGGGAGAAAGCATTTCGGGAGGGAATGGCCGGCTGAAAGGCCCCAGGAAAGACAGGAACAGGTCTCGCCCGAGGAACTGAGAGGACGGTGGCGAGAAGGAAAGAGCTGGGGGAAGCAAGATTGGAGGAGCCAGACGGAGCACGCAGGGCCGGGCGGACCATGTGAGAAACTTCGCTCTTTTTCTAACAGCAACAAGAAGCCATTAAACTAGGGAGTGACAAGGTCCCATGTGCCTTTTGCAAACCTCTGGCTTCAGTGTGAGAACTGGACTTGGGGACGTAAACATGATTGGGGAGCTCAGTTGGCAGATGGGTGTCACGGCTCAGACCACGGATGACCTGAGCGTGGACTGAGACGGCAGCCGCAGAGGTGGAGGAAAGGAGGTAGATTCCAGAAACATTTTGCAGACACAATCTAAGGTCTCGGTGATTGATTCATAGATTCAAATTCATAGATGAATTTCACTTACAGGGGGTAAGTGAAAGGGCAGCTCCACGATGACTCCTACCTTTTTTACCCTAACTGAGGGGACAATGGCA
This sequence comes from Orcinus orca, assembly GCF_937001465.1. Classification (NCBI taxonomy): domain Eukaryota; kingdom Metazoa; phylum Chordata; class Mammalia; order Artiodactyla; family Delphinidae; genus Orcinus; species Orcinus orca. Next base: position 68,779,688 of record NC_064574.1, on the reverse strand, counting down.
TCACCCACTGAGTTGCGAGGGTGGGGTGGCGTGGAGGAAAATTCGGGAAGGTGATCTTGAGCGCAGTTTTGGAAATAATGAATTTGAGATCATTCTGAGAAATCCAAATGGAGATTTCCAGCTGGCAAGGATCAGATCCAGGGTAGCGTGATCAGATCAGGAAAGGTGAGGCGTGTCGCTATTTATCTTGTGGCTGACGGAGAATCAAAAAGCTTCAAGTAGCAAAGTGACAGGATAAGATTTGTGATTCTGAAAAAATCACCCTGGCCACAGCATAAACACTTGGACAGGGGAGATGGCCAGACTAGAAGCAGGTAGAACAATAAGGACGTGTTGCAACAGATCAGGTGAGCGAGGGCTGTGGCCGTCGGGAAGGAAAAGGGAACAGACTTTCCCTTTGTCACCAGCCCATCTGCTGCACAGCTGCTGGGGATTTTTCTAAAACACAAACCCAGATCATGTCAGTTCCCCAACTTGAAAGCCCTTGGGACCTTCCCCATTCTGTTCTCTGACAACCTCTCCAGAATTCACTCTTGCTACCCAGCGCCCATCCAAGGTCAAGTTCCCCTAACACTTCCCCTAAGAGCTTTGATCTCTATGTTCTTTGGCTCCCGCTCTTTTCTTCTGCCTGGTAAACACCTATTCGCCTTTTTAAGACTCACCTCTCCTCCCCTGTGAAAATAAGAAAACCAGTGCTGACCGCTAGGAGTTGGCCTGGTACCACGAGCCAGGCTTCACTGCAGTTAGATGCTTGCCTGGTGCTCACAGAGGCCACGCTGTCCTTCTGTTGGACAGAAACAATCTCGCAGGACCAGCAGCACAAGGTCGCACTGCAACAGCGACGAATTGAGACAAAACAGGACCCCTTCACAATTTTGTCTAACAGACAAAACCAAGGTCATCATGCCAGCCACAGGTCCCAAACACTCCTCTCTCCTGGCTGAGATGAGCAACTGTGGCTTCTTTACGAATCACAGAGTGTCTGACTCTAGAAAAGTCAGACACACCTCCTCCTAGAAAAGACTGAGCTACCCAATCACAAAATTGTCCCCGCCTCCTGTGAGCACCCAATCCCGGGCAAATCTCTGCTTCCTTGAACCCTCCCCCAAATTACCCAACTGAAGCCCAAATCCTGTAAGTTCTTTCTAACACCCCTTACGGATAGGCCCCAAAGCTCCCTTAACTTAAAAAGAGCCTCCTATTTTAACTCAGGGCTTTCATCCGCTTTCCCAAGATTAATAACTTTAAAGTTGCAAATTCATAGATGAAAAAGAAAACTTCCCACTGGCTGGAAAATAAGGCAATTCTAAAATAAAATGTCTGTCAACTTTTTTTTTTTTTTTTTTTTTTTTTGCGGTACGCGGGCCTCTCACTGTTGTGGCCTCTCCCGTTGCGGAGCACAGGCTCTGGACACGCAGGCTCAGCGGCCATGGCTCACGGGCCCAGCCGCTCCGCGGCATGTGGGATCTTCCCGGACCGGGGCACGAACCCGTGTGCCCTGCATCAGCAGGCGGACCCTCAACCACTGCACCACCAGGGAAGCCCTCTATCAACTTTTTAATGTTTCATTTTTATTACGAATTTTACACTCAAAACACTGGAGAATAGGAAAGTGAGCTAGCCAGAGAATCACGCTGGAATGAGCTGGTCCTGTAAGGGCACAGGTGAGGCTGGCTGACACGAAATCCCAGCAGTATGAAGCCACCCTGCTGTGTGATTTCTACCACCAGTATTCCGGGTGAAAACGGAGAGTCTGGTTCAACCAGGGTCTGGGTTTACTAGGATTAAGGGCAAGGGAAATAAAGCCATTGCCAAGAGAACTACTGAAGGATTGGCTATGAACTCGAAGCTCAGTTAAGAGGTAGCAGCCTACAGGGAAGTGTCTAAAGGCTGGAGAAAACCATGGAGGTCCTGAGGAGAAAGATGCTGAGGGCAGAGCAGAAACAACTGATCAAGCGTGCTGGAAAGAAGAGACTGGGGTTGAAGGGCGCTGCACTGTTCATCTGTGAGGTGGTGCATGCAGCACCGGGATGGAAATCCAGGGGATCGTGGCGGGAACGGTGACAGAGGTGGATGAGCAGAGGTAATCACTGCAGATGAGGTGTTCAAGAAAATAAGCGTTCCCGCGTGTACACTGGGTCCTCCACATGCACGCTAGGAAGTCAACTAGGATGATGGCAAGAACTGAGGCAGAGAGGAAGGCCTGTGGGCCAGATACCCAAGTCATCAATGAATTAGGTGAATAACCAGCAGAGGGTAAAAAACAGTAATATGGAGGAGAGGATGCTGGGGACGTGGGTCTCAAAGAAATGGGGTGAGGGGACAAAGAGCAGTGAGGACACAAATTCTGATCCTCCTGATTCTAGGATATCCAGGGTGTGAGAAAACAGAGGCATGACTTGGCTTCAAGAAAAGGATATCCCCAGGGAAGGGCCGGCGTCAATACAAAGAGAGGGACGGAATGAATAAAGAGAGGCTAAGGAAATAGAGGTGGAGGATGATTATGGAGTGGTAATTTCAGAGGGCACAGTGGGGGCTGCAGGAGGGGTGCGATCAAGGGTAAAAATGAGTGGGGAACTGACTTAGGGGCACAGCATGATGGAGAAGATAAGGAGGACTGGGGAGTGGGGTGAGTTAGCCATCCTGGTAAGTGCACTATAGATAGCTGTTGAATCAAATGGGAGTTATTAGGCATAAACCTAAAATATCCAATCAGAAGCGTTCTAACTGTTGGACTGTAGGAGTGATGGAGTCTGTGGTGATGACGATGATGATGATGATTTGGTGACAATGGGGCATTGATGATGACAACAACTACCAATTGTGAACACCTACTATGTGCCAAGCGCTCTTGGAAGCATGCCACATTTAAGCCTCACAACAACCCTCTGAGACCGATAACAGCATTATTATCTGCAGAGGGGCTCTAAACCAAAAGGAGGGAGCAAACTAAAACAGAAATAACAGAATTGTAGGAGCCCTGCGGAGCTAATCGGCTTTTTGAACATTATTTTAGGGATCTTACAGCTGTAACTCATGGCGGCAGGAACCAGCATGACCCACAGCTATTTCAGTAACTTCAAACAAATAATGTTCAGACTGGAGGAAAAATCAAAATAACAATAAGAATTTATTGAAGGCTTCACTTCGTGCCAGATCCTGTGCTAACCTTTGCATGGATTATCTCATTTAATCCTCATATCTAAAAGGCAAGTTACCATTATTATCCCCATTATAAAGATAAGAAAACTAAGGCAGAAAGAGAGTAACAGGCCCACAATTCACACAAAGAATTCCTATTTAATAAGATGACTTCTTGACAAGACTTAAGGGTTTCATATGTTACAGTGAAGGTGCAGGTCACAGTATCAACAGAACTTGAAAGTTATTAAATCCTGCAAAATATCTTAAAACATTAACTTATGGATTCTCACCATCTCTTTGCATGTTTTTTCCAGATGAGAGAAAACCCAGTGCAAAAAAAACTTTGATGAAATGCATCCAGATGGCAAACATGTCTGGTTTTTACGGCCTGGGAACCTACCCCAGAAGATTCTGATTCAGTGGATCTAGAGTCGGCCCTGAGTATCTGCGTTTCTTTTAAAAGCTCCAAAGGCTCTGCTGGTGTGCAGTTTGGGCTGGGAACTACTGCCTTAGATTCTCTGCAGTTCCAAATCCAAACTTCCCCTGTGACGTTGAGATGTCTGAAGACACCAAGGGCATTAGAAACTGAGGCAGAGAAGAGGTGAAATTATAAAAACCATCCAACAGAGAGCCAAGGAAAGGCATGCTCTGGTTATACTTTTCTCTGTACTTTTGTGTCTGAACTATTTCCTAGCTAATTTGCTTTATTTTCTTAAATTAATTTTTATTGTAGTTGATTTACAATGTTGTGTTAGTTTCTGCTGTACAGTAAAGTGAATCAGTTACACATATACATATATCTACTCTTTTTTAAGATTCTTTTCCCATACAGGTCATTACAAAGTATTGAGTAGAGTTCCCTGTGCTAGACAGTAGGTTCTTATTAGTTATCTATTTTATATATAGTACCTAATTTGCTTTATGTAGGCAAGTTGGCCAAAAATGTTACCAACAAATATTAAATGAGCCAAGTATTACCAATAAATATTAAGTAAACCTAGCCCTAACGTGCTACTGAAAAGTATTTTATTTCTCTCTGGTAATTCTGACGGCACTTCTGATTCTCTTAGCAAACAGCAGTCAAATATGAGAAAAATTGCTTCTAATTCAATAATGCTACGGATGTGGTCAACAGAGATCAAAAGCTGGAGAAGAAATACAGTTGGGTATAATTCATTTAAGCTCACAAATTTCACCAGGGACTGCCTTCAAGCCTTTAATACTTATGAATGTATTTATCTATTTATTTAATCAACCACCACTAACACGTACTACACGCCAGACACTACACTAAGTGCTTTACTAATATTTAATATCATTTCATCTTTACAAGCACCTATGAAGTGGGTATTATTTTCATCCCCACTTTACAGATCAAGAGACTGAGACACAGAGTGATTTAGTAACCTGCCCAAGTTCACGCAGCTAGTGAATGGCCCATCTTGACAGTCTGGCTCCAGAGTCCATGCTCTGAATCACTATGCTTAGTCTCCAAGACCTACAAAAAGTTCAAACCTTAACCCAAAACTTGTTTTCCCCACCAGGTCCCTACAAGGCCGCAGCTTCCGAGGCATTCATTCAGTTCCTCAAACAGTCCATACTCCTTCCTTGACCTGCCTGAACACCCTCCTATATCCCTATTTTCTTTCTTTTTTAAAGTCATCTGTTCTCAGCTCAAACATTATCAACTAAATTTCAAACTCTAATGGCACACTGTATTTCTCAGCATTAAACACAAAATTGTAATTATATTACTTCCTGGGTAATTATTTGCTTCCTGTCTTTTCCAACTAGGGGGTGAGTTCAGACACCATGTCAATCTTCTTCATGGGTTCTCAATCACTGAATACCCACCAACCAGCCAAAAGGAAATAAGCTCTCCATAATTTGGGTTTTCTTTTTTTGTTTTTGGCCACGCTGCCAGGCTTGTGGGATCTCAGTTCCCTGACCAGGGACTGAATCCGCGCCCTTGGCAGTGAAAGTGCAGAGTCCTAACCACTGGACCGCCACGTAACTCCCTCAATAATTTTTGTTGAATGAATGAATGAGTGGCATACACTCAAGTCTCATGCTTTCTTTTTCATGCTTTCTGGTACGTGACACATACCTGTGCTCGCAACGGCCCCCCACATAGCCCCCACTACACCCGCAAAAGTGCAGACTCCAATAGCACACAGGAAAGCTCTCTGGAAAATACTGGCTCTGCACACAAATATTATGTGACCCTGGACAGGTCATTTCCCCCCTTAACTGACCTGAGTTTCAGGTGCACAATGGGGATCACGCCAAATCCCAATGGAATGTAACCTACAAAAGAGGGAGAACCTGCACTTCTCCCCATAACCTATCAAAACTGTAGTTATTACTCGCTTCAAGTGTGTTTCCAGCAAGACCCTGGCTCCGAGAAGGCCAAGTCCACGTCTGCCTGGTTCAGCGCCGTATCCCAGGCAGGGTACCCGCGGGCTTGTACCGTGCCTGGCCCACAGCAAAAATTAGATAATTATGAGTTAAGTAGATGAATGCCTGCTCTGAGCATTTCACAGATGTCGCACGAGTTGACGGGTGACTTCTGGCGTAAAAGCGTATTCCTTAGACACAGGCCCGCCTCCCACCTAGGCCCCAGCCCCCCGGAGATGCCAGCCCCTAACCCCCACGCCAGGAAGTCACCTCTTGCATATAGAAGCATCTTCGCAAGTGCCGCGCACGCCCTCGTCGTCCGTGTCGCTAGGGGAAGAACAGGTGGTGAAAGAGGGCCTCCTCAGGCTAGTGGCCATGGGCGTGAAGGTGTCGGGGTGCTGCGCCCACCGGTGACATGGAAGCGGGGTCGACGGACGCCGGGAAAATGAGCGAGCCCCGGACAAGGTAGTAGAGACGGACTGGGTTCTACAAGGCTCACCTGGCGCGGCTCAGTGACGCCGCCCACGGCGGCTGCCCCAGCAACCTGCCCGCTGATTAGATCCTTTGCGAAGACGCTCATTGGACAATTTCCCCGCCCCGTCAGCCCACGGAGGTACCCATTGGACAACTCCCTTGGCCCCGCCCACATAACCCGGAAGTACCCGGAGGGAGAAAGTAAACTGAAATTGACGTAAGAGAGCACCGCAATGCTCTCCGGGAATTGTAGTCTTCGGGGCTTTGAGAGGCCCCTGCGTTTCTTTTTTTTTTTTTTTTTCGCGGTACGCGTGCCTCTCACTGTTGCGTCCTCTCCCGCTGCGGAGCACAGGCTCCGGACGCGCAGGCTCAGCGGCCATGGCTCACGGGCCCAGCCGCTCCGCGGCATGTGGGATCTTCCCGGACCGGGGCACGAACCCGTGTTCGTTGCATCGGCAGGCGGACTCCCAACCACTGTGCCACCAGGGAAGCCCCGCCACTGGGTTTCTTATTGCTAGTCACGAAATTTTATAACTGTAGTTAACTCAGAGCGGAAGAGCTGGAAGGATTCTCAGCACTGGGGCAAAGGGCAGAGAATCCAGACGGAAAAACAAGTGTCAGTGTTACAGTCAGTTGGGGCTCAGTTTCATTCAGAAATTGAACAAGTATTTACTGAGTGCCGACTCTACCCCAGGAACTGGGCGAAGAGCTTTGCACACATAATCGCCTTTGAAATGTTGTGAGGGAAGGAATATGTGGAAAACGAATACAATGGAAAACTATGTAGCAGTGAAAATGAACGAACTAGAGTCACCAGTTACAAGTATCAGTGTCTGAATTTCAAAAACATGATATTCGGTGAAAGAAGAAATAGATAACATTTTTGTAAAGTTCAATCCAAGCAAAACTAATGTTATTTAGAAAAACAACATATATGGTAATAATATACAGAAAAGTAAAGGAATGAGTGGAGAAAAACAGAAGTTAGGCTCCTTGTGACCTTTAGGGAGGAGGGTAGGACACTCCTCCAGGGAAACGAAATGGGGAAGGAGTATATAGACACTTCAATAATTTCTAAAGCTGAGGTAGGTTCACGTGTGTTTGTTTCACTATGATACATAGTCAAGATGTTCGTATATTGTGTACTAGACTTATTATAAAACATTTTCTTTTCTTTTAACTTTTTTTTTTTTATTTTTGGCTGCGTTTAGTCTTTGTTGCTGCACGTGGGCTCTCTCCAGCTGTAGCGATCAGGGACTACTCTTCGTTGCAGCGCACAGGGTGCGTGGGCTTCTCACTGCGGTGGCCTATCCTGCTGCAGAGCACGGGCTCTAGGCACGCAGGCTTCAGTAGTTGTGGCACACGGGCTTAGTTGCTCCGCGGCATGTGGGATCTTCCTGGACCACGGCTCAAACCCGTGTCCCCCGCATTGGCAGGCGGACGCCCAACCACTGCGCCACCAATAAAACATTTTCTAACTAAAATTTTTAAAGTGTGTTTGCATGTTCCATTTCATTATCTGTCAGGAGCAGAGAATGGATATACTCAAACTTGAAGAACCTTGAGTCTTACACACGCACGCACACACACACACACACAAGCAAAGTAAACAAACGACAACAAAAACCCAGTACACATATCTTGGGGCAAGATCAGTTATCAAATCCTTGCTTAGTATTCAGTGGAGGAACAAGAGCCCATTGATAACCAAAGTAGAAATGACAGTGGGGAAGGCTGAGGTTAGGGAGTTTTGCCAGGGGGAGTGGTGATGAGATGAAATATACCACTTTCTCTGAGTGATCCTTTGCCAAGAGGGTAATGCAAACCAGTGAACACGCATAGTCTCCCAACTGGCAGTGTACACAGTCCATGGGTGTCAGTGGGCAAGGACAGTGGGTCCACAGCAAGCAGTAGTATAAGACATCAATTCCATAGGTCTGGATGGTGAGCCTGAGGGACTAGAAGAAGGTGGAGCCTTCTTCCTCTCTTGTTTGATGAGCAAAGAACATCTCTGATCTCTGCTGAGAGTTTGATTCAGAAAAACTGGTGCTTCAGAGGACTTTGGTCAGTTTTTCACTGAGGGGTCACCCCAGAGGCTTCCTGCAGGCAGGGGTAGCTCATTCCATTTGAGCTCCTGGTCAAGGCGCTGGAACTTTATGATACAGGAGTGGAATCTGGAAATGGCAAAGCTTAGCCATCTGAAGCTGCATAATACCTCCAAATATGAGACTACGCTGGGGTGGCCATGAACAACGTCCCAGCGAAAGTTCACTGACAATTAATCTGCATCCCCTGATAAAGTCAAGAAAAGAGAAACTAGAGTTTAAAAGTCCTGTTGAACATTAGTTAATATTGGGAGCAAATAGCTGGGCTCTAACCATGAAACTTCTCCCTGAGAGGCTAGAGTGGACGTTTGCCACTTTGGCTATTCAGTATTCTTTCTTCTATAACAACAACCAGAGTTTATTATGGAGAACCACATTCTCCTTTTAGTCCACATGGATCAGGTAAGGCTCTGTGCCTGACACTGGGGGTGGAACCTTAGCAAGGCCTGGCCAATCATACACAAAATCACCCTAGCTACACTTCAAGAGTGTGTGTGTGATGTGGTGGTGGTGACCAGGTTGGTCCAATCAGAATGAATCCCAGGAGTTGAATGGAAGTTGTTAAGTCTATAAGAGCTCTCTTTTCTGGCAGACTTGAACCCGGGAGGCTGTACCTTTGAAGCTACTGAGGGCCATCTTGCTACCTTGTATAGCCTGAGAATTTTGCTATTGGGAAGGCTAATGTTGTCTGGAACACTATATGCTCAGTTAGGGGTGACCTGACTTTGCAGTGTGGGGCTGATGGGAAAATCACCAGAGCCTGTGATGGATCAATCAGAAGAGGCTGAATTCAGAAAGAAGAAATAAACACCTGCAGCTTTCATCCTGATCTGCGTGCACACTATCCCTCCCCGCCCATCACTACCTGGTAGAACCTCAATCAAATCATTGTCTTCCTTCTTGGCTGGTCCAGTTTTCTAAGTTTTTGGCCTGTGATTTCTTCACAAGCTTTCCATAGACAGCTATGGCCTGTTAAAAAGGCTATCTTTCCTGCTTTGAACTGCTTTTGCACGATTCTCAAAAATCAGTTGAGCAGGCTTCCCTAGTGGCACAGTGGTTAAGAATCCGCCTGCCGATGCAGAGGACATGGGTTTGAGCCCTGGTCCGGTAGGATCCTACAAGCTGCGGAGCAACTGGGCCCGTGCGCCACAACTACTGAGCCTGCGCTCTGGAGCCTGCGCGCCACAACTACTGAAGCCCGCGCACCACAACTATAGAGGCCCGCATGCCTGGAGCCCGTGCTCCGCAACAGGAGAGGCCACCACAGTGGGAGGCCCGCACACTGCAGCAGAGAGTAGCCCCTGCTCGCCGCAACTGGAGAAAGCCCGCGTGCAGCAACGGAGACACAACACAGCCAAAAATAATAAATAAATAAAATAAATAAATTTATTTTAAAAAATCAGTTGAGCATATTTTTGTGGGACTATATCTGGATCCCCTGTTCATTGATCTATGTGTCTATCCCTCTGCAAATACTACACAGTATTGGTTACTACAGCTATATAATAAGTTTTGAAATGGAGAGGACTGACTGCTCCCATTTTATTACTTTTTTCAAAATTATTTTAGCTATTTTAGTTCCCTTATCTTTCCATAAAATTTTAGAATAAACTTGCCTATATCTACAAAAAAAAAGGCTTACTGGGTTTTGATATGAATTGCATTAAATCTATCAATTTTGGGAGAATTAACATGTTTACTATTCTTTGTCTTCCAATTCATGAACGTGGTATATCTCTGCATTTGTTTAGATCTTTGATTTCTTTTACCACTGTTGTAGAGTTTTCAGTATACAAGTCCTGGACATGTTTTGTTAGATTTACACTTAATTATTTTATTTTTATTAGTGACTGTAAATGTGTTTTACTTTTTGGTGTCCACATGTTCATTGCTAGTATCTAGAAATACAATTGATTGTTGTCTTTATTTTGAATCCTGTGACATTATTGAACTCAATTATTAGTTCAAGGAAGAAATACTTTTTAATAAATTCTTGTGGCATGAGGCCTGAAATTAAAATTCAATATTGAGAGCTGTCTTAACATCTAGTAAAATTGAGAGGGCCTCAAATGGTCTAACTGCAATTCCCCACTACCTCTTCTCCCACATGTGAGGTCCCCTAGCTATATGATCCTTCTTATCACAGGAACCAGACACAGTGCCTGTTTATTCCCGAGTAGCAGGCTTCAGTTCCCTATCAGCCCACTGAATTATCCAAGCAAGCCCCTCACACCCTCCTGTGGGAACCAGGGCTTGTCCCCACCCTCTTGTTACTACAAAGTCTGCCTCCCAAGCCCCTACTTGTTCACTCTGTTCCAAGTGTAATCCCCCATGTGGCCCTGCTTGGTGAGTGGTGTCCTCTCTTGGGCTGTGGGTAAATGTGACTTGTAAACTGCTGTTCATCCCATCTTTCAGTGTAGAACGTCGTGTGTTCAGCCAATCCCATTAGTTTACGGAGGGAATCTCTCACTGATGGATTGAAGAATAGGTGAGTAAGTCAATTGGCGTCACAAACAGGATGGTCTAACCTCAGCTGAGGACAGTTGGTCAGCTTTAACTACCAGCTCCTTTGCTACTTAACTGGTTTGTAAGGTAGCAGTTACTATCTGGGATGTAAGTACCAGTTGCTGGCCAGCTTGGGCTTTAGCTCCTGTTCTGTTATTTCAAATGGATGTTGCCATCTCTTCGCACCCTAATGTCTCATGCTTGCCAACAAGGCAAAAACTATTGTTCATTGACCGTATCCCAGATTGAGGTACCATCAAGGGTGCCTTGTATGTGATACGTGGTCTCTGAGGCTCCTACCTGAGACCAGTGACAACATAATGTCCTAACTGGTGGGTGTTTGAGTTCCACTGACTGGGCATGGGCTAGCTCTTTGGTCATTGTGTCTAGCCTGATAACCATCACTGGCTGCTTGGGGCAGCCATAGAGACTCTGTTTGGGAAAGTAACCCCCACCCCCACCCCCCCGCCAACCACAGTCCTGGGGATGACCCCTTGTGTTGTTTGCAGAAAGGGAGGAGGCCATGACCCCAGGAAGATTTAAGAATGGTCCCTTGGTTGCCTCCTGAGTCATTGCTGTTCAGGCAAAAGTAGTGACCTTGTCCATCTCTCCTGTGCTGCATCTTCCCTTGGAGCAAGTTGTGTGCTCTCCTTACTCCTAACGGTTTTGAGGTGCACATCCATGGCAGCCCATGGCCCGAGAACTGATGAAAAAAACAAAAGTGGGGGGAAGGGCTTCCCTGGTGGCGCAGTGGTTGAGAGTCCGCCTGCCAATGCGGGGGGCGCGGATTCGTGCCCCGGTCCGGGAAGATCCCACATGCCGCGGAGCGGCTGGGCCCGTGAGCTATGGCTGCTGAGCCTGCGCGTCCGGAGCCTGTGCTCCGCAACAGGAGAGGCCGCGACAGTGAGAGGCCCACATATCGCAAAAAAAAAAAAAAAAGTGGGAGGAAGGGGCATGGCAGGGCCCTTCATGGTGTGCTGCGCCTCCTAATTCTCTAGATCTATAGGCATAAAAACTTCCTCCAGGACAGTCATTTCTATATCTTTGTCTTACTATACCTGATTAAATCAAATCCTGGGTACCCTTGAAATACCTGGGATCCCACTAAATTTAAATATGGTAAATATTTTGCTATTATAGATTTGGCTAATAGGTTCCATTCAATGCCTATTTCAACATTCTCTCAGCCTGTTTGCCTTCATCTCCAAAGGGGCACAGTACACTTTTACCTTGTTACCCACAGGGTAACTAAACAGCTCTGCTATCACACACTACCTTTGCAGACAAGATCTTAAATGCACCCACCTTTCTCCAGGAGTACAGGTATGACATTACCTTTGTGACATCCTCCTTTGCAGACGTTTGTTTGACACACTTGTTAAGGATACACGAGTCCACCATCTTTTAGTTCTGTCTGGGTTCTGGAGGCAACGTACTCCTGGTTTACAAATTTTACTTAAGCCCATTTATGCTGTTACTTTTAAATGAGCTCACCTTGAGTGGGGATCCCTCCAACAACAGGCTCTAGAATCTGTCTAAATTAAAATCAACAGGCACTCCCCTTAGTGCCCTCAGAGACTCCTTCAGTGAAGCGGCTTTAGCAACTTCCCCTCCTGCTTCCTGGAGTCTCTGGACTGCTCATGATGTCTGTAAGTTGTCCTTGGGCTTCTGATGCAAGAAACTGCCCTCCTTGGCCCTGCATCACATACCATCAGAGCAGGAATTTCTGGCCATGCACTGGGCTCTTCTGGAAATAGAGTCTCTCCCAAACCCCAAGCTTCCATACCCAACTGCCCATTATTCCTTGAGTCATGGAAGCAACACTCCCACAAGCTCAGTAGGGTTATCAAAGACTCCTTGCTACAGGGTGGAGCCAAACCTGAGCCCTCTAGCACATCCTACCTGTAGGTGGGTATGGCCTCCCGTCATCAGTCCATTGCCAGATACCATGGAGCTGGAAGATGTTCCCCTCCCCCAGACCCTTTGGGATCAACCAAGTGAACATCAATGAGTTCATATACTTTATGATGTTGAGGACCACGTCTCCCTCTTGGTCAAGTGCCAACTTCACTGCCTGGGGAAGGACTTCACCTACTCCTTAGAATTCTCAGTCATCACCAAGGTTTAAATTGATGTCAAGCTATCAAAGAGTCAATTGTGGTATAAAGCCGTGAAATCAAGATTCACTATTAAGCGTTGCCTTGACATCTGGCAAAATTAGAGAATAATATGCTCCGATATATATAAATCTGCATATATTTCTAAAAGGCCTGAGAGAATACAGATCACCAATGGAGTGGTTTCCCAGGCAATGAAAAGAGGAGTGGGACTTAGCCAGGAAAAGTGAATTTTAGTCTTTTTTTTTATTATTCAAACAGAAAGTCACAAAAATTATAATCATCCTCATCACGAACTTTCATTCTTAAAAATGTTATGCCTCTTGTACTTTTGGGCTGTTCACCCTTTTTCTTATATGAAGAGCATGCACTTGTGTATTCTATCATTTTGAACATTAACGCAAGTTAGTGTTTTAATTCCCCAAGATCTGCATAAGTACCTGCTCCTTGTAAAACATGAAAGCATTACAAAAACCATTTGAAGCGTCCCTTGATCAGCCTTCAACCCCACTCATGCCCTTTCTCACAAGAAGTAACCACTGTCTGAAGGTGGGTCAATATCTTTGAAGTCCTTAAAACACACTTTTTTTTAAGTATTCGTATTTTTATCAAGCAAAGTCAAAATACATGCCTTTTTCAGTGACTTGGTTTCTTAAAAGTGCCATGTTGTCTCTGGCTGAAGAATCATCTATGGCTTTGAAAGGTCTTTCCGCACAACTCCAGCCCTCTTGCCAGGTGACAGCAGCAAAGGTGTATATGTGGGCAAAACATCAGTAACAGCATTTAAAAGAAGATGCCCAGGGCTTCCCTGGTGGCGCAGTGGTTGGGAGTCCGCCTGCCGATGCAGGGGACACGGGTTCGCGCCCCAGTCCGGGAAGATCCCACATGCCGCGGAGCGGCTGGGCCCATGAGCCATGGCCGCTGAGCCTGCGCGTCCGGAGCCTGTGCTCCGCAACGGGAGAGGTCACGGCAGTGAGAGGCCCGCGTACCGCAAAAAAAAAAAAAAAAAAAAAAAAAAAAAGATCTATTTCTTCCTTTCTAATACCCAGAATGTTACCCATTATCTGTAGCACTTCATGACGTTGTTGTTTTGGTGTTTGAAAATACCCCAAGAAGAGGTTCCTCGTGAGGCTCTTGTCAACTTTTCCTTCTGTGTTACTTAGTAAGTTCATCAGTTTCTTCTGTACATCATCCAGCACTTCCTGTTGGACCTCATTTTGTTTTTTCAGATCTTTAATTTGTTCTTCCTTCAGAGTCAAGGCAGCATTCACTTTCTCCTGATGTCCTTGTGCCGATATTAGTTTTCCTTCTAGATTATCTGCAACTATTTCCATCCATTCTGCGACTACCATCTTCATGTTAGCTTAGCGCTTGTGCATACTACTTTTCTTGTTCTTGGGAAACAGAAAGCTGTAGCCAAATGTCATCTCTCTGCTTTGTGACAACATTCAGTTGTTCCTTCAACGACTCTATCTGCAAACTGGCTTGCTGATTTGCACTTTCCCTCGCATTGGAAGATAGAAGGAGCTTTTCCTCCAATGCGGTGACTTTCATTCTTAGTTTAGCTGCTCTGTCTTCTGCAGCCAAAGCTTCGTGGTTATGAGACACTTCTGATTCTACTGCGTGCTTATGCGATCTCTCTGGCTCCTGCTTTAAGTGTAGTTCTTTGTCGTGTAAATGTTGAACCTCACTCTGGAGGGCACAGTTTTCTATTTGTTTCTGTTTCAATGCCAACATGGTCTCATTTCTGGCCTGTTGAAACATAACAGTCTTTTCTTGCATTGATGTAACTGGATTTAAAAACTGACTTAATTCCCCTGTCTTGCCGAGTTCTGTTTCTTTCAAAAGATGCTCAAAAGCAAGCACCTTCTCCTTCATTGCAACGTATTCCAATTCTTTCTCTCTCCACATCATAGAAAACCACATCTTTGTCTCTTGATTTTGTTTCCTCTTCCCTAGATGTTTCTACTAATTTTTCATTTTCCTCTTTTAGTTTACACATATCCAGTTCAAAGTTGACGACTCTCTCCTTCAGGTTGATTACTCCCTGCCTCAAAAGTTCATTTTCACTCACTACATTAGTGAAATTTTCACTTAAAGAAAGTAATTCATCACTTTTTGCTTTGATTAAAAGCTATTTTTCCTTAACTAAGTTTTGCAAGTCATCTTGTTTCTCCCGTAGCTGCTTCATTTCTGAATCCATTTGTTCACATCGTTTTCTTTCTAGTTCTGAACTGTCTGCAATGGAATCAGACAATCTATGATTACCTTCCTGGAGTGCTCTGATGGTTGCATCTTTTTCCTCCGTTAATTTTCTTAACTCTTCTGTCTCTTCTTTGAGCAATCTAGAAGATTCACTCAATACATCAGGTTTCATTGCCTTCAGAGAGGCTGCTGACTCGGATGTAAGTGATTCATTGGACTGTAGTAAAATAAGGTCAAACATCCCTAACAGAATATCTTTGTATTGCAAAGCTGCTCTAGGCTAAACTGAATTTGCACTACTTGCTTCTCCAAGTTTTTGAGTTTGATTTCATTCCCATCGTAAGTTTGATCAGGTCAGTATAGTTCATCTGTAGTTTAGAATTATTATCATTGTCAACTAAAACCCGTGCCTGAAGTTGTTGAAGCTCTGTCTGAAGATGGGGTGACCCACGCTGCATATTTTGTACAGTGGCCATCACGTGCTCTTTCTACTCTTCCATTATCTTAACTTGCTGTTTTAATTTATCACGTTCCTGTAGAAGCTCCTCAGACTGATCCATATTAACACCTCTCACTTCATCACCATTGCTGGACGTTTGCAGTATTGCCAGTAAAGTCTGACACTTCTGAGTTAAAGCATCAGTTTCCATATCTTTTTCTCGAATGATGTGGGACAAATTTGCATCGTTTCTCTAAACATATCCTGACCACTGCTTTCAAATCTGGTGGAGAGTGTTGTATTTGCATCTTTGAGTTTCATGAGGTCTGCTTCTTTGGCAACAATTATATCCACATCATTCTAAAGTTTTCTCTTTTAAGATTGCTGTTTTCCCTAGTCTTCTCATCTAAAACAGCTAATATTTGTTCTCTTTCCAAAGCAGAGGCTCACAATCGCTGTTGACTCTGTCCATTATCTTGGTCACTGGAGGAAGCTGAAGATACTTTCATGTGAAGACACAAATCTTTTTGCTGGATAAACTGCGTTAGTTTACCAATCTCACCTTTGGACAGCTGATCAATCTGTTCAGTTAAAAGGGTATTCTTTTCAATTAGAAGTTTAATCTCCAATTTTTGTTCTTTTATTCCTTGTACTGATCTTTCAGTTTCGGCTTTAGATAAGTCATGCTTTTCATGTCCATTTTCTATATTAAGACTCTGAGCTTCTGTTACTTGAAAAGTATCAGAATGTTCTGTTGGCGTGTGCTGGAATTTTTCCAGTGGCTGGGTTTTGATTTGTTCTATTGCATTTTGCAAATTCTCCTTTTCCTCCCCTTTGGCCAAAAAGAGCTGATTGTGTTTAATATTCATTTGCTCATGTTGGTATTTGGGATTTTTCTGTTTCTGCTCTTGTAAAGATTGAAGTAGTTGCATTTTACTCTGGTTTTGATCTTCAATTATCTTTTGATGAGGTTTAACCTCAAGATTATCTTCAACTGTTCTCTCTTGAGATACCTCAGATTCTAGTTCTGTAACAGTGTCTAGAGTTTTAGGGTCAACCATAGGTGCGGTTTGACTGTGTTCTTCCCTCAGTCATTCCAATTCTTCTTTCAGGTGACTATTTTCTTCTTTCATGGATGCAAGCCTTGTATCTTTTTCCTCTATGGTTTGCTGTAAAATTTCCATTTTTCTTAAGGCTTGAGTATATTGATCTAACTCCTCCCAAAGCTGTGAACTTCCTTGAAGTTTTTCAATAAATTTTTTTTCTCTCTTATGAGTTGTTTCAATTGCTTCTGCTCTTCTAAACTAGATGACAAAATTTCCTTAGTTTCTTTGTGCTCAGCAATCATCTGCTCAATATTCTTTTTGAGTTTTGATATTTCACAGTCTTTCTCTTGACTGAGTTTAATTAAACACTCATGCTCCAGCTGTAAGGCACAGCTGTCTGGGTTATCTGTATTTGACAGTTCTTTAATAGTTTGCTCATACTTCCTTTCTTCCAACAGTCTCTGTTCATCCTTCTAACTGTCCTTTTTCCATTTTTAAATGAATTAACTTTTCTTTTTGCCCATCTAACTCTTTAGTAATGTTCACTTTATCATCTTCAAGTTAACGAACTCTCTTTTTCTCATATTCTAGATCTTGTTTTACTTTACCGATGATGCTGTCTCCTTCATCTTGTTGTTCTGTTTGCTGATCTTTCATCAAAACCACGTGCATTGTAGTTTTTGGTTTTTGCCTGTGCAACTCTCCTAACTCAGAAATCAGTAATTTCTTTTAAGTAGTACTCTCATTGACTTCTCCTTCTTTGCTTTCCCAGTCACACCTTAAATGATGTACTTCTGAATCCGAATCCATGTCTCCTGTATCTGTTCTTTTAATGAGTTCATATTCATTGCTCAATTTGACAAGTGATCTTTGAAGTTCTTCCTTTTCTTTATTTAATAATGAATTTTCTTTTTCTAAAACTTGGACTCATTTTTGAAGTTTCAGGTTCTCTTCCATGAGATCTTTATCCTGCTTTAAGCTACTCAATCGCATTATTTCATTTTCAGCAACAGACAGTGGCTGTTGCTATCCGGACACTTCTTCCAGTGATGTACTCTGTGGAAGAACTTTTTCTTTTTCTGTCACAGCATCACTCCACTTCCTAAGAGAAGGTTGCAACTCACCTTCTTCAGTTCTTTCGTTCATTTCATTTATCTGATCTTGTTCTCTAATGAAAGCATCCCTTTCCTTTTCTACAGAAGATAATTTTTTTTAAAGATATTTTACTCTAATCTCAAGTCCTTTGATTTTTTTTTGGTGGACTCTAGTTTTTCAGCTGCTAGGACTTCAATAGCTTTTTGCGTATCATGAATCATTCCCTCATAGTCCTTTAATTGTTTCTTTTTTTTTTTTTGCAGTACATGGGCCTCTCACTGTTGTGGCCTCTCCCGTTGCAGAGCACAGGCTCCGGACGCGCAGGCTCAGTGGCCATGGCTCACGGGCCCAGCCGCTCCGTGGCATGTGGGATCTTCCCAGACCGGGGCACAAACCCGCGTCCCCTGCATCGGCAGGCGGACTCTGAACCACTGCGCCACCAGGGAAGCCCCTTTAATTGTTTTTGATGCCTGCGACTTATTTCTGCCAGTTTCTGTTGATGAACTTCCTGCAACACTGCTATTTCAAGTTGATGGTCATCAATTTCCTTATTTAGATTCTGTTCAAATTCCTTGATGGTATTTTGCAGTTTGTAGATTTCATTTACATCAAAGCTATAGATCTAAATGAAATGCTGTAGAAGTTTGAGCAAAATGTCTCCAATGGCTGACATCAGCCTCAAGTCTTAAAACTTCTTTTGACAATCTATTTATTTCTTGTTGTGACCAAATTAGGTCAGCAAAGTCCATATCATCATTCTGGAAACCTAAAGCATGCTGATAGATATCATAACCCACTGAAGAGGGTACACGAGTTGAGGGCACAAGGCCATCCTCAAGATTAACTATCTGGGTGACTGACTGCACCTTTAGCAACTGATCCTTTAGCGCTATCTGCCTTGCTTTAAGAAGTTTAATTTCTACGTCTTTCTGGTGTAATTGATGTCTGTAACTTGCAGTTTGCTGCTTTCGTTGAAGCTCTGAGGCTTCATACTTCTTGTCTACATCACTACAAAGATTCTAAGTCTCTCAGCCTCTGATTTTAAGACTGACTGAGAGTCTTCAACCTCCTCTGTTGTAGAGTCAGGTACTTCTACATTTTCAGCTCCCTTCCTCAGCACATCTTTTGTGAAACTAGAAATGTGGCCTGTGAAAGATGCCACAGTACCACCCACTTGCCCCAGGGAACGGCCTAAGCAGGAGCCAAGGCCACCAAACTAGGAGGACAACAAAGCAGGTCATAGAACTGACCTGGTCCTCTCCGAAAAAAGTGTCCAGCACAGTCGGACAATCCCGCCAAGTGTCACTGCACTGCTGCCAGCGCGAGGTTAAGAATCAAAGCACAGTGAGGGGTTTCTAGGCAATGTGGGCTGCGAGGGCCCCTCAATGGCCACACCTGCCTGGCAACGCCCAGGCCTGGCCTGGGACATAACAAAGGGCCTGTCTCCAGTGACCTGTCGCCTCTCGGGCCTCTGTTCATCCATGACTTCCCAGCGCTGAAGTTGGGCTCTTCTCCTCTCCTTCCGTGATTTTCCCAGTGCCCTGCACCACCTCGGCCCCCTGGACGTGGCCACCATCACAGCCGCACTGAAGGTGCCATCTCTGAGCTCCTGTTCGTAGAAAACACACCTTGCCTCTGATTTTTTTTTTATACGGAATGATATGCAAGGTAGATTTTAATCAATAAAAGAAAAGCAGTACTATAATACTTTTTGAATAGGAGTAAAATATATTTAATTGCCTTTGACTTTTTTACTAAGTGGCATCACACTGTCCTGCAGCTTGTGAGTTTCACGCAACCATTTTTTTTTCTTAAAAAAATAGAGGTAAAATGTACATAGTGACACGCATCCCTCTTAAGAGTACAGATAGGTGCATTTTGACAAATGTCTACACCTGTGCATAAGTACGGCTCTGCTAAAGACTTTGAACATTTCTGTCGTCCCAAAGCTCCTTTTCGGGTCCACCTCGGCCCTCCTCCCTCAGTTAGCCCTGCCCGGGTGTCTAGTCCTGAAGATGAGTTTTGGCGGTTCTTGGACGGAGTCGCACCGTCTACACTCTTTGTGTCTGCTTTGTCCACCGTGTGTTTGAGATCTAGTCTGGGAAGTGAGTTAAGTATCACTCGGGCGGGCGATCTTTGAGCGAAAGCACGCCGAGGTCCGAGTGGACCGCAGGGCCCTGGGCGGCCGCGCGTCGCGAGGCCCGGGGACCGCCTGCGGGCTGGGAGTCGGGCGGCCCCCGGGCCGGGGGCGGAGGCCTGGCTGCGCGCCGCACTGGGCCTGGCGCTCCTCGCCGGACCAGACCCCGCGGGCCCGGCGGGCGGCGCCGCTGGAAGTGACGCGACGAGGGCGGGGCCGCGGGCCTGGGGAGCCGCCGCTGCCGCCGCCGCCTCCGCCTCGGCCGCGAAGCGATGTAGGAGCCGCCAGGCCGTACCCCGTCCCGCCCGGCCTGAGCCCCGCGGGCCGCCGCCGCCGTCGCCATGAAGAAGCAGTTCAACCGCATGAAGCAGCTGGCCAACCAGACCGTGGGCAGGCGAGTGCGCCGCGCCGGGCCGCCCGGGGGTTGCGCGGGCCGGGGGCCGGGGGTCACGGACGGGGGCCGGCCGGCTTCTCCGCGGGCCCGGCCGCTCCGGGCCCGGCCGCCGCCCCGTCCGAGGCCGGCGGGGCTCGGGGCCGGGGGCGGCGCCATGCCGCGGCCTGGCGCCCGGCTCTGGGCCGCCGCCTGGCCCCCGGAGACCGGCGGGGCGGGCCGCGCCTCCCTGCTCCCACCCCTCAGGGTCCCCACTGGCCCGCGAAGCATCGCCCTCCGGGGACTGGACCTGTCCCCTGTCTTTCCCACCAGGAGATCGAGCCGGCCCGGGCCGCCGCCTGCGGCTGAAACTCCGATCAGTGGTGTGTCCGAGGCTGCGGGGCTTGGGGCGGCATTCTCAGCCTTTCCGGGTCGCCCCGCTGCCGCAAAGCCTAGCTTACAAGTGTATGGTGGCAGTAAAGAAGTAAAGGGTCATTAAAGCCCAGCGGATCTGCCTAGTGAGTTTCAGAACACTCTTTGAGGGAATTTAGAGGTGGTGCCGTCTCCAGACCAGGGGCGAATATGAACGGGATGGCTTGACATTTAAAAAGTCGGAATTGGGAGAAAAGGATTCTGGAAACGCCTAGTGCCAATTTAAAAGGAAATTACTTTTTTTTTTTTTAAGTCTTTCTCACTTTGGATTTGGAAGCAGATCCTGCACGATATTTCTTTGGGATTCCTCGACTGCTTGACAAGCATTGATTCTGTAATGACAGAATAGACCAGAGTTTGTAGATGACCGGGCTGTTGGAACAGGACTGGTTTGTGGTTTTGAGAGCTTCTGGAGGTGATTGTCATGTGCTGTTTTATCTGGGGCGAATATTTCAAGGTCTTCCAGGGCAAGTTAGCTGTATGGTACGGATTTTGCTGTTTATTCTGGGAAGAGATATGAAAGTGGGAATTTTTCACAGCTTTTGCTTCTTCTTTCGGCAGTTGAGTCAAAGGGGGAGTTTGGTTTGGCCGGAGCACGTGGGACACTTCTTTTTTTGTGTGTGTATGAAAATACTTTTACTTCCTCTTGCGTTTTCTAAATTTGCTCTTTACTGTTTCGTTTCCCTCAACTTTCTGCTTAGTTTTGTTGTTTAATTTTTTTTGGTACCCCACCCTGTTAGCTTGGTGTGCATTTATTCTATTTCCAGAGTTAATTCCTGTCTAGGCTAAAGCCTAGGTGTGCCTGCTTTTCTGTTATTTGTGGGAGAATGATAGAAATAATGCTGAGAGAGAGGAAGGTAGACAGAGTATTAGTGACGGCTAATGTTTCAACCAAGAATCTGTAAATGAATTACAAGATAATTTCTGTGAATTTTCTGCCCCTCCTAGCGTTCTCAGTAACGTGAATTGTGGAATCAGTACTTAGTGAGTGTCAAAATGTATTTGTCAGATAGTCATTTTGGCCTGTTTGTACATTGTATCAGGCAAGTGATTTTTTTTTTTTTTTAAACAAATTTCTGAGGCTTTAAAAGCTACAGAGCCGTTCAGGGAAGCTGTTCAGGGTGTCTCTGGCCCCTGCTTCCTCTGTAGCAGCTACTCTCTTTACACTTTTAAATTCCAGCCATACTTGCCTACTTTCAGTTTCCAGAGGAGGCTGTGCTTTCTTATGTTTTAGCCTCTACCTGGAACTCTGGGAAGCCTCTTTCATCACACCTGCCCTAGGCCACCTCCTGCTCAACCTTCAGGTCTCCTCATAAAGATCTCTGCCTCTAAAAGGCCTTCCCTGATGCTCCAGCATAAATTGGATGTCCCTCCTTGGTGCTTTCATAATTCCACGTAGCACCTGTTTTTGCATAATGTAATTGCCTCTTTACTTGCCAGCGTTCTCCATTAGACTAAACACTTTAAGAGTTTTTGCCCATTCTTCTTTGATTCCCAGGGACTGCTGTGGTTCCTATAACATGGTACATGCTCAGTAAATATTGTTAAACGAATGTAAATCCAGTTCTCACTAGATTGCCCTGGTGGTGTGGGCCCAAGTATGGGAAAATGAGAATTGGATGGAGTAAGTGGTGTGACTCATCCTAGGACTATAATTCTGGCCCTGACCTTTGACTCTGTTTGAAAATCTTTATTGCTTGATGCAGTGGAAGCTGCAGCTATTACAGAGCTATTAAGGGTATGACAATTATGCACCGAAAGTCAAACTGTTTTTACTGGGGAACCTGTTGCTTTACTGCTATTGATTTCCTAGATATATCTGTATTTTTTTTTCCACTTAAGTAATTGTAAAGGACTAGGGAGAGAAAATGGAGGTAGGAGAGAGCCTAGAATTGTTATTGGGCAGAAGCAGAGGGTTGGTGGGCACCAGAATCAGGCTTCTGGTCATATTTGGGTCAAAACAAAGGCTAGAAAGCACACACGCACTAATGAATGAAGTTATCTGTGTGAATGGCTTGCCCATAGTGTGTACTATCAGTTTGTAGAGTTCTAGGTGGTGTCTTGTGATGAAGTATTCTCTTCGCAAAATGAGGAACTTGTGAGTAACCCCACAGTGAGGTTCCATGGGATGGACATGTGGGAGAATTAGTAATGGCTGGAAGGAGTGAGTTCTCATGATGCAATTTGCTTACAAGGGGTAGATGAGTCTGTTTCAGAAGATGGTTTGTGTCCCATAGGGTCAAGGCTTAAGAGGTGTTCTCCTGATATGGGTGTCCCAAATGAGAGAATGAGGATGGTTCCTTTCGTCCCCCTGACTTTTGTTGATTCATCCATTCAACAGACACTTGTTGGCCCGAACTGTGTGCCAGTGTGTGAGGTATTAAAGAGTCAAAAGTGAATACGACACAGTTTCTGCCCTGAAGGAGCTCAGTAGATTTGTGGAAGAGATAGGCAAGCAAAGAAATAATTATCTACGCTGAGCTCAGTGCTTATAGAAGGATGGCTAGTGCCAGTTCTTATTGGATGGAGAGAGGTAACCAAAAAACAGGAGAAAGTTTGAGCGAAGCCTTTGTTTCCATCTTCGAGCACTTCTTTCAAATTTCTCTCATATTGATGAGGTCTCTTTTGATTGTAAGAAAACCCAAATCAAACTGCTGTAAGCGAACATGGGAATTTCTAGGCTTACATGTGCCCAAAGGATCCAAAAGGAGTATGGCTGCAGGTTGGTCTGGATCCAGGGCTTCCACTCTTTAGACAAGCTGTGTCCACAAGGAGAACCCCCAGCCCCACCCCCTTCTTCCAGTCTCGTCCCAGAGGGACAGAATATTTTTCTTCCAGTCACTGTTGCCAAAGACCCAAGATGGACTCTGAGTGCTTCTGACTGGGTCCCATGCTTTTCCCTGGAAATGGGTATGGAGTAAACCCTGTCTGAACAACAGGGACTGAGAGTTGGGGAAACCGGGGCGCTGGTCAGGAAACAAGAAACATCATGTCGTGTCTTTTGTAGTCCTGCTAAGAAAGATATTTTGTTGTTTGGAAATCCTTGATGCAGATAATGCAGTGGATGCAGGTGGTGATTTTGGGGAGGTGATGCCCTGCATGGAGGAAGCTGTACACAGGATGAGGAACTTGAGGACAGTTTAGTTATGAGGTCGAAGTGTCCAGGAGAAAAGGAAGCTGAAGGACTAACCAGGAGAGTTATTACCTAGGTGAGGCTCTGGGAGGGAGTGTCTCATTGGGTGTGGGTTTCTGCCTTGATTGAAGTGCTCCCTGGAGGTTCAAATGCTTTCCCAGATAGTTGGCTTTAGATAAGCCAAGTTTACAGACTCAAATGCCTAGAGGGGCCAGACTAGTAAAATAAATGAGTGACTGAGGCCAGGTAAGGGTTGGGGGCGTGCCCCCCCCCCATGATCTCACCAAAGGGGCATGTGGGAATATGGCCCCAGAGTGACTCAATCTTTGTAGCTTTCCAGAAAAGCCTGAAATCTGGATTTTAATGAAGGTTAGATGGCATTTAGCGCAAAGGAGACAATCACCGTGATACTGTGCGGGGCTAAACAAAATATATCGGTGACCAGATTTGGTGTGTGGGCCACCAGGTGGCAGTTGCTTGTCTAGAAGGACCTGGAGGTTCAGAATCCCTATGATTATTTTTCTTTTTTTCCCTGTACCTTACCCTGATATTACTGCATTCTCAGTTCTTTGGATTTGTTGAAGAGCTCATTCTTTCCTTTACCTTTAAAAGATTTGATAGTACTAATCATCAACTTTTCTCTAGTTGGTTTAGTTTGCCAAATGCTGTACCAGACCACCTGGCTTGGTTCTCACCTACTGCCAATGATCATTTCTATTCTAGAAAGGGGGAAAATGACTTGCCATGATCGCACAGCTACTAAGTGGCCGAGGCACAACTTGGGTCCCGGGCTTCTGACTCTGGATCCCATGTGCTTCCGACTACAGAATTTGGGCTGCCTTTTCACCAGGGAAGGATTAATGTTTATTAAAAGCTTTTGGTGCTTGTTAAGCCGCTGGGCTCAGTACTTTGCATAAATTATCTCACCGCATTCTTGCAGCAGCTCTAAGAGGCAATGTTATTTGTTCCTGATTTAATGATGAGGCAGCCAGAACTCGGAGAGGTCATCAGGCTAGTAAATGACAGAGCTGTGCATTCAAACCCAGGTTTCTGATTCCAAAGCAGCTATAAATCTCCACGTGGGCAACTCTTATGTGAAAAACCTGTTGTTTGAGTCGTGAGTGATGCCTTCATAAAATCCTGAAGGCTGAGAGTTGGATGTTGCTCTAGTCCAGTGGCTCTTACCAAGGTATGGTTTTGCCCCCCCAGGGGACATTTGGCAATGTCCAGAGACATTTTTTGATTGTTGTGACTTGACTGGGGGAGGGGTAGATAGAGGCCAGGGAGGCTTCTGAATATGCTGCAATGCACCTGACAGCCTCACAGTCCAGGCTTATCTGGTCCCAAATGCCAAGGCTGCTGAGGTTGAGAAACCCTGTTCTAGTCCTTCCAGGGTCTGGACGTCTGAATTATCAAAACCAAAGCTCCACACTGCTTGCTTGCAGGCCAGAGATGTGTTCTCTTTGGCCTATTCAGTATTTATTTATTTTTTTACAATCATTGGCTCATATTTAAAAATGAGAAGTTTTCACATGAAAACCTGGATTTCCAGCTGCTTCTAAAATCTCGGAAGACCTGGCAGTGCCTAGCATCCCTCCCGAGCACTGGCATCAGGAGCTCAGCAGCAGCTGTCCCATCTGGGTGGGGCATGAGCCGTCCAGTCCCTACCTGGCTTGTTTTATTCTGTTACGTTCTTTGCCGACCCTCCCTGAAGGGCACAGGTATCTAATGACCTTCTACTCCAGGCAGGCAGCACTAATTCTCAAGGTGAGTCAAATACCCCTTACCCCCGCACACCCCAGAGCAGTCCTCTGGTGCCACATTGAATCCATCTTGTCTCTCTTCCATGAGACAGCCCTTCCTATGTTTGACAGTACAGACCATACCCTTACTATTGCCAGCATCACATTCTACATCCCTTGCCTACTCTGCTGCCTCATTTTACTCACACTGATTTCCTCTGAACAGTAATTCTGAGAAAGGGGAGGTAGCTGTGCTCTGCTTCAGTCTGAGTGGATTCCATCCAGTCTCTGCATAGAGTGGGGGTGGAAAGGAGTCCGGTGTCTTTGCAGCTTCTTCTGAATCTGATCTTCTGTGGCCTTGTTATGTACTTTACATATTGTGAAATCCTAGAATAGCAAACAGGTTATTTATAGGTGAGTGAAAACCCATTGTTCACTGAAAAAAAAAAACAACCCTAAAAGGATGTGGCCATAAGCATCATTTTCACATATCATATGGAGTATGTGAACGCAGCATGTTACTCTAATATGGAATTACCTTGGTGCCAGTGATTGCCAGTGTGTGCATGGCAGGACCCCCTCCCCCACCCCGGGAATCAGCACTGGGGTATAGGGTCCTAGAGTCAGCATGTGCTCTACGCGTTCTTATCAGACTGGGATGGTTTTGCTTATATCATTCTATTTCTGTTTCTCAAATGTAGGTAGATGCCATTATAATTAATCCAGTATAAATCCATTTAAAAATATTATTACACTTCTATCTGCTTTGTGTATTGTTTTCTTAAACGCAGATAGTAAAAGTATAACAGGCCCATGGTCCTTTATCTATAACCCCTGGGATCAGATGAGTTTCAGAACTCAGAATTTTTCAGATTTTAAAGAAAAGTAGGTACTTCCCTGGTGGCACAGTGGTTAAGAATCCACCTGCCAATGCAGGGGACACGGGTTTGAGCCCTGGTCTGGGAAGCTCCCACATGCCACAGAGCAACTAAGCCCGTGCGCCACGACTACTAAGCCTGCGCTCTAGAGCCCACGAGCCACAACTGCTGAAGCCCGCGAGCCACAACTACTGAAGCCCATGAGCCACAACTACTGAAGCCCACGAGCCACAACTACTGAAGCCCGTGCACCTAGAGCCCGTGCTCCACAGCAAGAGAAGCCACCACAATGAGAAGCCCATGCACCGCAACGAAGAGTAGCCCCTGCTCACCGCAACTAGAGAAAGCCCGCGCCCAGCAGTGAAGACCCAATGCAGCCATAAATAAATAAAATAAAATAAATAATTAAAAAGAAAAGAAAAGTAATAATGCACATATGCTGTTATGTAGTATCTCCAGTAGGGTCTGGGGCAGCAGCCTGTAATCATCGTACATGTTATTATTTCCATAGCAAAATATATGAATGTATTTCACACTAAATGGAATCCTTAAAGATTAAAAATAGCTTCATGTTAGCTTAGGTCAAGTTATGTTGCCAAATGAGCTACAAAAAAACTTTTTTTTTTTTTATTTCAAAGTGATAGATAAGGGATTATGGACCTGTAATGTTCCTGGTGAGAGAGTCTGAACTTTTGCTTTACATAATGTCTCCCATATTGCAAAAAGTTGGAAACCACAATCATACTTTGTAAGCAGGGGTCGCAAATTCAAGTGCCAGGGCAATTAAAAGTAATAAGTGGGCTTCCCTGGTGGCGCAGTGGTTGAGAGTCCGCCTGCCGATGCAGGGGACACAGGTTCGTGCCCCGGTCCGGGAAGATCCCACATGCCGCGGAGCGGCTGGGCCCGTGAGCCATGGCCGCTGAGCCTGCGCATCCGGAGCCTGTGCTCTGCAACAGGAGAGGCCACAACAGTGAGAGGCCCACGTACCGCAAAAAAAAAAAAGTAGTAAGTGAAGTAGGAGATAGGTTCAAGGCAATAGGGGATGATGAGGACTGCAGTGAATTAGTGAGTACATGTTCATTTAAAGGGGAAAGTTGCTCTCAGCTCCAGCCAGTTGTTGCCATGGTGAAATGTGTGTAGTATAGTCACATCTCCTTATTGCTAATGATATTCCAGAATGCTGATTTCTTGATGTTTAATGTTGGCAACTAAAAAAAAAAAAAAAAAAAAAAACTGCGTAGGCCAAAGAAAATGTATCTTCAAGCTTTATCTGGTCTTGGACTGCCTGCTTTGATATCTAGTTTAGAGACTAATTCTTATGGTATGAAAGTTGGACAGTGGTGTTTTGGTAATGAACTTCTTCACTTCTTCTTAAGTTGGAGACCAAACATTTGTTCTGTCATCATTCATCATACTTAATGCACATGTTATATATGTTTTGAGTGTAAAATTCATAATAAAAGTGAAACATTAGGAAGTTGATAGACATTTTATTTTAGAATTGCCTTACTTTCCAGCCAGTGGGAAGTTTTCTTTTTCATCTATGAATCTGAAACTTTAAAGTTATTAATCTTGGGAAAGGGGATGAAAGCCCTAAGTTAAAATAGGAGCCTCTTTTTAAGTTAAGGGAGTTAATGGAGATTAGGCCATATGCCTCTACCGTTCCAGGACTGTAGTGACCCGAAGACATTGCCCATCTGCCCTTGTATTCGGACAAGGAAGTGCCCTTCATGTCCTCTCTTCTGAGGCCATTCCGCCTGGGTGATCTCAGCCCCATAACTGCCACCACCTGGCTGATGCCTCAGTTTTATTCCTCTGGCCCTGGCATCTCTTCATCTCTAGATTGAACGTCTCCACTTAAATGTCCTGCTAACACCAAACTCATGAACTTCATCCTGAAATTGGCCTCCTTTCTCTGGATCCCCTAGTCTATGCGTTGGCAAACTTTGGCCTGCAGGCCAAATCCTGTCTACCTTCTGCTTTGTAAAAAAGGTTTATTGGAATGTAGCCATGGGCTGATGCAGCAGAGCTAAGTAGTTTTAACAGTGCCTTCTAACAAGATAGCGCTATCATTTCACTTGCACCATAGCAAGTAATGTTGCATGGCAACGCGTGTCACTGTGCGCGACATGATGAATGCCATGTCTCACCGTCACCCTAGTAGCACTAGACATTGTCTTTTTAAAATTTGCTACTTACTTTAATTTTTTCCACTAAGGTTGAAATGACCATTGTCCCTATATTCATATTTCCTTATATGTTCAAGTTTTCTGTATGTCATTTGTTTATTTAATTGCCATGGAATTAATGTTCAGTTGTCAATTTCACCATTCAGTTACCAGTTCAGCTCAACTGGTAACTATTGAGAACCTGTCTATTGAGAACCTGTCAAATTCTAGCGTCTGGGGTTAAAAACATAACTGGTTCCTAGGAACTTGAGTGGAAAGATGGACATACAAGCAGATAATTTGAATATAGCCAAATGTACCTATTCTAACATTTCAGGTGTTAATAATGAAATGCTAATGCCATATCTTGATTTATTCATATATTTTAATATAAACAAGCTGATATTCTTATTCTCAGATACATTACTTAATGAAAGCAGTTATGGAATCTTGAGAGAGCATGTCTATGACTAGGTGCAGATTTGATATAAGTTTCAGAAGATAAAGCAGATTCTGTTGAAAATCTAACCCTGTGATTTATATAAGAAACTGCTTTTGAGTAGGTAGAGCCTATTTGTAGCAAATGATGTGAAAACAATATTCAGTTCACCTCAGCCCTCCAGGTTGTAAGACTTGTTTCCTGTGTCCTAATATTTCACATTAATTACCGCTTATTGATTATTTGCATAGGCCACTTCCTTTTAATTAGTCCTAAGATGTTTCTCTTCCTCTCCTTTCCCTCGGTTCTTTTTTAGGTGTCTTATCAGAGATACCTTTTGATCTAGCAGTCAATTTGATCTCCCCTTTAATGTTTCATTAGCATTTCTTCTATGGTTTCTCGGTGTTCTTCCACATGGGTTAGCCAAGTTTATGTTTCCTAAAGAGTTTAAATGATAAATTGTAGACTGAGTAAACAGGTGCTCAAATGAATACAAATATTTAAATATATAAATGTTCAGAACTGACAGAAATTCTTGTATGCAACTACCAGCTACCTGTCACCTATCAGCGTGAACATTTACACATCTACCAGCTTGGATTTCATGTGGTCATTGGATACTTTCAGATGCATGGGCTGGAGTGGCCACTTAAACCCATGCCCAGCTGTACCTTGGGGAGATACACCAGAGTATTTCTACTTCACTAGCTACAGTGAGTGCTAGGATAGATGGAGCATGGACTCAGGCATGGGGGCTCTGAGATATGCTTTCGGCTCAGTGAAGGCACCTCTGACATGTGACACTTTAGCAATCTCGATAACAGGCAGGCAGGAATGACAGGTGATTAAGAATTCCAAGAGGGAAGAAAAATTCTTAGGGGAAACCTAAAACCCTGAAAATGTATCCTTTAACTTAATATTTTTTTGTCTATAAATTGGAAAAAGACAACTATATCTGACTCTTAACAGTGGAAAAACTCTATCCAGCTCTTATTTTCGAATTAGATATTGAAAGGTTATTAGGTAGTGAAAAGTTGTGTGTGGATCCACATGTTCTCAAGTCCGGAATGACTGTGGTATTTAAATTCACAAACCCCTGGATGCATTTCCATCCAGTTGGAGGAGCAAGTTGATTCCTCAAAGCTTTAAGAAGTCTTAAAACCAGTATATTCAATTTTCTTTGCCTCATGTAGCAAAGATGGCCATCTTCCCCCTAATAGACAATTTTGCTGTACATTGAAAGTCTATTGAGTCATCATATTTAACAGTGTAACTTTTAGTTTCTTTAATTTTCATTATACTTGTTCATCCCCTCTTATAACCTTTTCAATAATCTCACTGCTTTTGCGTTTTTGGACATGCTAGGATTAATAATAATCCCCAAACAATCCCAAGGTGGCAGGACTAAAATACATGATCACCCATGACCATGAACACCAACTTTTTGGAGTCGGGCAGTATTGATTGGCTTTTGTTCTCCTCTGTGGAAGACCAACATTAGAAAGGCTTCTGTTCCAGTTTTGGGGGGATCATGGTTTGAGGACTACTGCAGTGGAACTGGGGAGCCCTTACATGCAGAATGTTGAAAAAATTAAGTGGGTGCTTTAGGAAGACAAGTCTGGCAGCAGGTGGAGTTAGGATTGCAGAAGAAGAAAAAGAGGAGAAGGTGAAAGGAGACTAGCTAGGAAACTATGGCCACAGGCTGAGAGAGGTGATGGCAGCCAGAACTAAGACAAGGGCATTGGAGGTTGACTTGAAAACATACTTAACACCATGATGTTTGTGGTGAAGAGAAAAGGTGTATGATTCGGTGTTATTTACAGAAATAGGTAACACCATGATTCTTCACTTTTCCATTGTTTTATAATGCTTCTCTTTTTTTAAGCATATAATTCATATATCTACTTTTTTAGCTGGCCTTTCTATTCCATTGATTTATGGCTTTAGTGTGTGTGTATGTATGTGCACACCAGTACCACACTGTTTTACTAACTGTTGATCTGTAATGTGTTTTAAATCTGGTAGAGCTGGTTCCCTTCAGCTCTTCTTTTTCAGTTATTCTTTCCTGTTTCTGTCAAAAAATGAATTTTGGTGTCACTTATTTTCTAGTTCCTAGAAAAATTCATTTAGGATTTCGATTAATTTGGAGCTTACTTATCCAGGTAATATTTTTTGGGTGCCTGCTATGGGCTAGGTCCTGAGGATACAGAAATAACTAAAACCAAGGAACTATGGTCTAGTAACCCTGTGAACTAGACCCTGGGGAGAATTGGTATCTTTACAGTATAAGTGTGGCACATCTCTTGATAGACACAAAGCTTTTATGTGTTTCCTAAATATTTTGCGGCTGTTGTTGAGAATAGTACCTAATTAGTGTAATTGGTAAACATGGGTGATATTGATGTTTGTATATACTTGTTTACTTTACAACTTCTTTAGCTACAATTGATAATTTTGTTACTTCTTTGACTTTTCTGTGTATACAATATTATCTGTGTTATGTTTCTATTCTTTTGCTATTATTCAATGATTTCTTTTTCTTCCCTGATTTAATTGGTTAGACTCTCCAAAATAATGTTTAGCCTTATAATTGTTTATAGCAATATTGTATAAAGGGCATGTGATTGCACCCCTATTGGGCATTCCAGAAACATGATAAGGAATGCTTAAATCCTGCTAAAATGCAAATGTCTTCATCTGAATGGTACCCAGTGGAAACCAGCCAGCATTTGCCCTCTCTTTTTTGAGCCGCATACCTTTTAGTATGTCTGATGAGCCTTTATTCTGTCTTAGTCATAAGATTGGCAGGTGACCTTAAGGGCAGAATGCTGACTTGTAGTGGACCAACTGTATGGAGGAAACAATTGCCATACACTTGGGCTGAGGAAGGACTTGGAAGAAAAAGTTGAGAAATGGTGAGAGGAGTTTCAGTGGAGCATATGTGACTTGTCAAGTGGCCAGCAGGTCACAGGGCGATGGACTTAATTGTAGTCTCTGAATATTAGAGCAGTCTTTAGGAATAGAAACCTTGCTACCCGTAGATTTTGATGGAGCTTCTAACAGTCCTCTCCCCAGAAAAAAATCTCCGCAAACACGTACTTGCATATAACTTCATGGACTTCACAGACATCCTCAAGCCCATGGATTAAAGAAAACCTATCTATATGGTCTGCGGCTCAAGAAGCCTACTGGTTATTGGAGAGATGCTGGGCTGCAGTTCCTGGGCTGTGAACTGGTCTTAATGTACAGATGGGTCCCTCACGTGTCTGTCTGTGTGTGTTGTTCTGCTAGTCTCCAAAATATACACTCAAGGTCTCTCTGAGAGCCTTCCCCACAAAAAAACAGAAATCTGGTTCTCTTAATGATGAGATGTGGTGAGCACATCAAATTACTTTCCCTTAGTATAAATCAGCTTGTTGGGCAGTTTGTTAATTCAGTTATGTTTTCAAAACTTTTAGATGAGGGCTTAAGGAAACTAACATTGCTTTAGGGCAGTTGGGGTATAGTAAGAGGTATGCTGGACTCCAGTCTGAGGGAGATCCTGTCTATGCTGTTCACTAGCTCTCTTTCTCTGACCTTTGCCGAATCAGCTTCCCTGCTGTGTTGTCCGCCCAAGAGCAAGCCCTGGTATGTTTAGGAAGTTGGCAGGTGATAAGGACAGTAAGGAAACAGTATGAGACAATAGGTTAGTATTAGGAAAAATAGTCAGGTGAGATTTCACCTCACCACTATATGCCAAGATAAATTACAAACAGGTTAAGAGTTTCATGTAAAAAAGCCATAAAATAAATACAAGGAAATATGGAAATTACTTCATGCTCTGGCTTACAAATGCAGAGAATGAACAATAAAAGATAACCTATAGATTTAACCACATAATAACTAAAATTCTGTCTGTCATAGATCGTCATTAAAATTATGACAAATGATTAACTGGAAAAAATTGAGAGCAGCCACAACAGAGGGTTAATATCCTTAATGTATAAAGCTTTCTTATCGATCACTTTAAAGAACTCTTCTGTCATAAGCAAATCCCATGAACAGAAAGTCACAGGTGAAATACAGATGAACAGTAAATATGTGACTCTTTTTAAAATTACAAGGAATCAAAGAAGCACAAAGCTTCGAGACTTCATTTTTTATTTACCAAATTGGCAAAGTTGAAACTAATGCTGTGTTCCTGCCTTGGTAGAGGTGAGGAAACCTGTGTCATGCATTGCTGGTGGAAATGCAAAGTGGCTTTCTTTTCCAGAAAGAAATTTGCCGTTGTGTTTTAAGACCAACTTCAGTGTCGGGGAGGAGGGATAAACTGGGAGTCAGGGATTGACGTATACACAGTACTATATTTAAGATAGATAAGCAACAAGGACCTACTGTATAGCACAGGGAACTCTGCTCAATATTCTGTAATAACCAAATGGGGAAAGAATTTGAAAAAGAATAGATGTACATATATGTATAACTGAATCACTGCTGTACACCTGAAACTGACACAACATTGTAAGTCAGCTGTAGTCCAATATAAAATAAAGATTAAAAAAAAAAAAGGAACCACTTCAAAAGTCTTAGCCCTAATTCTCTGTCCGCCACCTGACTGCAGTCTCTTGCTCTCAGATTTCTCTCCCATCCAGTTCCTCCTGCCCTGGATGAAGTCCCCTTCGTCCTCCGACCTAAGTCCATAAAGCCTCTCTCTATGACATCGCTTTCGGAACTCTGTCCAGCTGGCCTTTTCTTTTCACCTATTCTGCAGAATATGAGCCTGACTCCTTTATCTTCTTGGCATCTTCACTCTGATACCTGGGATGCAGGGTGTGACCTAGAAAGATCATCCAATTATGCAAGTTAGGGCTGCCAAAAGTTTATGGCCTCCAAGCTCAGCTGGGCTTTTAATACTGCATTCCAGTCCTTGGCTGAGTTTCCCATCCCATTTTCCAAAGTGCCTTCGCCAGACTTTTACTTTTCTCAAACCCACTCCACCCTGCTCCAGACACACCCACTCTCCTCAGATGACATGCCTCCTAATTTCCAGAGAAAACTGGATGCTGCCCCCAGTTCTCGGTCCCTGACGCTCAAGCACATCATCTTCGTGCTCATCCTTGCTGCCCCTCTGTCTCCTTCAAGGGGGCTTTTCCTCACACTGGTCTTCCTCTGTCTGCTCTGCATTTTCAGCCTCACTCTCTCCACTGGCTCTTTCTTCTCAGCTGCTAACTGTGCTCAGGTTTTTCTGAGAAAGCTTTGCCTCTGCCTCTCCCACCTCCGCCCTGCATCTTGGCTTCCAGTAACCGTTCTCCTCATACTTTCCTGTCCTCTCTGCCACTGTTTGCATTTTTAACCAGTCACTCTACCTTGCTTCACTGCCAGCTTCTTCTCTGCCCTCCCAGGGGACTCCTCTTCTGTTCCCTGCTTTGGCTCCTCTTCCATTGTGTGCACAAGTCTTCTGTCCTCGGCCTCCATCTTCCCTGCAGGATCTGCATTCCAAGTGAACTCCCCCAAATCCATGTTTGCTGCTCCTCTTTACAGGATGCTCTGAATTTCCCATCCAGACGCCTCTTCTGTGCTTCAGAACCGTACATCAAAAGACACAAAGGACGGTTCCACCTGAGCATTCAACAGACCCATTAAACTCAGCATTTCTGGAGCTCCCCGCCTTGACCTGACCTTCGGATCCTCCCAAATCTCTTTTCTAGGTGAAGAGCTTTATTATCCAGCGAGTCACTCAAGATAGAAACCTGGCGATCATTCCTTCTCGCTTCCTCCCCACACCATGTCACCAAGTCCTGGTCACTGTACCTCTGCAAAAGCTCCCCGTCCCCTCCTCTGCTTGCCCACTGCTTTCTCACTTGGTGGCCAGACCCCCATCTTTCCTCACTTGGATCTCATATATTTGGGTCTCTTAGTGTTCTCCTCACCCTCCAGTATGTCTTCTCCCTCAGGCGTGTTCCACGTGGTTGCCAGAAAGATCCTTCCAAAGAAAACTCATTGTGATGATGACAGCTTACATGTATCTGAATGCTTACCGTATGCCGGGCACTGTTTCAAGTGCTAGTCATATACCGGCTCATTGAATACCCAGCACAATTAGTACCGTATTATTCCCTTTAACAGGTGCGAAAACAGAGGCACAGAGAGATTCAATAACTTGTCTGAGGTCACAGAGCTAGTAAGTCTGTCTCCAGAGTCTATACTCTTAACTACCTATGACAAAACAACAACAGAAACCATTTGGGGGGCTTTCTAGGAATGAGCACCTTGCATATATTATCTCTTTCAATCCTTTCAAGTCTCCAAGTTAGAAACTCAGTATCTCCATTTTTACAGGTGAGGAAATAGAGGCCCAGAGATGTGAAGTAACCTCAGAGTTACACAACTTTTAGATGATGGAGAGGGCTTCTTTTTTTTTTAATAAATTTTATTATTTATTTATTTATTTTATTTTTAAATTTAGTTTTATTTTTGGCTGCGTTGGGTCTTTGTTGCTATGCACGGGCTTTCTCCGGTTGCGGCGAGTGGGGGCTACTCTTCGCTGCGGTGCGCGGGCTTCTCATTGCGGTGGCTTCTCTTACTGTGGAGCACGGGCTCTAGGTGCACGGGCTTCAGTAGTTGTGGCACGTGGGCTTCAGTGGTTGTGGCACGTGGGCTTAGTAGTTGTGGGTCACGGGCTCTAGAGCGCAGGCTCAGTAGTTGTGGCGCATGGGCTTAGTTGCTCCACGGCACGTGGGATCCTCCTGGACCAGGGCTGGAATCCGTGTCCCCTGCATTGGCAGGCGGATTCCCAACCACTGTGCCACCAGGGAAGCCCAGGGTGGAGAGGGCTTTGAGCCCCAGCAAACTTGGTCCAGGCTGTCACCCTAAACCACCTCATCCACACACAAGGGCCGGGCGGGGGGTACCTTCTGGACTCACAATTTGATGTGCATTTTTCTGTTCTACTTTCAGAATTGTAGGTGGCAGATGAGATATGCATGTATCAGGTGGTCTCACTAATAAGAGCATTTGTGGTGATAAGAAAAGACCAGTTTCCTGTTTGAATGATATCCAGATATGAAATGTCACACTTGCCCAGTAATGCCGTAGAAATTCCTATGCTCGTTTAAAATTCTCCATTCCGACTGCTCCCTCTCTGCCTTTTTATCCACTGATTTTGTAATTGGGAATTTTTATAAACTCTTAGGGACACAACTGTCATAATAACATGTGACAGCACAATGGATTGAACGATCGTCTCCACTAGTAGGTTCCTTAAATTATCCATGGGAGGGAAATTCTCTGCTGAGGAGAGGAACTTAAGACATTACGGGAGACAGTTTAGTTTAAGACGATTGGCTGAACACGTTATTTATTTCTTCTCTCCCATTAAAATCCACTGAAATGTTAGAAGAGATTTTTTTTTTAATTTTTTGGAAATTAAAAAAGAAGCCACTGAAAGCCATTCCGAAAAAGTCCCAGGTGACTTATTGAGTAGTAAGTAGCTCCACAGATGACTGAAGCAAGTGCAGTTTTATTTGTTCATTTGTTGTCCAAGGCAGGACAATAGTGTGTAAAAAAAAACCCTCAGAAAAGATATTTTATCCACTAAAAAAAAAAAAAAAAAAGACTACTAACAGAAAGATACAGGGTTCTTGGAAGTTAAAAAATATACTACTCTCACCAATTCATAAAAAGCCTCAAGGGACTAAAGAAATAGTCTTTAGAAAAGAAGTAAGAGCAAGTTTCTATGTTCTTTCATTTTCCAGGACACAGGACTCCCCCAAATTTACATCAACAGGAAGAGCAATAATGAAACAAAAAAGAGTTATTTACTAGGTCATTACAGAATTGGACGAGCATCCTTCCTCTTCCTTCAAACTTCCATCCCATTAATATGAATAAATTATATTGATCTTCACCCAGAAAGACTGCCACCTTTTTGCCTTTCTGACAACCATGAAGATTCTTTCCGTTACCCAAATGGTTCTTAACTGGGGGCAGTTTTGCCCCCCGCCACCCCGACATATGGCAGTATACCAAATGGTTACTTGGTTGTCACCACTGGGATAAGGGGGATGCAATGCCGCTGGCTTCTAAGCTGTAGGAGCCAGGGCCACTGTTAACTTTCCACAATGCCCAGGACAGCACCCCCAGCAAGAAGGAGTTATCCAGACCAAAATGTCAGTGGTGCCAAGGTTGAGAAATCATTAACTCTAAATTGCCTAGCACACTTGTAGCCAAAACTTTTACTTTATCTCCCAAGACCTCAGAGACATAAGAAGTTAAAATCTGGGGCTTCCCTGGTGGTGCAGTGGTTGGGAGTCTGCCTGCCAATGCAGGGGACACGGGTTCGAGCCCTGGTCTGGGAAGATCCCACATGCCGCGGTGCGTCTAGGCCCGTGAGCCACAACTACTGAGCCTGTGCGTCTGGAGCCTGTGCTCTGCAACAAGAGAGGCCGCGACAGTGAGAGTCCCGTGCACCGCGATGAAGAGTGGCCCCCGCTTGCCGCAACTGGAGAAAGCCCTCGCACAGAAACGAAGACCCAACACAGCCATAAATAAATAAATTAATTAATTAAAAAAAAAAAAAAGAAGTTAAAATCTGAAAGCTGAAAACTGGCAGTCTTCTTTATGTTAAACTATCCTAATACTTTACTAGAAAGTAGATGAAATCTGTAACATTTCCCTGTGCCTAATCTGCCTGCACGGTGAAACTAGGGTGTGACATTAAGTTTGACATTTAGCCTGGGGCAAAAATCTCCATAGTTAGAGTCTCTCTGCCACTCTGTCATTATCAGTCTGTCTGGTTCTCTTTCCCAGGGAGTTTGGGTGCAGCCTCACAGTGCCTCTCTGACTGCGGCTGCAGAGAGCCATGACTAATCGGAGTTGGCATGGGAAGGAAGAGCTCAGAGCTTTCCCCACCCCAAACTGGATCAGCAGAGATGTCTTGTGCCTAAGTTCTCTCCATCTCCCCTTGTCCTCCCCACTGCAATACTGTAGTGAGGTCTTCAGAAGATGAAATCTTTTTAACCTTTGTATCTCTAAAAATGTCTATTTGCCTTCATCTTTAAGGAATATTTTCATTTGATGTAAAATCGTTGGTTAACGGTTTTTTCTCTTACCACTTTAAAGATGTTATTCCATTGTCATCTGGTTCTAGTGGTTCCTATTACAAGTCAGCCATCATTCTTACTGTTGCTTTCCTGTATGTGAAGTGCTGTGCTTTTGTTTTTTAGATTTGAAAGCCTCTCACTCTTGTCCCTTCTCTCTCTCTCTCTTTTTCTTTTAACTTTTTATTGGGATATAGTTGTTTTACAATGTTGCATTAGTTCCTACTGTACAGCAAGCGAAGTGGAGTTCCCTGTGCTATACAGCAGGTTTTCATTAGTTATTTGTTTTATACATATTATTTTATATATGTCAATCCCAATCTCCCAATTCATCCCACCACCACCCTTCCCCCTTGGTGTCCATACGTTTGTTCTCTACATCTCTGTCTCTATTTCTGCCTTGCAAACTGGTTCATCTGTACCATTTTCTAGATTCCACATATATGCGTTAATATACGATATTTGTTTTTCTCTTTCTGACTTCACTCTGTATGACAGTCTCTAGGTCCATCTACTTCTCTACAAATGACCCAATTTCATTCCTTTTTATGGCTGAGTAATATTCCATTGTATGTATGTACCATATCTTCTTTATCCATTTGTCTGTCGATGGGCATTTAGGTTGCTTCCATGACCTGGCTATTGTAAATAGTGCTGCAATGAACATTGGCGACCTTGATCTTTTTAGGTGTGTTTTTCTTTGTGTTTATCCTGCTTAGAGCTCTCTGAGCTTGGATCAGTGGTTTGATATCGTTCAGTAAATTCGGAAACTTCTCAGCCATTGTTTGTTCAGTATTTCTTCTGTCCTATGTTCTTTCTTTTTTCCCTCAAGCACTCTAATTACATATGTGAAACACTGATATTGTCCCATAGATCTCAGATACTTTGTATCTTAGCTTGGGTAATTTGTTTCAATTTCCAGATCTCTGCTGAAATCCCTCATCTACTCATGCATTCTGTCCATCTCTTCCACTAGCTCCTTTAATGTATTTATCATAGTTGTTCTAAAGTCCCCGCAAGATAACTCCAGCATCTTGGCTGTCTTTGGATCTGGTTCTGTTGACTGTATTCCATCTTGATAATGCATACTTTGTTTCTTTCCTGTGGTAAGTTTTGATGTGTGGAAACTGAGAGTGTGTGCCTCTTCCGTCAGGCCATTCGTATGAGGACTCAAGTCAGTCTAGTCTGTTGCTGTGTGACTCCAGGCTTTGTTGTTGCTTTTGATACACTCAGCTCACCACTGACTTCAACTTATTTGAAGGTGGGATGAAAATTTTCCCTCTGGCAGAGCTTGTCTAGCTCAATTTTCTTGCTTATCCCCAAGTTTAGTAGGACTTGTGTGCCTACATCAAGAGAGCTTTTCTCAGCTCTCCTGCCCCTCCCTGTGGTTGAGGACCACTGCCTGATACTCATGTTATGGCCCAAAGTCCTGCAGGTTTCTCTGCTTTCCCCTGCCCTTGAGCAGGCTCTGCATACCTGTGCCTTGGGTGGCTTCAGGGGGGATGTGCCCGCTCTCCCGCTGCCTCCCTCAGAGG
Organism: Orcinus orca; assembly: GCF_937001465.1. Taxonomy (NCBI): domain Eukaryota; kingdom Metazoa; phylum Chordata; class Mammalia; order Artiodactyla; family Delphinidae; genus Orcinus; species Orcinus orca. The sequence goes on along the minus strand of NC_064574.1, from coordinate 68,740,250 downwards.
TGGACTGCCACCACCTCCCACTCTGTGTGAGGCCCAGAGTACCGGAAGGTTTCTCTGGTTCTCCTGCTTTGCCCTCGGACTTCAGCAGGCCCCTGCACCTGAGCTAAGGTGGGCTCTCCCCCAGCTCTATCACCTTGTGTCCATTCCTCTCATCCCCTCTCTCTTAACCTCACTGCCTTAATGTCCTCTTCTCTATCTAACACCTGTGCTTCGAACTCCAATTCATCTATTAGGCCTCAAAAGCCATTGCTAGTTTCAGAAAACTTTTCTGGTATCTTCAGTCTGCATTAGATGCCCTCCCCTTGCTCTGTAACCATTGGTAACTTAATTAACTTCTCTGTTCCTAGGTTTCTCATCTGTAAGATGTATATAATCATAGTATTGATCTCATCATTATCTTGAGGATTAAATGAGTTAATACTTTTAAAGCACCTGGAAACAAGATGTTAAGAACAGGATCTCTGGAATGAAATTGCCCAGATTCAGAACCTAGCTATGAAACCTTGGGCAAATCACTTCTCTGTTCATCAGTTTCCTCATCTGTAACATGGAGATGATACTCCTTACCCCACAGAGTTATTGTTGTACTTTTAAGGAATTAATTCATTCTTTTTTTTTTTTTTTTTTTGCTGTGCTGTGCGGCATGAGGCATCTTAGTTCCCTGACCAGGGGTTGAACCCGTGCCGCCTGCAGTGGAAGCTCAAAGTCCTAACCATTGGACCACCAGGGAAGTCCCTTTAAGGAATTAATTCTTTTTTTTTTTTTTTTTTTTTTTGTGGTATGTGGGTCTCTCACTGTTGTGGTCTCTCCCATCGCGGAGCACAGGCTCCGGATGCGCAGGCTCAGCGGCCATGGCTCACGGGCCCAGCCGCTCCGCGGCATGTGGGATCTTCCCGGACCGGGGCACGAACCTGTGTCCCCCGCATCGGCAGGCAGACTCTCAAGCACTGCGCCACCAGGGAAGCCCAGGAATTAATTCTCAAAAGCACCTAGAACAGTGCTAAAGCACATGGTACAAGCTCAATAAATGTTAACTGTGGTGACGATGACAGACGGCCACCCCTCCCAGAGTGCCCTGTGTTCCCCCGTCAGAGCATTCACTGCACTGGAGGTAATCGTTTATTTTCCTCGATAGTCCTCGAGCTTGTCAGGGCAGGGGCCGTATCTCTTACTCATAATGGCTCATGGAAGGGAACCCAACAAATATTTGTTCAATGACTAACCACATGGAAAGGTTAGTGGCAAAGTATGCATGACGGCAATCTGCAGTTGGACTCAGTGATGGGCCGCAAGCTCCACTCAATTAACATTTCATTTCAGTACAAGCCTTCTGAGTAAAAGCCTCATTTGAAAAAATCCATTGTTTATTTCGAGTCATCCACAGCATCCTTTCACCCATCAAGCTGTAGTGTTGGAACACTCTTGCCTTTGACCTTCAGAAAAGGGCAAGTGAAGATCGATGGTGTTCTCCACCCAGAATCTATCTGTCATCCCTCAAAAGCAGCTTCACCCCAATTTTCCAGGTGAATGATTTTTCCCTTCATTTTGTGCACCACGCTAATCATGGAACTTTCTGGGCTACATCTGTGATGCGTATTCCTTGTAGAAACCTAAAGGGTCCACACTTATCCAAATTCTCAGTATTATATGCTTTTAAAAAAAATTGATTGTTGTTTATAGAGATGCAGTCCTCTATTTGCAAAGCACAGTTTTGAAGGTTTCAAAATATTCTCTCATTTGCTGTTTTATTGTGGTCTTTTAAAAATTGTGGGAGATTGTTCATTCAAATATAAATAAAGTGAGATACAGGAAGGTCAGGAGTGTGTTTTTAGATCATTTGGTTAGTTTGTGGTGCAGCTAGGACCAGCATCTAGCATGAAAATTCAGAGAGACTCAACTTTGGTTAATGATCTTGAAACTGCTCTCTTCTGAGGGTCCAAAGACTTTTGTTTCATTATGTAATTTATTTAATGGGTGTTTGCCTCAGTTTCCACATCCATGAAATAGGGATAATAAAAATTGCCCCATAAGGTACATGTAATATAAGCAAATGAAATAATATATGTGAAAGTGCTTTCATTTTTTTTAAAAAAGAAGAAATAAATGCAAAGTCTTACTTAAGTTTTAATTTAATTTAGTTTTGGAAATCTGGAGATTTAAGTTGGTTATGATCCATGAATTTTAGTTTCTGTGTTTGATTTATTTCTTGACCAGAGAGAGCTCCATATTTTATAAATTTTTCTTGAACTTTAAAAAGTGTTTTTCATGTCGTTAGTTGATAGTCAGTGATTCTGCCCTACTATTTCTGTTAAAAGAGCAGCATGTCTTTGGCCAGGATAGGACGGTGAGGGCTGGGAATCTGTGTTCTTGTCCGTCTCCCGAATAACTGCAGAGGCACTCCAGGTGTTCTCCTACCTCCATTCTGCACCCTGCTGTCAGAGTTGTCGTTCTAAAATTCAAATCTGGGTTTCGCCTTGCCACTCCATTGCTGAGAAACCATCAGTGGCTCCCCATTGCCCCCTACTTCCTTAGCAGGCAAAGCCTTTGTTTCAGCCAGGTCCCCTCACCCCGTGCTTTGTGCCCTAGTGCAGGACCGTCTCCAGACCGCTTTCCTCCACGCTCACTGGATGGGTCTGTCTTATCTGAGATCTGCTTGGACGGCTTCCCCGTGAAGCCTCTCCCTGCCACGCAATCCATTACTCTTCTCTCTGTGCTCCCACAAGTCTGAACAAACGTGTTTACGTTTCTGTCTTTCCCATCAGCTCTCCAAGGGTGAAGACTGTGGTTCATTTCTCTCCTTTTTTTTCCTCCCCAGTCCTTGACGTTTAGAGAGTGCTCCATGAACATGGGCTGAATGAATGAAGACCTAAAGTATCTTGCAGCAAGTCCGTTCTCAGGTGGTTTCTCCCTGGAGAGTTCTTTGGCCCCTCTGTGAACATGCACCTGAGAGCCACCAGTGCTGGCATTTTTACAGCCTCATTACCGTCCGTTGTGAGGCTCAGCAGCTTAAGACGTTGATCCTTTGGTGAAGGATTTTGCTAACTCACCACATATTTGGTCTCTAAGTTTCTGTGTACTGTGTGCCTGTGCTTCTCTTTGGTGGCTTCCAGCCCACACAGCATTATCACAACCAACCCTTTGTTTTAATTGACAAGCCTGCCCTGCTCCTGCTGTATAAGTGTGACATAGCTTTTTGTCTTTGTGTGGTCTGGGCTCAGCCGTGACTTCTTCCAGGAGAAGCTACAATAGCTTGATGACTGCAGAAGGGTTTTTCTTAGATAAGACTTACTGCTCTGGATTTATCTGCAGGTGGTTGTTATTTGCTGTAATTCTCAGAAGGGCTAACACTCCATGAACCCTCGCTAGGCGCTGGGGAGCAGGTTTATGAGAGAGATAAGTGAAATGGGATAAATGACGTTACTGTATAACCAGTGAAGTGGTGGTATTATTGTTATTATTATTATTCCCGTTTTACAGTGGAGGGAGTGGAGCCTCCCGTTTGCAGCTTGCCAGGCGACGGTGCTGGGATTCAAAGTCAGGTCTGTCTGAGTCCAGAGCCCTGACTCTTAGCTCCTACCATGCATGTTCCGTCTCCTTATCCTTTGCCTAAAACGAAACTTAGAATCTGCTATCCATCAGTTTCTTATCCCTCAGCTTACTCTGCCCGAGGAGGCAAGAGAGTAAAGTCACTTGTGAGTCATGCCTATCAGGCCACATCCTGGGCGGTCTTGACCTAGACGGAGGGCCTCTCTGGCCTGTTATCCAGTGACACTGCAAGCTCTCTCTACAGCCTACCATTTACTGCTGGACCCTCTCTCTACCGTGTCCTGGTACTTACCCTGCCACCTACAGCTACTGGTACTCTGACCCTCTAATGCAGGGGTTCTCAGCCCTGGCTGCACTTTGGAGTGGCCTGGGGAGCTTTAAAAAAAAAAAAAAAAAGCCAGGTCCCACCCCCAAAAGTTCTGATTCAGCCGTTCTCGGTTGGGGTCCAGCCGTTATTCTTTTTTTTTAACAACTTCACTGAGTTGTTAACAACTTTATATATCATAAAATTCACCCATTTTAAGTATACAGTTTAATGATTTTTTTAGCCAATTTACAGAGTCGGGTAACCATCACCACCATCTGATTTTAGAACAGTGGCATCACCCCATGAGATCCCTCTCGTACCCCTTTATGGCTAATTCCTGTTCCCACCCTTACTCTTGGCTGACTACTAGTCTTCTTTCTGCCTCCACAGATGTGCTTTTTCTGGTCATTTCGTATAGACGGAATCACCTGCATTATTTTGAAAGCCCCCAGGATTGTAATGTGTAGCCATGGTTGAGAACCACTGTTATCTCCTAGTTTTTTGCTACTGTTCCCTGGGTTCAGTTGACGGCTACCCACGAGGGCTGTCATTTAGTTTAGCTGTAAGTGAAGTGAGTCCCTCTAAGCGGGACTGAGAATGTAATGATCATTTATAACCTGCTTTCTATGGGAACATGCTTTTCAAAGTCCAAATGTGCTGACGTAGGAAGAAGCCTTTGGAAGGAAGCCTGCACAACCTGTCTTCAGATGTGGAGTGCCTCCCCGCCAGCAGCCCTGGCCCTGAGTCAGAGCCGAGCCCTTGACTTTGTGTGGCTTTGCCTTTGGCACTCTCAATTTAGCTTTTTTGCGTGGCTTCTCAGCTCCTGCTGGCCTTTGGCCTCGCCTGGCGGTGAACAGGACACCCCCCACCCCCTGGAGGTCTCAGCTCCACATGCACTGTCCGCATTGCAGTGCTTTGCGAATTATTTCTGACTATTTTTGCCTGTTTGAGAAAGCTTTGAGATGTCAAACTTAGCTGCCTGCAGGGGCAAGCAAGTACTGTAAATGACTTGAGCAGGCCTGGGAGGGAGGGACTGGGACGTCTGACCGCTGAGGGGAGTCGCACAATGTGCTGGTGGCCGTGAACTTTCTTTCTGACTTTGCCATAAGCAGGAGTCCTCAGTGGAGCTTTTAGACTTAGCACATGGTTACAGCAGGGATAGCAAATAGATTCCATTCCATGTGCCGGAGGGGAAGAAAGCCAACTGACCAAACAAAAAGCTGTGGGATAAGCTTATGGGTGTAGGAAAACGATAAACTCAATTCAATTTATTTTAAAATATAACAGTTCATCTTAGTCGTTGATTGGAATTCAAATAATATTACGGAGATTCAGTTAAGATTGATAGGGTTTGTTATTGTTATTTAAAGTAAAAAATAAATATTACTTAGAGCAGCTGTAAATATATGGGTAAAATTCCATCATTTGGGGAAATAAGGTATAGAACTATGAGACATATGTCGCCCATACTATTACCAAAATACTTTCTACTTGATCATTTTCCCTCTGATAAATGTCCTATTTCTTTTCAGTGTTATGTATGGAGATTTTTTTTTCCCATACTATCCCTTTAGAGTTCTGTAAATGCTCTTTTAAGGCTTTTTAAATTACTTTGTGGAATGTGTAGCAAATCGATTCATTTTATAAAGTGTCAGAGGGTCCTTTATTTTTAAAATCCAATTAAGTAGATTTGCAATTCCTTCCCAGAAACTTAAGAAGACAGCTAATCTAATGAGATAAAACAGGAAAAACTCACTCAGTAGTCCCCTGGCTCACTGTGAAATCAGATGAGTGAATCCAAACTCCCGAGCAAAGGCTTAAGGGGATTTTGTAAACACTTGTAACAGGAGATGACAGTGTTGCACAAAATCTCGTTCCCAGCGGAATGAAATAGACCACTTAGCCGTGGGTCTGGCCGCTGTAATTTCTCTGAGAATGCAAATTCCGGTGCATGCAGTGCCATGCAGTGTTGTTGCCCCATGTACGATATTGAGAATCCTCAAAAGATTAATCAGAGTTTATCTTACTCATCGAAGATGCATTTAGGTATTTGCAGATAACCAGAATTTAAAATCAGTTTATTAAAAATTCTCTCCAAGTCCCATTTCTTTTTTTTTTTCACTTTAATTGGTATATCAAAGCGAATGTATAAGTGAAAAACCAACAGAACTATGATCTCTTGTGTGAATTTGTAAATTAAAAAACAGCAGCACTGGATCTTGGAGGCATTGGAAGCCCTCGATATTGGATGATAGTACTGGCTTCTGGACCACTAATTTGCATCCCTGGGTAGAGAGTGTACTGAGGGGTAGAAAGATGAGCCCCCAGAGTGGCTGAAGGGATTGAAGAGGAATAATCTGATGGAGTCCTAAAAAGCCAGTGTCTGAAATGTATGTTGGGAAAGTGCAGAAATCCCCCTTCGAAGTCAGAAGAATTTGTAAGTGATTAAAAAGGATTGGAGTTTCATGGGAAACCGTATTTCACTTGTACATGGATCAGAGGTCAGCAAACTATAACCTGTGGACCAAATCCAGCTGCAGTAGGCTCAGAATGGTTTTTGCATTTTTAAATGGTTGAAAAGAAATCAAAAGAAGAATAATATTTCCTGACATATGAAAATCATGTGAATTCGAATTTCAGTGTCCATAAATAAAGTTTATTGGAACCCACCCAGGTTCATTCATTTTTATGTTGTCCCTGGCTGCTTTTGTGCTACATGGCACAGCTGAGTAATTGCAGCAGAGACCATATGGCCTGCAAGCCTAAAATATTTATTATTTAGTCTTTCCAGAAAAAGTGTGTGATGCCTGACACAGACAATTGTATTTATTTACATCCTGTCCTGAAATATGTTTATAAGTAGGAATCAGGAAGAAAACAATCATTATAATATGTGTTTGGAGGGGGGACGTGGGTGGGTGGAACCGGGTAGGCGGAACAGAAACATAATTTCTGACTTTCCTCTGTCACCAGCGTCACCAGCGCTGGGCTCTGCCTCCACGTTTGAACAATACTGGCCGAGCCAGCCACCCCCATTCATTTTAGCAGCTGCTTCTCAAACACGAGGCAGAGAAAATACACCTCCAGACCAGCCTCACACACCAGTTCTCAAAGTGATTCTCAAAAGCCTGCTGGCCTGGTTTGCACCACATGCTGTGAGCATCACTGCTACAGACCCCCGGGTGGTCAAACTTTTCCTGTAAACGAGCAGCTGGTATTTTGAGCTCTGCAGACCACACGGTCTCTGTTGCGACAATTCAACTTCTCTGCTGTAGTGAAAACAGCCATAGATAATACATCAGCAAATCAGCCTGGCCGGGCCCTGAGAAAACTGGACTTGTGCACACTGAAACCTGAATTTCATATAATTTTTACATGTGACAAAATATTATTTATCTATTTGGATTTCTTTCAGCCATTTAAAAATAAAACTCTCTTAGCTTGCTGGCTAAACAAAAATAGGCAGTGAACTGGATTTGACCAGCAGGCCATAGTTTACTGACCCCTGGTCATAGAGATGGTTTACTTTCTGTGTTTTTTTTCATGAAAGAAAGATGAATTTTGGAAGACAATATCACGTTTTAATTGTAGTCATCGTGGATTTTACGGTGGAAGGCAAATCTGTATTTATATTGTATGGCTGCTTTTCTGCCTTAGTGTTACTGAGTTTTTTCCTTGCTATCTCTTTTGAAATCTAGAAAATTCTTTTTCTCAAACCTTTCTCTGTCATAGTGACAGCCATTTACTTTGTCATTCGTTCATTCAGTGTATATTTACTAAGCGCCTACTGTGTGGCAGGCAGGGGCTAAGCTAGGTACTGGCGGAGGGGTGATGCTAAGATAGACCTGGTCCCTGCCCCCAGGGAGCTCTGTTGAGCAGGGATGAGGTCAGTAATACTCAGTGCTTGGAAGACCACAGAGTGCATTGAAGATGTGGACTTGAGCGTTTATTTCTGTGGCTCCCATGGTACATGGTTTAAACAGATGTCTGTGCCCTGGGAAGCAGAATGGCAGTTCACGATAGTGGCGTCTGGCATTGAGTGTCGTGATGGCAGAAACTCCTCCAGAAATCAGTCCACGTTTAGAGATGGAAATTATCAGCCCCAATTGGAAATTTTCCTTTGATCCTGTCTCCTCATTTGAGCATTTCTGGAAAAGATGAACACATCACGACCCGCACAGCACTGCTGCTTTTAGGCTTTGGGAATTAGGAGGAAAAAATCTTACGCTTTACCAGAAAGTGATAAATTAAAAATCCTGCCTGATGTAAGCCTTGCTTGAATGACTAGTGAAATTGCACAGCAACTTGCATAGGAAAAAACAACCCCCAGAGTAAAATGGCGAGTGGGAAGTGCCTTCCTGCTTTGTATTGTTTTTCCAGTTGCAGACAGGAAACATCAAGTGTGTTTTCAAGCATGGAACATTGGACACAAAGAAAGCTCTGACAAAGCAGAAAAAAAAAACATATGCAAAAAGTTTAGGTCTGTGTAGCAAAATGTTTGATTGAAAACAATCCAGTTTAGTAAGTATTGTTTTTATGATTGGATCACTTTGTCTTGATAAGTTCAATCTCAGTAAAACCAAGTTTCTTTGGCTTAGGTAAATGGCTTTTAAATGGGGACCTTGGCTGGTATCCTGAATGCTAATTGCCGAACTTTCCTTAGGTAAAAATTCCACATCTCTGGTAAAGATGAATGTTCCAAAACACTTCAGCATAGAAAGGGCTGAGCCTTGGATGAGTCACAGTGATGAGGGAAGTCAGGTCATTTGGACCGCATGTTGGGGGAGGTGGGGACATTGATGGTTCCCTAAAATTAAGATGGGGATAACACAGGCCATTGGGGGAATTTTTGTGTGAAGGAGCTACCCCAATTTGTATATTACATTCCACAATCGTGATTTGTAACTTAAAAGTAATCTTTCCTAGATATCCCATATTCATGGATTGGAAGAATTAGTATTGTTAAACTGTCCATACTACTCAATCTATAGATTCAGTATAGTCACATCAAAATTCCAATGGCATTTTTCACAGAAATAGAAAAAAGACTCCTCAAATTCATATGGGACCACAAAAGACCCCTAAATAGCTAAAGCAATACTGAGTAAGAACAAAGCTGAAGGCATCACACGTCCTGATTTCAAACTATATTATGAAGCTACAATAATCAAAGCAGTATGGCACTGGGATAAAAACAGACACATAGGCCAATGGAACAGAATAGAGAGCCCAGAAATAAACCCACACATATATGGTCAATTAATCTTTGACAAGGGCATCAGGAATACACAATAGGGAAAGGATAGTCTATTTGAAATGGTGTTGGAAAAAATCGATATACATATGCAAAAGAATGAAACTGGACTCTACCTTATACCGCTCACAAAAGTTAACTTGAAATGGATTAAAGACTTAAATATAAGACCTGAAACCATAAAGGTCCTAGAAGAAAATAGGGGAAAAACTCCTTGATATTGGTCTTGGCAATAGTTTCATATATATGACACTCAAAGCACTGACAACAAAAGCAAAATAAATAAATGGGGCTATATCAAACTAAAAAGCTTCAGCACAGCTAAGGAAACAGTCTACAAAATGAAAAGGCATCTATTGGAATGGCAGAAAACGTTTGCAAACCATATATCTAAGGGGTTAATATCCAAAATATATATATATAATTCAATAGTAAACTCATATAATGCAATAGCAAAAAAACCAAATAACCTGATTAAAAAATGGTCAAAGGACCTAAATAGACATTTATCCAGTGAAAACACTTTTCCATATGGCCAACAGGTAATTGGAACCCTTTTGCATTGTTGGTGGTGTAAATTGGTACAGCCATTAAGGAAAACAGTATGGAGGTTCCTCAAAAAATAAAAATAGAACTACCATATGATCCAGCAATCCCACTTCTGGGTATATATCCAAAGGAAGTGAAATCAGTATTTCAAAGAGATATCTGGGCTCCCATGGTCGTTGTAGCATAGTCACGGTAGCTAAGATACAGAAACAACCTAAGTGTCTGTCAATGATGGATGGATAGATAAAGAAGTTGTATACACACACACACACACACACACACACACACACACACACACAGGAACATTATTCAGCCGTGAGAAAGAAGGAAATCAGGAAATCCTGCCATTTGCAACACATGGATGACATTATGAAGGACATTATGCTAAGTGAAATAAACCAGACAGAGAAAGACAAATACTATATGATCTCACTTATGTGTGAAATCTTAAAAAAAAAAAAGTCAAACTCATGGAAACAGAGAGTAGAATGGTGGTTACCAGGGACTGGGGAATCAGGGAAATGGGGAGATGCTAGTCAAAGGGTATAAGCCTTCAGTTATAAGATGAATAAATTTTGGGGATCTAATGTACAGCATGGTGACTATAGTTAATAATACATACTTGACATCTGTTAAGAGAGTAGATCTTAAGCATTCTCACAACTATAACAAAAAAGGTAATGGACGGGGCTTCCCTGGTGGCGCAGTGGTTGAGAGTCCGCCTGCCAATGCAGGGGACACGGGTTCGTGCCCCAGTCCGAGAAGATCCCACATGCCGCGGAGCAGCTAGGCGCGTGAGCCATGGCCGCTGAGCCTGCGCGTCCAGAGCCTGTGCTCCGCAACTGGAGAGGCCACAACAGTGAGAGGTCCGCATACAGCAAAAAAAAAAAAAAAAAAAAAAGGTAATGGATGTGTTCATTAACCTGATTGTGGTAGTCATTTCACAATGTATATGTAAGTCAAATCATCACACTGTATACTTTAAATATATACAGTTTTTTTTGTTTGTTTTTTGGGTTTTTTTTTGCGGTACGCGGGCCTCTTACTGTTGTGGCCTCTCCTGTTGCGGCGCACAGGCTCCGGACGCGCAGGTTCAGCGGCCATGGCTCACGGGCCCAGCCGCTCCGCGGCATGTGGGATCTTCCCGGACCAGGGCACGAACCCATGTCCCCTGCATCGGCAGGCGGACTCTCAACCACTGTGCCACCAGGGAAGCCCAAATATATACAGTTTTATTTGTCAATTATACTTCAGTAAAGCTGGGGAGAAAATAATCTTTCTTGATATTTGTCTTTCTCTGACTTACTTCACTGAAATTATTTAAAATTGCCTATAATCAGGAAAGATTATTTTCCCCCCAGCTTTACTGATGTATAATTGACAAATAAAACTGTACCTCATTGCAGTTTTTATTTGCAGCTGAGCATAGTAGTGCCTATGGACTTTCTGATTTTTCCAAAGTTAATTCTTGCTTTCTTTTTATATTGGCTTTGTTTTCTTTGTGGCTGTCTCAGTGCTATGCTCATATAACTGACTCTCAAAAAAAAAACCCTGATTTGTATTACTTGCATTTGTTTGCATTGTATTAGATTTTTTTCATTTCATGTTACCAGTGTGAGGTCCCTGAACAAGGAGCTGGGATGAGATGCACAGAGTTGGTCCTCCTGGACCACTGAGCTGTTACTAAGTCATACCTGCTAAGCACTCTCATTGGGATTTTATTTTATCTTATTAATTAATTAATTTTTAATTGAAGTATAGTTGGTTTACAGTGTTGTGTTAATTTCTGATTTATAGCAAAGTGATTCAGTTACACATACACATATATATATCCTTTTCCATTATGGTTTATTATAAGATATTGAATATAGTTTCCTGTGCTATACAGTAGGACCTTGTTGTTTATCTATTTTATATATAGTAGTTTGTCCCTGTTAATCCCAAACTCCTACTAATTTATTCCTTCTTCCCTCTTCCCCTGTGGTAACCATAAGTTTGTTTTCTATGTCTGTGAATCTGTTTCTGTTTTGTAAGTAAGTTCATTTGAATCATATTCTAGATTCCACATATAGGTGATATCATATGATATTTGTCCTTCTCTGTCTGACTTTCTTCACTTAGTATGGTAATCTCTAGGTCCATCCAGGTTGCTGCAAGTGACATTATTGTATTCTTTTGTATGGCTGAGTAATATTCCATTGTTTATATATACCACATCTTCTTTATTCATTTGTTGATGGACACTTATGTTGCTTCCATGTCTTGCCTATTGTAAATAGTGCTGCAGTGAATATTGGGATACATATATCTTTTTGAATTATAATTTTGTCTGGAATATATGCCCAGGAGTGGGATTGCTGGATCATACGATAACTCTATTTTTAGTTTTTAAGGAACCTCCATACTGTTTTCCATAGTGGAAACTTAACATTCCCACCAACAGTGTAGGAGGGGCCCCTTTTCTCCACACCCTCTCCAGCATTTGTTATTTGTAGACTTTTTAATGATAGCCATTCTGACCAGTGTGGTGGTACCTCATTGTAGTTTTGATTTGCATTTCTCTAACAGTTAGCAACGTTGAGCATCTTTTCATGTGCCCACTGGCCATCTGTACCACCTTGGGATTTTGAAACTAAGTTTTCCTCTTCTATTTTAAAAATTTTGTTTCAAAAGAGGACGTATTTGCTCTGAATCTATTCTTTTGAACTTGTGAATATTTTAATAGGCCTTGGTACTCTTCTCTGTGTATACTTATACCTACAGAAGGAGATTTCAGAGTGCTGTCAGAGGTGCCCAGGGCCCTATCCAGACCTTTGGGTTCTGGCCAGTGAAGACAAGGTGAAAGTTACATAGTCCAGTGGTGGTACTTTGCTTGAGGAGTGGCAAGGCTGTTGATCGAGAGGGAGTAGTGGTGAAGCTATGGCGGTCTCATGCCAGCTCTGTCCCTGCTAGGCCAACTGTCAGACTTCTTTCTGAGGCTGCTTGCTTGAGCTTATAGTCAGCTGGGGCCCTGCTCCACTTCCCTAACTGGCGTGACTACCTGGGTTTGGTGCTTCAGCAGTGCCTGGCACCACGTGTGCCAAGCGAGGGCTGGGATGGCATATTGGCTTGCTGCTTGCAGAACTTGTTCATAGAGTTGAGAGTTGACCTCTTCTGGAAGCTGGGACCTCGACCTCATCTCCAGGCTGGGCTCCTCTGGACCTGGGAGGTATTTGAGTCAGGTCAGAGTTCCAGTTTCCTGCAGAAACCAATGAGTGAGCCACTCCTGTAGGCATCTCCAAGTTAACTGGGGCACTGCTGTGACGACCAGTATTGGAATTCTCTGTGCCAACGCCTGGGTTTAACTTGACGTGCCGTCACTCAAGTGTGGGCTGGGGGTGGGGGCCACCATACTTGTTGCGTCTCGTGCTGCTCTGAGCCTAGCAGTGTTTTGAGGTCATTCTAGGGGATCCCACCATTTTTGGGCCAAATGGCTTTTCCTTCTCTTGCGTTGGTTCATGGGCAAGATCATGCAGCCTTCCATGGCGCAGTGTATCTGATAAAAAGGCTTCAAATTTTCTGGTTCACTGATGCTCTTCCTTCCCCCCTCCTTCAATGATCAGAACTGAAACAGTTTTTTTCTTTCTCCTTTAAAAATTTTCTGGTTCGTTTCAATGGGAATTTGGTAGGGAATGTTAAATGACTTGGTTTAAATCACTATTTGAGCCAGAAATCCAAAATGTCACTTTGTAGTGATTCTGGGTATAACATTGTATGGCAACAATGCTGCCTTTTTGGACTGTGGAGAAAAAGTCTTTGTAAAAAATGATCGTGATCTGGCAGCTGAGGCTCCAACAGCTCAGAATGCTCTGCCAGTTGGAATGGGCATCATCAGAAAATCACACCAGTCCCTGCCCCACCTCACACCAGTTAGAATGGGCATCATCAGAAAATCTACAAACAACAAATGCTGGAGAGGGTGTGGAGAAAAGGGAACCCTCTTGCACTGTTGGTGGGAATGTAAATTGATACCGCCACTATGGAGAACAGTATGGAGGTTCCTTAAAAAACTAAAAATAGAACTAAAAACTAAAAATAGATTGTTGGCTGCCACATGGATCTTCTAGAAAGGTCCTTGAAGTCCACAGGAGTTCTGAAGCATAGATAAGGGAAAGTTGTGAAAATACTTTGGTTTTTCTTGTTTGTTTGTTTTGTTTTTTTGCGGTACGCGGGCCTCTCACTGTTGTGGCCTCTCCCGTTGCGGAGTACAGGCTCCGGACGCGCAGGCTCAGCGGCCATGGCTCACGGGCCCAGCCGCTCCACGGCATGTGGGATCTTCCCGGACCGGGGCACGAACCCGTGTCCCCTGCATCGGCAGACGGACTCGCAACCACTGCGCCACCAGGGAAGCCCCACTTTGTTTCTTTTGAAAATAAAGATGAGATAGCTGAAGGAAGACTCAATTGTTGTTACTCATTGCATAACGTTTCTGGATTTGTGACAGACTTGTTTGCTGTAAAACTCAGAAATGGTCATTTGAAGAACTGAAGTTTAATTTTCTCTAGAGCAGTCTTTTCTCAAAGTGTGGTCTACAGGCCTCCTGCCATGGAATTCTGGGCAGGGAGGGGCTTGTTAAAAATGCAGGGTCTCACACACCTATGGTCAACTAGTCTATGACAAAAGAGGCAAGGATATACAATGGGAAAAGACAGACTCTTCAATAAGTGGTGTTGGGAAAACTGGGCAGCTGCATGTAAAAGAATGAAATTAGAACACTCCCTAACACCATACACAAAAATAAACTGAAAATGGATTAGAGACCTAAATGTAAGACCGGTCGCTATAAAACTCTTAGAGGAAAACGTAGGAAGTACACTCTTTGACATTAATCAAAGCAAGATCTTTTTTGATCCACCTCCTAGAGTAATGGAAATAAAAACAAAAATAAACAAACGGGACCTAATAAAACTTAAAAGCTTTTGCACAGCAAAGGAAACCATAAACAAAATGAAAAGACAGCCCTCAGAATAGGAGAAAATATTTGCAAACGAATCAACGGACAAAGGATTGATCTCCAAAATATATAAACAGCTCATGCAGCTCAATATTAACAAAACAAACAACCCAATCCAAAAATGGGCAGAAGACCTAAACAGACATTTCTCCAAAGAAGACATACAGATGGCCAAGAAGCACATGAAAAGCTGCTCAACATCACTAATCATTAGAGAAATGCAAATCAAAACTACCATGAGGTATCACCTCACACCAGTTAGAATGGGCATCATCAGAAAATCTACAAACAACAAATGCTGGAGAGGGTGTGGAGAAAGGGGAACCCTCTTGCACTGTTGGTGGGAATGTAAATTGATACAGCCACTATGGAGAACAGTATGGAGGTTCCTTAAAAAACTAAAAATAGGGCTTCCCTGGTGGTGCAGTGGTTGAGAGTCAGCCTGCCGATGCAGGAGACATGGGTTCGTGTCCCGGTCTGGGAAGATCCCACATGCCGCGGAGCGGCTGGGCCAGTTAGCCATGGCCGCTGGGCTTGCGCTTCCGGAGCCTGTGCTCTGCAACGGGAGAGGCCACAGCAGTGAGAGGCCCGCGTACCGCAAAAAAAAAAAAAAAAAAAAGCTAAAAATAGAACTACCGTATGACCCAGCAATCCCACTACTGGGCATATACCCAGAGAAAACTATAATTCAAAAAGACACATGCACCCCAATGTTCACTGCAGCACTATTTACAATAGCCATGTCATGGAAGCAACCTAAATGCCCATCAACAGACAAATGGATAAAGAAGATGTGGCACATATATACGATGGAATATTACTCAGCCATAAAAAGGAATGAAATTGGGTCATTTGTAGAGACGTGGATGGATCTAGAGACTGTCGTACAGAATGAAGTCAGAGAAAAACAAATATCATATATTAACGCATATATATGGAACCTAGAAAAATGGTACAGATCAACTGGTTTGCAGGGCAGAAATAGAGATGCAGATGTAGAGAACAAACGTATGGACACCAAGGGGGAAAGCGGCGGGAGGTGGGGGTGGTGGTGTGATGAATTGGGAGATTGGGATTGACATGTATATGTTGATGTGTATAAAATTGATGACTAATAAGAACCTGCTGTATAAAATAATTAATAAAATTCAAAAAAAAATGCAGGGTCTCACTCCAGACCTATGGAATTAGAAACTCTTGAGGTGAGACCAGGAAAATGGCATTTTAAGACAGCACATCCTCCCCCAACTCCCTGGTGGGTCTGTGCACGCCCAAGTTTGAGAACCACTGGTCTCAATCATTTATTCTTGTTTTGGGGTGCTAGTCTCTGCAAACTTTCTTTTGTTTTTTTTTTTTAATAAATTTATGTATTTTTGGCTGCGTTGGGTCTTCGTTGCTGCACACAGCTTTCTCTAGTTGCGGCGAGCGGGGGCTGCTCTTCACTGTGGTGTGCGGGCTTCTCTTGTTGCGCAGCATGGGCTCTAGGGCACGTGGGCTTCAGTAGTTGCAGCGCACAGGCTCAGTAGTTGTGGCTTGCAGGCTGTAGAGTGCAGGCTCAGTAGTTGTGGCACACGGGCTTAGTTGCTCTGTGGCATGTGGGATCTTCCCAGACCAGGGCTCAAACCTGTGTCTCCTGCATTGGCAGGTGGATTCTTAACCACTGTGCTACCAGGGAAGCCCCTCATTTGTTTTTTTTCTTTGGTTTTTTCTTAAGTTGCCCTCTGATATAAAAATTGGTAAAATTTGTCCCCTTGTGATCATTCATTTCTGTCTGTTTTGTTTTAAACTCCAGGACAATAATTACTCGATTTCATGAGTTGCTTTTTATTTCTGAATGTCTGATTTTGAACTTTTCATTTTTCCCACAGAGCCGAGAAAACAGAAGTCCTCAGTGATGATCTGTTACAGGTAACAAAAGAAAGACTTTTAAAAATGCTCTGTTTAAACAACAACAGCAACAAAAACCCATAGGAAGAACTGAAGCTTATGGTTCTTTGCTTTTTTTGGGGTTTTGCCTGAAACAGAATTAGTGTGATTAGCATGGTTTTGAGCAGGAAAGAAAAGCAGTTGAGTTGTGCGGTGATCAAAAGGGGATCTGAAACTTGGGTGTCATGTTATGAAGTTCAGATGGAGCTAGTCCTGCGTTCAAGTGCCAGGTGTTGGGGTGAGCACAGGGGAGGAGCCTGGCTGGCCCGGCCGGTCCACTGGCACTGTGGCCTGGTCATGCGTCCTGGGCAGGCTGCTGCGCTGGCGACCTTGATGGGACAGGCTCTGCCAGCTGCGGCAGTGGCCCCACCGGTTCCAACCTAGATTTCAGGTTTTTTCTCCCTTTTATGCTTCTTCCCTAAAACTGACCTAAGTTGGGTCCTGAAGGACTCAGAGTCTCAGTGACAGTGACCAGATCTCAGAACCCCCCAGGGGCCCTAGTGTGGCCTCACACCAATGGGCCAGACTTTCCTTTCCGTAGGGAGGGGCGTTTCCTGCTGGGGACCTTAGCCAGGGCCACTCACGCCATTTCTCAACAGGTTTCCCTAACTTTGGGGCTGGGAGTTTCTCCCAGGAGGGCCTGGACCCTTTATACACATCACTTTAGCCAACCCCACTCCGTCCCCACCCACACCGAATACTTTGTGAAGGATAGGACCCCTTCTGCACCTTCTCCTTGCCTCTCATTTCCATCACCTGCCTCTGGTGCACTCCAGCGAGTCCCTGGAGACCAGAGATCTGCTCCCAGGTGGCTTTCTGTCTCTTCCCATGCAGAGAAGGAGCTGCATAATTTTAAAAAAAGCTATTTCTGCCCCACCATGCCAAAACAGCCTTCTAAATTATGGCAGTCTTTTGCAGGTAGAAGATTTTAAGAGCACTTTTTTTTTTCTACTTTTGAGGACTAGAAGTTTTTATCAAGGATGAGAAGGGTTTTTTCAAGAAAAGATTTATTAAGGAATCATAATCTTTAAAAAAAATTTTTTATTAACGCATAGTTGATATACAATATTATAGTTTAAGAATCAGATTCTTAACAGTATTTCCTCACTGGTTTTTATCAGATATTTCAAATCCATTTTCAGAATTTTGGAAATATTGTTTGGTATGGTTACACTAGGTTTTCCTGTCAGCATTCTCCCACCTACATCCCACGTCAGTAATATACGTCATTCCATTTCATCCTTTAAGCCCTGCAAGGAGGCCAGAGGCCTTGCAGGCAGGTGGAGGATGGGAGAGATTGCACGGGACTCAGACAGTGACTGTCTGTGCTTGTCCCTTTGCCCAAACGTCCGCTGGGGCCTGAGGAGTTTGCTAGTTTCTAGGAACTCCCTTTTTTTAAAAAATTTATTTTATTGAAGTATAGTTGATTTACAATGCTGTGTTAATTTCTGCTGTACAACAAAGTGATTCAGTTATACACATATGTACATTCTTTTTCATATTCTTTTCCATTATGGTTTGTCACAGGATATAGGAACTCCTTATTTTATAACACAGATACTCCACGTCTGTGGCAATTGTTTTCCTGCTCTGATTTCTGTTTGGTTTTTTTTTTAACCGTAAAGAAGGCATGTAATGGTTCAAAGTGCTGAGTGCTGGGTCTGGTGACCAGCCACCTGGATTCCCATCCCAGGTCTGCCCCTGACTAGCTCAGTGGCCTCGGGAATTCACTTAACCTCCCTCTGCCTCAGTTTCCACTTCTGTAAAAGGAGGGTAATCACTGTATCCCCGCATGGGTTTGTTAGGAGTGATTCATGGGTTAAACATGGTTAGCACTGGGAGTGGGGCCCGTCACGTAGTGAGGGCTAAATATTATATTAGTGATTTGTTGGTATGACTACCACTGTCACAAGCCACAGAGCTTTTTTTTTTTTTTTTTCGGTACGCGGACCCCTCACCGCTGTGGCCTCTCCCGCGCAGGCTCAGCGGCCGTGGCCCACGGGCCCAGCTGCTCCGTGGCATGTGGGATCCTCCCGGACCGGGGCACAAACCCGCGTCCCCTGCATCGGCAGGCGGACTCTCAACCACTGCGCCGCCAGGGAAGCCCCCACAGAGATTACTTTGTTTCTGATGTGAGACTTCCCTTAATTTGCTCTTTCTCCTGCCTCTTTTCTTAGATCTCTGGTAGAGCAGTTCAAGAGGCTGCCTTTTTATCTTGTTTGTATGGAGTTTACCCAGGAGGCTGTGAATCCCAGGAGGGTGGGAACCACAATTTACTTACTATTGTTTTTCTAATACCTTATACAGTGTATATACAATATATATACTTGTTCTTTCAACAAATATTACCTTCCATTTGGGCCAGGCAGTGATCTAGGCACTTGGGATAAATCTGTGAACAAGACAGACCAAGGCCCTATCCCTTCGGACTTTACATTCTAGTGGAAATTGGAATCAAGTGAAATGGAGTTTTGGGGGGTTTCTCCCCTCCCCCCCGCTTTTGTGGCAAATGAAGAATGTGTATTAGTTTTCCAGTGTCTTAGAATCGGGTCATTATAAGATTTGGGGCAAGTAATGTGGCATCTGGCCCTAAATAAATGTGGCTGCAGATCGGGGTCCTGGGATGGGGCCTTGGTTGGATCTGAAGAAGGGCTGCTTGAGAAAGAGGCACAAAGCCATCTCTTTGGGTAAAATGTTTTGGGGTAAAAATGTATTCTGCTTCGAACTTGTTGATTTTTCTTTAAAATAGAAAGCATCCCTAAGGGCCTGCCCTCATTCTTAATGAGTCATCAGAATACACATTTTTGGCATTCCTTCCTGTAAAAAGCAGCTCTCTTTGCCATAAACAGCCATATCCCAGCAATAATATTTTGGGAAGCTAATCGTGATGTGTGGGCCCCTAAGTCAGTGTTTCTTACTGCTGGCTGTCCATTCTGCTTTAGAGGTTTATTATTAAAAAAAAAAAAAAAAAACCACCCCAAGCCCAATAAGGAATAATGTTGAAAACATTGATCTTGAGTTTTAGTTGTGGAACATTGTTTTTGATTCTCTGTCTGTTGCACCATGTGTGGAAGGCTCCATGGCCATGTGCAGGAGAGAGCTGAATGTCCCTGTGGCTTTCCCACTTGGCCTTGGGCCTGAGGCTGGGCTTAGGCTGTTCATCTGCAGTTCTGCTGGTTGGACCTGGGACTTTGCTGGTGCTATAGTGTGTGAGTTTGTCACCACTTATCTGATAGCAAGTTCTAGTCAGGACTGTCCCCTACCCCTGGACATAAATTCAGCCTTTAAGGGATCTGAAAACTCAGTGTTTCTCAACTAGGGGTGATTTTGCCCTCTGGGGGGATATTTGACAATGTTTGGGGGCAGTCTTGGTTGTCACGAAGAGGGGAGTTGGGTGCTACTGGCATCTAGTGGGTGGAGACCAGAAATGATGGTAAACCTACTGATAATGCACGGGACAGCTGCCCACAACCCAGAATTCTCCAGCCCACTTATCCATAGTGAGAAGCCCTGGTGTAGCTGCATGGGAACCATGTCCATTTACATCCAAGTGAAAAATTCAACGGCAGGATGCTTTTTCCTGCCTACATGCAAACACCGCAGGAGGAAGAGGCTGAGTTGGTCTTGAGCCTTGCCAACGGCTCATCTGTCTTTGTGTTGTCAGATCGAGCGGCGCTTGGACACAGTGCGCTCCATGTGTCACCATTCCCACAAGCGCCTGGTGGCCTGCTTCCAGGGGCAGCACGGCACCGATGCCGAGAGGAGACACGTGAGTACTGGGTGGACTTGGAGCCGTGGTTCTCGCCTCGTCTCTGAGAGGCTCTTCTCCCTCTATCAGTCGGTTTTTCCCAAGCAGCGTCAGCAGATTTGCCTGCAGACCTGTACCTTGTATCGCCATTCACATTCACGACACCGGCCTTACCATAGCATTCTTTTGTGCTTAAGACATCCCTGAGCCGAAAGCCATATTCACACTGAATTCTCTCCAGGTGCTTTTAGAGATTTGTCATCATAAGAGAATGGACACATCAGTTAGGAATCCTCTGATGGCAGAAAGCTGCAAGCCTCTCTTAAAGTGACCGAGAAAGTAGAGTTTATTGGCTTACTAACTGAAAAGTCCAGTAGTCAGGATGGACTCCAGGTAAGGCTTGGGCTAGGCTTTCGGTGATGTAAACCAGGACCCCAGTTTCCTTCCTTCTCTCCTTCTCTCCCCTCGGCCTTCTTCAGTGTCTGGCTTATCCCTCATGGTTGCAAGCTGGCTACCAGCAGCTCCCATGGGCTACCTACTTCCTTGTGCATGTCCAGCAGGAATAGAGAGCGTCTCTTCCAGTAGTTTTTCTTAATGGAGTGAGACGACTTCTTTTTTCCATACTTTTGGCAGGTAGAAATCCCTTCCCATTGCATTGATCTGTGTTGAGTCACATTCTCCATTACTGAACAAACTCCTCCCACAACCCACAACCAGTTACTGCGGGGAGGGATGAGGTTGGGCGAGGAGACAGGACGTGCTGGTTGGCATAAGCTAATCACAGCTCACCCCAGAGCATGGGCTGTGGTCCTACCTCCAGCTCATAGGCTCTATTGAGACCAGGATAGGTCCTTAGGAGGACTCAGGAAGGATGGGCTCTAGGAAACAATCAAATGTCTACTCCAGGGTACGTTCAGAGCGTCCAGGTCCTCGTGTCCCACCAGGAGAGCACAGCAGCTTTGTTCATCAGGCAGTTCCGCCCTTAGTTTTATGAGTTCCCAGCTTACGAGCATACCCTGACCCCCATATAACATTAAGGTGGGAGTTTCCATGGCACACAGGGAAGCTATGATTTCCCATATATATTTTTTCTTAAATTTCTTTATTTTTGGCTGCGTTGGGTCTTCGTTGCTGCACGCAGGCTTTCTCTAGTTGCGGTGAGCAGGGGCTACTCTTCGTTGCGGTGCATGGGCGTCTCATTGCAGTGGCTTCAGTTGTTGTGGAGCATGGGCTCTAGGCACGTGGGCTTCAGTAGTTGTGGCACACGGGCTCAGTAGTTGTGGCTCACGGACTCTAGAACGTGGGCTCAGTAGTTGTGGCACACAGGTTTAGTTGCTCCGCGGCATGTGGGATCTTCCCGGACCAGGGCTTGAACCCATGTCCTCTGCATTGGCAGGCAGATTCTTAACCACTGCACCACCAGGGAAGCCCATCCCATATTGTTTTATTTGCCACTAGATGTCTCAAAAGGAAGAGCTGGTGTGCAGACGATCTGTGTCACCCTCCTTTTATGTTTCCTACACACATTTCTGGCCAACTTGACAACAGGGTTACTCCTCTCTTGCACAGCACATAGTTTCCGCAGTGATGTATATCAAAGGAGCAGAAGTTTGCATGCACCTCCGATTCCAGGAGTGCTTGCTGCGGTTCCCGTCCATCAGAACCAGGCCCAATCCACTGGTCCTGCCCGCTCTGCCCCTTTGCATTCTCTTGCCATGGCTTCTGCTCTGCCTGCCCTTTTAATATTGTTTCCTAAGCTTCTGCCCTTCATCTCCTTATTCTCGCCATCACATTCCTTGGGCCGCCTCCTCTCTTCTCATGGCGCCTAACTAATGTGTTTATTCAGACACTTGTAAACCATTTTCAACGAAGCAAAACACTTCCTCCCGTAGTTGTCTATTTTAGCACGCATAACCAGTTCTTCTGTGTTGACTCTTGGATTCTATCCACCCTAGTATGCAAGTTAGGTTATCTTTTTTTATGAGTGAAGGGCATGTGTTTGTTTTGTTTTTTAATATATTTATATATTTATTTATTTGGCTGCGTTGGGTCTTCGTTGCTGCACGGGGGCACTCTCTAGTTGCAGCGAGCGGGGGCAACTCTTCGTTGTGGTGCGTGGGCTTATTGTGGTGGCTTCTCTTGTTGCGGAGCATGGGCTCTAGGCGCGTGGGCTTCAGTAGTTGTGGCACGCAGGCTCAGTAGTTGTGGCTCGTGGGCTGTAGAGTGCAGGCTCAGTAGTTGTGGCTCACGGGCTTAGTTGCTCTGCACCATGTGGGATCTTCCCGGACCAGGGCTCGAACCCGTGTCCCCTGCATTGGCAGTCAGATTCTTAAGCACTGAGCCACCAGGGAAGCCCTCCCTTTTGTCTTATCCTCAACCTCCCATAGCTGCTTGATTAGCAAGTCCTATGATTCTCTTTGTGACTGTTTCTTGAATTTCTCACCTCTGCTCCATCTTTACCACCTTCACCTTAATGCAAGACCTGATTACCTCTCATTATCTGGACTGTTGCAGTCACCTCTTGAGCTACATTTCCTGCCTCTGATTTCCTTTTTTTCCAGCCTTTCTTCAACCTGATCACCAGAGATGGTTTCCTGAAATACAAATTGATCTTGTCATCCTTCTGCCTAAAAAAAAAAAATCTTAAGCTTAGCTGTTCTCAACAGGGACCAGAATTACACTCCTGGGGATATTTGGAAATGTGTGGAGACTTTTTTGGTTGCCATAAGGTCTGGGGGACACTACTGGCATTTGGAGGGGGACCAAGATGGCTGGAAGGATAGTTCCACATAAGGAAGCATCCCATAATACCACTGATGCTCTGGCAGGGACGGTGGCTAGTTCCCATTGCCTGGGTTAAAATCGAAGCTCTTTTTTTTTTTGTTTTTTTTTAATTGAAATATAGTGGACTAATGTTATATTAGTTTCAGGTGTACAACATCATGATTCAGTATTTTTATAGATTACACTCCATTTAAAGTTATTGTAAAGTATTGGCCATATTCTCTGTGCTGTACAAAACATCCTAAAGTCCAAGCGCTTTAGATGACTTCAGCCTTTCATAATCTCATCACATTTCCCTTATCAGTCTCAGTATCTCCCGCTTCCTCCCATTCATGCTGTAGGCCATTGTCATTCACACAGATTGTCTTGTTGTTCCTTTGGTCTGCTTTGAAACACAGCCCAGGTGTCACATAAATTCATTAAAAACAAACAAATTAAGTATTTATCAAACACCTACTATGTACAAGTGCTAGAGCTATAAAATGAATTAGATGTAGTGTCTCCCTTAAAAAGTGCTCATAGCCTGGTGGGGGAGGCTTCCTCCACAAATGGATAATTATAAAAACAACATACTAAACAAAATATGCACAGGGTATTATGGGAGGACCAAGAATGGGCACCAGAGGAGGAGAGGGGTAGTCAAGGGAGGCTTCCTGGTGAAGGTGGTGGCCTAGCTGTAAAGGAGGAAAATGAGTGGCAGGTGATGGGCCTATTCCAGGCAACAGGGGCAAAGGTGCCTCTCCCTCATTTCTAAAACCTAATGCCTTAGGCTTCCTTTTCCAGCCTCGAACCAAAGTGCCCAAGACAGGGCTCAGAGGTTGTCTACGCTCTGCACGTGGGACGAAGAGTCGCCATGGAATAGATGATAGGTGACCACGAGAGGTCGGCAGTCTCTCGCGCTCTAGAAAGTACAGGAGGAGCCTTGCAAAGGCCCCACCAGAAGCTCCCATGTGTGTGAAGAGGCAAGAATTGGAGGGAAGAGAGACAGGGCAGGTGGCCTTCTCAGCCCAAACTGTTGACATGGCATAGCTTATGTCGTGGTTCATATTAGACCTGGAATTGTCTCTTTTTGTGCAGCTGGCATGCCTTTTATAAATTAGGAAGCCCTCAGCCCTCTCCGTGGAGGAGTTTGATGTTGGTAGACAGCATGTTCATTAATCAGCTCAAATGTTAAATGAGCAGAATGTCCTTGTTTCTGTACATCGGGAACCAGGATTGTTGATGCTTTGGAGTCAGGGCATGGAAACCACAGGTTAGTTACAACTGGGCACTTGAATGATACTTGTCAAAGTAAACTCCTCTCTTTATGATTTTTTTTTGCCATAGAGCTCCAGAGTTGCACAAAGTATATTTCTGTTGATTACTGCTCTTATCCTACATTAAATTCCCTTAGAAAGGCAGCATAAGTGAAAGGTATGAATTATCCTCTGTTTTGATCAAAGCGCACTGCCCATTTTCTCACATCTTCCTGGTCTATTAATGTGGAAGCTGGGAACGTCTCCTTGTGGGGCAGATGAAGCCTGTTATTTATTTATTTGAACATAACCTGAGGGGGAGGAGAGATGGGTAAATATATTTGTTCATTATTTATTTTTAAGTTTCTGTGTGCCGTTTTGAATGGGCTGTCCAGCTACATGGTCAAAATCCATAATGTGCAAAAGAACGTAACATGAGGTCTCTCCCAGCCCTGTTCCCCGGGCACCCAGTTCCCCTCTCCAGGACCACCAGTAGGAGCAGTTTCTTGTACAGCCTTCCAGAGGTATTTTAGAAGTGTAACAGATGGAGCCCTTTGAAGGCAGGAAAGGCAGGTGACATGCCCGAGGTCAAGGCAGAGCAATGCCACGGCAAGGTGGACCCCAGGTCTTTGACATCAGTTCCCTTTCTACTGGGAAGGCAAAATTACATGGGGTACCGCAGCAGTGAAAGCATTTTTTGTTAGCAGATCGTGGTGTTATAACCAACCCACATGCTACTTTCCAGGCCTCTTCTGCCTATATTCTGAGATAAGCCATTAGCTAGTCACGGACAGACTCTGAACCGGGGCTTGGGCTTTTAGCACCGAGGTCTAGCTCTGCACCCTCACCGGGGCGCCTGGCCAGGCCATGTAATCCCCCTGGGCTTCACATTCCCCAGCTGCACAATTAGAACATTAATCAGATGATCCTTACGGTCATTTCCAGCTGAAAAACAAATCTCTGATAGGAAAATGAGTGACTTGGTGCCTAAAAATTTTTTTTTAATTTTTTGGATATTTAGCTAGATATTTTCAGATCTTTAACTAAATCTAAATCTTTATGATTCCAGCCAATTTAAGAGCCAGTTTAAGAATGAGTATTCTCGCAAAAGTTTTTAAAATTGAGCACTTCATTGCACTTATTTGTCATGATAATCAGAGGGCACGGTGTATGTCTTATGTCCCCAGCGCCTGGGTCATAGTATGCTCTTGATTATGGTAATTATAGTAATAGCAACGACAACAGTAATAATAGCAGCTAACATTTACTGAGTACTTATCATGTACTCAGTAAATGTTACGTAATACATTTACTTGGGGTACTTGACCTTGAATATCTCCTTTAGTCAACGGACAGCCCTAGGACCCTTGCACTGTTATCCCTAATTTCCAGGCATGAGGAAACTGACACAGAGCTTAAGTCACACAACTCATGCCTTTGAGACCAGAACCTGAACCCAGACAGGATATCTCTTACCTGTGCAGTTTACCTGGAGGAGAAACCAGTGACTGAAGATCTGAAGTAGGTAATTGAGAATGGGTGTCAATTTTAATGAAAAAAAAATGCATTGTCTTCTGCCTTCCAGAAAAAACTCCCTGTGACAGCCCTCGCTCAGAATATGCAAGAAGCATCAACTCAGCTAGAAGACTCTCTCCTGGGGTAAGAGTTGGGCTATTTCAGAAAGAGAGCCATGCACCCTGTGGGTTGGTAGAGGTGGATGGCTGGGTGGTGTACATGGCAGCCACATGTGTGACCAGAGGCTGAGGCCCCATGGGAGGCCACTGGGATGCTAGAGAATCATCCTTTTAGTAGAAGCAAGGATAGATGATACAAAGGGCCAATAACAAAAGTAATTGATAAGGTCAATTATTTAATCTGCTGAGCTTGGATATAAAGAACTCAGTCCCTTCTGTGGTCCAGGTGTTGACTCAGATTTAGAAGCCCTGACCAGTCCCATTTAGTCCTTAAAAGTCACTTCTTTTAAAGATGATCACTGTAATGTCAGTGGAGGTTGTCTCAACATAGTGCCTTTTCTGAATTATGTGGATTTTTTTTTTTTACAGTGAGCATGTATTACATAAATAAGTTTAAAATCTAATAATAAAGCTGTTTTCATTGTAAGAGGGAAGGTTGACCTTTCTTTCTACTTGCTTCTCTACAAGGCCAGTGTCCTTTGATCCTGTCTGCTCTCTCCTGCTGTAACATGGGCCCTCCTTTCCCAGCTGGATATGGCCTTTGGACTTTTCAGCCCATTTCCCAGGGTCTGCCATGCTCCACGACCTACAATGCTCTGTCGTTCTTTGAAGGACACTGCCTAGGCCGGACTTACTAGCAGACAGAAAACAGTATAGTATAATAAACGTTACATATGATTTAAAAGATTTTCAGGGTACTTTTGAGAATACTTGCTTTTCACCTGACCAGAGGACCTAATCTTTCAGTGAGTTCTCACCTCACTGTTTACGCACATCCACACGCGTACACACAAATTATACCTGAGATAGTCTTGTGCATTTTATTTTATTTTATTTTATTTTTTTTGGTACGCGGGCCTCTCACTGTTGTGGCCTCTCCAGTTGCGGAGCACAGGCTCCGGATGCGCAGGCTCAGCGGCCATGGCTCACGGGCCCAGCCGCTCCACGGCATGTGGGATCTTCCCGGACCGGGGCACGAACCCGTGTCCCCTGCATCGGCAGGCGGACTCTCAACCACTGCGCCACCAGGGAAGCCCAGTCTTGTTCATTTTAAAGCACAAGTCTGTGGACTCACGCCCTAAGTTTATAGTACTTTCAAGTCTCTATTGTATAGCGCCCTAATGCGTTCCCATCGTATGGAGAGCAGAGCTGGCTCAGTGTGGGAATCTGGTGCCAGATTTAATGGACGTATGTTTGTTGTTGGGCATCTTGTTTTTAAAGGAAGATGCTGGAGACGTGTGGAGATGCTGAGAATCAGCTGGCTCTGGAACTCTCTCAGCATGAAGTCTTTGTCGAGAAGGAGATCGTGGACCCTCTGTACGGCATAGCAGAGGTGGGTGCTTTGGTGGGGGATGGGTGGGGAATGGTTCACTTGTGTCTGAAACTTTAACAATAATCAGTGGCTTTGGTATACACTTCTTTTTGGAAATAAGGGGAGTAAGTTGAGGGTACAAAATCCTTTGCCTAAGAGAAAAAAGAAAATGGTAAATAAAGATTGCACTTTCAGAGGTTTCTGAAAGTGCAGGGTTTTCTGAAAACCCCAAAGCTCGTCCCATTTCATATGTGGTGTGTTCTTCTGTCCAGGTAGAGATTCCTAACATCCAGAAACAGAGGAAGCAGCTCGCCAGATTGGTTTTAGACTGGGACTCGGTCAGAGCCAGGTAAGATAAAGCTGTGAAAAATAACCAGTAATGCGGTTTTCTGTCACATCCCCAGCAACCATCCCCCTCCTCAACACGGATAAAGACCACCGGGTGCACAAAACAGATGTCATCACAGATTCACACACTTGACTCACAGACTGAGTCACAGCCTACTTACACCTGCTTTCAGGCCTCATTCTCCCAAGCATGGCAGCGGGATGATGTTAGAACACCCTGTTCTTAGTCAACCAACAGTGAAAGGAGACAGGGAAAAAAAAACCTAAATAAGTATATTCTGGGGAGAAGAAATGGTGGCAGACAGTTCTAAGAGCGTTGTCCTTGGAGTAGTGGAGTTTAGGAATAAATAGATCTGTGATCTCAGCAGCTGCTAAGCGTCCCACTGTGTCAAAAAACACCTGTGTGGTTAGGATCGTTTTTCACAATCAAGAAATGCTGTGCTCAACAGGGAGGAACTAAGTAAGACCTAGTAGCCATCCCAGAGGGCTGATGTCAGATGACCCGTCTGTAGTGCTCCGTGGCTGGGCTCCAGCCTCAGCTCCATCCGTGAGGGCATTTGTATCAATGACTCATATGAGAGGAGTAGGGAGGTAGCTGCCATGGGCCCCATCCTTTCTCATACCTTATACAAGGGTTGACAGACTTGTTCTGTAAAGGGCCAGGTACTAAATATTTTCAGCTTTGCAACCCAGATGCCCCCTGTTCCAACTACTCAGCTCTGCTGTTGTAGCATAAAAGTAGCCCTGGGCAATACATAAATGAATGAGCAAGTCTGTGTTCGAATAAAACTTTATTTACAAAAGCAAGTGGCTTTGCTGAGCCCTGCTTCGTTAACTCTTTTAATCCTCATTGCACTCTTGTGAAGTAGACATGATTATTTATGTTTGGCAAATAAATGGAGATACAGAGATCATTTACTAACTTTCTACGTGTCAGATGCTTTTTTTTGGCTGCGTTGGGTCTTCGTTGCTGCGCGTGGGATCTCTCTAATTGCAGTGAGCGGGGGCTACTCTTGGTTGTGGTGCTTGGGCTTCTCATTGCGGTGGCTTCTCTTGTTGCGGAGCACAGGCTCAGTAGTTGTGGCGCACGGGCTTAGTTGCTCTGTGGCATGTGGGCTCTTCCCGGACCAGGGCTTGAACCCGTGTCCCTGCATTGGCAGGCAGATTCTTAACCACTGCGCCACAAGGGAAGCCCCGTGTCAGATGCTTTTATTGCAGATTTCCTTGTTTCTAAAATGTCGCTGAGTGTCAGATGCACCAGTGATTTAATATCCGATTTTGGGGGGAAAATGAAATAGAAACACCACTTTATTAAGTGTACAAATCAATTGGTAAGACATGTCCTGACTTAAGAAAAGTTGAGATGATAAGAGGGACATCTAGGAATTAGCACATGGTGAACACGATCATTGCCACCACTTACTGGACACTTGCCACGTGCCAGATATCAGACTACGTATGTGATATGTCAGCTCTTTCGATTCTCCCAGCAATCTCTATTCATTTGTCCACTTGTGTTTTCAGCAGACATTGAGTAGGTGCTTGCTGTGGGTCAGGCTCCGTGTTGGACACTAAGTGCAGAGGCCCTTCAGTGAGAGTTGGAGGGGACAGAGGTTAGGAGGTTACGTGACACCCCCTACTTTGAGAGGAGACTTGTTGTACAGACACTGGAGGCGCCTGCACATGCCGTGTCTGTGACTTGCTTTGCGTCTTAGACATAATAAACGGCAGGGCTAGGATTCTGAACGCAGAGTCTGCCGTCTCCTTGTCACACGCACACGTGTGATTAGAGCCCTGTGGCCAGAACCAGGATCAGGGAGTGCAGGCCCCCCTGTGGTAGATTTTTGCTGAAGATAAGGAAAAATGTTCTAATAGTTAATTAAACAAGGCCGTGAGTGCGCTCTTGCTGGAGTTGGTTGAGCGATATTATAGATGCCAGGAATCTTACATCTGCAGCACATGTATCCCAGAGGAGATTTCAGCACTGATTCTTGGTCCTGCATTCATGGTCCTGTTCACTTAACGAATCAAAGTAGGTATTAGAGAAACTGAAACAGATCAATATTTCTTCTTTATTTGACTTATTCCTGTGGCTTTTCCCTGGAGGAAAATGGTGATAGCTAACATTAGTGGGAATCGATCATATTCACACGCAGGCATATATATATTGATTCTCTCTTCTGCTGCTCATGACAGTTCTGCCGGGCAGACGGTATTTGTTTCCTTAGTTTGACAGATGAGACAACCTGAGGCACAGAGAGGTGAGGCCGTTGCCAAAGGTCACACGGCTAATGAAGGTAGAACCGAGCTTCAGGCTTCAGCCTGTCAGACTCCGAAGTCCATGCTCTTTCCGTTGCCAGCTTCAGCAGATTTACTGAAGCCTTGCTGTGGAGAAGTGCATCACAACAGCAATGTGAAAGAGGGCAGGGCAGAGCATTCTGGGGGCAATGCAGTCATCTGGGAAGCTTGATAAGTTGCTAACATGGGCTTTCATGCTGCATCGATGTCATATCCATGTTTAAATTTAAAGTGCTAGAGAGTGCGTTACTTAACCTCGACTCTTAGCTTGTTGAGGACGGTAACCAGGACCCGGTATCCACTCCTGTTGCCTGTGCCTGCTGACCTGTAGCCACCATGCATAAGTGCATCTCCATCCATGTTGGCCAGGCTGGTGTCCAGATCGGCAGTGCCTGCTGGGAGCTCTACTACCTGGAACATGGCATCCAGCCCGATGGCCAGATGCCAAGTGACAAGACTACTGGGGGAGGAGATGACTCCTTCAACACTTTCTTCAGTGAGACAGGCACTGGCAAGCATGTGCCCAGGGCATTGTTTGTGGACCTGGAACCCACGGTCATTGATGAAGTTCACACTGGCACCTGTCGCCAGCTCTTCCACCCTGAGCAGCTCATCACAGGCAAGGAAGATGCTGCCAGTAACTATGCCCGAGGTCACTACACCATTGGCAAGGAGATTATTGACCCATCTTGGACCCAATTTGGAAACTAGCTGACCAGTGCACAGGTCTTCAGGGCTTCTTGGTTTTCCACAGCTTTGGTGGGGGAACTGGTTCTGGGTTCACCTCCCTGCTGGTGGAGCAACTCTCTGTCGATTATGGCAAGAAGTCCAAGCTGGAGTTCTCCATTTACCCAGCCCGCCAGGTTTCCACAGCTGTGGTTGAGCC
This sequence comes from Orcinus orca, assembly GCF_937001465.1. NCBI lineage: Eukaryota > Metazoa > Chordata > Mammalia > Artiodactyla > Delphinidae > Orcinus > Orcinus orca. The sequence goes on along the minus strand of NC_064574.1, from coordinate 68,709,370 downwards.
CTACAACTCCATCCTCACCACCCACACCACCCTGGAGCACCCTGACTGTGCCTTCATGGTAGACAATGAGGCCATCTATGACATCTGTCGTAGAAACCTCGATATTGAGCGCCCAACCTACACGAATCTTAACCGCCTTGTTAGCCAGATCGTGTCCTCCATCACTGCTTCCCTGAGATTTGATGGAGCCCTGAATGTTGATCTGACAGAATTCCAGACCAACCTGGTGCCCTATCCCCACACCCACTGCCCTCTGGCCGCATATGCCCCTGTCATCTCTGCTGAGAAAGCCTACCATGAACAGCTTTCTGTAGCAGAGATCACCAATGCTTACTTTGAGCCAGCCAACCAGATGGTGAAATGCGACCCTCACCGTGGTAAATGCATGGCTTGCTGCCTGTTGTACCATGGTGACGTGGTTCCCAAAGATGTCAATGCTACTATCGCCACCATCAAGACCAAGCACAGCATCCAGTTTGTGGACTGGTGCCCCACTGGCTTCAAAGTTGGCACTAATTACCAGCCTCCCACTGGTGGAGACCTGGCCAAAGTACAGCAAGCTGTGTGCAAGCTGAGCAACACCACAGCCATCGCTGAGGCCTGGGCTCGCCTGGACCACAAGTTTGACCTGATGTATGCCAAGCATGCCTTTGGTACGTGGGTGAGGGCATGGAGGGAGGAGAGTTTTCTGAGGCCCGTGAGGACATGGCTGCCCTTGAGAAGGATTGTGAGGAGGTTGGTGTGGATCCTGTTGAAGGAGAGGGAGAGGAAGAAGGCAAATTCCCATTGCTTTCAGCCCCGCAGCATGTCATACTCAGAACTTGAGCTTCAACGTTAGCTGACAGGAGTAAAAGCTTTCTGACTAGATTGTCTTCACTTTCAACTGTGATCATGTATTACTTTTCCATGTGTACCTGTAAGATTTTTCTGTCATGTCTGAAAGGTAAAGGCTTTAAGAAAGATAAACAAATAAATAAAGTGCTAGAACTTTCTGCCATAGCAGGCATGTCCGTATTTAAACAGAAGGTCAAAACACACTTGAAAACCAAATAGAAATTGTTTTAGATTATTATTCCCCATTCACTTCCCCCGACTATTGCTATAGTATAATTTGGGGGGAGGGGTCCTTTTGACTTATTTATGAAGGGAATATAAACATTCCACATTATGTTTCAGATTTGCTTAGATACTAGTATTTATCCTTACAAATGATTTTAATTCTTAACATTCTTTCACAGCTATCAATTACTAGCTCCATGACTGAAGTTCTGGCTTTCACTTACTGAAAGTAATCACAAGTCAGGATGGTAGTAGGCGGTGTTATAAGGGGTCCTGAAGAGCAGCAACTGACCCCCAGTGGCACAGGGAACATTCTAGATCAAAGCAAGAGAACAAGGGGGTGTTTGATGGGTAAGAGCCCAAGATTGGACAGTAGGGGAAGGGGTTCCACGGATTGATTTGCAGCAGTTGGGCTTGCATGGGACAAGGCGTGGCCAGTTCTGCTCAGAGCAGACAGCTACTCTCAGCACTACCACAGTCCCATCACAGCAGGAAGCCAGTGTCACCTTTGCCCGTTTCCATTCTTAAAGGATAAACTCCAGAGAAGCTGCCATCCTAGGTGCTGATACCTGTCCCAGGTAGAATTAGTTTTGGGGAATGAGTCTGTCTCCATTAGGTCCTTAACTCCATAAGGTTGAGTATTTACAGCTGCTTCTCAAATAATGGCTATGCCTGTGCTTTGCAGATGGAACCAGGCTCACAAATCTTCAGCAACCAACTTTCAGGGGCTTCCATCAAAAATAGATACCCTAAAGGAAGAGATGGATGAAGCTGGAAATAAAGTAGAACAGTGCAAGGTAGGAGAATTCCCTAATGAATATGTACTTAAATCAATCTTTTGGTTTTTGCAAGTGATGGATGAAAGGTCAAATATTGCAAATTATTTAATATTTTACATAATTCCTATTAGGATTCCCTGAATGATATTCAAGGTAGGTTTTATTTTCTTCTTCCTTCTTTCTTTATTTTCTAAGACTCTACATTACTTTATACTCAGAATAAAGCATTATTTAAAAATAAAATTCAGGGACTTCCCTGGTGGCGCAGTGGTTAAGAATCCATCTGCCAACATCCACCTGCCGGGCACACGGGTTCGAGCCCTGGTCTGGGAAGATTCCACATGCCACAGAGCAACTAAGCCCGTGTGCCACAACTACTGAGCCTACACTCTAGAGCCCGTGAGCCACAACTACTGAGCCCACATGCCGCAACTACTGAAGCCCACATGCCTAGAGCCTGTGTTCCACAACAAGAGAAGCCACTGCAATGAGAAACCTGCGCACCGCAACAAAGAGTAGCCCCCATTCTCCGCAACTAGAGAAAAAGCCCACGCACAGCAATGAAGACCCAATGCAGAAAAAAATAAATTAATTGAAAAAAATTCAAGTAGGCTATTTTTAAAAACTTGACAAAAACGTCTAAGCTTATTTAAAATGAAGAATGGGAGAATAAAAGGAGAAAAACTATAAAAGCATATCATAAAATTACAGCAATTAAAACAATGTGCAGTAGGCACAAAAATAGATCCATGGAATTGTATAGGTTTTCTAGAATGAATGCTGTTATATTTAAGGGTTGAATATATAGTAAAGGGGTCATCATATATCCATAGAAAAGGGAAGGATTATTTTTAAAATGTTGCTAGGACAATTGGCTTCTAATTTGGAAGAAATGAAAATTTGTATCTCATAATCTAAATTCCAGACTAGGTGGTTATTCTCTATGCATCTATCTACAAAGATAAATGTTTATTCCAAATGTTATTTGAGGTGGTAAAGAAACAGGTCTTTGGTGAATCTTAGGATCATCGCCTGAGACTTTTCCTTCTCTTATTATTCATCATTTTCCAATAATGGTCTCCACATTCTACTAGATAGCATTAAGACTGCTCTATTTTAGTTTATTCAGGTCATGCTATAATTCACTTTTCATGATGGCAAACCTTGGACAGTTAACTGCAGTAAAATGACTTGTTGAAAATAATATAGTGGGTAAGAATTAATACTGGACTCACAAAGTCATGCCATAGCCTTTACATTTAAAAAGATGATAATCACACAAATGCTTCTGACAAAAGTCTTGCACTGGCTTATTCTTGTTCAGAAGAGTTGTAGTTTTGCCAGTGTCATTTACGCAGCAGTCTTCTTCATATCTGGTCTAACCTAGATCTTGGCTAGTGGCTCCTTATTGGATATAAATTTGTCTAGTAGTTTGGGGGTTTGAACTGGTGCATTATAGGCTAAGTTAAAAGAGAGACTTCTTTTTTTTTTTTGTGGTACGCGGGGCTCTCACTGTTGTGGCCTCTCCAGTTGCGGAGCACAGGCTCCGGATGCACAGGCTCAGCGGCCATGGCTCACGGGCCTAGCCACTCCGCGGCATGTGGGATCTTCCCAGACCGGGGCACGAACCCACGTCCTCTGCATCGGCAGGTGGACTCTCAACCACTGTGCCACCAGGGAAGCCCAAAGAGAGACTTCTTTTTTTTTTTTTTTTTTGAGAGACTTCTTTTAACTTACATACCACAGCTTGTCAGAAAGTCAAATGGTAAAAACTTATGAAAATATTTTCTATTTCCTTCTCTCTTTATGTTAACTTCTGGGTAATTTCCTGAGATCTAAGTTCTGTTTCACTGATTCTCTCTTTAGCTATGTCTGATCTGCTGTTTAATTAACATTGAGTTTTGAATTTTGTTGACTATATTTTTCATTTTAAAGTTCTAATTCTTCAAGTCTGCCTTTTTTGATAGTGCATTATTCTTTTTAGTATTTATTTTTTAATGCTTTTAATCATTTATATATACTTATTTTAAGTCTTTGTTAGTTAATTCTGTTTTCTGAAGTTCTCTATGAGAGTGGTGGGAGTTTCCTTTATGGTGGGTTGTTTTGCAGTTTTGTATTGTGAGCTCATTTTAAGAGGGACTTTATCTGTGGGACTTCTGGGGATTAGGAGTGAGTCTCCCAGAGAGTATTACCAAGCCATTTTAAACTAAACTTTCTCAGTTCGAGGATTCCTGGACCACACAGAGAATCAACTCAAAGTTCAGACCCTCATGAAAGCAGGTCTATATTTATTTGTGAACTCTCAGGGAAATGTTTTACTTTCCCAGATACAGAGGCCAATCCAAAACGGAAGGTAGTACATTAAAAAATATATATATGTATATATATGAATATGTATATGAAAATTGGAAATATGGATATATCCAATTGCCCAGTCTATCAGTTTTAAGCTAATTATTTAATTCTTATGTAAGTAATTTATTTACATTAGTTCAAATATAAAAAGTATAAAACGGTATACAGTAAAGTCTTTCTTCTGCCCCTGTTCTCCTCCTCCTCCTAATTTCCACTGCTCTCAACAGGTAACCACTGTTACTAAGTTCTTGTTTTTTCCCTAGGGGTATTTTTATACAAACATGGTGATAAAAATATTTCCTCTCCCTTTTTTACCCAGATAGTAACATACCATACCAGAAGTAGTGCTCTGTGCTTTGCTTCTTAACAAGGCATATTAATAATAAACCTTGGAGATCTTTCCATGTCAGTCCATAATAAGCTTGATTATTCTTTTCGTTATCTCTGTGTATGATTGTACCAGTGAGTTGATGGACGTTTAATCTGCAGCTGTTTCATTACAGTTTGCTCTAGGAGCTCACAGATCAATTCATATTTTCTTTCACCTCATTTTTCTTCAATGACCTATCTTCTCTTCCACTTACCCAGGATCAACTTGCAGCGGATATGTACAATTTTATGGCCAAAGAAGGGGAGTATGGCAAATTTTTTGTTACGGTAAGCACTTTGCCCTGACGAGACGTTAAAGCATTGTAAAAGTTGAGTCATTTTAGCTTTTTTGCAAAAGATGTCATTTTTGGTTTTGCTCAGCCATTGTGTGTGTGTCCATCCAATGCTAACGTTACTTTTGTTTTTGAATGTGGGTCTGTTCTCAGTTATTAGAAGCTCAAGCAGATTACCATAGAAAAGCATTAGCAGTCTTAGAAAAGGCCCTTCCCGAATTGCGAGCCCATCAAGGTAACGTAACCTGCGTGCTGGCCTGATGCCTTCTTCTCGCCTCTGCCACTTCTGCCTCTGTTCTTCTTTACTCAGCTCCTTTGCATGCATTTCCTTTGGACAAAGCCTCTCTGCCTCGGCGGGCACTATTTCCCAGCACACCTTCATCTTCCCTTGCTGCATTCTCTAATTTCTTCCAAACGCAAATTAACATACTAATGGAACATTTGCAGTTCTTCTGAAATCTTCAGTTGAAGAGAAAGCTGCACCCTTTGGGGGAAGCATCTGTTTTTCTATCCTCTAAATAGGCTCAAAACATTCTAGCCTCTAATTATCTTTTTGCAAATCAGTTATTTGTTTCATAGGGCTTAATTCTAGCCCTGTGATTCCAAGAGCATACATCCTATGAAAAAAATTTTGGACTTCCCAAAAGGAATTTTAGAAGCCAGTACCTGATACCGCATCATCAGGCACATAATCAGTGTGATTGAATTGTGAGACCACGACCACCCCATTCAGATCTTGTTCTCATCAGCACTCACTTTGCCCACCATATTTAAGCACATTGCAGATCCTACCCTCAACTTACGAGTGGACCAGACTTTCCTTTGATGTTTAGTTTTAAACTGAACATTAACTCTTTTGATTCTAATTCTCTCTGATTTGCCATCAGAGCATCTTATCAGCAGAGATCAGTAAATGATCAGACATTCCTCTGTCACCTTTGGACCTGTTATACTCTTTTGCTTATGATATAGTCCTGACATTTGGAACTCAGGTGCCACAGACAGAACCACTGGTCTCAAGCTGAAAGAGGATCAAGCCAGGTGCTGAGTGTGATGACTCTGTGATTGTGAAAGAGACTGAGCATGTGTGTGAATGGGGCTGGTTATGTCTGTGCGTACACACTGGCCCCTCAAGAATACCACTCCTCCTCCCCTAAATTGCAGGCAATCCCAGCAGGGTGTGACTTTGTGCCTGAAAGTCCTTAGATTTTGGAATCAGAGAATTCTATTTAGGACTTCCCTGGCGGTCCAGTGGTTAAGACTCCGCGCTTCCACTGCAGGGGGCGCAGGTTTGGTCCCTGCTCGGGGAACTAAGATCCTACATGCCGCACAGCGCGACCAAAAAAAAAAGAAAAGAAAATGCTATGTCTTGACTGACCCCTTAGCCAGGTCTTTAGCCATCTTGAGTGTAGTGGCTCTGATTTGCTGGGCCAATCTTCAGAGGATGAGCTGCCCTTGCTTTCCAGAGCGATCCCATTTCCTGATCCGTGGGTAATGGGGTTGAGTCAGAGTGCAAAGGAATGAAGCTGCTGGCGAACAGTCAGCCTCGCAAGGGGCCGACTCTTGCTGGCCCAGGTCAGAGCACCGGGAGCCTGTGTTTGTGGGGTACCTTCTGTGTGCAGGGCCCTGCCCAGGACAAAACAGTAAACGTCATCATCCTAGCCTTTGAATGGCTATAAGCCTGGTTTGGAAAGGTTGACTTAACGGGCCCAAAAAAGAGAAGATTTAAGCAGCGCCATGCCCCCTTTTTTTAAACTCCCATTCTATTTTTACCCAAGGCTATTTTCCCTAGAGAAGTATGTCAGAAAGTCATGGGGAACAGGCAGGGGCAGGGAAGAGGTTTAGGATGGAACAAGGGAAGCTGGTGTGTGAGGGGGAGTAGCCAGTGAAGGAAATGAGATTCTTCTTTCTCTCTAAGGCTGCCGCCTTCACCCAAGCCTTGGAATTCAACCCTTCTCACCTCTGCCTGTCCGCAAGTCTGCCTCTCGTCTTAGTTCTGTCCTCCTCTTCCTTCTTCTCTGTTTTCAGAAAGACTCAGAGTGTCCTTACGGTAGGAGAAAAAAAAACTTGCCCGTCTGCCCCGTGCCCCTGTGCACCCTGGTCTCATACTCTCGGTCGGCTGGCCTTAGTTCGGTACCTGCCTGTCCTCAGTGTGATGCCCCGTTTCATTGCATTCTCCTTCATTTTCCTGGGAGGTTCTTCGAATGACTCATTTCCGTCGGCCACCTCCGTTTTCTAACCCCCTTCCCACCCCTGACACTTTGCAGTCTGGTTTCTACTCCCAGTCACTCTGCTATTAAAACAAACAGACAAAGAAACATTGCAAGTCCCAATGGGTAGATGATTCTGATTGTTACGTTCTGGCATTTGACGTGGCTTGAGCCGTCTCTTGTCAGTTTTTTCCCCTCGTTTCACTCGATTGTTTTCTGTCATTGTTGAGGCTGTGTTTCCTTCATGTCTGTCCCCTCCTCAGAAGTCAAGCCTTTCCTGAGATCCAGTCCTTTCTCCTGTGTTCTTCTCCCTCCCTCCCACCTTTTCTCTCAAAATCCCCTCATTTTGGTGGCCTCCACTGACACCTGCATCTCTATCCTCTCAGCCTCAGTGTCAGTTCCCTTTGATGACCGGCTGTCACCTTAAACTCAGCGTATCTCAAGAAGCAAACTGATGCTTCCCCCACACCAGCTGGCCTTTCCTCCCCGCCTCCGTCTCCTTGGTACCTCCTTTCTCCAAACAATCCAGGTTTCAAACCTTGGAGCCATCTTTTCCTTCCTTTCTGATACCCTCTCGCCAGGTGCCTTTTTCCCTCTGCTGTGCCCTCCTCGTCATTCTCACTGCCTCACTCTACTCCATGCCCCTGTCGCCCAGTGCGCAAGTGTGGAATAAAGTGTCCATCCCCAGACTCAGGATCCCTGGTCTTTTCTCAGCCTAAGTCCTCCTGGTCTATTTAATTCCTGTCCATCTTCTAAGACCTTCGCCAAGCTCCCCTTCTTTGAGAAGCCTTCTCTGACAACTGAAGCCAACAGTGAACACTTTCGTCTCCTGAATCACTCTAGCATTTATGGTCTACACCAGAAGTCGCAAACAGTCATATCTCATTAAAAATAAAAATAAATTTCTTTTTAAACTAATTGCCGTCATTTAAAAATCAGACTCTTTTCACATAACAGTGCTAACTTCTGGCTTCTCCTGAAAGTCCAGAGGGCCTGGCGACGCTGGGTCTGCTTTCCCGCGTGGTGACATTGCTCTGACGCCAAGGAGCAGCTGCTGCGTCTTGGCCGACCACGCCCTGCCCACCCCGATCCCGCACCTCCAGTGCCCATCCGGCCCCTGCAGACGATTGTGTTTGCGACCCTAGTCTATACCATTTTTCTGCCACGGCTTAGCAAACACGTCTTGTCTTGTTCATTGCTGTTGTGCGTTTGCCTGTGTGTCTTGTGTTTTCTTCACACGTAGACTGCTCTCATCCCAGGGGCGGGGGGGCCGCTGTGAACTCTGGGTGCCTGCTGCAGGGCCTTGCATGTCAGAGGTCTGTGGTTTGAGGAGCAGCCCCTGCGGTGGAGTTTGCCTCCGGAGTGGCCTCTAGGTCAGCGGCTCTCACCTCCACCCTCTGCCAACCTTCCACCGAGGTGGGGGAGGGCACCCTGTCCAGGGTTTACTAGAAAGTTCCAGCAGGAGTCTGGATTGTGCCCGCCTCTCAGCATAGTAGGGTCGGGCATGGGGAGGTGACGGCAGGAGTCGTTTGCAGAACTCCCCCTGGGTGATTCTGATGTATCTGCCCAGGCGAAGGGTCAGCTGGCCCTTTTCTGCCTGTGTTGAGAATCATTGCTTTAGATGAAAGGGAGAAAGTATTCAAGGTAAGATCTGGCCTTTGAGAGGACTGTCGCAGAGCTCTGAGAAGGGCCAGGCCCTTGGATGCTTCTTGTGTTTGGAATTCCACTGACCAGGGCCGGGGCTGAAGCCAGGGACGAGGGGCCTCCGGACAGTTCTGAGAGTGGCCACTGCCTTCCGCCCTCCCCACCCCTTCCTTTAACCTTTACCCTACTTGCTCTTGCCATCAAGTTTTGACTTTTCACAAGCGCCCAGGTCTGCGGGTTTGTGGGATCTCACTTTCTTTCCTGTGATGGGCCCCACCTGCTCTCACGTGTAGGACAGTGTCAGAGCCACGCTAGGGTTACACTGCCTGCCTGGAATCCAGGATTCGAATACCAGAGTGGCTGAAGGACACACGTCCGCAGGCTGAGAGGGACATGAGCCCTTCCTGTCGCTGGAAAGAACCACGCTTCCCCAGTGGAGTATTTTCCACCAGCTGGTGTGCCCCTTTTGGCTTCTGTGTGCTTCTCAGTCAGTGCTGGATCTCTGCACCCCGCCAGGCAGGCTGCGCCCAACCACACCCCTCTTACTCCCCTTCAATACATCCATGTCCGAAATGCCTGTTTCTGTTTCCCGCTTTATTGTATGTCTTTTTGCTAAGCTGCCTCAAATCTTTTGTGGAACGAAGCAGAGCATATGACTGGAAGATAATATGCAGTATTGCTTTGCTGCTGTCGGCACAGCCTCCAGCCTCAGCTGCCTTGGGGCTACATTCTCTCCTACTCAGAGCCTTGGACTCTTTGGGGATATGGCACCAGAAGTGCTGCATGTACTGGAGATGTCGCCTCTAATAGGGGTTGGCATGGGCCCTCTCCAGTCCTGTATGACAATGCTTGGCCTGTGTTTAAATTTTTAAGAAATTATTTCCTTTTTTAATGGAAGGAGTCTACTTCTCGTCCTCTAGGTAGAAGACCAGTTATGCTTTTCATGGCCAGATAAATTTCAGTGAAAACAGTGTGCCTAGATGGACCATTGGTTTTAGCGCAAGGCAGCCCACCCGTCTCGGGTAAATGCGGGTGTGATGCTGGGCCAGAAGCACCATCGCAGCTTCCTCTGGGCATCTTGCATTGGGTGCCACGTGGGCGCGTCAGGGCGCTGATCTACTGGTCACCTCCCCAGCCTGGCACACATTTTGTACCCTAGTAAATGGGAACTGACAAAAGCGAAGAGAATAGATGCTTCCCCCTTTCCAAATCCTTGGCTACGGGCTTTAAAAAAAAAAAAAAGAAAAATCCCCTTCAGTAGTTTGGGGGAGGAAATAACTTGGCAATGCCGTGAGGTTGTCTAGTGTCTTACTGAATGATCTGCTGCTCTAGATAAGTGGGCAGAGAAGCCCGCCTTCGGGACGCCTTTGGAAGAACACCTGAAGCGGAGCGGGCGTGAGATCGCGCTGCCCCTCGAGGCCTGCGTCATGCTGCTCCTGGAGACGGGCATGAAGGAGGAGGTGAGGCCCCACCGCCCCGGCCAGCCTCTGCGGACCCGTGGCTCTCCAACCGCGCTCACCGTGACCACATTTCACGCTGAGACCCTGTCCATGTTGCCGTGGTAGACCCTAAATGAGACAGAGGTTTCACAGAGCAGTACTTACCTTGCCTACCTGCAGTACACTCTGCCTTTTTCTTGTTGGTCCCATTTGATTATTTCATTTTACACTGTGGTTGTGATTTGTGAAAATGAATTTCATGAGGTGCTATAGAACCAGAGCTCCCATGAGCTTTAGTTTCTAATAACACGAATTTTATATTTGTGTAGAACTGTGTTGTCGGGTGGAAGTGGGAGGGGCATTTACATACTTTATTTTGTGGAATCCTTACCCAGAAAACCCCATGAACCAAGCAGGGCAGGTCTCATTACTCTTCTTGTGTAGACAAGGAATTCAGCACACGAGGAATTCATGCCGGGGCAGAGCTAGAATCAAAACACAAGTCTTCTTTTAACCTTTGAAAGCTTAGTATTGAAGTGTAACGTACATATAGAAAAGTGCATGTATCATAAGTGAACAGCTTGATACATTTTCACCATCTGAACTCACCCATGTAATCAGCACCCAGATCAAGAAACCCCCTGGGGAACCTTCCTTGCACTTGCTTCCAGTCACGCCCCCGCACCCTGACCCCATCAACGTCACCTCAGCTCCTAACAGCCTAGATGAGAGCTCCTCACCCAAGGCCGGTTTCACTGCCTCCGGGGAACTTTTGGCAAGGTCTGCAGACATCTTTGATTGTTACAACTTGGGGAGCAGAGGGAAGAGTTGCTACTGTCTATCCAGGGGGTAGAGACCAGGGATGCTTCTAGACATCCTTCAGTGCACAGGACAGCCTCACAACAAAGAATTATCTGGCCCAAAGTGTCAGTACTGCTGAGGTTGGGAAACTCTGCCTAGATTAATGTTGCTAAAAGCCCAAGTCTTATAAGTGCTGGCCCAACGTCTCCATCAGGCCTGCTCCTGTGGCTGACCTGTCATGGGTTTTTCTCCGAGTAACATTTAGGGCAGTGAAAGTGACCGGTAGTCAAGCCTAACAATTTTTCTTGAGATTTCAGTTTTTAAAAAATATTCCTAAATTTAGAAAATCCATGGTGATCAACCTGGTGGAAGTATGAAATACAGCTTTTAAATAGATTCCTAACAGGCATGGTTATTTTGGCAATGGGGCAGGGCACGAGCTAGCACTGATTGAAAATGGTCTGCTCTCTGCCTGTCACTCTGCCCGGGGTACAAGCTCAGTCCTCTTTACTCCTCCCGACAGCCCTGCAGCTCTCCTGGATAAGCTGTGCTGGAGCTGGGGGGGCGGGGTGGGTGGAAGGCTCTTCCATCAGATTTTTACTGCCACTCAGTGTAAGGCTCACAACTTGAACTTGATACTAACGGCTTTTCATGTCTTTAGGGCCTTTTCCGAATTGGGGCTGGGGCCTCCAAGTTAAAGAAACTGAAAGCTGCTTTAGACTGTTCTACTTCTCACCTGGATGAGTTCTACTCAGACCCCCATGCTGTAGCAGGTGAGCTCCAAGGAGGCGCCCTCAAGGTGGTAACAGATCATCAGTTAAAGGTCCAATATTAAGTGACAGTTAAATGGTCTCCTTATAAGTTTAAGTGACAAAACTGAAATGACAAATAAAACTGAAAAGCATGTGTGCGTGCACTTACACATACATATCTTTTCTAGTCCTGTTTTGGGGGTTTTGTTTTGTTTTCCTGATTATTAAGTAAAGGTGAAGATAGCTTATAATCCAAATGTTTAGAGACATGCTTTTATTTTCTTCCCTTTTACCCCCAAATCTCCATCTGCCTAGAGAGATGATGTCTTATTAAGAAGATAGCTTTGAAACTAATTTTATTTTCTATTGATCTCTCAATATATTTTACAAGGGATGGAAATTGTTCTATGAGCATTTCATTCTGTAACCACTCCTGCCAATTCATGATTTATTCTATACATTGTGAACGGTTATAGTTGAGATCATTTCAATTTGCAAAATAATATATCCTGAGAGTTCCGGCCTTGCCCCTTGTCATACTCAAAGAGGGTGTTAATAATTTCAGGTGCTTTAAAGTCCTATTTACGGGAACTGCCTGAACCTTTGATGACTTTTAATTTGTATGAAGAATGGACACAAGTTGCAAGGTAAGTTTAAAGAACACCTAGTTTTAAAAGCTAAAGGAAACGACGCAATACTCTGTCCCCTTTGTAAATCATCTTATCCTTGGGGATCATAAAAATAACATTAAAGGGCTTCCCTGGTGGCGCAGTGGTTGAGAATCCACCTGCCAATGCAGGGGACACGGGTTCGAGCCCTGGTCCGAGAAGCGGAGCAACTAAGCCCGTGCGCCACAACTACTGAGCCCGCGTGCTGCAACTACTGAAGCCCATACGCCTAGAGCCAGTGCTCTGCAACAAGAGAAGCCACCGCAATGAGAATCCCGCGCATCACAACAAAGAGTAGCGCCCGCTCAGCGCAGCTAGAGAAAAGCCCGCCTGCAGCAGCGAAGACCCAACACAGCCAAAAATAAATAAATTTATAAAAAAATAATAATAACATTAAAATAGTGTATTTAGAGCTGTGTGGGAACTCAGCTGTGTAATAATATAATGTTACCATTATCAGTAACAATAGATGTTTACTGAGCACTTACTGAGTGCTGAGTACCGTAGTAATCCTTATGCCCATTACTTCCTGTAGCCCATAATTAATGACATAAAAGGCAGAAGTTGTTGTTATCCTCCTTTTACAGATGAGGAGACTGAGGCTGGGGGAGGAATGGCGTCAAATAATTGGCAGAGCTGGAATTCAGACCCAGAACTCTCTGCCCCAAAGCTGGAGTTCCTGTTGTTTATCCCTTCCCCTCCATTCCCAGCTTCCGTCTGCCCAGAAGTAGTTGGTTTAGGCAAGGCAGTCTTGTTGCAAAAGTTCTAGAGGTTTTCTCCCGCCGACCAGCCCACATCCTTGTCAACTTGTCCCTCCCGGTTCTCACTCAGAGGTGCCTAATTCCTCACCTGTAAGGGAAGAGGAACACACCTCCCCTGCCCTTCCACTCCTCCCCCCGTCTTCAGATGCAGTCACCCGTTCCCATCAAATAAGCTGTGTGCTCCGACGAGCTTTATGTCGTCACTTGAACCAGGCATCTGAGCTTTTCTCCGTAGCTGTGGAGTGAGGGACTTTGTCCCTGGTAGGTGGTGAGGATTTTAAAGTCAGAGTAAGTCCTTGGTCTGGTTGTGTCCTTGGAACCCAGCCCAGGGCGCAGCCTGCCGTGAGTGCCCGTGTTTGTGGGGCTGAAGGAATGGAACCTGCCCTCAGTGTCAGGTCGGGGTTCTAGGGTCTCGTATTGGGTGGGCTTCTTCGCTTCTCCTAGGCCTTGACTCTTCTCTCTGTTCTGAGACTCCCAAACTCATCCTGTGAGGAAATAAGCTGTAAAGGAAGGTATCCGTCCACCGGTGTGTTGCTTCTACACTTGAGAACTGTCATCCCCTCCCGGTGACACGTCAACTAGCTTCTAAAGTATAATCATGTTTAAGCCCTACCCGAAGCTCTGCAGGCTGGTTCAGTTGTAGAGGAGGTTTTAAGTCCAAAGGCATGTCGTGTGGGCAACTTCGAACACTCTGTGCCGCTGGTGGGCAGAGGTGACTCTGCTTTGCAGGCTCTTTGGGCCTGTGAAAGCTTGCACGTTGAAACTCTGCAGCAGAAGACCTCCAGCAGTTGCTCCACAACAGAAAGGGCTTCTTGGCCTGGAGCCTTTGAGCAGTACTGAGAGCAGGGAGAGACCCAGGGGTCTGGATGCTGGGAGCATCTGGCTCCCCAAGGCTGTACGTGAATATGCACGTTTTCTAGACAGAATTTTCAGAATGTCTCCTGTGTGCCATGCATTGGTCTGGGGGGTCCCTCCTTGTTCTGCCTCTGAAGCCTCACGGTCACTTGGCAGAATTAACATTCTTATCCCCAGTTTGGCACATCAGGAGACTGAGTCTTGGCAAGGCTGACTAACTGCTCAGAGTATGTTGGTTAGTATTTGACTCCAAATTTCTTTCCCAAAAAATGGGCTTTTAAAACATTTTTTATTTATTTATTTTTTAAATTTTGGCTGCACCACGCAGCTCATGGGATCTCAGTTCCCTGACCAAGGCTTGAACCCGGGCCATGGCAGTGAAAGTGCCAAACCTGATCCACTAGGACCACCAGGGAGCTCCCGCTGTGCTGTTTTCCAGCTGTGCTTTCTCTGTCAGTAGAGGCATCGCTGTGAATATAGCAGATGAACACAGGTATTCCTAAAATGAGCATTAATAAATGGTTATGAATAAATTTGTTTTTCTCAGTGTACAAGATCAAGACAAAAAACTTCAGGATTTGTGGAGAACATGTCAGAAGTTGCCACCACAAAATTTTGTTAACTTTAGGTATGTATGATTGGCATTCTGCAAATTAAGCCACCAAGCTACAGTGAAGAATGGTTTAATCCACAGCAGAGGCCGTTTAATTCAAGCCTGTTTGGCACATCAAAAAAATGCTCTGGAGAGCAACTCGGGTTTGCTGGGAAGGGGATTTGGTGTATATTACTGTGATGCACCTGAAGCACACTGATTGTGTCTGGCATTAATAGGTAAGTTGCCTGATCATTTTATCGTTGCAGCTATTGGGGAAAAAAATTCTTGTGGAAAGGTTGACTGACAGTATGTTGGATTTGGAGTCTAAATTGTCCAGTATCTACAAGGCAAAAATTAAACAATAGCTGTACTTTCTGTAATATCTTTCATATATGCTACATAATTTATTTTAAGCAGAGCACAAATCATCCTGCTAAATAAAATTTCAAGAAATGCAGATTATGTATTAGTTCATGGAATGACTATGTTTTTAGGAAATTTTACCGTGGAACAACTTTCTAGGATTTAACCTCTATTTTCCCTTTGACTTAAAATATAACTTTGAAGAAGCATAGAGAGAAGGGTAAAAGGTAGCCCCAGGTAACAAAGTCATTTAAAACCAAAGAAAATGTTGTGAGAGGATTTGGTCCAAAATGACAAATACTTGACTGGTGAAATTTCTGGTATGCCACTTGACCGTTAATTTCAGTCTTAGGTCCTGTCACCAAGCTAAGCTAAACATTCTCTTTTAACATCTTAACTCTCAATTTTGCCTTATGAGTGCATTGATATATATAATATTCCTTATTTGATTCATTTAACACACCCAGCTTGGAATTGCAGGTACTCTTAGCCCATTTAGTGTCTTATGGTGGAGACTGAATTACAGTTCTTTTACTTTGGGATTTAGCCTTTTATTTTGTTTAATTTACTCATTAAAATATTTACTAATTGTTTTTTGAATAGGGAGGACATTCCCGTGGTTCAAAGTTCAAAGATGTACATTGGAAAAAATCTCTCTCCTCTTCCTCTCTCCCAGCCACCCTACTTCCTCTCCTGAGACACAAACTATGTTTTCAGTTTCTTATATATCCTGTCAGCAAGAGATGATACATATAGAATCAAATATATATATACATATACATATGTACAAACATTTCTTTCTCTCACAGCTTTCACTTTTTTAAAAAACCAAATGGCAATGTATATTATATACATCATTCTCCTCCTTGCTTTCTTTGCTTAATATACATCCTGTAGGTTTTTCCATATCAGTACTTCTTACTTTTTTATGACTGCATAGTACTCCACTGTGTGGCTGTGTTGTAATTTATTTAATCACCCCCTATTGGTAGATAGTTGGGTTGTCCTTAATTTTTTGCTTTTATAGTGCTGTTCTTGTACATAAGAGAGTATATCTATATGATAGATTGGATATCTTCATAATTACAGCCTAAAGCATTTTCAAATACAGTTTCTTTTAAGCAATATGACTATACTTCTGTTTTTTTATTATGTTTGTATTAAAAACATTGATCCCATTGTTAATCATAGTATAATCTATTTCGGGGTAGATAGGGCATAAAGGAGAAACAGATTAGAAATACACAGCATATAGAGATCAAATCTTTGAGGTTTACGTTTGATCTGTTTTCACCTTTCAAGCCCTAAACTATCTGTTCCATGAAACAAAGAACACACCCCGAGCCGGATTTGGATTTAGTCATTTAACACCCTGCAGTTAGCACCTGAGCAGTCTGGGGCTGAGCGCCCCCCAGGCAGGGAGATACTATTCCTCCAAATATTTCAGAGTAGATGCTCTCCCCCTTCTCTTTTGTTCCATAGGTATTTAATCAAGTTCCTTGCAAAGCTTGCTCAGACCAGTGACATTAATAAAATGACTCCCAGCAACATTGCAATCGTGTTAGGCCCTAACTTGTTATGGGCCAAAAATGAAGGGTGAGTAATCATTTCCCATATCCTATTATTTTAACTTCTTTCCGCCTGATGGAAACAATAGAAATGTAACTCACTTCTGAAGTTGATCTTTCCCTTTAGCTGACTTTCTCGGAGCACTGCTGTGAGCTGGGTCCTGTCCCAGACGCTGGTCACACAAAGGTGTAGGAGACCTTGTCCCAGTCCTCAAGGGGCCCCAGTTCTGGGCAGCCAGGCAGGTGGACGGCTATAGTGCAGTGATAAGCTCCGCATACACATCTGTGTATCACAGACGTTATAAAGGAGGAAACAGCTCAGGTTGAGAAGTTCAGGAGGCGATGGCACTTGAGGGGCTGATGGATGAATGGTTTCCCGCACGTGGGACCTGAATGAGCCCCGCACAGCGGGTGTGAAAGGGCCTGGTGTCTATATTGGCTGGGTGTGGGGGGGGGGGAGGTGCGTAATCACGTGGTCTCATGTAACTTGAGCACAGGGGCCATGAGGCTGTGGCCGAGGTTTATGGAGCTGGAGCCGGGTTAGGAAGGGCCTCATGTATCTTGCTGAGATGTTAGGAACTTATTTTACGGGTCATGGGGGGGAAGGGAGCATCAGAATTTCTCGGCAGAATGACTTGATCAAATTGCATTTTGAAAGATAATTTGCTGGCATTGAGAGCTGTAGATTGACTGGAGGAGAGGGATCAGGGAGGTCAGCTAGAAAGCGTCTGGGAAATCACTCACGTTGTTGTCTGCTCTGTTTGGTGGCATTATGATGATCCATTTAATCCTCACAAGTTATCTCTTGGAGTTGGTGCTTTTGTCCTCACTTTTGCAGGTGAAGATGCTGAGGCTTAGAGAGGACGAATAATTTGCTTAAGGTTGCACAGCAGGGAAATGGTGGGGCCCATAGAGTCTGTCCTTAAGCTTCACCACCCTCCCCTGCCCCCGGTCACTGCTGTTCAGCTTTGTAAAATCATGAGCGGTTCAGATTTCCATCAAAAAATGCAGGGACTTTCTGAATCAAAATCTTTCTATCTTTAACTCATTCATTCCCTCATGTATGCTCACTCTTGTTTCAGAAAGTATTTATAAGATTCTTTACAAAGATCCAATGTCATAAAGCAAATCAAAGATAAGTGAATATAAAAGCTAACTACATAGTACATCACATCTTATAGCAAATAAATTCCAGGAAGACCACAGAGGTAAATATAAAGAGTGATGTCATAAATATGGCAGGTTAAAAAATAAATAAATAAGCATAAACACGACAGGTAAATATTTATTAGCTTTTGGGATATAAATGAATTTTATAAACATAAAATCAGTTCTGGAAACAAGTAGATTTAGCTCTATAACAGCTAGAAACTTCTGTAAGTCAGAAAGCTCCTTAAATAAATGGCAATTCACAAACTAGGAGTTCCTCAAAACATATCCAGATATGTAAAAAGGTCTTGAAATCAATAGACAAACAGTACCTCCTCAAAAAGAAAAATTTGCAAAGAACACGAGTGGACAGTTCCTCCCCAGTTCTAAGGTTCTAAGGTACGGGAGGGATCAGAATTCAGATGGGCAGAGGGAAGTGTGAACAGGTGGGGAGGGTAATTTACAGACAGAGCTTGCATTTTAAGCTGGAAATTAAAAGGAGCTAGAACTTTCACCTGGTTGGAAATTGGGGTGAAAATGTTCTCCCCAATGGAAAGAGAGGTCAGAGTGATAAAATGAGGTGGGGAGATAGGTTTGGAGCAGTCAGGTGTGGGATCCAGCCTATCAGGGATTCAGTGTCTTCATTTATAAGGCCTCAGAACAGTCCCCATGTTGTAAAAATTAAATGCAGGGAGGAATCTGAGGCTCTGAACGTGGTAGGTGCTCAATAAATGTCAGGCCCTTGCAGCTTGTCTGCTTTCCCGTGTTCTGACTCTGAACTGGATATGAGCCCCTCAACAGCAGGAACGATTCTTCTTTATTTTCTTCCTTGTGGGCCCTGGGCATTCGGACGCAGTCAGCTTCTGGACATGCATCTTGGGACCAGTCCACATACGTGCGTGACAGCCTTAATAATATGTGTAAATGCGGGGGCCCAGGTCTTCTGCTGATGAGAGGCACCCAGAAACACTGCGTACGCTTGGCTGCATTCTAGGCAGAATGGGTCTGTGGTGATCTGGGGACTTAGAAGATGACTCCCAGGGGAAGGACCGTGCCAGTGGGTAAATGCAACCCTGTCCCCAAACAACTGAAAACCAGCATTTTGACACACTGTTGGTCACTGACTTACACCTAGTTGTTATCACAACACAGACTAAGAAGTGACAGCCGAGTCAGGGCAATTTTTCTTCCTGGGTGATCACTGCCACACCCCTAGGCCAGGGCCTTGTGCGTTTAATTTTTGCATTCGTACTTAAATGTTTTATCCTTTTGATATAAAATATTGAATTGCCCTGACTCAACCTGCAGACATCAGAGGCTGCCTAGGGGAGGTGTTTTAACTTTGTGAACTTCCTTTGCAGAACGCTAGCCGAAATGGCAGCGGCCACATCCGTCCACGTGGTTGCTGTCATTGAACCCATCATTCAGCATGCCAACTGGTTCTTCCCCGAAGGTAACTGCCACTCCGAGTTCACTGACTCCAAAAGCACAATAATGTACAACAATAGTATAAAAAATCTTTTTGAAGAAGCAGATACTTCAGTAATCCCTTCATGATTACATAATTGGCTTCACTTTTTCACGTTTCTTTTTAGACTATTTGCATTCATATTTTGACAAAGCAGTAACCACATTATTGTGTGTTTCACTTAACGTGGAGTCATTCATTCAGCCAGTGTATACTGAACACTCCCTAGGCGCATATGTTTGCTGGTGAGAAGACATGCTGTCTTCCCTGGAGGAGCTTGGTCACTGGAGAAGGAGGCTTCATCATCAGAGAAATTGTAACACATGGCACATTAGAAGGAAGATGGATGGGGAATGAGTTGACAACTCATGCTGGGCACAAAGTGCCAGGGATTGCTTTATAGAAGAGGTGACACTGAATATGCAGGGATCCTCAGAGCTTCCGCGGCTCCCTTTGCGGGTACCAGTTGGGCAAGTGCTGGGAGTCTGGACCTCCCACCCCAGCTTCGCCCAGAGCAGCCCTGCTGTCATCCTCTGGCATGTAAGCTCCGTGAGGCCAGGGCACGCTCATCTTTTCTTTACCACTGACTTCCGCCGTCGAGAATCACGCCCCACTCATGTAAGGTTGTGCAGTAAATGTGTGATGGATGAATGAATATTGTCATTCTGTCCAGGATTTCCCTTGAGAAAGCGAGTCTTCAAAATCTGCTATAGGCAGTATGGAATTGATGTTGCCTTTTATTTCTATTCAATATCAAGCTGTAAATATCTTATTTTTTATGATTCAGATGAGTATAACCCATGCTCACATTCCTCTTCTGTATTCCATGATTTTTTTTTTTTAACAGAAAGGAAAGCAGGGGAGTTGTGTGACTTGGATTCTGAGTCATACCCCCTCCCCTATTTCTGGTTTTCTTATTTTACCCGCCACCCTGGTTTGGTAAACTGTCCTTTAAGAAGGTGAGAGTGCCCGGGGCTTCCACCTGTGAAATAGTGAGGGCTTGTGGATGGAAGAATGAGGCTCCTATTCAGTGGGGTGTCCTCAAGCTCCCTCACCCCTGTGCCCTGTGTCTCACATACACTTGTTTCTTTCTTCTGGCAGAGGTGGAATTTAATGTATCAGAAGCATTCGTACCTCTCACCACCCCAAATTCCAATCACTCATCCCACACTGGAAATGACCCTGTCGACTCGGGGACCCTGGAGAGGAAGCGGCCTGCCAGCATGGCGGTGATGGAGGGGGACCTGGTGAAGAAGGAGAGGTGTGTGCAGAGCTATTGACTTTCACACCAGTGGTCGATGGCTCGGAGAGGAGTCGGTGGGCCCACCGTCCCTGGTCCTGCCTCAGTGGCCTTGCCATTGGGGAGTGGCCTGCACCCAGGCCTGTTAGAGTCCAGCTAGTTTCAGGAATTTCGCTTTAGTCCATTCCAAACATTAATCTGACCCCAAAGTAGGTGTGTAGCTTGTCAGTTAACAATCGTACCTGACGCATTCAAGCTTAACTGGGTGGTCTCTAATAAGCCCTACACAGTAGCATCACACACATGTTACAAATTCACCTAAATGTACTTGGTTGGGGAAAAAGAAAGAAAAAGAAAAAAAAACGTTAGGTATTGTGGACGTCTGTCCAGGAGTGAATGTGAGAACAACCCACCTCTCACAGTGACATGTGCGAGTTGGTGTCCGAAGACATATATTCTTTGTGTAACCTGGCCCCTCACTGGAAGCCAACCATAGAAACCTCAGTGTTTGCCAATTCTGGAATCAAAAAAAAAGCCTGTGTTGGACTCGTGAGAGACAGTGCTAGTCTCTGTTGCTAGGCTCCTTGGGTGATTTGTGGGATTTTCAAAGGTCCTTAAGGCTATTTGGGATTTTTGCCTTCAGATGCCAATCTATCCGACATGTGTGCTGCAGTGCCACTGCGTTCACCGATAATGCTGAATTAGAAGTCGTGTGCTTTTCCCGCATACATGCAATAATGTTACTGAAAGTAGTTTTACATTAAAACTAAACAGCAAGCTCTTATTCTAATTGCCCAATCTTATAGTGTGGTCTGTTTTCTGTTTTGCCTTTTTCTTTTTTTTTTTAAACCCATAGAAAAGGAAAAAGCTTTACTTTTCTATTCTGTCACTTCTCTGAACCCACATTCCCACATTCAGAAGTGCTTCCTGATGACAAACCCTGTCCTCCACAGAATTAGCCTTTATGTATTTTAAGTTACAACATGGAATGTTATGGGTCTAGTTAGCACACAATCAACAGTTCTTAGCCATCTTCCTGGATGGATTCCCCCCGCCAACTGACCCAGTAGCCACAAGCTCAGGGAGCCATGTGTCTTTTTATTTTTTGAACTGGAAAAAAGTGTTAAAGTTCATACACCAGTGGGCTTCAGTGAAAAGTGAATATCCCTTCTAACCTGTCCTCCACCCACCATCCCCTTCCCAAAAGCAACTATTTTTCCAATCCTACACATCCTTTCAGATACGTTCTTTGCATACGCATAGACCAGTGTTTGCACATCTCAGCTTAAGAGGCAGTGCGGTGTGACAGCCTTACGTGGCCACTGGTGGTACTTCTGCACTCAGCTTCCACCTTGATGCCCAAACACACAGGTTCGAGATAATCGCCTTGTACATCGTACTATGGAAGTAAAAACACAAACATGATGTCACTTACTCAAGATGAAGCCTGCCCGTTTGCTTTCAGCTGCCCATACCCACTTTGAGAAAGGGCATCGATGGGTACCAGGTCCAAGTTTAAAGCCCACTTGAGTTGCTTGCCTGGGTAACAGGAGTGACCATTAATCTGGTCCTTGCCGCTGCATTGCATGCTGGGCAACTTGGGTGGCTGTCCCTGCGTGTGGGGTTTTACGCGCGAGGACCAATGGGCTTCTGTGTCAGTAGTCGGCTTGCATGGTGTGTTGTTGACTGTTTCTTCTCTCTGTGTAGCTTTGGTGTGAAGCTTATGGACTTCCAGGCTCACCGGCGGGGTGGCACCCTAAATAGAAAGCACATATCCCCTGCTTTCCAGCCGCCACTCCCGCCCACAGATGGCAGCACCTTGGCTCCAGCGGGCCCAGAGCCCCCTCCCCAGAGCTCTAGGGCCGAAAGCAGCACAGGGGGTGGGACTGTCCCCTCCTCTGCGGGCATGCTGGAGCAGGGGCCCAGCCCGGGCGACAGCAGGTAAGGAGGCCAGCATCTGCTGGCAGTGGGTGCCAGACACCCCAGCCTTCTTGCAGGCGCTGGCCTGTGGGCATGGCCTCCATGCCGCAAGGATCACTAGGCACGGAGTGAACCAGCTGTGCCTTCACTCCTCCGGTTGGCAAAGGATGGGAAAAAAAGACTGCAAATTGCTTGCTTCCTTTCCTATTTTCAAAAGAAAGCAACATGTGTTTGCATTCTTTACCATACTGCTTTGGGGCTGGGAGCCAGAAGCCGATAAGTGTCTAGCAGTCTTATAAGCCTCTCTTACCTGTTTGACGTGTACTCGTTGTTCGTGTACCATTTGCTTGTTGTCATTCAGTATGCTAACTAGTAAACATTTGAATGCAACAAGTTAGTGAAGTTATTATATTCCTGGCATTCACTCACTCATCCATTCATTCATCCGTCCATCCATTTATCCATCATTCATCCATCCATCCATCCATCCATCCAATCAGATTTACTGAATAACTGAGTACTGAATAATATGTGCTGTCTCTGCTATACTGAGCATCCCCCCACCCCCCTGGCTTTCAGTCCTATAGGGCAGGTGACACATGAGTACAAGGTAGAAAATATGATGATAGGTTTTCTTAAAAAGCTCTTTTGTTGCTTCACCTTTTGGTTAACCACCTGGAGTGGACTAAGAATATGTAGCAACTTTAAGGAAAAATACCTTTGAAGTCGAGACCTTTATTTGCACAAATTCAGTTCTCCACTCTGACCCAGGCAGATGACCACCAGAGGCCACTTCAGGTGGTATCTCGGGTCGTACAGAACTGGCAGCTGCTATAAAAGATGAGCCCCTCCAGTATGTGCTAACATTTTTATTGCATTTGGTCCACCTTGGCCACCTATAAAGCACTAAATGATTACATATAAAGTAAAATAAATGATAAATCAAGGATGGCCTGTTAATCGTGTACTTGTTTTCCGCCCAGAGGTGACTTTGCCTTGGGAGAACTCCCTCACCTCTTCTTTGGGTGGAGAGAGAATGCCTCGTGCTGTGTGAAGCTAGCTGCTTAGGAGATTGGAGTCTCGTTAAGTCCTTATAGCTGAACTCTGAGGACTTCGTGCATTCCTGAATACCTTTCTACCCGCATAATTTGAGGAAATTCACTTTTTTGGTTAAAAATATCTAAGGCTTCAAACTCCCTAGTGCTTCACGTGCACGTCGTAAGCTCCACGTTGGTCTTTCCGTAACTGCTACCACACGTGTATTCGTTTGGGCTTAAATCTTTTTCTTGGAGAAAAAAAGTCTTAGCAAACTCTTACACATTTTCATTTACCTGTAGCATTCAATTTGTTTAATCAAGGCTAAAGATATTATTTAAGATAATAATTAGTCTTCACTGCAGAAGGACAAATAGAACGTCAGTTATCAATTTGCTCTTTGTTTCTTTTCCTCTGTAGATATTTTTGTGTACATCTCACTAATGCCATTTACTCTTTGGTGACTTTGACAAATTGTAGCTATAAAGTTCAGTGTAAAAAGTTCTGAGCCAGGGCTTCCCTGGTGGCGGAAGTGGTTGAGAATCTGCCTGACAATGCAGGGACACGGGTTCGGGCCCTGGTTTGGGAAGATCCCACATGCCGCGAAGCAACTAAGCCCGTGAGCCACAACTACTGAGCCTGCGTGTCTGGAGCTTGTGCTCCGCAACAAGAGAGACCGCAACACTGAGAGGCCCGCGCACCGCGATGAAGAGTGGCCCCCACTTGCCGCAACTAGAAAAAGCCCTCGCACAGAAACGAAGACCCAACACAGCCAAAAATAAAATAAATAAATAAATTAAAAAATTTTTTTAATAAACTTTAAAAAAAAAGTTCTGAGCCAGGAATTAGGAAGCCTGAGCTCTGATCCCTACCCCAGTATTAACCAACTCTGGGCCCTGAGCAATCATTTAGCCTCTCAGAGTTTCTCTTTCGTGAAGTCCAAACTATTGATAATAATTGAGCGCTTTGTAATTTAGAGCAGTGTTAGTATTTTGCTATTGCATTTGCTTAGTTTTGTGCAATGTATATGGCAAAATCGCATTATTCTGAAGTCCAAAAGCCCTTTCATGTGTTTAAATACTGCCCAATTTGAGTGCAAGCACACTAGAACTTGAAATGGCCTCTATCATGATATTTAAGTGGCAAAGTAGTTGGAAGATAGTCTGATGCCATGAGTCTCATAAAATATGTAGTCCTGTGTGGCACCAAATATTAGCTTCACAGACCCAGTGTGAGCTGTTTAAACTCTCAGATCACCTCCTTGCCCGCTGCAGTGAAAACTCTAGCTGGAATTTGATATTTTACAGCATGTTTAGCTTTTCTAGCTGGGAATGCCTGACATCTAACTTGGCTTCTGCTTCCCTTAGTCCTCCAAAGCCCAAGGACCCTGCGGCTGCACCTGCACCCGGGAGAAACAGCAGTCAGGCGGCCCCCGGCCAAAGCCAGGCCCAGGCCACTGCCGGCTCCCATCAGCTCTCTGTGGGCCCTACGCACAATTCCGCCGGCCCGAGCCCTCACACGGTGCGCCGAGGTAAGTCACCACCTTTACTCCGCGCCCTTGGGGAGGGATGTGCAAACCTTCCTGGGTCGGTGCAGGGGTCAGGTTGAGAAGCTTGTTCCGATGGTTCCATGTCTGTTATAAAATGGCAAGCAGAAAAACCAGTCGTTAAGGAAAAGAATCATTAAAGGGAGATGGAAAAATGGAGAACAGAAAAGCAGACATTTAAGAATATGTTCAAGCTACAAAGCTTAACAAACAGTCACTTCTCCAGAAACGCCCCCCGTTTTCCAGGAATCTGGCGCTCCAAGCCCTCGCTCTGTTTTGGACCTGCCACAGCCTGGCCTGTGTCCCAGCCGGGCTTCGTGAGTCTGGGAGCACTCGTGCCCTCTGGATTGGGATCGGGGCCTTCTAGTTCCCTATTCACATGTAATCTGAACTGCTCCCACTTACGCCCTCATGGTCCTCCACCCAGCAGCCAGGGAAATGGCTGTTTTTTCTTTCTTTCTTTCTTTCTTTTTTTTTTTGCGGTACGCGGGCCTCTCACTGCTGTGGCCTTTCCCGTTGCGGAGCACAGGCTCCGGACGCGCAGGCTCAGCGGCCATGGCTCACGGGCCCAGCCGCTCCGCGGCATGTGGGATCTTCCCGGACCGGGGCACAAACCCGTGTCCCCTGCATTGGCAGGCGGACTCTCAACCACTGCGCCACCGGGGAAGCCCTCTTTTTTTAATTGAATGAAGGATTCTTTAAATTCTCTATTGCTTTACAATTTTCAAAAGTTTCACACAAATGATTTCATATAATCCCATAATAACTCTTTTTTTCCCCTACTGCTATCTTGCACCTTCCCCCTTCCCTCTCCCCACTGGTACATTCCCTATATCTGTGAGTCCACTTCTTTTCCGTTTTCTTCACTAGTTTGTTGTATTTTCTAGATTCCACACATCAATGACATCACGTAGGATTTGTCTTTCTGTCTGACTTATTTCACTCAGCATAATGCCCTCCAGCAGGGGGTGGCTTTAAAACACAAAGCAGAGCGTGTCATCCTGGCTGAAGCTCTCCAGTGCCTTCCATGCAGACCTCCCACCACGCACCCTGCGTGGCCTGGCCACGCGGTCTGGCCGGGCCGCCTGTGAGCCCAGCTCTTCCCCTGCCCCCTCGCTCACTTCAGCCTCGCTGGTCTGCACTCTGCCCCTCAGTGCACTAACCTTATTCCCTCTTTAGAGCTTCCACACGTGTTCTCTTACAGAACGTTCTGTCCCACGTCTTAACATGGTTCCTTCTTTTTTATTTTATCGGGGTAAGAACACAACATGAGATCTACCCTCTTAAATATTTGTGTACAGTATCCAGTGCTGTACTCTTAAGTGTACAATACAGTATTGTACTATAGGCCCAATGATGTAAAGCTACCCGACATAATTGAAACCTTATGCCTATTGAATACCAGCTCTCCATCACTCCCCATCTCTACTGTATACCCCCAGCCCCTGGCAGCTCCCATTCCACTCTCCGATTCTAAGAGTGTGACTATTTTAGGTGCTTCATGTAAGAGGAATCGTGCAGTATCTGTCCTTCTGTGACTGGCTTATTTCACTTAGTATAGTGTCTTCAAGGTTTGTCCATGTTGTTATATATATGACAGAATTTCCTTCCTTTTTAAGGCTAAATAATATTCCATTTTATATATACACCACATTTTTTTAATCCAGTCATCTGTCAATGGGCATATAGGTTGTTTCCATGTCTTGGCTATTGTGAATAATGATGCTTCAGTGACCATGGATGTGCAAATAATCTCTTCAGGATCCTGGTTTCAGTTCTTTTGGATAAATACCCAGAAATGGGATTCCTGAATCAATATGGTAGTTCTATTTTTAATTTTTTTTAGGAGCCTCCATACTGTTTTCCATAAGGGCTGTACCAATTTACATTCCCACGAATAGCGTATGGGAGTTCCAGTTTCTCTGTATTCTCACCAGCACTTGCTGTCTTTTTTTTTATATTAGCCATTCTAGCAGATGTGAGGTAACATGTCGTTTCGGGGTTTGATTTGCGTTTTCCTGGTGGTTAGTGATGTTGAGCACCTTTTTATATGCCTGATGGCCATTTTTATGTCATCTTTAGAGAAATGTCTTTTCAAGTCTTTAGTCCATTTTATTTTATTTATTTATTTATTTTTGGCTGTGTTGGGTCTTCGTTGCTGCACGTGGGCTTTCTCTAGTCGTGGTGAGCAGGGGCCACTCTTTGTTGTGGTGTGAGGCCTTCTCACTGCGGTGGCTTCTCTTGTTGTGGAGCACAGGCTCTAGGCACGCAGGCTTCAGTAGTTGTGGCACGTGTGCTCAGTAGTTGTGGCTCACGGGCTCTAGGGCACAGGCTCAGTAGTTGTGGCGCATGCACTTAGCTGTTACGTGGCATGTGGCATCTTCCTGGACCAGGGCTCGAACCCGTGTCCCCTGCATTGGCAGGTGGATTCTTAACCAGTGCACCACCAGGGAAGTCCCTTTAGGCCATTTTAAAATCAGGTTGTTCGTGAGACTTCCCTGGTGGTCCAGTGGCTAAAGACTCTGTGCTCCCAAAGCAGGGGGCCTGGGTTCAATCCCTGGTCAGGGAACTAGATCCCACATGCCACAACTAAGACTCTGCATGTCTCAACTAAAGATCCCGCATGCCACAACGAAGATCTCGCGTGCAGCAATGAAGATCCCTGTGTGCCGCAACTAAGATCCAGTGCAGCCAAATAAATAGATAATTTTTTTAATTTCTTTTTTTTTTAAATCAGTTTATTCATTTCTTTGCTATTGAGCTATAGGAGTTCTTTACATATTTTGGAAATTAACACCTTGTCAGATACATGGTTTGAAAATATTTCCTCCCATTCTATAGGTTGCCTTTTCATTCTGTCATTTCCTTTGTTGATTGTACCAAAGCTTATTAGTTTGATGTAATCCCACACATCTATTTTTGTTTTGTTGCCTGTGCTTTTGGGGTCATATCCATGAAATCACTGCCAACACAAATGTTGTGAAGCTTCCCCCTGTGTTTTCTTCAAGGAGTTTTAGAGTTTCAGGTCCTATGTTTAATCCATTTTGAGTTGACTTTTGTGTACTGTGTAAGGTAAGGGTCCAGTTTCATTCTTTTGCATGTGGATATCCAGTTTTCCCAGCATCATTTGTTGAAGAAACTATCCTTTCCCCATTGTGTATTCTTGGTACCCTGTCGAAGATCAATTGACTGTATAGGCATGGATTTATTTCTGTTCACTCTCTTCTGCTCCACACATGGTTCCTCCATCATTCAGGTCTCAGCTCAAAGAGTACTTCCCTGGTGAGCCCTCCTTGACCAGTCAGTCTGAACTGATGACCACCTGCCAACCCCACCACTCACATAAATTATTCTCTGTCACATCACTCTATTTCTCTCAGAGCCTTTTCCTCCATCTGAAATTTTTAAATTTGTTTTTTAACGTATTGCCAGTCTCCCCTAGTAGCTCTTAAAGAGCTGGGATTTTACCCGTCTCATGCACTCCAGTATTCCTAGCCCTTGTCCTGTGCCTGTCACAGAGAGGGCACTCAAATATGTGTGGTCTGAGAGCGCCAAGTGCCTCTTAGATCTAGAACAACTTGGGATGATTTAGCTGTCCCCCACCATCTGGGACATTTGGCAATGTCCGGAGACGTTTTTGGTTGTCACAGGCAGGGAGGGGAGTGGTATTGGCATCTAGTGGGTAGAGGCCCGGGATGCTGGTAAACATCCTACAATGTGCAGGACAGCCCCCAGCAACAAAGAACTATCTAGCCCAACATGTCAGTACTGCTGAGGTTGAGAAACTGGTCTAGAAGGGGACATGATTTACTGAAAATGCTTCTAAAGCCAGTTAAATTCCATGTGAACCATGGTGCCCTGTCTTAACTCCCAACTGTATTTATTGGAGGATGGATAATCTTCAATATGAAATGACATACATATTTTAAAATTTTTTGAATTTTATATAATTTTAGACTTAAAGTTGCAAAGATAGTATAGAGAAGGCCCATATAGTCTTCACTGAGCTTCTCTTAATTTTACTATCTAACAGAACAGCTACTGAAATCAGGAAATTAACACTGATACAATATTATTAGCTAAACTTCAGGCTTTGACCAGATTTCTGAGTTTTTCCAGTAAAGTTTTCTTTCTGTCCCAGTATCAATCCAGAATCCCATGTTGCATTTTCTTTTAAGATGTACAATACAATGTGATGACTTAATATATGTATACATTGTGAAATAATTACCACAGTCAAGTTAGGGGGTTAATATCCAACGTATATAAGAAACTCATACAATTCAATAGCAAAAAAACAGATAACCCAATTGAAAAATGGGCAAAGGATAGATTTCTGAGTCCACATCACTTTAATATCTCCTCTGTAACCAGGACTGGGGAAATGGAATAAATAACAGTTTTGCTATCGAAAAATCTTAAGAAGGCTTTCCTCTGAGCCACCACCACCTTCATCTGTATCCCAACTGGTACTCAAGGGAAATTAGGTCTTTTCTACCTGGATTCCAGGTAGAGCCCCTGCTTTCAGGTTGAGGTTCCTTCGTAGCCCCATTCGGAGTCTTTCCTGCTTCCTTTTTCCTGCAATCATAGATCCCAGTTTGATCCTTTGTGTGCCATCCCCCACCCTGGCTCAGCCTCCCAGCACCTTCATGGTGGCCTTAGACAAGGCCTGCCTTGCTCCCAGCCTGGCCTCCACGATGGACGTGGCCAATGTGGGACTTGAGCCTTATCACGCTACTCTCATGCTTCCTCTTCTAATTCCCTCTGCTCCCTTAAATGTCAAGAATGATCTTTTATCCAATATGAATTTATAATTAATATTGCTTAGAACAGAGAGCTAGAAACTTTTCTTTTCAAGTTGTTTATGATAACCAGAGTGCAGCTAATATTCCAGATTCCTTTGTCAGCTGGTTGGTTGTTTCTGTGGGAAAAGGGTTTCCCAGTTCTGGGATCAGTAGTTCTAGGCCAATAGAGTAGACTTTATACTCCTTTCATTCCTGAATCCTGGCCCCTATGAGCAGGAAGCCAGGCAGTGCAGGAAGGAGGAAGAGGGAAAAAAGAGTCCAAGGAGTCCACAGGACATGGTGTGAGCCTCTGTTCTGCTCCGTACTGGCTGTGTGACCTTTTACAAACACTTGACCTCTCTGAGCCTTGGTTTTCTGCACTGTGAAATGGACATAACAATGCCTGTTCTGCAGTGTGCTTGTGAGACTTAAATGAGACAGTCTATGTAAAGGGCCCAACTTGGTGCTGGTCATGTGTTAGGTGAGTGATACATGTTCATTTCTTCCCTTCGTTTCCTCTCCCTTCCTTAGGCGATTAGTAAGATCTCAGCAGAACTTGAAATATGCTAACGTCTCTTTCCACCCAACCTCTCAGCCCAAAACCAATCTCCAGACTTGTTTTTTCTACCTACCTTACCATCCTCAGTACCAAATTCCCACCCGCCAGTGGTGCTGATCTCAGCTGGTGTAGGGGGGGAGACTGATGTGATTCAGCTCTCCTTAGAGCTGAATCTAAGGCGATCGTCCGGATCTGTACTTTTATCTAGAATATATCTATTAGCACAAGTGATTCTGGAATTCATAGAATTTCTGTTATAAAAAAAAATCAAGTCCTCTAGGAGAAGATGGCTTAGAGCAAGGGGCCCACGGTCTGTACAGGCAGACCAGTCGGGCTTAGGGGTCCCCCCCGCCACCACAGCTTAGCTGCTCTTGCTTCTCTGTGTCTCTTCTCATGAGAGAAGGTCGCTGTCAAGTAGGCTTTGAGCGGAGACTCCATGTAGGCGGGGTGGCCTCCATTAACTGAGTTTTCTAATTATTCAACTTTTAAAATGACAGGTCTGTAAAGACCTATATGTGTATAATGTACTTTTAAAAAATAACCTTTTTATTTTGGAATAATTTTAGATTTACGGGAAAGTTGCAAAGATAGTCTGGAGTTCTCGTATACCCCTGACCCACTTTCCTCTGTTAACATCTTACATCACCACAGTACATTTATCACGGCTAAGAAACCAACGTTGGTACATTAGTACTAACCAAACTCATTTTGTTCAAACGTCACCGGTTTTTCCTCTAACAGCCGTCTTCCAACCCCTGCTGGCTCCCACCCAGAAGAGCACAGGGCATTTAGTCATCACATCTCCTTACTCTCCTCTGGCCTGTGACGGTTTCTCCATCTTCCCTTGTTTTCTCACGGCCTTGACAGTTCTAGGGAGTACTCGCATTTTAAAGACAGTCTCTCAATTTGCGTTTGTCAGAGGCTTTTTTCATGGTTAGACTAAGACTGTGGGTTTGGGGGAGGAGGACCGTGGTGGCAAGGTGCCGCCAGCTGGTGTGGTATTGGGAGTGGGCGTGGGTGCTGATCTCAGCTGGCTTACACCAGCCTCGGTGCCCTGGCCCGGGGGGCGTTGGCCATCACCCTGCTGCTCTTCCTGAGAGGTGTTTTTCCTTCGTACAGCTGTTAAAAAACCTGCTCCAGCACCCCCGAAACCTGGAAACCCGCCTCCTGGCCATCCCGGGGGCCAGAGTTCTCCAGGAGCATCTCAGCATCCACCCAGCCTGTCACCAAAGCCGTCCACCCGAAGCCCTTCTCCCCCAACTCAGCCGCCTGGCCAGGCCCCAGGCCAGCCCTGCGCCACCTCGCAGCTCTCCGCACCCCGGAGATACTCCAGCAGCCTGCCTCCGATCCAAGCCCCCAACCACCCGCCGCCGCAGCCCCCCACGCAGGCCACACCGCCGCCAGCGCTCACCAAGCCAGGCAGCCAGGGCCCGCCGGCCCCTGGGGCCCTGCCCGGTGAGCCCGGACTCGAGCAGTCCTCCCACACCCCTCCCCAGACGCCGACGCCCCCCAGCACTCCGCCCCTAGGAAAACAGAACCCCGGCCAGGTGGTGAGTAACCCCGAGACCGCACAGCCACACGCTGGAACCTTGCCGAGACCGAGACCAGTACCAAAGCCGAGGAACCGGCCCAGCGTGCCCCCACCCCCTCATCCTCCTGGCGCCCACCCCGCCGGGGATGGCAGCCTCAGCATCGCAGCTCCCACCTCCTCCAAAATAGTCACAGGTAAGTGGGAAGTGGGTTCAGACATTTCCCCCTGTCCACTCTACCTGGCTTTTTACTGCTCCCCCTCATTTAGGCTTTCGTTTATATCAGGGGTTGGCAAACTACCACGCAGGCCAGATCTGGCCCTCAGCTTGTTTTTATAAATAAAGTTTTATTGAAACACAACTACGCCCAGTTGTTGACATATTCTTTCTGGCTTTCGTGCTAAAACAGCAGAGTTGTGTAGTCCTTTCAGAGGTCATATACTTCCAGAGCCTTCAAAGTTACTACCTCGCCCTTGAAGTTTGCCAACCCCTGATGTATAGGTTCACTATGTGTTTAAGAGCCATCTACATTTACATTTTTCTAGGTATAATGACCTAGTAATCCAGGTGGAAGGTATTGTACAACTTGAGCGTGACATCCATTTCTTAGTGAATCCCTCATTAAAATGCTTATTTTCCTTTTAAGAGTAAAAATATTCATAGAAAGTGAAGCATTTCAGGTATAATCTTAAAAAATGTGATTTGTGTCAAATTGGATGCTCTGGGAAGGGAGATTTGGGACACGATCATATGAGAGTGCCAGCCTCTAGTGGCAAAGGACAGAAGAATCACTATTTCCTCATAATTCCATGGAAATCTGTTTTGGGTATTGGTGATTGTACAGATTTTACCTACCTAATGGGGTATTTTTTTATAGACAGTCTAGAACATGACCATTTTCTTTAATTATGATTCTTTTAAAAATTTCTGTCCCAAGTGCTCTAATTTACTATTTGATTTAAGGATGGGATGGATAGATTTTTTTTTAGTGTGTTTTCTTAAAATGGTAATTAGGAACTTTGAATCATATCTTAGAACAGCCTAGTTTTAAATTTTCCTAAGTGGAGCCAGTTTTAGAGAAGTAGCCGAAATATACCTCTGGGCCCTCCAAGCGTCCTGAATGACAATCTCTGCTGAAAATGAGCAAAGGATACACCCCACACTGGTACCCTAAGTGATGAGGGTTAACTGACTAGTCTTTCTTTGGATAACTTTTTTTTTCAGGAATATAATGCATGATTTGTGTGTGTTATAAATTGTTAACTTTTTTCTGATGATGCTTGCTTTTATGTTTAAAAAAACAAAGCCACATTGGTTTGTTTGTTTCCCAATAGATGCCCTTCCTAGCGCCCTCACAGGTGGGGAAGGTTTCCAGGACTAAGGTCTGTAACCCCCCCAAGCAGCTTCCTGCAGCTCCAAATGCTCCTGCTTAGCGGTGTTTTGCATACATGCTTTTGACTTTGTGCTCAGGAGCAGCCATCTGACCCCCTGCCATCCATTCTCTAGACATCACTTTTGTTTTTATCAGAAGCACTTTGAGCTGCAAATGCTTCGAATTCAAGAGGTAGATGTCAGTAGATTGCAAGCCCGATTTCAAGCCGCTCAGATAAGATACTAAGAAATGTCTCCTTTCTTTTTGGTAAGCCTTTCACAAGCATTCTGCTCTTTTCAGCGTGATTTCCCTCTCATTGATTGGCTCATCAGCATCACCCAAGGAGGTCTCTGGTGCAGTTAGCACGGAAAATTGCGTCCCTTGTGTCTTGAGCTTTAAGTTTTAATTTTACCTCTTAAGTGCAAGTTAACTGCATGGAGCTTCTTAATTTGGTGTTTGAATTTCTCAGGACCCTCCCCCCAAAAAAAAATTCTTCCTCCAAAGATCCCACACTAAATTTCTTTGCATTCTGGCATGCTTACATTTTTGCTTTCTTAAACCATATGAGCTTTTTGAAAGGTACTGTGAGGCTCATCTGAATCTTGCCTTTAGGTCCACACTTAGACGGAATAAGGCTCTCGTTACTGCTCTAATCAGCTGATCTGAGCCTTAAGCCTTCAGTGGACTACTTAGCCGGCGTTTCCACATCTTTGGTCTAGGAAGACTTTCTATAGATACCAGAAGGGGAAAACAAGAATGCGATCTTTACAACACAGAGGAGGACACAGAGGCGTGATTCCGCCTTCCTGACTCCTAGGTGATGAACCCAAAAGTCTGTGGTTGCCCAGTTGGGTATGAAAATCACAGAGTGAAGTAACTAAACCCTAATTAAGGCTGAGCCTTTTAACACTTCAATACTTGTGACACATCAGAATTTTATTCCCAGATCTTCCCTTTTATTTAGATGAAAGACTACAGACCAGAATTATGTCTACTCTTTAATACCATGTTTACCTGGGGTGTATTTATTTCAGAAGCTTATTTTATTGATCTGCTATAACACTGCAGTGCTCTGTACTTTGACAGTTGTCAGATAAGTGAAATTTGATATTATAAATACTTTTCCTTAGGATATTAGCTAAATATTTTAAAACCAATCTGCACTTCGAATTCTCCTAACTCAAGAAATTACAGGTCACCACCATTATCTTTGTATTACAGAATTAATTTTTAATTTCTTAAAATCCCCCGGATTGCCATTAGGAGTACACAAAAGGCCAGCGTTTAGAATTTATGAATATGCTCGTGTTGTTCATGCTGCTCTTAGGCAATCTTGGATATAGCCATTGGGTATTTCAAGAAGAAAAAAATGTAACTTCCCTAGACAGGTAGTCCTTTATTGTGACATCATGTTTTCACTTGGAAAGCTCTAGACAGACAAATTCCTGAGAACAGGTTATTCATTCAGAGCATTTAATCTTAAAAATTGAATTAAGGCCTGGGGATTAAGAGAGACTCTTGGGGGCGGTTACTGCTGCTAAACAGGTCGGACAGCCAGTATGTGGCAGCTCTGCACCAGCACCAGAGAAAGGAGGAATTCTGCTGTCATTCTGAATCTCTTCCTAATTTGTTACTCTAGAAAGCAGTAGGAAAAAGAAAGGAAGAAAGAAAGAAAAAGAAAGCAGTAGGAGTTTAGCTTTGCAAGGAAAAGAGTTTGCATTTTGCTGTTTTTAAAGTAATAGATTTTAGCCAAGAGTGTTCTAATGTAACATTTTATTAAATAATTTAGATGTATGACCTGCCATATTCAGTAGGAACTGAAATTGGAATATTTAATGGTAAGGAAAAGGCACCTGATTGGCCAAAGCATTTTTGCTACTTGATGATCATATTTGTGCACTAATGCCTGCTATTAACCGGTCACTCTAACCCTGCCTGCTTGCACCCCTACTAATAGTGCATGTGCTAAAGGAGGCTGGCTTTGTTCATGCTTGCTGCCAAGTACTCTGCATACTAAGCGTGTTCACAGACACGCAACACGTCATCGCCAGGCTGGCCTTGTTACCTCTTTAACTTCCAGTCTTTTCTGTACTGGGCAGGCTTGAGGGGTAGTGGAAAGAGCACACACTAGAATCAGACAAGCCTGAATTAAAATTTCAGCTCACTGTGTGTAACAATGGCACGGCACAACCTGGCTGATCTGTAAAATGGTGACATTTGTGAGAATAACCTTCAAAGGGATTACAGTAGATAAAATAAGAAAAGCATCGTGCGGTTCTTAATATGCAGGGGGTCTAAGTAAATGGTAGCTATTTATTATCATTTTTATGGAGGAAAGAAAAAGATAATACAGAGTTAGGTATTAGATTCGTATGTCACCATTTTAAAAACTCATGCCGGGACACAGACGCAGGAGGTCTGGAGCCAGGCATCCATATTTTGATCCTGATGTGCCCCTTGGTGGTGGGTTAAAAAGACAGTGCTCTGGAGTAGAAAATGTTCTTAATTTAGTGAGGCTGAGATTAATTTAGTGAGTCATTTGTCCACTGTATGGTGGTAGAACGAGTCACAATAGTGGTCATCAGACACTTGGGACTTTGTTGGTTCTCATAGCCTTTGCTTTTTAAAATTAAACTCCTTTTATATCATGAAAGTAATGCTTTTTTTTTTTTTTTTTTTTTTTTGCGGTACGCGGGCCTCTCACTGTTGTGGCCTCTCCCGTTGCGGAGCACAGGCGCTGGACGCGCAAGCTCAGTGGCCATGGCTCACAGGCCCAGCCGCTCCGCGGCATGTGGGATCTTCCTGGACTGGGGCACGAACCCGTGTCCCCTGCATCTTCAGGTGGACTCTCAACCACTGCGCCACCAGGGAAGCCCAGTAATGCATTTTTAAAAATAAGTATGATACTAAAACAAATTGGGGAATTAGAAACAATAAGAAATCACCCTTCCATAATTGAAAAAGTCCACCATTCATATTTTATTTTTTCCTTCTAGTTTTTTTTTTCTAAAAGGCAAGGGGATGCACAATCATAATTATTTGGCATATACAGATTTTGATTTTACGGTTTTATTTTACTTTACATCACATGCTCTTTCCCACGTTACAATGTAGTTTTTCAGTGACTGCATAATATTTCATTAAGCAGATGTATTATTGCTCGTAGTTGGACATTTAAGTGGCTTCTGCTTCTACTTGCACTTTATTTTTAATAAGTAGATGTCAGAATCATGTCAAGATAAACATCCAGTGAGACTGGAACAGAATCTCTCCTTTGACTGAAATAATAAGAAGTTGACTCAGTCTCCCAGAGATGAGTCAGCCTCTCACAGCCCTAGAAACCTGATGAGGACTGCAAGGAAGTCATTTCCTCAGACTGTAGTTTAGAGAAGGATTTAATGATCGGGAGGGGGCTGATTCACCCTGCAGCCGTGCCTGAAATGTTTGATTTCAGCGAGGCATTTGGATCTCTTACCTGTCCAAGTGGCTATCAGAATAACCTTGGCCTTTCCGGAGGGGAGGTTTACAACCTAAAAGCACATATTCAAAATTGCTGAAGTGACAAACTTTCTAGGACCATACTCTAAATTGTAGAATGCCAGTTCCCACCCTCACAGGGTCCACTCCTGGATAAAGATACTCAAAACAGAAGGGAACCAGGCTGCATTCGTCAGAGCCGCAGAGCAGTGGTGAACCACATGGCATTCTGCCTGTGAGCGGAGGCTGTGACCTGGGCCTCTGCTTTCTTGTTTTTATTTTTGTTTTTTTTTTTCTCTTTTAATCTAATATCTTTCATATGAACTTAGCTCCAAGCAATATGCTCAAAGACCAGCCCTTCTTGGAATGCATATAATGAAAAATGATGCCTTGTGTAAATCTATAGCCAGCAAGGTTTAGAGGTGTTTAAAAAAATATTGAAGTGCTCCTGCAGGCACTTTCTAAAATAACCTTTATCTCCTTTGTACTAAGATGAGGCAGAGTGTTTAAGACTCAAGCCGTCATCTGCTTAGGCACTGTCTTCTCTCCCAGGCTGCTCACCCAAGGGCATACGTCCTCCTGGGGGTGGGGTGGTGGGGGAGACGCCCTCTGCAGATTAAGAACCAGGCTCCAGAGCCCAACCAGTCTGGCTCTGCTCCTCCTTCCAGTGCCGGCTGTGTTGGAGAGTTGAGCCTCCCAGAGGCTCCCCTGCTTGTGGGTTTTACAAATATAAGACCTGAATTGTCTGAAATGCCATCCAGCACCTGAACTCTTTGCCACCTTGGCACCTTCATAAATCTAGACGTTTCTCTGGGTTGTGGTGTGTAGGAAACCTCGACAGATGGGCCTTCCAACCCAGGAGTCACTGAGAGTAAAGGGACGTCCCAGGAAGTAAGTGGATCTCGCAGCTCAGAGCTGTGGGCACGTGTCGGATCAGGAACCAGTCTCAAAGCAGTGAGCCTCCCAGGGTGCACCTGCATTTGCCAGCTCTGTCTGTGTGGGTGAGGAGAAGGTGAAACAGAAGTACTGCCGAAAGCAGCTCCCAGCAAGGGCAGACACGGTGTACCTGCACCACAGCAAGTGCAGAAAAGCAGCTCTTAGGCATAACAGGGAGACCCCAGCACACCCACCTCCCACCCTCCCTCCCTCCGTGCTCCCTACATGACTAGCCCTAACCTGGCACAGTGAAACTACCACAAATCTGAACGTCTCCCTTCTCTCTTCCACCAGCCCTAAAATCCCTAACAAGGCTCATCATTTGCTAGAACTCACATCTACCAGAGAAACAAATTCTTCAAGACAGAAGGGCCTGTCTCCCCCACTTGGCTGTAGGCTTCATTAAATCTGTGTCTGGCTTGTTCACTGTTGTGTCCTCACCGGTAGAATGTGGGAGGTGCTCAGTAAGTATTTGTTTATCAGTGAGGGAATCTGAGGCTCACCGTCTCACTAGGAAGAGGGCTGTGATTGGTTAAGGTGTCTTGTGAGCATGGGAGCGAGGGATGATGGCTTGAGGACCGTGTATTTACTGTCTTGCCGAAGGAGTTCCAGCCAACATAATAAGACGTGAAAAAGGAATTGGAGTTATATAAGTATTGGGTTGACCAAAAAGTTCGTTTGGGTTTTTCCATGTTACAGAACCGGAACGAACTTTTTGGCCAGCCCGATATTAGAAATAGATGAGAAAACTAATATTTGTAGGAGATTTGGTGCTACACTCCAGTGCTTGTTCCCCCCTCCCACCCCAGGGACATTTGGCAGTGTCTGGAGACACCTTTTGTCGTCACACTGTGGGAAAGAGAGCTTGTGCCATCGGCATCTAGTGGGTTGAGGGCAGGGATGCTGCCAAACATCCTACAGTGCACAAGACAGCCCCACAGCCCAGAGGGATCTGGCCCCAAGTGTCACTAGTGCCGAGGTTGAGGGCATAGCATTAGTAACAGGAGGACACGCACCAACCTCGGAGGAGGGAACTTTTCCCAGTGACGCTCAGCTATTCCTGCAGCCCAGATGCTGTCAGGAGGTTTCAGTTAATGTGTTAGAGACATTGGTAGGAATAAGGTTTCCTCTCCTCAGTCAGCAAGCAAACCCTTCCAGGGTTGCATCTCTGAGGACTGCCGTGCGCTCACAGAAAGGACCACCAGAGCCAGGAGGTGGGGCTGTGCCACGTGGCTGGCTGCCCCTGGGGTATCAAAGGCTTGACTCAACTTCTCAGGGCTGATGGTGCCTCTAGTAAGGGAGTGTGCGTGCATGGGCTGACTCTCAAACTTTCCAGCTTCTCCTCTCCTCGGGTGGCCTCTGGGGTGTTACCACGCATTGATACCATGTCTCCTCGTGTTTTTGTCCAGACGCCAATTCTAGGGTTTCAGAACCGCTTCGCAGCATCTTTCCTGAAACGCATTCAGACTCAGCCAGCAAAGATCTGCCCGGCCGCATTCTGTTGGATATGGACAATGATACAGAAAGTACCGCCCTGTGAAGAAAGCCACCCCCTGCCCTTGACCCCTTCCACCCTGGCGAGTGGAGCAGGAGCAGGCAGACGTTCATCTTTGCAGACCAAACAGCGAGAAGCTTTCAGTGGAGGGAGAAAGAAGGCCTCATCATGCAGGACATGGCCTTCTCACAGCCTGAGGAGAGAGCCGAGGCTGACACTTAAAGCTGAATGACCTGTGTCTTGAAGAAGTTGGCTTTCTTTACATGGGAAAGAATCATGCCAAAAAAAAAAAAATTTTTTTTTAAAGAAAGAAAATAGAAATACCTACAGTGGAAAGAGTATCATTGCCGAGGCATGTGTAGGAAGCATTTGTCACCGCTATTAATGCAGGCAGCGCCATCAGCAATTTGGAATGAATAAAAAGCAACGCGTTAACGATCTATTTAATAAAGTACATCCATTACGCAAGTCACCTGCTTCCTGCTACTTGGGCTTTCGTTCTTATATATCACAAGGGAGGTTCCTCTTCTTCGGACGTGCTGCAGAATCATTTTGTATGAAGTATGGTCTGTGTCTACCCAACTGCCTCAGAACCACAAGCTTTGGTGGTGACTGCTGGATCCGTCACCTCAGCAAACTGGATTGCCTTGGCCTCGTTGGATTGCCAGAACGTAGACGGAAATGTACTGTTCTCTTTTTTTT
Organism: Orcinus orca; assembly: GCF_937001465.1. Lineage (NCBI taxonomy): Eukaryota > Metazoa > Chordata > Mammalia > Artiodactyla > Delphinidae > Orcinus > Orcinus orca. The sequence goes on along the minus strand of NC_064574.1, from coordinate 68,669,647 downwards.
TAAACAATGTAATTGCTACTTGATAAGGAGCGAACATTATTCTAGTTTCATGTTTAATTTGAATTAAATATATCCTGTGGTTTATATGAAAACTTCATCATTCTTAGAGGCAAAGCTGTGGATTGTGTGTGCGCATGTTGTCACTTAACTACATAGAATTGGGGATGGGACGTCTGGGGGTCTAGCTGTGAATGTAGAAGTTTGAAAGAGTGGCGAGCAAGGTCACAGCAGTGAGACCAGCCACCAGGTGACCCAGAGACTGCCCAGACTGGCTGTCTCTTAGCGAATGTTCCATGGGCTGGGCTCTTCCTTTGCTCTCACCAGTCCTGACACCCTTTCTGGTCCGCAGACACTTGTCTTGTCTAGAGACACTTAGACCCTTGGAGGCCAGCTCGCAGTACTCAGCCCCACAGGCCTAGGGCAGGAGGCAGAGCCATTACGTTCCAGGGGAACATCCTTTTCCAGTGACTGGAAGGCACTTCCGTCCCAGGATTGAAATACTTGGGAAGAGTGGGTGGGGAATTGGAGCAAAGCAAGGCCGACGGGCTGGATGGCTGTTGTGACGATAGCCCTCCCCGTGGCCCAGATTTGGCGTCATCTTTTGGAACACATGCTGCCATGTTGGCTGCCCTGGGCGGCTCCACTGATAGAACTGCTCGCCAGGTGCATCCGTGACCCAGCCCTTGCTCAGAAGCCCCTGGACCTCCTTCCCCTATGAATTGACTTAAGTTTAACTTGAAAAGGGCAATCGCTTTTTCCTCTTAACTCACAGTTTCCTGTGCCCCAAAGTGCTCCCTGCACTTATTAATTACATTGAAAATATGTACCTGTAGACCTATTTTCCCCGGTATCTTAAATTTGTGTTTGCCGAAGGCTCACTCTTTCCTTCCTCATACGCCATCCCTGCTCTTTTTTTATATATATATATAAATTTATTTATTTATTTATTTTTGGCTGTGTTGGGTCTTCGTTGCAGCACGTGGGCTTTCTCTAGTTGCGGGGAGCGGGGGCTACTCTTCGTTGCAGTGCGCGGGCTTCTCATTGTGGTGGTTTCTCTTGTTGCGGAGCATGGGCTCTAGGTGTACGGGCTTCAGTAGTTGTGGTGCGTGGGCTCAGTAGTTGTGGCTCTCGGGCCCTAGAGCACAGGCTCAGTAGTTGTGGAGCACGGGCTTAGTTGCTCCGCGGCATGTGGGATCTTCCCGGACCAGGGCTCAAACCCATGTCCCCTGCATTGGCAGGTGGATTCTTAACCACTGCGCCACCAGGGAAGTCCCCATCCCTGTTCTTTTTCTCTGCTCCCCCTCCCCACTGCCCTTAGCTTTAGAACAAACCTTATAGAGAAAGCAAAGGTCTCGATGTATGTTGCTCATAAGCGTTGACCCCTTCTTCAAGGAGCCCAGCTTCCACAGTCAGGCATCTCTGCAGACCTTGGAGATGCTATCTCCAGGATGCCTGAGCTCATACTCAGGAGGGAGCTGGGACGCAGTGCTTGCCGAGGAGACGGCATTGGTGCCTGGGGACATGGAAGGGCCGTGATGAACAAAATGATTCTGAAATACAGCAAACCCTACCCTCATTATTTTAAGAACAGTGTTCCATTTTCACTCTCCTATTGTTTGTAGCAATCTCCCTGCCTCAACAGCTCCGATCTAAAGAAAAAGGAAACCTCCTTGCCCCTGTACATGTGTCAGTGGCTGCTCTCCATCTTCTTGGATGGGCGAGTCATAGTGTGGGACGTGGCGGCTCAGTTGTAATTGCACCATGGCGGAAGCACCTCCAAGGTGCTGCAGAGATGTGATCAGCCCTGCCAGGGGAGGCGCCACGTCGCTGTCACCTCGCCCTGGCACTACACACGGGAGAGAGGTAGACAGCTCTGTAATCTAATTCTTTAAATTTACTTATGTATTTATTTTTGCCTCGCAGCTTGCAGGATCTTAGTTCCCCGACCAGGGTTAGAACCCGCCCCCCCCCCCCCCCCCAGTGAAAGTGGAGTCCTAACCCCTGGACCACCAGGGATTTCCCGAGAAGTCTGTAATCCAAACTCATGTGGCCATCCCTGACCATCCAGGAAGGTGCTGGCCTCCAGGAAGATGCTGCTGGTATCTGCCCCTTCAGATTGCTTCCTTCTCTTCTCCAGAGAACAGTTTCTCCTAGAAACTTCAGTCCTGTGTACTCAGGCCTTCTGTTCCTGCTCTCCAACCCACAGCTACACCAGGGTCGGGGACATGTGCCTCCCACCACACACCCCTTGCAAGCAACACCCACCTAGCCTGATCTTGATCCAGCATTTCGGAGACTGCAGGGGGTCGGGGCATCCCCCTGGCTGCTGTGATTGTGCTGGATTACCTGTGGATTCCCAAGCCTTCAGATGCAATTGGAATGACTGAATCCCTGTACCTCCTTGATGGCCTTGGTTCCCTTGGGGACCCTTGTCCCACTCTTGGGGCTCCAGCTCCCAGTGCTGTCCTGAGCCCAGTGAGTCCCGTAAGTGCTCTTACTTGAAAGTCTTAAGACAAACCCTCTTTCTAGGTTCTCTACCTGTGGTCTGTTGCCACCATTCTGCCACCTGTGCCGTGAGCCTGGTGGTGTGTAACCATATTCCGGAGCCTTCACCCTCTTCTCACAGATGCCACTCTACCATCTCTTTACTCCAGGGTCTCAAGTGGGCTCTGTGCCTCATAGTCTAGAGGTCTTGCGCCAGACTGGGCAGCACCCATTGACAGATATTTCTAGACCAATGGCTTCCACTTTTCTAATATCGTAGTGATGGAGCTGAGGATAAAGACAGATCTGCTGGCATAGTGAAGCCACTGGCTCCAATGCAACCAAAAGGCAAAAAGTGGTCATGGAAATTCCCTGGTGGCCCAGTGGTTAGGACTCGGTGCTCTCACTGCCAGGACCCGGGTTCAATCCCTGGTCGGGGAACTAAGATTCCACAAGCCATGTGTTGCAGCCAAAAAAAAAAAAACCAACACAAACACATTTATTATCTCATAGTTTCTGTGGGTCAGGAGTCCAGGCACAGCTTAGCTGGGTCCTGTCCTTGGGTCTCACAAGGCTGCAGTCAAGGGTCAGCCAGGGCTGGGGTCCCGTCTGGAGGTCCAACTGGGGAAGGACCCACTCCTAAGCTCCCTCAGGATGTTGTCAGAAGTCATGTGCTTATGCTTGTAGGGCCACAAGTTCTGAGGCCCAGGACTTCTTGCCATCATTGAGGGGTTGCCCTCGGCTCCTAGAGGCTGCCTGCAGTCCCTGGTCACGTGGGCTTCCCTGGGGAGGCTGCTACTTCGGCAAGCCAGCAAGGACAGCCCCTAGAGTGAGTTTGCTAGCAAGACAGAGTCTGCATGCTGTAATACAATTACAGATGACATCTCATCACCTCTGCCGTATTGTATTGGTTAGAAGTCAGTTGCAGGTTCTGTCCACACTCGAGGGGAGGGGACTATACAAGGGCATGAACGGCAGGAGGTGGGGGTCACTGAGGGTCACCTTGGGGTCTGTCTGCCACACACATCAAAATGTCATTACAAATGACACGTCAGGGTATACTTGAACCAAATATATTTTTGGAAGAACCAAAACAACTCACCAGGGTTCTGTTTCTACCCTCTATATTTGTATTTGAATTCAGTTTTCATACACATCAATAAATGCTATTTGATGACCAAAATTTTTTTCACATCATTTCATGGTAGAAACAGCATTCTTGCTTTCATACAAGGATGCTTAGAATTGAAGCCACGGCTTCTAAATAATTCTGTGTCTCCTCCGGGGGATACTGGCCTAGACCCTGGGGAGCCAACCTGAAGCATACAACTGTGGCCTCGGTCCCCAGGAAGCTTGCAAACAAATACCCAGGAAACAGAGACTGCGGAGTGGGGGAGCCGTGGAAGTACGTGGGAGGAAGGCCCATCTTGGTGGAGAAAGGAGGGGGGGGTGGGCCCTCCAGATGCTAGGAATGGCTCGTGAGGTGAGCGACAGCATGGAATTAGAGGGGGAAGGGGGCAACGGGCAAGGAGTGAGGCTGGTGAGGGAAGCAGGAACTGGAGTGTGAAGATCCTTATAACTCATGTTTGGAGTCATCAAGGGGAGCTGCAGACACAGGAGTGGAGTGACTGTTGGATTTGTACTTTAGGTCCCCGTGGCTGCGATGCAGAAAATGGACTGAAGCGGGGGCAAGGTAGCAACAGGACACCCCCGAGAGAGGAGCCAGTGGGGCCCCGATAAGGCAGAGGCAGCGGTCCCACGAGCACAAGGTTAGGGAGACAGAGCCCGCGTGACGTGGTGACTGATGTGGGCCTTTCCCAAAGACGAGAGCGGGTCCTATGGGCAGCCCTAGAGACCATCGTCTGTGGTCAAGGAGGGTTTGGAAGTTGCACAGTTTCCAAAGGGCAGAGGATGGGTGATGGGTCAGCCATTCAGTCACCTCCACGAGCTCAGACCTCAAGGACTGACTTGATGCAGGAACAGTGGGTGTTCCCGGGCAGGGGTGGGCAGCCAGGCCAGGGAGGGGGTGTGGCTGGAGGATATGAGACAAGGAGCCAGACATCTGTGTTCTGGAGGTCATCCATTCACCAGGCTGTGCTAGGCATCAGTGTAAGCCATGCCTTCTGCCCTCGTGGAACTTTCTCTCTAGTTGGGAAGATGCTTAAGCAATCAATAATAAAGTGTGATACCTGCTTTGAAGATGCATGTTGTAGTGGGTGTGGGATGACCGAGGAAGTCTTCCTAGAAGTGATGTTTAAGCAGTGACTAGAATAAGAGGTAGCCAGGAGAGGAAGGGGGGATCGTTTAGGCGGAGGGAAGAGCAGAAGCAAAGACCTACTTACTGGATATTTATGGGGCCCACTGGGTGTCAGCCACTGTGTTAGGCCCACAGGTGGGACAGCATGAGTGTGGTCTGACCCTAGACTGTGAAGGGAGAGCAGTCAGAGTCGAAGCTGAGAAGAGGCCTGGCTGTCAGGGGTCTGGAAATTCCCATCCAGTGTGTGGACCTGATCCTGGCAGCAAGTAGAGGAGTGGCTTGATCAGACTTGCTCTCTCTGCCGGGAGCTGGAGAATGTGCAAGATTAGAGGCAGGAAGGCCAGTCGGGACACTGGTGGCAGCGATCCAGGGGAGAGGTGGCAGTGGCCTAAGCTACCGCAGTGACAACTCCCACCAAAACGCACTTCTGACCACAACCTGTGGCAGCAGAGGTCTCGGCGTGGCAGGGGGCTGGGGGGCAGGCCTGGCTGAGGGGCAATTTGGGGAAGCCTTCTGGGCCTCCCACTCCCCTCCTTTGGCCCTTGAGAGGGTCACTCAGCCTCCCCTTGAGCCCACTTGCCCCAGACAGAAGCTCAGCCTCTTGCGGAGCCAGTGACAGGGTCTGGATAGCAGCCACATTAGCAAACAGCTCTCCGTAGGGGCCCTTTCCTGGGGGGGCCAAGGGGCCTTTGTCCAAGCCACAGCTGTCATCTGGACCCACGTGGAAAAGCCAGGCCTCTGACTAGGATAGGTGTCGAGCTAACGCCTTTACCTTTGGACAAGGCTGGTCCAGGTGTTGAAGGCATCGAGTAGGAACTCAAGATGTCATGAGTGACTGCATGAGCCAGTGACCCCTCAGCCCCAGGGCTTCCTGTCCGTGCTCCTTGGAACCTGGGCTTCCTTGAGAAACTACTCATTCTCCGGTTGCTAAGCCAGTGAGTGGTTCTAACCCATCCCGCCCCCAGCCCCGTTAACCCCAGGACTAGGGTACTATCTCATGGCGCTGGGCCGCCCCAGTTGGTCTCAGGGCTAATTGACTCTGTTGGCTGTCCCGCCCCTGCTCTTAGCTGTGCGTGTGGCACACACGGCCCCTACAGGTCATCCCATCAGACCCCACTGGGGCCCAGAAGAGAGTCATTAGGATGCCTGACTCTCCACAGAACAGGGGTGGCTGTTCTTCAGGTCAAAAGCCCTATTACCCCTCGTGCAGTAACGATTTATTGTGGAGTTGCCCATCCTGGCCACTTGTTTTAGGGAAGCATCGTTGTGGAGAATCAAGCAAAGAAACCCAGGCTAAGGCAGAGCTTGGGACGTGCACACAATTCCCTGATTCTTTTATGGCACAAGATTCCAGGGCACCAACTCAGGTCTATTTCCCAGACATCATAGTGAGGGGCAAGTTTCACAATGAGAAAGCCTTTGGGCACCAACTATTCCTTCACCCAAAGCCAGCAACAGTGAAAGGCGGGAGATAGCATGCAGGTCCCATTCCCTGTGCTTGGAAGGTGAGCTGGAGAGAGTTCAAGCGCTAACAGTCAGCCCAGGGGGTGTGGCTACCGGGGGGCTGGGCATCTCTTCGCTTGTCCAACCCTTTGAAGTTGGCTATTGATGTTACATGATGGACAGGAAGAGTGAATAACTGGCCTTTTGAGACAAAGAAGGCTTTATGCCTCTCTCTTTTTCCAGCTTCTAGCCTTCATTCCTTTTTTTTTTTTTTGGGGTACGCGGGCCTCTCACTGCTGTGGCCTCTCCCGTTGCGGAGGACAGGCTCCGGACGCACAGGCCCAGCGGCCATGGCTCACGGGCCCAGCCGCTCCGCGGCACGTGGGATCTTCCCGGACCAGGGCACGAACCCGCGTCCCCTGCATCGGCAGGCGGACTCTCAACCACTGCGCCACCAGGGAAGCCCCTTTAAGAAGAATAGGACTAACTAAATGTCATGTTGAAAGTGGCCCATAAACACCTTTGAAGCCTGGTGGTAAACAAACAAGGCTTTATTATTTTTTTCCTTCATTAAAAAATTGGGGCATTGATAGCAAACTGAGAGCTTGGACCCCTGGGTTCACCCCCATGTTAAGCAAAGTAGCCCCAGAGAAAGATGGCACAGCTGACGCAGATGATGAGGTTGACGTCCAGAAGGGTTTTCACCAAGGGGTTTTCATCCAGGGAAACTATGACAGGGTCTGTTCTGCTCGGCATCTCCTCCTTGCCCTTGTTCTCCACCCCACAGAGCCACAAGATGGCTTTCACCACTTTGGACTGCTTTTTGGTCATGTCACCTAAAAAGAACCCAGCAAATAAGGGTCAGAAGGATGGGCTGTGTCTCCCAGGCAAGAGAGAAGAGAGACCGGGTGTGTCCCACACACTGTGATAAATACTTTATGTTCCTTTTCTGGAAGGTATTCATTAAGACTTTGATTCTGGAAGACTCTTTAGTTCTAGCAGATTGGTATTTTGAGACTTTTCACCATCTTCAGGTGCAGAATTTCAGATGAAAAGATAGAGACTCAGCCTAACTTGAGCAAAGCACACAGCTGGTTAGCAGAGGCAGAGGTGGGTTTAGGACCTTTTCTATCTGACTTCCTCCCTGTATTGCATCGCCTGCCAGGAGGCTGAAGAGAGATGTGCACTCTTGCAGGGAACTCTCTTTCCCCATTCAGAGCTGGGTCTGCAAAATCAGCTGCGGGTGGAGCCAGGTGGGTGACGTGTGGGAGTCAGGGGAACTGATTTTCTTATTAAACATGTCACCTCTACCAAGAAAGATTCTCTCATCTTTCTTGAAACACATGGCCTTCTGGATCTATCCTTGAGTTTCCCACGGGAGGATGACATGGGTTCATATCCACAATTATTATTTTTTTTAAAGCCATGTATGATGATTAATGACAACCACAGCCTTGCGTCATGGAGACAGTAGGGACCCTGGCTAACTGTGTATTCCAGGTCTAAGGAACAGCTGCTTTGCAGCTCCAGACAACTTTTGCCATGCAGACATATGGGCTCCATGTTGCCAGATATTCCAGTTTTTCAAGAGAAGATGGAAATCTGGAATTTCATGTGAAATCTCACAATTTTTAAATGTTAACTCACATTTTATTAAAAGAGTAGGTGAGCTAAAGCAAAATATGCCTGCAAGCTGCCAGTTTTAAAACCAGTCATTTAGAGAATGCCAGCAGTACCCCAGCCTACCACATGGGGTTTTGGGAGGATCAAATGAACCATGTTTTAGTAGGCACTCAACAAACACTGGCTCTAATTTTCCACCTGAGGCATCTGTTGAAAGTTACTAACCCTTCCAGTGGCCAGAGTGAGGGAGGACCAGACCCTGGGAGTCAGGCGATGCTAAAATTCCAAGTGTGCCCATTTTCTGGCTTGTGATTTGGTAAAAAAATGTCCCCTTAATTATATGATGCTTCTTGAGGTTCCTACTGTAACTGAAGAGCAAAGCAACTCACAGCTGTGGTTTGGGGGCATGTTTTCTTGGACAATCTCGAACTGGACGTTGGTTCTTCTGGCCTCTGGTGTCCTGTTCTGAGAGAGGGTAAGAGGCGGGGGAGTTGCTGGCGACACCTGTTCCTTCTGAACCATGGGGTCATGGCGAGTAAACCAGGTCAAGCGACTGACCTATGGAGCAGAGATGAACTGTGAGATGGGGTGGAGCGGTGACTTTCATCCCTTTCTCCCACCGCCTTCCAACCCCAAGCTCAGCCTTCACACCCGAGTCTCTCCCAGTCTTGCCCTCTCACTCCACCCTCCAGAAAGCTTCAGCTCCCAGCGCTCTTTAGAATCAATGGACATTTCCCCCACTCAGTCCCCCATCTTTCTTGAACAGCCCTAATTCTCCAGTGGGGATCTCACCCTTCCTCATTCTAGTCCCCAGAGCTTAACCCTAGCCCGTGGGTGTGGGGGGAACCCTGTGATCAGCATGGAGCTCAACCATGTCTCTGGCCACGGGGAGCAAGTTGGTTCATGGGTGATCATGTGTCTTGAGCTGACTCCATCAACGGGCATCAGGAACTTCACTGGAAATGCTGGGACAAAAACGCTTATGCTTTTGCTTAATGAGAATAAGAGAGGATGTATCCCTAAAAGTTGCTGGGCCCACAGGGGCCTGAGAACAGAAGGAGAGGTGAGAGATGAATTCTGATGGTATTTTCAGTATCCTGAAATCAAGTTCTTCCCAAGACCCAGCCCTGGACTTTTCAGCTTTTTGAACAATCAGTCCTCTTCACTGAAGTCAATTGGGTTTTCTGTCACTAGCAGTGAAGGGTCTCAACGGATACAGTGTCAAACCCAGAAGTACCATCTCCTTGGAGGGCGGCTCTGTGAACCAGCTTACGACGGACACAGTGATCAGGGTGACGGAGGACAGAATCATGGAGAAGTAGAGGTAGTGGACATCCTTTACCACAGCTGGCCGCTCATCTGGCTGGTCACACCGAGGCTGCACGTAAATGAAGTCCAGGACCAGACGAACCAAGCCTAGGAGAAGGCCCAAGATGAGACCGAAGAAGGCGCCCTGTGAATCGGAGCAAGGCCGTCTTAGACCCGGGCAGGGCTGTGGGGCGTCCGGCACAGGCCTCCGGAAACCTCGGCAAACCCCCTCGAGAGCGTGGCTTTCTAGCGACGGTCACAGCAGGGGTCAGTAATTCGAAAAGGGCTGGTGATACTTATCTGTTTATCTTTTACATAGAATTAATCAATGACATATAATTCCCTGTTAATTCAGCTTCCCTGTTTAAGGACAAAATGCATCAAAATAGAACCCTCGTTGCTTTTCTTCAAAAGCCAGCTAACACCCTCCCTGTATCTTCCCGCACAGAACTCATCCTCCCTAATGACACCTGATATCCTCATGTCCCTCTCCAGTCCCCTTCTCTCCCATCCGATGGGCTGAAGGGCTGATCCAGGGCTACCTTTTCGTTGGTCCGCTTCCAGAAACATCCCATGATGAAGACCACAGCCACGGGAGGCTGCAGGTAGGAGCTGATGGACTGGATGTAGATGAAGAGTTGGCCGCCCTGGCTGGCCTGGACCACAGGGATCCAGAGGATGGAGACCAATACCAGCAGCAACACAAACACCCTGGTGCCGGATGGAGAGAGACCCCCCCATTAGTGTTTTATCTCCCCTGAACGCTTCTCTCTCTTTTTTATAGCTTTTCGGAGGTAGAATTTATATGCCATAAGATTCACCCATTATAAGTGTGCAATGCAGTAACTTTTAGTAAATTTATAGTGGTGCAACCAACACCACAATCAAGTTTTAGAACTTCCATCACTCCGAAAAGTCCCCCCATGCCCATTTACAACTTATTCCTGTTCCCACCCTAAATAAGCACTTATCTACTTCTGTCTCTACAGGTTTGCCTTTTCTGGACGTTTCAAGTAAATGGTATCATACAATATGTGGTCTTTTGCAGTTGGCTTCTTTCACTTAGCATGTCTTAGCATGAGGTTCATCACATATCATGTATCAACATTTCATTCCTTTTTATTGTTGAAAAATATTCCATTGAGTGGATACGCCATTGTATACCATTGTTTATCCTTCACCCATCAGTGGACATTTGGATTGTTTCTACTTTTTGGCTATTGTAAAAAAGGCTGCTATGAACATTTGTATACAAGTCTTTGTACAGCCAGATGGTTTTATTTCTAGGGATGCAATTGCTGGGTCACATGGTAAGTTTATACTTAGCTTTTTAAGAAAATATCAAACTGCTTTTGAACAGTTGAACCATTTTACATCCCCACATGCAATGCACAAGAGTTCCAACTTCTCTGCCTTCCTGTCTGCCTTTTTGATTATAGCCACTCTAGTGGGTGTGTAGTGGTATCCTGCAGGAACTTTCTAGACTACAATCTTGCTTTTTAGATTATTCTAGATGACAAGTCCTTTGTCAGATATATGGCTTGCAAATATTTTCTCCCGATCTGTGGCTTGTCGTCTCCTCTTCTTAATGGTGTCTTTTGAAGAAAAAATGTTTTGGGTTTTGATGAAGTCTAATTTCTTTTTCTTTTTTTTTAATGGATTATGCTTTTGATGTCATACCTCTCCCTAACCCAAGGCTGAGACAGCCCTTAGGTACACCTTCTTGAGGGGCAGAGTCCCAAGATGCTTATTAGCATATATTTTACATAAAATGTACATGCCACTCACTTCGGTCATTTTCATCCCCCCCATTAGATATCAGGACTTTGCACAAGACTTGTTAGAGAAACCTTGCCCCCAACCCCCAGAACACCCTTCTCCCTTTTACCTGGCTAACTCCTATTCACCCCTCAGGTCCCAGTCCAAGTTGAAGACTTTTCCTCTGACTCCCTAGGTGTCCTGGCTCCTCCATCATAACATTCACTGTGGTTATAACTACCTGTTTACTTATCCTTTTCTTCTCCTAGCTCCACAAAGGCAAAACTGAGTCTTTTCTTTTCACTGCTCTATGCCCGGCACCTGGCACATAGTAGGTGCTCACTGAATAGCTCTTGAATGAATGAACGCCTTACTCATCCACGGAGCCCTGATGTGCTTCACCTTTGCCATCAGAGGAGGCTGAGACAGCCTGGAGAAGTCGAAGGCTGGACTTTCCCTCCGGGTGGCTCAGCTTTCTCCTCCCTGGGTTATCTGGACTTTTCACACCCCTGCCTGGCGCCAGCCCAGTAAGACTTTACCTGCCAACAATCATGAGCTCCTTCTCAGATGCCCGAGGCCGGAGATGATTCCAGAGGTCCATGGTGAAGATGGTGCTGGCACTGTTAAAGATGGAGGTGAGGGAGGACATGAGCGCTGCCACCATCACAGCCATCATGAGCCCGCGGAGCCCTGGGGGCAGAAGGGAGGTCTTTGGGCCTCAGGCTTTTTCTGCCTTCACCGCTGACCCCATTTCCCAGGCCCATAGCTGGCTGGTCCCAAGAGGTTCAACTCGGAGGAGGCGGAACTCAGGGGTGGGAGCCAACAGGAGGGACTCAGAGGCATGGGTGGGGCAGAGCCCCCTGCGTAGCCAGGGCTGGAGCTTTATTTGGGGGCTTAGTTCCTCAGCCCAGAGCCCATTCTTTCCCACAGCCCTCCCATCTTGCCCCCCTCCTCAGATTAGAGCCCAAGCCAATGTCCTCCTTTCTGGGTGCCCCGGGGGCACTCAACTGAGGGGTGAAGGGACCATTACCTGTAGGCAGGAGTTCCAGCACTAGTTTGGGATACGCGATGTCAGAGCAGCCGGCGGGGTTGCTACAGACCTTCTGGCAGATTTCTGGGTCTGCACAGGCCACTTGGTCTATGGAGGAAACAAGCCCAGAGCTAAGCAGACGGACCCTCAGAGGCCCAGGCCCGGCCCAGACACGGCCTGGCGCAGGCCAGCACCAGGAGACAGGGCTACTGTAAATAAGCGTACAGTCCAGTGAAATAAAAAGGAGCCTAGACTTAATAATCCATGGCCTTGTTACTTAACCATTCTGGACCTCAGTTGCCGTATCTGCAAAACTGGGACAGTAACAGAACTCTACTTCCTAAGATTATAGTGAGGATTAAATGAAATGATATACATTACACACTCAGCACAGAGTCTGGGACACAGGAAGTGCTAAATACTTTTCAGCTGTACTATTGTAACCCAAAAAAAGCCGAGACACCTCACGGCCAGTCTCAGCACAGTGCCCTACATCAGGCTCCCTAAGCCCCACAAAAGGACACGAGCAATTTACATCTTTACCTAAGTTCATTGTAAGTGCAAAGGACAATGCCCTCACTTGACCCATGGCAAATATTTTAAAAGTTCCTCTTTTCCCCATCTCCTTCTCAACAGTATACATAGTTCAACAGCTGTTCCTCATTTTAGACTCATAAGAACCCAACCAGGCTCTGAATTTCTCTCTCCTCCTCTCTCTCCATTTCTGTATCAATTCTTTTCTCTCCTGAACAGCATTTTGATTTTCTAGTGTAAATCCATCCGGACTTCCTGGCACCTCTAGTTCTTCATCTCTGTCATGATGAACACATGCCAAGCTTAGAAGCATAGACCTCCTGCTTGGAAGACAGAAGAAGAGATTGAAAAATTATACGAGTGCGTGACGCAGAGTAGATGCTCGATACATTTTTCTTGGGGAGAGACTAGCTATCTCATTATTAGTGTAATCTTTACAGAGGGGAAGGGACCTGGTTATAATCACCCAGCAAGGTCATGTCGGAGACAGAACAGGTCTCTCAATCCAATCCAATCTTTCAGAGAAGGAAGGCCAAGAGAGTGTAGGTTGTTTCAGTGGTCTGGCACGTGTGTTTGAATGATAGCTTTCTTGTTACTTTCTGTCTTCCTCATATCTGAGCTGAGCCACACTCCTCACCACCAGCTCAATGCCAACACAACACCACTTATCCCCGCTGGACCACTTATAATTCCTCAAGTCTCTTTGGCCAGCTGCATCTAGGAATAATTCCCATAAATAACTCCTAGACCCTCCCTCTGCTCAGTCCAAAGGCTTCTGTCCTTCTTCCTCATTTTGATGAGTAACACTGCCTTCCATCCCACCTTCTATGGCAAGTGGGAACGACCTCGAGCCTCAGTTTAGGGGTGGGCTTGGAGCCCTTCACTGCCCACACCCATCTCCTCCCCCATTCTGATGCAGTATCAACGTCACGATGATCCTGTAGCTGAGGCCTCACATTCACAAGTGGCCTCAGAGATGTTTGACAGTATCTCCAGATGAGGTGGTATGTCTAGTCTTTATATTTTTATATGTGTTAGAACTGTTAATTTAATAAATGTAAACATTTAAAGTACATCATAACTTTAAAATCTAATATTGTTGGGGTTTTTTAATTAAAAAAATTTTTTTATTGAAGTATAGTTGTATAGTATAGACGTTTACAATGTTTCAGGTGTACAACAAAGTGATTCATATATAAAAAGAATATATAAAAAGAATATAGTTCCCTGTGCTCTATAGTAGGCCCTTGTTGTTTATTTTATATATAGTAGCGTGTATCTGTTAACCTCAAATCCCTAATTTATCCCTCCCCTAATATTATTGATTCTGTTTTTTTTTTTTTTTTGGCCACACCATGTGGCTTGTGGGATCTTAGTTCCCCAAGCAGGGATCGAACCTGGGACCCCTGCAGTGGAAGCGTGGAGTCTTAACCACTGGACCGCCAGGGAATTCTTGATCCTTCATTTGCTTTTTTAAGATAGCATAATACCTAAGAAATGGAAATCACACCAGGCCCCTTCATCCATTAGGAAGCCCAAGGACTATCTGGTCTTTGTAAAGTTTCTCCACTCATTGTTATGTCTTGTCAAAGCTGAGACCCTTCCCTCCACTTACATCCACCAATGGGAGAGGAAATGGGTGCTGTGGCCACAATTCATAATACAATTCACAATTGCTATGGAATAAAAGTAGGTGCCTCCAAAACTCTGATTCAGTCTTAGACAAAATTAAGACCGCAGACCAAAAATGATATTTGACAGGAAGTATTGAGAAGAAACAACCTCGTTGAGAAAAATGCTTTTGAGAGGTCAAAGCTCTTGGCTTGTTTATGACTTGTCTGCAGAAGTTTAGGAGAAGATTAGAAAATAGTTATATTCCTGTGGCCAGAACATGGTATGGAGCCTCCCAAGCGGGGCGAAGATCTTGCTTATGTTCCAATCTTGTGGGTTTGGACTCTTGTTGTCCAAAAGCTCCTCTCTTCAAGGGACACCAAGAAGGAGCAAGACTCCCCCTGAAATCATTCATTTAATGACCTAGTTTTTGTTTAACCTTCTAGGAATGCAACCTTCAACCATGAAACACATGACAGACACAAAGTTTATAAAGCATGTTTAGGGCAGAAGATTGTGTTTGTTCGTTCAGGCTAAAGAATAATGTTCATCACAGGGAAACAAGTTGGCTCAGCTAAGTTATAAATGAAACCAACAGCCTTGTGATTGTTAACCCACCATTCTCTAATATCAGCTCATCTGTCTTGGGTGAATTAATCAACCATTTCATATATGGAGTGGATTCCCTTGTCAGATCCTATGATGCTTGACATAAAGGATGGCTCTAGCAGAGGCCAATCCAAACACAGCACCAAACCTCCTTCTTCCAAATGCCAACATTCATGGAAGTTCAGTACGACTCGGATGCTGCAAATAAACACTGTACATACACCTTCTCATGTAATCTTCACAACTCCATGGGGAAGATATTGCCATTATACCTATTTCAGAGACAAGTAAACTGAGGCCCATAGAGACTAATAACATCCCCAAATCATAAAGCTAGTATCGTGGATAGGATTCAAAACCTTAGCTTATTCCAAAGCTCAGGTAGAGATGATTGGCTTTGTAAACAGGAACATTTCTAGACTCTTGTATTTCATTGTTTTGAGGGTTGTTTTGTTTCTTTCTTGGTTTCCACTAGAGTTCCTTTATAAGTGGGCGCTATTCCTTGGATGGACTAAGTGGAAGAGGATATTTTCCACGTTCAAGAGAGCTCAGGATCAGAGCATCATTTTAGGCAGTGCTGGACCCATTTGAAGATTCAGCAGGTTGCTGATGGAGCTGAGATAGAGAGAAGGGTGGAAATGGGTAGGAACAGTGGCTTGGCCTGGCACCTGGCCCTTTAGACCAGGGCTTCTCAATCTTCTGCCGGGCACCACCCCCAGAGATTCGGATTCAAAAGGTCTTGGGCGGGACCTGAAAGTTTGCATTTTTAACAAGTTCCAAGGCAGCCCTGATGCTGCTAGACTGGGAACCACACTTTGAGAAGCTCCAGTCAAGACCTTCAAATGCACCGCACCCAGCTCACCATCTCCACCCTACCTCACTCTCTTAAATTCCTTTTGCACTATTGCTAGTACCAAATGCTAGAGTGTTTTGATATCAATTTTCTCTTACTTTTTCACGAGTACCAGACTCATCTGTTACGTTATAAACTCCCTAGGGGCATGGAATGTGGCATTATGTTTCACTTAACAACCGTTATTGACTGGCTGACTGCTAAGAGTGAGGGTCAGGGTCTTGTTATTGATCATCCTGATACTGGTCCTAAGTATTGATGTGATTTCCTGAGAGAGACAGTAACATGATTAAGAGTCAGGTTTTGGAGGCAAATGCCCCTGGATTTAAATCTTGGCTTACCCAGCCCTAGCCAAGTAACTTCCAGCAAGTCCCCTAACCTAGGAGTGATCTAGAGTCCTCTTTTTTCCTTAACAGCTTCATCCAATCCATCATTCATCTGGTTGGCTCCGCTCTAACTTATATTTTCAAACCATCCACATGAATAACCTGTTGCCTCTTCACAGAGGCCTTCCCTGGAAACCCTGTCATAGGAGCCCCTGCCCAGCATTCCCTGTGATGTTTCCCTATGCATTTTCCTCACAGCACTTAGCACAATCAATGAATAGCTCACTTACGTATTTTTTGTCTCCTTCACCACTAAAACGTAATCCCCCCCAACAGCAGGGATACTGTATGTCTTGTTCCCTTATGCATCCCCAGGCCCTTCTAGAAAAAGGCCTGGCAGATAATTGGCTTTCAAAATATTTGTTGAATCCATGGAAGAAGAATAAATGAGTGAATCAATTAATTTCTCTGAGCTTTAATTTCTTCCTTTCTTTTGGCCACACAGATTGCTGGATCTTAGTTCCCCGACCAGAGATTGAACCCACGCCCTCAGCAGTGCCAGTGTGGAGTCCTAACCACTGGACTGCCAGGGAATTCCCTGATTTCTTTATCTATAAATGAAAATAACAATAGTACCTATCTCATAAGGTCATTTTGAGGAATCAATGAGATAAAACATGTATAGAATAATAAAAGTGAACATTTCTATAGTGTTTACCACGTGCCAGGAACTGTTTTAAGCCTTAGGAAATATTATCCCCATTTTACAAGTGAGGAAACAGAAGCACTTAACAGAAATTAAGTGACTTATTCAAGGTCACAGGAGCCAGGAAGTGTCAGAGCCAAGGTTCAGGCAAGGCATTTCAGATCAGTGTTCAGATTCATAACCGCCCCACTCTACTGCAAAGCTCCTCACACGGGGACTGGCCCTTAGCACAATGAATGTTGGTTGCTTTAAGCCACTTTCTTTGTTCATATGTCGCCTTCCCCTTAGCTGTATATTTTCCATCAAGTCACCATAAAACCAAGATCCCAGTTCTTATCCTCATCTGGGATTTTTCAAGCCTTGTGCCGCTTCCCTGGAAAGAGGACCGATGGTTCGTCATCCATCAGGGCTGGAGAAGCGCAATCCCGGCATCTGGCACCACGGACGGCTCCCCATCCTTTCTCTTCCCCAAGTCCTTCCACCTAATCCATAGTTCTAAATTATTTTGACAAAACTTCTGGACTGGGGCTTCCCTGGTGGCGCAGTGGTTGAGAGTCTGCCTGCTAATGCAGGGGACACGGGTTTGAGCCCTGGTCTGGGAGGATCCCACATGCTGCGGAGCAACTAGGCCCGTGAGCCACAACTACTGAGCCTGCGCGTCTGGAGCCTGTGCTCTGCAACAAGTAGAGGCCGCGATAGTGAGAGGCCCGCGCACCACGATGAAGAGTGGCCCCCACTGGCAGCAACTAGAGAAAGCCCTCGCATAGGAACGAAGACCCAACACAGCCCAAAATAAATAAATTAATTAATTAATTTAAACAAAAACAAAAAACTTCTGGACTAACCATTTCATCCTAACCCTTTCTTTACCTCTGCAACGTCATGTAAGATAAGGCATAGGGGAGGGAGATTTCTGCCCGTTTGAGTTAATAACAGCTTGGGTCAATACAGGGTTAAACTTAATGAGGCAGAAAGGAGCGTTCTTCCACACAGATCACCAGCTCCTGACATCACAGCGACTCCCAGTAACATCCCCCACCCCTAGTCCTGTTTAATCCCCATGCTGCCAACCTCATCCCTCTACCAAGTTTAAAAAAAAAGAAAAAGCTAAGACAGATACTCTAGAGGTTTTGATATCCCTGATTTTGTTAAGAAAAGGAACCCCCAAAGAGTTCTATTGGGCCGAAGTTGCCAAACCACTGGGTTCAAACATTGCAGTGTGAGGGGAGCCCTCTCGTGAGGTTTCAGGGAGCTGACATCTGGAACCATGAGATTTTAGCCTAGTTTGTGGTTTCAGAAAATATATAGTTGAGGCGAGTCCCCAGATAGGTCTCCGTTTGATTTGGCCTGAGACATTAATAGGACGTCCTCATTGAACCAATGTTGGGAAACAGCACTGAGTCAGTAGTTGCCGGGATGGAGACACCTCAGCTGAATCACCAGGAAGGGACTCCAGCTGCATTCTTGAGGGGCAGTCAGTAAGACGTTCAGAACACTTCACAGGGTCTGAGACTCACAGACAACCTCTCCTCCCAACTGTCTTCTTACCTGGAAAGAGGACACGACTGACCATACCAGGGAACACCATGATGAAAAGGGGCAGGACCTTCAGGTATGCGGCCATCAGAGAGCCTCCTTTGGCATGGGACAGGTTCTTGGCAGCCAGAGTCCGCTGAACTATCACCTGGAAAACAGTGGTGTGGTTGGAAGTTGAGACAGATTTCGCTTAAGGCCAACTAGGTGCGCATGGCTTCTTTGTAGGCATAGTAGACCCAGGAGCTTGGTTTGCCTGCCTTCTCTAAGGAAACATCTCTCCTATTCTCAATCCCTGTGATCCAGTGGTCCAGTTGGGGTAGCTATACCAAGGCAGAGAAATCAAGAACGGGAAGGAGGATAGAAGAGGAATGCAAATACTTTGCTAGGAGTGATGAGTTAAGAGAAAGAGAGGCTCTGAGATATTGCTACCAACAGGACTGGCATGTCTGGACTTGTAGTTACTGCATACGGTGTGCCTAGGTCTTATCCTGACCCCCTTCTCTCTGTTGGGTGGCATAAGGTAGGTCTTGTTAAGATTTATCCACTTAGAACAGATTGGTGGTTGCCAGAGACAAAGGGTGGCAGGTGGGCAAAATGGATGAAGGGGATCAGAAAGTATAAATTTCAGTTATAAAATAAATAAGTCCTAGGGATGTAGTGTACAGCATGGTGACTATAGTTAATAATACTGGATTGCATATTTTTAAGTTGCTAAGAGAATAGATCTTAAAAGTTCTCATCACACACAAAAAAAGTCTCATCACAAGAAAAAAAATTGTATCAATAACTGTATGGTGATGAATATTAACTAGATTTATTTTGGTGATGATTTTGCAATATATACCAATATCAAGTAACTAAAACGATTTATCCACTCAAAGGGAGTGACATGTTCTAGAGTGTCTTCTGAGTAGAAGACTGGTCCCCCAAAATCCTGCTCCAGGCTTCAGATTGAATCTACATGAACTCAGAACCTTCTCTACTATTTCCTTAGGCTTTGGATCTTGAAGCATCTGGAGAAGTTGCAGAGGCCTTGGTGAGTTACTAGAGCTTTTATGAGTTGGTTCAGTGAACTGTGGACAAGAGGAGTGAAATGTCATTACCATTATGGTGCTGTGGTGAGCAGGACAAAGCGGGAATTGTTCCCATTTTTTAAAACAATGTTCATCAATGGCATAGGCTTCCTAGAGCGTCCTGCTGCTTCTTTTGAAACCCATTTCCTCTCCACAAGGCTACCCTGTCATCTTGGGTACGGAATCTGCCTGATCCAGGGGTAGGCACCTGACCCACCCCTGGCCAATCAGAGCCCTTACACAGGGTATTTGGATTTGGGACTTGGAGAGTTGTCAGTCTCTTTGCAGTTGGTCTGCAGTGAGAGACCATGAAGTCAGCAGCTAACAGAGAAAGACAATGGAGAAAGAAACCAGAAAAAGTTCCAGCACTTTCTGAAGGCTAGTTCAGCTTCCTGCCGTTCGTATTCCATGAGCTAATAAATCCCCTACCCTTTTCCTAAGCTGGTTTAAATTTGATTTTTTTTTTTCTGTGACTTGCAACCAAGTGTACCCTCACCTGCACAGATTATTATTATTGGTTTGGATGTTGTCAGTGAAAGACTCTAAAACGTGGCATCAGCTTATATGAGGAAAGGTGAAGGAGCAGTGAGGATCCCTCTATCCAGAGCTGGGAAGTCAGCTGTTTGTTACCTGTCATTTCTCAGGACTCCAAACACACACCTACTGGGCTTTCTAGAACACTTAACAATGTGATAGTTACATGGAACGATACAGCAACCATAGAATACTTTTTACTGCTTCATAAAGGTGCCAAAAAGAGGCATGCAAGCTTCAGTCCTTGTCGGTCCATCTGGAAGCAGAGAGGAAAGAATTCAGAGCTTTGGAAAACCAAGCCCTTTCGACAGGAGATCCAAAGCTGTGACTGAGAAGAATGCTGGCTTTTATTCCCATGAAGCGGAGCCTCCAGCTGAGTAAGTTTTAAGAGACTTGTGCTGCTCAAAACCCCACAAGCCCTGGGGAGAGGGTGTCGCCCTGTACGGCAACCCCCGGACCCAAGTAATGGAGCATGACTCATAGGAATGTTATGAAAATCAATGAGTTAACATATAGGAAATGCTTATATCAGTTACTGGTAGATGGTCCAGCATCAATCAATGTTTGTGTCATTACGATTATCGACTGTGATTTACCTCTTCCGTCTCTGCCCAGGAAGATTAGGAACACGCCCCCAATCAGTGCACAGTGAATGCTGCTTTGTCTTTCTCCTGCTCTGAAATGAGCTACGTAGGGCAGTACCAGCCCAAGGGACTAACACAGTCTTTGGACTCAACAGAATTCAGCTCAGCAGCCGCAAAACCAGAAGTCATGGGGTCCAAGGAGGGCTTGGGTTTCTGGCCCCTCTGGCCCTGCCTGCCCTTTGGAAGAAGATCAAGTCATCCCGGATTAATTAAGTCCCCAGGCTCTCGAACAATGCGAGGCGGGTTGGAGGTGGGCTTCAAGGGCTGCACACTGGAATCCCAGCTAGTAAGGGTGTGAGGCATCTCGAGGAAATATTTGTATGGATTAATAAATATAAGCTGTTGAGCCATGTCAAGAGCAGTAGCATAAAACCATAGCAAAGGGCTTCCCTGGTGGCGCAGCGGTTGAGAGTCTGCCTGCCAATGCAGGGGACGTGGGTTCGTGCCCCGGTCCGGGAGGATCCCACATGCCGCGGGGTGGCTGGGCCCGTGAGCCATGGACTGCTGAGCCTGCACGTCCGGAGCCTGTGCTCCGCAACGGGAGAGGCCACAACAGTGAGAGGCCCACGTACCGCAAAAAAAAAAAAAAGCAAAAATGTAAATGTTTTAAACAGTTTATTAAATGCGCCTGCAACAAAAGACTATGAGCAAATTCCTAATGCTCCCCTTTTTCACAATTATTAGTAACACCGCTAATGAGGAAACAGAGGCTCAGAGATCTTAGACGGTGTCCCAAGGTTATGCCACCTGAACTTGATTCCAGGTCTGTTAAGGTTAAAGCCCAGGCTGTTAGCCTCAGTCTGAGCTGTCTCCCAGGGTCTCTCCAGCCTGAGATTTGCTAAGGAAGAGGAGGGGTGCTCTCTCTTAAAGGGGCAGTATTACACCCATCTCTAGCTCTTGGTTTCTAGCTCTTCACTCAGTTCTGACCCTTGGGGTGACCTGGATTCACTCTCTGCAGTGTCCCCTCCATCAATTCAGTGCTCCGACTCCATGATCATTATTTTATTTAAAGTCTCATCAGCCCTGAATATGAAATAGGGCTTCCAAAATGGCACACAGATCTCTGATCATTAATGTAATGGAAAAAGCCATTTCAACAGATGATATATTCACAGGGTTTGAAACCTGAGAAAGTATAAACAGGTGTGCAGTGAAATGGCTTCCATCCATCCTGGCACATCTGCCCACCTCCCTGCCCACAGGTAACTGCTCTTAGTTTTATATACATCCATCCGGAGTTTCCTTCAGCACATACAAGCAAATGCAAATATGGATTCTATCCCTCCCACACACCTTTTAACACAAAAGGGCTTATTATACACACCACAGTGCCTTTTGCTTTTCTCATTTCTTTCTTCACACCAGTTATATATTTGCTTTAAGGGCTTTGCTTTGGCGGGTCCCTCTGCCTAAAACTCTCCTCCCCAACTATCACCAGAGCCCACTCACTCTCCTTAGCTCAGAGGTCACTTCTCAACCATGACTCCCCTAATCACTGTATTTTAGATGACACTCCCACACCCTCCACTTGCACCCCCCCCGCTTGTTTTTTTTTTTTTAATGACAGTTATCACCTTTTAACGTTCCCCATAATTTATTGCCTGTCTACCTCCACCAGAAGAAGGTGAGCTCCGAGAGCCTGTTTGATTTGTTTACTTGTGATTTCCAAGTGGCTGGCACATAGAGGACACCTAGTGAGTATTTGTGGAGCAAATAATACCAATACCAGTTTTAAGCTCTCTTTAAAATTTTCATCTCTCTTGCTTACTGGATCCTTCCAGACATCCAGCAGGATGTATCAAGCTTTCCCCTTTGCAAATATCAGTAGCTTTGGATTTTCTGCGACATGAGTAAGAATAAGAAGATAACACGTAGAGCAGTAGAGAGAAAGAAGTTCTCAAGGATGTTTGGGGAGAAACGCAAATAAGAGAACAGATAGCGGGAGAAAAAAACTCAGCCTCCAGATACTCCAAGGAAGGAAGCGTCCCCGAGAGCAGCTTTCTCAGCCTGCTGCCCTGTACCTGATCGGTGCACCAGTACCAGAGGGACGGGATGGACATTCCAAATAGGATCCCAGGCCACGGGAGATCAGATGTCAGTGGGTCTCGGAAAATATGGAAGGCATCTTCCCGGGGCAGCCCACAGCTGCTGTTCCCACTCCGGTTGCTGGCCACAGCCAAGAAGTATTTCTCTTCCAGGCCTTCCAACCCGCCGACTGCAGCGAAACCTAGTATTCAGAGGAAACCCAAATTTGCCAGGAACTCAGACTGATCCACAGCAACTCATGAGGGGATTGTTGGAGATTGGTGAAATCCTACTTAGAACAGAGATACCAAGGAAAGTTAGTTGACTTAAAGGTTCTTCGCCTTTTTTTTTTTCATGCCTTTGGTAGTGACTATGGATTGCTTCTCAGAATAATATTCCTAAATATACAGTACACAATACATAGATTGTAAAGAAAACCAAATATGTTGAAAGCACCCATCAAACCATAAAAACTCTGACGTAGTAATTTATTTATTTGCTCCATTAAGTAGAAAGACCCCACAGTGGGTCAAATAACAATTTAGTTTTAAAATAACCATGGACACAGTGTTTCAATACATCAGAAGCAACTGTAAAAACATTTGGATAAAAACCTCAGGGGTGTATTTTGGTATCAAAGTCACAGATATTGCAAATCTTCCTGTGGTTTGTTGCCTACACTAATCATTGAAAGATGCTAATATGAAAATAGAGATGAATTTCTTTCCCATCCAAGATTCACAAAACCCGTGAATTCTGTCCAGATTAAGAAAGCCTGCCTTAAGGAAACATTCTTTCACCTCTGAACTTCTTCTCAGCTACTCTCAATTCATGGTATCACAAGAGTGGTCCAAGTAACTTATGGCCTTGAGCAAGTCGCTTCCCTGTCTGAGATTCGGTTTCCTCATCTGCAGGTGGGGATAATGTAGCACCAACCTCATAGGGCTGGAGAAAGACAGTGAGATAATGCACATAAAATGCACAGCACCTGGCACAAACGTGTGTTGTCCTTAAAAATAATAAAGCACTGCAATCTGCAGATAATTTGCTTCTTTTCATTAATTGAACAGATTCAAGGTTATCCCCCAAATAACATTGCTCTCACTGGATTACGTTCTGGAAGGTTGTGTTTGTCTTTTTGTTGTTGTTTTGTTTTTTTCTTGTGTTTTATTTTTGGTTTTTTGTTTGTTTCTTTGTTTTTTGGTATGGAAGAGAAGGGGTTGGTGTTACCACTTGAGTAGGAATGATATGTAATCTGCAGCCTAGCTTATCTTTGCTGAAGGTTGTGGTGAACAGTGGCTACTGGGGAAAAAATATTGTGATGATAAATTTTTGTCATGCTTTTTATTTTTCCCTGAAAAATTATTTTGTGGTAGTGGGAGGGAGGGAGGTTTTATTAATAATTGGACCTGGGCTTCCCTGGTGGCGCAGTGGTTGAGAGTCCGCCTGCCGATGCAGGGGACGCAGGTTCGTTCCCCCGTCCGGGAAGATCCCACATGCCGCGGAGCGGCTGGGCCCGTGAGCCATGGCCGCTGAGCCTGCGCGTCCGGAGCCTGTGCGTCCGGAGCCTGCGCTCCGCAACGGGAGAGGCCGCAGCTGTGAGAGGCCCGCGTACCGCAAAAAAAAAAAATAATTGGACCTGCCCATCTGAGTGTGTAAAGCACATACATATAGATAATAGCAGGTAGAAAGGCTGAGACAAGAATCACCCCAGGATGGGTGAAAATAAAGTAGGCAGAGCATCGTAAACTTTAATGTACACACGAATCACCTGGGAACCATTAAAAAGCATATCCTGATTCAGCAAGTCTGCAGTGGTGCCTGGGATTCTGCCCTTCTAATGGGCTCCCAGTTGACACTGATGCTGCTGGTCCCTGGACCACAGTCTGAGTAGCACCCATGTAGGAGATATCAGGGTACCAAATGAAATTTGGAATCCTTTTGGTATAAAGGAAAGTGGGGGATCTTGATTTCAGTCACTTTAATAAGCTCCATTTTAGGTCAGTTTTTCAGTTTCTCTTGTTTTTTTTTTTTGTTTGTTTGTTTTTTGGATTTTTTTTTTTTTGCGGTATGTGGGCCTCTCACTGTTGTGGCTTCTCCCGTTGCGGAGCACAGGCTCCGGACGCGCAGGCTCAACAGCCATGGCTCACGGGCCCAGCCGCTCCACGGCATGTGGGATCCTCCCGGACCGGGGCACGAACCCACGTAACCTGCATCGGCAGGCAGGAAGGCACAATGTTAAGGTAAAAATTCCTGCCTATACTCTTTGACTCCTGCTCTTAGACTCTTCCCACAAAAGTTACTACCACATTATCTCCCCACTATTATCACCAGGGAGTTTGATGGGGAAGGAGGGTTATGAGATCTGAAGTCAGTCTGACTGGGTTTAATTCCTGGCTTTGAATTCTAACCTTGTGACCTTGCGCTAACAGTTGGTGCCTTAATTTTCTCATCCAACAAAAGGGGTAAAAATAATACTGGTATCATTGGGTTGTTATGAGCATTAAATGATAAAACATCTGGATCACTAGTGTTTTAATAGGTATTCATTTATGAACTTTTAATTTTGAGATAATTATAGACATACAGAAGAGTTGTATAAGTAGTACAGAGAGTTCCCATACACCTTCTCCTAGTGTCACTGTCTTACATAAGCCAAGTACAGTTGCAGAAACTAAGAAATTAACATTGGTGCCTTACTATTAACTACAGTATGGGCTGTTCAATTTGCACCACTAATGTTCTTTTTCTCTTCTGGGATCCAATCCAGGATCCCACACTGTGTTTATTTATGTTTCCTCCTTTCTCTGTAGTTGCTCAGTCTTTCCTTATTTTTCATGTCCTTGATACTTTTGAAGAATACTGGTCATTGTAGTGTGTAAAATGTCCTCAATTTGGGTTTGCCTGATGTTTATTTACGATGAAGTTGAGGTTATATATTTTGGCAAGAATGGCACAGAGGTGATGCTGTGTCCTTCTCAGTGTACCATATCAGGAGCTACATACTGGTACGTCTGATTACTGTAATATCAGTTAATATGCCTTGATCGCTTAGTTACAGTGGCACGTGCCATGTTTCTCCACTGTAAAGTGGCTATATTGCCCTCTGTAATTAATAAATATTTTGGACGTGATACTTTGAGACCAAGCAAATATCTTATTTCTTCATAAACTTTCATGCGCTGACTCCAGCATTTATCATTGGATCTTGTCTGTAGCAATTATGACTGTGGTGTTCTAATAGTGATATTCTATTTCCCTCAGTCTGTCTTCATTTATTAATTGGAATTCTCCTGTAAGGAAGAGTTTTCCTTTTGCCCCCTTTTATTTGTTTATTTAATTATTTATCCACGTCAACATACGAGGATCTATTAACTTTTCCTTAAAAAACAGTAAGTTTCCATGATACGCACAGCTCTCTTCCAGCTAAAATGACCATGCCTCAAGCAGGAATCCCCAGCTGGGTTTGAAACAGTGATGAAAGCAGATGTCCATGCTTGAGAGAGGTGCTGTCATCCACCCAAATGACCCTGGCACCCCACTTACTGTAGCCCATCAGGGTGAGCGCTCCTATAAGCATGATCAGGGTCTGTAGAGCATCCGTGTAGATCACAGCAGCCAGGCCACCTAGTGGGAAGATGAGCACTGAGGTGAGGGTCAGGTACTCTGGGGGAGAGGAGTTACTCTGGGTGCCAGAGGGAACTTGGAATTTCAAGACCTGATGGGGGAGAGTTCCTAGTGTTGATTGTTTGCAAAGATGGCCACAATATCTCCTTCCCAGGTGCCTGCCCATTTAGTAATGTGGCCTTGCTGCTCCTTTCACGTTGAGGTGAAGATTTCTCTTCTTCTTAAATATGATTTGGCCGAATGACTTGCTTTAACCAATAGATACGGTGGAAGTGATGTTGTGCAGCTCCAAGTCTGGTCCTCAAGAGGCCTGCAGTTCCTGCTCTTGTTCTTGTGTTGCCCCGAGAACACTATGCTCCTTTAAGAAGCCCAGTCTAGCCTCATGGCGCATGAGGCCCGCCTGGAAGGAAAGCCCAGCTGACAGCCAAGCTAACCAGCAGCCACCTGAGTGAGACCATGTTGTTCCACCCAGCTGTTCCAGGTACCGTCTAACTAGTATAATTCAACCGAGCCAGGTGAGACCAGCAGAAGAACCACCCAGGCAACGCATGGAATGAATTGTGGGCGGAAATAAACCATTAACTCCCTAATGCGGGGTAGGTGGTTAGTTACACAGTAATTTCTAACTGACATGGGAAGTGATGCTTGGGCCATGGTCCCCAAGCTCTGAAGACCTTTATTTAAACATTGGAAAGAGGATGTGAGTACTAGGTATTCAGAGTCTAATAGGCTTCCCAAAGAGGGTCACAGTGGTTGGCCTCAGTGGATTCTTATTGGTCTTGCCACCTAGAAAAATCTTTGTAATGACAATCATGGTAGCAAATCCATCAGCATCTGGACAAAACAATCTTTCCAGTCTCTTCCCTATCCTTTTCTCCTTCCTCTTTCCCTACAGAGAATGGACACTTATCTGACATGAACAGATTTACTCATGGGTAAAGTCACAGTACGCTAAAAAAACCAAACAGACTTTCATGTGGGTGTTGTTCTGTGATTCCTCCTTCTTTGCCCCAGGAATAGGGTCATCTCACAAATGGAGAGAGAACTGGCTTAGCATCTGGCCCCAGTTCTCTGCTGGCCCCACTCAGGCAATTAGCCTGAGTGTGGTGAGATTCTGAAGATAGGTACCACTGAAACCCACCCACGTTTCTATACTAATGTTTATTGGGCATTTATCACTTACCAGGCACTGCATCTAGTGTTTTATTCAATCACTCACCAAACATCTGGTGAGCGCCCAACCTAGTTCTACATGGTAGGGATACAGAGGCAAACAAAACAGCATGCTGCCTGTCTCCTCGGAGCTTCTAGTCTAATGGGGGAGACACCCCCAAACAAGGAAACAGAGAGATAGATTGGCAATTGCGACTAAACCTTTCCTTTCCCTGTGCCCCAGACACGTGGCTTCTGTTAGCGCTGAAAACTCAGCCCAGATCTTTCTGCATCAGCGGGCTTTTGTATTTCTGAGAACGGGTCACTCTTCTGTCTAGAGCCTCCAGTGGTGTTCCACGGCATTTGGGACTAAATCCAGGCTCATCTGATTTCCTTCAAGGCTCCGGTGCCTGCCCTTTCCTCCACTCCCTTCTCCTCCCATCAGGGCTGCAGCACAGCCGATGCCGGGGTCACCACTGTCACTGCAGCTTGTACGAGTGGCCTCCTCCACAGCTGGACAGGACTCAGCCTCAACACATGTGCTCGCTCAGCTTCAACCACCCTGACCCCCTTGCTACTCCTCAAACAAACAACACGGGTTCTCATGTCAGAGTCTTCCCTCTATCTCATTTAAATCTGGTCCACATATCACCTTAGAGAGGCCTTGCCTGTACGTTGGATGGAAAAGAATCCTCCCACCATTATTCCCCATCTTGTTATACCAGTATACTCTGACATCACTTATTGGCTTCCTTGTTCATTGTCTGTCTCCCCTTCCCCACTAGAATGTAAGTTCCTTTGGAGTAAAGATTTTTTCTGTCATGGGAATTCCCTGGTGGTCCAGTGGTTAGGACTGGGGGCTTTCAGTGCCGTGGGCCCGGGTTCAATCCCTGGTGGGGGAACTAAGATCCCACAAGCTGCACGGCCAAAAAAAAAAGATTTTGTCTATCTTGTTGCCTGCTATGCCCCATCTCCTAGCATGATGCCTGGCATACAGTGGGTGATACATAGATAGATATAGATAATTTGTGGAATGAATTACACCAAGAGGAGGCAGAGAAGGATGAAACTGGAACAGAAGATGAGAAGGTGAATATTCAAAAGCAGATACATGTCCAGGTGCTGCACTCCACCAGCCACTCTTCTGGGATGCAAGTCTGAGGGGGAAAGTTGAGGCTCCCCGGCCTCAGGCTGCAGAATTGCAGTGGTTTACGGTCTAGCTTTGTATAGTGTGTGTGACTACACATGCGCAGCAG
This sequence comes from Orcinus orca, assembly GCF_937001465.1. NCBI lineage: Eukaryota > Metazoa > Chordata > Mammalia > Artiodactyla > Delphinidae > Orcinus > Orcinus orca. The sequence goes on along the minus strand of NC_064574.1, from coordinate 68,641,258 downwards.
CTAGTAGGTTCTAATGAATAGTTCTTGAATAAATAAATGGAAAATAGCTTTATGCACTTGCGGTACCTTTTAAAATCCTCCCTTCTATCAGGCATCCCTCTTCCTTTGGACAATGACCAAGAGAAATCGTATTATCTGGGGTGATGGACTGAGGGTTCATGAAGACATGGTCTTAGCACACTGGAACATCAGAAGACGAGCCAGGAAAAGACAGGGTGGCCCATAGCCCCTGCCCACCACCTCTCCCAGAATCACCCCTTGTTCAGTCGTACCTGCAACAGTGTATAGAGCTGTGATGGCCAGCAGCCCGACTATGGCCAGGTAGAGATTTAGGCGCAAAGACTGCTGAATGAAGATGGCACCTGCGTACATGTCTACCTGGAGAGACATGAAGTTGACGGGTGAATGAATGGATGGACGTTTTAGCCCAGTTTCCCCAGGCTCAGGCCCTAGCCTTGACTCTGGCAAACACAGAAACATCACATGATGTCCTTTCTTCATCTCTTCCTAGATCAGGGGTCTCAAACGGGAGCCCTACAGGTGATCATGTTTGAGGCCCCTTCACTGGGCTAATACAAGCGCCTCAGTCGTCTTCCTGCTCCTATTCTTCATCTGCCTACTCTCCATCCTCCACACTGCAGCCTTTATCAAATGCCATCACGATCATCTCATCCTCATCAAAACTCTTCAGTAGCTCCCTACTGCCCCCAAGATAATGTTCAAATAAGTTAGAGCTGTATACCAGGCCCTCCATGGTTTGCCTGCCACTTGACCTCATTTTCTTTACTCACTTCATGCTCCCAGACACACTGAAATACACCCTGTTTCCCTAACAAGTCATGTTTTTTCATGCCCCCAAGCGTTTTCTTATTCTGTCCAGCCCTCCGGAATGCCAATCCCCCTTTCTCTACATCCTCTCTACATCCTCCTCAGATGTAACTTTCCTTGGGAAGGTTTCCCCACATCTGTAGCTTCCCACCAGAGTGAGAGCGAGCATTGTCCTTCTGCCCTTCACATCTGGAGCTGGCACAGAGTCAGTTATTGTTGTTTGAATTGAATGGAATTCCTCTGCCCACCCCCCCTCCCCCACATAGGACAAGGTTTCCCCCAGCTCCAGATGGAAGAGAAGAGGGCATCGGTGTGAGTCGGGCTGAGCAGCACGCACTGGAGGCTGCAAAGCATCTGCTCTTGGCTGCTTTCCGGAAGACCTGCCCATCCAAACGTCAGGGTGGGGCAGGCTCAGTGGGCCATCAGCACATATGATTAATAGTTGATAACTGCCTGATCCCAGGAGGAAGACGACAGACCCACCTGAGGGCTCTCGGAGTCCCATTCAGTGATGGGCACCATCCCAAGATGTTGCTGAAGAAGCTTTGGCAGGAGAAGGGGGAGGAGTCCTTTCCTCTACCTTTTCTCCGTACTTCCTCTGCCCCTGCTTAGCCTTTGCCCCCACCCCTCCCAACTTCCTTGAACCTCCCAGAAGCTTCCTCAATAGGAGAGGGACACCACCAGCTGAGCTTCTCACCAGGCTGTGTCCCCACCTTACCGAGATCTTGGTGAAGATGTAGATAAACAGGTAGAGCACAGCCAGGATGACGGGGATCCTGTTGCCGCCAAAGCGTTTCCTTAGGTATTCTGGCATCGTGGTGACCTGGGGACCAGAGTTGAGATTTTGCCACCCAACAGCCCTTCTTCCCCCTCCCCCCTTCTCCCCAAACTCAGAAGCACAGACGGTCTTCTTGGGATTCTCAATGGGAGACTTAAAAGAGAGGAGAAAATGGAACAAAGGGGTGGGGTGAGGATGGACTGGGGTTCTGTGCAGAGTCAGGTACCCAACTATCATATATCCCAAATGTATACGCCACCCCAATTTTTGCCCTCTCCTGTGTTATTAATGTTATTACATAAAACTTATTAATATAGATGTTACTATTATAAAACTTAATGTTTTTCTTTAAACCAACTCATGTTTATATTGAAGTAAACTTATCTAAAAAGAAAACTTCAAATCACCACTGTAAATGAAATATCAATCCTAAACTTAAGGGAACCATCAAAACTATGCACATGGATAATAAAATCACTCATTCACGTTCTATTCTTTCCTGGCAACTTCCTCTTGCACACCAAAAACCCTGGGCCCAGAGCTTACTCATTCTTTCTTTAAAAAAAAAAAAAAAAAGAAGTCAGGAAAAGTGTTGAACAGGTGTTAAATGCTCACTAACACCAACATGAGACTTTACCCTTGAGCTCATTGAAAGATGATGGAAGAGGAACTAATTTCGCCAGGTGATTCCGTGTAGTTGGCTCCATGTCTAACACCTAAACTCATCTCAAGCATCTCCATTTGTCCATATTCTAACCTTTGGGGAAGTTGCTCTCATGTAACACTTTAGCCACGTTACCAGGAGCAGAGAATCCAGAGACAGCAGAAAAACCAGGGAAGCACTGAATTAGGTCCAGATGGGTGGGCCAAAGCTAGGTGCCATTACCATATAAGGCACCCCAGGGGCTGAGCCATACCGAGGAGAACCATTATTTGGGTGGCACTTTGGGGATAGCATGTCCTTGCCCAGTCTCCTCACTGTACCCGCAGACTTGGGGGTTGAGACAATGCCATGTCTAGACAATGGAACCTCAAATGCACAACTGTTCTTCCATGAGGTCCCAGATGTTGGATGGGAAAAGACAGAGTAATGATTATGTTTGCAGCCCCTCATCCAGGCTGTTGCTGCTTGGGTGTTCCTTAGTCTAACCCAGGGAGTAGACTAATGGGTACCCGATCATGAGCTGATAAATGGCAAACCATCCATCCCAAGGTCAGATTGTGAAGGTAGAAGAAGCTGGGAGTGGAGACTGGGAGAGACTGGATGGCCAGACTTGATTCAAGAATGGTAAGTTGTTGGGGCTTCCCTGGTGGCACAGTGGTTGAGAGTCTGCCTGCCGATGCAGGGGACACGGGTTCGTGCCCCGGTCCGGGAAGATCCCACATGCCACAGAGCAGCTGGGCCCGTGAGCCATGGCTGCTGAGCCTGCGCGTCTGGAGCCTGTGCTCCGCAACGCGAGAGGCCACAACAGTGAGAGGCCCGTGTACTGCAAAAAAAAAAAAAAAAAAAAGGTAAGTTGTTAATAGTAGAATCTGGGTACAGTATTCAAGACTATAAGAGTGTCCAGTGTCAAATTATTTCAACACTGATGTAGGTTGGAAATTTTTTTCATAATAAAATATTGGCCAAAAAAATTGAACTCTAGGAATAAATAGACACCTTAAAATTAAAAAAAAAAAAAAAGAAGCATCTCTTTCCTCCCCCTCTCCCCAAAAGGGCAATTCGGGATTCTGACCCTCATGAGTGGCTTGCCTCAGCCCTCTGATTTGCTGCAAGGCAAACACAGCAGGGATTTTCCAGAAGCACATTGCACTGAGCTCTGACACTCTATCAGGGAATAACACACGGAAAGATTCAATCAAACCATATTGAACGGACACAATCTTGGTGATGGTATGGAAGCTAATTAGAGAGAGTGCATGAGAGCTTCAGCCCATTCAGATAAGTGGACCAAGGAAGATGCTCCTCGAGAGGATTCACTATCTCGTCTGTGAATGACAACCACCAGCTGGTTTCGTTGGGGAGCAAGACTCTTATCATTGGCTGACAGGTTTTTTGGGGTTTTTTTGCGGTACGCGGTCCTCTCACCGCTGTGGCCTCTCCTGCTGCGGAGCACAGGCTCCGGACGCGCAGGCTCAGCGGCCACGGCTCACGGGCCCAGCCGCCCCACGGCATGTGGGATCTTCCCGGACCGGGGCACGAACACGTGTCCCCTGAATCAGCAGGCGGACTCTCAACCACTGCGCCACCAGGGAAGCCCAGGACCGACAGTTTTATCATCAGTTGACCTCCATTACGATCTAGAGAGCCGCACAGCCTGCTACATGCAGGAAGTTTCTAATGAGCTAAGAAAGGAAGGAGGCATGAAAGTCATCAGAAGGCGAGCAGTACTGGTATCTAGAAATCAAACTCTGGGGAGAAATGTGAAGCTAGCTGACAGACGGGAGGCAGAACCTAGGCTGTTTGTCATAAAGTAGCTAAGAAGGCAATTTGCCAGCAAGCGAGGATGAGAGAGACAGAGACAGAGAGGTGAATGACTGTTAACACAGGAACCACCCTCTGAGTGTTGCTGGGTGAGTGCTAACAGGAAATAAATGCAGCCAATGACGACTGCCCTGAGAGAGGACCGCCCAAGTGCCTTGGTCTGGTGGTTCCTCATCTCCTGGGGGTGCAGGGCAGTGAGGGAACTTCAGCATCTCTCTCACTCTCCCTTGAATCACGTCCAGACAGCCACACTCAGTCCTCATGTAAAACCCCTCCCTCTTCCTCGGAAACCCATGCCATCCGGCCATAGCAACTTCCGCCCACCCCAAGCCTCCCGGGTCAGCTCCTTCACTTCTTCCCCTCTTTCCAGACTTTCCCCGAGTCTGGAAGCAGCTTCAAGGACAGTGACGAGCACCCACTGGGACATCGTGTACAGTGTCTTTGTTTAACCCCAACAGATGGGCATTTCCACTCCAGCAACCCATTTCTCTGGCCAACATCCAAACCTCGTCATCTCCAGGACCCCATTCACCTCCGATACCCCAAATTTTCATCAGTGCAACCCTTCCGTTTGCTCACTCTGATGACCCCGGCTTTGGGACCTGACCAAGACTTTCAGTCCCTAATTGGTGCCTCTTCTTTTGGGTGTCAGCTCATCCTTCATTTCACTTCCTTCTGAAATCATGGACCCTGCTACTGAGTAATTTCAACAAATATTTTTCAAATACCTACTATGTATCAGGCACTGTTCTAGACACTGGGAGAAAACAGAGATAGTTCTTGCCCTCCTGGAGCTTACAATCTAATGGGAGAGACACACAGTCTAGTGCAGTGGCTCTCAATGGAAGGAAGAGATGTCATACCTCCCCAGGGAACATTTGGCAATGTCGGGAGACACTGCAGCTGCCACAGTTTGGGGGGTGCTATTGGCATCTAGTGGATAGAGATCGGGGATGTTGCAAACATCCTACAATGAACAGACTACCCCTCACACACGTATAAAAACACACAACAAAGAATTATCCTGCCCCAAATGTTACTACTGCTGATGTTGAGAAAGTATAATGGGAAAAACACACAGTCTAATGGGAGAGGCATATTAATTTAATAATCACACAAGCAAATGCAAAACGGCAACTGTGGCAAACACAATGAAGGAGGAGACTTCACCTAATCAGAGAGGTTAGAAAGGGCTTCCTGGAGGAACAGTTGCTTGAAGTAGGATTTGGATAGATGATAGGAGTTAACCGAATCACAAAGGAAAAGGGAAACTTTCCAGCAAGAGGGGAAAGCACTGTAAAGGGCTGGGGAAGTAGAGAGCCTGGTAAGGATGAGGAACTGTTAGACCAGTGCCTGGAATGCAGTTGGCATTCAGCTCAATAAATGCTTCTTCAGTGAACAAATAAATGAATGAACTGACAGGAGTAAACTGGTGGTTAGAGAGTAGGGTGGGCCCCTAAAGTGTAGAGGTCATTTTCCATATTCATAAGTAAAACTGGTCTGTAATTTTCTTGATGGGTCATATTGGCATTATCCTATTCTCAAAATATGGTAGACAAAAATTACTTCTAGGTGGATAATTGACTTAAATGTGAAAAGTTCTAGAAGGTAATATAGGAGAATATCTTTATGACTTTAGAGTAGGAAATATTTTTTAATAAGACATAAAAGATAGTAATTAAGGAAAAATGATAAATGGAACTACATTAAAACTCAGATCTGTTAAAGGGAACCCTCCTACACTGTTGGTTGGAATGTAAGTTGGTGTAGCCACTATGGAAAACAGTATGGAGGTTCCTTAAAAAACTAAAAATGGAGTTGCCACGTGATCCAGCAATCCCACTCCTGGGTGTATATCCGGACAAAACTCTAATTCAAAAAGATACATGGGGACTTCCCTGGTGGTCCAGTGGTTAAGAATCTGCCTTCCAATGCAGGGGATGCAGGTTAGACCCCCTGGTCAGGGAACTAAGATCCCCCATACCATGGGGCAGCTAAGCCTGTGCACCGCAAGTACTGAACCCGTGTGCTCTAGAGTGCATGCACCACAACTAGAGAGAAGCTCACGTGCCACAACGAAAGATCCTACATGCTGCGACGAAGACCCGACACAGCCAAGTAAATAAATAAATATTAAAACAAAACAAAACCAAAAAGATACATGCACCCCAAGTTCATAGCAGCACTATTCACAATAGCCAAAACATGGAAACAACCTAAATGTCCATCAACAGATGAATGGAGAAAGAGAAGAAAGACAAATACTATACAATATCACTTATATGTGGAATCTAAAATATGACACAAATGAACTCATCTACGAAACAGAAATAGACTCACAGACATAGAGAACAGACTTGTGGTTGCAAAGGGGGTGGGGGGTGGAGGAGGGATGGATCGGGAATTTGGGATTAGCAGGTGCAAACTATTATATATATAGAATGGATAAACAACATGGTCCTACTGTATAGCAGAGGGAACTCTATTCAATATCCTGTGATACACCATAATGGAAAAGAATATGAAAAAGAATGTATATATATGTATAACTGAATCACTTTGCTGTACAGCAGAAATTAACACAACATTGTAAATCAACTATACTTGAATAAAATAACTTTTTAAAACATCTAAGATCTGTTCATCAAAAAACACCATTAAGAGAGTTAAAAGGCAAACCACAGAATAAGTGGGGAAAAGATATTTGCAACACATATAATCACCCTAAGGGCTTGTTTCCAGAATGTATAAAGAGCTTCTATCAATAAGAAGAAGCTGTATAACATAATAGAAAGGTTGGCAAAAGTCCTAGACAAGTTACTTCCCTAAAGAGAAAGTCCAAATGGCCAGAAAATATATAAACAGAATTTTCAGTGGAAAGAACAGTGAGAGGGACTTCCCTGGTGATCCAGTGGTTAAGAATCCACCTTCGGGCTTCCCTGGTGGCGCAGTGATTGAGAGTCCGCCTGCCGATGCAGGGGACACGTGTTCGTGCCCCCTCTGGGAAGATCCCACATGCCGTGGAGCGGCTGGGCCCGTGAGCCATGGCTGCTGAGCCTGCGCGTCTGGAGCCTGTGCTCCGCAACGGGAGAGGCCACAACAGTGAGAGGCCCGCGTACCGCAAAAAATAAAAAATAAAAAAAAAAAAAGGTGTTCACAGCAGCATTGTCCATCATAGGCTAACATTAGGAGCAACCTTGTTTATGTGCATCGGGACATGTATAAAAATGTTCACAGCAGCGTTGTCTATCATAGGCCAACATTAGGAACAACCTAAATGCCCACGAAAAAAAGAATAGACAAATATATTGGGGTATAGTCATACTACAGAATACTACATAGCAATGGAAATTAACACACCAGCTACAGGCAAGGAAAGAATGTAACCCCCCCAATTCCATGTATATTTCATTCCAGAAAAGTACAATTAAACCATCTTGTTTAGGTATGCCCAATTAAAACTGTGAAGAAAAGTAAAGAAGTGAGTCCAGTGAAAGTCACTGTGAAAGGAAGGCATCTGTGATCTGCTAAAGGCACGTGGGGGAGTGTTATATTTTGTGTCTTTTTTTTTTTTTTTGGACGCCCCATGCAGCATGTGGAACTTCCCTGACCTGGGATTGAACCCGGGCCCCCTGCAGTGGAAGCAGGGAGTCTTTCTTAACCACTGGACCACCAGGGAAGTCCCTGTTTTGTGTCTTGATCTGGGTGTTCATTTTACAGTAGTTTGTTAAGCTGCACATTTGTGCTTTACCAATTTTCTCTGTGTTTATTTTATTGCCCAATAAAAATAGATTGGGTAGCTTTTTAGCTTTTTTCAGCACTCTGGCATTTATTATCTAATATGGGCTTAATCTTCTCTCTGAATAAAATGTTGCCCAAAGAATGTCTAGAGTCACAGGAATTTTTTATTGAACAACAGAGCTTGGAGATCCTTTCACAGCAGCACAACTCTGTCAATTTCAGCCCTTTTCACAGCATGATATCCACAGTACAGATGCCCAGTCCCCTAATGAGCAATACTGGGGCTGTCCACAGGTTTTTCTATTACAAACTATAGAAGTCATTTCAACTCTTCATGCCTCTTATTAACCTTCGATCACACAAATTCCTTCCTCATTCAGCAAATGACACTGTCTTCTACTTCCCAGAGAAAATGGAAACCATCAGCTGAGAACATCTGGCCACCCTACCTATGAATTAACCTACATCTCCACCATCCTTTACTCTTTCCTATACTAGGTGCTCAAGAAATATCTGCTGATGCTTTGGCCCAGAGATCCTCAGTTCCAGTCAGTGTTGTTCTATCCCAGAGATTTTGTCTATGTGGGAGCTAATCACAGGTGGGTATGGGCAGACCCAGGCCCCCAGTCACCAAAAATCGTGGTTTTAGACTCAGTATTATCTCCAAGTGAGGTTATTTATCCCTATGTCACTGCCCTTTGCATAAGATTGCACTTCTTCTGGTAAGGAGTGATTTTTTTTCCAATGATTTCTCTGATCATTAAGTAGTTCTTTATACTTTGTATATTTTTTTTAATTTCTATAATAAAAAGTTAAAATCAGTTATTGCTTGATGAATAACACTATGATATTGTATGATATCTTGCCCTGTGTAGTAGAATGTCTAAAATAGAATTAAGTCTAGATGGTATGAATGACAGAAAGCTGTCAGTAAGATCACAGGTGATTTTTAAGTTTATTTTTTTATTTTATTTTTTGGCTGCACTGCACAGCATGTGGGATCCTAGTTCCCCCACCAGGGATCGAACTTGCACCCCCTGTATTGGAAGCATGCAGTCTTAACCACTGGCCTACCAGGGAAGTCCCTAGAAGTGATTTTTTTAACTACTTTGGAAGCATGGAGTCTTAACCACTGGACTGCCAGGGAAGTCCCTAGAAGTGATTTTTTTAACTACTTTATTTTTCAAAAAGTCTAAAGCAGCATTATTTTGTAACAAAAATTTTGACATATCACATCAGCCAGAAATAACTCAATTATTATGGTTTTGGGTACAAAGGAAGAAAAAAAATCACTGAATCGCGCGCGAGCACGTGTGTGTGTGTGTGTGTGTGTGTGTGTGTGTGTGTGTGTGTATGTTAAAAGCAGTAATATGTTGTGGCTTAAACATTTAGAAAAGACTGCGATTTTTACATTTGTGTTTTGGCATTAAAAAATTTTTTTTGAGCCTACATTTCTTCCAGCTTCTGAAAGCCCCGGCCCCCCATGTATCTTTGATGTCCATCACTAGGTGGGAAATGCTAAGGACAGGGTTCCTAATTGTCTCAGCTGTGCATCATCCCACGCTAATGCTGGGACCTCTGAGGGACTAACGCATAGGCCCCCCTGGGCCGCAGACCAGTGCCGGTCCAAGGCCCATTAGGAACCGGGCCGCACAGCAGGAGGTGAGCAGCGGGCGGGCCAGCGTGGCTTCATCTGCCCCTCCCCATGGCTCCCTATCGCTCGCATTACCTCCTGAACCATCGCTCACGTTACCGCCTGCACCATCCCCACCATGCCCCCTTCCCGTGGAAAAATTGCCTTCCGCGAAACCAGTCCCTGGTGCCAACACGCACTGCAACGGAGAGTGGCCCCCGCTCGCCGCAGCTGGGGAAAAGCCCGTGCGAAGCATCGAAGACCCAATGCAGCCAAAAATAAATAAATTAATTAATTTTTTTAAAAAAAGTTTGGGGACCGCTGGTATAATGGATGTCCGCAGGCAGGAGGGAGGGAAGGATGCTGGTGGGAGGGAGGGAATGCAAAGCTGACCCTCCCAAAGGGTCTTCCTGTTCCATAGCACCTCAACCCCCCTCAGACTCACCTGACCAGCGATGTAGATAGGGAGGAAGATCCAGGCCAACATCAGCACGGAAAATAAGCCCTGCCGGGGAAAAGCGGAATCAGGATTCAGCTCCCGCCCACACTGGGATGCCAGCGTGGATTTCCCCGTGTCCAGAGGGAACCTGGCCTCATCTGCCTCTGGTTCCATCTCTTACTTACTGAGTAGCTCACCCTCCCTGGGCTGTCACATTTTCATGTTTAAATAGGACACAGGGATGAAGTAGGGCAGAATGGAACTAGAAGCTCTTTGTGGCCCCCAGTGCTGTGTGTCCTAAACCTTGAGTGTCCCCCTTCGTCCCCTTGTGTTCCCTCCCCTCCTTGGGCTGGGGTTAAATCAAGCCTGTGAGTTCAGGCAGGCCACTCTGATGAGTCGCTGGTGATGCTGGAAGAGTTTATACAGGTCTCTGAGACTCACTTTTCTCACCTGTGAAATGGGAATAACTGCCCCCACTGGGTTGTTGGAAGGAAATCGGTGAGATGATGCTTACTGAGCACTTATGATACACCAGGCATTCCTGTGCACACTTTATAAGCATGAATTCCTTTAATCCTCTCGATGACTCGGTATGGCAGGTATCATCATTATCTCTGTTTTATACATGAGGCTCAGAGAGATCTAGTAACTTGCCCAAGGTCACACAGCTTATAAGTTTTAGAGCCCAGATGTGAACCCAGGCAGTCTGGTTCTAGTCTGTAATTGAATCCTGTAATATGATGATGTATGTGGTGTATTTAAGTCTGTGGCACAGAGTAAGTGCTTAAAAAATGTGAGTCATTATGAAAATGAAGATCACTATTAATAAGTGCATCCCTTCCCACTAAGCGAAAATTATCCTGCTACATCGAAGAGTGTGTCTTATCTCTTGGGTATCTGTGGGTGGCAAAAGGATCAAGAACTACTGAACCACAAAGTTTTGTGATGAGCAATTGATATCTAATATACAGAAACACCCTCCAGTCCCACAAAACCTTCTATCTTCTGCATCGACGTGGGAGAGACTCTGAGCCTTCTTCACACATGTATTTGCCTTATGGGCTCCCATCAAGCAAACACAGGGAGGCCTGGGACTTGCAGATCAAACTGATTTTTGTTAACTAGGGGTGCCCTTGATGATTCCTGTCTGCTTTTTCATAAAGCACCACTCTAGTTTTAAAAGAGCAGAGCATGCATACAACTGCTCCCCGGGATCTACCTACTGCGTAGAGGGTGGGCTGTCCATGCCCTGGTAACATACGTACATTAAATTCATAAGCAGTTACAGAAAGGCCCGCAGCAGCACCTGACCCTGCCAGGCCAATGAAATGTCCACTTCCAACATTGCTGGCAAACAAGGATGCACCCACCTGTGGGGAGATGATAGATCAGATCTTGGAGCCAAGGTCTGGTGTAGCTTCTTCCCACCACCAGTTCTTCCCATTCACCAAAGAGACCAAGACAAAAGGAGAAGTGGAGAAAGCAGGGCCATCCCTAGCCCATCTAAGCAACTTTTTAGAAATTAGAAGCCTCTTCTTCCCTAAGACTATTTTACTTCCACCTTTAGAAAACTGGCATAACAAATACACATATCTATGATGCCTAAGATGTGAACTGTGTCCCCTCTAGGGTTGTGCAGTGCACAACTTGAACAACTGTATGCAGCATCCCTGGGGGGGGGAGGGAGGATGACAGGTGTTGTAGAAAGTGCTTCAGGATGAGAATCACGAAGCCTGTGTTATTCCCCAGCTCTGCTTCTAACTTAGCAAAGAAGAGAGCCCTCCTTCTAGTAGAAATCTAAGTGGCCAAGACGGTAATTGATGACCACAATCCCTGGTCTCAGTTGATTGCATGCGACAGGCCTGGGCACCTGGCCCAAGCTGGGCCAATTACATTCTCTCTCCTGGGAATCTGGAACTGGGAAACCATATTTGCTGGTCCCTTAGACTGGGGGTGTGTAACCCAGGGAGGTGTGTGTGTAGCAAGGAGATGGGGGAGGTGAGTAGCATGTTCAGCTATGCACTCATCACTGCCACTCTGCTGAGAGAGAGGAGAATGAGGTAGACTTGCAGAGAAAGGCAGATCAAGAGAGGACAGAGCGAGATGGAGACAGAGATAGGTGAGGGAAGGAGGGAGAAAGAGACAGAGAGGGAGCTATCTGTGAGAGGACTGTTGTGCCTCCCATTGACTTTCTGGTCTCTGGTTTTCATCTGATTCTATTCCATTGATCTGTCCTTATACCAGTATCACACTCTCCTGATTACTGTAGCTTTGTAGTAAGTTTTGAAATCGGGAAGTATAAGTCCTCCAACTTTTTTCTTCCTTTTCAAAATTGTTTTGGCTCTTCTGGGTCCCTTGCATTTCCATCTGAATTTTAGGATTGGCCTGTCAATTTCTGCAAAAAAGAGGGGGGGATGCAGCTGGAATTTTGATAGGAATGGCGTTGAGTCTGTAGTTCAGTTTAGGGAGTATTATTATTTATGTTAAATAGGTACTATCTAGTGCGCCATTTTAATTCCCTTATTGCTCTAGCTCAGGCGGCTACAATGTCAAACAATTGCCACTGATTTTTTTTAAACTAATGCCTCTGGGTAAAGGGCTGCTCACACTAGATCATCACTGAGTCAGATCCAATAAAGACAAGTTGTGCAAGGGAAGCTTTCCAGGGAGCTGCAAGATGGGTAAAAACCTGACAATAATATGAGAATGGGACTTTGATCCAGAGTCCAATCCTGTTCTAACCAGTGGCCTTCAAGACTACTGCAGAGCTGAAGAGAAGGGAATGAGAATAGAGCCAGGTAAACCCCCACAAAACTTCCTGTTCTTACTGAGATTCAGCTGTTTTTCTTGAATTAACGCTCCCTGGATGGATACTAGCATTAGGTCAATTTCCCGAGTTCCGAAAATGTTGATTTTGACAATTTTGCCACTGTTCTCATGGCTTTTATGCAGGAGGAGATTTCAAAGATCTTTATTCTGCCACTCCCAGTGACCCCACTCTGCAGGCTCCTCTGATTTTCCACTCTTCCCATAAAGAATCTGCGCTGGCCTGTGGCTTATTTTGATCAATATAATGTGGTGAAAGTGACACTGTGTGACTTCCAGGCCAACACACAACAGCTCGGCTGCTTTCATCTTTGCCCTTGGAATCAGACGCCTTGTAAAAAACCTTGGGCCGGGCCATTAGATGATGAGAGGCATAGAGAGAGAGTGAAGTCCTTGCCTTCTAGCCAGTCTAGCTCCTGCCGGAGCTCCAGATCTGTGATGAGGCCATCTTGGACTTCCAGCCCTTCCCAGCCACCAGCTAGACGCAGCTCCATGAGTGACTCTAAAGAGCGGGGGAGGAACCACCCACTCAAAACACGCAATCATTAGAAATAATACACTGTAGCTGTTTTAAGCTACTAAATGTGTAGGTGGTTTGTTAGGCAACAACAGCTAACTAATGTACATGTTCCAAAGCCTATTCTCTCTCTCCCTCTCTTTTTTTTTTTTTTCACTTAGTAATTACAGAGAAAATGGATTTATTAATCAGGGGCAGACCTGGATTAACAAAACTCCTAAGATTTACACATAAAAGCAGAAAGCTAATTGATTTCCCGTGAGACTTACAACTGGGTATGCAACCAGATATTCAAATTGTCTAGCCTCTCCATGTAGATAAGCTATGTGAGAAGCCAAACTATAATCAGAAGGTTGCTTTGTGGACTAGAGCAGTTCATAATGTGATCCAAATGTTTAGTGCTATCAGACTCTGTTTACCAGCGACAGACATCTGCTACTTGAAATGAAATGATGGGATATGCACAAAGGCACCTGTCCCCGGACAGTGTTTAGGTGGGCCAAGGCTGTGAGAGACCACATAAACCTCTATAACCAATTCCTATCAGAACTAGTATTGATTTTCTATAGATGTTAACATTTTATCAAGCCAAAGCCCATATTCTTAACCACATCTCCTTTACATTGACATCATTCTCCTTAGGTGAAGAAAGCAAAAAAAGCTCCAAAATTTCCCTTTGCTTCTTGACCTGGGGAAGGGTCATCCAAGGAGTATGAGCACAGAAATGGTCCCAGAAGTGACATGCGAAAGCAGGCATACTTAGGTGGGCTGCTGTATTGCTACTGAATTTTAGGAACTCAGCATCACTCCTCGTAGAGACCACTAGAGCAGGATTTCTTAAAACTGTCACTGAATATTTCCTTTGTAGCCTTCTCTAAGTTCACCACACCTGCACTGCTATTTACTTAATATTTTATCTTATATTGACTTCTTCTTTAACTCATATACATGAATCACATATTATTTAGTCAATGTATTAGATATTAATACAATATATTAGTAATATAATAGTACATGCATATATATATATTTATATATATATATATCCACAGCCTTTAGTAGAAAATCAGTATCACTTGCTCTACATAGAAGAGAACCATACAAATAAAATGAAAATGAAAAAAAAATTATTAAATTCTAGCTAGGTTCTCTGGACGACCAAATTCACTTAGCCTGAGGCTTGCATTCTCTTTTATTTTTATTTTATTTTATTTAGTTATTTTTGGCTGCATTGGGTCTTTGTTGCTGCACACAGGCTTTCTCTAGTTGTGGCAAGCTGGGGCTACTCTTCGTTGCAGTGAGGGGGCTTCTCATTGCAGTGGCTTCTCTCGTTGTGGAGCACGGGCTCTAGGCACGTGGGCTTCAGTAGTTGCAGCACGTGGGCTCAGTAGTTGTGGCTCACGGACTCTAGAGCGCAGGCTCAGTAGTTGTGGCACACGGGCTTAGTTGCTCCGCGGCATGTAGGATCTTCCTGGACCAGGGATCGAACCCGTGTGCCCTGCATTGGCAGGCGGATTCTCAACCACTGTGCCACCAGGGAAGCCCCTGCATTCTCTTTTAAACACAGAGATTAGCCAGTGCTGGAAGGTTGGTAAAACCCTATTAGTACCAAACTTTGACTGTTTCTTTTATGTAACCAGGAGGATTAACAGAGAATAGGAAAGGGAATAATGTTCTCACTAAGTAATTTGATGTTATTTAATGCTCTGTCTGTGCACAACTGAAAAATCATGGGGCACATATTACTTATATTTTGGGAAACACTGCACTAGATTACAAGCTCCTTGAGGTTGAAGACGAGCTCACTAATGTCTGCTGTGTTTGGCACACTGCTGGACATATTCCTCAGGGAATTTTTTAAATGAATTCATTGAATATATAATCCAGAGCTCATTTTTGGTATCTTTTGAGGACACTGGTCATTGTCTTTAGACATCTCATGGACCAGAAACTTATATACCTGTTATCTCTGCATCTTACATCCTACATCTTTTGGACTCCCTGCAAATGGGAGATGTCTTCTCTCTTTTTAGTTCAAAGATTTAACACTTATATTAGGAGATCAAGAATAAAATTATTATTCCTGATCCCCTACTCAGGGCCCAGGAAGCAGAGGTCTGTGTGCATGTGTATGTTGTCTGTGCACATGTGTGTGCGTGTGTGTATTTCGTAATGCCTTTAGCTACCCTTGAAAAGAAAATACTAATTGGGCTGTTGTATTTGTTATTTATGTTCTCAACACCCATTCCACCTTGTCCCAGTCATGCTCTCCAGTTTTCCTTCAGAGTCTAGCCCCTCTCCTTTCTCATCACATATGCCTCAGAGCAGGCTCCATGCCCCACAGCTTAGGCACTGAGTGTGTGACCCAGTTAGCACATCAAACTACCTTGGTCATAGTGATGGGCACAGGGATGGGCAAGGGACACAATCAAAGATGGGATATTTTCCAGGGATACTGCCATGGAGGCAGGTGCTCTTCCTTTGCTAGGCTGGAACTTGAGAGGATGAAAGGTCTGGAGCTGTGGCCGCCATCTTGTTGACATGAAGTTGAGCCTGTTTGGGAATAGCACCCATCCAGAAGAAGAGAAGCAGATAGAAATAGATAGATGATAGATAAATAATAGATAGATAAATGATAGATAGATAGATAGATAGGATAAACAGAGGGAGAAACCAGGTCCTACTTATCACTTGGGCCCCTATACTCTGCCGTACCTGAAACCAGACCCACCCTCAGTTTTTCCCTTAGGTGAGCTGATGAATTCTTTTTGTTCAAACAAATTTGAGTGGGAGCTAAGCCTTCTCTAGTCTAGACTGTGACTTCCAGACAACATGGAACCAGAGTCCTGAGCGAGCAAAGGTTAGACAGAATATCAACACCTGAAGAGTCTTTGAGAAGTAATTTTAATTGAACCAAAGACTACTTACTGGCCACCACACCATGTCCCCTCCAGCTAGAAAATAGCCTTTCACCGTGTCTCTTTTGGTCTTCACTGTGGACTGAAACAAAGAAGAGGGGTGGGTGAGGGCAATGTTAGCAATCAGACACCTCCCAAAATGGTCTAGGCCACAGATTATAACCCGGGAGTCCAGCAGGCCAGACTCAAATTTATTTTGGGTTTTTTTGTTTATTTGTTTTTGGGTTTTTGTTTGTTTTTAGTTTTTTTGCAGGAGTCCCTGAGCGATACTTCCCATGGACATTGTTTGCCTGAAATATCTTACTTCACTTTTTTTTTTTTTTTTTTTGCCATGAGGTTTGTGGGATCTTAGTTCCCCAACCAGGGGTCGAACCCAGACCCTCGGCAGTGAAAGCACAGTCCTAATAGCTGGACCGCCAGGGAAGTCCCTCAACGATAATTAAAAAAAAGATGGAGGGACTCCCCTGGCAGTCCAGAGGTTAAGACTCCATGATTCCACTGCAGGGGGCACGGGTTCGATCCCAGGTCAGGGAACTAAGATTCCACATGCCCCGTGGCTCGTCCAAAAAATAAAAACTAGAAATATTTTAAAAGTACAAAACTCTGAGGTCCTTTAAAAAAAAATGACTTCCCTGATAGTCCAGTGAGTAAGACTGCGCTCCCAATGCAGGGGGCCAGGGTTCAATCCCTGGTTGGGGAACTAGATCCCGCATGCATTCTGTAACTAAAAGATCTCACATGACGCAATGAAGACCCGCAGCCAAAATAAATATAAATAAATAAATAATTTTTTAAACATAAAGTATAGTTGATGTGTGATATTACATAATTTACAGCTATACAATACGGTGATTCAAAATTTTTAAAGATTATACTCCATTATAGTTGTTATAAAATATTGGCTATATTCCTCTATTGTACAATATATTCTTTTTTTAAAATAATTAATTAATTTATTTATTTTTTGGCTGCATTGGGTCTTTGTTGCTGCACGTGGGTTTTTCTCTAGTTGCAGCGAGCAGGGGCTATTCTTCATTGCGGTTTGTGGGCTTCTCATTGGGTGCCTTATCTTGTTGCAGAGCACGGGCTCTAGGCACGCGGGCTTCAGTAGTTGTGGCTCACAGGCTCTAGAGCACAGGCTCAGTAGTTGTGGCGCACAGGCTTAGTTGCTCCGCAGCAAGTGTGATCTTCCCAGAGCAGGGCTCGAGCCCGTGTCCTCTGCATTGGCAGGCAGATTCTTAACCACTGCACCACCAGGGAGGCCCTGTACAATATATTCTTGTAGCTTATTTTATGCATAATAGTTTGTACCTCTTAACACCCTACCCCTGTATTGCTCCTCCCGCCCTTCCCTCGCCCCACTGGTAACCACTAGTTTGTTCTCTATATCTGTGATTCTACTTCTTTTTTGTTATATTCACTAGTTTGTTTATTTTTTAGATCAAACATATTTTGTTTGACCCATGGTTTTTAAGAAGATTTTCATCTGAATGCCCTTAGAGGAGACATAAACTCTTCAGGTCAACACAGCCCCTACCACTCCCTGCCTCACAGATGTATAATAACCCACTAGATCCCCCTAGGCATTTGAGCTTTAGACTCATGGCTTGTATAGACAAGCCACAATGAGCTATAGATAGCTCACAATGGATATCATTTATTGAGTATCAGTACTATGTGACAGACACTATACTAGGCATTTTGAGGCATCATCTCATTTTAATCCTCACCAACTCCTATGAGGTTGGTGTCATCAGGCCAGTTTAACAGATGAAGAAACTGTGGCTTGGAAGTAAAGTCATGTATGTAGTGCCATATTTCTACAGAGCAGAAGGCTGGGAACTCAAACCTAGGTCAGCCTGATTTCAGAGCTCTTTAGGAGTGAGCTTCCTGGCATTAAAGGTGCTTTAACAGAGACATTTTAACCACTAAGTAGCTATTTGTGATAAGTGGTTTAACTTCTCCCAGCCTCTGGGTGCAGGTGTTGGTGAGAGGAGTCTTACTGGATGGGAGATGACATGAAATGATATCTTTTCATCCCTGCAAATGATCTTACTATAGAAAACAGACACTATGGCTCATTCCTGCTGAACCCTGACACAGGAAGTATTTTCCAAGAGTAAAGAACTCCTCGTGCTAAAAGGGATCTTCTAAATCCATGACTTCAAAAACTAGTAATACATCAGAGTCTCCCAATTCTCTTGTGAAAATATAGATTCCCAGGAACTCTAACCCTCACCCTAACTCTACCCCTACACCTAATCCTGATCTCAAACCTGTCTGAATCAAAAGCCCTGACTCTTGGGAATTCCCTGGCGGTCCAGTGGTTAGGACTCGGCACTTTCACTGCCGGGGCCCCGGGTTCGATCCCTGGTCAGGGAACTAAGATCCCGCAAGTTGTGCAGCGCGACAATAAATAAATAAATAAATAGATAGATAGATAGATAGATAGATAGATAACTAAAAGCCCTGACCCTTAACAACATCTCACCCATCTCAATATCAGATCCATGGTCTTTGGGATGGCCACTACTTTTACCCCCTGATTGATCTGGAGCAGGGAAAGCTAAGGGGTAAGAGTAGAGAAATGATCTAGAAATAGTCAAACTGAAGTGGGGACACCTCAGTAGGCTACAGTTTTCAAGTCATTTGACCTGAAAATCAGATAGCAGCACCTCCTCTGCACTATCCTTTATCCCAAAGTTACTGTCTCTTTAATATGTAAAGCGTTCCTAGAAATTGATAAGAATAAGAGCAAGAACTTAATGAAAATGGAAAAAAAATATGAAACCATACTTCACATAAAGGAAACAAGTGGTTCTTAAACATATGTAAGGATGTTTATTTTAGCCTCACTGATTATAAGATAGTACATTGAGATAGTGTTTCCCTGTCAGTTTGGCAAAAATGAAAAAGTTTGACAATAAAGTGTTGCTGTGGATGTGATAATGTGACTTTCATACATTTAATGATTTTGTGCAGATTGGCACTAAACCTAAGGAGGGCAATTTGACACAAGCTATCACAACTACAAATACATATATCCTTTAACCTGACGATTCCAGTACGGGGAATTTATCCTACATTATAGTTGTATACATCCAAAATAATGTGCCCAAGACTTGTTTATTACAGCATAAATTTTAGTGTTAAGAGATGGGGAACAATCCAAATGACCCTCAGCAAGAAACAGGTTAAATAAATTGCGGTATGATCGTCTATGGAATACCGGGCAACTTTTTTTTTCAACACCTTTATTGGAGTATAATTGCTTTACAATGGTGTGTTAGTACTGGTCAACTTTTAAGAAGATGCAGAAGCGTCCATATACTGATATGAAAAGATATCCAGGAGACACTGATCAGTGAAACATATCAAAGTAAAAAACGGTATGTATAATAAGCTACCTTCTATTTAAGAATGAGGGAAATATACACATTAATATTTGCTTGGATTTACCTAAAGAAACTCTGGAAGAATACACTAATGTACTAAAAAGTTAATAACAGTGGTTGCCTGTGGAGGGAAGGGTAGTAGTAAGACTTCACTGTGTGTCATTTTGGTTTTATTTCACTGCCTTTAAAAAAACAAAACTACTTTTTAAAGAGCATGGGCTTCAAAGTGAAGGATATGGATTCTAACCCCAGCTCTCCTAACTTACTAACAGAATAAGGAACTTAAATTCTTTGAGCCTTGGTTTTCTTATCTATAAAATGGGGTATAGCAATAGTACCTTCTTCATAGCGACCTGTGCAAATTACATGAGATAACATGAATGAAAGTGCCTAACAAGGTACTTGACACACAGTTGATACTCAACGCATTCTTTAAATATTAAAGTTCTGATTAGGAAATTCCCTGGCGGTCCAGTGGCTAGGACTCTGCGCTTCCACTATAGGAGGCACGGGTTCGATCCCTGGTCGGGGAACTAAGAACCCGCATGCCGTGTGGCACGGCCAGAAATAAAAATAATAAAAGTTCTGATTACTGTGTGACCTTGAGCTAGTCTCTCACCCCACCCCAGCCACTTTCCCTCCCCCTGACCTGGCTTACCCATAGTCCAACGGCCAGGACAAAGAGGAAGTACAGAACCAGCACTGCGATGTCACCTGGTTCCAGAGTCTTCTGGGGAAATGCCTCCAGGGGATCTGGCCGCGTGGGCTGAGGGCTGCTGGGGCTGCTCTCCATGGTCCTGAATGAACTCTCTCACCCCTGTGGAAGGGCAGATGCGTGTCAGATGCCAGGACCTGGTGCCATTCTTCTCACCCTCTCCGTGGCTGCCTCCTTGGGACATCCAAGCAAGAGGACACACGTGGAGGAGACAACCTCGGGAAGGCAGATGCATCCACCCACTCACTCAGCAAACATTTACAAGGAAGTCACGTCAAATCTACAGTTAATGTTTACCAATCCAACCACTCGCTTGGCAAAATCAAAGAAGAATACACAATTTAAGTAATACAGATGTTTCACCACCCTCTTCCACATACCCGGGAGTGAGAGAAAAACAAGACACCTGCGTCAGTCTCTGTTCCCCAGGTACCTCACTGCTGGGTGAAAGTCAAGCCAGCAATTTTGTCAGAGGCTCAGTGAGTCAATACAATCTTGTTTCACTGCTGGATACGCCCATAAAAATGCATATATTTAATAAACACTTATATAGTACTTACTACATGCCAGGCATCATCCTAAGTGTTTATAAACCTGCGAAGTGGGCACTGTTGCTATCATACCATCTTACAGCTGGCAAAATTGAGGCACAGAGAAGTTAACTAACTTGCCTAAGGTAACACAGTTCAAGTGGTAGAGCTGGGATTTGAAGGCTAATAATCTTGCTCCAGAATCCATGTTTTGAACCAGTATCTTAAGGTATTTCTCAGTATATTGCACTTCCTTGGGCAATTTAAGGGATTCCTGTGGTGGGTAGAATCATGTCCCCCTCAAAGACGTTTACATCCTAATCCCCAGAGCCTGTGAATGTGTTACGCTATATGACAAAGGACAATTACATTTGCAGATGTAATTAAGGTTGCTAGTCAGCTTCCCTTTAAATAGGGAGCTTATCTGAGTAGGACTAATGCAATCACTAGGGTCCCTAAAAGTGGAAGAGGAGATTAGATGAGAGACAGAGATGAGAGTGTGAGAAGGATTTGGCCTGATGTTGCCGGCTTTGATAATGGGGTAATGGGGCCACGAGCCAAGGAATGCAGGTGACTTCTAGAAGCTAGAAAAAGCAAATTAATGGATTCTCCCCTAGAGCATCCAGAAGGAAGTGAGCCCTACTCTCACCTTGACTTTAGTGCAGTAAGACCCATTGAGAACTTCTGACTTCCAGAACTGTAAGATAATGAACTTGTGCTGTTTGAAGCCACTAAGTTTGTGGTAATTTGTTACAGCAGCAATTGGAAACTAATACAATTCTCAAGGGTAATTTTTTTACTATAAGCAGTTTGGGCTTTGACTTACTTCTGTGTTAAGATGGCTCTACTCTCGAGGCGTCAGCCTCTAGGGGTTCAGGAATGAAAAACTCAGTCCTGCCCTCTATGACGTGCACCCCAATAATGGGGTAAACCCACTCAGATAATAACACAACGTGATGTTTCATACAGTGGAGGTACATAGAGGTAGAGGTATTAAGGATTCAAGCTTAGGAGTCATCAAGCTGGCTCCCCCACTTACCGATCCTGAGAACTTGGACAAATTCCCTAACTTCTCAAAACCTTAGCATTCCCATCTGCAAAATGGGGCAATAAGAGTTTACATTTCATAGATTGCTGTGAGCTCATACATGTGAAGTGTTAAGAACAGTGCCACGCACAGCTGTGTTCAGTAAATTGTAGCTGCTATTATTAATATTACTAATTTTCTACAATGTGCAATGAGGTAAGGACCACCTAATTTTACATGGAGAAATCCAGATGGTAGCATATGAGCTGGGTCTTGAAGAATGAGTGGGTGGTCCTACACAGCATAAGCGGGTATGAGAGAGCATTCCAGGCCAAGACAACAGTATCTACAGACATTGAGGTGTGAAAAAACATGTCATGCTTAAGGAACCATCAGATTCTTGCCTGAGTATTAAGTAAGATTGGAAGGAGGGAGATGGGCAGTGAGGCTCGTATAATGCTATGAAGACATTATACCAGCCCTTTGATGTCATTCAAAGGATTCTGTAAGGTCAGTAATTTTCAAAGATAACATCAGTTGTCATCATCTTCAGATATCATCCCGTTTTTATGATTTAATTTTAATTTTTAATTGAGCATTTTAAAATTTATTTAATTAATTTATTTTTGACTGCGTTGGGTCTTCGTTGCTGCACGCGGGCTTCCTCTAGTTGTGGTGAGTGGGGGCTATTCTTTGTTGCGGTGCACGGGCTTCTCACTGCGGTGGCTTCTCTTGTTGCAGAGCATGGGCTCTAGGTGAGTGGGCATCCGTAGCTGTAGCACACAGGCTCAGTAGTTGTGGCTCACGGGCTCTAGAGCGCAGGCTCAGTAATCGTGGCTCACGGGCTTAGTTGCTCTGTCGCATGTGGGATCTTCCCAGACCAGGGCTCAAACCTGTGTCTCCTGCATTGGCAGGCAGATTCTTAACCACTGCACCACCAGGGAAGCCCCATTCTCTGTTTTTATAACAAATATTTTGTAATATTCCTTTTACTGAAAACGGAAATGAAATTCATAGTTAGTGTTACCTACCTACACACATAATTTTTTTAAAAAATCAATACAGTGCTCTAACTCTATTATAAAAGAGAAATAGAAGCAATTTATGATTAAAATGATGGATAACCAAAATGTAACTGCTCCATCTGACTCCACTGCAAGACTCAAAGGGACAGTCAGATCACTTTACCTATTATACTGAACAAATTTTTAATTTAAGAGAAATAAGAAAATAGGAATCCATTCTATTCCAGAAGCACAGAATAAAGCATGAATTTACAGAGGAACACCAGAATGTTTAAATTTGTGAAAAATGCTTTGTGATTTTAAATGTTATGAAGAAGTCCAAACAACTCCCACGATATACCATGCTTTTAACTTAAGATAGAGCCCTCTGAGAAATATCAGAGACAGCTTGGTGAAAATAAAAAGCAGGTACATTTTTTTAAAACCATTTTTTAAATGAAGTAAAGTTAATTTACAATGTTGTGCTAGTTTCAGATGTATAGCAAAGTGATAAATATTCTTTTTCAGCTTCTTTTCCATTATAGGTTATTATAAGATATAGAATATAGTTCCCTGTGCTATTTTTTTTAATGTAAAAAAAAACAACAGCCAACACTTTGTGTTTTGTGCAAACTGGTTCTACTCTCGGATAATTGTAAGCATGTTTTTCGCCTGCGTGAAGGTCAGGTGGGACATCTGAAAGTCCTGGTTGCTTGGGGAAGTTCTGTGAATTTCAAGGTGTCTAGCATGTCTGGTCTCCACCCAGCCATGGTACCCCAAGTCATTGTGACAACCAAAAATATCCGATAAATTTTCAAAACATCTCCCGGTAGGCAGCAATGCCTCAGTGGCACCCCTCTGCTCTAGGTTAAGAAATGCTACTGAAGAATTTTGAACAAGGTGGTGGAAGTGGTGCAGGGCAGAAGAGGCTTGACTGGAAGCAAAAAAGGTGGGCGGGAAGGGTATTTTGAAATAACCCAGACTTGAGATGGAGGGTGAGAAAAAGTGCATTAGAGAAATAATTTGGGTTAGAATCGGTAGGACCTGGAGATTAATTAACAGGGTAAGCGAGAGAGAGGGGGAGAACTGGGGATAGTTTCCTACTTCTAATCAGAGCTGCCCAAAGACAGAATGGCCTGGTCACCTGGGCGGGATGTTCCTTGTTCTTAAAGCAGAGTTTCTCATCTGCAATACTATTGGCATTTTGGATCACATAATTCTTTATTATAGAGAGCTGTCTTGTGCATTGTAGGATGTTTAGAGCATCCCTGGTAGCTACCCACTAGATGCCAGTAGCACCCTTCCCACAGTTGTGAGAGCCACAAATGTCCCCTGGGTTGAGAACCGCTGCCTTTGAGCCCTAGAAGATTGGACAGGCACTTAGAGAAGATGCCTCAGGGGGGCGCTCAATAACTTTTAACGTCCCTTCCCACGCCAAGTACAGAGGATGCTCACAGCTTCTCAGACCTGTGAGAAGACTCAAGCAATCACTGATCCATAGCTCTCATCCAAAGATGAACAGACAAGAGAAGGAGGGAAGGAGGGAATATAGACTTGCCAGTATCAGGCAAACCCAGCTCACTTACCCCACTCGAATGCAGGAGTGCGTAGTGGAAGCCCCAGTTCTACCTCAGATCACCCCTCAGCCCTCCCTGCCTCAGTCAAGCCTAGGTGTTAGGATCATTGTTGTCCGTCCAATGGGATGGTAATAACCTAAATGAACCAGAGAACTTGTAGGGAGAAAGTAGAAAGGGAAGACTGGTGCTGGAGACCCTCCCTAGGGTGGAAGTAGAGGTTCATAAATGAGGGTCTAACCAGGAGACTGATTCTGGAGGCTTGGGGAGGACAGGGTGGATGGTCCTTAAGGCTGACTCAGGGGTGAAGCGCCTGTTAGGTAGGTAGTGCTCTTATTGCTATTCCACAGCCAAGGAAGTGGTGTCACATGACTGAGTGCCCAAGGCAGGACTCAAATCCAGATCTGTCTGATTTCAGAGCCTGCATTTTCTTTCTTTTTTTGCCATGATTTTTAAAAAATTATTAAAAGGCTTCCCTGGTGGAGCAGTGGTTGAGAGTCCGCCTGCCGATGCAGGGGACACGGGTTTGTGCTCCGGTCCGGGAAGATCCCACATGCCACGGAGCGGCTGGGCCCGTGAGCCATGGCCACTGAGCCTGCGCGTCCGGAGCCTGTGCTCCGCAACGGGAGGGGCCACAACAGTGAGTGGCCCGCGTACCGCAAAAAAAAAAAAAAAAAATTATTAAAGTATAGTTGATTTACAATATTGTGTTAGTTTCTGGTATACAGCAAAGTGATTCATATGAGTATATATATTCATATATATATATATATATATCCTTTTTCAGATTCTTTTCCATTAGAGGTCATTACAAGATATTGAATATACTTCCCTGTGCTATACAACAGGTCCTTGTTGTTTATCTATTTTATATATAGTAGTGTGTATCTGTTAATCCCAAACTCCTAATTTATCTCTTCCCTTTCCCCTTTGGTAACCATATGTTTGTTTTCTATGTCTGTGAGTCTATTTCTGTTTCGTATATAAGTTCATTTGTATCATTTTTTTAGATACCACATATAAGTGATGTCATATTATATTTGTCTTTCTCCAACTTACTTCACTTAGCATGATCATCTCTAGGTCCATCCATGTTGCTGCAAATGGCTTTATTTCGTTCTTTTTTATGGCTGAGTAGTATTCCATATATATATATATTCCATATATATATATATATATACCACTTCCTTATCCATTCCTCTGCTGATGGACAATTAGGTTGCTTCCATGTCTTAGCAATAGTGCTGCTATGAACACTGAGGTGCATTGTATCTTTTCGAATTTTTCGAGTTTTCTCTGAATATACGCCCAGGAGTGGGATTGCTGGATCACACGGTAACTCCATTTTTAGTTTTTGGGGGAACCTGCATACTGTTCTCCATAGTGGCTGCACCAGTTTACATTCCCACCAACAGCGTAGGAGGGTTCAGAGCCTGCATTTTCAAACAGTTCAACTGCTTTGAAGTACTTTGCTGCTTCCAAAACAGGGGACTTGGGGAGGATGAGGGCTGGGACCGGAGGAAGCAGGTAGAGATTGATGTTGAACTGGGGAGTGGGACAGCTTGTTCTAGAACCTCACAGGTCTGAAAGGGAGGAAGGGGAGGAAGGAAGGAGGAAGGGCAGCAGAAAGCCTGGTGACACTCCCTCCCCCGTGTCCAGCCCAGCTCCCAGCTGCCCCTTCCAGGCCTCTGCCTGCCAGGCACCGAGAGGGGCGGGAGCAGATAAACAAGTCATTCATCACCCGCTCCGGGCAGGCTGGCACCAACTTCAGGCTCTTCCTGAGTCCCAGGGAGCGGGGGGGACCTGCCGGCGGCCAGGAGGAACAGGCTGTGTCTTCAGGGTGGGAGTAGGAGCTTGGACAACGGACCAGAGAAGCTGTGGAACCCAAGTGCTGCTGCCTTGGCCACGCGCTCCCAGGTGGAGCCCTCCACGTGCCCTCGTTCAGTAAAGTCACGCTGTCACCGTAACAGGGATCATCTCTAAAGCTTAGTGAGCACTAGTTATTGAAATGCCAGGCCAGGAGCTCGCTTTACATTGGTCCTCTTATCTCATCCTTGTCAGCCCAGTGAGACAAACACCTTACACCTCCGTTTTACAGGTGGGAAATGAAGCCACCAAGAAGTGACAGTGAGCTGGGTTCAGGTCCTGGCTGTGCCACTGGCCTCTGGGTCACACTAAGTGTCAGAGGTGGGATTTGAACCCAGGTCCTGAACCGAAGCTCATTGTTATCCAATACTAGCTGGTGTGTCTCTTTTTCCTCCCTTCCTCCTGCCCTTCTCTCCTTCTTTCTCTCCTTCCCTCCTTCAGTCCTTCCCTCCCTCTACTTGTTTCTTTTCCACAAACATTTATTAGGCACCAGCTGTGTGCCAGGCTCTGTGCTAGGCATGGAAGACAAAGTGGTGATTACTGTGGATGTGGCCCCCCCATCCTCGAGAGATCTCACTCAGCCCCTTGCAGCTCCTTGTGTGCCCAGAGCCACCAGCTGCACTGCCCCGGGAGGGCTTCACCTCCTGGGAGGGACCCTCCCCTGTGGGAGGCCAGAGTTGACAGGAGTCTAGGTAAAGCAGGCGTTGTAACAACGGCCCTGTTTGCAAGAACACCTTACCC
This sequence comes from Orcinus orca, assembly GCF_937001465.1. NCBI lineage: Eukaryota > Metazoa > Chordata > Mammalia > Artiodactyla > Delphinidae > Orcinus > Orcinus orca. The sequence goes on along the minus strand of NC_064574.1, from coordinate 68,614,241 downwards.
TTGCAGTTGCCCATTGGCTAAGGAACACAGGAAACTCAGCAAGCAGAGACGGCTGCTCACCCCTTTCCTTTCAGCCGCTTACATAATTTGCCAGAGCAGATGTGGAAATTTCCCCAGTGAGAGGCAGGGATGGGGAAGCACATCCACAGCAAGGTGAGGGGTCTGACTGTGTTCCCTGCGTTCGGTTGCTGAGGCCGTCTCCTGCGTGTGTGTGCACTGGTGGGGCTACAGTATCCTCTACAACATGTGTGCATCTGAAACATTTCATGATGGAAGAAAAAGGAACAAGCGGATAAAGATTTACAGCATAAAACCATATATGTATATTAAATACATTCTGAGACAGAAAATAGTACCAACTATTTTGCCAGGATGCAGGCCTATTTGCTGAAGAACAGCAAACACGTTAGCAGGGACAGAAAATGAAAGAGACAGAGAGAGAAACCAGGGAAGGAGTCTGCACTGGCTAAAGATGACAATGACCATCTAATTACAAAGTTTAATTACAGGCAAAAACTCCCTGGGAAATAGATGCACTGCGATCAAGTGTAAAGGTGTTAGAACTGCATTGCCCGGTTCAAATCCCAGCTCTGCCACTTACTAGCTCCGTGATCTTGGGCAAATAAGCTCTCTGAGGCTCAGTTTTCCCACCTATAAAATGGGCGTATTAATCAGACCTATGTCACAGTTTTGCTAAAAGCATTAATCGAGTTCGTTATAGAACGTGATCAGGTCCAGAATACTTGGTCTGACTCCATCCTTCTTGGAGGAAAAAAGAAAAAGAGCATATGGACTTCGTGGCCACGCAGACCCTGGCCCCTACGTGTGTGAATCTCACTTGAAGCACACCGCACCCCTACGAGGTCAGGTCTCTGGTTAACCCCACTGAACAGGTGGGGAAAACAAAGCCCAAGCTGGGGCCCCAAGGTCACGCCACTGGTAAATGACTGAACCGGGGCTTCCAACCGGGGCTTGACCTGCAAGTTCCTAACCACTGCTCGGCACGTGCGCCCTTGGCAGGGAAAATTCCAGAGGTGACAACAAGGGCCTGCACAGGGCCGGCAGACACTCACACCCTTTCCTTCCACTCCTTTGTGGAGGTAACTGCCTCCTTCCTCAGCCACAAGCCTGGCCTTTGGCTCAAGTCCAAGATGCCCAGAGAGGCTGGTGGTAGACGGAGCCCAGTCAGAGGGAGGGGGTCAGTTCTGTCAGGCTGAGCGGAGCTGTCAGACCCTAAAACTGCAGAAGCGGGGGCCACAGGAGGACCACCTCCGGCTGCTCAACCGGCTGATGCTATGTGGTTCATTAGGAATGGGTCTCTAGAAAAAAGGGCCAGAGGACAGATGCCAGGGGTCTCTGTGCTGAAGCAGAGGCTGGGACTCTCCCCAGCCTGTTAGAAAGAGCCACCTCTCCGGTCACTAGGAAGGAAACAATGGGCACGGTAGGGTCTGGCTCAGGAGGCTAGCAGGTGTGAGTACCAGGGAGCCAGGTGAGGTTTCTCCTCCACCTGCCTCCCCCTTTCAGTGACAACCTTGTCTCTTGATTCCTAGAGAGAATAGATGTCACAAGAACACCTTCTGAGCCCCAGACCTGTCTATCCAAATGCCGGCGTGGAATCTCTCACGGATGCCCAGTCGGCATCTCAAACGTAATACATCCAACTCGGAGACCACAATCTTCAAGGGCAGCCAGCCTTTCCCTTCTCACTAAATGGCAACTTCACCTACCCTGCTGCTCAGGCCGGAAACCCGAGAGTCACCCTTAGGTCTTGCATTCACGCATTCATTCATTCATGCACTCATGCAGTGGTCTGTGAGCACCTCCTACGTGCTGGCCACCATGTCTAAGCACCAAGGATGCCGGGGCTCGCAAACATACCATCAAAGACATTATGGCGTCTCTTGCTCAACTCCCGCAATCTATTGACCTCTGATCCCATTCTGTTCTACTTCTAAAGCAGAGCTGCAGTCTATGCATTTCCCCGCACCTTTACTTTTATTGCTTTCATTCAAGCCACCGTCACTGGAAGAATCTTGCCTTACCAATGACACTCTTGCTTCCTTGGAATCCACTGCCCTTACATGGAAGTCAGAGAGATCTTTGAACATAGATCAGTTCCTTTTCCTGCTCAAAGAATCAGGGCCTGTTGATGTGCTCTGCTGTGGCCCCAGCCCCATCTCACCCTGCTCTTATTTCTATCCCTGAGCACTAGTTCTGCCTCAGGGTCTTTGCCATTCCGCCCATCCCACCCGCCCTTGCCTGCAACGCTCTTCCCTGCACTCTTGGCTGGATGAACTCATGCTCATCCTTCAGATGGCACCCCTACTGTCACAGCCCCAGAGGAGTCTTCCCTTGGCTTCAATCTAAGTAGGATCCCTAAATGATTTGCCATCATGGCAAACATGACTTCCCATAACCGTTGAATCAAGCAGGACATTTGATCTGTACGATTCTCTCATTACCTCCCGTTCCCACTCTACCGTAAGCTCCGCGAAGGCAGGGACCCTGTCCGTCTCGCTCACGTTGTGTCCTCAAAGCAGGCACTCAATAAACCCTTGTATAGCAAACAAATGTGGACTTTTCTCAGCCTGCCATTGTGACACACACCCCCAAACCCCGCCACAGCCAAAGTCATATCCTCAGGATGCCCTTTTGGAGGAGGGTGTCTCCCTTGGTTGCTTCCCCGGAATCGGTCATCAAGACATCATTTGAAAAGCAGACCTTGTGTATAAGCTCACGGCCGGCCGTGGGAGGTGGGTCTCAGCTTTGCCTCCCCACTATCTGTGCAACCTTGGGCACGTTTCTTAATGGCTCTCAGCCTCCGTCTGTGAGTGACCGTGGCTGGGCCAGCCAGACCAGGCCCAGGATGTGAGGCTCTCAGCACGTGTCTGGCATATTTGCTTTGCTTGGCAGTCACACATCCCCCAGGGTTTTGTTGTTCTTTGTAGGTATTTTTCACCTGCTTATCTCTTGGGCCCTCCTGAGTCCACCACACCTGTGGGCTGGGCTGTGCTGAGGTTCACATTCTCATTTGACAGATAAGGAACCAGAGGCTAAGGTGAAATGATAGCTCCATGTCTGTGAACCCGGTTAAGTGGAGGCGCTGCGAGCCTCGCATGCCTGGTGCGCTGGCTGTACCCACACCGCCAAACACACTCCGTTTGCCTCGACAAGCCCTCTCCCAAGGAGAAGAGCTGTGCACCCCTCACCCCGTCCTTCCTGCCAGCACTGCCTCCGGTCCCCAGACCAGCTTCCGCAGTTTGCAGAATGGATATCAGTTTGCGGGGCTGGGAGTAGGGAGTCTTACCTTCCACTGGATGCAGGGCCCACCTGCCCTGGTTCCTGTCGGTGGTGTCTGAGGCAGAAGGAGAGAGAGGTGGCTGTGAGGAGGGAGAAACTGGACTCCTTTTCCCTCGCAGCCAGAGTTTGGAAGAACGGCAGTGGCCCTCCCTCCGGCACCGCCTGCTAAGAGAGGCTCCTTGCAGGTCAAAATCCAAATTCCAGCCTGGGCTACAGCAGGGCTTAGAGAAAGCGTAATGATCTCCCTCGGGGCAGAGGAGAGGTCCCGGGCCAGCCCTGAACCCTGAACTTGAACTTGAACTCTGAGCAGGCCCCTGCAGGGAAGATGGGCTGACCTGAGCCCCGCCCACATGGCCTCCCTCCTCACCTGGTGGGGGGCCCATGGCTGGGAAGGGGAGGGGAGCTGTTGCAGCCCAGGGCACCGTCCTGCTCCACTCACCCACTGTGCCACTGGCCCGCCTCCGCGCTGGGGACGGGCGGGCTTGGGACGAGCTGGAGGGGGGGGAGGGGAGACGCTGGCAGGGGAGGACGAGGACAGAGGAAAGTCCCAGGAGGGCACTTGCCGCGGCCCTACCGCTGCTGCAGCAGCAACAGTGACCACCTTTGTTCGGCTCCTTTTCCGTGCGCTCTCCAGACCAAGGCAGGACAAAGACAGGCGCCTGGAGCCCAGAGGAGTTGTCAGGAGTGACCGAGCTGTGGCCGGGGGCCCACGTCCAGCCCACAACACCAGGACAGGCAGTGGGGGACAGCAGAAGACTTGCACTGGATGCTCAGAGCATTCAAAATTTAAAAAAAGGAAAAAAAAAAAGATAGCTACTAGCCTTTGCAAAACGAGAGACTGAATAACGCTCTGAATTTCCCACTTTACTAGAACAATCTGAAGATCTGGCCAGACCAGGCCCACATGGACACAGGACGGCCACTGGCTAGAGCAGAGGCGTGGCCATCCCTCCCCCGTCCACCACAGACCCCACCTCCAGCCCACCTCTCTCCTTCCCTTGACCTGCCCTGGCCCTGGGCGGGGGCAGCCCCTGGCACAGAGTAGATCAGAAAGCATGGTGAGAATCAATATACCCCTGGTTCTATTCTAAATGTTTCCATGTCTCTGCTCACTTGGTCTTTCCAACAAGCCTCTGGGACAGATCTTATTATTATGTCCACTTTACTGATGAAAAGACAGAGGTAGAGAAGGGTGAGTAACTTGCCCAAGTCACCAGCTGTGAGTGGCAGAACCAGGATTTGAACCCTGGGCGTTTCATTCTAGAACGCTACAGGGCCAGTGGGTGTGGCTTAGAGACACGTCCCACCAGACGGAGGGCACCCTGGATGCACAGATACTCAGCAGTTGGACTGATGTCAGCATGAACTGGGGCCTGCAAGGTGGTGGCCTGCCTGGGGGGACAGATGGACAGAAGGAACAGCTAGAATTTGGAGAAAGGGGATGGGCGGACAGAGAGCCAGGGAATGGACGGCCTGAGCCTGTGAGCTGCAGCGGAGGACTCAACACCAGGAAGGCAGAAGATGCATTGCTCCACCAACCTGGGGCCCAGTCCTGATTTCTTGGGGGCATGTCTGGGGGACCACGGGCACGGTCACAGTGCTACAGACAAGGCACACAGATGAGAGAGGTGGGCCAGATACGGCTGTGGCAGACAGGAGAGCTACCTCCCAGCCATGACTCAGCTCCAGCTGGGGGAACACAGGCCCAGTAGGCCAGACCTTCCGGTTGTCCTAGAACAACGGGAAGTCCAGAATCTTTGAGCCTCGTGATTATTCATCTGTGAGGGCTGACTGTGGCCCACTGGTCACCGGCATGTCACCTCCCACACTTTCTCTGATTGTCAGGCTTTTTGGGCCCTCTCCTAGTGCTGTAAAGAATAGGAGAGAAGATGGTGCAACCACTTTGGAGAATGTTTTGGAAGTTTCTTATAAAGTTAACATACCCCTACCTTATGGCTCAGCAATTCCACTCTTAGGTATTTATCAAAAGAAATGAAAACATAGGTTCCACAAAGAATTTACACACATGTTCCTAGCAGCTTTGCTCACAATAGCCCCAAGGGGGAAACAACCCAATGTCCATGAACAGATAAATGGACAAACCGTGATGCCTTCAAACTGTAAGCAGATGGGTTAGGGGGTCCCTGGAGAAAGAGAACCAGGCATGGCTTTCTTGACATAAGAGAACCCATTTTGGCCGAGGACATTTTGTGATCTGCACCTGGCCACAATGCTTACCCTTGAACACAGTATTTAATGATCTTAAGGGAACAAAGGAATGCAGGAAGAGAAACAAAGGCAGTCAAACAATGGTGCTGTGATAAGGCAGGGTCCTGGTTCCTCAAGGAATATACATAATAATATACCTTTGAGTCCTGCAGGAACTGAGGCCCCCAGACAGTTGGAGGATGGAAAGATGATGCGACTCTCTTAACTTCAATCAACTAAAGCTTGGACTCTGTTGACCTTTGTCCCAATTCTATGCTGAATTCTCCTCTGTTCAAGTCCCTTCATGAAGATGCATGTACCCCTTCCCTTAAAACTTCCCAATTTTGCTGTTCTGGGAAACACCGCTTTGGGACAGATCCCCGGTGTTCTCCCTACTTGCTTCAAGTAATAATAAATCCTTCCTTCTTCCGATCTTAGGCTTGGTTGTGTCTACTGACACCATTAAGCTGCAAACCCGTTAGGGGAAGGAGTGACTGAAACCGCCCGCCCTGGCCAGGCCTGATAGTAGCCACTTGCATGTGTTATCTTACAACAGGATGTCCTGGTAAGGAACGCAGAACTAACAAGCTACCACCAACTGGAAGAATTTGGGAAAGGTCAAAAGGAGAGAGGAGACACCAGTCCATAGGTCCTCCCAACCTCCCAGAATCCTTCTCACTGGAATCCAGCTAGGCTGAGCGATGCTCGTGTCACCAGGAAGGACCCTGAGTCAGAATGATTGGCCAGAGACCACCCAGCAACTAACCCCATCACCATAAAACCCGAAACTGTGAGCCACGCGGCAGAGCAGTCCTCCTGGGTTCCCTTAGCCTCCTGCTCTCCACCCGGGGCCCCTTTCCAATAAAAAGTCTCTTGCTTCGTCAGCACGTGTGTCTCCTTGGACAATTCATTTCTCAGTCTTAGACTAGAGCCCACTCTCAGGCCCTGGAAGGGGTCCCCCTTCCTGCAACAAACCCAGTTTTTGGGTAGGAAAACTCCATGGAAAACCACATTTGTTTTCAGTAGGACAAACTAGTGACACATAACGCCATGCATGAATCTCAGAATTATGCCAGATGCAAGGAAGTACACACCTTATGGTCCATTTATGTGACGTTCAAGAATAGGAAAGATGAATCTATGGTGATAGAAGTCAAGAGAGTTGAAAGCATTTTCTGGAGAGAGGAAAATTTCCATATCTTAGGTGGTAACTATATGGGTATATACCACGGTTCAGATCCCTTGGACTGAATAAGATTTGTGCATTTGATTACATGCAAATTACACCTGAAAAAATAAATAGGGCAGAAAGTGTGAATGATGAGTTTGGCAAATGCGGCTCTTGCTTCTCTGACGGTAGAGACTGTGGTCTTTACTCAAATCTTACCTCCCAGGATTTAGTTCCAGCCCATTGTCTCCACGTAAGAACGTGGGTCCCATGTTGTCGAAGCGCCTGAGTTTTCAAGAGAAATCCCAAAGTCTGAGTTTTTATATGAACGCTCCTGTTTATAAGGTCTGGCAAGTAATTTGGAATTAACAAAAACCGTTGAAATGCTGTACAGTCAACCCTCTGTATCTGCAGTTCTGCATCCTGGAATTCAACCACCCACAGATCAAAAATATTCAGGGAAAAAAAATCTGGAAAGTTCCAAAAAGCAAAACTTGAATTTGCCACGTGCCGGCAACTAGTTATATAGCATTTACATTGTATTAGGCAGTATAAATAATTTAACGATGATTTAAAGTATACAGAGGATGTGATACATGTAGGTTATATACAAATACACCATTTTAAATAACGGACATGAGCATCCTCAAATTTGGGTATCCAGGGGGGTCCTGGGACAAACCACCTGTGGATTCCAAGGGACCACTGTGTGTATCAAGTGATGCATGTGTGATTTATAGGAAGAAATATACATTTGGTCTTCAACCCCATTTCTGGCACAGAGCTCCTAAAACTTTTGGAATTTTCTAATTGACCAGAGTGAGTAAGGTGTCTTTTGTTTTGTTAATGAGGCTACATTGGGACCTCACCTATGGTTGGGGCCTGGTTACCAGGACAACTAACCAGGTGTTTAGAGGGTTGGAACTTTCAGTCCCACCCTCTGGCCACTGGGGAAGGGAGAGGGGCTGGAGGTTGAATCAGTCACCGATGGCCAGTGACTTAATCAATTGTGACTATGTAATAAAGCCTCCGTAAAAAATCCCAAAGGACAGGGTTCTGAGAGCTTCTGGGCTGATGAGCACGTGGAGATGTGGGGAGAGTGGTGCTTTTGGAGAGGACATGGAAGCTCCTGGCCCCTTCCCCATGCCTTGCCCTGGGCATCTCTTCCAACTGTCTGTTCCTGAGTTATATTTTTTATAACAAACTGGTTATCTAATAAGTAATATGTTCCTCTGAGTTCTGTGAGCCACTCTAGCCAATTAATCAAACCTGAGAGGGGCTTCCCTGGTGGTGCAGTGGTTAAGAATCTGCCTGCCAATGCATGAGACACAGGTTCAATCCCTGGCCCAGGAAGATCCCACATGCCACAGAGCAACTAAGCCCGTGTGCCACATCTACTGAGCCTGCGCTCTAAAGCCCGTGAGCCACAACTACTGAGCCTGCACTCTAGAGTCCATGAGCCACAACTACTGAGTCTGCGTGCTGCAACTACTGAAGCCTGCGTGCCTAGAGCCCGTGCTCCACAACAAGAGAAGCCACTGCAATGAGAAGCCTGCGCACCGCAACGAAGAGTAGCCCCCGCTCGCCACAACCAGAGAAAGCCCCACACACAGCAACGGAGACCCAACACAGCCAAAAATAAAAACAAATAAATTTATATATAAAACAAATCAAACCTGAGGAGGGGGTCTTCGAAACCACTGATCTAGAGCCGGTGAGTCAGAAGCACATGAAGACCTGGATTTGCAATTGGCGTCTGAAATGGGGGAGGAGGTGGAGGGGGGCAGTCTCGTAGGATTCAGCCCTTAACCTTTGGTATCTGATGCTACCTCCAGCTAAGTAGAGGCAGAATTGAGTTGAATTGGACACTGTGCTGCTATCAGAGCATTGCTTGGTGGCCAGGGGAGGGGGGGCTGGGGAGAGGGACCCACACGCTGATATTGGTCCCAGAGTCTTACCCAGTATCCCCAGGGCACACCCTCTGCTAGACTGGAATCCAGGCTGAGCTCCCCAGGAGGTCATGATTCCTTCCTGTATTTTCTACAGCCTTTTAGAAACACACTTTCATCCACCCACACACTATAGTCCGGTGTTGCTATTTATAGCAACAACTGAAAAGAGCAAACCCTAAAAACACTGAAATAGATGAGTTTTCCTGACCAGCAGGCAAGGGTGGAGCAGTGAGCCCAGTTGGGGGATAAAACGGGATACATTTTTAACTTAGTAGCTGTGAGACCTGGGTGCAAACTGATGTTCACACGCCTGCTTGGCAGGAAATGAAATGAGGATGAAACAAAGGAGATGCCACAGAGAAACACCGGGCTAGTAGAAGGTGCTTGGTCAATGCTGGCTCCTTCCCTCTGCCTGAATGTAACCCCCAGTTACCTGTGTGCTGCCTGCCTTACGTTTAGTTGCCACTGGGAATCTCAAGCCTTATTCTTTCTCTTTACAATGGCTTCAACCAGGAAACACTGAGCATTCTCCCTCAGTGTAATTTCAGGTTATGTTTGCTCCCTGCTCCCAGAGTCACGTTTCCCACAAATCTGTGACTTGGGTGGCCTTTCATCCGCAGCGGCTGCAGAACAGTGAGCAGCTTAGGAGCCCAGAGGTGGGGGCAGGCAGACCCCAGCCTCCTTCTGGTTCCTCTGCTGCCAGCTGTGTGTCCTTGTGTAAATGACTTAGGCGCTCTGAACCCAGGTTTTCTCATCTGAAAAAGGGGATGTCATAAGAATAGTCCCGAGCCGTTTTACCAGGAAGACTCAATGATTTAATCCATATAACATTGTCCACAGTACTAAGATGCTATTTATTTCTTTTTTTCCTCTCATTATTTCATGAATGCCCAGTTGAGTTTCTGGAAAACTACAAGACCTGAGGCGTCACGACAGACTGAATGCAGAAGCAGATGTCGGCATCCAGCTGTCTTCTATTGAACCAGTCATTAAAGAGATTTTCAAATGTGTAAAACAATGCCACTCTTCTCACTCAATCTTTTGGGAAAATATGGTTGTTTTTCATAAAAATGTTATTTACTTAACATGCAAAGGGTTTGTTACTGTTCTTCTAAAATTAATTAACATTTTAAATTGTTTCTTCATTGAAACACCTAATTTGGTAAATATCTCTACCTATAACCCACATCAATGAGATGAAGGTGTTCTTCCTTATAATGGGATCCTGAGACAAAACGTTTGAGAATCCCTGCGCTGTGACAAACTTGACAGGAGCCTGTGGATCTGGGAAAACTCTTGGGAATGGTCTGTCTAAACCCAAATCCACATAATTCATTAAAAGGTGTGTTCTGATCAAGTGGACCCTCCGTGGGAAGCCTATTCGTGGCCACAGGGTCTGTGGGAGAAAGTTGTTTGTAGCTCAGGAGACCTTGCCGGTCAGTGTATAGTGTGCATCGTTAATGAATGAACAAGGATTCTCCTTAATCACTAAACACTTTAACAGCAGGTCATCTGCGACAGCGAGGTTGGAGTTTGGTGTGTGACATGGACACACTTGGAGATTAGTGGAGTGGAACAGGATCCCGTGAAAGCCAGCCTGACCCACACTGCCCCCACTGCCCCACCAGACACTGCACGAGTCTGGGTTACAAGAGGTGGTTGTAGTGACAGCCCGTGGTCATTGCCATCATGTGAGTTCCAGCCTGGGGCCAGCCGTAGGGCTTGTACTTGAGTCCCTGTGCTCTGCCTCCAGTGTTTGTTTAAATCCTCGTGCTACTAACTTGGTGGCTTACAGCCGCCTCTCTGCTTTACTGTGCTGTGCCTCAGTCTCCCCCACTTGTCAAATAGTTAGGGTTGTTGTAGGGATTAAATAAAAGAATTGTTTGAAGTAGTGACTGGCCAGCAAAATCTGCCCTTCTCCCTCCCTGCATGACATGTGAGAGGGGGTGGAACGAGAGGGGGTGTGATCTAGGTGATTTCTGTCTCTCTTGCTTAAGAGAGAGCCATTCTTTCCTGCCTTCCTGCTGGTCAGGATGGGGATGAACCGGACTGACGTGGGAGGCACATGTGGAAGCCAGAACTGCTGCCAGCAGCCTGGGTTCCTGGTGAAGCGGAGAAGCCGCCAACGTGGAGCCTCCCGTGGATGGAGAAATGAAACAGACAGTGTTGCAGGAAGGGGGACCCCTTCCGGGGCCTGAGAGTGGACTCTTTTCTAACACTCGGAAATGAATAGTGCTGAATAAGCAACAGACTTTATTGGGAAGGGGTGCCTGGGTGGAGGGCAGGAGGGGAAGGGAACCCAGGAGAACTGCTCTGCCACGTGGCTCGCAGTCTCGGGTTTCATGGTGATGGGGTTAGTTTCCAGGTGGTCTCTGGCCAATCATTCTGACTCAGGGTCCTCCCTGGTGCCATGTGCATGCAACCGCTCAACCAGGATGGATTCCAGCAAGAAGGATTCTGGGAGGTTGGTAGGACATATGGACTGGCACCTCCTCTCTCCTTTTGACCTTTCCCGTATTCTTCCTGTTGGTGGTGGCTTGTTACTTCCGTATTCCTTACCAGGATCTCCTGTCGTAAAATAACTCATGTAAATTGTTACTGTCTTTGCCTGGCCACGGTGGGCAGTTTCAGTCAGTGTTTCCCCTAACAAGACTTTGGAGCAGAGAAGGGTTTATTGCAGGGCCAAGCAAGGAGAACGAGTGGCTCGAGCTCAAAAAACCTGAACTCCCCAATTTTTTTTTTTTTTTTTTTTTTTTGACCAGGCGGTGCAGCATGTGAGATCTTAATTCCCCAACCAGGGATTGAACCCATGCCCCTTGCAATGGAAGCACAGAGTCTTAACTGCTGGACTGCCAGAGAAGTCCTCCCCAGTGGTTTTGGGGGAAAGTTTTTATAGGCAAAATTTGGGGTGAGGGCTGCAGGGTGTGTGATTTTCTTCTGATTGGTTGATGGTGAGGTAACAGGGAGGTGCTCCAGAGATCTTGCTCTCAGCCTAAAATTGCCATCCTCCACCGGGGTGGGGGCCTTAGTTCTGCAGAAGAACTCAAAGATATTGTTATGTATGTTCCTTGCAGAGGAACCAGGGCCCTGCCCCATGACTGCACTATTGTTTCTTGACTGCTCCCTCCTTTGTTTCTGTATTATTTCCCTTCCCTGATTAGCAAGTTTTGCCCTTGCTCTCTGCCCTTTGGAACTCAGGGAAGGTCATGGAGGCTAAATGAAGCCTATTTCCTACAAACAAGAAACGGGACACACAGAAAGGATTTGTACCCGGGAGCCCCACAGGGTCCTGCTCAGTTCCACCCACCAAATATGGCCCCCTGCTTGTTTTTGTAAATAACGTTTTATGGGAACACAGTCATGCCCATTTATTTGCATATTGTTTCTGACGGCTTTTGTGCTACTGTGGTAGAGTTGAGTACTTGTGACAGAGACCATATGGGCTGTAAAGCCTAAAATATTTACCATCTGGCTCTTTACAGAAAACTTTTGCTGCCCCCTGACCTACAGCACCACTCAGTGAGTTAGTGTCCCCAGAGTTTAAGGCACTAACAGGAAAGATTTTCATCCCCAACTTTCCCTCTCAGAAGATAGTACAACCCTCTGGTTGGGGAAATGTGAGTGGAAAGAAATGTAATCCAAAGCAACTCTCTGGTAAGAAAGATAAGCCATTCTCAGAAACCCTTCAGGGGACTTCCCTGGTGGTCCAGTGGTTAGGACTCTGCCCTTCCACTGCAAGTTCGATCCCTGCTTGGGGAACAAAGATCCCACAAGCTGCTTGGTGCAGCCAAAAAAAAAAATGCCCTCCAGTCTGGCTAACAAGCCATGAAAATCAGTACAGTTATTTTGAGGCTTTTAATGTAAATATCATCCTTCTATATCTTTATCGGATCCATTGAGAAAGGCAACAAACAGGACAGGATTGTGACCAAAGCAATCTCTGGAGACTTCTCTCTGTTACATGCTTTCATACTTAAAATCTCAAAATAGTATGCTGAGGGGAAGAAGCCAGACAAAAATAGAGTACATATTGAATGATTCGGTTTACACAAGATTCTAGAAAATGTAAATGAGTCCGTTGTGACAACAGATTAACATTTGCCTGGGGGTGGGGATGGCAGGACAGAGGGATATTACGAAGGGGAACAAGCCAATTTTGGAGGTGATGGGTCTGTTTATTAGCTGGATTGTTGTAATGGTTTTATCAGTTACACCTTTGTCAAAACTCTTCCCATTGTACATTTAAATGTGTGTCCTTTATCATAAGCCATTTATACTTCAACAAAGTTGTTTTAAAAAGTATGAGTCTTAAATATATCACTTATATGTGGAATCTAAAATATGGTACAGATGAATCTATATATAAAACAGAAACAGACTCACAGATATAGAAAAAACCTTACGGTTACCCAAGGGGAAAGTGGGGGAGGGATAAATTAGGAGTTTGGGATGAACAGATATACACTACTATATATAAAATAGATAAACAACAAGGTCCTACTGTATAGCACAGGAAACCATATTCAATATCCTGTGATAAACCATAATGGAAAAGAATATGAAAAAGTATGTGTGTATATATATATATATATATATAACTGAATCACTTTGCTGTATACTTGAAACTAACACAGCATTGTAAATCAACTATACTTTAATTAAAAAAAACAAAGAGAACTCAGATTGAAAAAAAAGTGTGTCTTAAAAATAGAATAAAACAAAATAAAAAGTATAAGTCTTCTGCAAATGGGTTCTTATGGAGAAACACAGACCAATGCAACATAAAAGGGAAGCAGTGAGGATCTCTTTCCAGTTCTTCCTCTACAAACTTCCAGAAGGAGATGGTTAATCTCCACTGTTCAACCACATCGCCCAGCCAGGATTCCTTTTCTATGCTTCCCGCTGTGCTCTGTGTCCCAGAAGGCTGACTTCAACGAGCTGTATCTCCTGGCCTCCTTTGCTTTCTGGCCTCCAGTTAGATTTGGCCAACGGGAGGCACCAGCAGGAGATCAGAGGGTAGAGAAGAGTGGTCGGGGTAATTTGTCCCTTCCCCTGGGCCATGCTACCCCTGATCCCTTGCTGCATCCCTGCGGTCCTGGCAGTGGCTTCGTTCTTCCATGGCCACTGCTCTGCAGAAGCTGTGTAACATTATTCCCTCCTTCTTTCCAGTCTAGGAATAACTGTTCCCCACAGTGACTATACCACTCTACCAACCCTTGTTGGTACCCCCTAACCCCGCCTAAATCTCAATAAACAGCCCCTTTAATATGGTATCTTTGGTTAAATCCTTTACACTCTGATATCTCTTTCATGCCGGAACCCTGACTCACAAGGCTTCCCACTGTCTGTGGGATAAATTCCATATGACACACTCTGTAGGGATTATCCTCCTCTCCTCGGTTCCTGGGACCTTGGGTGTGAAATTCTACCTTTTACTTACTTGTTTATTTATTTATTTATTTTGGCATAAGTTTAGTAGATTTTCCAGGAGAAAGGCTTTCCTGGGTCTAGCTGTCTGCTCTTCTAAACAAAGGTTAAAAAAATTTTTTTTTTCCTGAAGGCCATGGGGAGTGGTATCTTTCGACACCCTCTTGAGTGTGAGCTACAGAAACCCAACTCAAACTAGCTTATGCCAAAATGTTGGTTCACACAACTGGAATATCCCAAGCTTCAGGTCTGGTAGGATCCAGTGTCTCACATCATGTCATCGGGCCCTGATTTCAGTGGCTGTGATTTCTGGTCTTATCTTTGCTCCCAAGCAGCCTTCTTCTCCACCATGGTCTTGAGAGGCTCCAGCTAACATCCACTCAGGTTCAAGTCCAGTAGGAAATGAAGATTCCCCAACAGATTTGACAACAGTCCTAATGGTCCTTGGCCTGACTCTTATTGGTCCACACTGGGTCACATGCCTATTCTTGAACCAATCACCTGAGCCACGGAACGCAAGATATTTTTCCCTGCCGTCCTTGAGTTGTTGCCAAAGAAAATCAAGGTTGGTATTTCTAGAAGAAGGGGAAAGGTGTGCTGGACAGACAAAACCAGTGCACATCCACCCGCTTTGCTCATTGGTTCATTATGAGGACTGAGTGAAAAGTGCTTGGCTGGGGCAGGGTTTATGACGGGCTCTCCCACAAGCATGTGGCTGTATCCTTTCCCTCACCGAAATTGAATGCCCCAAATCCCTTCCGTGAGAGGGTAGATGTGCCCAAGAATGCAGACAGTCCTACGTCATCTTTCTGTAACTCCTTTCTCTCACATAATCCTCTGAGGAGCCATACCCTCCTGGGAACCATTCCAGACTCTTTCTAAAACTAAGCAATGTAGACATAGAATGCATGTGTGACCCATCAACTTTATTTTCGCCCCAATAAAAATGAGATAATCCTAATAGGGTTTTCTGTAACTGTACTTTTTTTTCACTTAACTATGTCAGAGATGCCTTCCCGTAGTGGCTTATCCATATCTATCTCATTGTCTTAGTGGCTCAATATTCCAGCTTCTGGATAAACTATAGTTTATTTAACCAGTCCATTCTTGGAGCAAATACTGCTGATGTCACCCAATATCCAGTTTCCACTTTTTCACTAATAACAGAACACTCGCATTGTCTACGGGGACATGACATTCCAAATAAAGACTACAGGTCACAGCCCCCCAGCTCGGCGTGATTAAGTTCTGCCTTGTGGGAGGTGAGCATAATTGAGGCATCGACATGGGGGTCCTGCCCTTAAAGAGAAGGGGCATATACTCTCCATGCCACTATATCTCTTCTTGCTGGCTGGGATGTGACCAAGGGAAGGAGATATCTCAGGCCATGCAGATGAGAGGAACACTGCAAGCATGGAGGGAACCTGGAGTACCAGCCCTGACTCCTGGCAGCCAGACTGCTCAGTGAGAGTGAAGCCACAGCAACATGGTCCTGTTAGTGAAGCCACTGCTCTTTGGGGTCCCTAGTCCAGGGGGTGAGCCAATACCCTGAATATGTGGTCCTCCAACCAGCATCAGCATCACCTGGCTACACCCCAGACCTCGGGACTCTGACTCTGCCTTTTTTTTTTTTCTTTTTTGCGGTACGCGGGCCTCTCACTGTTGTGGCCTCTCCCGTTGCGGAGCACAGGCTCCGGACGCGCAGGCCCAGTGGCCATGGCTCACGGGCCCAACCACTCTGCAGCATGTGGGATCTTCCAAGACCTGGGCACGAACCCGTGTCCCCTGCATCGGCAGGCGGACTCTCAACCACTGCGCCACCAGGGAAGCCCTCTGACTCTGCCTTCTAACAAAATCTCCAGGCAAGTCCAAGCACTTTAAAGTGTTGGGTTTTTTTTTTTTTTTCACTTTAAAGTTTTAGGACAGATCTGATATCCTTAATGAAGGGCGGTTCCACTGTCTGCAGTTTTCTATTGCAAGCAAGGTTGCAGTGACAATTGTTGTCAACGTCCTCTCCTAGACTGGAATCTCTCTAGGTCAGATCCTAGGCGTGGGATTGCTGGTCCATGGAAGACGGACCTTTACAAAAGGTTTTGAGAGTATTTTTTGGCTGTTTTTGATTTTTTGGTTTTGTTTTGTTTTGTTGTTTTTTTTAAGATTTAAGAAGTTTCTAGTGGGAAAGCCTGCTAATCTCAGAAAACCTTACTTCTCATACCTTCTTCTAGGAAAAGGGAAATCACAGTATGCCCCCTGGTGGCTGTCTTCTTCGCTTACAGGCAAGTGGGTCCAGGGCTAAAAGACCTAGCAACCCCAAACCCACCAAGGGTTAGTAAACCCAGAGCAAATGAGGATTATGCTCTCACCAGGGCTGACTGGGTGCCTTCAAGGCTACTCCCCACAAGAACCGCTGCAGTGGTCATGCAAGCAAAGGGCTATATGCAAGAGGACTGACACGCCAGTGCAAGACTGACAAAAAGAGTCCGAAAAGAATGGCTAGATGGAAACATAATTGTTGCACAACAAACCACACATATAAAAAATGTCCAACGCTTCCCTGGTGGTCCAGTGAGTAAGACTCTGCTCTCCTTATGCAAGGGGCTTGGGGTCGATCCCTGGTCGGGAACTAGATCTCGCATGCCGCAACTAAGAGACCTGGTGCAGCCAAAATAAATAAATAAATACATTTTTTTTTTTAAGTCCAATGGATGAGGTTTTTTTTAACTTAAGTATAGTTGATGTAAATATTATATGTTTCAGGTGTACAACACAGTGATTCACAATTTTAAAGGTTACACTCCATTTACAATTATTATAAAATATTGACTATATTCCCTGAGCCGTACAATATATCCTTGTAGCTTATATATTTTATACATAGCAGTTTGCACCTCTTAATCTCTTACCTCTACCTTGCCCCTTTTTTCTCCCCACTGGTAACCACTAGTTTGTCCTCTGTATCTGTGAGTCTGTTTCTTTTTTGTTATATTCACTGGTTTTATTTTTTATACTCCACAGGTAAGTGATACCATGTGGTGTCTGTCTTTCCCTGTTTGACTTATTTCACTAAGCACAATACCCCTCAAGTTCATCCATCCATTTTTTACAAATGGCAACATTTTATTCTTTCTTATGGCTGAGTAGTATTCTACTGTGTCAATATATATATCCCACATCTTCTTTATCCATTCATCTGTTGGTGGACACTTAGGTTGCTTCCATATCTTGGCTAGCGTAAGGGATGAAATAAAATTTATATTTTAAGCAAGACAAGAAAAATTAAACAAAGCGTTCTCTGTGTTTGCTTGGGCCTCTTCCCTTCCTCCCTAAGGTGCAGTGTGCATCTGCGTTACACATTAACCAGAGCTCCTCAAAGATGGGAGTGCCTGCTCAACCATAAAAATCAATTTTTTTCTTTCTTCTGACACTAGCAATGTAAATTCTTAAAGGAATAGTGTTCTGTCCCAACTCTGCAGGGGGTCGTGACGACCTGCTTCTCGCCTTGTACATGCTTACTTGGACTATGTACCCTTGGTGAACTTTATGTAAAATGATCAGTATGTCATTTTGATGTACGGTCCTTAGTCTCGAAAATGTGTATGACTGCGTTTGGCTTCTAACAGGCAAGTTAGCTCTCAGAGCTTTCTAAGAGTCTGTTTCCTGGGTTATAATCCTCAATTTGCCTCAAATAAAATTTTTTTCTCCTTAACTTGATTGTTAATTGAATTTTCGTCGAAATAAGTAATGCTGCTATGAACATTGAGGTGCACGTATCTTTTCAAATTAGTGTTTCTGTTTTCTTTGGGTATATACCCAGGAGTGCAATTGCTAGGTCATGTGGTAGCTCTGTTCTTAGTTTTTTGAGAAACCTCCATACTGTCTTCCACAGTGGCTGCACTAAGTTACGTTCCCTCCAATAGTGTACAAGGGTTCCCTCTTCTCCACATCCTCACCAACATTTGTTATTTACAAATAACTTTTTTTTTTTTTTTTTTTTGCAGTACGTGGGCCTTTCACTGTTGTGGCCTCTCCCGTTGCGGAGCACAGGCTCCGGACGCGCAGGCTCAGTGGCCATGGCTCACGGGCCCAGCTGCTCCGCAGCATGTGGGATCTTCCCGGACTGGGGCACGAACCTGTGTCCCCTGCATCAGCAGGCCGGCTCTCAACCACTGCGCCACCAGGGAAGCCCACAAATAACTTTTTGATGATAGCCATTCTGACAGTTGTGATATCTCACTGTGATTTTGATTTGCATTTCTCTCATGATTGGCAATGTTGATCATTTTTCATGTGCCTGTTGGCCATCTGTATGACTTCTTTGGAAAAATGTCTATTCAGGACTTATGCCCATTTTTTAACTAGGTTGTTTGTTTTTCTGATGTTACGTTGTATGAGCTGCTTATATATTTTGGATATTTACCCTTTGTCAGGCATATCATTTGCAAATATGGTTGTCTTTTCATTTTGTTGATGCTTTCCTTTGCTATGCAAAAGCTTTGAAGTTTAATTAGGTCCCATTTGTTTGTTTTTGCTTTTATTTCCTTTGCCTTAGGAGACAGATCCAAAAAAATATTGCTACAGTTTATGTCAAAGACAACCAATAAGTTTTGACATATGCATGCACCTATGAAACCATTGACACAAGAAAATATCCAACATCCCCTGAAGTTTCCTAGCACCCACCCCATCCCCAGACAGTCAATGATCTGTTTTTTGTCTCTATAGATTAACTTGCATGTTCTGGAATTTTATATAAATGGCATTATGTAGCATGCACTCTTTTTTGTTTGGCTTTTTTCACTTAGCATCATTATTTTGAGATTCATCCATGTTGTTGGGTTTATCTATAGTTATAGTTCCATTGTATTGATTGATTGATCAATTGATTTTTAAATTGTTTTAATTAAAACATTTTAATTGAAGTATAGTTGATTTACAATGTTGTGTTAATTTCTGCTGTACAGCTAAGTGAGTCAGTCATACCTATGTATACATTATATATACATTCTTTTCCATGACAGTTCTGTTGTATGGATATACCACAGTTTGGTTTTTTATAAATTTATTTATTTATATTTTATTTTTGGCTGCGTTGGGTCTTCATTGCTGCACACGGGCTTTCTCTAGTTGTGGTGAGAGGGGGCTACTCTTCGTTGTGGTGCGTGGGCTTCTCATTGCAGTAGCTTCCCTTGTTGCGGACCACGGGTTCTAGGCGCACAGGCTTCAGCAGTTGTAGCACGCAGGCTCAGTAGTTGTGGCTGGTGGGCTCTAGAGCGCAGGCTCGTAGTTGTGGTGCACGGGCTTAGTTGCTCCACGGCATGTGGGATCTTCCCGGACCAGGGATCGAACCTGTGTCCCCCTGCATTGGCAAATGGATTCTTAACCACTGCACCACCAAGAGAAGTCCAAAATTTATGTTGGTTTTTAAAAGGGTAAAAAGCAAAGCTCGCCCTAGCTGTTGTGAGGAGGGTGGGCTGTGGGGCAGGAGCAGAAGCTGGGAGAAGAGAGGAGTGGCTCCAGCAGGAGATGTCCGGGCTGAGGTCGTGGGGCTGAGGATGGAGAGATGGTCAGATTAAGGATCTCTTTTGGAGGAAAAGCAGATGGATTGTGGATGTTGGGGGTCAGGGACTGAGCTGGTAGGTGGTCTGATGAGAATTTCAACCCAGAGTGGTCTAATTCCAAAAGCCACGCCCTTAACCGATAAAGGTTCTTTTACATACTCTCCCCCTCTCTTTTTTTTTTTTGGCCACACGGCATGCGGGATCTTAATTCTCCAGTGAGGGATGGAACCCATGCCCCCTGCAGTGGAAGCACGGATGGAGTCTTAATCACTGGACCACCAGGGAAGTCCAAATGGTACCTACTCTCAAGGGCATGGGTGGGCCCATGGGAAGAGCTTTCCCTCTGCCATGTTCCCTGGGCCTTAGGCACTCAGGAAATCCCACTTCTGCCCATCACCTGAACCGCTACTTATGTAACTAAGAAGGTCTTTATTTTTTAAAAATAAATTTATTTATTTATTTTTGTGTTGGGTCTTTGTCGCAGTGTGCGGGCTTCTCATTACAGTGGCTTCTCTTATTGTGGAGCACAGGCTCTAGGTGCGCGGGCTTCAGTCGATGCAGCACGCGAGCTCAGTCGTTGTGGCTCGTGGGCTCTAGAGCACAGGCCCAGTAGTTGTGGCGCACGGGGTTAGTTGTTCGGTGGCATGTGGGATCTTCCTGGATCAGGGATCAAACCCGTGTCCCCTGCATTGGCAGGTGGATTCTTAACCACTGCACCACCAGGGAAGCCCCAGGGGTTGATTTCTAAAACTATGAAATTAGCAAAAACCCAGGTGGTTCAGTGATATGGTGAAACTGAGCAGGACCCTGTGGGGCTCCTGGGCACAAAAGCCTTTCTGGGTCCCCCATTTCTTGTTTGCAGGAAAAAGGCTTCATTCAGCCTCCATGCCCTTCCCTGAGTTCCAAAGGGCAGGTTCAAACAGTTGCTAATCAGGGAAGGGAGGGGATGCAGAGACAAGGAAGGAGCAGCCTAGAAACAATTGCGCAGCCTTGGGGCAGGGTCCTGGTTCCACCTCAAAGGATACACGTAACAATGATTTTGAGCTGTGTTGCAGATACTGAAACACCCACCAGGTGGGAGAAGTGAAGTGTATGCTGCCCACAAGCACAGACCCCAGACTGGATGGATCCAGAAGGTTGATGATGCTGACTCCCAATTGCCTCACCATCAACCAATCAGAAGAATGTCCACAAGTTGACCACACCCTCTTGGAACCATTACTATAAATCTCCTCACTGACCCCTCCAGGTCAGGACACACAGTTTTGAGGGCACTAGCCCGCTGTGGCCCCTTTTGCCTGGCAAAGCAATAAAGCTATTCTTTTCTACTTCACCCAAAACTCTGTCTCTGAGACTCAATTCGGTACCGGGTACAGAGGCCAGATTTTGGCTGCAACGGTAACATGGTAATGGGGTCCATGAATTGGATTCAGGCTTGCAGACTGTTTAGATCCTGGGATCCATGTTTGTCCTCTTCTGGAAGCTGCTGGACTGTGGATACAGCTTCCCTCACTATTCAAAGCCCAGCCCTGCTGTACCAGCAGGTTGGGGTGCTTCCCCACCTAGTGAGTCAATGGCTGGCCAGGACAGGGGCACACTGGTCCCTGAGGGCTGAGACAGGGCCCAGAGACTCAGTGTAACCTAGCAGGACCCTATGGGGACCTTCCCCCAGATACTCTGCTTTAGCTCCTCCATGAAGTACCTAGATAATGGTATTTGATGCAAATTTCCTGGGTTGTTGTGCAGACGTGAAACTGCCCCCCACCAAATGGAAGATGTTAACTACTTGATGACCATGAGCACATAGCCCCAGGCCTCCTGGAGCCTAAGGACTGATAAAGTTAACCCCTGTGACACCGCCCTGTTCCCTCACCATCAGCCAATCAGAGAATTGTACACGAGCTGATCGGTACCGAGACCCCCACTCCCTCACCTGGCTTTTAAGAATGCTTTGCTGAAACCCCTGGAGCTTGAGGCTTTTTAAGGCATGAGCCACCTTGTCTCCTTGCATGGCCTTGCAATAAACCTTCCTCTGCTCCAAACTCCGACGTTTCAATTTGTTTGGCCTCACTGTGCGTCGGGCACGTGAACTTGTGTTAACATCAGGACTGGGAAGTCACTCTGATGCCCCTTTACCAGAGCAATCTCTGCCACTCAAGTCATCCGGAGCTGGAGCTCTCCAGCCCTGCTTCTTCAATTCAAGTGGGGTTCGTGGGCCTTAATATGGCCCATCTTTCTGAAGCAGCAGAGACGTTTTGAAGAACAGCAATTTAACTGGCTATTTGAAACGTTATTTCTAGGTGAAAATGGGTATCACGGAGTCAAATGCAACATTCATATGCAGCTTTAACCTGAAGTGAAGAGTTCAAAACTCTGCCCCCAGATCCCAGAGAGATCCACATCTTCTATCCTCTCCTTAACTTGGGGAGTGTGTTGGTGGACAATTTGAGCCACACTGTACTAGGACTTTGTGTTTCCTGTTCTAGGGCCAGGCTGGGGTGCTCTGAAAATGAGAAAACACGTACAAACACCAGGTGTGTAGAGAAGCCTTTAACATACTGTTACTGTTATCCCCTTCCCCCAGGACCCTGCAAACACCTACTCAGAGGCAGGGCCAAAGCCCTGGTCTCTGTAAGGGGCTCTCAAGTTTCATCTGGGTGGTTTCTGGCTCTCATCTGGGGACCCCGCCGCTCACATCTGAAATCAAAGGATCGACTGGAAAAGATCTAAGTTTTGAAGAGGGAAAATCAGTCCAGTCCCAATGCATGCAAATTATCTCTCAGCCAAATATGAAGCCAGCTTGCTCAGTGCAACCTCCTTGTCGCTCCCGTCTTGATTCAGCCATCTCCTCCTTTGGCTCAGTCGTTACCCTTAACACTACTTAGACCCTACCTGTCAAGAACTTCACCTCCACCCTCACAGTTTGACAGCACGGCACTACCACAATTTTTGGTCCTCAAATGTCAACCGGCAACAGCTGTTATCCCTTCAATATCTACTCAGCAACTACTGTGTGTGTGACCACGTGGATTACAAAGACTAGCAAGAGATTATGCATTGGCTGCAGCTCATTCATCAACAGCAGTGATCAGAAAGGGGACCATGGTTTTGAAGCAAGCACCAATGGGAGGACGCACCTAAATTTGACCCGGGTAAGCTGAACCCAGTGATTACTGTCTTTGAGGGGAAGGCAGGGTTGGGCAGGCCTACTGGGGAAGGAGAGTGGAGCCACAGCAGCAAGGCACAGCAGCTCAGGATGTCTAGAGCTAAGACACGTCCAGGGGCACGGAAGCTGTGTGGCCCTTGCGAGCTATATTTGGAGATGCATGACTGGACGTGTTACAATGTTTAGATCAACTCTTACAGGCTGTTAGTGACTTGAGGTCACAGAGCCAGGGGAATATCACGGTCAAACTAATGGCCTGGACTAAGGACTAAGGAATGGGCAGTTGGGAGAGATTAAGAAAGGTTTAGGAGTAACACAGTCGCTTAGGGACCAGAGCTGTTGTATTTAAGGACTAGGCAAACACCAAACCACTTTTTAATTTTTTAAATCAAACACTTTATTTTCACATAACAAGCGCAAAAAACTCCCAAACACTTTAACAATACAATTAACGCAGTTATGAAGTCAATTATATACTACTCAAAGCCCCAAAAGGTCAATCAGCTTAACGTTCCAAACATTTCCAGACGTGGTTTTTCAAAGCTACCTTTGGTTTTTGGAAAAACCAGTATGGAAGTCAATATACATTGAATGCATTGAACAACATTTGCTTATATTAAGGTGTCCACCAACATTAGCTTACACCTGGCAAGTTGGAGCATGATCTGAAGTCATACACTGAAATACGTACACAGGTTCTGCCCCGGAGCTCCTGCAGTGAGGAGGGAGGAGGGCCGTGAAGGGGGAAGAAAAAGGCCAGTCCAGGCTGTGGCATTTCTCGTTGTGTAACAGAGGTATGAGAGTTTAACACTAGAACACTGTCAAGTCATTAAGCTTCATGTTCCAAATGGTCTCTTGCTGAGGCTTGAGATGGGCACAAATGGTGGGGAAGATGAGTCACAGAAGAGTTTTGAGCGACAAGATCCCAAAGATGCTCAGAGGGCCGGAAGGAGCAAGCGACAGTTTCCCACTGTTCTCACATTATTTCAGGGTGAAATTGTGTATAAGTTCGGATAAAATATTCAAATATTTGCTTAGATTTTTACCAGTTGCTCTATGAGAACCCTCATACATAGCAACTTTGAAACTTTCATTATAAAAAAGAGCGTACAAATAAATTCACAAAAAAGAGACAATTAATGTTGAGCAGCCAAAAAGTCATGGTTTATTATATCTGAAGAAATTTCATAATTCAAACACAACCAAACTGTACATTTTACAATCACATTCTATTTGTAAACAGTTAAAAGCCACTGACTTCTTTTGCATCTTAGGACACAAACAGTTAGAATCAAGGCAATGAAATGATGGCAAATTCTGTACTGTTAAAATTTTTACCCTTGTTTAGTCTCTCTTCTTTGACTAAGCAAGCATTATAATACCATTTGTGGGCAAAAGAGGGGAAAGGAGAGAAAGAAATTTTAAAAATGGTGTAACTCGTTAGTTTGCAACAACATTTAAAATTTTCTTTATACAACGAACAATTCTGTAAGCCCAATACCTTGGTTACAGTATGCATAGTTACTGATTTCGGTTTTAAGGTACAACAGTTAAACATTAACACAGTCACAAGAGAGCAGAAACATATAGAGCCACTTGATGGGATTACAAAAAAATTATTACCTACTGATTATTAGCAAACCATCATCACTCACTAATAAAAAGACAGCATCTGAAAGCAGAATCTCAAACTCCAGCTTTAAGCGTTTTTTTGTTTTTTGTTTTTTTTTCTTTTTGGCAGAGAAGATTCTTTAACAGAGCAATATGTAGTATCAGTGCTAAAAGTTGGGGTTTTTCTTTTTTTCCTATAAGAAACTACAAGGAGGTTTTTTTTTTGTTTTTTTTGTTTTTTTTTAAACTGGGGAACTGGTTTTCCTGAGAACCATGCTCTTTGATTTAGGACAGGAATAGAAAAACAAAAGAACATGGCCAAATGCTGCTCCTTTTTCCCAGAGATAGAAAGCATCTTTTAAATCATCCTCCATTTTTTTTTTGTCTTTTAATTTTTTTTTTAAATGATGGAAGAGTAAACATTTTTTTCTCAAAAAACAAACAAAAAAATCTGTAAACAAGAAGGTTCAACGTGGGAACCTTCAAAACAAAATGGAAAGCCTATTCAAAGTGCAGGGCCCGTCCTGGGTGGCAGGTGGGCTGCAAGTCACAGCTGTGGCCACAGTTTTTCAAACTGCAGAGCGAATTCTTTAGTTTTATAACATGAAAAAACTGGTGCAATACTTTCATTTATAGTCCTAAGTCAGTATCATAACTTGATCTTTTAAACTCCACGATACCACAATAAGGTAGGCAAACATCAAGGCATAGTAGAGAGCGCACACCTTTTAAGAACATCCTTGAGTAAACATTTACACTGGAACAGCTGCCCCCCCATATTGCCGATTAGACGGAGAGAACATCATTCAGTGCAAAGTTAAAAGCTCATACATTATCAGCCCAAAAAAATGGTTTTGCAAAAAGAAAGAAAGAAGAGAAAAAGAATGAATGGGGGGGGAGGGGGAGAAAGGGGAAAATTAAAAAAAAGAACCCAAAGGCTAAACATGATGAATATACACAAGTGAGCTCATTCTATACGGTGTAGCATGTATGGCGCTATTTGGGAGTGTAAATAGATAGATACCTTTTCACATTATAATATTGGCCTGCATGATTCAAGTATTCAAACTGATATGTTTCAGGGAAAACAAAGTGGAAAATGTGCAGAGAATAGCTGTTCCCACAGGTGGCCCTGGCTGCAGGCGGCGAGCCCAACTTAGTGCTCCTTTCTTTCGCGTCTTGAGGTCGCAGTTCTGAGTCGAGTCTACACTGTTACATGGACTCTCCACCCCCACCCAGGTGGTCAACAGAAAGAAAAGCGTTAATGGGGGACGGGCTGCTAATTCCCCGGGGGTCGCTGCTGCTTGGGGGACCCCACAAGCTTGTGGAATAATGTGGGGTCCCCCAGAGGGAAGTGCCGTGAAGCTCTCCACAGTTGGCTCCCGACAGCCCAGCACCATTCCAGTGATTGAGATCGGCCCGGCTGGAGAAGGAGTGGGAACAGTCGAGGGAGCCCAGCCGGCTCTGGCTGGACCCGAGGGACTGCCAGCTGGGAGAAGGGGTCAGAGACTGACTTTGTGCAAAGAAACGACTGATCTCCTCTTCACTGGCAAGCTCAGCAAGAATAGTAGTGTTCCCCAGTACACACCTGGAGGAGAGAGACACAAGTGGGCTAGCTGAGGGGTCTGGGTCAAAGTCAGGGTGACACTGTCTCTGCTACAAAAGCAGTGGAGGGCGAGAGGGAGAGGGCGGGGCACACAAGGACCCAGCGTGCCCTCCCTCCCAGCCAGCGTGTGCCCCGGAGGCTGCACACGGCGGGGGCGCAGCGCCCAGGGCTCTCCGGGCCCAGCCGTGCCACCCGGTGCTGCTGTGGCATCAAGATCATGTCTTCTTGTCCCTAACAAGCAATTTAAGGGACTTTCTAGGGCCATTTGGATCTGGTGTGATGCATCCCTCTCTGAGTACTGCCCCTGGAGCCCAAGACACAGTGAGGCTGCAGCTTTTATGAAGCGCTCACTGCGGGACCCCAAGTGCTGGCCCAGAGATGGCACACACAGTCACCAGCTGCACTTTCATACACACAAGGGAGCCCTAACGAGAGAATTCCAAACTTGCAATCCCAAGGGCATTTTCCAGGTGCCATGCGCAGAATGGCCAACTTACATGTGCAGAGACTTTTGTGCCTTCACTACCTCTTCTTTTGAACTGTAACGGACCAAAGCATTTCCATGCGGGAGGTTCAGGTGGAATGTGATCAGTGGGCCATGCTGCATGCACAGAGTGCGCAGAGTTGAGCCGTCAATCTAGGAAACAGAGCGTGGGAACTGCCAATTAGATGCACCGCCATGAAGACTGTCCAGGTAGGTTGTCCCAGGCTGGGACTCTGGTCCTTTCTCTCTTGCCCAAGGTTCTTCACTCCTGGTGCCACTCTTCACTGGGACTCACTGCTGTGACAGGGTACAGTGCCCCCCTCCCCACCTCCACTGGTCCCAGAGCCATACCTCTGTGGCCTCTAGACTCCTGGACATTCCCCAGATCCCCAATTCCTTAGTTAGTCACTGCCCCTGCTGTGGCTTCATGTCTTCTCTCTTCCCTGCCCTGAGGACAGGATGCATCAAGGCACTGCTCCCTGGGGAGGAGGGGGGTGGGCTCTTAACACCCAGCCTCCAGAGGAGGGGGCAGTCCAGGGACTAAGAAAATGTTCTCATCTAAAAGGGCAGACAAGTTTTCTCAAAGTGCAGTACAAGGACCACCTGCATCAAATCCATCTGAATGCCCTTATGGAAATGCAGATCCCTGGCCCTAGCCCAGATATACTAAATGAGAGTCTGTGGGGTGAGGCCTAGGACTCTCTATTTTCGGTCAGCTCCCGTGCATTTTACAGTGTAAAAACCACTGGGTCAGACCACCAGCCTGCCTGAGGCATCTGAAGACCATTCTCTGCTGTTTTCTCTGCCCGGCCTTGACATCTACTCAGCACCACTTTGGAAGGCCTGGGTAGTCCCCATCTCAGACTTAAACCAGAAGGCAAACCTTTGCTTCCATGCTACCTGGCGTATCCACATAAGCCAGGATACCTGATGTTCTTACCTGAGGTGTAAGGTTTTTCAGAACAAGCCAATTTGTTATTCTCCCTGAGCTGCTCTCACCCCAGCTGGAACCTAAACAAGGAAGAAAAAGGACAAGTCAGTTTTCCAAGACTGTGGCCTGAATGACTGTTCAGGACAAACATACTCCAGTCAAACTGCAGACATTCAGGAGGAGCATCTGGGCTCGCAGCGTCCTCCTCTTCCTTCTTCCTTACCTGTGCGTCTACATGGGGTATTTTCTCTGTGGGCCCAAGATGCCGGCTCACTCCAGCTCTGACCAGGTGTTAATTTCTGGGGCACGTGGCTCTGCCTCTGGGTGGAGGGGGCTCAGAGGGCTGCCAGCTCATCACACGGTGGGCTAGTGAACCAAAGGCCAGATGCCTTTGGGGTCTTCCCATTTATAAAGCTAGAACTATCGCAAATGGTAGCCTTTGGGGAATCACCTCAACTCACGATGATCTCAGGTTATCAACCGATGACTGCATGTACATCCCACGGGGTGTGAAGTTCGAGGGGATTTAAGAGCTTGCAGTCGTCCAGACATTCCTCGTTTCAGTCTGGGCTACCACAGGGGCTCCACACCTGGCTCTCCTGCCTGGCCCTACAGCATCGTCTCTCCCTCCCAGCAGCAGAGCTTTAAGACATGATCAAGTCAATTCTGTCTACAACTACTTAAAAGTGCCTCAGACCTGATGAGGATGATTATAATTTATGTGACTTTCTGTTTGAATATAAAAAAAAAAATCCCACAAGGACTCAGAGGCAAAAAATATACAAATCAATTTTCACTGCAAAGTAAAGGAGCTGTTACAGTGGAGGATTCCTGGACTGAATGTCAATATTATGACATAGTGTGCATGTGTGGTAACTGCAGTCATTGTAGCTTTTGTTGTGGTCATCCATTTACAATGCTTGCTGTCAGTTTATTTATCTCTTGTAAAAATAAAATACAGGGTGTGTGTGTTAAAAAAAAAAAAAGAACTTAAAAAAAAAACCCAAAAAAACAGTGCCTCAGAAACACTCCGGGTGGCTTAGGAAGATGGCTGCGTGACACAGCTCGTGCCCACTCAGCTCGCCCTGAACACCACCCCTTGCCAAGCTCCAGCAACTCCAGCAGGAAACCCTTGTGCTTTCCCAGGTCTCTACGCCTGGCACATGCTGCGCCCTCTGCTGGCCTGGCTGTGACTCTTACAGGCTTCCTGAGCCCATTCAACTCCACCAACCCTCCTGAGGGTGAGGGTGCCACCAGGCACTTGGCCGGCATCCAAAACACATCTGTGGCCTGAAAGAACCACTTACACACGACACCAATTACACTAACTTGCATTCAGTGGCTTAGAACAGACTCATGTGCTTTTTTCACATAATTAAAACTTTCCCCCAAAGGAAACACCGCAAGTTTTATTTCAGCCAATCACCTGTCCAAAGATAAGAAATTATTAATGAGGTTTTACTACAACTTTCAGCCTGGAGATGAGAAAGTTCGGTGCATTTGAGGGGTGGGGTAGAACGGATGAACTGGCAGACGAGCTCTGAGTTGTATTTGTGGCTGTGTGTGTTGTGTATGTTGTGCGGAGGCGGGTGAGGACATGATGCCAGTACAAATCCGGTGCTAGCCATTTACGGAGGGAGTAGAGAGGTAAGGGAACCATCTGTCCCAGTTTTCCTGGGACAGTCTGGTTT
Source organism: Orcinus orca (assembly GCF_937001465.1). NCBI lineage: Eukaryota > Metazoa > Chordata > Mammalia > Artiodactyla > Delphinidae > Orcinus > Orcinus orca. The sequence continues at coordinate 68,585,139 of NC_064574.1, read as the reverse complement.
AGGCCTGTACAGTTAATTAACAGCACCCCTTTTCACTCTCAAACGTCCCTGTTTAATCAATAAATTTTATGATCATCCTAAGTACAGGCCAAGCTTTCACCCAAACAGACCCCATTCTTCAAGGCCCAGGTGGGCTGCTCCCACCTCCCCAGGCTTGTCAGATGACACTTCTGCTCCATGTGACATGGTATTATGACAAGCCTGCCATGAGCAGGAAGTTACTATACCTAATAAGATGAGCCCTTGAGGAACTTCTGAAAGAAAGGAGATCCCCACTCCATTAACTTTATCACTGACAGGTGTGTCTTTGGGGAAATGTAAGTAAACTGGGCAAAATTTAAAATAAAATTTAAGACTCTCAAAAGCATGGCAATTGCAGAAGATAGCAATGAACCAGGAATCTTATGTTAAGTTCTAATCTTACTTTATAGAGGATAATGCAACAGTCTGCTATTTAGGTCTCTGTTAAACTAGGCTGTTGGTACTGATTAGTGTTCAGCAAATAAACCACATGAAACCTTATGCATGTCGTCTTACCTGGGGTATACCTGGCGTCAGAATTTCCCCATCCTCCACCTACACGAAGGGGAGAATTATCCCACGTAGACAAGGGTGGCTTCTGACCAGTCAGTCCCGGAGGTGGGCGGGACGGAGCAGTGATGTTTTTAGGTGGCAAAGGGACCTTCCACAGCTCATGAGCCAGAGAGGTGTTTGTAACTGAACCAGGAGACCATGTCAATTTGGAATCACTATTTCTGGCTACTCAAAGGAAAAAAACAAAAGTGGGAAAGAGGGGAGATAAATGCTTTCAGAAAAGAGAAAATTTAAATAATGACAACACTCATTCCCCCACTAAAAGCAAATCAAACAAACAAAAAAACTTAAAAAAAAACCCAAATCAAACTAAACTGCAGAAGAAACAAAAAGCCAAAAGGAAACTGCTCCCTTGCCTCAAAACAGACTGTCTGTCTCATTAATAGTTTTAAGACCTGTGAAACCCTTAGTCCAGCGTATACAACTACATTGAACACTGCTTTGAGCTGCTCGAAAGTAGCAAGTGGGAACTCCATACCTTAACAACCATAATGAGCTGCTCAGGACCAACACTCAGGCCATTCGATTTTAGCATTGTGTTATTCATTCATGAAAAAAGGACTATAAAAGCAGCCCTAACTCAGGGAATCTTCACAGCAGACATTCGCTGGGGGCTACTCTATGCTGAGCGCTGGGCTGCTGGGCGCTTGGTGTACGCTACTTCTAATCCTCACACACATTTTACTGAGGTTCAGAGAGGTTAAGCAACTTGCCTATGGGTCCAGTGCACAGCCAGGAACACAGAAAACTAAATCGAAATAATACCCAAAAAAATGAGAGAGCAGAAGGGGATAGAAAATTTTATAACTTCTGTCACCATCAATTATTTTTTCTACCTGCTCATAAGGAGCATGTCTTTAAGTCAGCACGTCTCAAAGTGTGATGGGAAGACTGGTCACAACACAGTTTATTACTGGTCTGTGACAGTACAAATACAGAAATTCAGAGTGAGCGTTTGTAAACTCTTAACAGCAATCTGATGCTGCTGTAACTCCCAAGTGTGTACTCCAGCAACTCGAAGTCCAGGTTTACTGTATTTTACAAAAGTTACCAGTTTGCAAAGGATTGGGCATTAAAAAAGTAAAAGGTCCTTCACTACAGATTGTTGAGGACTACTGCTTCGAACTAAATTATATTTAATCTGAGACAGCTCTCAGATGAGAGTGGCTATTCAGTGAAACCTGATTATTTTAGTAAATGACTACTGGAGACAGTAAATTTTAAAAGGGGGCAAATGGTGTTAAAAATATCTTCCCAGGCTCAGAAATATACTCTCCCAGCTCCCTGAAAAGAAGACTCTGAATCAAAAGAAGAGGTGAACACTACGGCCCTGGCCCCGGGTTCTGCCCCTTGCTCTGCCAGAGCCTTGGCAAACCCAGGACAAGGCCCACCTGAAGTGCTTTGTGCTGTACTGCTGAGGGGAACGTTGTAGTTGGAGGCACGAATGGATGACCAGGCACTAGTTGAAGGCAGCGTGGTGTTCAAGGATGAGGATGACCCTACACAGGAAAAGAGCACAATTAGTCATCCCCAGAGCAGGGGACATGGCATTCGAGAAGAAGCAAAAGCACCCAGTGGACCTGCACCTTAACAGTATGCCACAGAAAGGAAACAGCCATGTTCAGGGCCACGGGAACGGTGCCCATGACTGTAGCTTCCTTCCTGCCTTCAAAACAGCACGTGGAGAGCTTGCTCACTGTTTCCACCGTGGCTCAAGAGGTATCCCTCCCATTCCGGTCTTCTAATAACTGTCTGTGAGAACGCACCCCAACAACGGGATCCAGCAAGAGACAACAGCAGCCCTGCTTCTCAGCAGTGGGCTCCACCAGGGCTCCCAGTCTGTCTCTGAACTCTAATGACTTCTTATTGGGCAGCTCACCAAGGTGCCCTGGCACTGGCACTACCAGGGAGCCAGGCCTTTGTCCCCTCCCATCGTGCCCTACATTCAGTCTCGAAAACCTAGCCTTTTTTCCTATTTTTTAAAAAAATCCCCTTGACCGCTACCCTAGTTTAGCTCCAGACCCGACCATTAATGGGGATCACTGCAACAGCTCCTGCTGCCAGATTCTTTCATTAACCACCAGGCTGTGAGGTTTTATTGCTGGCTCCGTCCCCACGTTCTCCTGTGAAGGCAGTGAGTGGCTTTAACTATTGCTATACACAGTTGGCTGCTAAACTCAGTCGTTTTAGAATGATGAGGATTCTCATCTTACCACTGTGACCTGGCAAACACCTGGTAACACATTCTGTATTTAACAAAGTGCTGACTGTTCTACATTTTCTTTATTACAAACTGTTTAAGGGGACAGCTGTGAGGCTGTACGTTACAGAAAGAGAAGAGATCGTCACTCATTTCATTCACCTTTCTTCTACTGCATGCATGGAGTACTTACATATGCCTGGGGTGAAAGACAACCACGGGGTAGGTCGGAGGAGGATTTCATTGGATAACCCACTAAAAGTGCATCTGGACTGCAGCGACCCTTAAATTTTTCTTATTTTCAGTCTCTGGGAGACAAAGAAAGCCAATTCCTTCTCCAGATGAAAGTTCTTTAACATCCAGAGTGTATAAACAAATAATAATATAACATCTTCCATAAGAAACACCCATTTCTTAATAACCACAATACGGAAACTTGTTATAAAATGGGTAACAACCTTCAGTTGTTAATAGTTACTGGAAAGCAAGTGTCTGCTGGTCCTTTGCGTTTACCACATCAAGTGATAATAAATCCTCATCATTTTAAAAGTGGCTGAAGAGTCACCCACGGGAAACCGAGAATTCTGTTATCCCTGTCACGAGCCCCTTGGAGGTCAGGCGCTGTGCTGTGCTGGAGTGACTCTCACTGCTCAAACTTTCACATCTACTTTGAGCCACTGTCCTGCATCATTCAGAAATCCTGAGTTGTATCCGCCTACATACCACTGTTCCTGTCCCTGAGGTGGTCGACTTCCCGCACAGTATTAATTGAAAGATTGTTTATGACACTGCCAGGAGTGACATAAGGGTCAGTTTCAGGGTCAATGTTTGGATAACCTTTCCATGGTTCACCAGGGCGAAATTCTGGAAATAAAAATTTAAAATTAGTTCAGGCTTAATCATCAGCTGAAAATCCATCGGTAACTACCCAAAAGTTTTATTCCTAAAGTCTATGCAATTATCAAATATCTCCCAATACTCTCAAATTATTTTCCAATACCCTAACAGGCTGACTCAATATCACAATTAATATACTGTTTTTTATGAATAACTTGCAACTTTTTTCTGGGTTTATATATCCTTAGAAGTAACACTTTAAAAAAAAAAAAAGTAACACTTTAAAGTGCTTTATTACAAATCACAAAGCCACAGCAAGTTGGAGAGGACGAAACAGGTCATAGGTGCATTTCTGGTGATTCCTCAGTAAATGCAAATGCTGTCACCTCTGTCCCCAGACACAGCTGGAGAAGAACAAGGAATGAAGGTTTATATCATTCTTCGCACTGGCCTAATCCCTTTGTGGGACTAACCCCGCCTTCACAGACTAGAGCATAAAGGCGCTGGCAATGGGCCAGGTCACTCATCAGCCCAAGACCTGGGCTCAACTTCCCTTTCCCATTTCTGTGTTCTTCCTCATCCTTCGCGTAGTTCAGTCCAATCACAGATTCAGGGCCAAACCATTAGTATATCTAGAGGTATCGAAACCTTAATGGACACAAACTCTCATAAAAGAAGATGTCGGCATTTTACCTGGTGGCCAATTAACACTGCTAGAGCCGTTAGGCGATTTGGCACGTGGCCAGCCATCTCCTACTGAACCCGGAGGACTGGCTGGTGAAGTACTGCTATTCATAAAGTCATAGGGAACAAATGGAGACTCTTCCAGCCTGAAACCACTTGAAATAGCACCTAAAGAGAGAAAATGGAAGGGAAATGTGACCAAAATATAGTATCACATTTATTTCTTGTAGTTTGTCAAATATAGTAAGAAAACTTTTCATTAGATCTGTGGGTTCCAAACTGTCCTGTAGATTATGTGAAGATGTGAGGAGAAAAGAAAGCCCTGTGCTTTCTTCCAGATTTCAATCACTTCTAGCCTCTGATATGAATGAGGCCCTTGCCCACAACGACAGTATATTTTCACAAAAAGCCAAGTAAATGGACAGAGGGCAGGAGGAGAGAATGTGTGTCAAGGAGGGGGCAGGGACAGCATGGAGAGTCTGGGGGAAAAGATTCTAGCCAGTGGGTGCGGCCTGCACAAAGACTTGAGGAGAAAAACTGTTCGGCACATTTGAGGAACTGAAAGATCATTTTGCCTGAAAAACAGTAAACGGGAGAGAGAACAACATGAAGGAGTGGGGCCCTGATCTTGAAGGGCAGGGATGACCAAGTACATTTTGTTTTAAATGCTTGGAATTCAAAGATCCTGAGGTGGGGTGTGCACACTCTAGCTGTCCCAGGCCCTACCACTCCAGACTGGCCTATGCCCTGCCTGTTCCCCGAAAGCATCAGAATTTACAACACCCTCAGACAGGGCTTTGTAGGACTTGGCAAGGAGTTCTTTATGCTGAGGGGTTTTAGGAAGGGAAGTAATACAATCCCATTTGTTTTGAGGTCACATTTGCTGCAGTGTGGAAAATGGAAGGAAGGCTAGCATAGAAGCAGGGAGACCATTAGGAGACACAACAGATGCATAAACTATGTATTTTGGAAGCAGAATGGGTACTATTCACAGATGGACTCAATGTGCAGACTGGAGAAAGGAAGAAATCAAGAATATCTCTTAGGCCCAAATACCCATCAACAGATGAATGCACAAACATAATGTGGTACATATTGTCCAATTCAACTATAAAAAGGAGTGAAATACATGTGCATGCTACAACACGATGAACCTCGAAAACATTACGCTAAGCCAAAAATACCAGTCATAAAAGACCAGATATTATATGCTTCCATTTATATGAAATGTCCAATACAGACACATCTACAGAAAACAAAAATATCAGTTTTTACTTATGGCTAGAGAGATGGGAAAATGGAGGTGGGAGAAATGACACCTAAGGGGTTCTTCTAGGGTAAGGAAAATGTTCAAAAGTTGATTGTGTGGGGCTTCCCTGGTGGCGCAGTGGTTAAGAATCCGCCTGCCAATGCAGGGGACAGATTCGAGCCCTGGTCTGGGAAGATCCAACATGCCGTGGAGCAACTAAGCCCGTGCACCACAACTACTGAGCCTGCGCTCTAGAGCCTGCGAGCCACAACTACTGAGACTGCGTGCCGCAACTACTGAAGCCCGCGCGCCTAGAGCCTGTGCTCCGCAACAAGAGAAGCCACTGCAATGAGAAGCCCATGCACCGCAATGAAGAGTAGCCCCTGCTCACCGCAACTAGAGAAAGCCCACGTGCAGCAACAAAGACCCAACGCAGCCAAAAACAAGCAAAAAAAAAGTTTAAAAAAAAAGTTGACTGTTCGATGGATACCCAACTGAGAATGTTACTGAAAGCCACAGAATTTTATACTTTAAAAGGAGAAATTGTATTATATGTAAATTATCTCAAACTTTTTGAAAAAGAGAATGCCTCTTAAACTTCTAGCTTTAATAACTTGATTGAAGGAGGTACAATTTCTGGAATGGGGAGGAGCAAGGGTGAAGAAAGTAAAACTGAGCAGGTCCCTGTGTGGCCCTCCCGTGTACAAAAGCCATTCCATGTCCCCCATTTCTTGTTTGTAGAAAAAAGGTTTCAGCCTCCTAGACCTTCCCTGAGCCCCAAAGGGCAGATTCAAACAGTTACTAATCTGGGGAGTGAGGGAATGCAGAAACAAAGGAAAGGCAGTCAAGAAACAATAGTGTAGCCACCGGCCAGATCCTGGTTCCTCCTCAAAAGATATACATCACAACCTGATAGAAATCTGAGTTCTTCTACAGGAACTGAGGCCCCCAACCCAGGTGGAGGATGGTAACTTCAGGCTGATCACAAACACTGGACCACAGACTGGATGGGACCAGAGGGCTAACGACTGAGACTCCTGGAACACCACCGTGTTATTTCCCCACCAATCAACCAGAGGAAGGTTACACCCCCTGTAGCCCCCCCACCCCAATTTCGCCTATAAAAATTCTTCCCCCCCTGAAAAGCATTGGGGAGTTTGCGCTTTTTGAGCACAAGCTGTCCATTCTCCTTGTTTGGCCTTGCAATACTCCGTTCTCTATTCCAAACTCTGACATTTCAGTTTGTTTGGCCTCACTGCGCATCAGATGAACTTGGATTTGACAACAGAAGGAAAACCAAGTGTCTTGTCCATTCATGTAGAGTTTGAAACAGAAGTAAGGAAAGCCCTGGTTCACGGACTCAAGGCTGCTCCAGCTATGAGCTTCTGGTAAAATACAAGACCTCATGCCACTCACTGGTGGGCACTAACCTATCCCTGACTTGATTCAGTTATTCCACCAATTCCATTTCCCTCTCTTCTCTGGCTTCCTCATCTAGTTATTACTTTTATCGTAGTGAACTATGTATCTTAGGCTAATTAAAACCACTTGGAAATACAGTGGGATATATAAAGTAGTAGTTGCAAGTAATATAGTAAGTAAGCATAACTGCCAAATCTGAAGTGATTAATTCTTACACAAGAACCAGCAATGATGAAAGCATCCGCCCCCCTTTTTAAAAAGAAACAATATCTACTTATTCAAACTTCATTTTATTTAAAAGGACAATAGACACAACTTAAGCGGCATCCATGATCCAATTACATTCTATTAGACACTGCATGGGAGAGCATCAGAAAAATGAAATGTAAAATTTATATGGTAGGTTTAGTTTAAGCAAATAGAGCTGGATTTACACTGGAGAAATGGTGCCGTCTTAGAGGTAGGGCACTCATGAGATGACAATGACAGCAATAACAATAATGATGAAAGCTGAGACCCACCGGCCACTTATGTGTCTAACCCTGTTCTAGTGCTTAGGCGCTTCAGAGTTACTGCCTTATCAATCCTCAAAACATCACAAGCATTACTATTATTACTCCCATTTAGCAGATGAGGGACCAAAGTTCAGAAAGGTTAAGCTACTTGCCAGCAGCTAATAAACAGCAGAGCTAATTAGGAGCGGAGGTAGGTGTCAATTCTAGGGTCCATATTTATTTTGACATTTTGCCATTGTCTCAGCTCCCACTCCCTCTCTTAAGGAAAATTCCAAACATGATATACCACTGTGTGGCAAATTAGCTTAGAATTCAGGGCTGCTTGATTTCATGTTTCAATGTTCCTTCAATTACATGACAATTTCACCTTTAATTTCTGATAATCATCAGTCCAATGTGTACAAACCAGCAAACTGAACTTTAAGCCAAGTTTAGTCAAAGTTTCAAGATAAAATCCAATGAAAAGGGAAGGAATGAATGTAACAAAATATCCTTTTAATACTAATCAGAGGAACAATGATTTGGTGTTACTTAAGTCAGAAAACAAGAGTCTCCCCTGGCTCTTCCCTATTATTTTAAAATCACTAAGTCCTGTCAATCCTGCTGCCTACCTAGCTCTTTTTTCTCCTCCTGTGATTGCAAAGATTTCTGAATTACTTTGTTCTGGGTCCCCCTGTATATAGCATAGAGTCAGATTTTGCTTTATGATCCAATATGAATTTCTTTTAATTTCTTTATAGATTCTTTAAAAACTCTTTGAAAATGTTGATTTATCTTTTCTGAAACTGTGGAAGGCTTATAGTTTTTGTTTAGTGGGTATCTTTATAACTTACACATTTAATCTTCATTTCTTTTTAAAATATTTTGATTGAGATATAATTGACATACAACATAATTAGTTTCAAGTGTACAACATAATGATTTGCTATTTGTATATATTGTGAAATGATCATATAGCTTTTGAATAATGACACATGAGATCAGACTACTGTCATCTCGTTTGACCACGCTCTGGATTAGGCAGAAGTTTCCTAACTAATCTCTCTGTCCACTTCTACTCCCCAGTTCTTCACACTGCCTCTTCAAAAATGCCAATCTGATCATGTCACTTTCCAGCTTAAAACTCTTCAACAGTTCTCCATTACAGAGGAGTAAAATTCAAACTCTTCAGTAGTTTGAAAGGCTCTTAAAACTCTAGCCTCTACTAACGCTTTATGGTTTTCCCTCCTTTGACCTCTGCCTGGCTAATGCCTGTTTATCCTTCATATCTCAGCTTAAGGGATCACAGGCCTCCTGGAAACCATTCTCAATTGCCCTCAACTAACTCTAAGACTAAAATAAATGTATTCCAGCTCCTGAACATTGTACTTTTCTCTGGCAATGAGGAGGGGAAAGGGATTTTCTAAACTCTGGTAAGTCACAGAATCTTAGGACCATAAAGTATCACAAATACCCCAGTCCAAACCTCACTTGACCCACAATTCCCCTGTTAAGCGGCCTTGCCTCCACTCTACTCTACTTCCCTTAATGAATCTCGTTTTTTGACTCTGGAAGGTGTGCAGTAAAGGGTTAGCACAGGGCTAGACTGCACATGGCAAAGAGCTTCAGACTAGTCCTTGATGGCTCCTGGGTTCCTGTAACTCACAGAATAGCATGCCAGATGAAGAGTTCCTCTGCATACATTGGGCCATGGCCATGCCAGAGAGTTTATGATAACAATGTGATTTATGGTGAACATCTGTTTTTGTTTGCATGGGCCTGGGTCACGCTGTTTTGGTCTGAACTCTGAAGGGTCTGCAGGGGGTTGGAGATTGACAAGCAGGTGTGCTCCATGTCTACACAACTGACCCCTGACAAAAAAACGAGGACACTAAGGCTTAGCTGAGCTTCTCTGGCTGGCAATACTTTGTACATGTTGTCACACATTGTTGCTGGGAGAATTAAGTCCGAGAAACTGCACTGAGAGAGGACAACAAAAGGCTGCTCCTGGTTTCTCCTGGACTCTTTTCTATGCGCCTTTTTCCTTTGTTGATTTTAATCTGTATTCTTCTGCTCTAATAAACCATAAGCATGAGTATTTCCGTTTTTCTGAGTTCTGTGAGTTCTTCTAGGAAACCAGTGTACTTGGGGATCTCTGACACGGAAGATTCTCTTGAATTTGCCCTTTCTTCTCTGCTCCACAACTATCTTACTAGCCCTCTAAGCTTCACTAGATGGGGATAAAAATAGAACCCACGTAAGATTGTGATGCAAAAGATCAGAGCCAGCCAAGCGTCCCCACAGGCCTCTCCTGTTTCCAGGCTCAGCCCATCTCAGCCCAGCCTGACTACTGCTATCGGATCATTCCCTCTTAAAAAATGATCTCTACACTACTCTGGTACTATGGAAAAACAACCCCCGTTTTCTACAACATGGAAATACAAATGCCAATAAGGCCAATCAGGTTTTATATACAAGTGAAGCAACCTGCCTACAGAAAAAAAATCCCATGGTCCCTCCTCAGACAGAAACATGACTACAGGGAAATATTCCCCCGGTTAGGGAGTACAGAAAAATACTTCTCCACCAATGGGAGGGAAGGCACAGGTGTGAGGGGAATGGGAAGAATGAGCCATGGGCAGCAGCCACTCAACTCTGGGTGGTGACTGCTCTGGAGCTTGGTGCTGGCAGACCTTCACATTTCTCCAGAGATGCCAGAAATCTGAATCTGTACGTGAAATTTCCTGAATGTTTAAACAGATGCTGGTTCAAAAAAAATATTTTCAAAATAGTGTGTAACAAAGCATAACACTCAGACCAGTTTTGGGATCTCTTCTAGAATACAAGGTTAGATGCCAATTTTATTTTTATAAGGACAAAAGAACAAACTGCACCAAAATAATAATGGAAATAAGACGATGAACATTTCTCTATTTTTTTAATATAAGGAAAACTGAAAACAAATAAAAAGAGTGTGCCTGAGAAGAAGATTCTAAGTCTCTACCAGGAGAAAGAGAGATAGTAAGAGAAGGAAGAGAACCACAGAGCCAAGAGGAGCGCTTCTGGGAGAAAATGATAGTATAAACAATTAGAGAATTATTATAGTAAGAAAAAGCACTTTCTTTAAACAGACTGAAAAGCTTAAAAAAAAAAAACCCCCAAAAACAAAACCCCAACCTTTTAAGACTTGAAATTTAGAGGGTTCTTATATACAGATATAAAACCAACCTGGTCTTTCTTTCTAGGCATGAAGACCAAAACCACACCAGGTCAAGGTATATTTCTGAAGTCATTTTTACAAGGAAGGAAAAAATACAACAATGAAGAAAGAATAAAAGCAACCACAGAGAAGAAATTTTATCAGTCTTGATTTTTAAGGGGATAAAGTAAAAGCCTGGAGATCTCAAAATAATATCCACGAAGGGAAGACTACTAGTCTTGGGCTGCTTCAGATGAGTTACAGGGCCTGCTAAAGTAAAGAAAATGAGAACATTTTGGGGGTGGGGAAGCATATAAAATTTTTGTAATTTGTATTAACAATACAAAAATAATTTAAAAAAAGAAAAACTGACAGTTCCAAGATGTCAAGTTAAGTAAATAAAGAATAGTAGAATAAACTCACACTTATGGTCAATTAATCTACGACAAAGGAGGCAAGAACATACAATGGAGAAAAAGAAAGTCTCTTCAATAAGTGGTGCTGGGAAGACTGGACAGTTGCATGTAAAAAAATGAAACTAGAACATTCTCTAACACCATATACAAAAATAAATTAAAAATTTATTACATTTAGGCTAAAGACCTAAATGTAAGACCAGAAACGATAAAACTCCTAGAGGAAAACATAGTCAAACACTCTTTGAGATAAATCCTAACAGTATTTTTTTGGATCCGTCTCCTAAAGCAAAGGAAATAAAAGCAAAAATAAAAAAATGGGGCTTCCCTGGTGGCGCAGTGGTTAAGAATCCTCCTGCCAATGCAGGGGAGACGGGTTCGAGCCCTGGTCCAGGAAGATCCCACATGCCGCAGAGCAACAAAGCCTGTGCGCCACAACTGAGCCTGCGCTCTAGAGCCCGCGAGCCACAACTACTGAGCCCGTGTGCCACAACTACAGAAGCCCATGCACCTAGAGCCTGTGCTCCGCAACAAGAGAAGCCACTGCAATGAGAAGCCTGCGCACCGCAACGAAGAGTAGACCCTGCTTGCTGCAACTACAGAAAAGCCAGTGCGCAGCAACAAAGGCCAGATGCAGCCAAAAATAAATAAATAAAATAAATTTATTTTAAAAAAATAAACAAAAATAAACAAATGGGACCGAATTAAACTTAAAAGCTTTTGCCCAGCAAAGGAAACCATTGACAATGAAAAGACAACCTAATGAATGGGAAAAAATACTTGCAAATGATATGACTGATAAGGGGTTAATATCCAGAATATATAACAGCTCATACAACTCAACATATAAAAAAAAACAACACCCAATTTAAAAATGAGCAGAAGACCTAAACAGTTTTGCAAAGAGGACATGCAGATGGCCAAAAGGCACATGAAAAGATGCTCAACATCACTAATCATCAGGGAAATGCAAATCAAAACCACAATGAGATATCAGCTCTCACTGTCAGAATGGCTATCATCAAAAAGACCACAAACAAAAAATATTGATGAGGATGTGGAGAAACGGGAACACTGTGCACTGTTGGTGGGAATGTAAATTGGCACAGCCGCTGTGGAAAACAGTATGGAGGTTTCTCAAAAAATTAAAAATACAACTACTAATGACCCAGCAATCCCACTTCTGGGTATATATCCAAGAGAAATGAAAACAGGATATCAAAAAGACATCTGCACGTTTATTGCATCATTATTCACAATAACCAAGATATGGAAACAACCTGAGTGTCCATCAATGAATGAAGAAGGTGTTGTATACACATACAAAGGAATAATATTCAGCCTGGAGAAAGAAGAAAATTCTGCCATTTACAACAACACGGACGAACCTTAAGGGTATTATGTTGAGTAAAATAAGTCAGACAGAGAAGGAAAAATACTGTATATCACCTATACGTGGATTCTAAAAAAATACAACAAACTAGTGAACATAACAAAAAAGAAACAGATTCAGATATAGAGAACTAGTAGTTACCAGTGGGGAGAGGGGCAAGATAAGGACAGGGGATTAAGAGGCACAAACTATTAGGTATAAAATAAGCTACAAGGATATACTGTACAACACAAGGAACTTAGCCAATATTTTGCAATAACTACAAATGGAGTATAACCTTTAAAAATTGTGAATCACCAAATTGTACACCTGTAACTTATATAATATTGTACATCAACTATATTTTAATTAAAAAAAAGAATAACAGGAACCTACACTGAAGTAAAGGAGAAAGAGCATCAACCTCCTTATTCTGAAAAAGAGAACGTTACTAGAATATGTTCATTAGATTGCTATGTATACAAGAATAAAACTATTTGTTTAAGCTAATTACTAAAAAACAAAAACTAACTGCTCACATTCCAGGTTTATGCAAAATCAAACAATAAAATGCATGATGAAAAAATAAAAAACAGATACTAAGTTTAAAAAAACAGAGAAGATAAAATACAAAATTAGAATATAAAATTACTAATTGAATTGACTGAAAAACAAACTTATGATAATAGGCTGCTTATAAGAAGACATCACCACCCACTACCTGCATGTCACGTGCCAGGCAATGAGGTAGGAGCTTAATAGTTATTATCTCATTCAATCCTCAACAGTTCTATGATGCATCATTTCCACTTTACAGATGCAAACACTGTGGCTTAGAGGTTAAGAACTGGGATCAAATCCCAGGTCTATCTGCCTTCAAAACCTATGCTGCGGGCTTCCCTGGTGGCGCAGCGGTTGAGAGTCTGCCTGCCGATGCGGGGGACACAGGTTTGTGCCCTGGTCCGGGAGGATCCCACATGCCGCAGAGCGGCTGGGCCCGTGGCGCGCTGGGCCTGCTCATCCGGAGCCTGTGCTCCGCAACGGGAGAGGCCACAACAGTGAGAGGCCCGTGTACCACAAATAAAAAACCAAAAAAATCCCTATGCTGCATGATGACATGCCATTTATATAACGCATACCATATACATACCAGTATGCCCTCAGTAAGTATGCTGAGCAGTTGAGACTATATGATATACGTTACACCTAAAACAGCAGTGTGAGGAAGGAAACATTTTTACAAAGAAACTGAGGGTCAGACATGCAAAACAGACATGGAAAAATTCATTTTAATCAGAGTAGACAGAAAACCATACGGCAGAGACATTTTTCTGGGTCTCCACGTCCTACCTCTCTACCCATTCTTCTCCAGGTTTCTTTACTACCACTGGCTCTAGGATTGTGTGTCCTTATTCCCTTCTATGCGCCGTCTCTCTGGGCAACCTCATCCATGTCGACGACATCAACATTCTGATGAACACAAAATCTTACTCTCGCCCAGATTTTTCTTCTGAGTACCAGGCCTCTAATTCTAATTTCTTACTGGGCTTTTCCACGTTGAGCTATCCCTAAAATACCACACTCAACAACTCTAAAATCCATCCATTATCTGTCCTAGCAGGCCTGCTTCAATTCCTACATTTACTCTGCCATTAACTGCATTACCGGCCACTCATCCTTTCACCTAGCAAATGTCCCCCAAGTGCTGCAATGTGCTCAGTGGGGCTACAGGTAAGCAAAGCATGGACTCTCTCCTCCAGGAATTTATGTCCTGTTACGGAAAAAGGCCTAAATGGATACTAACACAAGACAGATACACATAAGAGGTGCTATTCGAACACAAAGCCTGGAAGAGGCTTCTTGGAAATGACTCTTGAGCCCAGGGTAAGGTATAGGGTTGGACTGAGGAAGGCAAGAAGCACAGGAGGCACATCACAGATAATCATATATTTGCAGAATGAATTAAGTTAGTTACCAAGCCCTTCTGTCCTTAATTCTAACACTCTCTTCAATGCATTCTGTCTTCTCATGTCCGTTGCCCTCTGTCTCACTTAGACTCCTTTAAGCCTTAGGTGCCTTTATATATCCATCATTTTCATGTTTAAAGTGATTTTTTTGGCACAAAAGTTTTCCATGATTGCTCAATACCTACTGTTGCAGCTACACCTTCCTCCTTTCTCTCACTTGTACCTTCAGCCCCAGACATGCCCACCTAGCAGAGCTCACCAGGAGGTCCTGTCTTTGAACGTTCCACATGCTATCCTCTCCATGGTGTTCTTTCTCCACTCCTTTGGTAAACTTGAAGACTCAGTTCAGACCCATGGTTTGTTATTCCTGACTCACTTCTCCATTAGATTTCACATTCTTATACTATTTATCCTATTGTATGTATTAACTTTTATAGCAGCTATCACAGTGTAGTAAAGCTGTTTACATGTTTATTTTTGCTACCAAACAATGAGCTTCTTCAGGGCAAGTATTTTTACTTGTTTACATAGTCAATTGTGCACATGTATGTACATATGTATCTATGTATTCCAGGTGGCCTAGCAGAGTTCTTGGCAAGCAGAAAATACTCCATTAACAATTACTAGATGAATGGAAAGGAACTGTTAGAAATCAAATTATGGTGGAAGTTTTTAATCCCTTATACCAGATTAAATTGAGTAAATGTTAAGTAGAACACTAAAACAATAAAATAATAGCAAAAAACTAAATGATCATCTAAAGAGGGAATAATTAAAAAATAAATGTGTAATCTGACCTGTTTTTCACAATAGCACAATAAAGGTCATTTTTTTTGGTTTTAACTAAGACTTAATAACTAATAAAGCACTTTTTAATAATGAGAAAAGGTTCTTAAGAGAATTTAGCTATGAAAAAATACATATATAAAATAAAATAAAGCCTAAATTTAATATTCTACAGTTATTTTTTTAAAAGTCAAAATATAAGAATGTATTTTATACCATGTTTGCTGGAGTTTTGATCCAAAGATGTGTTCACAGAAATGCTGTCCACTGTAGTCCACTTCCTTAGTCTTGACTGTGGCTCTTTAATACTGTTCATATCCATATTTACATTCAAGTTTGAGTTCAAGCCTAAAAATAAGATAATAATTTTAAAAAACCACTTTATAAAATATAGCGTATTTTCCTTCTGGTACCACAACTTTCATTTTCTAGAAAAACATATGTAGCTAATCTAATGTTTTCAATCCTAATGTTCCTTAATAAATACCATCCTGCAAATGTGGCACAGCCAAAAGATTACAGACAAAGGCAAGGCAGGCAGGACAGACACTCTGGACTCCTGGCCGATGCCACGCAGAAACAACGTCATAAGAGCGAACCATGGCTAGATTATCAAAGAAAGCAACACACAGAAATCCTAAATAGCTTGTCTAACACTCATTAATATAACATTTTCAAAACTGTTAGTACCATAAAACTGTTAGTACTATAATTGCATTAACTGTGGGAAACTACTCCATATAATACTGATTATTTTTAAATTCCTTGGCAAAATAACAGAAAATTCTACGACAGCCAAATATTAAAGTTTATCTCTCTATTAAAATATACCTCTTTAGGTACTTCCCAAGAGAAGAATTACATATGATCACTTTCAGTTGCTAACTTTTGCTTATGAACAATTTTCAACTGCCTGACCCGCCAAAGGATAGTATCATTTAAAAGTAAAAATGTCCTGCTCTAACAATTGTACCTTAGGGCGAGACTCCCATATCCCAAGGTGCAACTTACTTGAACTCTGCTGATGACACCCATCAGACTTAGATATTCTCTTGGAACAAAGATGGAAATTTCTATCTGAGATACTATAGTCAGAAAACTGACCATTAAGCCAGTGTTTCTTAAAGTGTGATCCTGGGGACCATCATCAACAGAATAATCTGAGATGCTTGTTAAAAATGGAAACTTTTCGGAATTCCCTGCTTCCACTGGGCACGGATTCGATACCTGGTCGGGGAACTAAGATCCCAAAGGCCGTGCATTGTGTCCCGCCCCCCCCCACCCCACAAAAAGAATTGATGATAGATGTTTTCTTAAGCTTAAGTATGCACAGGGTAAGAAATTACAAATATAGGGACTTCCTTGGTGGCGCAATGGTTAAGAATCCACCTGCCAATGCAGGGGACACAGGTTCAACCCCTGGTCCAGGAAGATCCCACGTGCCACAACTACTGAGCCTGCGCTCTAGAGCCCATGAGCCACAATTACTGAGCCCTTGTGCCACAACTACTGAAGCATGCGCGCCTAGAGCCCGTGCTCCATAACGAGAAGCCACCGCAACGAGAAGCCTGTGCACCACAACTAGAGAGAGCCCGTGCACCACAACTAGAGAGAGCCTGCACACCACAACTAGAGAGAGCCCGGGAGCAGCAATGAAGACCCAACGTAGCCAAAACTAAATAAATTTTAAAAATAATAATAATTAAAGTATATAAATGGGCACACAACGAAAAGTAAGTCAGGGTGAGTTCTTAAAAAGTAAGTCAGGTTCTATTACTTTCTTGCTTCAATTTTCCCAGTGCTGAAACTCACACTAAGCTCCTGCATGCCATGTGGCACGACCAAAAAAAAAGAATTCAGTGGGAGCCAGAATCTTTATTTAACACACATCGAGGTGGTTCTTAATCTAAAGTTTCAAAACAAATGGTTTTTAGATACTTGGGTCTGATGAGTCCCTGTGATACCAGGTCAAGCTTAAAACTTTAATAATATAAACTCTCTAATACCACCCCTATTTGGAGAAATTAAATTTGCTGCTCTCTGGACTCATTAATTAGACCCAATACTTGGCAAGTTTTTTCTGTGAAGGTTTAGATAGTAAATATCTTAGGCTCTATGGGTCACATGGTCTCAGTGTCTCTATGCAACTCTGTTGTTACAGCACAAAAGCAGCCATAGGAAATACATTAACAAAAGAGCATGGCTGTGTTCCAATAAAATTTTATTTATAAAATCAGGCAGCTGGCCAAATTTGACCAATGGGCTGTAGTTTGCCAATGCCTGATTCAGACAACCATACTGGTGCTTGCCTGGGTTAAGCAGACTTCCTTTTTTTTTTTTTTTAAATAAATGTATGTATATATGTATGTATTTATTTATTTATGGCTGTGCTGGGTCTTCGTTGCTTGCGCGGGCTTTCTCTAGTTGAGGCGAGCGGGGGCTACTCTTTGTTGCGGTGCGCAGGCTTCTCATTGCGGTGGCTTCTCTTGTTGTGCAGCACGGGCTCTAGGTGCGCAGGCTTCAGTAGTTGTGGCACATGGGCTCAGTAGTTGTGGCTCGCGGGCTCTAGAGTGCAGGCTCAGTAGTTGTGGCGCAGAGGCTTAGTTGCTCCATGGCATGTGGGATCTTCCTGGACCAGGGCTCGAACCCATGTCCCCTGCATTGGCAGGTGGATTCTTAACCACTGCACCACCAGGGAAGCCGCTAAGCAGACTTTCTTAATCAAGAAGTCGTCTCTTGCTGTAAGGGTAGCGAGGTTAGGAAATCCCTTATTTAGAAACTTATCTCCTCATTGGCCCAATTTATATGTCCAGTATGTAATCAGTGAGAGTCACTTCCTTTCACTAGTGAGACAAAACCTCTCAGTGTACACTTGGGTATTCTTTTACCACTATACTGTTGTCTCTGGGATGACCCGGCTTCTCTGGTATTCACCTACAGTGGTAACTGACAAGGGAATGTAAAGAGATTGCTAACAACTCCTAAAACTCCAAGTTCCACCTATGGCCTAGCTGAGAGTCCATGGCAATACCAGGGAGAGCCGAATCCTGTATCAGGTTCAGCCAAAGTGAAACGGCACCAGGGGCAACAGCAGGCCCAACTCCTGCCCACAGCCCAGAACGTGCTAGTTAACTGACTTGTCTTCAACAAAACTGGGCCTGTTAACCAACAAAGCTGGTTTACAAGAGAGAAAGAAAAAGTTAAATGAATAGAGTGTGAACAATCAAAGGTCAAAATATATTCAAAGGCACAAGAAGAAAAGGGGCCTAAGGAAGGAGAAGACATATAAGCCTGAAATTCCCAGAGGGAATAAAAAGCCTGGAGACGTCATAAAAAAAGAGAAGGGGGGGGTGCTACGGCAAAAGGAATAAAGGCAATCCCTTCTCTCACCCCTATTTTCTACATTTATGCCAGTAATCATTTATAAATATTTAAATAGTAATTAAAATTTCAGATGTGACTGTTCCCAGTTGTTTCCTCAAAGCAGCACTGCTCAAAATTTCTCTGGTGTGCTCTAATAATTTCAGTCCTCCCCTCCAATTCATATCCTACAATTAAGATATCTGAGTGTTAAAAAGAAATAATATCTTTACACTAACTCATTTCAAAAGAGCATGGGATTTTTTAAATAGTGTGATTTTCTTGAATGGAGAGAGGCGTTCCTGAAGCATGAAGAGGCTAGCGCTAGAAGAGGCGTGGCCACCCTCTGAGAGGGAACGGCTAAAGATCAGCGTGGCACTCACAAGAGAACATCTGGACAGGTAAGACAGCAGGATGTTAACTTGTGATCATGAAGCACCAGCCGAATGCTTTGGCCAAGGAGAAACCCACCTATGGGGAAGTTGCTGAAAGCATTTATTGGTGATGGCCCTTTTTGCAGCTCAGGTGTAGTGTGGGGCATGACATTTTCAAGGAAAGATTTCATGGCTGGCTGATGGAGTGACTGCTGCTGAGATGGCGGAGTCTGTTGCTTCACCAGCAGGTTTGGATCAAGTTGACGAGACGGCTGCATCATCTGCTGCTGCACACTAAGAGGTCGACCCTTAAAACGACAAGACGACTGTGAAAAACTGTGGAGAAAAGTCTTTACAGACACCTTCATTCCCCTTCACTTTTGAATTCACTTCCTTCTCAGTAGGAAGGTGAAGAATCACTATATACCAGTTAATAAGACTTCTGGGCAGACAGAAGACTTAATGAACAACCTTTTCCATTATAGTTTAATAAAGGCATTTCGACTGTCTTCTTACAATGGAGTTGATATAAGCTGAGTACAAGCAAAGCAAGGGGAAGGATCAGATCTACCTGCTGGTCTTGCTGCTGCCGGTTCCCAGAAGGCACGCTTCTCTGACTCTGCGCCCTTTGCTGCTGCGCTAACAATCGCTGGAGGGAAGATTGCAAAAAGGTCATCAGTATCACGTCATCACAGACTAGCGTGCCCTAGAGTGACGGTGGCAGAGGGACCTACAAAGGCATGGTTTCATCTAGTCAATGCCCACATGCCCTGCCTCATCTAGTATCTCTTGTTTGGACTCTCTGGCCTCCAGCCATTCTATTGAATTCAGTCTTTTGCTCAATCTAAACTTCCACTCCATCAGGGAAATTTTTCCTCCTCATAATACCCTGACCACCAGCCCAGACCTGGCTGGCCTTGCTCACAGAGCACCCTGCCCTTCGAGTTCACCATCTGTCTTCACACATGGACTGTTAGCTCCCTGAAGGCCATGGCTATGCCCGTTTTGTTTACTGCAACACTTCCTGTGCACACTCTAGTGTTTAGCACACAGTAGACACTCAATAAATGTATACTGAATAAGGCTATTATTCTACTTACCTGTAACTGGGAGATCTGAGAAAGCTGGTTTAGTTGGGATAGCTGGTTCAGCATGGCTACCTGCTGAGGGCCAAAGAGTGGATTCAGGCCACTGTTGTTTGGTGCATACTTCAGCAATGAAACTGGAACCTTAGGGTCACAATGGTAGGTTAATAACAAAGGTAACTCAAGCTAACAAAATGTACTGTGTATTTTAAATTATCAGGAGAGCAATTAAAATTTGTGGACTATTACTGGGGGGGATTGTGTTCTGTCTTTCTTGACTTCACTAATTTATTGTTCACATATGTTTTCACGTGTTAAGTATAAAGTGACAGAGATGAATCTTAAGCCAGTCAAATTTACTTTGCTATTGTCCTCCTCCCCTCAAGGTATTTTATGAAAGAGAATGATAAATTTTAGATTTAAATTATCTTTGACTCATTTTCTTCACCCTACCACGTCCCTCTGTAATAATAACTAATTCAGAATTAGTTTCATCTCAAAGTTGCCAATAAATACTATGATGATCAACTAGTCATCTCATTCAAATATAAATTTATTCAAGGTTCTTTTCCAGGTAAAGAGTAGAGAATATAGTGGAAATTTATTCACCTGAGGGGAGAGTAATGGAGGAGGCACTTGAGCACGGAGATTAGGCTGAGATGAACTGAGAGGTTGTGCTGGAGGCTGCTGCAGGCCCCGGGGTTGTGCTGCTGTGTTTCCAACACCAAACATACTGGGATTGCCATTCTACAAAAACAAACAACCACCACCAAATAACACTGGGATTCTTTAGGGACAAACACCTCATTACCACACTGAAATACTGATTTAAACACAGCAACTACATGTAAGAGAGATCTTATTACTTATACAAATCAACAGAGAGCCTAAAATACACATGTGGACTTACCTGTCTAACAGAATTCAAGTTTTGCATACCCAGCCCTGCTATGGAGCCAAGGGCCTGGTTAGGTAGTGCACTATTTGAAGGGGGAAGCTTCATGCTTTGACTGGACATAAACTGCATGTTTTGGGATTCATCTGCTACAATGCCATCCTGATTGGACAGACAGAAAGATGTGCAACACCAGCCAAGCAAACAAGTGGAAGGGAGAAATCATTGCAGGAACAGAAGAGAAGTCATATGACATTCCAGCATCAACAGGAAACAGGTAGAAAACAGAAGAGATCGGATTAGTGTTAATTCTAGAGTACATAGAAAGAACCAAACATACTTTATGGGATTAAGAGGAAAATATAAATGCAACCCCTATGATAAATCGACACATAAAAGGACAATGAACTACAAGTCCAGTAATATTTGGCACTGGGTTATAAACACTTCATATTATATTAAATGTTCTAAACTGTTAATGAGAAAATTATGCTATTAAGTGTATTGCTTTCTTAGCCACAGGGTAAAACAAACAAAAAACAAACGAACAACTTACCTTATCAAAATAAGGACTGCGCTCCATGGAAGACTCTTTGGAAATCTGAGGCCGAGAACCAGGGCCTTTCCCGACCGTTCGATTGTAATCACCAATATTTAGGCTATGTTTATCTATCTCCATTCGTTTGTCTTGTAACATTCCTAATAAATGCAGGAGACTACGTTATCAAGTAGGAAGATAACTAACCTAGATGGTTTCAGATAAATGTACAGTAGAAAGAAAAATACTCACTTCCAAACCAAAATGAATTCTGCCTTGACCAGGACCATGTGAAGAATGCACTTAATAAATCTTGCATTCCTCACAAGTTGGGTTTAGCGAATACTGTTATTTTATTGAACCAAATTAACTTGAAAATAGACTAGGAAACAGACGGTTAAGACATCTATTGGTCATCTATAATCTGCTTAATTTTAAAATAACAACATAGTTTCCAGTAACAAACAACAGAAATAGCACTAAGACAAACCACCATCTAGCATATGCTTACAAAGTGCCAGGCACCGTTCTGAACATGCATTCTCATTTAATGCTAATAATTCTACTATCATCACCCCCATTTAGCAGACAGGGAAAGGTCTTCCTCTTTTCTCAGGGCTTGCTCCGCTCTCCTCATTCTGACTAAGCTGCAATAAATATGACCTCCTCTCATGGAAAGCCCGTCTGGCAAAAAATCTTCACTCAAAATAGCCAGCTCCCAGGCTACAATCCTACTTAAACAAATCTCTAACTCCACGTCCTTATCATATGATACCCGTTCTGGGTTCTCTTTCTCCTCCTCTTTCCATAGCTGAGCCCACTTCTTTGTGTTTCTTCAATGCTGGGATGTACTCAGTATGTTTAAGGTCTCACTCTTTCAACTCTCTCTCTCAAACTGGCCTCCCCCAGGCTTATTCACTACCAAGGTGACCCTCAAATACAAATGCCTACTCTGAATTCACTCCTGTGCTGAGTCGCACATCTTTAACTGCCTGCTGAGCAGAGCCACTTGAGTGCCCCTTGGTCACTTTTAACAGGTGAAACCAAGCACATGATATCGCCTCTAGATCTTCATGGGACTCAAAAGTGGCATCTTCATTCTCCTGGTCACACAGCCTTGAAACCCTGGTTTTTACCTTGTGAGAATACCTTTTCCTCCCATTTCCCTGTTCCTCAGGCTCCACATTTTCTCAGTCCTCAGATCTCACCCATAATTTCCTTGCAGCTGCTGTCCTTCTTTGAGATGCCTGCTGCTGCAGCCACCACAACACTCACCCCTACTACCCTCATCCTAGGCAAGTGGAAAAGACAAATTTTAACAAAAGAATTCTTAAAATAGGTACAATTTTCAAATGCTGCTGCTTTCCAGAAGTACTGGTCCAGATATGTGAATAACCCACACTTCAGCACTTGTAATTAAGAGCTCTCCCTTAAATGGCAACGAACTTTTTTTCTTTGGCAACAAACTTTTGCAACAACCTCTCCTCTGTTCTCTTTCCCCCGTTAATGGTGTCAACATTCACTGACGCACCCAAGCTAGCCATCTTGAACTCTTTTCCTCACTCTCCACATCTAATCTTGTAACCAAACCCAACCAACTCTTCTTCCAAGTCTCTCTCCAAGCTGTTCTTTCCTAACAATCCACATTATTTTTGCCTACCTAAATAAAATCTTTTCAAAAAGTGGCATGATACATCCTTTCTCCAAACCATTCTGCGTCACTTTATTCATTCATTCATTCATTTTTGGCTGCGTTGGGTCTTTGTTGCTGCGCGCAGGCTTTTCTCTAGTTGCGGCGAGCAGGGGCTACTCTTTGTTGCAGTGCGTGGGCTTCTCATTGCAGTGGCTTCCCTTGTTGCGGAGCACGGGCTCTAGGCACATGGGCTTCAGTAGTTGTGGCACACAGGCTCAGAAGCTGTGGCTCGTGGGCTCTAGAGCGCAGGCTCAGTAGTTGTGGCGCACAAGCTTAGTCACTCCGTGGCATGTGGGATCTTCCCGGACCAGGGCTTGAACTCGTGTCCCGTGAACTGGCAGGCAGATTCTTAACCACTGGGCCACCAGGGAAGTCCCCACATCACTTTAAAAACCATCTGAGTGCCAAATGTGGCAGCCGCCCCTTGACCAATCTTTTAAGAAGACCCTTGGCTAAAGTTACCAATGACTCGTCCTAACCCCCAGGATCAAATCCATTCCATGACAATCACTTTCCTCTTCTCAAATCTCTATTCTCATCTGACTACTGAAAAATTACTCTATTCTACTCTAACTTGTTCCATTTCTCAGATCTCCCTTAAATGTCATTATACCCCCTGGAGTTTGTCTTTGGTCCATTACTCTATAAGCCTCTAGCCGACCTTCTTTTTTTGTTAAACTTTTTAACCTTTTTTTTCTTCCTGGCCGTGCTGGAGCAGCTTGTAGGATCTTAGTTCCCTGACCAGGGATTGAACCCAGGCCCTTGGCCGTGAAAGCTTGGAGTCCTAACCGCTGGACGACTAGGGAATTCCCCAGTCAACCTATTTTTTGAGGCTGTACTACCATCAGTGTCTAGTTACACTTCTTATCTCCAGCCCTATCTCTTCTAAGCTCCACATCCAGATTTTCTACTGCTTACTGGACGTCACCACATGGTTTTCATAGCAACTTTAAACTCAGTAACCTTGTCTATCAAACCTGTTTCCCCTACTATATTTCCTATCTCAAATAATGCCCAGTTATTGATTTATTGTCTCTCAGCTCCAAATTCACACTTTCTGACTGCTCTGTGAAAGTATCTGGGCTCTACATTTTTTTCTTTCACCAGCTGGCACTGAGGCTTTGTCAATAGAGGGCGCTGGAGAGACACTGCAGGCGGAAGTTTTGCCTACGTGCCCTTGGCGGCTTTGGCAGTGCTTCCAGCTTCTCCTGTGCCCTACACTTGCAGTACAGGGTGATCAGCCTCACTCGGAGGCCAGCTTCTCCCAGCATTCCCACATACCTCCAGGCAGCTTTGTAGCAGAGTGTCTAAGGTGAGACATCTCTCCATGAACAGCTTTTCCCAGCACCCTAGAAGGGTAGATTTCCAGAAAGTTCCAACAGCACAGCAGCACAGCAACTTCTCTGCCATTCAGTGAGCCATGGAGGAGGCAGAGCCTTGTCATCACAGGAATAGATGCATATTCTGGATACGGACTTTCCCCCCCTGCCATCCATGGTCTCACAAAAGGCCTTATCCATCACTCCTCACAGCACTGTGTCTGATCAAGGAACTCACTTCATAGTAAAGGAAGTAGAGTAACGGGCTTAACTAACTGGTCTTACCACATATATCATCACCCAAAAGTAGCTAGCCAAACTGATAGGTACAAGTGGTTCCTGAAGACCCAGTTACAAAGCACGCTGAAAGACAACATTCTAAAAGGATGGGCTTCTGTCCTACAGGATACAGTTAAGAACCGATGTCACTGAACCAGCTGGCAAGGGGGCGGGGGGCTCACCTGCTGGCTGGAGTGAGTGACTCTGATTACCAAGGGGGACCTGGTTTCCTGCTACAAAACGAAGGCAGCAAAGACTCTGGAATCCGGGCAGGTGGGCAGGGGGTGGGTGTGTGCGTCTGGGGGTGCTTCTTAGTAATTCCATGCCCAGTAGTAAAGGTTAATGAAAAAACTATAACAACCAAAAAAGCAAAGATGACTGAGGGCTCAGACCCTGCAGGAATGAAGGTTTGGGTCACTCCACCAGCAAAAGAACCCAGAGCAGCTGAGGTGCTGGCTGACAGTGGGGAAGTATGGAATGGGTAGTAAAAGAAGGAAGCCAAAGATACCAACGAGAGCTTGTGACCAATTACAGAAATAAGGATGGCAGTAGTTTTGCATGTTATCTGTTGCTTATCTGTATAGGCCATCTTCTTTTCTCTTCCCTTTTTTCACTTTTTAAGCTGTTGAACAGCTGTTTACGCTGTTGAGTTTATAGTTTAGTCTTTAGGTTACTCCTTGTATCTGCTATTCATATATCCATATATTCTCGAGGAGTCTCGTTATTATCTCTTCCTAGCCAATCCCTCATTAGTCTAATAGTGATTCTTTACATTTGTATTAAACTTTCCCTGTTCAAACTACTATGTAGTTTCTCTCTTCTGCCTGGACTCAGACTAATACAACAACAACAGTACCACATACTAAACTGCCCAGGCAAGAAAGCTGGGAATTATCTTTCACCACACCCTCACCCTCATCCTCCATAGCAGATCGATTCAAGCCAGTTATCAACTTCTATTGATTCTAATTCCTGTATCTACACTGAATTAAGATTCTTCCCACCAACTGTCTTAGTTTAGAGCTTTGAAAATTCTCACTGGCTACAGCAACAAATCTCTAACTGGTTTTGCTATGTTTAGTATCTTTTAGTCTTCCTCTGCTGCCAATGTTTTCTGTCCCAAGTTATTTACAATCTACAGCCATGATTATTTTTGTAAAACATAAGACCAAATCATTTCATTCTCCTGGCTTAAAGTTCTTTAATCCCATACTTTCAGAATAAAGCTCAGACACCCAAGCTCCTCATGATTTAGCACCTACCTAGTTTTCTGGCAACCTCACCTAAGTAAAGCTTTCACCGTCACCACACTCCCACCACCACAACCAATTTATATTTCTTCTTCCATTGCATGGAACTACTTGCCATTTCCCCAGTATGGTTTAAGATATCTCTATCATGTATCTGGGTCTTTGTACACATTGCTCCCTAAATTAAGAAGACTATATCACTCAACCTGGATAACTTATTCTTGACAGGACTAAATTTGAGGTAATCAAAGGCTAACAGTATCACTACCTTAGATCTGCACAGTGATTTACACTTTAAAAGGCATACTAACTCAGAAAACCCCCACATTCTAATGTATGCTAGAGAGAATAGGAACACTGAAACAGAAACCCAGGTCTCCGTCTCCTGGTCAAGGTCAGTGCTCTTTCAGTAGGATCATGTCAGATAAGTTTCTCCATCAATGATGAATATAAAACTCAAACTGATTTAATTTTTTCTTACCTCCAGAAAGGTCCATCTTATTGCTCTGTACATTTTCTTCTGGTGAGTCTCTCTGAAGAAGGAAAAAGTAGCATGTTAGTAGACCTTAATTTATCAATGAAAATAAATTAAAAGTGAAGAATTTTACTTTATTTCCTTATTTGTGAAATTTAAGTGGATCATAAAACTTCATTTTTCACTGCCTAATATGATAAAAAAAAATTTTTTAAAATAAGACTAAAAAAAAAAGATACGTGATCAATGTTTTTAGCTAAAACTGTAAAAATAAAGAAGACATCATGGAAAATTTTATTCTAACCTCAGCATATTCATAAGGACTCAAAATAATTATTTGTTAAGAAAACAAAAAAATGAA
Source organism: Orcinus orca (assembly GCF_937001465.1). Classification (NCBI taxonomy): domain Eukaryota; kingdom Metazoa; phylum Chordata; class Mammalia; order Artiodactyla; family Delphinidae; genus Orcinus; species Orcinus orca. The sequence continues at coordinate 68,558,290 of NC_064574.1, read as the reverse complement.
ATTAGGGTATTAGGGTAAGTTTATGGATCGCCATTAAAAGGGAAGGAGGTTGCCAAGAAAACATACTTACCGAAAAACTGATATTTGAAAACTGTTTAACAAATGGATTTATCCATGCTTCTTCTTGTTTGTTTCCACCTTTCATCATTCCCTTTGTAAAATAAAAGAGTAGAAAGATGCCATGGCCATCTCTATTTATCTGGGTATAGTGATGGATTAATAAAACTTCAAGACAATTCCCAACTCTCATTTTTAGCCAATAAATTTCTCCTCCAACCAACTCTTCTCACAGAGTTGTTCATAATTAAAAATCAACTTATTTGATTTTCAACTTCCTTTGCTCCAGTCCTCTGGTATAGCTGTAATGCACAGAGAAATCTCTAAAGGCAAGCAGTCAGAAGGAAAAGACAGAAGCAAAGGGCCTTGATGACCCACAAAAAGTTAAAAAGTCCTCTGGATAATGGAGAACTGTTCATCAGACAGTTTCCAATTTATAAATGAACTGTGTCCTAAAAGATTAATTATAATTTGGATTTGTAGAATTCTCACACAAAACCAAAGTAAGAAGAGTCACCAGGTTTCAGGTTAGTCCAAAGAAACCAATTAAACCCATAATTTAATTATGCTATGTGCACTGTACTGAAAAAACACCATATGTTTCCATATGAAAGAGTATTTTAAAATTCCAATTTATGCTGCCAAGAACACAATATCCCCAGCAGCAACTAAAGCTGGGATTCCTCCTACTTGGTGTTGGCTTTCTGTGGCTGCTTAGGGTATGGGAGGTACGGAAACTACTTGGAGACATGACTTCAGAGAAAAAATGATCCGTGATTAGCAGTTTGGTAGACAGGGAGGCTGGAAGCCATAGAGACCAAGGCCTCCCATTAACGTGAGGATCACAGAACAATTCTCAGTTTGTTGCCTTCATTTCCCTTTCCCATTGCTACTACCTATTCCTTCTGACTGTGGAACAGAACACAGCTTCGTAATTTCCCCCTAACTGCAGGTCTCTGAAGCAAGCATCTAACCCTTTCCAAGGTTTCTGAAGTGGGCTTTGATTCCTTTTCCTTTTTCACCCCCACCCCATGCCTAACTGGTTGCCAATACCTGTCTCTTTTATTCCAAATGTCTCTCACAACAATCCCTTCTAAACATTTATTCTTGCTTCCCAATTCAGGCTGTCCTTTCTAACCAGAATGAATGCAGAAGCTTCCGAACTAAGATCACTAACTCTGGTCTCTCCTCTGTTCCAATTTATCTTTCATACTATCACTGGTTAGCTTTCTTTAAAGAAATTAATTTTAAAAACCAAACTGATGTTGCCTTCTATTCAACTTGACTGGCTCCATATTTTATACAAAATGAAGCTCAAATTCTCTGGCATGTTACTGAAAACACTTTGGTATCTGCCCCTAATCTAACTACAGATTAGATTGTCACACCTCTTCTCTAAAATTCTGTTATTTTAGTAACATCAGCCTAACACTTTCCCTAACACACCCCACCCCGAGGCATCTTCCAAATTCAAGCTAACACTCCTTAGAGCAACTCTTAATGCCCCATACTAGACCCTGAGCTCCTTGAAGGTATGCTCTTATCCTAGTGTTTCTGAACCCCCAGCACCAAGCACAGTACCTGGCACACAGCAGAGGCTAAATAAATATTTGCAGTTGCTTTCTAAAAGATTTTTACTAGTAGAAACAAAGGAGAAAGAGTAAAAAGGCTACACACCCTTTCCCTTCTCCTTTTTTTGCCACTCAGACCCTGTAAGGAAAGACAAAGTCACAAAACAGCATGGTCCAGTGGGAAGAACACAGGGTTTGGAATTGGAAGACCTAAACTTAAGTCCTTGCTCTGTCACTTACTAGTTATGCAACTTTGGGCAAGTCACCACTTTTTCCAGTCTCAAATTCCTCATTAGTATTCTATCTCAGAAGGTTATGAGGATCAAATGATTTATGTAAAATATGGGGAAGCACTTCATAAGCTATATGGTGAGGCGATAGGCAAATTCAGCCAAATGAAAAGTTTTTTAAATGAAAATGGCAGGTCCTAGACTTAGAATCCCAGGATCAAAAGGGAGGGACCCTGGCAGTGAGCTACTAGGTATTTGACTTCTAAGGTCCCTCAAAAACAAACTGTTCTCAAATAGGGTCGAGAGGATATATTAGAATCACCTGGGAGATTAGGCACATATTTTCAAAATGGTCCCCAAGAAAATCTGACACCAGTGTTCTCAAACCTGGCTCTGCATCAGAAACATTCAGAGAGCTTGTTTAGGACAAGAAACTTGGTCCAATTTCCAAAACAACAGTAGCCTAGGGTATAGGATATTATACTTTTTAAACAAATGTCATACAATTCTGATGAACAGCCAGGTTTGGGATAAGATGTGTCCACATTTAAAAGCAAAACAAAACTCTACTCATTCCTAGGGATTTTTGTCACAGGACCTTTCAGGGTGGAGAAGGGACAAAGATGGGGGATGAATAAGGAGGATGGTAACTCTGGGTAATGCGGAGGTCGGGGACTCCAGGTGAGGAGGTGGAATGGGAGACGAACTGGCAGTGGGATGGAAAGAGTCGACATGGAGATTTGCCCTTCTCTTCATCCTCAGCACTGCAGGTACCACCCTGGGGTGAGGGGTTGTCCCAGGCAGCACTGGTGGAGGGGGAGGAGGAGAGAAATCCCAAGCTGTAGCAGTGGGGAGAAAGGAAGTTCCTGTAGTCTTATGTTTTTCTAGGTGGCTGCCCATACAAGAGGTTCTACCTAAGTTGGGGACTGCATGGACTATACTGATTGCATTAAACGGGTAGGCAGAACATTAATTTTCTGTGGGTAAACTACCTTTGGAATTTAAAGTTTCAAGGGCTTTGCCCTTGAAATGTTTACCTTCGACGACATTTTCTTTGTATATGGTGGCCAATTTAAAGATGAATTAAGCTCTTGAGATGAATTACTATTCCACATTCCAATCTCTACATCCTCTTCCTCTTCCCAGCCAGTGGGGCGATTTCCAGGCAATGGCATATCATCACCACACCAGCCATCTTGCATAGATTTTGGCCCTGATTGTGGATTTGTGATAAAGAGAAACATGCTTTAATCAAACAATTCTTTCTGGAGGCTGAGCATTCATTAAGCAGGCAGAGCAGGGGGAGAACCTAAAAAACCCTCTTTTATCTCCCTTACCAGATCTGCACGGCAAAAATGTATGTTATATGCTGAGCCAAAAGCTACATTAAACAAGAATTTATTTTTATTAAAATTTTCAATAAAACACCTGCCATGCTTTTACAAGTCAGAGGGCTCCTAAACATGGGACATCGGTGGCACTCTTGTTCGTACTTGCTTAGCAAGCTGCATGGTGACGCACAGGGCCAAGAGGACGAACAGAATTTTTAAAAATTAATTTTAATACATATTTTTAAGGAGAATGGCCCAAAAGCATAGCAAGTCAAAAGCAGAAAGTATTTCATCTCTATACTCAGCCTTTGGAATTCCTATGGGAATAGTGACAATGTTCATCTGAATATTGAGGGTCCTTCCTGAACTCTGTTCATTTTCTGTGTAATATTCAGGGAATTGTCTGGAACCTAAGCCAGAGAGTTTGGACATATGTCCCCATGACTATTATACTCAGTCTCTCGTGCTGGATAGCATGAAAGTTGCTTGACTATTTCTAAATAATCCAATTTGATAAAATATAATTTAGATTTGGTGAAGTACATGCAAATCATTAATAGTTATACACTTCTAAGAAAAAGAAAAGATAGGAAAATTCAGAAAGGTAAAAAAGCAAACCACATTAACAAGTTCAAAGAGCCAAACAAATAGTGAAATCATCCAGTATGATAATACATGGACACATTATCAATGACATAAGCATTATCCAATTACTTAATTATAGTCAATGAGATCACCACTGCTACAGCCAGGAATTATCAATAACTTACCAGATTTGCTTAATGCTTGTGGACCAACAGAGCTGGAGCCCCACGTGGATGTGCTGGATGCCGCAGCAATGGGTTCGCCCCAGCTGGGACCACTGTCTATAGGTTTACCCCATGCTGAAGTACCATTATCCACAGTTGTGGCTGGAGTAGAAGTCTCACCCCAGGGCTCACCCCAGCCTTTAGAAAGTGTGGGAAAAGAAGTCATCAGCACACGGTAGAGGCAATAAGGAATACTTAGGGAACAAAAGAAGAAGACCTTCACATTTATGTATTAAATAATAATGTGATAGGCAGAAAGGATGGCATCTGTTTTATGTAAAGAAGACAAATAATTTCCCATTATTATAATTTAACTATATGGTATGAATTTTTTTTTCACCTCTTCTTTCAGAATTGCCCTCTGGGTGTACAGCAGATTCTTTTGAATAACCTTAATTATGGCAAGTCATCCTCCTTTGAAGATGAATTTAACTCCTGGAAAAGTCAAGTCATTCTGAGTCAAACCTAGTGAATTAAAGCAGGTGATCAAGCTGGGTACAGTATGTGTATAAAATTTTTACTATACGTACAACCTTTCAACATCACTGTTCTGGAAAAAGCAATTTACTGTAAGACTAATAATAGGTAGGCATCCTACTTTTATACATGCTGAACAATGCTTCTTAAAAAATTTATTAGGTTGTCCGAAGCAAGGCAAAGCCAAGCCATAAACACGTTGTTTAAAAGAACCAAAACAGCCTTCCCCTTAGATACATACCTGTTTTTTCTAAGAATTATATCTAAATTAATAATACTCAGAAAAAAAGTTAGGTGCTGAAGGGTTAGTTCATGAAAACACTTCTGTCTCTACATCCAATGGATTATTCAATAAAACCTCCATTCACAAAGGCAACACATCTCAATGACAACTAATGAAAAATGTCATTGTCAAGATAATTTGCAGAGGATAGGAATTAGTTCCTTGCTATAAGACGAAAGTGGAATATACTAGAAAGATATTATTAAATGTTTTAAGCAAGCATACATACATGCTATATCCAATAGACTTAGATTTCATGCCTACTTAAGTAAATTCCTTCTAAGGCCAAATATAGTACCTAGTTTCTTAGAGAGCACTGTGCTTATTAGATACTTGTTTTATTTCTGGGGATATTTTAGTCAAATAATAAAACCAAAACGTGATGGCTTGACTCAGAAGAACTGAAAAAAGTGTACAGCATTCCAGCTTGACATCACTTTTCCAATTCTGCCTTCTACAGCGTTCCTAACGGAGAATGGAGTATGTGGGATTCACAGCCAACACTGCCAAAGGCAGAGCTCTGTTCCCTGATGGTAAACACCTTCCCCATAATTTTCTTCCCTATAAACTTCTCCTGGATTAGAGTTAAAAAAAGCTTTGTGTGCACATCCAAATACTTCGTTAGACAAGTTTTATAATAACAGTAACTTGAAACAAGGTTCACAATACTGTGAAGTACTTTGTAACACAGACTCCATAAAATAAAAACTCACCAGAGCCACTGCTCGCCTCCTTGTTTGAGATGGCACTTGCAGACGGCAGCAGCTGATGTACCTGTGCTTGCTGGTCTGAACGGCTGCTGCCGTTTGGGACATTTTTGTTCCACATGTTCACATTTTTGTAGTTGTATTTGCTTGGATCTCCCCAAGCTGAAGTTCCATCATCGATCTCCATTTTGCGACGTATGGATTCTGGGGATGGTTCCTCCCAGCCTGTGGGCTCTTCTTCTTTTGTTGGGGCTGGTATAGGTCCTCCCAGCCAGCCTGTACCAGGAGGTTTGCCTGTAGCTGATGGGATTCCCCAAGATCCGACATCTTGTTGCTTGTTCCAGTCTGGAGAACTGACTGGCTTTGACGAATCTCCCCAACCTAGAGACTGATTAGACTTTGGAGGATCTCCCCATCCCTGGGAAGGATTCGGTTTAGAAGATTCATCCCATCCTGATGAATTATTTGGATTTATGTTATTTCCCCAAGTAAAAGAACTAGTTTTACCAAGTTCGTTCCAACCAGAAACGGACCTATCACTGTCACTACCTCCTGAGCTAGATTTCTTATTAGCCTCACCCCAATGGTTACTCCTTGAAGTTTCTCCCCAGTTATCACTGGCAGAAACGGACCAACCTTGGTTTGATTTTTGTCCATCACCCCATCCCTGTTTGTTCTTTTGCGAATCATTCCATGCAGACTTCTCTTCTTTGCAATTCCCCCACTGATTGCTCTTGGCCATTCCTGTAGCAGCAGAATCATCTTCCCATCCCCCCTGGCAGTTTGAGCCTTTGGAATCTCCCCACCTCAGAGTAGGTTTGGGATCTCCCCACCCCGATACAGATGAGGTATCATTACTACTAGGGCTAGTCTTATCTGTACATGCCCCTGAGTTAAAAGTCTGTGTTGCAGAGCTTCCCCAGGCCTCTGTCCCATTGTCAGTCTTTCTTTCCCCTCTAGGTGATGTTTCGGTATCCCAGGCAGTATTCTGCTTAATAGGAGTCTGTCCCCAACCAGAGTTGGATAGGACACGTGGATCTAAGTCAGTTCTGTTTACAATGCTTTGGAGTAATGAGTGCTGATCGATTTTTCTTCTATCTCTACTCTGATTTTCCCCAGTTACTTTTTCCTCAAGGCGTCCAGTGCTTTCTGTACTACCTTCACTCTCCACTGTACCTCCCGTTTTGGCCCACACACTGTTTTGCTCATTTGTCTGAGATGTGGCAGAACCCTGATCCTCTTCCTCAGTAGATTTCCATCCGTTTGTAAACTTCTTACCATTGCCATTTGCACTGTCACTGGAATGCTGATTGCTAGGCAGTTTGCTCCATTCCACGCTGGGTATATTAGTGCCAGTGTTTTGTGCAGGAGTTCCCCATCCTCTTCGACTTCCTCCAGAATTTGCACCATTTCCCCATGATGCACTCTGGGAATTCACTGCCCCAGACTCCCACACACCTCCTCCTTTATTTGTGTTAACTTGAAAGTTAGTGCCCATAGGCCCATTTATGCCAGGCTGCATTAGAGTTGCATTCACAGTGTCACCATTAGCTTGGCCATTAGGGCTTGAACATTTGTCTCCAGAGTAATTAGAACCATAGGCACCCCATGTAGTACCATAAGAGCCTCCACTTTTTGACTCTCCATTGCTAAGGTGAGAAAGGGAAGTGCCATTTACAACCGACGGAGCCTGTATCTGAGGATGATTCATTGTGCTCACACGCCAGGCCCCTGTATTACTAGGCAGCTCATTATTCTGTACTGAACCGGAGTTTGGTAAACTAGAGGTCACAAAGTTAGTAGTGTTATTTGGTCCAGTCATTTCAGTGGTAATATTTTGAGGTTGACCACTGAATGAAACCTTCTGTGTACCACTTACTTCAGATTCACAAGTTTCCTGAAGGCTTCCCCAGGTACCATGGGTAGAAGAACCACCCACTTTAGAGTTAATACTCTGATTGTTAGGCATCTGGCCTAAGGTACTGCACTGAATATTGACGCCAGAACTACCACTCCCTACAGGCCCTTTTAGGGCAAGTCCGTTGTTCTCTAACACTGGCCAGGCACCATGGTTGCTAGCTGAATTCAAAGTGCTTGGATTTAACCCTCCATTTGATGAAGAACTTACAGTGCCCCAAGCATTCATTCTATTGTTGCTACTTTCTGATTTGCTTTCAGGAGCATCCACAGAGACCTGACATGTGCTTATTATGGCTCCATGGGAAAAACCCCATGGCCCAGTACTACTTCCATGGCCCACATTATTGCTGCTGCTACCAACCACAAACTTGTTTTGGGATCCAAGTCCAGTGCTATTCCGAAGGCCATCGTTTTCACCACCTGTGCTCCCTGAAGCCATGATAGTGATGTTTCTCTCTGATTCAGAACTGGAGGCAGAATCAGCATCCACACATTCTGAAGCCAACTCTAGATCACTGCCAGGGACTGAGGGCCATGCTTCTTTTTCAGGCGAGTCGTTTACAACAGCATTCTTACAGTTTGTGCTAGAGTCACTTGTAGAAGACACAGGTCCCCGCTGCGAATTTTCATAATGGGATCCTGAAGTATTGTGGTTTATATCTAGAATAAAGAAGAAGCACAAAAATGCATGAAATGTTTGGAAAACTGATGAATATATTATAAATGTACATGGCTCCTCAACATCAACAAGCTATAATACTTGGCAGTATAATTACAAAGGCATTCGTTATATCTCAGCCACCAATTTTCCATATCCAATAATTAATTCCACACAGGCAGGGAATTTTGCTGCTTTCTTCATTGATGTTATTCCAAGAGCCTAGAGCAGTACCTGGAACATAAGAGTTCCTCAATAAATATCTGAATGAGTGAATTGTTAACATATCAGCAAGTAAAGAATTTGGAGTCAGGAAGGACAAGGTAGTAATGATGTATTAGGATAATGGAGCAACCCAGGCTTGGAGGCCCAACATGGGAAAGAAGGGGCTGGGATATAAACGGTTAAAGACAAGTGAACAGGCCAAACTTGATAAAATGTATTAGAAATATATTAGGAATCCTTTTCTATCCACACTTTTTTAGAATAGCTTTTTCACAACTGTTTTGGGTATTACAACAAGTTTATAAGAATTATAAAGCCTTTTCCATTATATTTCCATTTCATTAGTGTTCATATTCAATCTGAAAAATACTACATGCAAGTAAAAATAATTTTAGTTCTACTCTCCTTCATAAAAATGTCTTAATAGCCATGTTTATTAGAAGACAACAGAAAAATGGTTGATATGCTGAAGATCAAAGTTATGATTAAAAAATCAACTGCTGACATTTGAAGACATTAATGACTGGTCACATAATCCTGTCTTAGACTTACTGCTACGTACTGATGTTATCATCTAGTTACTGTACTGCATGTAGGGCAGGCAGTCTTAGTGCTTCTAATGCTTTCCCAAATTCATTACTCTCATTCAGTTTAAGAATCTGGTAGATGGAAATCCTCAGAAATATTAACCTGCATAAGATGTTTGCATTTAGACTGTCCCTAGCGGGTTGCTCATATTGTAGTTCTCTACTACAGTAGTAATCAGAATCATATGTAGTGTTTCTCAGTAATACATATGCTCAAGTCACGTCCCAGATGCAATGAACCAACCACCAGGCATTGTAAGCCCAGAAAGTTAAGTGTCACTCACTATAAGGGTATTGCTAATATGGAAAATCAGGTTCATCTTGCATCATTTTCTCTCAAAGCACAATTGTTAAGCAGCAAAAGGTGATGAGCTAGAAAGAGTAGCAAAAAAAAGGACTAGACAGAGACCAGAAATGTATACATAATTCACCAAATATAGATATACAGATATAGATAGATAGATAGATATAAAGTTCTGTGACTGTGACTTCTGCTCTCTGATTAAGAATCATTTGGCAGTTTTAAGCTGCCAGGTAAAGCTTTTCATCTTTCAGTGCCCATGAGGAGGATTTTTCTCATGAAATAAAGGATACTAACATGTCGCTCAGTCTCACTGGGTAAAAGCAAATCTACAGACCAGTACCTGCACTGTCAGCAACACCATTTGGCACTCTGGAGCACGTGCTTTATGTGCAATGTTGTCACTGAATCCTTGAAACAACCCTAGAGCACAGGCATTACCTTCACTTTACAGATGAGGAAATTGAGGCTCAAAGGTTGTAGAAAATAAGGTAAGAAAGGCAAGATTCATCATTAGGTAAAAATGCAAGGTGGCTCAGAACATGGCTGGAACTCTAGAGATACCCAGGTTCAAGTCTGGACTCTATGTAGTAGCTGTATGACCAAACCTGCAAAATGGGGATACAAACAGTACGTACGTACTTCTTTACCTGTTTGTTTAGTTAGCCTACTGTCATATGCCAAGTATGTAGCTCAGTGCGGGTTTCAAATAAGTGCTCCATGAAGGGCAGTTTGGTGTAGTAATTAAGAGCAAAACTCTGAAGCCAGCCTGCTTGGGTTTAAAAGCCGCTCTGCCATTTACCAGCTATGTGACCACAGGTAAGATCCTCAATCTTTCTGTGCCTTAGTTTCTTCATCTGTAAAGTGGGAATAGTAACAGTACCTATCTCATACAGTTGTGAGGATTAAATGATTAATAATTAAAAGTGCTTTGAACCATATCTGATCCAGATTAGGTACTTAATAAATGAGGACCATTATTTTCATTAATTAATGTGTATCAGTGATTTTCATTATTTTTCAGTCCTATCTCTAAAGCACATGTCATTCCACCATGCCTCTCTCAAGAAGAACAAAATTAGAAATCATATACGAAATTGCTTACTTTAAATCTCCATTTAGATATCTCAAAAAGGATGCCAGCTCCTAGATTATACCCCTACAGGTGCCTCCTCCCAAAGGGAAAAACAATCCTGCTTCTTTACTAGTTTTCCTCATCTCAGTAAGTTTCCTAAAACCTAACATTTATCCTTGATTCCCTCCTGTGCACAGCAAAACCAAAACATCATGAAGTCCCAAATCCATCCACTTTTCTCCAAATCTAAAACAATCAAGCCATCATCATCATCATCTCATGGACTATAGCAAAATGGGATGAAAAAAGATCCTAATTGTAATGGCCACAAAAACTATAAAGGAAGTTGGGGGGCTTCCCTGGTGGCGCAATGGTTAAAAATCCACCTGCCAATGCAGGGGACACAGGTTCAAGCCCTGGTCCCGGAAGATCCCACATGCCATGGAGCAACTAAGCCCGTGTGCCACAACTAGAGCTCACGTGCAGCAACTACTGAAGCCCGCGTGCTCTAGGGCTCGCGTGCCACAACTACTGAGCCTGCATGCTGCAACTACTGAAGCCCGTGCACCTAGAGCCCGTGATCCTCAACAAGAGAAGCCACCACAATGAGAAATCTGCACACCACAACGAAGAGTAGCCCCGCTTGCCGCAACTAGAGAAAGCCCGCACGCAGTAATGAAGATCCAACACAGCCAAAAAATAAAAAACTATAAAGGAAGTTGGAATAAAGCTAACATAAATACTTTAAAAAGTCATATATGATTAAACTTTACTGCAGACCATAGCAGACAACTTGATTAAGTATAGAAACTTGTTCCTCAATAGGAATATATAACAATGTTCCTTTTAAGTTTAATTCAATTATAAAAAAATACTAACAAGAGTCTGTAATTTGATTAAAGTGATTTAAAAGTTCACGTAAAACAAATAAGAGGAGTAAACAAACTCTTGTTATCATGTAACAGTTAAATAGCACTGTACTACCAGAGTACATAAGAACTTCAATTGAACAGAAAAAGTAATCCAGAAACAGCCCCGAGTATATTATCTAAGGTTATATGTCAACGGTTAGCATTTTAAATCAGCAAAAGGAATATTCAATACTTTATAAAGATTTTTTTAAATGGACAACCTATCAAAAACAATACCAAATGATTCAGTGTTAAGACGAAACCAAGAAGTTACTTGTGAATGAGAATTTTTTATACATAAAAGCAAAGAAAGAAACCATTAAAAAAACAGAGATTGGACTACTTAAAGTTTTTCTTTTTTTTTTTAATGCCCAAATACATCAAAAGCAAAAAGCCCCAGAGAACAGCAGAATACACTTGGCAAACCAATTCTATCACCTTTAATGTTAGTGAAACTTTCTCTCACAATCTGGTCATGACCTAGTTTGGAGGTGGTAATGTTCTAAATTTGCCTTTTGCCGTGTACTCACATGCATTTTAGGAAAATAAGAGATGCCATCAGTAATTATTAGCTAAAATTCCATTTTTAATCTGGAACCTACCTGACACTTTCCCAAAAACCTAAATTAAAAGGCTATCTCAAAAGCTGCATTTACCAAGGCTGGATCACAAAGCCATTTTTGTTATGAAAAACACTGCAGCTTAGATAGAAAAATAAAAATCTAAGAGTAGGGGAGTGGGATAGGGAGTCAGGATGGGGGTGGGGAGATTACTAGCCTGACTAAAATTACAAAAAGTGCAGGACTCCTCAGCAATCATGACTAAAACATTTCAGAGTCAGAGACTACTTCAGAATTGGAAGAAGTCAAATAATATATTTCCCTTACACATAAGGAAGCCAAAAGCCATCATTACAAATGATCTGGAAGACAAACATATAGAAACATCATTAAGTAGATGATAATTACACTTTTCCAGGAAAGGGGACAGTTCAGTATTACTGAGTGTAATGCAAAATACAAATTTTAAACTAAGATTTGGAAGACTGAACTTAACTGAGAAACATCTGAAGTCCAAAATATCATCAGCATCCTGCTCTCATACAAAATTGCCTTAGGAAGACTGAGGGCAGCTCTAGTACCATACCTCAAAAAGAATATTAAAAAAAAAAAAAAAAAAATTTCCCTGGCGGTCCAGTGGTTAGGACTCTGCACGTTCACTGCTGAGGGCCCTGGTTCAATTCCTGGTTGGGGAACTAAGATCCCGCAAGCCATGAGGCATGGCCAAAGGAAAAAAAAAAAAAGGACATAGCAGTGCATTATGTAGCACCTATTCAGAAAGAAGATATGTGGGGTAGAGCAAAGACTGGTGATAATTCAAGGGAATTGCATAATTCATTCAGGAAGAATTTAGATCCAGGAAAATTCATACAATTTCCTAAATAAATATGTATCATGTAACAAAATGGCTAAATATGTGCTTTCTGCCTTAAAGACTTCCAATCTCACCAAAAATAAAGACCTTCAGAAGTTAACAGTATTTAGGTTTTATAGTATTTCCAGGAAGTATGAACTGTTATCATTGGGAATATGAGAGAACCTTAGATGCACAATTTCAAACAGTACTTGAGTGAGAAAGTTAAAAATGTTTCCTTAGGGACTTCCCTGGTGGCGCAGTGGTTAAGAATCTGCCTGCCAATGCAGGGTACATGGGTTTGAGCCCTGGTCCGGGAAGATCCCACATGCCGCAGAGCAACTAAACCTGTGCACCAGAACTACTGAGCCTGTGCTCTAGAGCCCGCGAGCCACAACTACTGAAGCCCACGTGCCTAGAGTCCGCACTCCACAACAAGAGAAGCCACCACAATGAGAAGCCCGCACACCACAGTGAAGAGTAGCCCCCGCTCACCGCAAGTAGAGAAAGCCTGTGTGCAGCAACGAAGACCCAACGCAGCCAAAAAAACTTAAAAAAAAGTATCCTTAGTTATTCTAGCCTCTAGTCCAAGGGCTGGCAAACGTTTTCTGTAAAGGTCCAATTAGCAAAGATTTTAGGTTTTGCCAGCCAGATGGCCTCTGTGGCAACTACTTACCATAGTAGCTGGAAAGCAGCCATAGATAACATGTAAATGAACGGGCATGGCAGGTTAAAGACGACAAATGCAATACCACAACCGAATGCAGTGTATGGATCATGACTGGTTTCTGGGGTAGGGACTGTGGGGAGGCAACTATAGAAGACATTCATAGGGTTGTTGCTCTAGACCAGGTGGTGAGTGTCTGAACCAGGTCAATGGTGGCAGCAGTGCAGAGGAGAGAGGAAAGCTGAGAGATGTTCTGGAGTTAAGATCAGCAGGGCATGATAAACCAGTGGCCTGTAGACATGAAGAAGAAGGAGAGTTAAGCATGATTTTAAGAGTTCTAGATGGGTGACTGGATGAATGGGGTTGCCGACCTTTTGAGCAATGGGATCCAGAAGGAGAAACTGGCATGTGGCAAGATAATGAGTTCGATTCTGGACATGTTGAGTTTGAAGGGCCCAACATCAGCTGAAGAAATCCAGAAGACATGGAACCTAAAACTGGGGAGAGAGATGAAACAAAGCCTTGGGAGGGAGTAACATCTGAAAACTGGTCAAAGAAAAATGAAAGAATGAAAGAGCTTTAAAAAGAAGGAAGGGGTCAATGATAAAAAATGTAGATACAGGTTAAGATAAGAATGGAAAAGTCTATTTTGTAACCACAATTAAAAATAAAAAAAGTCTGGATTTGGCACAAGAAGATCAGTGCCCTTAGTAAGAGCTACTTTAGTCAAGTGAGCAGGAGCCAGACTCCAGAGGAATGAAGTGATGTATCAGAGATTCCAAGTCTAGAGTATTTCTGTAAGAACTCTAAAAGTAGAGAGAAATTCTACAATAGCCCCAAGAGAATGGGAGTTTAAAGGAATTTATTTTAAAGATTATAAAGACTTGAATATGTTTACAGACCAAGGGACAAGTTGAGAGCAAGAAGTGGAAGTTACAGGACAGCGAGGATGTGTACTACACCGAAAACACAGTGATGAGCACAGCTGGATGGACAGTATTTTAATCTTTAAACATCTCTGGAAACTTTAAGTTTCTTAAAAAAATTGAAACGTAGGAAAATCTATAGTGTAATATAAAAAACACTCACACACCCCTCACCTTAAGGTATATACTACTAATATAATAGAAAACTCCTGTGTACCCCTCTCTTGCTTACATCTCCTTTCTTCTACAGTAGGTAACTGGTAACCACACAAAATGCTATATTTGAGTTTACTCATAAGCAAAATATGTTGTTTTGCAAGCTTTATATTTTATATAAATGATATCATACTATAAACAAAGACTTTTTGGTACCATCTGCAAAAATGTGAACATGAACTACGTATCACAGGATATTGCTGAAAACATCCCTCTTCTGCTTAACGGTGACTGTGGTATCATGGTTGTATAGAAGACTATCCTTATTCTTTAAGAAATTACCTGTGGAAGTATTAAAGGTGAAGTGCAATGAACATTTGTGCACACGTTTGCATATGTATGTATATATAATGTACTAATAACGGATGGATCTGAATCTATTTGTTTAACTTTTCTGCATGTGTCATGTCAGTTGGATGATAAAAATGTGGGTTGGAACACTCTGCCCCATAAGAACAATACTGCTGCCAGCCCTGTTAAGCATAAGTCCCCCCAAATCCTTTATCACACAGCCTTCAGGCCCCCCAATTCAAGTTTTTTGGGGGAGGAGCAAGGCCTGATACCTTAAGGCTCTAAGAAATCAACTGCAAAAGAGAGGTCCTTCAGTGATGACTGAAACCATCACTAAGTGTTTGAGGCACAGCCACAAACTGGCAGCTCAGCCTGCAGCGTTGTGTGGTTTGACCAGCACACGTTCTAAAAACTTAAAATGAGAATGTAAAGGTAGTCAGGCAGGGTACAAAATTAATACATTTACCACAGTTCCCATTACTTCTTTTCATCCTTTACTCCACTTACCTGCTAGCCTATGAAGGCATTTAGTTTGTGCGATCTCTAATTTAGAAAATACCTAATGTCATCTAGGTACTATCCCTCTTCCTTGACTGCAGTGAACGAACGAGAAATGCATTCCGTGAGGACAAGGGAAGTGTATCCAGAACTCCTCATCTTTACCATGCAAACTTGTAAGTAAATTTCTATGTATGTATTGCATGTATTAATTTAAATGTCAAATCTATTCCATTACCTATCTCTGTTCAGGAAACAAAAAAACCAAACACAAGTACAAAGAGACAAAACAGTTAAGATTATGTTCCCACATTTCTGAACTACATGTAATTCACAACATGCAATTTTGGGGTTTCTGGGCTATTGTTCATGCTGTTTGTACCGTCCAGTACGCTGCTCTTGATTGATTGCTAAGCTATTCTCTAATCTGCAAAATGAAAATTAAACATGTTAATACAGTGTGTGGGTCATAAGCACCCCATAAGGGTTAGTCACTATATTATTATTATTATTGTTGTTATATTATTATTAGCCCTTCAGGAGCCAGGAGAGACCTGAGAAGTCCTCCCTAATTCACAGACACCCAATGCCCTATTACGTGACTAGTGTTTCTATTATCATTTCTAGTAGCACCTACAAAAATATTTTAAGGTAAATACGTGACTATGCTGTTAAAGGGGGAGTCATAAATGTTTAAAACAAGACAAAAGCACAAGTCTGGTTCTTCTGCAGAATGCTTTGCCTTCATCCTCTGCATTCTCTAGCTGTGTGGGGATTTAATTTTAAACCTCAGGCAGATTGCTGCACCCTCCTTATTTCCATCGTAACCTCCACGTTAACGCAGTCCACCTTTGTAAAGTTGTTTTAGAAACAGGTGGGATATTTTCCTTTCTCAGCCTTTGTTTGAAGACTTCTTCCTATGCCCACATCGTAGGCTTTCTTTTCATCTGAATGTATACCGATAACACTTGGGTTTCTTGACCCATACCAATTTTTGAGAAATAAGATTCTTATACTCCCATTGTTGCCATTTCAAAAACGGCTTTGCTCTTTCATTTCCCAAATTGAAAAAGCATATTCAACATATATCTTCTAAATTTACTATCCCACTTTCCTGTTTGTTAATTATCATACCACTATTACTTAATTTGCAGTAGGTACTCAAGCATTGTTGTATAAATAACCTCTCCTAGGTTTTAACCACAATGATGCTGATGACTCAGTACATCTGCTTTGCTTCCAACCTGACTTCCCAGAGGAACTTCAAACCAAATTATTAATTGCTTGGCATTAGATCTAACATATCTAAACCAGACTCTTCCTCCTGAAAAGTGCAGGTCCTTCGGTAAAAGTTTCAGGGAAGATAATTCATGCAGTGCCTAAATATTAGGCACTAAACTAGCTGCTTTAAATGTCACATAATATCATCCTCAAAGCAACCTTACAGATTGGGTACTACACTTTACAGATTAGCAACGACAGTCAGATAAGTTAAGTGACTTGGCCAAGCTTATGCAAGGAAGTGTGTAGGGGAGTAGAAGTAAGTATTAACTTGGGCTGATAATTTAAGTTTGCATCCTTTCCAATAATGCACTTCTCTAATTACCTATGCGCGAAAAATCACATCTGTGCCCTCTTCCTCCTTACCTATCACTACCAATATGCTGCCAAAGCAAAGCACGGTTGTTATGAACATAGCTTTGGAGTCAGACAGATCTTGATGTGAGTGCAGGCTCTGCTACTTATTAGCTGTGAAATACCATATTACAACGTAGAGTAGTTCCTGGTATATATAAGAGAGCATAGAGGTAGAAAGTGAATATTCTACCTGAGATAGTTAGGAAAGGCTGCTCAAACGAGACTCGAACACACGTAACAATTAAGTAACCTGCCAAGGTCACACATGCTGGTATATGGTGGAACTAGGACTTCAAAACCAGGTCCATCTGGCTCTAGAGACTCTGTTCATTACCAATCTGCTACTGTTTTCATGTGTGGAAACCTTGATTATCCTCAATTCTCTATATGACTTGTGGTAAAAGTGTCAAAATAGTTCAATAAGTGAATGGACAAACCAGTCGTCAGAACATATCAAAACAAACTGGGCTTTGAGAAAACTGTAATCACACACTGGATTTATCTTCTGCCTCACAATCATTACTGAGCTGAGAAAAGCCATTCTGAGGCAATAACTGAAATGCATGTGCTCTGAACAGCATTTTCATGGGTGGTAGTCTCTTTACGGCACGTGGTAACTGATCTCAAGCCATTTTTGTCTTGGTGCCTCAGTTTCCTCCACTGAAAAGTGGAGATAAGAACAGCTTACACCTCTCAGGGTTGTTGAGGATTAAATGCAATAACGTGCACAGTTGCTCAGCACGTGACTTGGTGGGGGGGTGCTCAATTTTAGCTATAGTCTTATAATCAATTTTAGCTATAAGCTGTATATTAAAATGGGTAAGATCTGGAGGGAGAGCTCTAGTTAACCTACAGGAAACATTTTCAGATTCTCCATTCATAACTTCTGTATAGAATTCTTATTTTTACAACACAGATACTGATGAATACAAATACATCACCAAACAGGCATGAGTTTATAAACTTGCTACACTGCTAATGACGACAGTTGGAGTCTCGTAAGAAATGCCTTCTCTCACCTGACTGGGTTTTGCTGATCTGCACCTCTCCGTTATTTTGTGGCTGTTGATTTGTTAAAGCACTGCTCTCTGACTGGCTGCTTAACACTTTAACAGCAGATCCCAGGTTTGCTGCTATGACAGGAAAATGCTGACCCCTCTTTAGAAGCTGCTTATGTTCCTGGTGGCGAAATCGAGGTGGAACTTCGCGCGGATACCGAGGCAAGGCCTGTGGTGGCTGCGGCTGCGGCGGCTGCTGTGGCTGTGGCGGCGGCTGCGGCGGCGGCTGCTGATTGTTGGCTGTGGCTCGCTTGGCATTATTATTAGTGCTGGTTGCTGTGGAAGTGCCGTTATTAGAGTTGGCAGGCTGAGGCTGGCTTACACTGGGCTTTATCTGTTCTGGCACTAATCCCAACAAAAGAAAAGGGGTGGAAAAGATTAGCCAGTAAAGTGCACCTCCATTCCAAGCCATCTAAGTAAAAAGGCACTAAGAAAAACAATCCTAAAGGAACAGAAGCTTTACGTGTGCAGGGATATCCTTCCTCATTCACGGGCTCCAGTTTTCTTGAGAAGGATCACTGCCAAGCATCAAATTTTACTTCTGCTAACTACCTATCTGATAAGGGAATGGACACCAGTCAGCATTCCCTGTCCTGGATGACAGTTCATGCTCACCATCTCCTTCCCATATTATCTCCAATTAGAGAACAAGCACTGTTTATACAACTCTGGAACTCACAATAACTAAAATAACAAAGGTGACAAATCAAGTTTTGGTAATCCCGAAAGAATCCTCAATTCCCCAGTAACTGTTCTTAATCTGCCTCATGTTTAATGTGTCTGGTCCCTATTTTTCATCTTTGAAAGACAACACAGAGTAAGGGTAGAAAATAATCCTGCTAGTTCCCTTACAAAACAGCAAAGTTAACACTGTTTTTTGTTATTAAAATGTAAAGCCTGAATCAAATAAGACAAATTCAGAATTGGGATGTATATACAAAGATCACAGACTGAAATCTATGAGACTAACCAAAATTGGAGAAATAACTTGGATACCCTGTCTTAAGCAAGTCTGAAAAACAGCTATCTGTCTACTGTATGAACAATCAGAGACTACAGTGAATTTCTGGACTCCTAAAGGAGATTAAATAAGTAAATAAACTGAGGGAAATGCTCTAAACCAGTGAAAATATAGCCCATCTCTAAAACTACAGGGAGGCAGCGTGGTATATGAACTTTTGGTGCCAGATGGACCCAGGTTTCAATCCCAGCTCTGCCTTTAGTTAAGCTTTGTGTCTTTGGACAAGTTGTAAAAACCCAAGCCTGTGGTCTCCTCTGTAAAAGAGGGATAACACCTATTGCTTGCAGAGCTCTCCTAAGGTTAAATATATTAATGTTTACAGAGCACCAAACACAAGGCTATACACGCATACTCTGGTTTATTGTGCTTCGCTTTATTGCACTTAGAAGATATGGTGGTGGGTGGTTTTTTTTTTTACAAATGGAAGGTCTGTGGCAACCCTGCATTGAGCAAGTCTATCGGCGCCATTTTTTCCAACACCACCTGCTCACTCTGTGTCTCCTGTTTCACATTTTGGTAATTCTCTCCGTGCTTCAAACGTTTTCATTATTAGTAGTTATGGTGATCTATGATCGGTGACCTTTGATGTTATCGCTGCAAAAAGATTATGACCCACAGAAGGCTCAGATAATGGTTAGCATTTTTTAGCAATAAAGTATTTTTAAATTAAGGTATGTATATTTTTTAAGACATAATACTATTAAACAATAGACTACAGGATAGTGCAAACATAACTTTTACATGAACTGGGAAACAAAAAAATTTGTGCCTCGCTTTATTGTGACATTCACTTTATCATTTTGTGTGTGGCACTTTTAAGTTATTAGTTTTTAAAATAAAAATATATATTCACTTTACTCCGGTGGCCTGGAACTGAACCCACAATATCTCTGAGGTATGCCTGTAGAGTGCCTATTTTTTAATGACTGGCATAATACCACTTTATACTTTTGTAGCAGTTTAATGTTTCTCTGAGATTCTGATGCATCTTCACAGATGCCACTGTCAGATAAATAAAGTGATTCGTCTCCATGTGATCAGTGAGGACACTCAGAGAAAACTGTTCGAGAGTTAAGAGCTCCAACCCCACCACTCACTAGCTACGCTATTTCTGTGTCTTTTTCCTTGTCTATATGGTATAGACAGTCTTGATCTAGTACCCAGAATAATGTAAATACTCAGTGAACAAAAGGTATTACTGTGGCCCAAATAAAAGAAATATTTATCAAATGCCTAAAATGTATATGATTCTGTGATAAAGTGCTGGTCACATGGGTTGTTTCCAATAGCCACCCAACTTCCTCTTACAAACCCTCAGATCTAGAGCCACCTTTCATTTAACAGTTTAGCCTCACTATTGTCTTCTTTCTCTGAAATGGTGGATTTAGTCTATATCACTAATACTGATACTTTTTATTCTTAATATATGATCTTGACCTCTTATTTTTTAAAATCTGATTTTGATTTTTCTAAAGTAATACAAAAAAATTGTATTTCAGGAGGAATTACATTGAAAAATCACAAACATTCCATCTATTGCTTGGAATTCCTTCCATTCTTGAAGGCAAACCGAAAAGCCTCTTATTAGCATTTGGGCCAAGTACATTCTAGGTCTAATTACTTTATGTAGAAAATTCTGTCTCCTAGACAATTTTATGCTCCCAGAATGTAACAATAATGTATATTCCTCTGTCATGAGGAAAATAAGGAACTAGAATATTCTAAAGTACCTCTGAAACCAAAAGAAGATCAAGTATATGTAACTGAAATTATAAGGTACATAAAAACTCTAACTCAGCTTTTACATGCCTAGTATTGGGCTCAGTATGGTATTTGGCAATTGAATGTAACCTTAAAGTGGTGCAGTTACCCACTGCTAAAATACAAGTCTGTCCGCCACTTTATTACTAAAGGGAAAAGATTGTGACAATTTAATACCCAAACAAGATGTTATTTATGTGAGACAGCAACAGGAAAGTGTTGTTTAATACATTCAAGAAATTAGAAGATATCCTACATGCAAACACTGTGAATAACCTACATGAAGACGTGTATAAGAACCCTAACACTACTTCAGAAGTGACTAGGAACTCAGAAGCAGTATTTACATTGGTCACCCAGCAACCCCACACCTACCTCAAAAATTCAAAGAACTCCTGTATTTCTTATCAATAAAGCGCCATGGGGAAAATAAGGCTGAAAGAGATACTAGTTTCTTGGGCCAGAAAACTTCACTGACACCAGTAAAAACATTAAGACACGTAACTACTGACTATAATACTAAACTAAATAATCTAAGGTAAAATCTCAGATGTAAACATGGGATGTAGTAGTAAAGAGTAAAGGAGAAGCTAACAGTGCATGTAGGTGTGCCAGGGTAAGGGTGGAGTTGCTGGGTAACAGATATAAATACTGAATAATTTTCGCTGCTGTATATGTGTAGTTAAAATTTAGGTTAATTATGTCAGTAAATATCTAAACCATTGGAAGGGGGAAAAATGACAAAACGATCCATTCAACAGACAGAAAATGCAATAAAGAGAATTACTTTTAAATTGTGGTTAACATGAAATACAAAATGAAATGTCAAGCATAAAACTCAAAATATCTGTAATCAATAAAAATGTGAGTGGGTTAAATTAACTAGTTAATAAAAGATCTTAAACAGGGTTAAGAAAAGAAAAAACAAACTTAAGGAATATACTTATCAAAAATCACTCCTGAAACAAAACAATACAGGAAAATTGGTGGAAAAAAGTACAGAGACAGATACACTAACAAGAAATGCTAACAAAACTTAGATGAAAGCAACATTAATATCAGACTTTTAAAATTCAAAGAGAAAGCATTATAAAGATTTTGCATACTGATAAAAGAAACAAACTAAAAAGAAATAAACAGCTAAGAACCTTTATATACCAAATCTTAGTATCAAAACGTGTAAACCAAGTGGGGACAGAAAAGAAAAACTGAGAAAAAGCAAAACCATGTATCTTGAAATGAGGTAACACCTTTTTTGACAAGTACCCGAGAAACAGTCATGAAGTGCACACACAAACCATCCAGCACTAAAGAAAACATCAATAAATTACAAAAAGTAGGAATAATACAGATGGTATTTCTGGATTACAATGGCATCACACTAGAAACACAGGCAAATACGACTGCCTTATTTAAATAAATTTTGAGTTGAAGAGGAAATAAATACCAAAACTGTAGAATTATATTTAAAAAAATAGTGAAAACAATACACATAATAAATTTTAAGGTATCACAGACTTAATTATTTTCAACAAATGAGAATGAATGTGAAGCAACCAACTCAAGTTAAAAATCAAACTAAAGGAAGCAGTAAGAAGGAATCAGTAAAAATAAAAGTAGAAATCAATGACTTTAAAAGTGAACCAATAG
The DNA here is from genome assembly GCF_937001465.1 of Orcinus orca. Classification (NCBI taxonomy): domain Eukaryota; kingdom Metazoa; phylum Chordata; class Mammalia; order Artiodactyla; family Delphinidae; genus Orcinus; species Orcinus orca. The sequence continues at coordinate 68,536,009 of NC_064574.1, read as the reverse complement.
CAAATAAAGATTTGAATAAATATATGACACAGATATAAAAAAGGAGTATAAACAAAATATGCTATAATTTTACATTTTAATCTCCGGAATATTTTACATTGTTGATTCAATAAAAGTTTTTTGGAATGCAAATAAGTGAACCAATAAATCCAAGGCATGGTTCTATGAAAAAAGTAAACTACCAATTAACCTAATTTTTAAAAAAGAAAATGGAAAAAAAATAAGAGATGATTTTCTAAAATTAAGGTATTTCTTAAGGCTTAACTCATTAAATAATTGGAAAAACTGGAGGAGGGAATTATTTAACACTGATCCCAGAAGAGGCAGAAAAAAACAGATTAATTAGCATAGAAGAAGTGGAGAAATTTATGAAATCATCAATCAGGATCACATAGTTTGATCAATACTACCATGCATACTTCTTCATTTTTTTTTTAACTAGCATACTTTTAAGAGATATTTATCTCTAAATTAAATGCTATTTAAATTGTTGTAGGGCACAGCATAAGATGGAATACCAACATTAACACTGTTACAAATAAATCAGACAAAATTTTCGTAATCCCAAACAATGGGGGAAATAAAAGAAGCAATATAAATAGTACTGGGGAAGAAAGGACATAACTTCAAATATAGAGATTCTGTAAAGACAAGAAAATACTATAATCTATACCAATAAAACAGAAAACCCAGCTAAACTGAGTGTTCTACAACATGGCTTGGCAAATCTTTCCTGTAAAGGGCCAGATAGTAAACATTTTAGGTTTTGCAGGCCATACAGTCTCTGTTGCAACTACTCAACTTGCTGCTGTAGCACAAAAAAACAGCCACAGACAGCACGTAAATGAATGGATATGATTGTGTTCCAACAAAACTTCACATAAAAAAAACAGGCAGTGGGCCAGATCTGGCCTGCAGGCTGTAGTTTTCCAGCCTCTGCTCTGTAAAATATAATTTACCAAAATGAGCTCACAGAGGAGTAGAAGATCCTATGGAATAATAACAGCAGAGGACACTGAAAGATCCTGCAAGGTTTACCTCCTTAAAAAGCACCTGGCTCAGATGACTTTACAGGGAGTATGTAAATAAAATCCTCAAGAAGCATATATAATATCAATCTTACATAAACTGTTCCAGAACAAAGAAGTAAAGGTTCAAAAGACTGGCTGGATTCAAATTTTGGCTCTGCAACTTACTAGCTACATGACCATGGGCAAAGTACTTATCCCCTCTGTACCTGTTTCCTCATCTGTAAAACAGAGTCAAGTATTAATACCTACACCCATCGGGTTTTTGTGAGGTTTTAACAAGATAATAGATGTAAAGAATTAAAAACAGTACCTGGCACATGGTTAGTACTCAATGAATGTTAGTGATTACTATTACCATCTGGGTAAAAAAAAGGGAGGAGGAATTAGGATGAACCCCAGGTTTCTGGCCTGGAATCCGAGTAGACAGTAGTACCATTTACTAAGATATGAAATAGAAGACAAAAATTAAATTTGGGAAGTATGTGAGAATTACTTTTTTTTTGTTTGTTTAATTGTTAGGTTTGTTATTACTATAGGACAGCCACTCTCAAACTTTTTGGTCTCAAAAAGTTTACACTTTTTGAGACACTTAAAATTTACACTTATAATTTACACTTAAAAAATTACTGAGAACACCAAAAATTTTTTGTTTATGTGGGTTACATCTATAGATATTTACCATACTAGGAATTTAAACAAAGAAAATTTTAAAATATTTATTGACTCATTAAGAAAGTCCTTTATATATTAAAAATAAATGTTTTTTGAAAAAAAATTTCCAAAACAAAAAAAAAAAATTATGCATTGTTTTACATTTTTGCAAATCCCTTTAACATCTGGCTTAACAGAAGGCAGGTGGATTCTCACATCTACTTCTGCATCCAATTTGTTGTGACTTGCACATTATGTACCCTCTAGAAAACTCCACTATATACTCATGAGAGAATAAGTGGCTAGGCAAAGCCTTTCTACTATTATTATGAAAATAGTTTTAACCTTGTGGATCTCATGAAAGCTTCAGGAAGCCTCTCAGGTGCCCTTGGGTAAACTATGAAAACCACTGCTGTAAGAATGCTACTGAATATATGGTTCTAGAATTCAGTAAAAGTTTGAACTAAAAATATGGATTTAGGATTCAGCATACAGGTAGAAAAAGAAGTTATAATATAAGAAATGGCAAGACCTAAAGAATAGGTTTAAATAGAAGACAGAAGAAGAGAAGTTATGGCAAGAATAAGTTACAACTGCCAGAGAAGTAGGAGCGCTGTTGTTTATTTTAGTAAACGGCCTCACTATCTATCTAATTACTAAAGCAGGGACATCTTTCTCAAATTCTCCCTATCCCTTTAGGTCCAGTCAGTCTAAAGGTCCAATAGATTAATTATCTCCTTGATACAATCCAAATGCATCCTTGTATCTCCAATGTCACTGCTGTGATTTAGGCCCTTACCAATTTCATCTTGCAAAAACCTAATTGGTCTCCTTGGCTTAAGTGTTGATCTCATCCCACGCCCTTTTCACTCTCCCCAAATCTATCATCTCTCTGCCCCACATTATCTATATTATTAAAGTGCTCTCAGAATTAATGCAAAGTCCTTAGCACAGTCCCTATCTACCACTTTTCCAGATTTTCCACTTTTCCTGCTACATCCACACACATCTCCTCTTCTGCATCAAATACCTCCAATTCTCTGAAAGGCATCATGCTCTTTCATGACATTCCTTTCTTGAAAATCTTTCTGTCTACCACCTTTCCTAGGAAACAGCTAATCACCCCCCACTACCCCTCTATTCAGCTAATCTTAGAAGTATTTTATGACAACATCCCCTCCCCACTCCCATAAAACTCTTAGGCATTCCTTACACCAGAAGTCTCCAACCTTTTTGGCACCAGGGACCAGTTTCATGGAAGACAATTTTCCACAGACGGGGGTGGTGTGGTGTGGTTCAGGCAGTAACGCGAGCGATGGGGAGCCGCACATGAAGCTCCCCTCCCTGGCCTGCCACTCACCTCCTGCTGTGCGGCCCGGTTCCTAACAGGCCTGGGGGTTGGGGACCCCTGCCTTACACTACATGTGCTCTGTAAGTGCAGGTTTCTTACTACTTCTTCCTTTTTCCACATGGTGGTCCCAGCACCAAGAACAGCAAATGGCATGTTCAAAAATCCTAGAGAAATCAGAAATATACCTTTTCCTGGGTCTTAGCTCTGCTTCTTCAAGGAACTCTTACCTTCCTACCCAAAATTTCCCATCTTAAATTACCAACACAAAGAGGAACACAGCTGATTTGTCCTTCTACAATCCTCTAGGTTTAGCTGACTGAGTAAATTCTTCCACCGAGCTTCATTAATGAATTTCTGGATGAAACCACCCTATTAACCAATTCTGCTCTTCAGCAAAACACCTTAGGCAAGGTACATCTGTTCTAACGTACAGATCTTCTTTAAGAGCTAGAGGATACCCATACAATATTCACAATATGGTATTCCCAAGATCTTGGTTAATCTGTCCATCAAATTTTGTCCAAATATGTGAGATGCAGAAAAGTGGGATGATGAAAGATTTATTTTTCAGGCAGAGGCACGTGTTTTAAAAAAAAAAAAAGTCATCTACTGTATAGCACAGGGAACTCTACTCAATATTCTGTAATAACCTATATGGGAAAAGAATCTGAAAAAGAATGGATATATGTATAACTGAATCACTTTGCTGTACACCTGAAACTAACACAACACTGTAAATCAACTATACTCCAATATAAAATAAAAATCAAATTAAAAAAGGAAAAAAAAGTCAGATTGCCCTCAAGTCTCTCTTTCATAACTAACAATTCTAGAAGTGATCCCCAAATTTATTTAATTAAAAGTGCTATGGGGCATATGTTTAAAACAAAAACAGGTTCTTCAAGCCTCACAGATTTACTAAATCAGAATCTGTATTTTTAAAAGCACATATCACGTGGTTCTCATTTCTGAGTAAATTCTGAAAACTAGATACTGTAGCAGCATCTACAGAGCTTCTGACTTCCATTTGTGAGTCCAAAACAAAAGATAATACCTAACAATTTCAACTAGAAGTTAGTGACAGGAACAACAAAAAAAAGTCCCAAACACACTGGGGGAAAAAAAAAGTTTGCAAAAGTTATATAATAAAGGAATTTTTAAATTTAATTTTTGATTAATTTGATTTTTTAATTAGAAAAAATGGTCCCAAATATATATAAAAATGAAGTTCAGATAAATTAAACAGTTAGACTATACAATGCTAAAATTTTTTAAAGCTTTCAGAAAGCACAGGCAAAACTTTTTCTAAAATCTGAATAAACGGTAGGTTTTCTCAGCATAAAAATGAGTCAAGAAATCAGAGTAAAAATTGTTAAGTTTGAGCAAATAAAATTATGCAGTGTATTTTATTTTTTCAAAGGTGTCTGTGTGTATATATTTATTCCAAATTAAAAGACAAACTGGAAAATATTTGTCCTTTGGAACAAGTTAAAGGGATCCATTCCCTACCCCCCTCCCACTGCCCACCCCAATTTTCCCTAACCAAAGGGGAAAAGGTACTGTTTTGGTTTAAGGCTGCTAAACCTAACATAGGAAAGCATTCAACAGAGTCACTAGAGTTTAGGACCGGAGTCCTAAACTAAGAATATAAATGTTATTTAATTTTGCTTTCCTTCTTCTAAACATATATTTGCATCTTCTGCATATGTACCCCCTATGGGGTCTGATATTTAGATATTTCTACCTGGTATCTCATCCTCAGAACAACCTCAAACATATAATACAGTCCATAATCTTAGAAATTTTTGCATCAAACACATTAAATGGAATGTTAATGAGCTTCTTATACAGAGAGCTCATGTAAATAGATAACAAAAACTCTAGGCCCAAGAGGAAAATGGGTAGAGAATAATGGGCAATTCATAAGAGCAAAAAAGTACAATTGAACATATGATACTCCATTTTATCAATAAACAAATTGATTTATATTTAAAGCAATAAAATACCAATTTTGGCCTGACAGATTTATAAAGATAATATATCCCATTCTTACGTTGCAAGACATATTCCTTGCACTGTGGCAGAGACACTGCACTGTGATTCACCCATGCTGGGTTGGGTTCTACTTTAATGAGAGGAAAAAGCCAGTCATCGTCTGGGTGAGGAGGAACTCTGAAATGACTGGGGAAACTGCTAATATGATGTTTCAATGGACTAAAAGGTTGCTAGGATACTGCAAAACCACAGTTGTGGGAGTTACAATTTACCAAGTATCAGTTGGATGCCACACAATTTATCTAATATCTCTTTATCCTCACCATGATTCTATGCATTTGAATTATTACTTCCATTTTACCAATAAGGCAACTAAGGGCAGAAGAAGGCTGCCCATGACTAAACATCTAGTAAATGGCGAAGCTAAAATTTAAAACCAAATCTGACCCCCAAACTAATGTTCCTCCTAGTATACATTTTCATCTTACTTATAAGAGCAAAATCAAACTCTCCAAAAATAAAGGAATGACTAATTCTGGCTTAATGACTTTGAAAGCTACAAATCAAAATTTTCTAACCAGCGTTTATAAGTTATCTATCACATACTCAGCATTAACTACCCTCCAGTGACTTATGTTCTATATTATATATCATTTCATTCCCACATTAAGTAACCTGGATTATCTCCTTTTAACAGAGTCAAACCGAAGTTTAGAGGTTACAGTACTTGCTCAAGGTCACAGAGATAAGAACTACAAAGGCAGTATTCAAATCCAAGTTTATCTGACTCAGAAGACTGGACTTTTAACCACTATGCCTGGTTTACACAAAAATTCCAGGATTATCTTATTAGATGAATCAATGCTTTTCGCTTCTGGCAAAATGCTGCCTTTAAGTAACATTTTATCAGGCGTACTTTCACTAAGGCTACTGGCACTGAGAGAGAGAGCTCTTAGTAAGCATTCTGAAGCACAGCTACTATTCTAATTAGAACTACAAGTATATAAAAGTGAAAAAGATGATATATCATGTGTTTTTTCCTAGTCTGGAGCTTTCTTTTACCTGGTTATAACTGATAAAGCTATTCTTGCGAATCCATCCCGACTTCTACTCCAAAATTTAAACCAGAAGACTCCTGATTTGTTTTCTTTGAAATTGAAGACCTAATTGTTGCCCAAGCAGAGTATCTCAGGGCTCAGGACACAACCATACGATGCCTCCAACAACTATAGGCTCATTAGTCTCTGAATCTAGTTTTTGACAATAGTTTACTTTGTTAACTGCAGTAATCTCTGCTTTTCTCATATCTATTTCCTGTCTCCTTTGTCCTGCTCCAGTCTCATCAGACATCTGAATTCACCAAAATCTTTAATTTCTACTTATTTTAATAATTTATTAGTATTTATAAGCAAAACACATCTACATTTGGTAGAAATAAAATGGTTCCTACCTAAAACAAAAAGAGATCTTTAGCATTCTTCATAACCTCCTGAGTACATAAATCTAGATTTACATGTATAAATCTATATAAATCATTTTTCTTTCTCAGTAGGAGAAAAGGAAAAATGGCGACTCTGATATACCTAAAAACAGTACTTTTTATTGACTCCCATGGAAGTAGAAGCCCATTTCCCCCCTTCCCGTTAGTGCATAGTTAGAAATCTTTTTGTTACACAGCTCAAAGACATCTTCATAGAAACACATTCACCATTAGTAAATTCTTAATCAGTAACAACCTCCTCTTCTTCAAAGAGGTCAGTACCCATCTGCCTTCAAAATCTCTCATAAAGCCAAAGTACTATCATGGCACATTTGGAATCAGAACCTGGTCTTCCAAATATTACCTAATACCTGCCTGTGGTACAAAAGTCATGTTTCTACCATGCATACTGTGGAGAAAAACACTGAACTGAACCCCGGTTCTAACAGCAGACCTTTCCAACCTGTGTGCCAGGAATCGGTTAGAGGGATGCTGAGGGGAGCAGTACTTCAGAGTCCAGGTGACCAGACTCTCTAGATCGTCATCCTCAGCTGAGAGCAGACTCTTCTGTTTACAATAGCCCCACAAATGTCATTTTCTACATGTGCCATTATGTGAATAAGGTCAGGCAATGTGCTTCAAGTCACAATCTATTTGCGCCTCAATTTTCTTCTGTATGCAGTACAGTGATCCTTTGTCAGGCCACCAAAGTTCCTGAATTTCATTACTGTAGGAAGCTTTGTGATTGAGAAACTTATGATCTCATGGAGAAAACAGAGTGCTAAGCTGAGATCACAGGTAAAAACATTTAAAACAAAGATGAGAATGGAAACACACTGGGGACAAGGACTTGGAGTTTTGTTCATGCACAGCAGTGACCACAACAGTGCATGAAACAGGGTGGGCACACAATAAATATTTCATGAATGTTAAATGGTTCCTGAAAAGTCAACTACTTCACACATCACAAAATTGTCGAAACCTCTCGACAAACAATGTTGCTGGTAATACAATTTTTTATTTGTTTCTTTGTGCTCAGTCAACAGGGAAATACTATAAAATCTGTTAGATCTTTCTGTAATATTTTTAAAAGATGCATTGTTTTAGTTCATTCATTGCATGTTATTAAACCATGGGCAATGGTGTAGCTCTCCTGTTCTGTCTTCCATATAACTAACTACAGGGATATTTTCAAAGAAAAAGAAGCAGTAGAGCCCAGTAGGGTTAGTAGTCCAACCCTTACTCAGACACCAATCAGCTGCATAACCAATAGGAAAGTTACTTAACCTTTCTTAATCTTGATTTTACCTGTAAATGGTGATAATACTATCCACTCTCATAGGGCTGTTGAAACGATTAAATGCAGGCTTATATTGTGCTAGTACACACTGATGAAGCCCTATTCCTAAACATTTAAAACAAAGATGAGAATGGAATAATTCCTGTATTAGTTTTTAAATATCCACTGCGTTAAGTCTCACAGTTCCCAGGCTGCTGCCCTGGTGCCTTCGCTGGGTCCCACACATTTCCCAAAATTCAATAGCTAAGAGTTACTCTTAGCACATTAAGATCTTAGGTCTGCTCCAGTACAGTGTTATGAACCACTGGTGCCCATTCACTATTAGTAATTAAATATTTAGAATCTCACCTTGACTAATGAAATATAATCAAGCACAATATAAATATAAAGCACAGTCCATGCTACAGAGTAGGTGCTCAGAGTTAGCTATCTTGACGCCTCCAATATGATGTGACATGCAGCTGATTTAACAGCTCTTGAATATTTTGATCACTCCCTAGATCAATGGATTTAAGTAATGAAATTGTGTTTGATAGAAAAACAGAAAGGCTAGAATTGAATACAAATAATGGTTTCCAACTATGGCAGGAACAAAAATGTGTTTTAAACGTTGATTCAATTCTCATGAGTTTTTAATTAATCCGGAAAGAGAATAGCCACAATTAACTATGCTTCCCTATGTGATCACCAGAAAACAAAAAGTCTGTATCAAATTTTCTCTATTCCTGCTTCCATCCCAGGCTCCCCTCATCTCCTTTAGGAGCTCTAGGGTTTGCTATTCTCTGTAATTAGCTTGCTTATGAAACCACTTGAAGAAAGCACTGGCATGATATAGACAGACAGAAAAATAAATATTAGCTGTCAAAAATTAACAGTGCTTATTCTTTTGCAAGGAATGTACAATCAGTATGCTTCCAAAACAAGCCAGTGTCAGAGCTGGAAAGCTGTTTTAAAAAAATGACGTTTATTCTTGATAGAGTTCCCAGTCCTTCCCTGTCTTTACAATGTATAGGTCCACAGGATACCCATCCGTTCCTATACCTCACCATAATTTTTTTAGCGCTTCATTCCCCTGCTGTTTCAAAGAGATACTCATCATATACATATTTTAGAAAGGAATTTCAAACATTCAAATAGCTATGCTCCTTACAGTTTTTCCAAGTTCAAGTCACAGGTAAGAATAAAATTTTCAGAAATTTCATTATGTCACTCATTATAATGGTCCACATTTTTATGAGATGACGCATGAGTCCACTGCACCAAGAAATAAACATCATATTGTTTTCATATAAGAAAGCTGGTCAAGAATTTAATTTATGATACCTTACAAAAATCCAGCTTTTATACAGTTTCACCACTGAATGAGAGCAACATCAGCAGGTATTATTTAATCGGGAATGGCAGTAGCCTTAGAAAAAGAAATAGCTCATTAAGGCAGAATTCTACAGGGAGTGCCGGGCCTAACCAGTTATGCAGTCTGAGCACTAAAATCTTGACTCTTAACAACCAAGAAGGCTCTAGAACTATGTGGTCCAATAATATTTTAAATTCAGTTCCTCAGTCACATTAGCCACATTTCAAGTACTTAATAGCCACATGTGACTAAACCTGGGCTTTATATAGACTCTATAATATAGAAAGACAAAAATAATGCTGACAGTATAAACTATAATCCTGAATTAGGTGAATTCTCCTAATTTTTAAATGTTGGCAATCAATTAAAAATTTAAAGGATAACAATAAAAACACTGTGTGGAGACCATAGGAGATGAGGGAGAAATGACAACTAAACAAATTACCTTGCATTGGATCCTAGAACAGAAAAGTTAATAGAAGAATTGGTGAAATCTAAATACAGTCTGGAGTTCAGTAATACCAACGTATGTCAGTTTCTTAGTTTTGACAAATGTACCACAGAAACGTAAGATGTTAATAATGGGGAACTGGGTGAGGTCTATATGGAAACTCTCTGTACTATCTTTTCAACTTTTCAGTAAGTCATAAATTATTCCAAAATAAAGTTTAGTAAAAAAAACAACGGTGTGAGCCAAACCCATACCACAAGCGTCCTAAATTTATAATCTAATCACTGCCATAAACACCATATATTGTACACACCACGAAAATAAATACATTTTCATGAATCAGAATAAGCGTGACCAAGTATGAAGGGAGCTGCCATCAAAAGAAGGATGAAGTGAGTAAAATAGTTGGCAAAACAACGTAAAGCATTTTGAAGTGACTTTCATATACTCAGCCTAACATTCTCAGAATTGTGGAAAATCTAAAAAAAAGATTCAAACATGTTCATGTTTTATGTATGGATGTAAAAGAATGACTTACATTTGGAAAGGATATAAACAGTAGGTACTCAAAGGTCATGTCTGAAGAAACAAATATCCATGGACCAGTCAAAAATCTAAGATAGAATAGTGAGTGCCCCAAGCTTAATACACATCACAACACTAAGAAAATGGAAAGGGAAGGATCTAGGGCAGTTAGAGAGATCCACTAGAAGATGAGTTCTGAGAGCGTTAGAAAAGCTGAAAGGCATCCTTGGCTAAGAAATGGGATCAAAAAGAAACAAACAGGAATGAACATGAAAAAGATAAGAATGATCTGAAAAGTATAAAGGAGTGATGGGAAACAAGTTGGTTAGATCATGGGAGGTCAGATTAAAGCGGGACTTGAAAGTCAACCAGGAGTTTGGTTTTGAAGCAAAGCAACAAGGAACAACACAACATTCCTATCCAGGCGAGTGGTGTGAGAAAAGTGGAATTTTAAGAAAATTAATTTGGTCATGTTCCTACTAAAATTTTTTTTTGGGGGGGCCACGCCACAAGGCTTGCAGGACCTTAGTTCCCCAACCAGTAATGGAACCTGTGGCCCCTGCACTGGAAGCTCAGAGTCCTAACCACTGGACTGCCAGGGAATTCCCCACGTTCCTACTGAATTAATTTGGCAGTGCTACTCCCTACATCATTCCACATCCCTGTAACTTTCTTAGACATCCAAATTCAAAGCCACAATATCACCTTCTGATCTCACCAGTTGCCAATCCTGTCAATTACATCTCAAACATCTGTCATCCATCTCCTACCTCTACTGTCAAGACCTCAGTTCAAATCCTCATTACCCTATTCCTTCCCTTCTCTCTCTGGTACTGCTCCTTTTTGGTGACACTAGACACAACTGACAAAGAAATGTTCTTAAAGCATAGCTTATGACCATGACCTCTAAATGCAAGAACGTTTGCTAGCTCTCCACTCTTTAGGCAGCATGAAGTCCGTCCTCTGGTTCCCCCTACCTCTATGCCTATATTCGGCCCCTTCCCTTTAACACCCCTATACTCATTCTCTGAATATTCCCTCTTCTTGTCCACCTGCCTCTTCTGCCCAGTGTCTTTTTTCTGTTAGCTCCATCTTTCAAATCCCTGCCCATCTGTCAACCAAAACTTTCCATGTAAGTAATTGCTAGATTTAAAAGAACGAAAAAACAAATGATGTCACCATCTTCTTAAGCTCTTCAGTGGCTCCTTGAGTACATTTAGCATATAAGGCCCTCTCTGACCTGGCCCCTGCCTACCTCCTTCAAAAAACCCTTCAACCCTGACCACTTATCACTAGGTATTTAATGCTCTTGGAATACCACCAATGCACATAACATCACATTATGTCTTGTCTCTGTGCCTTCAATCATGCTGATCCCTCTGCCATTTCATTCTTTCTTTGACTGGCTGTCTCATCTTTAAGACTCACAACCTCAAAAAGGTCTTCCTTATCTGTTCTTGTTCACTCTCATACAACTGCACCTAAAAATGTTACCTTAAGCAATGCCTTGGACTTCCCTGGTGGCACAGTGGTTAAGAATCCACCTGCCAATGCAAGGGACACAGGTCAAGCCCTGGTCCGGGAAGATCCCACATGCTGCTGAGCAATTAAGCCCATACGCCACAACTGCTGAGCCTGTGCTCTAGAGCCCGCGAGCCACAACTACTGAGCCCACACATCACAACTACCAAAGCCCACGCACCTAGAGCCCGTGCTCCGCAACAAGAGAAGCCGCCGCAACGAAGAGTAGCCCACGCACCACAATGAAGAGTAGCCCCTGCTCGCCGCAACTAGAGAAAGCTTGCACGCAGCAATGAAAACCCAACGCAGCCAAAAATAAAAATATAATAAATTTATTTTTTTTTTAAAAAAAGCAATGCCTTACCTTAACCTCTAATAAAAACAAGCAGTTTTGAGTGCAGTATCAGCCAAATGCAGAGATTATACTTTTGGTATAGCTTACGTAAAAATTCAGAATCTTTAGGCCTAACAAGTTCAGCATCAGAGACCCCTACACCTTTCATTACAGGTAGTCGACTCCTGGGAAGGTGAAGAACTCCTGATTCAGGATGTGAGAGGAATTAGGTTCCTGTTTCTTTACCACCCTGAAGTCTTTTGCTTGGCATGTACTGGGGGCTGTTCAACCTAACCATAATGTTAGCAATCTACTATTCTCAGTGATAATATAGAATGGATGTCAGTCTGCCTACAGGAAGGAGTGGGGGACAATATTATACAGAGAACAAGGAATAAAGTCCTAGAGGTAGCTCCAGCCAAGAAGACTTTTAGATGGAAGACTGAAGGAAAGGCACATGTGCTCAAAGACTCCAATCAAGGAAGTATGTTAGGAAGTGGTGTTTATTCTAGGAGATAAATGTAAGGTAGGTCTCGAAACTATATTTTTAAGGTGGTAATTAATATATACTACAATAAATCATAAACCCCAAAAGATGACTCCACGGTGATGTCACTGAAGAAGTCTGTCCCCACCCCCTGTTCCTTTCATGCTCTTCTCTCTCCCATCCTGGAGGTGAATAAAAATGCATATCAACAACCTTCCTTTAATGAAAAAAAGAATAAAAAATAGCTTTAAACAACGTACCTTTGATTTTTTGTTCAGTGGCCTAAAATAAAAACAAACAAAAAACAATGTAAATATGAAACTGAAAGAAATGGATTGTTATGATAAAATGCTCATATATTACTATTACATAAGACATAACACATTTTTATTAAATAAGGAATTTGTCACTTAGATGAACTGCATAGGAAAAGATATGCAAAAAAAGCATGCTTTTCCCACAGATGTGCCCCATTGTCCCTGACACAATGTTTATTAGTAAAAAAAAATTCTGGAAATGCTTTAGTCACAAAGCAGAAAAGACACCATTGTATGACAGTATAATAATAATAATGATAAATGGAACTTCTCTTCATTTAGTTTTAAAATTATATAACTGTCACCTTTACCTTTAATGGATCTAATGAGTTTTTCAAATGTTTAAAGGGCTTCAAATTTTCTTGTATCACATGATAAAACATGAATTAAGTTTTCTGGAAGAAAAGCTGCATAAAGCTTCTTTGGCCAAATTAGTTAATACATTTAACTCCTGGAAGTTAGGCTGCTACAGTTAAGCATGGTGAACTTTTAAGTATTTCTGGGTGGGAAAAATTTTGAAACATTTGTCACTTCTGACACATCTGACAATTCAATTAAAATCATTGTGTTCTGAAGTTAAGCTGACATGGGCCCTGCTTCCCATGCCTGCCCCTACTTCCACTGTCTCTGACACAACAGGGAGAGGGGCTTGAGGACAGTAGGACTGCCTCAAGGTGGCTGGCTCAAACTTCAAGGGCCTCAAGAAGAACTGATTACAGACAAAGGCCACAAGTGAAAATCAACTTTTTGATTATGCCCAACTGTGTGGGAATCCTAAAAGAAAAAGATACAAGGATAGGCAGGGAGGTGAGGGAAGATTGAATACTTAGTAACTGAATAACCAGGAATTGCTTCTAAATGAAGATAAAGCTTTTCTTAACTGTCATAGGGCAGGACAATTCATTTTGCTTAGTCATATTAAATTGTTACCAAAAACAGCATTTTTAAAATTATATCATTATAGAACTATATGGTAAAGAACTATATGGCAATTACCATAATATTGAAGCCACACCAACCATTAATCTTTCCCCGGAGAGCCAGAGTCGATCTAGGCACTGAAGTACTTTACCAAGTTTTAGAGCACTAGTGACACATAAAATAATGGAGGCCCATCTTTTACTTTATATGGATCGAAAATTAAAAAAAAAAAAAATTGATGGAAGGACAATGGCAAAAGACCAGTCAACTAGCTTGAACACTTCATTTATTTCTGGAAGAAATTGTTTTTAAAATCTGGTAGTAGAAAAATAGTCTTATTAAAGAGAACTCAGTATCTGAATACTTCCAAGTATTACAAGCATCATGTCAAACTATAAGATAACATAATTTTCTGAAACCCAAAAAATAAACACAGAAATTATTCTGCATGTTGAACAGATTGTGTGTTGTTTTGTGCGCTGTTTTGTTTTTTTTTTGTTTAACTCACCTGGTCTCTTCCACAGTTTACTTCCAAAGGAAACTAGGCTACAGTACATAGAAACCATGACCACATTACTAAACCCCAAGATATACAGTGTTGCTCTTCTAGGCCTTACAGCATAAAGGATATCTACTATGCCAACTCCTTTGGGAAAGAAACCTTCATGTTGCTTGAGAACAATGATCCACCTCATTCAGTATTGTGTCATCTACAGAGAACAGCACCAGGGGACACTCAAAGGAGTGTCTGAAGGACACCCATCAGAACACCAACTAATATAGTAAAAGAATATAAGTAATAGAACCCAAGACCTCCTGATTAGGAGGAAATGGAACTGAAAGAGTTCCATTTCGTTCAAATAGGTTTTTGTTGGTTGGTCCAGGGAACTTGTATATTACTCAAACTATTAAAAAGAGAATTTTCCAAGTGGGGTCAGTGATTTTAAGAATATTTGTCTGCACTGTTCAAAATGGTGGCCACTATCCCATGTGTTTACTGACCACTGAAACAGAGCTAGTGTGAAGTGATATGCACAAAATACATACCAGATTTCTATTATTCAGTATTTTTTAAAAAGGTAAATAATTTCATTGATAATATTTTATACTGACTACATGTTGAAATAGTAATATTTTGGATATACTGGGTTATATAAAATATATTAAAATTAACTTCAACTGTTTTTTTTTGTTTGTTTTGTCTTACTTTTAAATGACCTTGTCATTTAAACCCTCTGGGTCTCAGTTTCCTAATCCCTCAAATGGAGAAGGAGAAAAAAAAACTGTTCTGCTTACCTTTTCAGGGCTATTACAGGGCTCAAGTAAAATATAAAAAGATCTTTTCTGGATAAATAACACTATTCAAACGTGACGTATCATTGTGGATCTTGTACAACAGAATTAAAGGATTCTGGCAAACTGAGAAGCAAAAGTATTTCTATTTTGAACATCTTTTTCTTAAAAACAAAAAACCTGAGCTGTGATTCCACAAGCAATTATCACAATTGCCTCAGTTTATTAGTGAAGGCATCAGACAAGTGGCAGACACACCCATGCCAGGTCCATGCCAGGTGCTTTGTTTCTGTCAGGCTCTGCACCACTTGTCCCAGCTCCTCGACCCCTAAGTACACCTCAGTGGTTAAGAGCTCAGAGTCTGAAGCCAGACTGCCTGGCTTTGACTCCTGGCCCCACCATTTACAGTGTGACCTTGGTCAGAATTAGTTAACTTCTCTAAAGCTTGGTTTCCTCATCTGTAAGACAGGAACAAAAACACCTACCTCAGAGTTGTTGTGAGGCTAAAAGGATTGAACTCATATAAAGAGCTTAGGGGAAAAAAAAAGAGAGCACGCTTAGGACAGTGCCTAGCATACAGAAAGCATTCAACAGATATTCCCTAGTGCCCTACTCACCCATGCTTTGGCTCCTTCCTCTCACAAACTTGACTCAAACTCACTCCCAGCTCCCAGGTCCTACTTTTTTCCTCTTTTTCTAATCATCTAAAATGTCTTAACAGTTCCAGGTATTAGAAACTAAAACAAGGACTAAAGAATTAATAGTTTGATTCACTTATTTTAAATGAGATAATTACTGGTTAGAGATCTTTTCTGTGATTTCTCAGCAACCAGCACACTGTCTAGAACCCAGGTCTGCTGAATTATATTTTTAAAAAAAGAAAAGAGAAGAGTAAGCTTAAATAAGGGCCAGGACTGTAAAGACAATACCTAACTGCCCTTGATGAGTACAATGCTCCAGGCCTGGTTATATTACCACTTAGGTTACTGAGAAAATTTGCTACTTAGACTGATGAATATGGTCTCTAGTCTCAGAACAAAACACCCTTTGGGAGACATAACTAGTAAATACTAAAATTTCCAAAAAGGAGGAATGAAATTGGAAGTTTTCTACAACATAAGTCTAATTTAAGCTCGAAATGAGTACATTTAAATCCACAAAGCCTTTTATAAAAATCCCTTCAAGCTTTTAACACAATAACAAAAATATCCATGAACACTGACTTTTAAACATTCTCAACCGAAAGATCCCAATTTGTGTTGGTGCCTCCTTCCAACCCTCAACCATTATATGCTTTCTAGGAACTACAATTACATGTTTAAAGTAAAGTTTATACTAAATGATCCCTCTATAATTAACCTATTTCTCATCCTCCTTTTTCCTCCTCACTACATTTCCCTCAAGATTCCATCTAGAAATTTCTTCTAAAAACAGAACCTAGAGATAAATCCATGATAACAACCTACCACTACTATTGTTACCCTTTTCTTAAGTACAGAAACTACATTCCTGTGCTATATCAAATTATTTTCTGAGCCTAGAATCAGAAGGTAAGCAAATAGCCATAATTCTTAGATGTGAAATAGAAGGCTTTTCAAAAAATAAAAAATCATCCATTGATTTCTATTATTAACTAGAGACGTATGGAACTGAAATAAAATAAAAACCATGTAATTTTGTGTCAAAAATTTTTTAAGGAATTTAAATATTTAAATTGATATTTAACAGACAAAATTAGAAAAACTATCATAGTACAAATAGTGCAGTGAGCTTTGTTTGGTGTCTAATTGTTTATATAAGGAGTTGTATATCTAGTTTTTTATTTAAAATAGAAATTAACTCTGGTCTGAATTTAAATTTCTTTAAAAGACCACAGTTAGGGACTGTTAAATCTGTTCTCTGTATTCATGGCATAAAGACTTATTAAATGCCTTATAAAAACCACCATATTATCTCCAGCTTTAAAGTTCACCTTTAGTTGGTGAAAAATAAAGTAAAAGTATAAGATAATGTTCTGTACCAAAAGGATAAAGCCATAGCACCGAGTTTTGGAAAACCTAGGGGAATAAGAAGATTTCAATTCTATTCCTGTTCTGTCACCCTGATGGTGACACTTAACTCATTTTAATGCTTGTGTTCCTGATATATAAAAAGAACGGATTAAAACAGCATCTGAAGTCTTTTCAGAAACAAAAATATATAGTTTTTTTCAAAGTGTGCATAGATTACATAAAACAGACAGATTGTTTTTACCATAGTGAATTCATGTTTCAACATTTATATAAATGGGCCTGTCTCCCTAGCTTATGGAGATCTCTGTCACCTACCTGGATACACCTGCTGGCTCCTACGACAGACAAAAGACAAGCTCCAGGAAACTTATCTTAAAACTCCTGTGACTCACAATATATCATATGGGCTATAAGTGTGCCAACTTGGGATATTTTTCCTTTTATATTGTTTTTAAAGAGCTATTTGGTAACAGCCTACAGAAATACCAGCTGTCCTCATTTCACCAATGGGTTGTATTCAAATTCAATTGTAAGCTGGTTATCTAGAATTCAGACAACAGTCTTATTTACAGTGGCATTAGTCTACTAAGCTTAACATTTATTAGAGATATTAAATATTCCTTTATATTGTGTTCAATCACCAGATATTACTTTTTCTATAGGATACATAGGAATCCCTATTAATGCTGAAGATCTGACAAAAGAAAGGGGGAAAAAAAAACCCTCCCCATCTCTCTAATGGCTATGGAACCGTATCTCTGATGATGGTTCCAGTGGGACACAGTTGGGGTGAGAGCCTGGAACCCTACAGTGAGTGAGGCAGGGATGGAGTGGTAAACAGTATGAAGAACTCACTTCATATTGTGTGAGGGGCCAAACACCACGAAAATCATCATTCGTGTGTTAAAGACACTGCCTTGGTGATTTAGATTTGGTTATAAAGAATATAAAGGTAAACTTTAACAATTAGAGTCATTTATTTGTATATGTTACAACTTAAAAATTATACTTACATTACATATTTAAAAATACAATATTTAAAATTTTAAAAGTTCTCATTACAAGAAAAAAAATTCTCCAATTAGGTATGGATATGATTAACCAGATTTACTGGGGTGATCATTTCACAGTACATACACAAATATTGAATCATTATGTTGTACAAATGAAACAGAGGCCTAAGGCATTATCAATGCCAAAACTCTATAGTAGGAGTCTATTCCAAACCCTATGACAATTACCAATGCATCTCTTCCCATCACTCGAGTTAACAAACGGCTGACAACAAGGGTCACCTATTAAGTCAACTCGTCCTCATCACTCTTAATCCTCCACAGTGCTCTGTACTCTGCTCTTCCCCGGTTTACTCGCTTCATCACACCCTAAACCCTGCAAGTTCAGAACTGAATTATATTTCTTTTCCCCTTTCTGTGTATCCCCTAACCTGGTTAACTGCTCCCAAAATGTACTCAGCCACTCACTCTGGAACCTAAAAGTCAATCCAGGTTACTCTCCCTTCATATTCTTTCAACAAATTCTATGGATTCTTTTAATAGTCCCTTCACCAATATCTCAGTCTCTAGTTTCTACCCCTTCCAATCCAATTCCACAACTGGCCAAGGTTCTAAATACAATTTTAAAATACAAACTTTTATGTCACTCTACTAAAATGTCTTTGGGGTTTTCCCCAACACCCGATGGCCAAAATGGGAGAACTGCCAACAGCTATGACCAACCCTCCAGTCTCACCCCGACACTTCTACACTTGGCTCCTTCCCACCACCACCCCCTGCAATCAAAACCCATACTTTAACACATACAGGCTACAGACACTTAATTCTCAGTTTATACTGCTGGAATCATTTTCCATTCTGCTCCTTATTCACTTGGCTAATTTCTATTCTAAGAAAACTTCCCTGTCCCTCTACCCCATTTCAGGCTGAGTTAAGCACTTCTCTCTGTGCTTCAACAGATCCCTACCTGCCATAGTTTTGTATCCTGTTTTTCCCTACTAAATAGTGTGGAGATAATGATGTTGCTCTAGTCTATATCCAGTTCCTAGCACAAAAAAGGTATATATTAAAAATTAAAATCATAACTTTTCATTAGAATACAGAAATGGAACAGTAACGTCACTGGGTCTTTTAGAACATTTTTAAGGTCCCTGAAATGTTGATGTAGCAGGAGATGAGTGCCTAGCTCAGTTAACTGTCATCAGCCTCTAGTATTAATTTGGAAAAATCTTTACAGGCAACTTTTATTTTTCTGCAATTTGTGTTGCTTTGATTACAGTTTTTGATTAATGTATTGGTTAAAGATCTTTTGCAGCAATTATGTCTTAGGCTTATTTTTAAATAACATAATCTTCAAATTAAAAAAATCAGCCCAGGTACTAAATAAAAAGGGAAAAGGAAATTGACACTTTGTTTCCTATTATGTTTATTACTATTTCCTTTATTACTTTATTTTCTATTATGTGTATGTATTACATTATCTTATTTTATTCAACTCTCATTTTACAAAACATAAGGAAACTAAGGCCCAGAGAGGCTAAATAAAGTTGACGGCCACACTGTTCTGTACGCTATGTGGGAGAGCCTGCTTTCAAAGCCTCTCTATGCAGCTACAAATTCCACGCTCTTCTCACTATAAAATGATGTATTATGAAAACCTAGGAGCACCTAATCGAAAAATAAAGACCTATGCAAAGCACTTACCTTCGAGAAAAATTATTGGCAAAATCAAATAACTATGCATTAAATTGTACACACTTAACAAGTTACTATTAATGCATATTCAAAGACATTAAATATTAAAATGAATCTCCACTGAAGTTAAAACATTAAATCAAATGCTTTACATAATCCGATAAGAGTAATTTTCTTTTTTAATCTATGTTTAAACTGCTTAATATAAATAATTAGTTTATACATATACTACCTTCTTTTGAGCAGCTTCCTTCTTTTTCTTGTCGTCTTTTTTCTTTTTCTTTTCTTCCATCAACTGTTCTTCTTCTTGCACTAAATCCCTGAACCACACAGTTGCAATTAACTTTCCCAAAATGAATTAATAACAGTAATGTTGCATATAGATTCATTTTCACTCTTATTAGAAGACATGGCAAATTACTCTTTTATCATTCATTGAAATAAAACACAACTTGCAACCTCAGTCTAACTATACAGCCACTGCACAGTACTTTTCTTTAGTAAGCCACAAGTAGTAGAGCTTTTATCTTAATGTTATATCAAGGAAGACAACCTACAGTTAGCAAATTTTACACTGGGAAACAAGCAACTTCCTCCAATTCTAGCATGTAAACAACATCTCATGAGCAGAGTTACCTTGCTTCTGGCCCCAATTATCAATTAGTAGCTAATGGCAATGCCTGGAACCTTCCCCACAATCCTCTCCTGACCAGGTATCTGGGGTATCTTCAGCTCTCCTTGCTCTAAAAAGCTTTATACCTATTTTTAGAACACAACTTATTCATAAATAGATGATTTGTATTTTAGCATTATACTAATTTCACATCCTATAAACATTCTAAACTATTCTATCAATACTTGGGAAACAATCCATAATGCACTAATGTAAGTAAGTTTGTTTCAATTCTTAAAATCAGAAATGTTCAAATTTGTCAACAGAACCTCTGGCTCGGGATTTCAAAATGAATGGGCAAATGTATTTGTCTCCTCCTTTCTACTCTCCCTCACTGAAATGATAGGGAAAAGGGTACTAAATCTATTCAGAGCTGATGAATATACAAGAGCAAAGGAAGCTGCAACCTAAGAATAAACACAAGAGAAGTCTTAAACGGCTGTATGTGCCATCCTGTGGTAGAGCTCCAGAGAGGCTCCAAGATTAGAGCTGGTTGAGCAAAACAGGCACAGAGCAAAGACTGCATAAGGAACAGAAAGGCCACAACTACTCAGCTCTTTCCATCCACTTTCCATTCCTATATGGCTACATGGCCACAGGTAGCAAATGTATTTAAATCCAAAAAAACAATCAACATCCTTCACATACACAGGGCTCCCCATCAGCATCCCCCCAACCCTTTCAAGGCAGGGGACTACTGGGTAATGAAATCTACACAAAGATGGAGGAAACATACTCAAGTTACCTACATTAATTACCCTAGAGTCTAGAACCTAAACCTTCATTCATAATATCAACAGACAACCAAAAATCACGAGATACTTAAAGAAAATCAATACACAAAGAAAAAGTACCTAACTCTGCCCTGAGGAAGCTTTCCAGGGGGGACATTATGAATACCAGGCAGAGAAGGTTCAAGGGACATGAACTAGACACTTGGGAAATTGTAAATAATTCATTAAGGCTGGAATGCATATGGCAGTGGGGATGCAGTAGAAGATAAAATGAGAAACACAGACAAATACATACAAAACTAGAAGGGGTGCTATAGGTGCACTCCATTGAGATTACACAAAACTTAAGTTGGCTTTGCTGATGGAAGAAACTGAGAGAAGACGCAGGGAGACCATGAAAAACAAAATGAGTGACATTATGTAAATTGATGATAATTTAGTAAAGTTAACTATACAACTGCTAAAATCAGAAGTTGGAAGAACAGGTTGATAACTGTTGCTGAATTTCATTCCGTTTTGTTAAAAGCAGCACTGTCATGTGGCTAATAAGAGTAGCAAAACAGATTCAAGCCAACTGTAATCATGACTCATTCTCTAGCATTCTGTGTGAGGGAGGTAATGAGACTGAGCAAGCTCACTCACTGTAATCCTGGAAGCCAAGGCTGAGATAGCCATAGCAGTGAGAGAAAGAATAAATTCGTAAACAAAAGCAAATAAGTTACATCATTGTCATGTTACTCAACCAAAGCTGTTTACTAGCTCCAAATACTTAAACTCCTTCAGCCTCAGTTTCTTCATTAAAACTGGGGATAAATTACCGTATGCACCTACTTCCTAGCATTTCTGTAAGGTTTAAATGAAGAATGCTTACTTAACACATTTGAGCAAGCAACTCAAATGCCTAGTCAGGAACCCCTCTCACCAATTCTCAGTGGCATCTCTAAGACTGTATTCACTCTACTTTTGTCAAGATATTTAGGGTCACTTATTATGCAGAAACTCAGGAATCTTTAGCATTTGTTCTTTGTGTTTGCCTGTGAATTACAGCCAAGTCCTTTTCTAACCTTGTTCTACATCACTATAATTTCACTCTATGGGATGTTCCTTTACTATTTAACCGGAATTTTTTTTCTCCCTTCTCAAACTTCATTTTGAAGACTTTTTGATGACATTAGCAAATGTTTTCCTGACCAAAAATGGTCTCTTTAGTACTTAAAAGATGAACCATATTTCCTCAAGGAAATATTATAGTATCAGTTGATACCAGAAGCATAAGAGAAAAAAGTTCTCTTCTTCAATACTGTCATCACCACCAACTAACCACACTTTTCCCACATCTCCTTCAGAAAGCCAACTGGAAAAAATATATATAAATATACCTAAACACTTCGACTTTCAGAATTTAAATGCTAGTAGAGAGTCATATAAGATATTTGATTCTATCTTTCACCATATCTATCAAAAGGAATAAGGGTCGATGGATCTGATAGGTCTAAGTTGTCCATGTTGTACATGCTAAGTTGCACATGCTCCACAAAGACGACATTCCAGTCAGCAATCATTCATCCCTTGAAAGTTAGTAGCAAAATATCTCAAATATGCAAGTTCTGGATCTAGGAATGAGAACAAACCTCTGAGTGATTAAAATGTTACAGTGACTATGCTGGGCCGTTTAAATATATTTTCCCATTTGTCACTTTTTTAAAACGATAGGGACAGGTTTCCCTTCTACAGATGAAGAAACTGAAGCTCAGAAAGGTTAAGCGACTTGTCCAAGGTCATACGGCTAGTATACAGTGGAGTAAGGATTCAAATCTTGGTTCTCAAAGTCATGGTCCTTCCTTTCCCCTACACCATAATACCTCCCAAAGTACTAGCTCTCTTTTCAGAAGCCATAGAGAATAATCCTTTTCCTTTAGATAGGTTAAGTGATAGATCTTCTCACTTTTATCTTTTCTCCAGACTGTGTGCCTCCACAATCCTTTTCTTATTTCCTTCCACCTTTTATAAGAACACTTAAGAACAATGTACTACAGGAAATACAAAGTATTGGAGTTCCAAAAACCATGGGGTGTATAATCAGGAGCAAGAACTGCAAAAGACTCAAAGACAAAGACTAAACAACCACTGGTTTTAACAAGAGGGGACCAGGCATTGGTGATATTTAAGACAGCAATTTCAGTATTTTTTATTTTGTGAATGTTTGTGGGAGGACAATGTGGGAGAAACAACTAGACCACAACCAGTGAATAGTTGTAAAGTCCATACTTGAGGAGTTCAATCGTTTTGTGGGGTTTTTTTGTTTGTTTAAGAAAAAAGAGAAGTAGGCGAGTAGCTAAAAAGCTATCAGAAGTGAGCAAAAATGCCCGTCTTTTTAAAAAAAACACTCATGAAAAATGCAAGGTGCATGACAGAGTACCTAGTATTCAACCATTTGTGTATAAAGTGAGAGAGCCTATGTATTCATATTCATCTGTATGTGTCTAAAATGACTCTAAAAGAACACTTAAGAAACTAATAGTAATTGTGGGGGAGGAAGCAGAAGGAACTAAGCATTTGGGGCCCGAGAGGAAGGGAGATCTCACTGTATAAACCTTTTCATACACTATTTTAGTTTCTGAGCTATGTAAGTATTCAAAAACTTAAATATTAAAAATTTTCCAGTATTAATATTAAATTTTACTATTTAAAAAGTAAAAGGCTGTTCTGTTTCTGGTTTGCTCGGAGATCCAGTCATGAATGCATGCTATATTCTCTTAGATTTCTTTTTTGTATCTATTGAAATGGTTACAGAATTTCTGTCTTTTGATCACTGATATGATTAACTCTATCGATGGATTTTCTAGTATTGAACCAAGCTTTGCATTTCCTAGTATAAAGCCAATTCAATATATTATTTTTTTAAATAAATTGCTGAGTTTTCTTTCTAATAAAGGCAAAAAACTATAATGCTACACTATTTTTTTATACTAATTTCACTGGCAAAAATGTTCAAGAATAATAATATCCAGTGCTGCCAAAATGAAAGTTAAGAGGTTCTTGCTTATATTACTGGTAGAAAACTACTATAACCTTTTGGAAAGTATTGTGGTAACAGTTTTAAAAATTGAAGTTACACATAATCTGAGAATTCCCTGGCGGACCAGTGCGTAAGAATCCGCACTGCCACGACAGGGGCCACTGGTTCAATCCCTGGCTGGGGAACTAAGATACTGCGTGGGGGGGCGGGGGGGAGGCAGGAATGAAGGAAGGAAGGAAGTCATAATCTATCCAGCCACCCCATGCTTCAGAATGTGTCTTACAGAAATAAAGCACTAGTACACAAGGCCATATGCATATGAAGGTTCACTGCAAGGTTCACAAGGGCTGAAAAGCAGAAAAGTTGAATGTCCATCAATAAAGAAATGGCTTTATAATAGCACAGCATATTGGATTGAAAAAAAGCTGATCTCTTTATTGATTTGAAGGAATATCCCTAACATTGTTAAATGAAAAAAAAGCAATTTGCAGAACTGTGAACAGTGTTAGCCCATATTTTTTTAAAGTTGTCTGTTTGTATATTTGTATAACTTTATACAAATTTAAGGAAATACCCTTAAATTTGGGTATACCCTCCTGAACTAGGTATCAGGAAATACCCTCCTGAACTAGGACACTAGAGTAACCTCACAACTGAACCAACTGTTTGGGGAAATTGTTATGTTTTTTAAAAAGCATATCCCCATGGAAAATGTTATGGTGAACATGCATTATTTTTGTAAATTAGTACCAAAAAAATGTTTTTTAAAAACATCATGTCTAGGATTTGCTTTTACTACTCCAGTCCCCACCCCATCTTCCCAAAAAAGGAAAACAGAAAAATGAAACAAGATTGACAAAATGTTGACAATTGCTGAAACTGGGTAATAGGTACGTGAAAGTTCTTTATTCTGTTCTATTTTTGTGTATGTTTGAATTTTTCCATAATAAAAGACAAAATGATCACAAGCCTCCAACCAAATGATTAAAGGCAACAAGGTGGGAGATCAGAGATAGATGAAGCAGATAACTGTGTGAACCAAGTGTCTTAGGAACAGGAAGAGAATGGGTAAGACAAGTGTCCATAATGGCAGCAAGATAGATCTGGGATCTAGAAAGCCCATCCTGGAACTGCTCTTCCTGATGCTTGGTCAGTTTTCCCTACATTCCCAACACGAGTATCATTAAAAACAATCACTTCCAAAGGATACTCCTGTAAACTGCTGTTGGATATGGACTAGCAAGGACCTCTGGTGAGCAACTTAGAAATATCTATCAACATTAAACTTTTAAATGTCACTATGTTTATGACCCATCAATTTCAATCTAAGCCTCTACAAAAGGAAATGTACAAAAATAGATACTGCAAAATAATAGCCTAAAAGCCAATCAGTAGGGAAAAATTAAACAAATCATAATGTACTCATACCATGAAATACTACGCATTAGTTTAAAAAAAAAAAGAAGGGGAGTTATAGATTTCCACGGTGTGCAGAAAGGAGTTATTAACACAGCAGGTTTGAGACTGTGATCCTAAGAAAGGACTGCAAGGTTGGCCACTGGCTGGTGTCAAGGAACTTGGATTTCAGGGAGGTTCCCACCAATCCCTAACTGATATGGGTAAGCTTGGTACAAACAGTATAGTTTTGCTGAAAGCCTACTTTTCTTATGGCAGTTGGGAATTTTGGTACGTTAGGCAGAGGGTACCTACATAACCAGCCCCGAAAAAAACCCCTAGGCACTGAATTTCTAACCAGTTTTCCTGGTAGACAGGTTTACATATGTTATAATAATTTGATGCTAGAGAAATTAAGCACATCCTGTGTGACATCACAGGGACAGAAATCTTGGGAGCTTATACCTACCTAGTTTCCTCTGGATTTTGTCCAATGTGCCTTTTCCCTTTACGGATTTTGCTTTGTATACTTTCACTGTAATGATTCACAGCCATGAGTATGACTATATGCTGAATCCTGTGAGCCTTCCTAGTGAATCATCAAACCCGAGGGTGGTCTTGGGGAACCCCCTCAACAAATGTGGCCTTACAGAAAAGATCTCTAAGACACACTGCTGAGCTGAAAAAATGTCACGGTCCAGATCATTATATCATTTGTTAAAAAAACAAAAACAAAATCCCATTAAAAAAAGTACACATCCACAGGATAGCAAGGAAGCGGACCCTCAAGGTACCTGGATGATCTGACTCTCTGTATCCAAAATCATTTAATAATAACCTACAAAATGTTTAATCAATAAATCAATAAGAATGTGCCTGGGGATTCCTAAAGTCAAGCAGTCTGCTGTGTACTGGGAGAACCCAAGTAGAATACATGGTTTTAAACTACAATTTTGTAGGAACAACAACTGAACACACCCGCAATATGGAAACAAGAAATCATTTGGTAGAGGCCATAAGCAAGTTCAGGAAAATAAGACATGCATATGAGCTGTTACAGCTAAGCAAAGCTTCATGGAGCAGTAAGAAGTTGATCTGGGTCTTAAAGAAGAGGCAGGATTTCTAAAGAGAGGTGGGCTTTTTCAAGCAAGGGAGCACAAAAGGGCATGGACAGCAGCAAAGCATGGAGAACTGTTAGCATGGCAATTTCAGGGTCCAGTGTTGACTGGGATAGAAAAGGGAGGAAAAGCACTGGGTAAAAGTAGGAAATAAATTTGCTCAATAGGGTGAGAAGACTGTTGCAGTAATCCAAGTAAAAGTGTTATGTCCTGAACCATGATGGTGGCAAGTGGAAATGAATAGCAAAGAATAAATCCAAGATAATCACAAGAAATTGGAATAGTTGACAGTATTAATAAGAATGGGGCTTCCCTTGTGACGCAGTGGTTGAGAGTCCGCCTGCCAATGTGGGGGCGCGGGTTCGTGCCCTGGTCCGGGAGGATCCCACGTGCCGCGGAGCAGCTGGGCCCGTGGGCCATGGCCGCTGGGCCTGCGCGTCCGGAGCCTGTGCTCCGCAACGGGAGAGGCCACAGCAGTGAGAGGCCCACGTACCACAAAAAAAAAATATATATATATATATATATAAATAAGAATATATATATTCTTATATATATATTCTTTTATATATATATATATATATATATATATATAAAAATAAGAATGACAAAAGAGAGACAAGATAATGACAACTCCAGATTGTAGAAAGCAAAAATTTTTAAATGGAGGCTCTGCTGTTAGAAATGATTATAGAAAATAGGGGGCTACTTTCCATAAGGCCCAACTAGCCTATCAGTCTCAACCTACCATAAGCCAGCTCACCTTCACACAGAAACCAACTGTATGTTACAAGCTAGTTTTGAAAATAATTTCACATCTTCTGCCAAAAAATGTTGTTCACCTACTTTTTCTCTTACAATTTATTGTTTTCTCCCAG
This sequence comes from Orcinus orca, assembly GCF_937001465.1. Lineage (NCBI taxonomy): Eukaryota > Metazoa > Chordata > Mammalia > Artiodactyla > Delphinidae > Orcinus > Orcinus orca. The sequence continues at coordinate 68,508,464 of NC_064574.1, read as the reverse complement.
CCTTCCTGCTTCTCCTTTTCCTATCTGCTTGTCAGCCTCTTCTTTTTTCCTCCTTCTTGTCCTCCTATGCCTAAATTAATCACCAAAGCCAGTCTAGCACCACAACAGGAAGTCACTGGTAACCTTCAAAGCTATAATTTCACCAGATAGTAAAGATAGAAACCAAACTGCTGCAAAAGAGGTTAAGCATGATCAGATTTTCAAAAATTTAGCCATGATATGAAAAAAAAAACCAGGATAAAACTGAAGTTTTTTTTTTTAAATAAGGAAGACTAGTACTTATTTGGAAGTAGAAAAGGGGTTAAGGAATAAAGGTATCAGAGAGGGTGATAATAAATGGGGTAACACAAGAGAAGCTTGTTTACAGTCACAGGTAGTTTATACCTGCAAATGCTAAAGTAGTTAAATAAAACTGATACATCCATAAAATGGAATAACTATACTGCTGTAAAACAGATAAGGAAGGCCTCCATATTCTGATATGAAAGGATCTGAAAGGTATATAGTTAACTGGGGAAAAAACTAAGGTTCAGTATACTATCTTTTGTGTTAAAAGTGGGGAAGAGATAGGAATATATATCCCCCATGTGCTTGTATTTGCGTAAAGGAATTCTAGAAGCACACACATACAGAAACTAATAAAAATACCTATTTGTGATAGAAATATGTGGAGAAAAGAGGACAAAAGACAGGATGGTGGCAACACTGTGTATTTCTAGATAGCATTCGATTTTGAACCATAAAGCATAGGCAGGTAGTGAAGCATAGGCGGTAGTGAAGTCAGCGTATCTTCCCCTTAAGAATGAAGAGAAGATAAGAAAATAGGATATGATGAGGTATCAGTGAAGATACAGACGACACATAGTCTGGATCTCTTCAAAAAGTAGGAGGTTGAGCTTGAAGGGGGCTTCTACTGGCCTCATAAACTAAGCAATAAAATAGTGCTAGTAAAGGATTACAACCCACTGAATAAATGAAGAATCCATGAGTCCCTACTAATATGAATAAATGAATAAATGGATGAATTAACAGGGTAAAGGGACAGATCATACAGTAGAATGTCAACTAATGTAGCAAAAATAATGGACTTAGAAAATCACCATTTAGCAATCTATTGACTCAGGCAAGAATCTTGATGAGAAATAATATATTTACATAGTTTCAAAGTACTCCCAACAATATAATTATTAATTACAAAGGGAAAGTACTAACTTTACAGTGGTGAAACCTGACATATACCAGGTAGTTGGTATTCAACTTACCCAAGTAGTTTAAGTTACCATCGCCAATAATGAGATAAAGGGACATGATGCACCTCTTTATATGAGGCAATAAGCAAAACAACATCAGTCCTGTGCTGTTCCTGCCAAAAACACATAATGTAAATCTAATCAAGAGGAAACATCAGACAAATATAGATTGAGGGACATTCTACCAAATAACTAACCTGTACTCTTTAAAAAATATCAAGGTCTTCAAAAACAAAGACAGACTGAGAAACTGTTCCAGAATACTGGTGACTAAACAAACTTGAAAACTAAATGCAGCCTGTATCCTAGATTGAATCTCTGACCAGAAGGAAGTTGTTTTTTTTTTTTTAATTTGCTCTAAAAGTTATTACTGAGACAATTGGCAAAATTTGAGTAAGATCTGCAGATTTGCTATTAAGATTGTACTTTGCTATTAAGATTGTACTTTTCCAATTTTGATAATGGCACTGTAGTTACTAAGAAAATGTCTTTGAATTTAGGAAATATTTATTTTTAAATTGAAATATAGTTGATTTACAATGTTTCAGGTGTCCAGCAGTGATTCAGTTTATACACAAACACACCTTCTTTTTCAGATTCTTTTCCATTATAGGTTACTATAAGATATTGAATATAGTTCCCTGTGCTATACAGCAGGTCCTTGTTATTTTATATATAGTAGTGTGTATCTGCTAATCCCAAATCCCTAATTTATCCCTCCCTCCCCTCCCCTTCAGTAACCATAGGTTTGTTTTCTATGTCTGAGTCTGTTTGTTTTGTAAATGACTTGATGTGTATTATTTTTTTAGATTACATATATAAGCGATATCATATGATGTTTGTCTTTCTCTGACTTAACTTCACTTAGTATGATAATCTGTTTGCAGCAACACAGGTCCACCCATGTTGCTGCAAATGGCATTATTTCATTCTTTTTTTATGGCTGAGTATGTTAGGAAATAAATATTTAAGTTTTTAGGGGTAAAGGGACATCACGTCTCTAAGTTACTCTCAAATGGTTCAGGAAAAACACCATTATGCATGTAAAAAGAGAATGAGAAAGCAAAGGTGGTTAAATATCACCATTTGAGGAACACAGATGGAGGCTATTCAGGAATTTTTTGTCTAATAAAATTTCTCTCAGACTGAAATTATTCTCAAATAAAAAGCGCAGGTCGGGGATAGTGATATTAGAATTTTAAAAGAACTGAAACCCCCCACCGTAGCAACAGGAGCACTGTACAGTTTACAAGGTGCTCTGAAGAGATCATCCATTTTGAACCACAATGCCAAAACACAGAATTTATGTTATTGCCATTTGACACTAAAAGAAACCAAGGACTGGAAGCTCTAAATGACCTGTACAGTGTAGACAATGGTAAAGGCTGGCCCCAAATCCGGTTTGCTAAGCTACGCTCCTAAATCTACTCCTCTTTTGAGGCTTAACAATTACTAGTTCCTTCATAATTCTTTCCAACTCATATAAAACTCACCCTTGACCTCTCATTAAACAATGCTCATTTTCTAATTATTTCAGATGTTAATCTCACTCTTCCAAATAGAACTAATTACTGTTCTGGGGACAAAAAGCAGTTCTACTTATATTAGTACTCCAATTTAATACCAATTCCTTCTTCCCTGCTGTTACTAACACTCTAACCCCATCCACCACCAAACATGCACTCTTTTCACTCTCTTCTACCCACATTCTACTTCTTTAAGGACCAGTTTAAATCCAATCTATTCAAACAAGCATTTCCTGGGCAGCACAGCATGAGGTTAAGAGCTCTGGCTCTGATCCCAAAGAGACGTGGCCTTAAATCTCAACTCCACTACCGACTTGTGTAAGCAACTTGTTTAATTTCTCTAAAGCCTCCGTCTCCTTGTTTATAAGAGGTCTTAAACTGTACCTCCCTCAGAGGGTTGTTGTGAAGATTAAATTAGGTAATGCAGAGGAAGTGCTTAAGAGATGCACGTAAGTGTACACTAAACATTAGCTACAAGAAACTAGGTACAAAATATGGCACTAAACTAATGTTAGGACACAAAGAAGATTGCGACCAAAGAAAGGAGAGCATACAGTAGAAAATGGAATTGACTCACCTCTTAGAATGGCTGTCATCAAGAAGACAAGAGGTAACAAGTGTAGCAAGTGTCGGTGAGGACATGGAGAAAAGGGAACCTTTGTGCATTGCTGGTGGAAATGTAAATTGGTGCAGCCACTATGGAAAACAGTATGGAGGTTCCTTAAAAAACTAAAAATACAACTACTAATGGCCCAGCAATCCCACTTCTGGGTATATATCCAAGAGAAATGAAAACAGGATATCAAAAAGATATCTGCACTCCCATGTTTATTGCAGCATTATTCACAAGATATAGAAACAACCTAAGTGTCCATCAATGAATGAAGAAGGTGTTGTATACACATACAAAGGAATAATATTCAGCCTCGAGAAAGAAGAAAATTCTGCCATTTGCAACAACACGGACGAACCTTAAGGGCATTATGCGGAGTAAAATAAGTCAGACAGAGAAAGACAAATACTATACGATTATCACTTATATGTGGACTCTAAAAAACCTGAACTTGCAGGGGCTGGGGGATAGGAGAATTGAGGAGATGTTGTTAAATAGTACAAACCTGCAACTCCTGAAACTAAGGAGAATAAGTTCTGGAAATCTAATGTACAGAATAGTGATTACAGCCAACAATACTATGTTATATGCTTCAAAGTTGCTCAGAGACTGGATTTTAAATGTTCTCACCACGAAAAAGAAATGGTAATTATGTGACATGATAGCGGTGTTAGCTAATGCTTCAGTGGTAATCATATTCTAATACTGTAGACCCTTGAACAAGGCAGGGGTTAGAGGCACTGACCACATGCAGTCAAAAATCTGCATATAACTTTACAGTTGGCCCTCCAAACCCACAGTTCCACATCTACTGATTCAACCAACCACAGATCATGTAGTACTGTAATATGTATTTAGTGGGGGGAAAAAAAAATCTACATATAAAAATCCACACAGTTCAAATCCATGTTGTTCAAGGGTAAACATGCATATAAATATCTCAAATCAGCAAGCTGTACACCTTAAACTTGCACAAAGTTAGATGTCAGTTATATCTCAATAAAACACACACACATACACGGGCAATGCACTAACTGCTGGGGGGAAAAGAAAATGGAGTTAATTTTGTTAATCATACCTTAATAAAGTGGGAAAAAAATAAAAGGAAAAAGTGGAACTGGATATATAAAAACAATTATTAATGCACAATGCAGAATGAGGTAGATGCCAAACCAAACAGCTCAAGACCCCGGATTCTAGATTCCAAACCAGACCATACCTGGTACCAAAAGACAAAGATATCACAAGAAAGGAAAACTACAGATCAATAACCCTTGTGACCACAGACTCAAAAATCCTTAACAGAAGACTAATAAATCGAATCTAGCAACATATAGTAAGGACTATATGCCTTGCCCAAGAGGGATTTATCCCAGGAATGCAAAGTTGGTTTAACATATGAAAATCAATGTAATACAACATTAACAGAACAAAGCATAAACCAACGTGACCTCAACAGACACAGAAAAAGCATCTGACAAAATCCAACACCCTTTCATGACAAGATAAAAACATTCAAACTAGGAATAGAAGGAAACTTCCTTAATTTGATAAAGGCCATCTACAGAAAGCCCACAGTTCACATTATACTTAATGGTTAAGACTGAATGCTCTTCCTCTAAGATTAGAAACAAGACAAGGATGTTCACTCTTGCCATTCCTATTCAACATTTTACTATAGGTTCTGGTCAGGAAAATTAGGCAAGAAAAAGAAACAAAAGGCACCAAGATTGGAAAGGAAATTATAAAACTTATCTTTATTCACAATTAATATGGTCCTATGTATAGAAGTCCTAAGGAATACACACACACACACACACACACACACACACACACACAACGGGTTCAGCACAGCTGCAGGATACAGGATCAACATACAAAAATCAATTGGCTAATGTTCTAAAACATGTATGAACCTTGAGAATATTATGCTAAGTGAAATAAGCCAGTCACAAAAGGACAAATATTACGAGTGGTTCTAGGAACCACTCAAGAGGTTCCTATAGCAGTCAAATTCATAGAGACAGAAAGTAGAATGGTGCTTCCCAAGGGCAGAGGGGAGGAGAGAATGGGGAGTTATTGTTTAATAGGTACAGAGTCTCAGTTTTGCAAGATGAAAAGAGTCACTGGTAGTGACAGTTGCACAACATTGTGAATGTGCTTAATTTCACTGAAATGTACACTCAAAAATGGTAAAGACAGCAAATTGGCCATACCAAAATTTTAAATTTTTGTGCTTCAAAGGACATCAAGAAAGTGAAAAGGCAACCCACAGAATAGGAGAAAATATTTGTAAATCATGTATCTAATAAAGGACTTGTATCTAGAACATATAAAGAACTCTTACAACTCAACAATAAAAATATAACCAACTGTAAAATGGGCAGAGGATGTGAACAGACATTTCTCCAAATCAAACACACAAATGGCCAGTAAGCACGTTGACAGGATGCTCAGTATTATCAGTCATTAGGGAAATGCAAATCAAAAGCACAATAAGATATCACTCCACATCCACTAAAATGACTATAATCAAAAAGAACAATAACAAGTGTGGGTGAGGATGTGGAGAAAATGGAATACTCATACACCGCTGGTGGAAGTGTAAAATGGTACAGCTGCTTTGGAAATAGTTTGGCAGTTTCTCAAAAAGTTAAACATAGAATTACCATATGCCCAGCAATTCCACCCCAAAGTACATACCCAGGAGAACTGAAAATGTACGTCCACACAAACACTTGCACATGAATGTTCACAGTATCACTATTCATAATAGCCCAAAAGTGAAAGCAACCTTAATGCCCATCAACTGATGAATGGATAAACAAAATGTGGTACAGCTATACAATGGAATATTTTTTGCCCATAAAAAGAATTAAGTACGTGCTACAACATGTATAAACTATGAAAACATGCTAAGTGAAACAAGCAAGACAAAAGGCCACACATTATACGATTCTATTTATATGGAATGTCCGGAATAGGCAAATCCATACAGAATACAGATTAGTGGTTGCCAGGGGATGGAGTGAATGGGGAGTGATTGCTAACGGGTATGGGGTTTTTTTTGGGGGTGGGGGGCGGATAAAAAAATGTTCTGTAATTAGGTAGTTGTGATGATTGCACAATTCTGTAAATATACTAAACCACTGAATCATGTACTTTAAAGGAGTGAACTTTAGGGCTTCCCTGGTGGCGCAGTGGTTGAGAGTCCACCTGCCGATGCAGGGGACATGGGTTCGTGCCCGGGTCCGGGAGGATCCCACATGCCGCGGAGCGCCTGGACCCGTGAGCCATGGCCGTTGAGCCTGCGCGTCCGGAGCCTGTGCTCCGCAACGGGAGAGCCACAACAGTGAGAGGCCCGCGTACCGCAAAAAAAAAAAAAAAAAAAAAAAAAAAAAAAGACTGAACTTTATGGTATGTGAATTTAATCTCAATAAAGCTGTTAGAAAAAAAAATTGAGGTAGAATTTGAAGGAGACATTCAGAGAAGGAGGAACTGAGGACAGGACAAAAGGTAGAAGGGATAAAGCTAAACAGATAAGCTTAGCACAGACAAGAGTTTGGGCTTCAATTCCAGAGTCACTAGGGAGGCGGCAGAGGTTTCTAAGAAATAGTGAGTGACAGGCTCAGAACTGTGGCTTGAGCATGATTAACCTGCAGCAGTGTAGAGAATGCACATTTTATGTCCCTTTCTATTTTTACATGGTAAGATTCTCACTTATATGCCTCACATCACCTAGGGATTCACAAGAAGAATATTAAGTAAAACATATTTCTCTGACAGCCTTTGTATGGTCAATTATCAAAGTAATGCTTAAAAATACATTTTAAATTAGTGCATATTTCACACCACACAGCACTATTTCCTTGTGTTTTAGGGGGATCCTCCAGAAGAATAAGAGAAAGAAGGGACCCAAGTCAACAAAACACAGATGTCAAAATTATAAAAATATTCAATATCACTGCAGCAAGCTGTTCAATAAATGCTGGCTAACTCAAAACCACTAGTAAGAATAGCAAAACAAGTGACTTGGTTTAATCTTGTTTGTTATTATACAAAATCCAATCAATTGCTGTTTGCAGAAAATATCTTGTAAGGTTCAAAGTATAAAATTCCTTAACCAAGTTTCAATCTGTTTTGAACATTCCATCTGAAACGGGAAGTCAGCTGAGTCATGGTCACACAACATACTACTGCCTAAAATTCAAAATGCTTTTCCCTAGTTACAAGAGTAGAAATGCTAGGATTTCTGCTTCATACCCAGCTCACACAGAGTATGCAATTCATTTTAAAAGTAAGACCACCTTAATATGACATTTAAACTATACAGCTGGCCCTCTATCCCGGGTTCCAAATCCGCAGATTCAATCAACCAAGGATCAAAAAAAATTCCAGAAAGTTCCAAAAAGCATAACCTGAATTTGCCATACATGGGTAACTGTTCACATAACATTTACATTGTATTTACACCTATTTACATAGTATTTACATTGTATCAGGTATTATAAGTAAACTAAAGATGATTTAAAGTACACAGGCAAATGTGTACAGGTTATATGCAAATACTATACCACTTTATATAAGGGATTCGAGCATCCTTGGATTTTGCTATGGGCTGGGGTGCGGGTTCTGGAACCAATCCCCCTCAGATACTGAGGGACAACTGTATTTTCATGTTGGTTTTTTGGGTTTGTTTTTTTTTTGAGAGAAACTATGCCTTAGTTGAATGTTACTTTCTCTCTTTTAAATCTTAAAATCTCCCTTTTACTGACATTATTCAGCTCCTCTAACCTCCCCCCCATAACACAATGTTTCTTAATATTTGCAGAGCCATGAGCCTTTGAAATCTGATAAATGCTGAGGATCATCTTTTTCTTTTTTTTTTAAAGCACACATTCAGTTTTTCAAACTACCTCATACCACCTGTGGTCCCTCTGTGGAATCCAGGATGAGAAACCCTGTTCTGGTGGCACAATGCCACTCTAACTTCATTGGGGTATTCTTTTGAAGAATGCATATCACAAGCCCAGTCCTATGTTTCATTTTCTTACCAGGGTTCGGTTTACTACTGGTGAAAGCCAAAAACACGCAACTTTTATGTCTAACAATGGAAGAGCTACCTTCAGAATAACCCTTCAAAAAAGCTGCAATCGTTATAGTTGGCCAATTTAAAAAAGACTTGTAATTACTGTAACTTCAACTATTTAAAATTATACCTCAGTTTCAACTAATTGTCATATCCTAAAATGAAAGAAGCACTGAGCTAGTGTAAAGGTAAAAGTACTGGGTAAACTTTTAGCTAACTTCCTTCAAAGGGGACAGGGAGAGGGCCTGATGTGATGCACTAAGAACAAACACATCACCTATGTGGTATTCCTGCCAACAAGGTTTAACCTGAATCTAATCATACAGAAACCAGACAAATCCAAACTGAAGCCTGCAAAAACAACTAGTCTGGACTATTCCAAAATGTCCATGTCATGAAAGGGGAAGAAATGCATAAGGAACTGCTCCTGATGGAAGGAAATTACAGATGACTAAATGCAACCCTCGATTAAGAAACTGAGAGAAAAGAACAAACTACATTTTAAAAGATACTATTAGGGTTTTCCTGGTGGCGCAGTGGTTAAGAATCCGCCTGCCAACGCAGGGGACACGGGTTCGAGCCCTGGTCCGGGAAGATCCCACATGCTGCAGAGCAACTAAGCCCGTGCGCCACAACCACTGAGCCTGTGTGCCACAACTACTGAAGCCCGGGCGCCTAGAGCCCGTGCTCCACAACAAGAGAAGCCACCGTGATGAGAAGCCCGTGCACCGCGACGAAGAGTAGCCCCGGCTCGCCGCAACTAGAGAAAGCCTGCGCGCAGCAACCGAGACCCAACGCAGCCAAAAATAAAATAAATTTAAAAAAATTAAATAGCTACCCGACCCCCCCAAAAAATGTCCAAAAATAAATAAATAAATAAAAGACATTATTAGGACAACTGGAAAAATTTGAATATGGACCAAATAGTACTGTAACAAAGTTAAACTTCCCCGACTGTGATAATCTGATTGCTGTTATGTAGAATGCCCTTGTTCTTGGGAGATACATATTGTCTTATTTAGGGGTGAGAGGGCATGATAAAACAAATTTGGCAAAATATTAGTAACTGGTAAACCTAGGTGGAGATACAGGTGTTCGTTGCACTATTCTTGCTACTTTGCTGAAGATCAGAATGATTTTTTAAATTTTTTAAATGAGAGGACATTTTCTCGATTTTGAGTGAGAGACGTCATAAGTCAGTCTGACAAGAATATATACAGCCATATCTATTTTAGTCTTTCCAATTATGGGCAATACTTCTGAGGTTGTCATAAAACAGAACTGTAAAGGACTGTATTTTATACTTGCACACTTACTTCAGATGCCAAAACTCACAAGAGTTACAGAATGGTACTTAGATTTTTTAATGATGTTTGTATTTAAAACTTCCAGAGGGTTGTTACACATTTTAAAATTAAGCTTACAGTTTGTGATTCATTTATTCTACCAATTGATATACCACATAGCTGCCAAATAAAGCTAGAAAGAAACCTACTAATAGGAAATTGCTGGCCTACACTACATCACAGGAAAGCAACAGAAAAGCTTAACAAAATCAGAAGATTTTTTTTTTTTTTTCCAGATAAAGTTTGGTGAATTCCAAGAGCAGGATCCACCTTATCTAGGAAGACCTAATGCTCTGGTTTACTCCTGCTGTCCCTAGTCTTTTCTTATTTAGCATGTCCCAAGTAAAGGTGTCTCAGATAAAAACGTTCCAGTTTAGATGCTACATTTTATGGTACACAGCATCTTTAACGACTTCACTTGATGACATTTAATGGTTGGTTTAGGGAGAAAAAAAAAATCAGCATAACATGAAGCATGTAGTTCTACTCTAGACAACACACCCTATGTTACAGTAAATTAGTAAAATGGTCACAAAATATATTGAGGGAATGGTTCTCACGTTTTCAGAAAGAAAGGAGAAATCAAAGTTATCTCTTTTCTATTGTGCAATATAAAACAAAATGCTGCCTAGCTGTAAGAACCCTATAGTGAGAGTCAAAAGGCCTGTTTGAATCCCAGCTCTGTCACTTGTTAGAGACTATAACCTTGACCATAGCTTTCTCATCTGTAAAATGAAGGGATCAGAATATTGGCTGGGATCATGGTCCAGATCTAAATATTCAATGATTCTATCACTTTGGTATATATATTTTTTTAAGTTAGATAAGTTGAGTTACAAGAGGTTTTTTACAACTATAAACTGTAACTTACCATCTTATCTCTCCAAACTCCTATTTCTGTTCTCACATCTATTCTGTTCAGAGGCTGGGTCAATCTCCCATTCAGCTTGGACAGAGACCCCGTGTATTCGCTCCTCTCACAACTAATCACAGACTAGGTAGCTGCCAAACCCCATACTCCACATCTTCAGTATCTCACACTCTCCCCTCTTTCTACTACCATTTTAATTCATGTCTTCATCACACCTCTTGCCCAGGTCACTAGTTATCATTTTTCTATCCTATCACCACCCTACCTAAAAGCACGTAGTAGCTTCCCACAATGTAAGATTTATGCAAAAAGTCCTCAACCTGATATTCAAGAAACTCGACACCTGCCCCCACCCTATACTTTCTGGATTTTGTGCCTTCATTTCTGCTGTTGTTCCTACAGTGCCTTTTTCTCTGCCTTTCAAAACTGATTCCATTCTTTAAAATTTAGTTCCAATGGCGATCTCACACATCTAGACATTACAGTTCTCTTTTGAATGCCCAGGATACCGACAAAAAGTGACAATTTTAATGGCCAACAGTAAATTAGATAGTTTACCTTGTGTGGGCAACTAAACTTATCTATTGTGCCAATTTTGTTTAACTGGCACGGGCTACCTGGCATGCTGTCTTGAGGGTTTGCAGTTTAGCAGAGGGAAGGGAGAATGGCAATGTAACTTTGTCATTCATTCAGAGACTAGAGTTTCCAAACAGGGGGTCTATACAATGGGAATTTGGAGTTCCATGGTATTAAAAGATATTTAACATTTAAAGATTTAACGTTAAAAATCCAAATGTTTGGTTATCTTCGTGAAACATGAAGATCTACAACAGTGTGGGTGACTTTGCCCTCCAGGGGACCTCTGGCAGTATCTGAAGACATTTTTGATTGTCACATCTGAGTATTTCTGGTAGACGCTGCTGAACATCCCACAATGCACAGGGCAGAATTCACACTAATCAATAATCTGGTCAAAATGTCAACAGTGCCCAGGTTGAGAAATTCTGATCTAGAAGTGTTGCTTGTATGTGTGGGTTGTGCCTCCCCAAAGATTTTTTCAAATTTTTCAAGGTGAATAACCATGCCTCTTGTGAAGCAACACAATACAGTCCAAAGCGTACCAGTGGTGTGGCCTCCTGAAAGCTACTTAACCTCTTTGTGCATCAAAGTCTTCACCTATAAAACAGGAACAGTAAAAGTACCTACCTCACAGTGTTCCAGGATCAGATGAGTCAATATAAGACCTTCAGAAAAGTGTGCCAGGCAGACAGAAAAAACACTCAATAAATTCAGCTACTTCCATTCTTCCCCTCCCTAGTGCCTAGTCTTCCGTTTGGAACATATAAGATGCTCAAGAAATGGTTACTGAATGAATATAGGATAATGCCTTCCTGGGGAGAGCACAAATGGGTAAAGACATACTCTCCTTATTTGTGAAAAAGGAAGCACAGAGCTAAGGATGGAGTTGAAAGGAAGCATTTACCCACCTAATCATCTCTCTCCCGCCTCAGGAAACTTTTAACCTTTAGGAAATGTTCCCCTCTCACAAGGTCCTTAGTACACAGGGCCCTGTTGTTTTTCCTTTTCATTCCTTCTGACCAACTGAAGAGCCTTAAGTATATGAATGGAATGGTATCTTCTTTTGACTCTTACATCATCTACCTTGTATTAGTTATTTATGTACCCATGACAGTCCTCCTCCTAGACTGCACATGCTCTCTGTGGCCAGGGACAACACTTGACTCCTTTTTATAAAACCCTAGGGACCTAACAGACCTTAGCAACTAGCTGGCCCAAACCTCTTGTTTTATAGATTAGGAACAGAGAGGCTAAGTGATTTGCCAAGAGTCAAGGTCATACTGTAAGTGCCAAAGCTGGGATTCAGACTCTCATACATAGATGATACAGAGACTCCAAGTTCTATCCAACTGTAATAGCATATAAAAATTATACCTGTGGTAGAGACAATTTTTAATTTATAGTCCCAGAAAACCTCCAAAGGAATTACACTGATATAGTTACCTGACAAAGCAAAAAAAGAAAGAGAAACAGACTGATACCTCCAAGCTCCTTTCTGACATTACACCTTAAAAATTCAACCTCTTTTATTTAACGGTTTCATATCTTAACATTTCTTTAATAGCTTTTGACAAAACTTATTTAAATATCCAACAGTTAGTCAGTGACATCGGGTTTGATTTCCTTTAAATGATCCTGTAATTATTTTGAATAACAGAAAATCTCTTATTTGGTAAGACGATGACGTCCATCCTTCACCGACTTAACAGATTCTTTAATGATCACTTTAACAAATTAATATCTATAAAACTCAAAAGACTAGCAGTTTGAAATGATTCCATATGCTGAAAAATATTCAGATGATTTGAACTGTGAATGTTAATTAAGAACCTCAACACAAACATAAAACTTAAAATCACCAAGCACAAACTACATTAAGACCTGAGATAGAGAAATTTTATTTTATTCTGTTCAAGTGAAAGAAAGCTGCTCACTGATTAGGTTAATCTAGAAGTTTCTGAGTGTCCCAATACGATGCAAAAGAAAACGGCGAATAAGAAAGGAAAAGACTGTAAAACAGAAAATGAATGTGAAAAAGAGTTAAATATGGTGCAATGCCCTAATGCTTAAGCAATTACAGCTCAATAAAGCTCAACATTTCCATAAAGGCATCGTTTAAAAAAACCAAAAAACCCCTTTGTGGTGAAGATTTAAATTACCAGTGCAAAAGCACTCAGGTCCAAGAGGAATGAGAGCCACTTACTGGAACAGATTTTTAATTATTTTACCAGCTGATAAAAAGAGCACATACAGAACGTAGATATAAATGTATTTTCAAAAGAAAACAAAACGCAGTTTATGCTTGGTAAAGTTCAAGGGCAACACTGTTTCTTTCCAGTGCAACAGAATCCGCCTGACTACAATGTGTTGGAAAAAAAAATGCGAACACACAGTATCTTTTTATAAAGGCAACAATTTGAGTTTCAAAGTAATAACGGGGAAGCCAAAACAGTTTGACAGCCCGCCATAAGGGCCGCCTCAATCATGAGTCACACAATGCCTGCAACCATTTACAATAGTAATTAATGCACAAGTCCCCTAATTAAATTCTAAAAGGGTGAGAATGCTTTAACTAAGTTTACAAGAATTGCTTTTCGCTGTGTTCCCCCCACCCCCAAAGAAAGGAACACACGCGTAATTACGCATCTCCCCGCAATCCCTCCATGCAGTATTCCCTCCGGCCTCTTCTCCGTGTCTGCTCCCTGCGTGCGAAAGAAAATGACACCGGGTAACTTCTAAACCCAGCAAGGGCGAGCCAGAGTGGAAATACAAGATTAATAGGTCGAGAGGCGGTAAGCTCGCCCATCTTACCTGCTAAGATTTCTTTCTGCGTCTTTGGTAGCTTTAGCTTCCAATTCTCTGGAACAGAAAAGAAAAAGGGAGAGAGAGAGAGATGCGCATGAAAACGGAGCTGCTGCGGCAGAGGCTCGCGCCGGGGCCGGATGGGGAGGGGGAGGGGAGCCCGGGGGGGCTCACAAAGCTGCGGGGCTGCAACCCCGACTGCGGTCAGGCGACGCGAGCGAGCCGCAGCCCCCGGCCTGGCCCCAGCCGTGCAGCGCCGCCCCTCCGGGCCTCCCGTCCGGCCTCCGCAGCAGCGCAGCCGGTTTCCCTCGCGCCGAGGCCCGAGATCTCGGGGACGCCCGGCGCCGCCGCTGCAGCCCGCAATCGGGGGCCCTGCGGCAGCGCCCGAGGCTCCTCCCGCCCTGAGGGAGGCCCCCGCCCCACTCACCTCATGTGTGTAAAGTGCACGAGCAAGTGGGGCGCGGCGAGTGAGGCTCGCGAGCCTCAAGCCCTCCGTAGCGCCGCGGGGAGAAGCCCGAGCCGCTGCACCAGCGCCATTTTCTACACCGACCCGAGGCCGCCGCCGCCGCCGCCACCGCCGCCGCCGCCGCCGCTGCAGGCCCCAAACCGGAAGTGAATGCCCCACTCGGCAACCCCTTCCGGGGGTGCCGCGGCCACCGGCCTCAAGATGGAGGTCCTAGCAACTAGAGCCGCAGGCTGGGTAGGCCCTTGGCAACCACCCCGGCGTGGCGCGGTCCCCGGCTGGACCTCCCTTGGGGGGGGCGGGGGGGGATCACAGCCTCCGAGGCGCCCCGCACAGCGGCAGGGGGCCCCGCCGAACTCCGAGCCCAGCCTTTTTTGGCACGGCCGCCTCGGATTCTGACTTGAGTCCCTCTCCTCCTTCTTTGCTGCGACACAAGTTTCCTTCCCTGCTGCCCGGCCCCTCCCCCACCAAAACACAGCAGAAAAAAAAAAAATCGCATAAACCGCAAATTCTACCCCAGCCGCAGCATGATGATTCCTCGCTGCTTTTGAAATCCGCCACTTCTAATTATTTTTGACCTTGGGCCAATTATTTAACCTCTCTGCTTCTCTGTTTCCTCCTCAGATAATAATGCATACCTGAGGATGACAGGTTTAGAAGCGATTTTTATCCTTCGAATTTTGCAGACCATTTGACTCAGCAATTCCACTTGCATGAACTTCTGTTCAAAAAATAATCCTAGATAGCTACAGATAACGTCACCATCGTGATATTAAGTCCTGCGTTGGTGGTGGTGAAAAATTGTGAACGGCCAAAATGTCCAACATTACGACATGGCTTTAAAAACTGAACTCCTGTAAATAGTGCTGCAATGAACTTTGTGGTAAATGTCTCTTTTTGAATTATGGTTTTCTCAGGGTACATGCCCAGTAGTGGGATTGCTGGGTCATATGATAGTTCTATTTTTAGTTTTTTAAAGACCCTCCATAGTGTTCTCCATAGTGGTTGTTCTGTTTACAGTACACTGTTTACAATAACCAGGACATGGAACCAACCTAAATGTTCATCAACAGATGAATGGATAAAGAAGATGTGGCACATATATACAATGGAATATTACTCAGCCTTAAAAAGAAACAAAATTGAGTTATTTGTAGTGAGGTGGTTCGACCTAGAGTCTGTCATACAAAGTCAGAAAGAGAAAAACAAATACCGTACGCTAATGCATATATATGGAATCTTAAAAAAAAAAATGGTACTGATGAACCTAGTTCAGGATTAAAGAGGTAGACATAGAAAATGGACTTGAGGACATGGGATGGGAGGGCGAAGCTGGGGTGAAGTGAGAGTAGCATCGACGTATATACACTACCGAATGTAAAATAGTTGGCTGCTGGGAAGCAGCAGCATAGCACAGGGAGATCGGCTCTTCGCTTTGCCATGACCTAGAGGGGTGGGATAAAGAGGATGGGAGGGAGGCTCAAGCGGGAGAGGATATGGGGACATGTCTATGCATATGACTGATTTGCTTTGTTGGGCAACAGAAACTAACACAATATTGTGAAGCAATTACACTCCAGTAAAGATCTATTAAAAAAAAAAACTGTACTACTGCACGCGTTAGGATACTATAAAAATGCTGGAGAGGAAGAGTAATGGCACAGCGGAAAATGGTTACAATAGAATAACTAAAAAAGCAAGTTCCTAAGTAGCTCACACTGTGAAAGCATGTAGATACAGTAAGATACTTATATATGAAGACAGTAAGCTACATATGTGTACATAAAGTAAAAATATATACCTACATGTAGATACAAGATACCTACGGGTAGATACAGCAATATACATACCTGTATATACAATAAGATACATATATTCGTGTGCATATGTGTGTATTCTTTCCATCCTCTCAAAACGCTTTCTCTTTTTTTTCTTTTTATTTTTGGCTGCACTGGATCTTCGTAGCTGCACGGCCTTTCTCTAGTTCTGAGAGTAGGGGCTACTGTTCATTACCGTGCACAGGCTTCTCATTGTGGTGGCTTCTCTTGTTGCAGAGCACGGGCTCTAGTCACATGAGCTTCAGTAGTTGTGGCACGCAGGCTCAGTAGTTGTGGCGCATGGGCTTAGTTGCTCCGCGGCATGTGGGATCTTCCCAGACCAGTGCTCAAACCCGTGTCCCCTGCATTGGCAGGTGGATTCTTAACCACTGCGCCACCAGGGAAGTCCCTCACAACGCTTTCTCCCCCCAATCTAAAGATGATTCCAACTCTGTGCTTGCAATCCATTCCTTCTCAGAAACCTCACTTTATGGATCATCCCATTTTCCTCTTTCTACTGCTTTGATCCTTTCGTTGCCTTTAAAACATGCCCAAATCTCTCCCATTAAAAAGAAACAAAACCTCCCTTGACTGCCCAGTTCCTGTCCTCTGTCAGGGAGATGTGTAATAAGTTAATGTATAAGGGAATGAATGGATGCACAGAAAGTCCTAAAGCATATGTACCAAAATGTTAACCGATGATATAGTTTTTAATTTCCTTCTTTTAATGTATCTGGCTTTTTTTTTCATTTTTATACAATAAGCATGTAAAAAAAAATTTTTTTTAATCTGGTTTACAAAGTGTAAAATGTAGGGGGCACCAAATAAATGCTAGTGACTTTCCTTTTCTTGCCATATCCCTAAGTTCGATTCATCCATGCATATATTTGGGTTTGTTTTCTTTTATTGTTCTTTCTACTTAAAGCATTAAAAATTATATTACAGCATTTCTTTAGGAGTTAAAAAAATGAACATGTGTATATAGAACAGTATGCTTTCATACCAGGTTTATGAATAGTTTTCCACAAAAGCATAAAGCAATGTAATATTTATCAACATTTACACAGCTGTTAAGATTAACTGATTTTTTTTTAAAAAATTAGACTTTCTTAGGTTTGAATAAATCATTGATTCTCATTTGGGGCAATTTGGCTCCCTAACCCTCACACAAAGATTTAGCAATTTCTGGTTTCTGATGGTCACAACTGGATGCTACTGGTACCTAGTAGGTAGAGGCCAGGGATTCTGCTAAACATCCTACAGTGCACAGCACAGCCCCAATCCCCCCAGCGTGAGAGTATCTGAACCAAAATACCAATAGCACCCAAGGTTGAGAAACCCTGGAACTAATTCCCAGCTCCAGGGAAGCTGAGAAGATGTAATTTCTTGAAGATCTTTCCAGAGTGGTTTGACACAATCACATATGACTCCTAGAGGGCTGCATTATGAAGGTATGCTAATCACTTTTTGATTATCTCTTAAACTTGGTGCATAGGGGTAGGTCAAAGAAGAATGACAACAGAAAACCAGCACTGATTCCTTATCAGAAACCTACTGGACTTCCCTGGTGGTCCATTGGTTAAGACTCCATGCTTCCAATACAGAGGGCATGGGTTCAATCCCTGGTTGGGGAAGTTCCACATGCTGCATGGTGTGGCCAAAAAAATAGAAAAAGAAAAAAGAAGGGCTTCCCTGGTGGCGCAGTGGTTGAGAGTCTGCCTGCCGATGCAGGAGACACGGGTTCGTGCCCCAGTCCGGGAAGATCCCACATGCCGCGGAGCGGCTGGGCCCGTGAGCCATGGCCGCTGAGCCTGCGCGTCCGCCTGTGCTCCGCAATGGGAGAGGCCACAACAGTGAGAGGCCCGCATACCGCAAAAAAAAAAAAAAAAGCCTACTAAGGGGTCTTCTCTTATTATTCTTTCTCTTTATTAATAATTAGTCTGTCTATTGAATATTTCCCATCATCATACAAACATATTCTAGTAACTTCCACAATAAGAAAAAAACGCAAACAAAACAAAAAACAACTCCATGGATGCCTCATTCCTCTCCAGCTTCATTTCTTTTCTTTTTTTTCCTCTCTTTCCCAGAAAAACTTCTTGGAAAGGTGTTCTATACCAGCTGCTTCCAGTTGCTCACCTCCTTTCCCAGCCCACTCTAACCTGACATCCCCACTCCTCCCCACAAACAGCTCTTATCAAAGTCAGAAATGACCTTGAAGCTCTCAAGCTCAATAGTAACATTTCTATCCTGCTCTTGATTTACTTCATTTTTTTTTTTTTTTGGCTGCGTTGGGTCTTCATTGCTGCACACAGGCTTTCTCTAGTTATGGCGAGCGGGTGCTACTCTTCATTGCAGTGTGCAGGCTTCTCATTGCGGTGGCTTCTCTTGTTGCGGAGCACGGGATCTAGGCACGTGGGCTTCAGTAGTTGCAGCATGCAGGCTCAGTAGTTGCAGCACATGGGCTTAGTTGCTCCACGGCATGTGGGATCTTCCCGGACCAGGGCTGGAACCCGTGTCCCCTGCATTGGCAGGTGGATTCTTAACTACTGCGCCACCAGGGAAGCCCCTGATTTACTTTTTAGCTGTATTTGTCACAGCTGACCAGTCCTGCCTTCTTAAGAGAGCTTCTTTTCCAGAATGTCTTGGCAGCACACTCTCCTGGGTTTCTTTTTACCTCTCTAGCCATTTCTTGTTTTTGTATCCTTTGCCATCATCTCTTGCTTTGTACCAAATAAATGTTGGAGAACCCCAAGGCTTTGTTCCAGACTCTTCCCCTTCTCTGTCTCTCAGCTTTCTCCTTCGGATGGGTAATTCCATCCTTTCTCTTGTATTTAAATACTATTTAAATGTAGATGACTCTCAAATTCATATTTTTAGCCCATATCTCACCTGTGTACCCCAGAATGCTAAAATGCCAGTCTGTCTGGGCAACAAATATATGTGCTAGGTACTGTGCTAGGGCCCAGTTCTCAGCAATACAGGAGCAACTACTCCTGTCCATTAAGTCTTAAGAGGCAGACAGATTTTTTCTTTTTAAAGCAAACTATAAAGTGTATAATTATAAACTATGACAAGTGCACAGAGGGAAAGAAATGTTGTGCTAAGCATGAAACAAAGGAACATTACATAGATTGTGTGGTCAAAGAAGGTTTCTTTGAAAATGTAAAGCTTCATCTGAGAGCTGAAAGATAAGGGGCAGCCAACCCAGCACCTAGGGAACAGCAGAGGAAGGGTCTCAGGCTGGAGGCTTAAACTGTGGGTCCTTATTGTGGATGAAAACAGGCTTCGTATTGTATTTAGCTTTAAATCCACTGGTGCCACCATTTTTACTTACTTGTATGAACAATTAGGAACAAAACCAGAAACAAGGTTCTGTACAGAGTAATGGGTTTCACTAACATAGCTGGTTTAAGTAAGCAAATGCCATTTCCTACAACAAGCATATTCTCTAGATTAAGTGAATGTTATAATATGTTGCATGCCTTATGGTTGAAGTTTCCAGTTTGAGAATTTGTATATAACATTAACTGACTTTCCTACCATAGCTTTTTACGGAATAGCTCTGGAAGAATCTGTAACTATCTCAGGAAGCTTCTTGCTTCTTCTTAGTGAGCATAGTAAGAAACAGAGGCTATACAAAATTAAACGTAAATAAGATCTTTTCTCCGTTTGTCTTTCTTCCTTGGGTTTTTTGTTCCTTTGGTTTCTGAGGTTACCAGAGCTTAAGTATTCTTCAACCCTCTCTTCCTTATCTAAGAAGGGTAAATGACTAGCCTAATACTTGAAAAATTATGTACTTGAAAGGATTATTTTTTCTCCCAAGTCTCTACCAAATACCATCATGAAATCTATATATTTAGACAAAGCTCACTCAAAATATTTTTAAATTTAGAAGAATTTTCACAATAATGTATAAATGGATATTGAAAACATGAACACAAATGAGATTTCCTGGAAAGAGTATAATTATTTTATTTAACTGAAATCTATTTGGTACTTAATACATGCCAATTATGCATTGTTCTAAGTGCTTTAAAAATATTAACTGGGGGCTTCCCTGGTGGCGCAGTGGTTGAGAGTCCGCCTGCCGATGCAGGGGACGCGGGTTCGTGCCCCGGTCTGGGAAGATCCCACATGCCGCGGAGCGGCTGGGCCCGTGAGCCATGGCCGCTGAGCCTGCGCGTCCGGAGCCTGTGCTCCGCAACGGGAGAGGCCACAGCAGTGAGAGGCCCGCGTACCGAAAAAAAAAAAAAAAAATTAACTGATCATTATCATTGTCCTCACACAGCCCAATGATGTTATCCCCATTTTACAGATGAGGATAATTGACTTGCCCAGAGTCACCTAAAATGTGGTAAAAATCAAGCAATTTGGCTTCTGAGCCTAGATCACTAACCACTACATTGTAGATCTTTTTTTCTCAACTCAATTAGACCCCGCAGCTCCCTTTGATAAGAAATATTTTGTAACACCACCCTTTCTATCCCTAAATGATCATCATAGATAGTATAAGCTACCTAACATATAATTTTAAAATCACATAAAATGACATGTCTGAAATAAAGAAGTCAAAGGAAAGTAAATAAAATAAAATGTCTTTCACTATGTAAATACTTGGTAATGGTCTACACTGGAAGACTCAGTAAAGTCGGCAGATCTTGGCACCTATGTGTTGAATCACTTCTACAAATGCAGCAGTGTTGAAATAACTACTCATACACCAAGACCTGTAGAGATGTAATTTATCTGGAAGAGAGAACAACTCTCAGTCAAGTTCTGAACAACTAGAGAACAATTCTCTTTCAATTTAGGGGAACATTGAATTACTGAAAATTTAAGTGTATAGTAATGCTGAATAAAGTAAAGAGGTCCTTGGATAATTACAAACATGCTTTCACTCATGAGAATGTCGGGGGGGGCATCCTACATTTTGTGGGACTGTCCCTGTCCAGCCCCTCTCCACTGAATCCCACCTCTTTGTGACAGCCCAAACCCCTTCAGCAGTTTCCCCCACCCCTCTGAGGAGTGGAGGTGAAATATTACCCTATGGAGAACCATTGCTGTGGACTGAGGAAAGAGCAGAGGAATGCTACTCCAGTGACAACCTAGCAAGGCACGATTAACAGGATTAAGGGTAGTATAATGGGGACAATCGATGCTTCTCAGATTGATGTGTCAGAATTTAGCCTTATTCCAGACTTCCCTGCTGGCGCAGTGGTTAAGAATCCACCTGCCAATGCAGGGGGCAGGGGTTTTGAGCCCTGGTCCGGGAAGATCCCACATACCGCGGAGTAACTAACCCTGAGTGCCACAACTACTGAGCCTGCGCTCTACAGCCCGTGAGCCACAACTACCGAACCTGCGTGCTGCAACTACTGAAACCCGCGTGATTAGAGCCCGTGCTCCGCAACATGAGAAGCCACCGCAATGAGAAGCCTGCGCACCACAATGAAGAGTAGCCCCGCTCGCAGCAATGAAAACCCAATGCAGCCAAAAATAAATACATAAATAAGTAAATAAATAAAAGAATTTAGCCTTATTCCTTCTCTGTCCCATTCCCCCCACCACACACAAACCTGTCCCCAAAGAGACAGTTTCCCCCAGGTAGCAGTAATACCCGGCACTAAGCTGCCCCAGCCAGAAACCTGAGTCAATTTTGACTCTTCCCTCCCTCTCATCCAATATATCACTGTTACTTTGTTTCCAAACTTCTCTTATTTTTCCCTTCCTCTGTTTCTCCACTGCCAGCCCCCATGGTATACCCTGAAAACACCACCGATTCACTTTTATTTCCCTTTTTTTTTTGTGGTATAGTTTACATACAATAAAATGCACACTTTTGAAGTCAAAAAAAATTGACGAGTTTTGACACATAAATACACCCGTGTAGTTATTTGTCAAAATAAATACCAAAATTAGTGTAACCAAAATCACTATATAGAACACTTGGTCAGCCCTGAAAATTCCCTTGTGCCCCTTTTCATCACTCACCTGATCCCCCCCGCCCCTGGCCCCCCACACACACCTGACACCAAGAAACCACTTTTCTGATTTATATCACTATGGGTTAGTACTGTCTGTTCTGGAACTTCATATAGATGGAATCATATAGTATGCATATATATATACTTTTGTGCCTAACTTCTCTTGCTGAACATATCCTAGTCATTCATATTGTTGCATGTGTCAGAAGTTCATTCCTTTTTGTTACTGAGAATCATCCCATTAAATGAATGTACCACGGTTTGTTTACCATCCTGTTGTTAACTGACACTTGTTTCCAGTTTGAGGTTATTATGAATAAAGCTGCTATGAATAAAGCTGTATTCTTGTACAAGTCTTTTTTTTTCTTTCTTTTTTCTTTTTCTGTGGACTGTAGACATATGTTTCTATCTCTCTTGGATAAATAGCTAGGAATAGAAATACTGAATCACAGAATAAGTTCATCCTTAACTACATGAGAAGCTATACAGTGTTTCTGAAGTGGTTACACCAGGTTACATTTCCAATCGCAGGAGGGGCTCTGATGCACCACATCCTCACCAGCTTTATACATGTTCACATGAAATCATTCACCGTTCAGCAGCCTCAGTGATTTTTCTTAAATTGAAAACTTGATCATCGTACTCCTGAACTTATAATAATTCAAAGGCTTTCCAGGGCTCTTGATTCAAAGCCTAGTAACTTTAACATGGTCTGCAAGGTCGCCCAGTGTTATCTCCAGCCACCACCCTTCTCTCCTTGCTCCAGACAATTCAATCCAAGGGCTTTTGTTTTTTTTCTTGGCCATGTCACATGGCTTGCAGGATCTTAGTTCCCCAGCCAGGGGCTGAACCGGGTACGCAGCCATGAAAGTGCAAAGTCCTAAACCCTGGACCACCAGAGAACTCTCCAAAGGGCTTTTCTTTCGTTTTCTAAAACGTGTCCGGTTCTTCACCCAGCCTTACCATCCTTCAGCTCTCAACCACATGTCACTTCCTCAGGATAGACTTTTTTTTTTTTTTTTTTAGGATAGACTTTTTGACCACCACCTGCCTTGACTTTATTAGGTCTCCCAGTTACATATTCTAAAGGCATCCTCTACTTCTGCATTCTGGCATGATCACATCTGTAATGCAGTACTTCTATCATTATTTGTTTAATTTTTGATTCTCCAGATTCTTTGTAAGCTCCAAGAGAGCAAGGACAATAACTGCCTTGTTCTCACTACATCTTTCGCATCTAGCATGTTGCCTAGTACATATTAGGCCCTTAATAAAATTTATTGGATGAAGGAATGATTCTTCCATGCTTGCTAACCTCCCTCTATCCAAATATCCACACTGCTGCCAAACTGGTTTCCTAACAAGTAAGTCTCATCAGGTGCTGCTGCTGCTAAAATTTCTTTTTTTTAACACCTTTATTGGAGTATAATTGCTTTACAATGGTGTGTTAGTTGCTCCTTTATAACAAAGTGAATCAGCTATGTGTATATATATATCCCCATATCCCCTCCCTCTTGCGCCTCCCTCCCACCCCTCTAGGTGGACACAAAGCACTGAGCTGATCTCCCTGTGTGATGCAGCTGCATCCCACTAGCTATTTATTTTACATTTGGTAGTGTATATATGTCCATGTCACTCTCTCACTTCGTCCCAGCTTACCCTTCCCCCTCCCCATGTCCTCAAGTCCATTCTCTACGTCTGCATCTTTATTCCTGTCCTGCCTCTAGGTTCTGCATAACCTTTTTTTTTTTTTTAGATTCCATATATATGTGTTAGCATACTGTATTTGTTTCTCTTTCTGACTTACTTCACTCTGTATGACAGACTCTAGGTCCATCCACCTCATTACAAATAACCCAAGTTCGTTTCTTTTTATGGCTGAGTAATATTCCATTGTATATGTGTGCCACATCTTCTTTATCCATTCATCTGTTGATGGACACTTAGGTTGCTTCCATGTCCTGGCTATTGTAAATAGAGCTGCAGTGAACATTGTGGTACATGACTCTTTTTGAATTATGGTTTTCTCAGGGTATATGCCCAGTAGTGGGATTGCTGGGTCGTATGGTAGTTCTATTTTTAGTTTTATTAAGGAAACTCCATACTGTTCTCCACAGTGGCTGTATCAATTTACATTCCCACCAACAGTGCAAGAGGGTTCCCTTTTCTCCACACCCTCTCCAGCATTTATTGTTTGTAGATTTTTTCATGATGGCCATTCTGACTGGTGTGAGGTAATACCTAATTGTAGTTTTGATTTGCAATTTTCTAATGATTAGCTACATCGAGCATCCTTTCATGTTTCTTTTGGCATTCTGTATATCTTCTTTGGAGAATTGTCTATTTAGGTCTTCTGCCCATTTTTGGATTGGGTTGTTTGTTGTTTTTGATATTGAGCTGCATGAGCTGCTTATATATTTTGGAAATGAATCCTTTGTCAGTTGCTTCGTTTGCAAGTATTTTCTCCCATTCCGAGGGTTGTCTTTTCGTCTTGTCTATGGTTTTCTTTGCTGTGCAAAAGCTTTTAAGTTTCATTAGGTCTCATTTGTTTATTTTTGTTTTTATTTCCATTTCTGTAGGAGGTGGGTCAAAAAGGATCTTGCTGTGATTTATGTCATAGAGTGTTCTGCCTATGTTTTCCTCTAAGAGTTTGATGGTGTCTGGCCTTACATTTAGGTCTTTAATCCAGTTTGAGTTTATTTTTGTGTATGGTGTTAGGGAGTGTTCTAATTTCATGCTTTTACATGTAGCTGTCCAGTTTTCCCAGCACCACTTATTGAAGAGGCTGCCTTTTCTCCACTGTATATTCTTGCCTCCTTTATCAAAGATAAGGTGACCATATGTGCATGGGTTTACCTTTGGCTTTCTATCCTGTCCCATTGATCTATATTTCTGTTTCTGTGCCAGTACCATACTGTCTTGATGACTGTAGCTTTGTAGTATAGTCTGAAGTCCAGGATCCTGATTCCTCCAGCTCCATTTTTCTTTCTCAAGATTGCTTTGGCTATTCGGGATCTTTTGTGTTTCCATACAAATTGTGAAATTTTTTGTTCTAGTTCTGTGAAAAATGCCATTGGTAGTTTGAAAGGGATTGCATTGAATCTGTTCATGGCTTTTGGTAGTACAGTCATTTTCACAATGTTGATTCTTCCAATCCAAGAACATGGTATATCTCTCCATCTGCTTGTATCATCTTTAATTTCTTTCATCAGTGTCTTATAGTTTTCTGCATACAGGTCTTTTGTCTCCTTATGTAGGTTTATTCCTAAGTATTTTAATCTTTTTGTTGCAATGGTAAATGGGAGTGTTTCCTTAACTTCTCTTTCAGATTTTTCATTGTTAGTGTATAGGAATGCAAGAGATTTCTGTGCATTAATTTTTTATCCCGCTACTTTACCAAATTCATTGATTAGCTCTAGTAGTTTTCTGGTAGCATCTTTAGGATTCTCTATATATAGTATCATGTCATCTGCAAACAGTGACAGTTTTACTTCTTCTTTTCCGATTTGGATTCCTTGTATTTCTTTTGCTTTTCTGATTGCTGTGGCTAAAACTTCCAAAACTATGTTGAATAATAGTGGTGAGAATGGGCAACCTTGTCTTGTTCCTGATCTTAGTGGAAATGCTTTCAGCTTTTCACCATTGAGAATGATGTTGGCTGCGGGTTTGTCATACATGGCCTTTATTATGTTGAGGTAAGTTCCCTCTATGCCTACTTTCTGGAGGGATTTTATCATAAATCGGTGTTGAATTTTGTCAAAAGTTTTTTCTGCATCTATTGAGATGATCATATGGTTTTTATTCTTCAATTTGTTAATGTGGTGTATCACATTGATTGATTTGCTTATATTGAAGAATCGTTGCATTCCTGGAATAAACCCCACTTGATCATGGTGTATGATCCTTTTAATGTGCTGTTGGATTCTGTTTGCTACTATTTTGTTGAGGATTTTTGTAACTATGTTCATCAGTGATATTGGTCTGTAGTTTTCTTTTTTTGTGACATCTTTGGTTTTGGTATCAGGTTGATGGTGGCCTTGTAGAATGAGTTTGGGAGTGTTCCTCCCTCTGCTATATTTTGGAAGAGTTTGAGAAGGATAGGCATTAGCTCTTCTCTAAATGTTTGATACAATTCACCTGTGAAGCCATCTGGTCCTGGACTTTTGTTTGTTGGAAGATTTTTAATCACAGTTTCAACTTCAGTGCTTGTGATTGGTCTGTTTATATTATCTATTTCTTCCCAGTTCAGTCTCAGAAGGTTGTGCTTTTCTAAGAATTTGTCCATTTCTTCCAGGTTGTCCATTTTATTGTCATGGAGTTGCTTGTAGTAATCTCTCATGATCCTTGGTATTTCTGCAGTGTCAGTTGTTACTTCTCCTTTTTCATTTCTAATTCTATTGATTTGATGAGTCTGGCTAATGGTTTATCAATTTTATCTTCTCAAAGAACCAGCTTTTAGTTTTACTGATCTTTACTGTCATTTCCTTCAATTCTTTTTCATTTATTTCTGATATAATCTTTATGATTTCTTTCCTTCTGCTAACTTTGGGGGTCTTCTGTTCTTCTTTCTCTAATTGCAGTAGGTGTAAGGTTAGGTTGTTTATTTGAGATGTTTCTTGTTTCTTGAGGTAGGATTGTATTGCTATAAACTTCCCTCTTAGAACTGCTTTTGCTGCATCCCGTAGGTTTTGGGTCGTCATGTTTTCATTATCATTTGTTTCTAGGTACTTTTTGATTTCCTCTTTTAGTTCTTCAGTGATCTCTTGGTTATTTAGTAGTGTATTGTTTATCCTCCATGCGTTTGTATTTTTTACATATTTTTTTCCCTGTAATTGATAACTAGTCTCATAGCGTTGTGGTCCGAAAAGATGCTTGATATGATTTCAATTTTCTTAAATTTACCAAGGCTCGATTTGTGACCCAAGATATGATCTATCCTAGAGAATATTCCATGAGCACTTGAGAAGAAAGTGTATTCTGTTGTTTTTGGATGGAATGTCCTGTATCAATTAGTCCATCTTGTTTAATGTATCATTTAAAGCTTGTGTTTCCTTCTTTATTTTCATTTTGGATGATCTGTCCATTGGTGAAAGTGGGGTGTTAAGAGTCCCCTACTATGATTGTGTTACTGTCGATTTCCCCTTTTATGGCTGTTAGCATTTGCCTTATATATTGAGGTGCTCCTATGTTGGGTGCATAAATATTTACAATTGTTATATCTTCTTCTTGGATTGATCCCTTGATCATTATGTAGTGTCCTTCTTTGTCTCTTGTAATTGTCTTTATTTTAAAGTCGATTTTGTCTGATATGAGACTTGCTACTCCAGCTTTCTTTTGATTTCCATTTGCATGGAACATCTTTTTCCATCCTCTCACTTTCAGTCTGTATGTGTCCCTAGGTCTGAAGTGGGTCTCTTGTAGACAGCATATATATGGGTCTTGTTTTTGTATCCATTCAGCCAGTCTCTGTCTTTTGGTTGGAGCATTTAATCCAGTTACATTTAAGGTAATTATCTATATGTATGTTCCTATTACCATTTTCTTAATTGTTTTGGGTTTGTTATTGTAGGTCTTTTCCTTCTCTTGTGTTTCCTGCCAAGAGAAATTCCTTTAGCATTTGTTGTAAGCTGGTTTGGTGGTGCTGAATTCTCTTAGCTTTTGCTTGTCTGCAGGGGTTTTAATTTCTCCATCAAATCTGAATGAGATCCTTGCTGGGTAGAGTAATCTTGGTTGTAGGTTTTTCCCTTTCATCACTTTAAATATGTCCTGTCACTCCCTTCTGGCTTGCAGAGTTTCTGCTGAAAGAGCAGCTGTTAACCTTATGGGGATTCCCTTGTACGTTATTTGTTGTTTTTCCCTTGCTGCTTTTAATATTTTTTCTTTGTATTTAATTTTTGATAGCTTGATTAATATGTGTCTTGGTGTGTTTCTCCTTGGGTTTATCCTGTATGGGACTCTCTGCACTTTCTGGACTTGACTGACTATTTCCTTTCCCATATTAGGGAAGTTTTCAACTATAATCGCTTCAAATATTTTCTCAGTCCCTTTTCCTCTTCTTCTTCTGGGATCCCTATAATTCGAATGTTGGTGTGTTTAATGTTGTCCCAGAGTTCTCTGAGACTGTCCTCAATTCTTTTCATTCCTTTTTTCTTTATTCTGCTCTGCAGTAGTTATTTCCACTATTTTATCTTCCAGGTCCCTTATCCATTCTTCTGCCTCAGTTATTCTGCTATTGATTCCTTCTAGAGAATTTTTAATTTCATTTATTGTGTTGTTCATCATTGTTTGCTCTTTATTTTTTTTCTCTTTATTAATTTTATTTATTCATTTATTTTGGCTGTGTTGGGCCTTCGTTGCTGCATGTGGGCTTTCTCTAGTTGCGGCGAGCGGGGACTACTCTTTCTTGTGGTGCATGGGCTTCTCACTGTGGTGGCTTCCCTTGTTGTGGAGCACAGGCTCTAGGAGCATGGGCTTCAATAGTTGCAGCACATGGGCTCAGGAGTTGTGGCTCGTGGGCTCTAGAGCGCATGCTCAGTAGCTGTGGCGCATGGGCTTAGTTGCTCCGTGGCATGTGGGATCTTCCTGGACCAGGGCTCGAACTCGTGTCCCCTGCACTGGCAGGCAGATTCTTAACCACTGTGCCACCAGGGAAGCCCTGTTTGCTCTTTAGCTCTTCTAGGTCCTCATTAAATGTTTCTTGTATTTTCTCTATTTCCAAGATTTTGGGTCAACTTTACTATCATTACTTTCTATTCTTTTTCAGGTAGACTGCCTGTTTCCTCTTCATTTGTTTGGACTGGTGGGTTTTTACCTTGCTCCTTCATCTGCTGTGTATTTCTCTGTCTTCTCATTTTGCTTAACTTACTGTGTTTGGGGTCTGCTTTTTGCAGGCTGCAGGTTTGTAGTTCCTGTTGTTTATGGTGTCTGCTCCCAGGGGGTAAGGTTGGTTCAGTGGATTGTGTAGGCTTCCTGGTGGAGGGGACTGGTGCCTGTGTTCTGGTGGATGAGGCTGGATCTTGTCTTTCTGGTGGGCAGGACCACATCCGATGGTGTGTTTTGGGGTGTCTGTGAACTTATTATGATTTTAGGCAGCCTCTCTGCTAATGCATGGGGTTGTGTTCCTGTCTTGCTCGTTGTTTGGCATAGGGTGTCCAGCACTGTAGCTTCCTACACTCAATGTAGTTCATTGAGTGGAGCTGGGTCTTAGCGTTGAGATGGAGATCTCTGGGAGAGCTTTCGCTGTTTAATATTATGTGGGACTGGGAGGTCTCTGGTGGACCAATGTCCTGAACTTGGCTCTCCCACCTCAGAGGCTCAGGCCTGACACCTGGCTGATTCACAAAGACCCTGTCAGCTACACGGCTGAACCATCCTTCTAATGTATCTGAAACTCACTTTGACTTTACTTGTCTAATTTTCCACAATTTCTCCCAGAACCCAGTGGCTGTAATTAAGGATCTTGAGCACAGGTTCCAACAGAGCAGAAGGGTAGCATACTGGAGCTGAAGGACCTAAAAATTCTTAAAGAGATCTCTGTACTCTATAGAATATTAACTGAAACCCCTTGCTTAGCATAAAAGAACCCTTCTTCAAGAACTCTTACTACATAACCTACCCTATTTCTTAGAATTCCTATTTTGTGTTCCAGTGACACTGAGTTATTGCTACTTTCTCATGTTTTCCAAAGCCTCTCTGACTTAAACATGTTATTTCTTCTGGGCGGAACATCTCTCCTATTATGTCTACTTAACATAAACTTCTACTTCAAAGCCCAGCTCAAATGCTTCCTACTTTAATAAACCTTCGCTGAGGTTCTCTGGACCTCATACTAATATAGATGGGATTCATGTATCAAAACTAACCTAGACTTCACTGATTGTTTTCCCCTCCTATTCAGGTGGAAACAGCCCCCCTAGAAAGGACCCCTTGAGCATTTAGGGCTGGAATCTTACATGTTCTCATGAGATAATTCATTTTATCCAGTCACTGCTGCCATGTAAGGTCCATAAGAGTGGGGACTTGTCTGTGATGTTCAGAGTTGTATTTCCAGTACCTACAGTGGTGCCCAGGAGTATCAAACATTGAATTAATATTTGTTGAATGATGAAGAATGAATGTTGTCTTTCTTCCAAGCAGTCCCACCAGGTGTGTCAAGGAGCATCATTGTTCTCCCAGGTACCTGCTCGTGACCATCTTGACTACCAGCAAGAAATAGATTCTCTTAGACATCTGCTTACTTTTTTAGATCTGCTGGGTTTTGCTTTATCTTACAGATGCAAGCAACATTCTTTCATAATGCTTTTGTTTTCCCACCAGATCCACCAGGCACCTTCATTGTTTTGTTGAGGATAAAGTAGGTACATCTACCTCTTACTAGGTTCCTCAACATTTACTGCTAAAGTAATCAGTTATTGTTTCCCTTTTTCTCTGAATTGAACAAGTGATAATGGCACCTGCTTTGCCTTGAGGGCAAATCTCCCTTACTCTCAGTCCGTTAACTTTGATGAAGAAATGCTGCATTGAGCATTTTTATATTTAAATTTTTTTATACCCACTGACCAAATTTAGGGTAATTTTAACACTAAAATAAATATAGTAAGGGATTATAACCCTCTGAATAAAATAGGAAACTATACATCTGCATAGACACAAATGTATATCATTCATTCAACATTAGGTGAGGAATAGGGGCTTCCTCATCCACTTCCAACCAAGGTGGAGCAACCAAAACTCTATTTACCCTCCCTTCTGAAAAAGCTAAAAATACAAACAAAATTTATGAAACAACAGTTTTTAAGATATTGAACATCAAGGAGTGAAAGAGAGTGATCCCTGAGAGAGGGGAAACAAATGAGGCGAGCCCTATGATTGCCCTAGATTACTGTTTGAGGATAGTTTCCAGGCTATGGTACAGTGGTACAGGGAGGGGGAACCCAAGCAGAGAGGACTCCCTGAATTGAGACAATGTAGCTGAGAGTCTGGAGCATTCAAGGTGGCTAGATTGACAGGTCAGAGGCCCAGAAAGCAGAGAACCACACACATGGAGGACTCTGGAGATCTGCAGAGGGTCATGTTTGGGTCTTTAGCTGAGAACTGAATAGTGCCTTCATGTCATGAAATAATTCAAGATTGGGAAATATTGGAAGGATTAGAGGAATAGAGTCAGATAACAACAGGCTTCTTGTTAGAAACAATGCAAGCAAGAAGACATGGAACAACATATTTCAAGCATTAAAAGAAAAAAATATTAGTCAATCTAGAATCCTATTACCTTCAAAAATACTTTTAAAATTAAAGATGAAATAAAGACAGACTTTTCAAGCTTAGAAAATCTGAAATAATTGTCACCAGCAGATCTGTACTACAAAAAAAAAAAAAGTGGTAAAATGAAGTCCTCAGACAGAAGGAAAATGAGCGAGATAGAAATTCAGATTATATAAATGAATAAAGCGCACTGCAAATGGTACCTACATAGGTAAATCATAGATAACTATGAAAAATACTTTTCTTATTATTTAAATATCATTAAAAGATAATTGTTTAAAACAAAAATGAGAAAAACATATTGTGGGGTTGACAACATATGCTGAAATAAAATGTAAGACAAAGTAACACAAAATCTGGGAGGGGAGAAATGGATGTATTGTTGTAATGTCTGGTTACTAAGGTGTATACTATTGCTTAAAGGTAGACTATGATAAGTTAAGGCTGTAAATGTAAACCCGGCAGCAACTGCTAAAATAATACAATAAATAGTTAAGGCTAATAAGCCAACAGAGGAGTAAAAAGGTGTAAAGTAAGGATTCAACTTTATTCTTTTGCAGGTGGATATCCAGTTTTCCCATCGCCATTTGTTAAAAGACTGTCCTCCAACCATTAAAAGTTCTTGGCATCCTACAAAGTAGTAAAATGAAGTCATAAAAATTACAGAACTAAAAGTATACAGGGAAAAAAAAAGGAAAATAGAAAGAAAGAACAAACAGGACAAACAGAAAACAAATAGCCAAAATCTAAAATTTAAATCTACCAGGTCACATCAGATATAAGTTGTCTAAGCATCTCAATTAAAGGCAGAAATAGAACGGATAAAAATGAAGGATCCAACTGTATGCTGCATACAAGAAACCCCTTTAAATACTAAGACACAAACAAGTTAAATGCAAAAGGATGGAAAAAATAAACTAGGCTAACACCAATCCAAAGAAAGCTGAAGTGGTTATATTAATACCAGACAAAGTAGATTTTAAAGCAATGACTATTACCAGGGAAAAGGATGATTCTTTTGTAATGATAATGGGTCACTTCATCAGGAGGGCACGACAATCCTAAGTTTATGCAGCTGCTAGGAGGGCTTCAAAACAGCAAAAATTGACATAACTGAAAGGAGAAAAAGACAAATCCACAATTGTAGCCAAAGATTTCAACACCTCTCGCTCCATAATTGATAGAACAAGTAGACAGAAAATCAGTAAGAACATAGAACACATGAACAATATTATCAACCACTTGACTTAATTCACATATACAGATTACTCCACACAATAACAGCAGAATACACATCCTTTTCAATTGCATGCAGAATGCTTATGAAGATAAACAATATCCTTAGCCATAAAAAGTCTCAATAAATTAAAGAGAATTCCAATCATACACGGCATATTATCATACTCAACAGAATAAAATTAGAAATTGATAACAGAAAAAGATCTGAGAAATCCCCAAATATTTTGAAACAAAATAACACACTTCTAAATAACCCAAGGGTCAAAGGAGAGATCAAAAAGGAAGTTATAAAGTATGAAAAATGAAAATATACCAAAATTTGTAGAATGTACCTAATGCAGTACTTAGAGGGACATTTATAGCACACTAAATATCTATATTAGAAAATAAGGTCTCAAATCAATGACCTCAGTTTCTACCTTAAGACATTAGAAAAAGAAAAGCAAATGAAACCCAAAATAATAAGAAAGGAAATAATAAAGATCAGGATGGTAATAAGTGAAAGAGAAAAAAAAAGAGAGAGAGAGAGAAATATCAATGAAGCAAAAAACTAGTTCTTTGATAAACTAGTTTTATCAATAAAATTCATAAATGTTTAGCCATGAAAAAAGATAGAAAACACAAAGCAGTAATACCAGAAATGAGTGAGGTGATAACACTACAAATTCAATAGACATTAAAATGATAATAAGGGAATATTGTGAACCAGCTTATGCCAAAAATTCAGCAACTTACGTAAAATGGTCAAATTCCTTGAAAGACAAACTAAAAAACTCACTCAAGAAGAAAGAAATGACCTGCATGGTCCTTTATCTATTTAAAATTTTAACTTTATATTTTAAAACTGTCCCATGAAGAAAACTCCAGGTTAAGGTTTCTTCATTTATTCTAGCAAATATTTAAGAAATAAATAATGTAAAAATCTACCAAACTCTTCCATAAAATCAAAGAGGAGGAACTATTTCCCAATTCCTTCTAGGAAGTCAAAATTACTCCAGTAACAAAGGCTAAGATATTACAAGAAAAGAAAACTACAGACCAACATCTCTAATGAACACAAATGCATGAATTTAAAATTTTTTTGCAGAACAAACCCAACCATATATAAAAAGACATATAAATATTCCACAACCAAGTGGAGTTTATCCCAGAAATGAAATCAATGTAATTCATCATATTATAAAACTATAAAAGAAAAACCACATAGTCATCTCAATAGATGCAGAGAAAGCTTTAGACAAAATACAATATTTATTCCTTATTTAAACAAAAAAAACCTCATAGCAAACTAGGAATAGAAGGGAATTTCCTCAACATGATAAAGGGTATCTATAAAAATTCTACAACTAACATTGTACTTAATGATGGAATACTGAATATTTTTCCTCTAATATCAGGAATAAGACAAAGATGCCTGCTCGAACGTCTTGTATTCAACATTGTTCTGGAAGTTCCAGTCAATGCAAAAAAGTGGAAATGAAGAAGTACAACTGTCTTTATTCACTTTCTATGCAGAGTGTTCAATGGAATCTACAAAAATACTACTAGAATTAATAAGTAGGTTTAGTAAGGCTGTAGGATACAAAAGCAACATACAAAAATCACTTATATTTCTATACAATAGCAATGATCAATAGGAATTTGGAATTAAAGATCACAACCATTTTCAATGGCATCAAAAATATGAAATGCTTAGGGATAAATCTGACCGAACATGTGCAAAACCTATACCCTGATAACTACAAAATATCACTGAGAGAAATTAAAGTATACCTAAATAAACAGAGATATATGGTGTTTATGAATCGGAAGACTCAGTATTATTAGGATGTCAGTTCTTCCAATTTGATGTATAGATTTAATGTAATGATAATCAAAATCCCATCAGGTTTTTTGGGGGGGGGCAGTTTGGTAAAAATTGACAAGTTGATTCTAAATCTCATCTAGAACTGTAGAGGACATATAATAGCAAAAATAACCTTGAAAAAGACCAAACAACTGGTGGATGTAGACAACCCAGCTTCAAGACTTACTAGAAAGCAGCAGTTATCAAGATAGACAAATGGATCAATGTAACAGAACAGAGAGTCCAGAAATAAACCTATACACATATGGTCAATCTATTTTCAGCAAAGACAATTCAGTGGAGTGAAGATAATCTTTTCAATAAATTTTGCTGGATATTTATATGCAAAAAATAGTACCTCAACCCTTACCTCATATCATATACAAAGATTAACTCAAAATAGATAATATACCTAAACATGAAAACAAAAACTAAAAAACTTTGAAAAAAAAACTCAACTACTTTTGGAAGTAAATATAGGAGAAATCTTTGTGATCTTGGGTTAGGCAATGATTTCATAGTCACCAAAAACACAGTCCATAAGGTATCAGAATTAAACATTTCCACTCTTTAAAAGATGCTGTTCAGAGAATGAAAAGCCACAGACTGGGAGAAAATATTTGCAAATCACATAAAGAATTTAGATCCAGAATACAAAAAGGCGTCACAAAACTCAATAATAAGAAAGCAACCTATTTTTTTTAAATGGGCCAAAGATTTGAACAGACCTTCAGTAAATAAGATATATACATGCTCGAAAGCTTTAGTAATTAGAGAAATGCAAATTAAAACCACAGTAAGATACCACTACTCACCTAAAAAAATGTCCAAAATTAAAAAGACTCATTATACTATTGTTGGTAAGGATGTGAAGCAACTGTAGTTCTCATACACTGCTGGTGGGAATGTAAAATTACTCGATTATTTTGGAAAACCATTTTGATAGTTTTTTTGAAAAAGATAAGCACACACCTACCTTTTAACCTTGTGATTACATTCCCAGATTCTTACCCAAGTGATATGAGTGCATTTGTCCATACAAAGACTTGTGCATGAATGTTCATAGAAGCTTCATTTGTAACACTTCAAAACTAGAAACAACCCAATTGTCCATCAACAGAAGAATGGATAAACAAACTGGTATAAATCTATATGGTGGAATATTCTTCCGCACTTACAAGGAATGAGCTATTGATATATACAACATGGATGAACTCAGACCAAAATTAGTACAAATTGTATGGTTCAGTTTATATAAAATTCTAGAAAGTGCAACTTATTTTATAGTAATAGAAAGTAGATCAGTGCTTGCCAGGGGATGGGGAAGATTCAGGGCAAGACGAGAGGGAAAAATTACAAAAAGGCAAGAGAAAACTTTTGGGGGTGATGGATATGTTTACTATTTTGATTGTGGTGATGGTTTCACAGCTGTATACATAATGTCAAAACTTATCAAATTATACACTTTAAATATGTGAGTCAATAAAGCTGTCCCCCCCCAAAAAAAAAAAGTTTGGCAAAAGGAACAGGATATTTACATAATTTCAAAACACCTCCCACAAAATACTCAAAAATGTAAAAGGAAAATGAGTAACTTTACATTGGAGAAGCCTGACAGACACCCGCTTAGTCGAATGATCAAAGTGAACATCATCAAGAGACGGATACTTCTAAATCTAGCACCACCTGGTAGGATGCAATGAGAAGAACACAGCATCATTTTGTGCCGTTCCTGTCAAAGATGCATTACTCGAACCTGATCATGAGGAAACCTCAGACCAACTAAATTGTGGGGCATTCTTCAAAATAACTGACTTGTCATTTTTTTAAGTGTTAAGGTTATGAAAATCAGGGAAAGACTGGCTGAAGGAGTTTAAAGAGATACGGCAAACAAAAACAATGCTTGATTCTGAACTGGATCCTTTCCCTACAAAGACATCATTCAGATAATTATGGACCTGAAAAGCGTTTGAGGATTAGATGATATTAATGTTAATTTCTGGATTTCAATCATTGTATTAAGGTTATGCAAGAGAGTTTCTTAGCTCGTAGGAAATATACACTAATTTATTCCAGGGTGATGTGGCATGGATTTGGGTCTATTTTCAGGTTGTGTCAGCAATTTACTCTCAAATGGTTCAGGGAGAAAAAAGTTCTTTTTCTGTACTTCCAACTTTTCTGTTAATTTGTGATTGTTAAAAAAAAATTCTTCTATTTACAACTTTGTTAATGTGCTTGAGATATCTGTGGAACAGATTCATAAAAGTGGACTAACTGGGTCAAAGTTTATGAACATCTTTAAATGTGATAAGTATCACCAAATTGCCTTTCAAAGAGATTGTGCCAATTTATAACCTGGCCAACAGTTTATGAAAGCATTTATTTCCTCTCACTCCTTTTGGACACTATTAAACACTTTTATCTTTGCCAATCTGTTATCTCATTTTAATTTATATTTCTTTAGTCACTAGCAAGGTTGAGAAACTTTTTATGTGTTTAAAAGCAATTTGGACTTCTTTTTTGTGAACTACATCTTCATATCCTTTGTCCAATTTTAAAGCTATTCATATTTTCCTTTTTATTTATGAGCTCTTTGTATATTAAAGAAATTATTTTTTTGTAGTCTGAATTGTAAACACTTTTTTTCTAGCATGTTATTTATCTTTTAACTTAGTCTATGCTGTTTTTATACTATGCAGCTATTTTAATTTTTATGTTGCCATTTATTCCTGTTCAGCTTCTGAGTTTTGTGGCTTGCTTAGAAAGATTTTCTTCGGTTCAAAATTATATGTGTGTGTACACATGTTCATGTTTTCTTATTTTTTGTGTCACTTATTTACATTTAAATTGTTTATTCGTCTGGAATTTATTTGGTGTAAGAAATCAGATAAGCACCCAGCTTTAAGTTATATTTTCTCAAATGGCTAGCCAATTACCCCAGTACTGATTACTCCATCGTATGATTTTACTTCTTTTCTCCCTGATTTGAAATACAGCTTTACCGTATACTAGCTTCTCAAACGTACTTAGGTCTATTTCTGAATTCTAACCTGTTTCGTTAATCTGCCTTTCTTTTCATGTAGCAGTACCAAACTTTTTTCATAAAAGCAGCTTTATAATATGCTTCAATGCATACTAGGGTTAATCCTTCTTTATTAGTTTTCTTCTTCAGAATTTTCCTGGCTAGCCTCACTTGTTTATTTTTCCATTTGAACTTTAGACTCAGTGAGTCTACTTCCAAAAAAAACCTCATAATGTATTTTTATTGATATAAAGTTAAAAACAAAGGTTAATTTAGGGAGAATATGCATCTTTACACCATTAAATCTTCTTATAGATGAACAGGGTATGTATTTTCATTTGCTGCTTCTTTCATTTTCCTTCATTTTTGTTTTGCCAACATTGTAAAAGTGGGTGTTGGTGCTCTTTTAAGTACAATATTTTTCTTCCTTTTTTTTAATAGCTTTTTTTCTGAAACATAAGAATGCTGTTGATTTTGGATATTTGTTTCGTAACCAACTACTTTTCAGAATTAATTCATTGTGTATAAGAGATTGTCTTAACTTTTTTAAAGAGATTTTTCAATAGTACTCTTGGATTGTCTAGATATGTAATTATATTAGCTGCGAATAATCATTACATTGTCTCCACTTCGGAATTCTTAAACTTCTTACCTTTAAATCTTGGTACATCTAGAACAATGTTTAAAAATAGCTGTTTAAAAAAAAAAGCTGAATGATACTCAATACTCTGTAATGACCTATATGGGAAAAGAATCTAAAAAAGAGTGGATATATGTATATGTATAACTGATTCACTTTACTGTATGCTGGAAACTAACACAACAACGTAAATCAACTATACTCCAGTAAAAAATTTATTAAAAAGTTTACTGAGATGCTTTTATGATTGATAAAACAAAAATTTCAATTAGTGAAAAGAAAAAAGCTGAATGAACTACAAAAGTGAACACACACATGTAACTCCACACATCCCCCTCCCAGTTTCCACCCCAACACCCCTCCCTCCAGGAAACCACCACCCTTGTTACAGCAAACAGGTTGTGGTGCATTATGGTTTTGAGATGCTACTGGATTCTGGTTTGCTTATCAACAATATGCTGGCTTTGTGGAAAAAGTTGACTTTCTTTATATAGTAGGTTGAAAATTACTAAATTGCCAATATTCAACTGTTTTGGAACTACAGAAACAACAACTGCATTGGAGAAGATTTAAACAAATTAAAGGACATCCAGAATGCTTAATATTGTTAAGATGGCAGCACTCCTCAAATTGATTGAGAGATTTAACACAATCTGCATTGGAATACTAGCTGGATTCTTTATAGAAATTGCCAAGCCAGTCCTAAAATTTATATGGAAGTATAAGGGACCCAGAATAGCCAGAGCCATCTAAAAAAAAGAACAAATTTGGAGGACTCATATTTCTTCTTCTTTTTTTTTTTTTTCCGATATGCGGGCCTCTCACTGTTGTGGCCTCTCCCGTTGCGGAGCACAGGCTCTGGACACGCAGGCTCAGCGGCCATGGCTCACTGGCCCAGCCGCTCCGCGGCATGTGGGATCTTCCTGGACCGGGGCACGAACCTGTGTCCCCTGCATTGGCAGGCGGACTGTCAACCACTGCGCCACCAGGGAAGCCCGAGGACTCATATTTCTTGATTTCAATATTTACTACAAAACATAGTAAATAAACAGTTTGATACTGACATAAAGATAGACATATAGATAAATGGAATAGAATTGAGAATCTGGAAATAAACCCTCACGTTTATGATCAATTGATTTTCAACAAGGCTATTAAAACAATTCAATGAGAGAAAGAGTCGTTTTTCAACAAATGGTGCTGGGACAACAGGATAGTCAAATGCAAAAGAATGAAGTTTGACCCCTAACTTATGCACATAAAAACATTAACTCAGGATGGATCAAAGGCCTAAATGTAAGAACTAAAACTGTAAAACTCTTAGAAGGGGCTTCCCTGGTGGCACAGTGGTTGAGAGTCTGCCTGCCGATGCAGGGGACACAGGTTCGTGCCCCGGTCCAGGAAGATCCCACATGCCGTAGAGCGGCTGGGCCCGTGAGCTATGGCCGCTGGGCCTGCGCGTCCGGAGCCTGTGCTCCGCAATGGGAGAGGCCACAACAGTGAGAGGCCCGCGTACCGCAAAAAACAAAACAAAACAAAACAAAAAAAACAACCCAGTCAAAAAATGGGCAGAAGACCTAAATAGACATTTCTCCAAGGATGACCAACAGTTAAATGAAAAGATGCTCAACATCGCTAATTACTAGAGAAATGCAAATCAAAACTACCATGAGGTATCACCTCATACCAGAATGGCCATAAACAAAAAGTCTACAAATAATAAATGCTGGAGAGGGTGTGGAGAAAAGGGAACCCTCCTACACTGTTGGTGGGAATGTAAATTGGTGCAGCCGCTATGGAGAACAGTGTGGAGGTTCCCTGAAAAACTAAAAACAGAATTACCAGATGATCCAGCAATCCCACTTCTGGGCATATAGCTGGAAAAGACAGAAACTCTAATTAGAGCAGATACATGCACCCCAATGCTCATAGCAGCCCTATTTACAATAGCCAAGACATGAAAGTAACCTAAGTATCCATTGACAGATGAATGGATAAAGAAGATGTTTCATATATATATATGAATATATATATATATGTATATATATAAAAACATACACAATGGAATATTAGCCTAAAAAAGAATGAAATAACGCCATTTGTAGCAAAGGGATGGACCTAGAGATTATCATACTAAGCGAAGTAAGTCAGAGAAAGACAAATATCATATGATACCACTTATATGTGGAATCTAAAAATAATGATACAATGAAGTCATTTACAAAACAGAAACAGAGTCACAGACATAGAAAACAATCTAATGGTTACCAAAGGGGAAGGGGAGGAGGGATAAATCAGAAGTATGGGATTAACAGATACAAACTACTATATATAAAATAGAGAAACAACAAGGACCTACTGTATAGCACAGGGAATTATATTTAATATCTTGTAATAACCGATAATGGAAAAGGATCTGAAAAAGAATATATAAGTACGTGTGTGTGTGTATATGTATATATAGTTTTATATATATATAACTGATTCACTTTGCTGTACACCTTTAACACATTGTAAATCATCTATACTTCAATTTTTTAAAAAGGCACATAACACAAATAAGAAATGTGCAAAGGATCTATATGACATTTCTCCAAGACAAATGGCCAATAAGCACATGAAAATATGCTCAACATCATTAGTTATGTTGGAAATGCAAAAAAACCAAAACCAAAAAATCCTCAGTGAGATATCACTTCACACGCACTAGGATGGCTATAATCAAAAAGACAATAAAAAGGGTTGGCAAGGATGTGGAGAAACTGGCACCCTCATACACTGCTGGTGAGAAGGTACAATGGTGCAGCCACTTTGGAAAGCAGTCTATCAGTTCCTCAAAAAATTAAACATATAGTTACCATATATATTGACCCATCAACTCCACTTCTAAGTATACACCTAAGAGAAATAAAAACACGTGTCCGCCCAAAAACTTGCACACAGAAGTTTTTAACAGTTCTATTCATAATAGTGAAAACGTAGAAATAAATGTCTATCGACTGATGAATGCATAAAGAAATGTCGTATATCCATTCAATGGAATATGATTTGGCCATAGAAAGGAATGAAGTACTGATACCAGCTATGACAGGAATGAATCCTGAACACACTACCCTAAGTGAAAGAAGTCATTTGGGAAAGATCACATATTATATGATTCCATTTACATGAAATGTCCAAAAGAGGTAAATCCACAGAGTCACAAAGTAGATTAGTGGTTGCCCAGGGCTGGGGTGGAGAGTTGGGGGAATGGGGTGGGAGATAAAGGGTATTGAGGTTTCTTCTTGGGATGATTGAAATGTTCTAAAATTGGTTATGGCGATGGTTGCACAACTCTGTGAATATACTAAAACCCATTGAATTGTACACTTTAAATGTGTGAATGTAGAGTATGTGAATTATATCTCAAGAGAGCTG
The DNA here is from genome assembly GCF_937001465.1 of Orcinus orca. NCBI lineage: Eukaryota > Metazoa > Chordata > Mammalia > Artiodactyla > Delphinidae > Orcinus > Orcinus orca. Next base: position 68,466,693 of record NC_064574.1, on the reverse strand, counting down.
TTGCCAGAAACATGTCAATTTCATACGGTTCAATCCAATTGTCCAGTATCTTAAATAGCACTGGCTTATATGGTATGGCTTGAAGATGTGATAGAGTTTATGTGTGAATCTGGGAAGAGAAGAGGGAGTAAAAAGACTACCTGCATGAGAAGATAGGAAAGGAGGCAACCAGTGGGGGCAGGGGGAGGTTTGTTTGCTTGTTGAGCATGGGAGAGACTTAGACTTCCCATATAGGAGGAGGAGAAAGAACCAGCAGAGTGGGAGATGTTGAAGAAATAGGAACAAGGTTGATGGATGACCTCCAGAGTCGGGGCGGAAGCAATCACCTGGGAAGGAGTCCAGTCTCTCTCCCATAAGACCAGAAGGAAGGGGGAGAGGATGAGTTCGGATACTAATTAGTTGATGGTGCAGAGAATTTTTTTTCACATTAGATTTTTTTTTTTTTTTTTTTTTTTTCTTTGCGGTACGTGGGCCTCTCACTGCCGCGGCCTCTCCCGTTGCGGAGCCCAGGCTCCGGACGCGCAGGCTCAGCGGCCATGGCTCACGGGCGCAGCCGCTCCGCGGCATGCGGGATCTTCCAGGACCAGGGCACGAACCCGTGTCCCCTGCATCGGCAGGCAGACTCTCAACCACTGCACCACCAGGGAAGCCCCAGAGAATTTTTTTTCTTACTGGCCTCAATTTCTCTGGAAAGAAGGCAAAATCATTTGTAAAAATAAGAGAAGAGAGATCAAGGTCGTGGGTTTGAGGAGAGGGGAAAGTTAGAACTTAGTAAGGGGAGTGAGCGAGGAACCCGGGGGGCTTGAGAGCCTGAAGATTCCTCTGCCAGCAGAGGAATAGATTCTGAAGTGATGCTGAGACTAGACCCCTGCAGTTCTTTCCTGCAGCCTCGTTCAGGAGCCATCGCCTCCTGAGTCATTCCTGCTTCGGGCCAGACAACCCCAATTCTTTCAATATTACTCATACATTTTGGCTTTGAGCCTCTTACTCTCTGGATAGTCTCCTCTGAACTGGCTGCCTTTGGCAACCTTCCTCCCAGAACTGAGTGTTCTTTGCTGGTGAGCGCTGATCCAAGTCGACCTCCCTGGTTCTGAGCCCTATGCTTTCATTAATTCAACCTAAGATGACTAGATTCCCCTTGGCAGCCTCATGGCATTGGGTTAGTGACAAACAAATCCAAAGAGCAGACGGAAATCTGTCTGATAATACATCAGCCCCCCTTGTGAGGCACGGGAAAATGTGGGGTGGAAGGAGACCAGCGGTTTGTCAAAGAAGCTAGAAAGATATTTAACATGTTGGCGAATGTCTAAATGTGTGGGATCAGGGAACAGGGTGGAGACACATAGGTGGGACGTTCCCCAGGGGTGGGTAAGGCCAGCCAGACTGGCACGTCACCCATCACCTTGAACCTAATTACTGAGCATAGCCAATCAAGCACCTTTATCCTGGAGATCCTCAGCCCATTAGGGTTCAGGAGTATCACAAGAGAAAGGGGAGGGTGCCAGGGAACCCTAAGAAATATCTTTTGACCCCAGCTATTGGAGTTATACTGGAGTTACTGCTGGTCTAAGTCTCTGGGCAAAGAAGATGTGGCACGTATATACAATGGAATATTACTCAGCCATAAAAAGAAACGAAAGTGAGCTATTTGTAATGAGGTGGATAGACCTAGAGTCTGTCATACAGAGTGAAGTAAGTCAGAAAGAGAAAGACAAATACCATATGCTAACACATATATATGGAATTTAAGGGAAAAATGTCATGAAGAACCTAGGGGTAAGACAGGAATAAAGACACAGACCTACTGGAGAACGGACTTGAGGATATGGGGAGGGGGAAGGGTGAGCTGTGACAGGGCGAGAGAGAGGCATGGACATATATACACTACCAAATGTAAGGTAGATAGCTAGTGGGAAGCAGCCGCATAGCACAGGGAGATCAGCTCGGTGCTTTGTGACCGCCTGGAGGGGTGGGATAGGGAGGGTGGGAGGAGGGAGACGCAAGAGGGAAGAGATATAGGAACATATGTATATGTATAACTGATTCACTTTGTTATAAAGCAGAAACTAACACACCGTTGTAAAGCAATTATACTCTAATAAAGATGTAAAAAAAAAAGTCTCTGGGCACCAGGAGGCATAGGGTTCCTGATTCTAGAAGGGACAGTATAAAGTGTGGTTGAAGGAACGTAGCCTTTGGTGTCAGATGTAGACTTCAAGCCTGTCTCTGCTACTTATTTGCCGTGTAACACTGGAATTTGACACACTGCTTAGCCTCTTGTGGCCTAAGCTTCCACATCTGTAAAATGGAAATTAATTAACATCTCTTCTCTTCAGGGCTGGCTGTTGAGGAGATGATGTCAGTGGCCGTCCAGTGCTACTTTCCTGTTCTTTTCTGGGCCTTTGTTTTGGTTGTTCCCTCAGAAGCACATTTTACACAAGCCAGATTTGCCTGAATATCTCCTGGTCATCCTTTGCATCTCATCTGGCTCTCTTCTGTCTCCTGCAAGCCCTTCTTGATTAGGTGTCCCTCTCCTGCCCGCTTCGCTTACCCCCTTCCCAGGACTAACTGCACCACATCAGAACTCTTTACCTGTCCATCTCCCTGCCAGGTCTGTGGAGGCAGGAGCAGGATCTTGCCACCATCGTACCCCCAGTTCAAGGCACACACTGGGCACTCAACAGATAAATGTTGATGAAATGAAGTTCTGAAGATGAAGTGAGATCAGGCAGGTTTAGCCCACGCCTCCCGAAACACACTAGGAACACGAAAGAATACTTACCCACTTTGTATCCTCTCTGTAGGTGCTTTGGCTCCCTTAAAATTCTCCCCAAATCCTGTGGGGAGACTCCAGGGAAGAAAGCACAGACTCTGGAAACAGAATGCATGGGTTCCTATCCTGCCTCTGCCACTCACCAGCTCTATGATTGACCCTATCTGTGCCTCAGTTTCCTCACCCATGAAATGAGTCATAAGGTTGCCATGGAGATTAAATAAGCTACTATTGGCATAACGCTTGTGACAGTGCCTGGAATGTAGTAAATACCATGAAAGTATTTAATAAACATCTGGAAAATGCCCCACACCAGTCCCCCTGGCTGTCCCTCCATGCTCCTTCTCTCCCACTTCAGCTGCCTGTGATGATCTCCCACTGTTGTTGCTAACAAAGATGGCGGGACATCTAATCCAATCTTGTGGAGTCTAGGCAACCTCTGTCTCGGTTAGGTTGCAATCAGCCACACTCCTGTGATTACTGAAACCGTGGCTTCTCCCACTTTAATGTGCCTCTGAATCAACAGAGGATCTTGTAGATTCTGATTTGGAAGCTGGGGCAGGCCTAAGATGATGCATTTCTAACAAGCTCCCAGCTGATGCTGATGTCAGAGGTCCACAGACCACATTCAACTTAACAAGGACCTAAACAATAAGGATTGGTTTTTCTCACAAATAAGTGAGAAACAGACCTATAAGTTAATATTAGAAAGAGGATTAGAAAAAAAGAAATCAAAAGGTACCCCGACATAGGTAGTTGCTACCATTGTTTTAGCATTTTAATGTTGTCAGGGTCTGTGATTCTCTTGGCCACAAAATGGCTGCTTCAGCTCCAGCCATCAAGTCCAAGACCCAGGCAGAAAGAAGGGGGATGGGTCAACAGGAAGGCCAGTTCTGAGCATGCCTTTTTAATACAAAAGCAAAAGCTATCCCCCACACCTCTAACAAAGCTCTGCTTACATCTCATTGGCAAGAATGCTTTCCCACGGCTACCACTAGCTTAAAGGAAGGATGGGAAGGTGTTTGGGCACAGTCCTGCCTAAAACAAAATGGGAAAGAATGAGAGGAATGGATAAGAGATGAGCAACTGGCAATACCAGCCAGTCTGTGCATATGCCCAGATTCATGTACACACCACTTCTTGTCACTCTCAGAAAATTATGGGATTAGTAAAATAATTTTTTTCTGCCTCTATGGTTCAGGGATGGTGCATAATCTCGGAGCTGAACAAGCCTTTCAACCTTTAGCACAAAGTCTTTCCCAGGAAGCTTCTCAAACTATCATACACATAAGGAGGGCAGTGAAATATTGAAATTCTGCCCACTCCTGCTATCAATTGTTTCCCTTCTTCTATTATTTTTATTTTTTAAATAACAACTTTATTGAGATATAATTCACATACTATAAAGTTCATCCTTTTAAAGTGTATAATTCGATGGTTTTCAGTATAGTGACAGACTTGTACAACCATCACCACTATCAACTTTAGAACATTTTCATCAACCCAAAAGCAACTTCATATCCACTAGCAGTCCCTCCTCACTCCCCCCCCCAGCCTCTGGCAACCACTAATCTATTTTTTGTTTCTATAGATTTGCCTATTGTGGATATTTCACACAAATGGGATTATACAATACGTGATATTTCACTCAGTGTAATACCCTCTGTATTCATCCATGTTGTCACAAATGGCAAGAGTTTATTCATTTTTATGGCTGAGTAATATTCCATTATATATATATGTATGTATATATATATATACACATGTATATAATATCACAGCTTCTTTATCCATTCATCTGTTGCTGGACACTTAGGTTGCTTCCATATCTTGTCTATAGTAAATAGCGCTGCTACGAACATTGAGGTGCATATATCTTTTCAAATTAGTGTTTTCATTCCTTCCTTCAATTAAGCTAGTTTGCACTGGGCTTCGGTCACTGGCAGCTGAAAGCATGTGGCTAATACCATCAGGCATTGTAACTTAGGATGGTTATAGGCATGGGCTCCAGCAGCAGACAAACTCGAGTCGAATTCCCCTCCTGTCACTTGCTAACTGCTTGACCTCACTTCCAAAAGCTTCAGTTTCTTCAGCTTCAAGAGTGGAAAAATGAAACACCCTCACGGTGGGATTCATTGAGAGGGCCCAGCACACAAGTGCAAGGAATATCACAGTGCTTCACGGCTTTTATCTAAACCACAGGGAATGCTGCTCAGTATTCTGTAATAACCCAAATGGGAAAAGAATTTGAAAAAGAATAGATACATGTGTATGTATAACTGAATCACTTTGCTGTACACCTGACACTAACACAACATTGTTAATCAACTATGCTCCAATATAGAATAAAAAATTTAAATGAATGAATAAATAAACAAACAAATAAGCCAAATTAAAACCCTGGGAGCTTCATCAGCTCACTGGACCTGCTCAGCGGCCCGTGCTGGCGGGTGATGGTCGTGGGAGAGCTCGCGGGCCTTGCTCTTGGATCAGTGCATTTAGCACCGTTGTCTGAGTCCATGTGTTGGGCTTTTAAAGATAAGTGTCTTGGCTTCTGTTGTGTGGAGCTTGGACAGAGGGTCCTTGGCTAAGATGGGAGCCCCAGGCCACAGTCCAAATGGCCACATGAATCATTTCCCTCCGAGGTACTGCCACCTCCCCAGGGTGTTGTAAGAGGTAGGACATGGGTGGGGACATGCCAGTCTCTGTCCCCATGTCTAGTCCTGGGGACAGTTCTGCTCCACTTGGTGTTCATTGCTCTGTCTCCCCTCCATCTAAGATACTTGCCTTTTCCCCTCATCCTCAGCGATGACCCAACATAAGTCCTGCAACAAATAATATTTCGAAGAACAAAGCCAGAGATGGGGGCTGTTTTGAGGTTCCTTCTGCTTTCCTCCATATCAACCAATCCCTTTCAGGTGAGAGAACACAAAGTCTGGTTTCCTTCTTGGAGCAAGGGAGGGAAAAATCCACTGGGACCACACTATGAATTAATAGCTGGCTAAATCATCTTGCCATAGTATGAGAATGTGTATATCATTATTTTTCATAATACTACTATTATTATTTTAAATATACTTCAGTTGGGAATATATTTGCCAGTTCACCCTAGAATAAATACAGCTTTGGCTCAAATCTGAGACCTCAAGGATTTGTCATAAATCGTTTAGTGCGGTGTCTGGCACCTACTGGAACCATGATAAATATTAGTTTTCCTCCCAGAAGGTTCACTAAGAACAGTTCTGGGTGAGGTGTTAGATATTAAGGTTGACTATCTTTTTTTCTTTTTTTTTTTTAAGGTGCTGGCTGGCAATATATTATTTCTTTTTTTTTACTGGAAGTGTAGTTCATTTACAATGTTGGGTTAGTTTCTGGTATACAGCAAAGTGATTCTATATATATCTATTCTTTTTCAGATTCTTTTCCATTATAGGTTATTACAAGATACTGAGTATAGGTTCCTGTGCTATACAGTAGGTCCTTGTTGATTATCCATTTTATATATGGTAGTATGTATATGTTAATCCCAAACTCCTAATTTATCCCTCTCCCCCTCCTCTTTGGTAACCATAACATTGGTTTTTTATTTTTAAAGTTTATTTTATTTATTTTTTAATTAAAAATATTTTTTATTGGTGTATAATTGCTTTACAATGTGTTAGTTTCTGCTGTACAATGAAGTGAGTCAGCTATACATAACATTGTTTTCTATGTCTGTGAGTCTATTTCTGTTTTGTAAATAAGTTCATTTGTATCATTTTTTTAGATTCCACATATAAGTGATATTACATGGTGTTTGTCTTTCTCTTTCTGACTTACTTCCCTTAATATGATAATCTCTAGGTCCATCCATGTTGCTTCAAATGGCATTATTTCATTCTTTTATATGGCTGAGTAATACTCCATTGTATACATGTACCACATCTTCTTTATCCATTCATCTGTCAATGGACACTTAGATTGTTTCCATGTCTTGGCTATTGTAAACAGTGCTGCTATGAACATTGGGGTCCACATATCTTTAGGGCTGACTATCTTTTAAATAAAGAGTGAAAATTACAGAATTAAATGTACAGTATGACACTTTAGTTTTTTAAAAAAGTGCATAGACAGCAACAGTATGTGGATTCTATAGAAAAAAAGAAATGTTTAGAAAAACGTCCAGAGGGATAGACTCCAAGCACACTGAACCGAGGCAGGGGAGGGGAGCCCAGGATTGACAATGGCAACTGGAGGGGACTTATCCTTACCTGTTACATTTTAATTGTTTTAAGAAGATATTCATATATTTTGTGTACAATTAAAATCATTTTCTAACAAGTTAACTTATGATTGAAAAACACGTGGGCCGGAGGGGAGCCAAGCAGCCCCGAGGAAGGGTATGCACAGAGCACCCTTGGCTTTGCTTTTTGGCCCTTGGGTCTCTAACATGGGGTCTCCATAACTACATGGAGTTTTATTTGTTTGTTTGAGAAAGGGACAAGGAACCCATTATCTGAAATCTGGTTGACTCATTGCTCCAAATATCAAAGATCTTCACCTTTCTGGGTCTGTTCCAGACCTCCAGAAACCCCAGGCAGCCCCTGGAGATTATAAATTTGGAAGCAAAAAGGAGGAGATATGTAGGCAGTGGAGCAAGCGGGAATCAGAATATTGGTGAAAAGACTAGCCAGGTCTGGAGGTCAGGCTGACCTATCTTTACTCTCCAGAGACTTTTATATTTCCTCTCACGGAACACATTTGAAAGACCGCATTTATCTAATCAAACATAGCTTTCATAACAAATTTATTTTCTCTTTGGTTGTCTTATCTAATACTACTAATTGTAGCTGCTGAGAAACATGAATTTGGGATTAAGCGGAGTTACTCCCTAAGTTACCATCATACAGTCAAAAAGCAAAACAAGGGACTCAGTGTTGAAAGAACCCAGGTTCAGAGCTCTTGCCACCGTGCCATCTTGGGTGGCATACTTTACATCACTCACTTTTTGTTCCCTTATCTATAAAATGGAGCTTAAGTAAAGTAGTATTTGTGAGCCGATTGGAACAAAGCTTTTGCTTTTCATATAGTAGGCACCCAATCAACGTTAGGGTTACTTTATCTAGGAAAGATGTTTCTGTACATTATCAGCCACAAAATAATACAGAAAGTTACCATTCCTTGAGGGTTTTTGTTGAGAAAAACATCACTTTTGAAGACCATGGAATGAGAACTTCTGGCTGAATGATTTCCCTTTCTGACAGTCCCTATTTCTCTTCCCTTAAAAATTATTTTTCTTCATAGCACGTATCACCACCTAACCAACTTTATCCGTGTATTTATTCTTTTTGTTTATTGCCTGTCCCTCCACTGAGACGTCAGCTCTATAGGGGCAATGATTTATGTCCGTCTTGTTCTCTGCTGAGTCTCTGGCAGCTAGCCTAGTGCTGACACATAAGAGCTCCAAAAATTGTGTTGGATGCATGAATGAATATTCCTAAACTTTCTCCAGGTCTGCATACAGTGCCACCATCTCAGAACGTTTGGAGTCTGAGGAAGGATTCTTGTCAAGGTGTATATTTTAGCCTCCAGTCTTAGGAGTCTCCTTCAGTTTGTCCTTGACCCATGTCCACACCAGGCATCTAACAACATGGTGCTGCCTCAGTCTCAAATCCAGCTCACTTTCCTCACTGCCACCAGAGGGCTCTTTTTAAAGCACTGGATCTGGTCATGTAGCTCTTCTCTGGAAGAATCTATGTTGCCTCTTGATGGCTAGATCCCCATGTTACATGTTTATACCAGTTAGGAAGCTCCTGGATTTTTTTTTAAACTAGAAAACATACCTTCAACTGAAACAATGTGGACATGAATTGAATCCAATAAAGAGTCTGATTTGACCCCATGGGTCCTGCTCCATTGGCCTTGGCTCAGTCCTACGGAGGTTTCATTCATGGGCTCGTAGAGAGAAAACAGCTTCAGTGCTTGGCCTCGCTTCCTAACTCAGCAACGTCCAGAAGAGGAGAGATCAATATACCTTTCTAAAACATTTTTATTGAAGTATGGTCGATTTACAATGTTGTGTTAATTTCTGCTATACAGCAAAGTGATTCAGTTATACATATTCTTTTCCATTATGGTTTATCGCAGGATATTGAATATATTTCCTGGGCTATACAGTAGGAACTTGTCCATCCATTCTATCTATAACACTTTGCATCTGCTAATCCCAAACTCCCAATCCTTTCCTCCCCTACTCTTTCTCCCCTTTGGCAACCACAAGTCTGTTCTCTATGTGTGAGTCTGTTTCTGTTTTGTAGGTATGTTCACTTGTGTTGTATTTTGGATTCCACATATAAGTGACCGCACATGGTATTTGTCTGTCTCTGTCTGACTTACTTCGCTTAGTATGATAATCTCTAGGTCCATCCATATTGCTACAAATGGTGTTATTTCATTCTTTTATATGGCTGAGTAATGTTTCATTGTGTGTATGTATATATATATATATATATATATATATATATATATATATATATATATATGCCACAACTTCTTTATCCAGTCATCTGTTGATAGACATTTAGGTTGTTTCCATGGAGAGACCAATGCATCTTAAGGCTCTCTCAAATGTCATGAGCCCTTGCCTCACTTCCCTCTGGACTAGGTTGGGTCATTTCCCCTTCTTAAATCAGTCCCTGCCTCTAGGAGAAAGCCATGCTCTGGTTGACCTAGGTCTGGATTTCTGAATCAATCACTGACTTGGAGGATGTAATATCATAATTGGTTTTTATCAATCAGGCTCCTCCCTTTTTCTGCTTCCATGGTGCTGAGGGTCAATGCCTCTAGTGGCTTCTGAATGGTGGAGAGGAGGTGGGAAGGGTGTTGAAGGAATAACACAATTTGCTTCACAATATATCTCACAGCACCCCGTATACTATTCCTTCAATTATCACAATTATTATTTTGAATAAATGCGAGTAAATGAATCAATGAATGAGTAGGGTTTCATCTGCTAGAGATGAAAGATGTTCAAGAACGTTGGAACAGCCCATAAAGCCAAGACTTCTTAAGGTTTGTTACAACTAGAGCCTAGGATGATAGGGCTGGGGAGAATTTCCAGGAATTAGATCAAGTGAGTGTTCCAGAGTTCTCCAGAAAAACAGAACTAATAGGTTGTATATAGAAAGAGATTTATTATAAGGAATTGGTTCACAGGATTATGGAGACTGAGAAGTCCAGACCTAGGAGACCCAATGGTATTGTTTCAGTCTGAGTCCAAAGCCTGAAAACCAGGAGAGCTGATGGTGTAAGTTCTGGCCTAAGTCTGAGTCTGAAGGCAGAAGACCGATGTCCCAGCTCAAAAACAGTCGGAGAGAAAGAATTCTTTCTTACTCAGCCTTTTATTCCAGTCAGGCCTTCAACAGATTAGATGAGGCCCACCCACACTGGGGGGGGGGGGCTGTGCTTTACTCAATCTGCTGATTCAAATGTGAATCTTTACATCCAGAAACACCCTCACAGACACACCTCACCCATAAATAATGTTTAATCAAATATCTGGGCACCCTTCAGCCCAGTCAAGTTGACATATAAAATTAACCATCACAGTGGGTCTTAGTCAAATTGTAGAAGGTCTTGAATGCCATGATAAACAGGTTGGATTTATTCTTTAGTCATTCGACCATTCACACTTTTCTTTTTTTTTTTTTTTTTTTTGCGGTACGCGGGCTTCTCACTGTCGCGGCCTCTCCCGTTGCGGAGCACAGGCTCTGGACGCGCAGGCTCAGCGGCCATGGCTCACGGGCCTAGCCGCTCCGCGGCAGGTGGGATCTTCCCGGACCGGGGCACGAATCCGTGTCCCCTGCATCGGCAGGCGGACTCTCAAACACTGTGCCACCAGGGAAGCCCCCCATACATTCTTTGATTCCCTGCTCCATGAACTGTGCAAGGAGGTAGGGATAAGATGATGAAATAATGCAGATATACTCCCTGACCTCAAGGAAGTATTGAGGTCACTTGTGTTGTATTTTGGATAATGTATAATGGGAGATACATTCGATCCCCAGGTATCTGCAGATCCCCAGGTATCTCCAGGACCCCCCGCAGATACCAAAACTCATGGATGCTCAAGTCCCTTATATAAAATGCCGTTGTATTTGCATATAGCCTATGCATATCCTCCTGTATACTTTAAATCATCTCTAGATGCTTGGCGCGCTTATGCATGTCGGTACCATTGGGCATCTTCTTCCAGAGCAAGTAGAAAGCTTGCTCTGGAAGATAGCCTTTCTCATCTATGAGTTTCTTGAACTCTCCTGGGAACACTGATGCTGCCTCAGCATCGGCCAATTGCTGATTCCCCCCTGATGTTTAAGTTCTTGAGGCTGCAGCTTTACAAAGCCAGCCAGCCAACCCCTACCAGCCTGCATCTCCTTCCTCTCTCAAGCCCCTCACGGTAGCGCTCACAGAGGCTGGGTGCTTTTCCACACATAACTTTGCCACCATCAGGGACATCCTTCTGTGACATGTCTTCTGGCCACACACTTAATGCTTTCTCAGGCTTTGCAGGTACTCTATCACGAACCAGAGAGACCATTTTTGCTATTGGAGGGCCAGCACTGACCCTTCCACGAATTTCAGCTTCTTTCTGCTTCCCTGTGTAAGTGCCTGATTCGTCCTTAGCGACCTTATTCCCACTTCCGCAAGCCACGTGCTGCTTTTCAAAAGATTAAGATTTTTGTTTTCTTGTTGAGGTGGCACTTCAGGCTCCCTCTCAGCATTTGATGGATCGCTTTGACCACCTAATTGCTCTTTAGAAGCTATTTTTTTTTTCCACAGAAACAAAGGGTGCACACAACACGAGGAGCAGGGGAACGAGAGGGGAGGCAAACGATGCTCAAGTGAGGAGCGCTGGAGAGACACCGAGGACCTGTGCGGGCCCGAGGCCACAGAAGGCCGTGCCTGCACATCACCGCGTTCATGTGGATTCAGTACAGTGCTCAGCAGGTGACAAATTCAAGTGTTGCTTTTTGGAAGTTTCTGGATTTTTTTTTTTTTCAAATACTTTCGATCTGAAGTTGGTTGAATCCACATACGTGCAACTCAGATATGGAGGGCCAACTGTGTAGCTAATTGGGTAGCTAATTATCTACCTGCTGCCTCCTCTGGGAAGGTCCCTCTCACTGCTCAGCACCCAGTTCTCCAGGGGGACCCGTCTCTCCCTCCTCTGGGCTCCCAGGGTCCCCTGAGGTAGTGGTAGTAACACAACAGGTCTAAGAGCCCTGTCCTATGTACATGCACTCACTTACGTAGACCTCACACAGCTCTATGTGATGGGCACCGGGACGGTCCCCATTTAACAGTGAGTGTAAGTAACTTGCCCCGAGACACAGAGCTAGTAAGTGGTAGAGCTGAGACCTGAACCCGCCTGCCAGTCCCACTCCAGGAGGCAGACTCCTAAACGCCACGCTAAGTAATGCCCTCAAGTGGGTACCAGCATCATCCCCATTTTACAGATGAGAAGACTGAGGTTCAGGCTAGGATTTGCCTAAGGCCATGGAGTTTAGGAGCTGAACCTGAAAGCAGGCAGGTGGCAGAGACTGAGTTTCTTCCCCGTCACAACTCCCCACCACCCCTGAAGAGGGCTTTGTGGAGACACCACACTGTATATGTTTATTTCCACGCCTTTCTCCATTCTCCAGTAGAGAGGCTCCTCAAGACTGAAGACCTGATCTATTTCCCTCTGTTTCTCCAGCTCTAGCACAGTTTTGGCATTTGACCCAGTAGGCAAATGTTTGCTGAATGAATGAATGATTGTTAGTGAAGTTCCCATACCCAGGGTATGGCCTGTGATCGAGAGGGTTTTGAAATATTCTCTGCAAACTGGCCTGTTTCCTCGGCCTCAGGAGGAAAAAAAAAAACGTTGAAAAGAAAGAAAATGGGGCGTAACAAGGATTCCGGGCTGGATTCCATGACGTCACCCTGAAGTTGGATGTCTGGACTGGTAAACAAAGGCTCTTGTGACAGGGGCCCTGGCTGGCCACTCGGCCGTGTGGGAGAGGCAGGGAAAGCAGCCTGCCTCAGCTCTGGCCTCCACCCCAAGCTTTAGCCCAGGCGCCTCTGCATTCAGCAGGTATCTCATCCAAGGGAAAACCAGGACAGGAAATCACGTTGCCATGGAGACCAGAGAGGCCCTTCCAGACACAGGGGAAAATAAACACATTCTGGTTGGACTTAACCCCCACGAAGCCAGGGTAGCCTCACCTCCTAGTCTAAGAGGTCCTGGTTTTCTTTAGAAATGTCCAGTGGCCTCTCTTCCAAGGGCCCTTAGCACCAAGGGCTGAACGACAACTCCAGCCTGCTCTGGGTCCCCAAGGGCAGTGTCACCCCAGGGCTGAAGGAGGAAGCCATTTTTCTGCCTGGACCTAAGGCCTCAGTCTCCTTCACGGCTGGAGGCTCCCTGCTGACAAGGACTGACATTTACATGGTGCTTGCTGGGCGCCAGGCAAGATCTCCCCCTGTCCTCGCGACAACTCAGTGAGGAAGGCATTGTGTTATTGTCATACCCATTTTACTGACGAGGAAGCTGAAGCACAGAGTCCTTGTGACTCACCCAAGGTCACCAGATTGTTGATGGTGGCATCAGAATTTGAGGTGCTTGGACACTTCTTGGTCAACAGAGTACAGCACTTAAGACAGGACTTTGAGAATTCCCTGGTGGTCCAGTGGTTAGGACTCCGTTGCTTTCACTGCCAAGGGCCCAGGGTTCAATCCCTGGTCGGGGAACTAAAATCCCACAAGCCTCGCAGCATGGCCAAACAAACAAAGACAGGACTCTGGAGCCTCCAAAACTAGCTGTGTGACCTTGAGCAAGTTAATTAGTGTCTCTGAGCCTCAGTTTCTCCAGTGGTATAGAGCACCTGCCTTGAAGGATTGTTTTAGGGTTAAATGCAATGCACGTTTATTGAGCACTTGCTGCACGCTGGGCACTATGTTGGGCCTTGAAAGTACAGCAGGATGGAAGACAAATACAGTCCCAAGATCAAGCAGCTTATAGATGGACAGAGGCACATTCAGGACAGAGGGAAGTGCCCCCCTGGGAGCCCCGAGGCAGGAAGGAGTTGGCCCCTTGGAAGAACTGGAAGCCAGAGGGGCAGTTCCGAGCAGCACGGAGAGTGCCGGAAGCTGGATCACATAGTACCCACGGTAGATTTCTCTCTAATGGGAAGAGGTGGGGTTCCTTCCCAGTCCTGATGCTGTGAGATTACAGAAGAAAGTCAGGTTTCACGGTCACTGCCAGGGGTCAGTCCTACCTGAAGGGGCCTACACTAGGGGTTCGCTAGCCAATGCCAGACTGAGAGCTAAGTCTGGCCAGCTGCGTGTTTCTGTATGCGCCTGCCAACTAAAAATGGCGTTTATGTTTTTAAGTCATTGAAAAAGAATTTGAAAAAATATTTTGTGACATGTGAAAATTATATGAAATTCAGATTTCCGTGTCCATAAGTAAAGTTTTATTGGAACACAGCCACACCCACGTAGGCCAGTGGGCTCTGGCCACTTTGGCGCCGTGCCAGCGGGTTGAGTACTTGAGACAGAGATGCACCGCCTACAGAGCCGATAATACTGAATGTTTGACCCCTGATGGAAGGAAGTGGCCAAGCCCTGGACAAGACGCCTCTGGCTTTGCAGAGCAGAGTGTAATTAGGGAGAAATCGTGCATCTGGACCTTTGAAGGGCAGCGATGCCGGGAAGTGGCAGTTCCCTGCGAGTTAGCGGTGACGCGCGTAACAAGGTGCTGGGTACCACGTGTGTTGACTTCTGAGGTCCTCACCACGGTAGGTACAAAAATGATCCTCACTTAACACACGAAGAAACAGGACAAATGTCCTTGGGACCTGCCCAAGGTTACACAGCTGGTGGGTGACAGGCTCAGGATTTGAACGCGGGCAGTTTGCGCCCTGCCACCTCTCCCAGGTGGCGTCAGTGATGAGGCCGGTGTCCCCGGGGACGCCGCGCTGGACGTACAGCTGAGAGCGCGATTCCTCACCGCACCTCACCTGAGCTACCACCTCACCTGTCCCAGAAGCTGCAGGAGAGTCTTTCGAGACCTCCACAACTCCTTGGATCCCGCCCCATGTTGGGGGACTTCATTACTTGACAAAGTGTTTGTGGTGACAACAGCCTACTTGCCCTCAGATCCAAGTTCCACAGCACTTCAGAGCACAGGGCTTGGGAGCCCTCCAAAACTAGCTGTGCAGCCTTGGGCAATTAATTAACCTCTCTGAGCCTCGGTTTTCCCATTGGAATGTAAATGCCTACCTTGAAGGACTGTTGTGAGGGTTGAATTCAGGGACACACTTATTGGGCAATTACTGTATACTGTACGCCCTGTGCCTTTGGGTTGCCAAAAACATGGACGATTCACAGGGCTCCCTTGCCCTGTGGCTTCCCATTGGTTTTGACCAATAGGGAGCTAGAGAAGGTGAGTGGGGGAGGAGAAAGCTGGAAGGATTTAACCTCCAGCTTCCTCCCTGCTGGGTGGGTGTGACCTCCTTAGGGTCACAGCTCCTGCCTGGTGGCCCTTTTCACACGGGCTTCTCAGTCTCCAGGTTACAGTAGTCACTCTTCCCCTTGGCCCCTTCAGGTCTAGGGGTGATAACAGAGCCCAATGTAATTAGTCCCTGGGGATACTTATGGTTTTCTGACACCCTGCCCTCCTTTGGAAAGAGTTTCTTTATTAAACGCCCTTTAAAGTACCTAATCTGAGTGTGCCCTTTCCTGCTGGGACCCCGACTGGCACACTCTTCATTTAAATTAATTTCCCAAGCATGGTAGGCTCAGTATATTCTGCCCGGTCTCACAAAGGATCTGCTCTTCAATTCCCCAACACAATATTTGTAGTTGCAAATCCCATCACAACGTTATGTCAGAGATGAATTATATCCCATACTGGTGAGGGTGTAGGGGCTGTAGGTATTTTTATATACTGATGGGTAGGAATGCAATACAGTAAACACTAAACACACGGGAATTTGGCAACATGTTTCAAAATGTTAAGAAATCCCTTTGGGGCTTCCCTGGTGGCGCAGTGGTTGGGAGTCCGCCTGCAGATGTGGGGGACACGGGTTCGTGCCCCGGTCCGGGAGGATCCCGCATGCCGCGGAGCAGTGGGGCCCGTAAGCTATAGCCACTGGGCCTGCGCATCCGGAGCCTGTGCTCCGCAACGGGAGAGGCCACAGCGGTGGGAGGCCCGTGTACCGCAAAAAAAAAAAAAAAAAGAAATCCCTTTGACCCAGTAATTTCATCCTCAGGAATTTATCTCAAGAAAATAATCGTACAAGTGTGAAAAGATGTTCTATTCTAGTCAAACAAATTGTCTATCAGTAGTTGACTAGATAAATTAATTCACCCAGTGGATTTTTTTGAGTACCTACGGAGCTTCAAGCACTGTTCTAGCCCCTAAGGATCTAGCAGTAAACAAGTTTGATGAAGTCTTATTTTTGTGGAGCTTACATTTTAGCAGTTGAATTAATTACAGCACATGTATATAATGAATGACATGCAAAAAGACAAAAAAAATTAGTAGTTCCAAATGTATGAGTGTATAAAGATGTCCGTGATAGACCATTAACAGAAAAAAGATCTGCCTACAGGACAGTAAGTAAGATAGGATTCCATTTTTATTTGTTAGATTTAGAAGAGACTATGGATGAATATAAAACAAACGTAATGATTATTAATTGGGGCAATGAGGTAATTATGGACTTTCATTTTGTATTTTATACAGTCTATATTATTTGAGTTTTATTGGAATAAGCTTTGCCAATTAAAAAAGATATTTTCACTTTGAACAATAAAATCTCTAAGCCTGCGTTTTTCCATTTAAAGTAGTATTTACCTTTTTAATTTTAAAAATTATACATAAATACATTCTTTGTGTTAAAGTTTCAAAAAATATAGACAAAGTTTAAGCTCTCCTTGACTACTCCATGGTAACCACAGCTGTGAGTTATGTTTACCTCCAGATTTATTTCCATACATACATTTACTCGTAGCTACAGAAAATATATTGTGTATTGAGGTTTTTTTCTTTTACATGAATGATATCCTACAATAAGTATTGTTCTTCACCTTGCTTTCTAAAATCCAGTGTTGTAAACGCCTTACATTAGTACCAAAAGATTGGCTTCGTTTCTCTTAATCACTCCATTGTATTCACAGTATGGGTACACCAAGTTAATTTAGGCCCTTAGAAGGTTTAGTGCTTGTAATTTAAAATTAAGCCTTAGGTTATTTTTACACAATAAATTACCCCACAATTTAGCATCTTAAAACAACAAATATTTACTATCTCACAGATTCTGTGAATCAGGGTCTTTCACAAGCCTGCACTCAATGTGTTGACAAGGACTGTGGTCTCATCTGATGGCTCAGGTGAGAGAGAATCCACTTCCAAGCTCACTCACATGGTTGTTGTCAGGCCTCCTTGCTGTCTGTTGGCTAGAAGTTCTTCCTCAGTTCCTTGCCACATGGGTCTTTCCAGAGGCTAGCTCACAACATAGTAGCTGTCTTCCCTCAGAGACAGCAAGAGAAGGCATGAAAAATGAAAGCCAGAGTTTCTTTGTCACTGAACCTTAGAAGTGACATCCTATCACTTTTGCCACATTCTATTCATTAGAAATGATTCACTAGGTCCAGCCCACATGCAAGGGTGAGAAGATTATACAAAGGCAGGAATATCAGAAGGCAAGAATCACTGGGGACCATCTTGGCCGTTACCTATCCTGGGAAAGATAAGCAACCACATGAGCAATAGATATGATGAACGATAATAGAGGAAGCACAGGTAATTCAAGGCAGGAGCTGTGTAAGGAGTTATCCATTCATTCAACAAGTACTGAGCCCAACAATTATATATTGTGACCAGGCACTAATCTAGGTTCTGAGCAAAAAATGATAAACAAGGCAGACCAAGCTCAGGCTCTCATGGAGTTTACAACATAGCAGAGGCAAGACAAGGCAACCAGAGAGGTAATGAGCCTAAGAAACAAGACAGCGGTCGTGCAATTCATAAGGGATTTAACAGGTAGACTCACCACAGTCTGTTGGTGACAGGATGTGGTGAGTGAGGGGGAGGGAGGAGTTCAAGATGGTTCCCATGTTTCAAGGCCGGGCAACTGGTGGACTCTGGTACCTTGCCCAAGAGGAAGAAAACTGGAGGGGGAATAGACTTAGAGAAGAATAATAAGCTCAGTGTTGGATGTGTTGAGTCTAAAGAATCTCTGGAACAACAAGGTGATACTCAGGAGGCAACGGACACCAGTCTAGGAGCTCAGCAGCGATGCCTGGACTCAAGACAGAAAACAAGACATCAATGGCGTGGTGGTGATATTTAAGCCACACCAGTGAATGGAGAGAGGAAATAAGGCTAGTGGAACCCTGAGGAATTGGAACATCTATGCCGTAGGGAAAAGGAAAGAGGAGGCAAAAGGAGAGAGAAGATAAAGGAGCAATCAGAGAGTGGGGAGGGAGTGTCATGGATTCCGCAGGAGAGAACTGGAAGCAAAAGGAGTGAGCAGCTCTGTCAAACCCAGTTAAGATGTGTCCCTTGGGGCAGAGAAGTCACTGGTGACCATGCTGAGAAGAGCTTCAGAAGTGGGGAGTGGGGAAGGGAGAAGGTTGAGGAGTGATTGAGGGGTGAGGAAGTAGAGATAGTGAGAGTAAATCATTCTTGACTTTTCTTAATCCTATTGGCACATATATGAATACTGAGGCATTATCTGAATTAAATGTCCATCCTTGACGTTATTTTAGTGTCTGCGAGGCTGTCAGCTCTTCCTTTCTCATTCAGTCCTAATACTTTGGTTGGGAATGGTTCTATTAGGCAAGAAGGATAGGATTGCTTTTGAAAAGTGGGGAAAGAGTAGGAAGAAAAGCCGGGGTGGGGGGACACAACTTTCTGGACTGTGATTGTGAAGTTGTGTAACCTCCAGTCAACAGAGAAGCAGAGGTCTCCAGGAGTGCAAAGGCTGAGGTGCTGTGAAGTCCTAGATCCCTTATGGGTACTCAATATCTCCTATCTAAACTGAATCCTCTTCCAAAGCTGAAATGTGTCCATATCCTTTATTAGCAAGATGGAATCTTTCTTAGAAAATTCAAGCATTTACTATCTAAGTAGGAAGAATCTCAGCTTTTCTCACGCAAACTATCTTTTTGGACTGCTGCAGTATCAACTTGTTCTTTCTGTCCACCAGAGGCCTTGCTTCTTGAATTTTTTTTCTTCCCCTTGAGATCAGAAAACTGTATGAAATTGGTGGTGTTGATTGGAGAATTTGAGTGGATTGACTGACATGGTTCCTTTGGCAGTCTTTTCATAATCTTTCTTGTGATCCTTTTGAAAAAATTTACTTCACATAATTGTTCAGATGTAGACCGGTCTGTATATGTGTGTGTAGGGTGAGGGGGGGGGCGTGTTTTAAGAGAAATAATGCTTTAAAAGTTTCCTTTACAGGTGTCACCTTCTGTCACAATACACTGAACAATTCATCTGCTTTTGTGTGTCACTCTGTTGCAATAGAGAGAAAAGGATGTCCCCACCTCCACCTGAAATCCAGGCTCTATTACTTGCAAAGTCCATTTCTAACTAGTCCCAAATTATCAATCCCACCCAGGAAAACTGGCGCCTTGCTCTTTGTGGACCCACTGATTCATTTAATACTATTGTACTTTTGAATCACTTACAAGTTGGAAATAAAAAGTAGACCATTTCTAAACATTAGCATTTGACCTGAATCGACCTTCTATTGGGAGGTAGCACTTTAGAAAGAGGTGGCCAGGGCTGGGAAATTCTAGAACTAATTTGCCATTGGCATTTTCTTCTTCACTTGCTTCCCAAATAATCATATCCAAACAGCTGTTTTGTTTTTATTTTGTGCCATCCCCCCAGTTTCATTTTATTAATACATGTTCAGATACTGACTTGCATTTAGGACCTGAAAACAGGTAAGTTTTGCAAAATGCTGTGGACAATAAAAATGATTTGTAATCTGTAGACTTTACTCCTTGGGAGAGACTCATCCAGATGTTCCTCAAACAGACTTTTATCATGTATAACAGTGCACCATGAAGGAGGATTTATGTAGATCCTTCCATCTTCTCCTCCTTCCCATGATAATGTTTCTGGGGACTGAACCATTGCTGTGTTATATCATTAATTTTACTGTTAAGTTTCCCAGCCAGTTCTTTCCCACTGCACTGAATCCAGAAGCTCCATGATCACTTTTTTCTGTTATTTTTTTCACTTCTTGACCTATTTCCTCTGCATTTCACAAGTTCTTTTGTTGCATCGATACAACCTTCTCCTGTATCATTTCTGCTTTTCTTGCTTCCAATAAGAGTTTTGTTCAGTTGATGTTCTGTGAAGTTTTCCTTTGTATCTGCTTCTTTTTTTTTTCACTCTTGGCCTATTATCTCACTGAGTGTAGACTGTTTTTCAAACATGCTGCCTTCTTTGCAGTAAATCTTTTACCAGGAGAAACATTTTCTTCTGAGCTCTTTCATCTTTGTAATTCATCTCATGCTATTAAATATTTTCATAAGTTCCAACATTTTATTTTTTATTCACTGATAATCTATTATTAGTTTAATTTGTTGATCTGTATATGTGTCCCTGGAATGCATAAGACTGAGTAGATGCTTCAACCAACATCTGGAGCAGGAGGGCAGAAGGAGGTCACTAACTCTATTTCTATAGTGTATTTAAGACTAGAACCTACCATACTTTATTCAGAATCCCCAAAGCTTAGTGCTTGGCTATCAGTTGTCAAAACTTGCCAGGTGATTCCATCGTACAACCAGGATGAGAACCACTGCCTACCTCCTGGCTTCTCAGTGGAAGCTAAAAACACCCAGCAAAGCTAGCCCATAGCGCTAAATTTTGAGCTAAGCACAGATAAAACAATAAAGACATTTATTAAGAAGTTCAAGTCTATTATCACTTCATTTTCTTAAATGAGAAAGTGACAAATCTCAGCGGGAGCCTTTAAGGCTTATTGTTAAGGCTAGTGTTGAAAGTAAATTTTGGACATAGTGCTTTTAAGAAACACTCTTGATATTGTTGCTAATGTCGATGTTGTTATTGATATCACAGATATTTTTTAATTGCTACAAAATTATGGTCTATATTCCTGACTCCCTTTCCGAGGCTGTTTTATGTTTTGATGGTATCTGATGCCAGGCTCTGCTGCTAAGGAGAATGTAGTCTAAAGTGGATGCAGCGTAATTACGACAGACGGAACTTTGGTCCGTTTTCATTCACAGCTGCATTTTGTTAGCTGGTTAAGGTCACATAGTTGTCTCGCAAAAATATTTCTTGAGTGAGTTGCTGGAGGGTTGTTTCACTGCTTGGGCCAGTGCGATTCTCATATGCTGCCACAACCTTCTTCCTTACCTTTGCCTGAGACGTGGCCCTGCAAAGGGAACTCTCTGGCATCCCTAGGCGAGCAAAGCCCTGTCCTCTCTCTCCGGGAAGGCAGCGGAGCCATGCCCCCAGGACATGAACTTTGAAGCCTGGCGGTTCAGATGTGAGTTCACTTCTGACACCTAATAGCGGTGTGACCTTGGGTCTTGTGCAATTTACTTAAGCTTTCTTTTCTACCCTCTCTCATAATCTTATTATGAAAATGTTCACAGATACAGAAAAGTTGAAAGAATAGTACTATTATGATATATATGATAAATACACAGTAATATATGATGTACTACATTGATAATCCAATGACGAACCACCTAGATTCAACATTTGTTAACATTTTACTATATTTGCTATATTTGCCATATATGCTTACGTATAAGGGTGATATAATTTAAAAAACAATCTTTGTCCCAGGTTCCTGGCACACAGCCCCTAAAACCCGTGGAACACTGGAGTGACGAGCGTCTTTTGTACGCTAATGAGATGATTGGTGTCTGGGGGCCACTATACAGTTTCAGGATGGGGCTGGTCCCCAGAGAGACCAAGGTTTGATGACAGGGTTGGAACGTTCAGTCTCACCCTTCTCCTGGGAAAAGAGAGGTGCTGGAGATATGAGCTAATCATCAATGGCCAATAATCTAATCAATCCTGCCTATGTAATGAAGCTTCCATAGAAAGCTCTGAATAACGGTGTTCAGAGAGCTTCTGAGTTGGTGAACACGTAGAGATACTGGTACATGTGGAGAGGGCATGGAAACTCGGCACCCCTTCTCCCACACCCTGCCCTACGCACCTCTTCCATTTGGCTGTTCCTGAGTTGTATCCTTTATAATGAGCCCCCAAATGTAAGTGCTTTCCTCAGTTCTGTGAGTCATTCTAGCAAATTATTGAACCTGGGGAGGGGGTTGTGGGAATCCCCTGAATTTATAGCCTATCAGTGAGAAGTGCAGGTGACACCTGGGGCTCATGACTGGCATTTGAAGTGGGGCAGTCTAGTGGGACTGAGCCCTTGGAGTGTAGGACACCCCACTGGTGTCCAGAGAACCAGAGAATTGGTTGCTGGTGTTGGACAACATCACAGAGTAAGTATATGTACAAGTAAATTACAGGCAACATAACACTTCTCCCCTAAATATTTTGGCCTGTATCACCTAAAAATAAGACCATTCTCCAACATAAGCACCCTACGTAGCGTTTTCACACTTAGCAAAAATTAACAGTGATTTCCTAATGTCATCTAATATACAGTCCATATTCAAATTTTACCAAATGTCCCTCAAATGTCTTTTTAAAAAAATATTCATTTAGGGCTTCCCTGGTGGCGCAGTGGTTGAGAGTCCGCCTGCCGATGCAGGGGACGCGGGTTCGTGCCCCGGTCCAGGAAGATCCCACATGCCGCCGAGCGGCTGGGCCCGTGAGCCATGGCCGCTGAGCCTGCGCATCCGGAGCCTGTGCTCTGCGATGGGAGAGGCCACAACAGTGAGAGGCCCGCGTACAGCAAAAAAAAAAAAAATTCATTTATTTAGGCTGCATTGGGTCTTAGTTGTGGCATTCGGGCTCTCTAGTTGGGGTGCGAGGGCTCAGTTGCCCTGTGGCATGTGGGATCTTATTTCTCTGACCAGGGATCAAACCCGCATCCCCTGCATTGGAAGGTAGATTCTTAACCACTGGACCACCAGGGAAGTCCCTCCCTCAAATATCTTTAATGACTGTTTTTATTTTCCATATCAAGTGCAAGTAGGATCACAAATTGCATTTGGTTTTTATGTCTCTTCACTCTCCTTTTTTTTTTCTAGAAAATATCCCTACCCTTTTGTTAATGATATTGTGAAGAATCCAGGCCAATTGTCTTGTAGAATGTCCCACATTCTGGATTTCTGTGATTGCTTCCTTAGGCAGGGTGTGATATTTAACTTTTCTAGGCTTATATACCCATGGGTGCAGTAACAGTACCTGCCAGTTCTTACTACTACTATATAGTCGATGTGAGGATTAAATGCAATAATGCTTGGAAAGTACGGTATCTGGCACAAAATAAATGGTACTATTGTCACATCATGATCAGCAGCCTCCCCATCACCACCGCCATCCTCAGCACTGCAGGCTCCAAGCTGCCGCTGTACACAAACTTCCCTGATTCTTTCCTCACCCTCTGGGATATCTTATGCTCATCTTGCTCTGTTCCTTCTGTCCTGGAGAACTTAACTGACTAGTCCTAAGCCAAGTGACTCTCTTAGCCCCTCCACAAACTGGTGGTTAGCATTTACCCATCCCCGTAGGGACACCCTCTTTGTTCAGAATCACCGATTTACTACTACAAAATGGCTCAGATGATAGCGAGGCACTAACTGGTGTAACGCCCACCTGGGGAGGAAGTTGGTGCTTTGTCATTGTTGGCTCTGGGGGTGACCTTGGTGCTGAGTTTGTTGGTGCCGCAGCTGCTGCAGTGCTGATGGAGGGATGCTGGAGAAAGGAGATTGGCTGGTGAGGAAGGTGAAGAATGTGCTGCCAAAAGACTGGGCTCAGAGCCAGATGCTAATTACGATGGCCTGGGGGTGCTGGTACCCTCTGTCCGCGTCATCTAAGGAAGCAGGGGGGAAGCTGGTGGGAGGTGGGGAGGTGAGAGAAATGGGAAAGGTGAGAGGGACTGACAGGTTGGAGAAATCCACTTGTTCCCCTAGGGTCCACCCTCCCTTCAGGCCCAAGCTGTCTGGGAGAAATTGTGGCTGTCACCATAGCAACAGCAGCAGCTGATGCATGATGCGCAGTGTCTTTATTAGAGAACCTCGGTCAAGCTTGTGCCAGTATTTTTCCATCTGAATCTCATTTCTTCAGTAAACGAGAGACCGGAGGCTGGGAATGGCACGGGTGGGGCTGGGGGTGTTTGGAGATGGAAACAGGAGAGTTCTCAGATATTCTACTGAATTTCTGGGAATTGTAGATTGAAGAGAAGCAGATTTTTTACATTACTTTGATAAGACATAATTTAAATATTCAAACTGCTTCAGAATTCCCTTAAATTATACATGAATTGCTGAAGCAGCATTCCCATTGCCTTCGGAAAGGTGCAAAGCATTGCACACTGGAAACCTTAGTGGAAGGAGATGTCTCTGGTCGTGAGCAGGGCCAACCTGGGAATCAGACTGACCTTAGTCTCCCAGCCCTGCTAACTTCCCAGCAGAGCGGCTTTGGGCTAATTACTTTACCTCATTAAGATCAATGTTCTCAGCTGTGAAATGGAGGTAAGAAGAGTAGCTGCCTCACAGGGTTATGATGAGAAATAAGGGAGCAGATGCGTACAGAGTTAAGCCCAATTCTTGACCCTCATTAGATGCTCAATAAGTGGTCTCTTCCTACTGTGAATATTTCTATTACTACTACAACAATTTCTATTATTCCACCTATTACTCTTACTACTACGGGTACTATTACTGTTACTATTCTTACTATTACTCTAACAATGACTAATGTTACTCATCTTCTCTTCCTCCTCCTATCACCATGGGGATAACACAAATCAGCTGAGTAAGGATTATGACCCACTGGCAACTGCCTCTTCTCCCTTAAATGGTACCAGCGCCTCTATGAGGGGCCGGGGTCAGAAACTGGGAAGACCTTGTTGTTGCCTCACTGGCTGTGAATCTAGGGTCAGACGAAAGCGTGACTCCACAGACAACTAGGGAATCCTGGAACAGCAATAGGATCTTTCTTAGAGATTGTACAGCTGATGTATTTCAGGACTTTTTCCAAACTTGTCACTCAAGTACCCCCTCTCTATTTTTGTCCTGAATACCACCCACGTTGTTCTTTATTTCAGGTTCTTCCCTTGAACTTGACTCCCTTTTTATTGGCCACGTAAATGTGGTTTTGAAGGAAATTTTATAGCGCTATGAAAAATGTAAAACTAGTATCACTTGCCATGAAAGGAAGTAACTAAAAATAAAAGTGATGGAAACAATTCAGTGCTGTTGAATTCTAGCTGATACTTTTTTCTGTTGAAACTTTTGAGACTTGGGCTCACCCTCTCTGTTCACAAAGGAGGTTGGCAAGAGGTTGTTGAAGATACACTAGCACCAAAATGAAACTTTCCTGTGTGAAGTATTGAAAACCACTGGAGGGGAATGAATTTCTCACTATATGGTCCAGTGATATCTTATGCTCCATGTGTGTCCCCCTGAAATCACTGCTGACCTTAATTAAAGAATAAATAATTACCTCTTCTTCGAGGGGAAGGGGGTGGGCGAGAGGTAGGCCCTAGAGCAGACTGCATTTCAACTGCTTCTAATCGTTCAGGCCGCCAAGGACACAGGTGGACATCCCAGTGGAAGGAACGACACTGGTGAAACATGGGGGCACACGTCATGACGATGCTCCATCAGGCAGCTTTAAGTAGTTCAGAGTCACTGAAGCAGGGAGGGGCAGGCCGACAAGGTCCAAATCACAAACGCTTTGTTAGTTGCACTAAGGAATTCCAATTTCATTCACTGAGTAAAGTGCAACCATTGAGATATATTAAAGTGTAGAATAATAAGAGAGTAAAAATAGCTATTGTTTACAAGCACCACTATACACTTGGCATCGAATCTTCACAACAACTCTGAACGGGGCAATATTATCCCTGTTTTACAGATGAGGAAACTAAGCCTTAATGAGGTTAAGTGGCTGCCCAATGTGGTAGATTGCAAAAATGACCGCAACTCTCCACCCCTCCCCATGTTTGTCACATTGTAGTCACTTTGCAAAGGGACTCTGCGGTTCCTTCCATC
Source organism: Orcinus orca (assembly GCF_937001465.1). Taxonomy (NCBI): domain Eukaryota; kingdom Metazoa; phylum Chordata; class Mammalia; order Artiodactyla; family Delphinidae; genus Orcinus; species Orcinus orca. Next base: position 68,440,703 of record NC_064574.1, on the reverse strand, counting down.
AAGAGTGGAATCTGTTTTCCCACCCACTGGCCTTTGGGGTCAGCTTGAACCAGAAGAATGTGGGGAAGGGACAATGGGCCAGTTCCAAGCGTAGGCCTCAAGAGGCCAGGCATGGCTCTGCTCACTCTTCTGGAACCCTGACATCACCACGTGCACGAGGCCCGGTTGGCCTAATGAAGAATGAGAGGTCGGGTAGGGCAGAGTCCAGCTGCTCCAGCTGCAGCCCAGACATGTGACAGAGCCCAGCCAAGATCAGCAAAGCCACTTCTCCAACCTGCAGCTGACCCCAGACACAAGAGTGAGCCCAGGCGAGACCAGAACCACCACCAGCTGATCATAGACTCGTGAGCAGTAGAGAATAGGGTTGGTTCGTTTTGGAGCCACTTTGGTTAGTAAAAGCTAACTGAGAAACCCGGCTAACCCAGTGTATAAATGTTGGAGTCAGGATTTGGTCCCAGGCTCTACTTTTTTTTTCCTCCAGGCTGTGCTTTTAAACACTATTTCTCAGGAACACTGAGATTTCCCAGTTACATTGGTAGGTATCAGTTTTTCAGCACAGCTCACAACTTTCCACTGATTGTGGACCACAGCTGCCCTGTACACCACCTCAAAAAGATTTGGTCAATAGATAAAGGAGGAGCAGGAAAAGACTTGTGTCCCAAGAACATTTTCTACAAATGGCACCTTCAATAATTCTTTTAAGGCAGTGGGTCTCAACCAGAAGTGATTTTGACCCTCTAGGGGACATCAGTGGTGTCTGGAGACATCTTTTATTGTCACAGCCGGGCAGTGCGGGTGCTCCTGGCATATCGTGGAGAGAGGCTAGGGGTGCTGCTAAACGTGCAGCCTAAACGCGTAAGACAACGCCCCCAAACAAAGACTTATCTGGCCCAAAAATGTCAGTCGTGGCGAGGTTGACAGACCCCGTTTTAAGATAACATGTAAACGAGACCATCATTATGACTATGATGCAAACACTTCTGAGCAGTGGATCTCAAACCTGGCTACGCACTAGATTCATCCAGGAAATTTTCTTGAAATACCAACACCCAGCCCCCATGCCCAAAGACTCTGACTCAGTTGGGGTGGGGCCATTTAAAAAATTCTTTCCAGGTGATTGTAACGTACAGCTAGGGCAGAAAACCACTACTTTAGGAAAAGTAGCGGACAGTGAGTCATACAAATAAGATAGTGAAATGATGTTTTTAAAAATCTGTCTGCCCCTTCTCTTTGTCAGAGTAGCCTCTGTACCTGGATTCTTGCTCCCCTGGTGTTAGAATCTGACTGCAGCCCTGTGCATGATTCCTTTGAGTCCTGTGGCTTACTTCCCCTGGCTTCTGTCTGTTTCCACTATACTTGCCCCAAACAAACACTTTTTCTCCGATGCAAGACTCTTCCTGCTCACAGATTTTCCTAAGACCTTCATATACAGGAAGATTTCACGATTTACTATAGGCTTTTCTTGATATTTGGGGATTACTGGCAGGACACTCTTTCCAGGAGAGTCTTCTGATATCTCCCTACGTTTATTCACCCTTCTCTTCTGGGCACTCCGGGGTTAACTCAGCAGGCTTGGGATGGTCAAACCGTGCACATATCAAAGAAAAGGACTGGCCTCTGATCTGCTTCTGGGAGATGACCTCTAAGCCCTTGGAATATCCTGCCTGATAAGAGTGTCTTCGTATACCTGGGATCTTGGGCCATGCCAGATGGTTTATGCTAACGTGGGATTTATGGTGAGGGCTTTGGGCCATGCTGTATTAGCTCTGCTTCCGGAGAGGATGGAGACTGAGTAACTAAGGTCAGTGACACACTCACTCTATGTCTACATGACTGACCCCCAACAAAAACCGTGGACATCAAAGCTTAGGTAAGCTTCCTTGGTTGTGTTGGGAGAATTAAGCAGTATCTCTATGATTCCACTGAGAGGGTACAACTGAAACCCAGTGCCTGGACCCTGCCCTGTGTACCTTTCTCCTTTGCTGATTTTAATCTGTATCCTTTCACTGTACACACTTTAACTGTGAACATAACAGCTTTTCTGAGTTCTGTGAGCCCTCCCAGCAAATCTTCAAACCTGAGGGTGGTCTTGGGGACCCCTGACACATCTCCCCACTCCCTATTCTCTCTTTTCACGTCTTCTGGAATAAACTACAGTGTCCTCTATTTTCTCTTGTAAGGCAATTCTGACCATATGCAGATCATTTGGGGTCTCATGTTTTCTTCTAAGTAGTTTATCAATAAATTTCTTTCAAATAAATTCAGTGTTCTCCATGGAAATGAGGCTGGTAAAAACAATTTTCTCTAGCTTATTACATACTTTTGCAGACATTACTTTGTAAGCATGTGCACACACACACAGAACTGTCCTACCATTACCAGAACCAGGGCTGGGAGTTACTTTTCTGCTAGAATCTAGAAATCATTTCCACTCACTATAAGGCCAGTGAAAGTAGAATGAGAAACACAATTGGCAGTGTACCTCTCTGCAAATAAGGTGAAGGTCTCTTCATCACTTCCTCCCAAGAGCTAATGACTGTGTAGATTCCACCATATGGATGTACCATGATTTTTTCAACCAGTTCTCTATTGTTAGATACTTGGGTTGTTTCCAACATTTTTGCTCTTCCATATAAGGCACCAATAAAGATTATTCCATAGTAACCATCAGGCTCTTCTATAATTATTATCTTAAGATAAATTTCTATACATGGTATTTCTGAATTAAAGAGTACAAATGTTTTTAAGATCTTTTTTTTTTTTTGCGGTACGCGGGCCTCTCACTGTTGTGGCCTCTCCTGTTGCGGAGCACAGGCTCCGGACGTGCAGGCTCAGCGACCATGGCTCACGGGCCCAGCCGCTCTGCGGCACGTGGGATCCTCCCGGAATGGGGCACGAACCCACGTCTCCTGCAGCGGCAGGCGGACTCTCAACCACTGCGCCACCAGGGAAGCCCTAAGATCTTTGATAGAGTATTTTCTTTGAGGACTATATCAATTAAAAATTCACCAGTTCTATGTAAACATGATTGTTTCCCTGCTTCCTTATCACACTGTGCATTAATTACTTGTTCCATTAATAAACAAATTGCTCTAACAATAAGAGGATAGTTAGCTAAACCATGGGGCACTTATACTACAGAATATTATGCTGCAAAGAATAAGGGAAGCTTCTGGAATATAAAGGTGAAGAGAAGCAAAGAGATAGACTTTTCCTATCCCAACATAATGAAATGGACAAAAATTAACAAAATCTAGATTTAAAAAGCCACCAGGATCATTTAGAGGAAGAGAGGAAGATGTATGACCTTAGGTTTTGGCTCTAAAATGTCAATGGAAAAAAAATACAGAAGCTTCATGCAATTAACAGGCAGCTTCTGCCCTGTACCCCAGGAAGTGTGAAGAGGGGTGAGGAATGGGTAGAAGGTAAAGGTGAAAATCCTGAAAAATCTTAGTAATATCCCCCCATTTGGAGAGATGACAACTGAGGGGATAAGCCAGCAGCTGGGGGGAAAGTCTCCCGCACCCACGGGAAGAGAAGCTCCTTGCTTCCATCTCGGTGTCCTTCCAGAGAGCTGAAAAACAGGTAGGGTCTGGCATGGTATATCCCAGGTGGCAGGAAAGCGGGAAAGGAGATATAGACTGGTCTCAACTACCTCGCTCTAACTACTTACTGCCATAAAAGGACTGGATGGAAGAGGAAACAGTAAAGAAAATATCAGTACATCAGATAGTCTCCTGATGGTGTGTGTGGCAGGTGGAAGTACCTGGTGCCTGTCCCCCCTCTCCCCCACCTTCTGGCTCAGAGGGGAGTGGGAGGAACCTCTGGGAAAGTTGGGTGAGGGGATAACGGAGGTGGAGTGAGCCCTGTGATGGGGCATTTAACACAATTGCAGAAAACAGGAACCAGCCTTCAGCAGCCACTATGGCTCACTGGCTCAGCCTAGCTCTGTTTCCCTTTGCTGCCTGCCCCACCCTATCCCAATGCAAAAACTGACAAAACAGAAACCCAGGAAGCTCACCCATTTTCCTTTATTTGGGGAACTCAGTAGACATTTACTAAAGTTGACAAATCAGGAAATGGAGGTTTAAAATATTACCTAAAAGTATAAAGCCAACCTAAAATTATAAAGCTAAAAGTTACCAGAAACAAAGTAAGGGGAAGCAGAACAAACATAATCCTCATATCAAAATAGTAGAAAACAAAGTAAATATTAAAAGCAGAAAAGATGAGAGAATGAAAACAAATCATAGCTGTTATTTCCATAAATGTATGTGGAGTTTTAAAAAAGCAATTTAAAGAGAAAGACTTCTTGGATCAAAAAAGCAAAACACAACTTTTGGCGGAAAACAAAAGAATATGTCAAACAAAATATCTCAGGAAGGTTGAAAGGTATGAACAAAGACATACCAGGTGAAGATGACAAAAAGGAAGCTGGGTTCATGATATTAATATCAGACAAAGTTGAATCTAGAATTATACGAGGTAGTTGAGACCAACAGGGGCATTTGATAATGACAAAGGGTGTGTACACACCACAATTAGGCTAAAACTTCAATGATATGAGGACACAATTGAAGACAGTATCAAAATGATCAGAGCATCAACTACAAACAGACACCAAGGACTAAAAAACTTATGTAGCTCACCTCTCCCAGTCCACAATAGAGAAGGAAATTAAAAATGAAGATTTAGAGGACCTCAATGTACATTTAATTAGGTCGACTTTGTAGTTTTGCATCAAATGCTGTACACTGACAATAGAGGATACATCTTTTCATAGTCCTGTGGAATTTTTACAGTAATGGACTGCATATCAAGCCACAAAGAAAATCTTAATAAAATTCAAAAAGTAGAAATATTACAGACCATTTTCAGTAACACAAGAAAACTAGAAATTAACCACAAAATTAGGAGGGGAAAAAACCTACCACCCACCTGGGTGGGGGAGAAGTGTGGGAAGAGAGAAAGAGATTAAAGAATATTTTTAAACCAAAATTTCTTAATATCTCAAATAATGGGGCTTCCCTGGTGGCGCAGTGGTTAAGAATCCACCTGCCATTGCAGGGGACACAGGTTCAAGCCCTGGTCTGGGAAGATCCCCCATGCCCTGGAGCAACTAAGCCTGTGAGCCACAACTACTGAGCCTGTGCTCTAGAGCCTGTGAGCCACAACTACTGAAGCTTGTGTGCCTAGAGCCCGTGCTCCTCAACAAGAGAAACTACCGCAATGAGAAGCCTGTGCACCACAAGGAAGAGTAGCCCCTGCTTACCACAACTAGGGAAAGCCTGCACACAGCAACAAAGACCCAACGCAGCCAAAAATAAATTTATTTTAAAAAATATCTCAAATAATGAAATAAAGTCAATACATATCAAAACCTGTGTCATATGGCAAATATGGGTTAAGAGGAAAATACAGAGCCTTAAACAAATATATTAGTAAAGAAGGCAAAAAAACCAAATGAATTTAGTATTCAAAGAAGAAGAAAAAGAACAACAAACTATTCTAGGAAATTAGAAGAAAGAAAATCATAAAGAAATGAATCAACTAGAAAATGAAACAAATTTTAAAAGTACAGTTGGTTAATCCAAGAACTGACTCTTTGGGATGGGGTGGGTTAAAGTGAAATAGATAAACTACAGAGTGAACTAATTAGAAAAAACAAAAACAAAACAGAAAAAGCACTGAAAAGACATTAAAAGTAAGGAGAAGGAAACAACATAATACAGAGGAAATGAAAAGATTTAATACCTAGCAAAACTTTGTGCAATTACATTTGAAAATCTGAAATAGATGACTTTCCAGGAAAATATAAATAACTGTACCAAAATAAATACAACGCTAGAAATCTTAAAACAGTAAGCAGGAACAAAACTGAGAATGTTATCAACCAGCTCCCTACCAAAAACCCACCAGACTCAGAGAGTTTCTTAGAGGAATTCTTCTAAATAGCCAAGAAATAGACAATTTTTTTTGTATGTAAGTTGTATCAGAGCACACAGAAGTAAAAGACGTTCATATTTTCTGTGAAAGCCACATCAAAACATGAAAATCATGTCACAAAAACCATATACCAAGCTCATTTATAAATATTACATCTTAAATAAGATATTACTAAAGAAAACCTAACATATTTCAGGAATGTAGGTAATGCTAAGTGTTAAGAAATCTTTTTTTTTTTGGCTGCACGGCTTGCGGGATCTCAGTTCCCAGACCAGGGATTGAACCAGGCCATGACAGTGAAAGCCCAGAAATCTAACCACTAGGCAACCAGGGAACTCCCAAAAAAATCTATTAATAATCATTGTTCCCCATATATTTTGTTTTTTAAAAAAATCGCCATAATATAAAAATTTTAATGTTATTAGCATAGACAACAAAATATTCTCTTACGTCTTTCAAAATCTCTACTGTATATCTGGCTAAACCTTTTTTATTTCCAATTTTTGAAATATGCTATTTTTCTTTGTAAATCTCTCTAGAGTTTTATTTTATTGATCTTATCAAAGATCTGGTATATGGATTTATTTAACATTTGTTTTTCGCTATTGTTTAATATAGTAGTGGCTGACTTTGTCATGACTGATTCTATCTACCTCCTATTTTAGTTCATTTAGTTCTTTCCCATAACATCTTTTTATCAGAAACTTATTTCATTTCTTTTTATGCTTTCTTAATAAAAAGCATTTAAAATTATGATTTTGCCTCTGATTACTGGGTTGCCTCTCTCTCGTAAGTTTTGAAAGGTAGTGTTCTTTTTGTGTTATTTTGTACACAAACAGAAACTAAAGTTTTAATTTCCTCTTTTCCCCAAAGTAATTTTTTAGGGGATTTTAAAAAATTCTAAGTATTTTGATTTTTTCAGTAATCTGACATTATTCATTTATAGTTTGTTTTTATCAAATATGTAATTTGACTTGTACAATTTCCGCCTTTGGAATTTACTTACGTTTTCATTTGGCCTAACGTGTTATCATTTTTTATTTAAATCCTGATTTTCTTGTATTTTGTTCTTTCAGAATGAGAAGAGCCTGTTAATCTCTTGCTTAATTTTATTTTTGTTAATATTTCTTATAATTCCATAGAAATAGTTATTTTTAATCCCCACACTCTTTGCCTCAGCCCTGCTTTAAATTTGAGGTAATAAATTCAAAGGCACTTAACAAAAAGCTCTAAGATAAAAAAACTGTTGGGCTTCCCTGGTGGCACAGTGGTTGAGAGTCCGCCTGCCGATGCAGGGGACACGGGTTCGTGCCCCGGTCCGGGAAGATCCCACATGCCGCGGAGCGGCTGAGCCCATGAGCCATGGCCGCTGAGCCTGCGCGTCCGGAGCCTGTGCTCTGCAACGGGAGAGGTCACAACAGGGAGAGGCCCAAGTACCGCAAAAAAAAAAAAAAAAAAAAACTGTTGACTCCAGTTCTTTTGAGAATGCAAAACACTAGCTTTTACTTAAATAGATTTTTAAAAAACATGTTAAAAACATATTTACAATCTAGTGATAAAATTAAGTTAAATACGTACTTTTATGAATTTCTGTCATCATAAAATTAAGTTTTTGTCTAAGTCTGATAACTATAAAAGGTAAGGAACTTTCTTAAAGTCAGAAATTATTTTAATGCTCCTAGGACCGTTCATTTAAAATCTTAAAAAATTAAATATTTATACAGGAAATGGCATTTGCTAGAGTGTTTGTTGTAGAGAATTTTGCTTGTTTCCTCAATGTTCTAAGCTACATTTATCACGGGAGGTTAATTTTTCTTACTGATGCAATTATAATGAAGCCAGCCAGCATATAAACTCTGTATATTCTCTTGGAGTTAAGGAAAAGCTCTTGTTAAGACTTTTCTCCTTACCGAAGTCATATTATAGAAATAAATGGCGATTATAGTGGAAACTATTTAAAACCACAAAATAGAATCTCACTTTCTTTGACAGTTCCTATCATTTTTTTTCTGCAGTGCTTTGGTTTTTATCTCATAGATGTTCACAAATATTATTATCCTTTAGGAGGATTGTACCTTCTGCCATAAAATAATACTCTGTCCAAAATGCTTTTTTGTCCTCTTTCCTCTAAAATTAATATTACCGTTCTGTCTCATTTACTTTTATATTTCTGATGTATTTTAGATCACCCTCCTCCCCCTTTTTTTTTTGCTTAACACTTTTGATTCACTTTCCATAGGTTTGTCTCTTGGAAACATGATATAGCTAGATTTTTTTTAACAACTTTATTGGAGTATAATTGCTTTACAATGGTATGTTAGTTTCTGCTTTATAACAAAGTGAATCAGTTATACATATACATATGTTTCCATATCTCTTCCCTCTTGCTTCTCCCTCCCTCCCACCCTCCCTATCCCACCCCTCTAGGTGGTCACAAACCACCTAGCTGATCTCCCTGTGCTATGCGGCTGCTTCCCCCTAGCTATCTATTTTACGTTTGGTAGTGTATATGTGTCCATGCCGCTCTCTCACTTTGTCACAGCTTACCCTTCCCCCTCCCCATATCCAGCAATCTTGAGAACAAAAAATGGAGCTGGAGGAATCAGGCTCCCTGACTTCAGACTATACTACAAAGCCACAGTAATCAAGACAGTATGGTACTGGCACGAAAACAGAAATATAAATCAATGGAACAGGATACAGAGCCCAGAGATAAACCCACGCACATATGGTCACCTTACCTTTGATAAAGGAGGCAAGAATATACAGTGGAGAAAAGACAGCCTCTTCAATAAGTGGTGCTGGGAAAACTGGACGGGTACATGTAAAAGTATGAAATTAGAACACTCCCTAACACCATACACAAAAATAAACTCAAAATGGATTAAAGACCTAAATGTAAGACTGGACACTATAAAACTCTTAGTTAGATATTTAAAATCTCATCTAAAAGGGCTTGGTTTTTTAATGGGATTGGTTAAGTCTTTTCATTACTGTTCTGTTAGGTCTTATCATTGTCATCATACTTTATACTTTCTGAAGTTAATGCTCCCTTGTTTATTTTTTCCTCTTGTCATTTGCAGTATGAATCATTCTGCCTTTGTTGGTGTTATTGTTCTACTTTTTATAGATTTGTTCATTTATTTTATTCCCAGACACACATCCTCTGCTTGGGTAGTTCAGAGTTTCCATAATCCTGTCTTAGTGAAAGGCTGTGATCTTAGGGAAGTGGAATGCAATTTCAATTTAGGAAATGGTTTGAAGCGAATGCTCCCAAGAAGCTCCAATTTCAGGACACTTTTACACAAAGTTCAAGAAGATTCCCGAGCCGCTCTGCTGATTTAATTGTCTTGACTAATCTGTTTACTCAATCAATGTCAGGTAGGCTGAGGGGAATTTGGGATCAGGATGAAATTAATCAATCCATGTCCTGTAGGCCCTGGGGTAAACTCGATCTCTGGGAAGGCAAAAAACTAGCACTGGGGCGTTTATTAATTTGAAATTGGGTTTCTCTAGGTACAGAAGGGCAAATTGAGGATCCCAAACACTTAGATATCTTCCCCTCTCTTTCCTGAGAAAGGTTATGTCGTTTGATCTCATCACCACTTGTTTGGATCCTAACTGCCACTGAATCAACATCTATATTTAAGAAACAAATGAAGCAGAAGAAAAAGAACAGTAGATATGAAAGTAGGAACTACAAAAACAATTGATGTGTTGGAAAATGTTGAGGTCAGGGGGTTGGATGCCAGTTGGGACCTTAGACTGGAGGCTTTTAATGCAATAGCAGCTGGTGATGGGTAACCTGGATGTTCTCCAAAACGCTGGTAGAGGCGAGCCTCATAAATTAGTTTTGATCACTGTTTGGCATTTCCCATTTTCAGTTTACAGAAGGGCCACTATATAATTTGTATATCTTCTTTTTTTTTTTTAATTGGGGTATAGTTGTTTTACAATGTTGTGTTAGTTTCTACTGTACAGCAAAGTGAAGTAGAGTTGCCTGTGCTATATGTATATCTTCTTTTTGAAGAATTACTTTTGACATATTCATTAAATATTATAATCATGTGATTATACTTATTTAGACACCATATAATCTCTATTGTAGTTAATTCTATTTAATTGGTGTCTTTGTTCATCTTTCCACTTCTCTCAAGACTTCCCTTTTCTTAAGATCTTTCTTTCCAAATTAGTTTTAGTCACATGAGTAAGACACGAACGCATTCTTCTTATTAAATCCAAGTTAGTCTAAGTTTCCTCTCTCCCTCCACAGAGGCACAGAAGTAACCACTCCGGTGTGAATCTATTTCTCTCTCTCTCTCTCTCTCTCTCTTTCTCTCATCTATCCATCTATCTATCTAATTAATTTTAAAATGTGGTATTTTTTTAATGACATCACAGTGTACAGCTTGCTTTTTCCCCTTCCCCACATAGTGATATGTTTTAGAGATCTAACCATAGATCTATTTTAAATTGCTACATAAAATTCCTTACAATGGATACACCACAATTTTTTGGCCATAACCCAATTGATGGATATGAGATTGTTCTGTTTGGGGGCCACTGTAAACAATGTTTACAATGTTGCAAGGAATTTCCTTCTATATGCCTTCCTGTGTCCATATACAGAGCTTTAGGGAAGAAACGAAGCAGTGAAATTGCTCAATTTACTGTTGTCATTTTGTATTTCTAGAGCTGTGCTATCCAATACGGTAGCCACTCGCCACATATAGCCACTGAGCACTTGAAATAGAACTAAATTTTTAGCTTTACTTAATTTTTAAAATTTTGAAACTGAATCAGAATAACAGGTTTTTTTTGTTATAGTGAATTTTGGTAGGACAAACAAATAATTGCATTGCATAAAATATTATTGTTATAATGTAGGGCATAGTTATAGGTAGGTCACTTGTGCACGTTCCTAGGATGATATATAAACACATCACCTATTTAATTGGTGTATATGGACTGATTCAGTTTGAATGATTTTTTTCTGTGCACTGATGTAAATCACTGTAATGTGTTTACTGGAATATTTTATGCAGACAGTATGAGTTGCATGATACCTTTTAAATTGCAATTAGTAATTAAATCAAAATATGTATTATTTTAATTATAATTCAATTACTTTTTTACGTAGGAATCAATTTGAAAGGTATAAAATGAAGGTGTACAAATGATGAAGAATCAAATGGAGCTGTAGAAGCTAGTGACCAAAATAGTAAAAAAAAAAGGGACTGGAAGAAGATAATGCCACAAACTTCACGATGAATGTCAATTGTAATTTGCTGTGGCAGAGCAAAATGAACATGCTGTGTTATTGTGAAACAAACATTTTAAAAAATAATAAACTGGAAAATATTGAGGCATTTCCAGCAAATATACAGTTGAATTTGATAAGAAGTTTTCTCTCTACATTCAAAAAAGAATTGGTGAAGCACATGAAAAAATGCCCAATATCAGTAGTCATTAAGAAAATGCAAATCAAAACCAAAACGAGGGGCTTCCCTGGTGGCGCAGTGGTTGAGAGTCCGCCTGCCGATGCAGGGGACACGGGTTCGTGCCCCGGTCCAGGAAGATCCCACATGCCGCGGAGCGGCTGGGCCCGTGAGCCACGGCTGCTGAGCCTGCCCGTCTGGAGCCTGTGCTCCACAACGGGAGAGGCCACAACAGTGAGAGGCCCGCGTAACGCAAAAAAAAAAAAAAAAAAAAAAAAAAAAAAAACCAAAACGAGATCTTTTCGCATCTATTAGGATGGCTATTACTGAAAAGACAAACAAACAATCAAAAAAACAAACCCAGAAAATAACAAGCTTTGGTGAGAATGTGGACAAACTGGAACCCTGTGCGTTGCCATGGAAAATGGCATGGTAATTCCTCAAAAAACTAACATAAGAAATACCGTATGATCTAACAATTCCACTTCTTGGTATATATCCAGAAGAAGCAGAAGCAGGGACAGATATTGGTACACTCATGTTCGTAGCAGTATTATTCACAATAGCCAAAAGCTGGAAGTAACTCATTTGTCCGCCAATGGATGAATGGATATACAAAGTGTGGTATGTACTTAAGCGGAATATTATTCAGCCTTAAAAATGAAGGCAATTCTAACACCTGCTACTACATGGATGAACCTTAAAGACATTACATATACTAAGTTGAAATAAGTCAGTCACAAAAGGACGAATATTGCATGATTGCCCTTATATGAGATACCTAGAGTAGTCACAGTCATAGAGACAGGAGGGAGAATGGTGCTTGCTCAGGGCTGCAGGGAGAGGGAAATGGAGAGTTAGTCTAATGGGTACAGAGTTTCAGTTGTGGAAGGTTTTAAAAGTTCTGGAGATGGACGGTGGTGAGGGTTGCTCAATGTGAATGCACTCATGCACTCAGTACCACAGAACTTTACACTTAAAAATGGTAAATTTTATGTTCGGTATGTTTCAACACACACACACACACAACATTGAAATTAGTTGCCTGAAATCAGAATAAAATGTTGAACAAAGAAGTTTTAAATAGGCGTTAACAGAATCAGAGACTGCAAATTTGGCCAGTTATAAAATGATTCTTGCACACACGTGTGCACACACAAGTTTCAATGGAAAGATGGTAAAAGAAACTATTTTTTCAGTTATGAAAATTTGGTTAGAAAATTATGAAGAAGAGACTAAAAAGATATTTCATAACAAGTGAACAAGCTTCAACTAAGCCACCAAACAAATGCCCATAGAATAAAAGAACTTATCAAAGACAAATTAATTCAAAGTTTGAAAAATAGCAAATTTTAGCTGAATCATGCCATGAGACACTGCCAAATGAATACTTTGGGTATACAAAGGTCTTCCGAATTTATACAGAAACGTTGTAAACCCATGGCTCTAAAAAACTGTAGACTAGAAGTTTTGAATATTTCACATCTGATAAAGATGAATTTCAGTTAGATATGAAAAAAAATAGTTCCTGTCATGCCAGATGGTGCTCCAGCTATGTTCAGTCAAAAATGCGGATTCATTGGAATTTCAAAACAAGAGACTGATGTTTCCCTTATTGCTTCGTCCCACCGTATGATATATATTGAAAATATTTGTGTTCACGTTCAGAAGTAAACTCTATGGAAAGTGTTATGGATACAGTTGTTAAAATTACTCAGTGTATGCATTCAAATGCTGTGAATCATCACCAGTTTATGGAAAGGAACAGAAAGCAATGAATATGATGATCTTGTTTCTTAATCTATGTTCATGGGTTGAGTCATGGAAGAGTTTTACAAAGATTTACTGTACTGTCAATTCCAATTCAAGATTTCCTTGAAAGAGAAGAAATTCTTCCCAAATATTTAACAATCAAAGATTTAAAAAATGGCAGCATGATTTATGTTTTCTTATTGATATCATAGTGTGTATGAATGAGATACATTTGAAGCTCTAAGGAAAGAGAAAAAGCTTACTTGTGACCAAGCTAGAAAAGTACAAGGATTTACACTGAAACTAAAATTTTTTTATAATGCAAATCAATAATTTTTACACATTTTAATATGAATCAATGTACATAATGCTTTAAGTGGTAATAATCAGCATTATGTAAATTATCTGCAAAACCTACCAAAAAACTGGAAGAAATTTGAAGAAAAATTTTTGTGGGTATTGATAAACTTAAAGTTACTTTTCAATTTGTGCAACACTCCTTTACATTCCATGTGAATACATTGAGTTGATGCAAGAAACAATGTATTAACATAACTTGGACAAACATAGCTTTGAAATTGATATGCTTTTGCTTCAAACAATTCTTCTAATAAAGATGAATTTGTTTTGTCAATGTGGAGGTGAATATTAAAGGCAAGTGATTTTTGGTACTTGATTCAGTAGTTGGAAAACTTTTAAGCAGGTCTGGAACAACTTGGGAGTGTGATTCTACTTTTTCAGCTGTAAATATAGACACAGATCAAATATTTCCAATGAAAATGTAGCATCTGGATGAGCTGTGCCATGAGAGTTAAATACACCCTGAATTCCAAAGACTTAAAAGAACAACAAAAAGGAACATATCTGGATAAATAGTAGGATAAAGGTCCTATTGTGTAGCACTGGGAACTATAGTCAATATCCTATAATAAACCATAATGGAAAAGAATATGAAAAAGAATATATATACGTATAACTGAACACTTTGCTGTATACCAGCAAACACTAAATCAACTATACTTCAATAAAATTTTTTAAATGGAACATATCTCATGAATAATTTTTTATATTGATTACATGTTGACACAATAATATTTGGGAAATATTGGTCAAATAAAATATAAAAATTAATTTCACCTGTTTCTGCTTTTTTTTTTTCTTTTGCGTGGGACTCTCACTGTTGTGGCCTCTCTCGTTGCGGAGCCCAGGCTCCGGACGCGCAGGCTCAGCGGCCATGGCTCACAGGCCCAGCCGCTCCGCGGCGTGTGGGATCTTCCCGGACTGGGGCACGAACCCGTGTCCCCTGCACCGGCAGGCGGACTCTCAACCACTGCGCCACCAGGAGAGCCCTCTGCCTTTTTTAATGTAGCACTAGAAGATTTTATGTGGACCTAATTAAACTTAAAAGCTTTTGCACAGCAAAGGAAACCATAAACAAGACAAAAAGACAACGCTCAGAATGGGAGAAAATATTTGCAAACAAAGCAACTGACAAAGGATTAATCTCCAAAATATACAAGCAGCTCATATAGCTCAATATCAAAAAAATAAACAACCCAACCCCAAAATGGGCAGAAGACCTAAATAGACATTTTTCCAAAGAAGACATACAGATGGCCAACAAACACGTGAAAAGATGCTCAACATCGCTAATTATTAGAGAAATGCAAATCAAAACTGCAATGAGGTATGACCTCACACCGGTCAGAATGGTCATTATCAAAAAATCTACAAACAACAAATGCTGGAGGGGGTGTGGAGAAAAGGAGACCCTCTTGCACTGTTGGTGGGAATGTAAATTGATACAGCCACTATGGAGAACAGTATAGAGGTTCCTCAAAAAACTAAAAACAGAACTACCATATGACCCAGCAATCCCACTACTGGGCATATACCCTGAGAAAGCCATAGTTCAAAAAGAGTCATGTACCACAATGTTCATTGCAGCACTATTTACCATAGCCAGGACATGGAAGCAACCTAAATGTCCATCAACAGAGGAATGGATAAAGATGTGGTACACATATACAATGGAATATTACTCAGCCATAAAAAGGAATGAAATTGGGTCATTTGTAGAGACGTGGATGGACTTAGAGAGTGTCATACAGAGTGAAGTAAGTCAGAAAGAGAAAAGCAAATATCGTATACTAACACATATATGTGGAATCTAGAAAAATGGTATAGATGATCTTAGTTGCAAAGCAGAAATAGAGACATAGACATAGAGAACAAATGTATGGATACCAAGGGGGAAAGGGGCGGGGTAGGAGGAATTGGGAGACTGGGATCGACACATATACATTATTGATAACTACATATAAAATAGACAACTGATGGGAACGTACTGTATAGCACAGGGAACTCTACCTAAGGCACTGTGGTAACCTAAATGGGAGGGAAGTCCAAAAAGGAAGAGATGTCTGTATGTGTAGGGCTGATTCATTTCGTTGTGCAGTGAAGGCTAACACAACAGTGTAAAGCAACCATACTCCAATAAAAATTAATTTAAAAAAAAAGCGAAAAAAAAAGTTACATATGTGGCTTGCATTATTATTCTATTGGACAGCACAGATTAGAATCCGTCCCTTCTGATTAGCACCAGATCTCCCTCTGGGAGAATTACCCATTGTGATTAGGTCTGGCAGGAGGGCAGTTTACGGCACCTGCCGCCTCTCTCAGCTCCCACACTGTGGAAGCCCAAGGAGCAGGATCCAGGATCCATGAACTTGGGCAGTCAGATGCTCACTCCTGGGACTTTGATTCTGGGCTAAGTGGCACAGAGACAGAAGGACTGTTTGGAAGTCAACCTTGACGTGGTATTGGTGGTAGTGTGTGGACCAAACTGTATTGCTGTTACTAACGGGGGGTGGGTTGAAGAGTCAAACAGAATGTCCACTACAGAAGTGTAGCCAGAGGAAGATGTCAAATCAGGCAAAGTTGGCGTCAAGCCATGTGAAGGTTGAGCTAAGCCTCCAAATAGGGAATAAGTGAGAAATGTGGAAGCCAGGGAGATGGAAACGGGACGGAGTGTGGAGTGCAGCGTGCGCTGAGACTAAGTGGTAGCTGAAAGAACCACATAAAGATTAAGTAAGATGCAGATAAGGACTCCATGCCTGCCCTAATCAGCAGTCCTTCTAAGAAAACCATCCTCTGAGTTTTGGAGTGAAGACCTGGATTAATTCAGGAAAAAGGACTCTCTGGAACCATCCAATGCTATGGCAAACAAGGAAGCAATAGTGGGGATTCCTGCTGACAACAGAAGCCACAGACATGATCTCCCCCCTCCTTCCTTCTGCATGGGGCGGGGGGAGGAGGGAGGTGGTGCCCATTTCCTGTCCCCTCATCCTACTTTCTCTAAAGACCAGGTCCTGTGCTTCCCATCAATGGGAAGGAGTCTTAATCCACAGCGAGATTTAAAGGTTCAGGAGCTCAGTCCCTCTGGCTATCATCTCAGGTTTGATGAAGGGTCCAGCTTATAACTGGGCTCCTGTGAGCAAGTCCCTACCTTATGCTCTGGTTCTGATGGCATCTCCCTTCTTCACTCCTGGGACTGAGTCCCTGTCTCAATGCCTTGCTTGGAATGTGGTTTATTCCTCCCAGAGGCTGGAAGTGTTCTTTGAATCTCAGCTCAGTGACCACAGTCCTGCTTTCTGCCCACTGATTGATGCTCACCTACCTGACTTACCTGGATCTCAGGTGCTCCTAGACTTCCCATGGCTTGCTCCCCACACCCCTGTGTTGAAACCACCTGTGACAAAATTGCGTGGTCTCTTAAAGTCCAACTACCCACGTAAACTGACCATTCCTTTGGGCACTCTGTTCTGTCTGCAGATCTGAACCTCCTCACCCGGCCTGGGTTCAGAGTCCTTCCCCAAGTGCCTCCTGTGTTGCAGTTTATCCCTGGGTGTCCAGTCCTGTTCGGAGCCTCAAGATCACAGCCACTAATCTGGGCAGAGCCTTTGGGACGATTCTGCTATCTCAGTTCTCTCTGCCTAGAAAAAAAGCTTTCTCTGAGGAACCCAGTGAAACTCAACCTATTCTTTCTGGCTTTTACTTTGATGAATACCATTTCAATTAGCAATTTCCCTCCTAGCTTTCTTCTCCATTGTTTTTCCCAAGAGACTAGCTTCTTTAGCTACTTTTCCCTGATTGAGCTCCATGAGGGCAAGGGTATTTGTTTGTTTAGCTCACTTGATGTGTTCCAAGTACCCAGAATAGAACCTGGCACATAGTAGGTGCTCAGTAAATAACCATTGAATAAAGGAAAAAGAAACTATGACTCAGACTCCTCAGAGGGATTAATACGCGTTAGCAGTGACCAGTACCCATATTAACATATAACACACAGGATAAATCTTACTTATAGCATTTTAGGTAGTTTTTGTTTTATCAGTACTGGTCTTAAGAACAGTCCTTAATACATGAAAGCAGGAACTCTTTTCCTCCCCATTTTGATGTGGATTTCATTTTTTGTCCACCTTTCCACTATCACTGCAGGCCAGCTTTACCAGCTACTACCCAGGTGATGTCACACTGATCCAGCAAACCCACCAGCCAGACTTTCCTTATTATTTCCCTCCTGGATGTCTACAAAAGCCTCCTAACTGGTCTTCCTGACTCCCTTTTTCCCCAACTCCCCAGTTGTCCTCTTTAAGTGGCCACTGACTTTCCTAACACTGACTGCATTGGAGAGAGCATAGGTGTCAGAATGGCCAGAAGGTGACTCACCACCTTGCTATTTGAAGATGGACATGATACGGCAAGCTAGATCTACCTTGAGAAGATAACCGCTGCCGTGGGAGCATGGTCCATTGGCCTCTGTCTTGGACTCATCAGGGTTATGTTTCAAACCTCCCTTTTTTTTCTCTTACCCAGTTTTGATTTCAGCCCTGAGTCATTCAGTGGTCAGAATTTTGAGCTGACACTTCCTCTGGTTTCCTTAGTTGGAACCCCAGGCAGCTCTGGGCTGAACGGACTGACCCATGGACCCCAGTGTGAGTGATACTACCTGTTCCATTCCTCGGGCAGCGGAATGTCTTGGGAGCCAGGACACCTGGCTTCTAGGCCTGGCTCTGCCACTAGTTGCATGACTTTGGGCAAATCACATCACCTCTCTGGGCCTCAGTGTTCACACCTGAGAAATGAAGGGGTTGCATTATATTAGTGATTCTCTGCTTTTAATTTTTTTCTCCCTCCCGAATATAGCCAGTGATATAGATTTACTTATGAGACACACACACATATGCAACTTTTTGGTGCTAATTACATCCCTTTCTTCCCCACTCAAGAAAGCCTATTAGAATGCAAGGGAATGACAGTGGAAATTTGTTTTTATTAGTATTTTTTAAAAATAAGTAATCTGCAAGCTTGATATTTTGACTGTAATAGAGTTACACTTATTGAGGATTTAATTACCCACTTTCAGAATAAAAAGAGAGAGAGGGAGGGAGAGAGAAAGCATAAGGAAGAAAAACTCATCACCTTAATAGTGAGGAATAGTGTGAGATGGGAAACAGGGACCTGGTGGCTTCTGGGTTGGTCTCGGTCTCTACAAACCTCTCATCCTGTGAGGTTCATTAAGCTGAGAGTTAAACAATCATTTCTTAATACAAAGCCCCCACAGGCAAACCAATGACATCACCTCATGTTCAGCTAAAGAAACAAAAATCTCTACCTATGCTTTTCTGGAAGAAAACTTGCCAAGAAAGTTTCTCATCTCCAGTATGGCTTCTTCCTTCGAGATTTTTCACCGGAAACTTCATGCAGTTTTCACCTTCTCTGCTGGCTTACCGATCCTCACGTCAGATGTGACTCTGCAGAATTTTACGCAGTCTTCACCCTTGACAACTGCTTGACTTATGAACCGAGGTGGGTAGCTGCTGAATTAGGTATCTCTAAGGTCTCATCTAGCATCCAAGTTCTGGGAACAGCTTGGCTTAAGTCTACCATCCCCTACCTGGTTTCACCTGATCTAGTGTACGTTTCCACACTCCTGCCTAAGAGGAGGGCTCCACGCTGCTGTTTTAATAATTTTTCTTAGCAACATTTGTATCCATCTTTCAGTTTTATCCCCTTGTAAGAAAGGGATATCACTGCTGTCTCATTGTAAGAAAAGATCCCTCTTGCCCATGCTAATTCTTCCCCTTGTACTTTGATTCAGTAACCACCCCTGCCCCCGCCCATGCCAGCATCATTCTTTCTGTCACCGACGTCTTCAACGTCTCTTCCCTAATAGAGTGTAAGCTGCAGGAGGGCAGAGGCTGTGTCTAGTTTATTCACTGCTCTTTACCACTATCAAGAACTGATACAACAGGTACTTAGTAAGTAGTTGTGGACCACATGAATGACTGACGGATTGAATGAAGAAGTAGATGAATGAAACTACTCTTGTCTGCTGAATTCCCACTTTAGCATGTAAACATGCTCTAGTTTTTCTCATTTTTCATGATAAACACTCACACAAACACTAAAAAGAAAAAAACTATCAACCCCAAATAATTCTCTCCTAACTTTTAGAGTTAAAGGACTTGAAATATGTGTCAGCGTTCACTGTTTCCAGTTCCTCACATCCCATTTCCCCTCAGACCTCTGCAGTCTGGTATCTGTTGCAGCCACATGAGTGAAACTGCTTCCACCAACACCTTCAAGAACCGACATGTTGCCAAATCCAATGGACAAGTTTTTGTCCTCATTTTACTTGATCTCCTGACTCTAAATCATAAAAGTGTTTGAATGTCTGCTGAATGAATTTACTATTCTTATATAAGCAGAGGGGAGACAGAAATGATTTTTTAAAAATAATGTCTGCTCCGGGGCATGTATCCAGAGAAAACCACAATTCGAAAAGATATATGCACCCCAGTGTTCATAGCAGCACTATTTACAATAGCCAAGACATGGAAACAACCTAAATGTCCATCGACAGATGAATGAATAAAGAAGATGTGGTACATATATACAAGGGAATATTACTCAGCCATAAAAAACAATGAAATAATGCCATTTGCAGCAACATGGACCCAGAGATTATCACACTAAGTGAAGTAAGTCAGACAAAGACAAACACCATATGATATCACTTATGTGTGGAATCTAAAATATGATACAAATGACCTTATTTACAAAACAGAAATAGACCCACAGACATAAAACAAAAACTTAGGGTTACCAAGGGGAAAGGTGCGAGGAGGGATAAATTAGGAGTTTGGGATTAACATATACACACTACTAGATATAAAATAGATAACCAACAAGGACCTACTGTATAGCACAGGGAACTATACTTAATATTTTGTAATAACCTATAAGGGAAAAGAATCTGAAAAAAATACATTTATATGTATGTATAACTGAATCACTTTGCTGTACACCTGAAACTAACACGACACTGTAAATCAACTATACTCCAATAAATAAATAAATAAAACCTAAAAAATAAATAAAAATAATAATAAAATGCAAAAATGACAATAAAAATAGCTATTGCTTCAGTTTTCTCCAGGGTGATTAGTTTAAGGGAAGCCAGGTACAAAACCAGTTAGAGATTATAGAGATGCATTTGTTTACTGACTCACTTATTCATTCAAACACACGCATGTAATGAATCCCTTTAATGTGCCAGGTATTGGGGAAAAAAGACAAGGCAGCAGATTTCAGGGAGGGTCCCTCTGGTGGTTGTGCCATGTACCAACCAGACAGCTGATTTTGAATTAAAAAATAATAATAATGCAACTATTAACATGTAACATTTATATTGAAAATACACACAGTTTCAAATGCTCAGTCTAATGAATTTTCAGAGACTGAACACACAAGTGTTAAGAGCACCTGGATTAAGAAACAGAACATTACCAGAATTCCCACTGGGTCTCCTTCTAGACACTCCTTCACCTCCATGATAACTGCTGGGTTGACTTGGACATTATAGATCATGGTTCCTGTTTTTGTGCTCTGCATAAGCACAATCGTACAGAATGCACTCTCATTGCCTCACCTGTCTCGCTCAACATGGTATTTTGGGGATTCATGGATATTGTGGTAAGTAGCTGTAGACATTCATTCTCATTGCTGTCTGAATTCTCTTTCAGCAAGACCCTCAACCTCCCCACATAATTATGGTTCCCTCTCTCCCAATAACATTTCCCGTCCCCCTTCCCTGCTTTCTCTCCATACTTCTTATCACCGTCTAACATACTGTACATTTTATTTATTTTATCTTTTGCTGCCTGCCTAGAATGTAAGTTCCGTGGAGTCGGATAAATACCACAAATACCCTGTGAACAAATGAACCTCAGCTACTTCCACATGGCTCCCAGCACACCCAGAGTCGGGGGTTGGGGGTGGAATGCCATGTTGCCCAGAAAGAACAGATGGGTCAGGACTGCAACAAAGTGTCATTTAGCAGGAGACGCCAACCTGATGTGGAGCCAGGTGTGGCTCTCCTACTGTGACATCTGTACCATGACCACAAATACCGATGCGAAAATCCTACATAAAATCCTTGCAAATGATTTTTAAAAGTTTATTAAAACCGAAAAAGAAAAAGGTCCAGAAATATCTATTAGTAGGGAATATCCCCTGGGATATCGGAAAATTGGATGTGAACTTTCTGTCTTTATATGCTTTTCATCTTTTGAATTATTAATAATAAGGTCTATTGCTTTAGTAATAAAATTTAAAGAATAACACACCACAGTTAAGTAGAAGTTATCCTAGTATTGTAAAAACCATTGAATGTTTACAAACTGATATTAAAGATATCACAAAGGCCAACAACGTTTTATAAAAATCACAAATTTTTATAATAGAAGAATGCCTGGCTTAGAGTAAGCACTCAAATATTTCTTGAATGAATGAATGTAAAATATATTAACATGTTCAATCATCCCTATAGGTCAAACAAGAAAAAAATAATTGAACTAATAAATGCTGAAAGAGCATTAAAAAAGAATTTAGCATAAAAGAAGAAAGTATATATATGTACAAAGGAATCACTTTGCTGTACAGCAAAAATTAATACAACATTGTAAATCAACCACACTTCAATAAAAATAAATGAATAATAAATAAAATCAAAAAGAGTTCAGCATCCATTCTTGATGAAAACCCTTGGCACGTGTTAAGGAAGAGGTTTCCATCATATGCCTCTCTGCAAACCACTGCAATCTGGCTTCTGCTGGCACCACGCCAGGGAAACTGCATTCCCCAAGGCTCTCAGTGCCCTACATATTGCCAAATCCAATGCACTTGGCTGGGGACCAATAAATATGTAATGAATTAAGGAATGGATGATCAAAGAATCTCAGATCAACAGTCAACATCATACTGAACAATAAAACACTGGAGTTGTCTCTTTAAAGTCAGAAGCTAAACCAGGATATGAGCTACCACTGTCATTTGATGTTTTTCTGGAAGCTCAAGCAAAACCAAACAAAGCAGCATGGAGACAAAACAAGGTATAGCTCTTGGCAAGGAGACAAAAATGATCTTTCCTTGCATGAAACCTAGCAGAATCATCCAAAAACTATCAGCAATAAGAAGAGAGTTCTGGAAATTTACAAAATAAACACTCAAAGAGCAATAGTTTTCCCCCAAAATCAGCAAATGGAATGTCCATGGAATGATGAGTTATGAGACAGCTGAGAAAGTACAATATAAAGAAGGCACAGGGAATTCCCTGGCAGTCCAGTGGTTAAGACTTGGCACTTTCACTGTGGTGGCCCAGGTTCAATCCCTGGTTGGGGAACTAAGATCCTGCACGCTGTGTGGCACGGCCAGAAAAAAGAAGGCACAGAATCCCATGAATAAAAAGTAAAACAGTCTAGGTGAAAGATACAGAATCCTAGCTTTACAAATTTAAAAAAAAAAGTTGTAAGAAGAATAAGATTTTTTTTAAAAAAATTGACTAGGGGCTTCCCTGGCGGTGCAGTGCTTAAGAATCTGCCTGCCAACGCAGGGGACACGGGTTCAAGCCCTGGTCCGGGAAGATCCCACATGCTGCAGAGAAACTAAGCCTGTGTGCCACAACTACTGAGCCCGTGTGCTACAAACTACTGAAGCCCGTGTGCCTAGAGCCTGTGCTCTGCAACAAGAGAAGCCACTGCAATGAGAAGCCCGCGCACCGCAGTTAAGAGTAGCCCCAGCTGGCCGCAACTAGAGAAAGCCTGTGCGCAGCAATGAAGACCCAATGCAGCCAAAAATAAATAAACAAAATAAATAAATTTATAATAAATAAATAAATAATTGGCTAAATGTGAAGAATAAATGATGCTTATGTTATGAATTTAACATTTAATTCTAGGTGAAAGAGACAGGCTAGATATCTATCATAAACAGATCACACACAGCTTAACTATGAGAGAGGATCAAGGTTGTTAAAATGGAGCTGATATTGCCCCAACCTGGAAAGCATATCCCACTTCTCCCGTTACTGCTTGTAATCACTATCTGAAGTTCCCATACTTGTAACCTCAGTTTCCCTGAGATGATAATCTGCTCTCCTAGAGAAGTGACTTGACAAACGTGGGAAAGTCTAAAACCAAGAACCGGGACGATGAACCTATTTAGGTCCAACTTGAACCTCTTGGTTCAGCAGAAAGTTTTCACGGCCCTTGTGATAATTTGTGGGTTTTGCATATTATTTAAGGTGCGTGAAATACTTAGAAGAATTTTATTATCTAATGTACATTTATTTTGAAATGTTATTGCTTGAATTTTCACACTATTCTAAGTACTGGGCATCTCGTCCCTGCCTTAAGTGAGCTTAAGTTCTACTCAGAGATGGACACAGAGAACAAACACATACACAACTAGTATTATTTCAAAAGTGACTGACACACCTATGGTCAATTAATCTATGACAAAGGAGGCAAGAATACACAATGGAGGAAAAACTGTCTCTTCAACAAGTGGTGCTGGGAAAACTGGACAGCCACGTGTAAAACAATGAGATTATAACATTCCTTCACACAAAAATAAACGCAAAATGGTTTAGAGACCTAAATGTAAGACCTGAAACCATAAAACTCTTACAAGAGAACATAGGCAGAACACTATTTGACGTAAATCATAGCAATATTTTTTTGGATCTGTCTCCTAGGGCAAAAGAAATAAAAGCAAACATTTAAAAAATGACACCTAATTAAACTTAAAATCTTTTGCACAGCAAAGAAAACCATCAACAAAATGAAAACAAAAATGATGATATCAACTGACAAGTGGTTGATATCCAAAATATATAAACAGCTCATACAACTCAACACTAAAAAAACCAAACAACCAATCAAGAAATGGGCAGAAGGCTTGAATAGATATTTTTCCAAGGAAGACATACAGATGGCTAACAAGCACATGAAAAGACGCTCAGCATCACTAATCATTAGAGAAATGCCAATCAAAACTACAATGAGACATCACCTCACACCGGTCAGAATGGCTGTCACAAAAAAAGTCTACAAGTAATACATGTTGGAGAGGGTACAGAGAAAAGGGAGCCCTGGTGCACTGCTGGTGGCGACGTAAATTGACACAGCCACTAAAGAAAACAGTATGGAGGGGCCTCTAACAACAAAACTTGGAGCTACCGTGTGATCCAGCAATTTCACTCCAGGGTATAGATCCAGAAAAAACAAAAACACTAATTCAAAAAGATACATGCGCTCCAATGTAGTAGCAGCACTATTTACAAGAACAGCCAAGACAGGGAGGCAATCCAAGTGCCCACAACGGATGAATGAATAAAGAAGATGTCACACACACACACACACACACACACACACACACACACACACACACACAGGAATATTGCTCAGCCATGAAAAAGAATGCAATTCTGCCATTTGCAGCAACATGGATGGACCTAGAGAATATTATGCTTAGTGAAATAAGTCAGAGAAAGACAAGTGCTGTCTGATGCCACATATATGTGAAATCTATAAAATAATACAAATGAATGTATAGGCAAAACAGAAACAGACTCACAAATATAGAAAATGAGTTAGTGGTTACCAAAGGGAAGAGGGAAGTGGGGGAGGGACAAATTAGGGTTATGGGATTAACAGATACTAACTACTACATATAAAATAGATAAGCAACAAGGTTATTTTGGATAACAAGGAATTATAGCCATTATCTTGTAATAGCTTTTAATGGAGTATAATCTACAAAAATACTGAATCGCTATGCCATATACCTGAAACTAGTATAATATTGTAAATCAACTACACTTCAATTTTTAAAAAGTCATTGATACTATGAAGAAAATAAACCTGGTTAAGGTGATAGACATGAAAGAGAGTGTACTCTGGATCGAAGACTTCTCTGGGGAGGTATTTGAACTGAGATCTAAAATGTACGAAGGAGCAAACCATGCAGAAGCAAAGCATCCGTGCACAGCAAAGAGAGAGTATAAAGTTTCAGAGGCAGAGACGAGCTTGGTGTGCTCCAGACTGTGCAAGGCAGCACTACGGCTGCAACAGAGTGAGCAATGGGGAGAGGAGGTTGAAAGCAAAGCAGATGCCAGGTCACGTAGGGCCTTGTAGACCACGTGGAAGAGTCTGGATTTTATTTTTAATGTGAAGGGAAGTCTTTGGGACGTCTTGAACAAGGGTGTCATGTGGTCTGATTTATGGTTTTTAAAAGCCCATGGGGGCCGCTGTAAGAATTAGTAGTCTGTTGGGAATTGCCTGGCGGTCCACCAGTTAGGACTCGGCGCCTTCACTGCCAGGGGCCCAGGTTGGATCCCTGGTCAGGAAACTAAGATCCCGCAAGCTTTGAGGCGCGGCCAAAAAGAAAAAAGAATTCGTAGTCTGTAGTAAGGAGGGGTATGAGTGGGAGCAGGCCAGCCAGTTGCGAGGCCCCTTAAAGAGTCCCGGTGGAAGATGATATTGGCTTGGAAGAGGACGGTAGCAGTGTAATTGGAGAGAAGTGACTAGTCTGAAGACAGGTTATGAAGACAGAACCAAAGAACTTACCTATGCCTTGACTGGGTGTGGGATGTGAGGCAGTGAGAAATCAGGAAAAACATGTAGCATTTTGGACTAAACGTCTGGGGGGATGATGGGAACATACTGGGGTGGGGGGGACAGGTTTGTTAAAGGGAAATCGAGAATTCTAGTTTGGACATGTGAAGTCTGGAGTGCCTATTAGATACCCACGTGGTGGTGATAAGCAGGGAAACTAGGAGTGCGTCATCAGCCGTAGGTCAGCGGTCCCCAACCTTTTTGGCATCAGGGACCGGTTTCGTGGAAGACAGTTTTTCCGCGGATGTGGGTTGAAGGGTGTGGTTCAGGAGGTAATGAGAGTCATGGGGAGCGGCACATGAAGCTTCGCTCACTGGCCCATGGCTCACCTCCTGCTGTGTGGCCCGGTTCCTACCAGGACGTGGACCACTGCCGGTCCGAGGCCCAGGGGTTGGGGACCCCAGCCGCAGGTGGTATTTACGGACATGAGACCTCAGATAACAGAGGAAAGGATTTAAGTGGAGTGATGTTGAGGTCTGAGGCCTGAACCCTGGGGCATATTTAGGGCAAGTGGGAAGAGGCGGAGGAAAAAACAAACGGGCCAAACCAAGAGGGAACAGGAGGCAGGCCAAGATTTTGGTGCTGTGGAACACAGGAGAAGAAAGTGATTCATTGTGTCAAATGCTGCTGAGAGGTTGAGGAAGATGACGACAGAGATGTGGGCACTGGATTGGCAAACTGCAGGTCATCGGCGACCTTCACTAGAGAGGATTCATGGGACTTGTAAAAATCTGATTGGAGAGGGCAATCATGGGGCCAAAAGTACAAGTGGAGGTCTACACATCACACGTCTAAATATTTAAATTTTATCAGTCAAGCAAACTGCTAAATAAGATATTATTGTATTTATTACATATTGGAAGGCGAGTTCCTTACCAGAAGGAACTGGCATAGAGAGAACTGGTACCCTGACCTGCTCCCCCAGCTTTTTCTTCTCTCCCTCCAGATTGAATATCCAAGTTCCACCTACACATGCTTCCCCAACCCTCCACCCTAGTCAACAGCCATCTCTGAGGCATAGAGATATATACACCACATCACTTGGATCTGGGGAACAGCCCCTCATAGGCCCTGGGAACTGGTTTGGGACCATTTAGACAGGGTCCTAGGCATCCTGAGTGAGGTCTGGGGAGGCGGCAAATCCAAAGGTTTGTGTTCCCCTCATGGGGAGGGGCATAGCCTGAGGGGGGCCCGAGTGGGGTCCTCTAAAGCATGGGGCTTAGGGGCAGTACTGGAGTGGGTTAAAGAGAGAACGGGGAATATGAGGTGAAGTGGTGAGAAAGCAGTGTAGACAGCTCTTTGGAGGCACTTTTCCTATAATGGGGAAGTAGCTGGAAGGAAAGGAAAAGCCAAAGAAGACTTAGTCTTTTTGCTTTTTAAAGACAGCACTTTTGCGTGGTGATGGAAAGGTTGAGTGGAGGAGAGGATGGGGATAATGTTGGGCCTACAGTCCTTCAGCAGGTGAGAGGGACAGGATCTAAGCCTCAGGGGGAGAGATTGGTACGGACAGTTCTTCCACTATTAGATGAGGGAGAGCAGATTCAAAGGGCACGGATGTAGGTAGCCTGGTAAATCTGGCAGTGGGAGGAAGAAAAATCATTCTTTTCTAATTGCTTCTAATGTTTACAATTACTTAGCAAATGAGATCATCCACTGAGAGTAGGGAGAGACAAGTTGTGAAAAGTTATCTGAGACACTTAATGGTTAAGATGGTAAATTTTATATTATTATGTATTTTACCATAATTAAAAATAATAATAATCTTAGGGAGTTCGCTGGTGGCT
Source organism: Orcinus orca (assembly GCF_937001465.1). NCBI lineage: Eukaryota > Metazoa > Chordata > Mammalia > Artiodactyla > Delphinidae > Orcinus > Orcinus orca. The sequence continues at coordinate 68,412,761 of NC_064574.1, read as the reverse complement.
TAGTGGTTAGGATTCCGGGCTTTCACTGCCATATCCCAGTTAAATCCCTGGTCGGGAACTGAGATCCTGCAAGCCGTGTGACACAGCCAAAAGAAAAAAAAAATTTCAAAAGATGAAAAAAGCCTAATAAATAACCATCCTCCCCTTTTTCAAAAAAAAAAAAAGCTACCTGGGAAAACAGGAGAGTAAATATATTAGGGAAATGTAATATTAGAGGCAGTACTAGGAGCTTACTGGAGACTTACGGACATAAATTTAAAGCAAAACCAATAAGCTTAATCGTGCATGTTTTTCCTCTGCTACCTTCAGTTACCAGGGTACAAACAGGTGAAGCAGGCAGAAAGTTGGGTTAAGAGAATTTGATTGATGTAAGAAGATTTGTGACTTTAATTAAAAAATAGTTAAGAGAATTTGATTGACTTAGACTAAAACTGAACGCTTAAAAACTTCTGGATTAGTAAACAATTTCAGATTTATTAGGTTTGTAAATAGTGTTTCAGTGCTTAGCAATTTTGTTTGTTTCATTTATAAGTCTGCCTTGTAAGACGTTTGAAGCACTGAAGAGAATCAAATCTGTAATTGTGGTTAAAAATGTCAAAGCTGGAAAAAAAAATGCCAAAGCTGGGCTTCCCTGGTGGCGCAGTGGTTGAGAGTCCGCCTGCCGATGCAGGGGACACGGGTTCGTGCCCCGGTCCGGGAAGATCCCACATGCCGCAGAGCAGCTGGGCCTGTGAGCCATGGCCGCTGAGCCTGCGTGTCTGGAGCCTGTGCTCCGCAACGGGAGAGGCCACAACAGTAAGAGGCCCGCGTACCGCAAAAAAAAAAAAAAAGCCAAAGCTAAGGGAATGTTATTAATCAAGTTTGTAAGTGATGTTAAATATTTAGGAGAATTTACTATGTCAAATTTACAAGCTAAGTTAGCACTGATATAAGAACAAATGAAAATGAGTCTAACTTTAGATAAGACTTATAAATACAACAATATCATCTGTGAGTTATATGTTAAAGGCTTAGGGAAAATTGGGTTTTTACATTTAAAAATTTAGCAAATTGAGCATTAATTAAAATACAAGTAATTGTAAGTATACTCTTGTACTCACTAAGGCCCAAATTTAGATGCTAAAAATATGGCTGTTCCCTATGACATGCCATCTTATGCCAGTCTCATCATTTTATTTTCCTTCCATGTTCCAAAATTCCACTAAAATGACAGAAAAATATGCATTATTTACATATACAAAATCATTTATATTTAATATATATTATTTATACATAAAATATCTATATGGTCTGGCAAATTTTGCATTTAGATCTATAACTGCCAAAACTAAGAAAGAGTCCTATTAGTAAATCAGAAATGACGAAGAATTCCTGTAAGATAGAATATATAAGGGTTCCAATCAACGGCAAAACTAGGGTAGAGAAACTTGACACTAAACACTCCTGAGGGAAGGTAGCTCTTCCCAAGGAATCCAGGGGGAAATCCAAGGTTAGAGTAAACAAGTAGAAGAGAGAGAGAGAGGTCTGCCTGGACAGTTGTTAAAGTAATTAAATGCAGGGCTGCATTTGGCCTGGCTGGATCAGATATCGCCCTCTAGCTGGCAGCTCAAGGCAGATAAAGTTCCCAGGATAAAGACCCCAGGACTACTTTTTGAATAGGGGAATAAATACCTTTCTTGGAGAAGGCTCTGAACTTGAAGGCTGGCCTGGATGGGGAAGCAGAGCCTTTTTAACGGGGCCTCCAAAACAATAGGGACTGAGGTTGGGGAGGAAGAGAAAAGGTTGTCCCCAGTGTCTGGTCCTGTCATTGCTACATGGGTAGCTCTCCAAGGAAGGATGCTTCAGAATAACTGCAGGGGCAGCCGAAGGAGGCAAGCAGTGCCCCGGAGAATACTCAGCTACCTACCAAGAAGGATAGAATATCTCGACCCCTAGAATATAAACTACCTGGTCTGGCAGTACATTTACCCCATCCCTTAAAATCCCAGGAATCGGCTCCGGAAATAAGAACAGGGATCCTCATTTGGACTAACAATGCTCCAGCTTCCAACACTGCAAGTTCTAGAGAAAGGAGTGGTGGATACAAGAAACATAGTGTTTATAAACACTAGTAAAACTTATGACTATATCTAAATAAATGTGGATATGTTTATTGTGAGAAAAATTAAAAACTGGAACTAGAATTTCATAAGATTTCAACATTGGAGGGGGCAGGAAAGGGTCTGAAAGTAGGTCATGGCTTGAATTATTCCAAGGGGGCTGTAGAGGCAAAGTCAGTCTAGATACTGATGGGAAGATGTCTGACAGGAGATTTAAGATGAATTGGAATGGGTCATGCAGGAGGCTTCTGGGGTGCGGAAAATATTTCATTTCTCAACGTAAAAATGTTGTTTTGTTTGCTTTATGTTTTTTTCCCCTGAGTGTCTTATATTTCTGTACATAAGGTATTTTATAATAAAACATTTAAAAAATCAAGAGTGACTGCTAGATTTGGGATTTTCAAACCTGGCTGCATATACAACATGCGGAAGGTTTAAAAATACTGATGGCCAGAGCACACCCCAGACCAAATGAATTAGAATCTCTGGGATGGGGACATATGTATCTGAGAACAACTGTACTAAAAGAATAAAAATAAACAAATTCAATGGGAGGAAACAGTAATCACGATCAATGTTAATGGGTTAAATTCTCAAAGTAAAAGAACTCAACAAGATCACCGAGATCCAAGTTTCCTTCATTTCTCAGGTTTCCTATCTTAGTATTGGCTCTGTTCTCAAATTCCTTGTGGCTACAGGACTGCTGTAGAAATGTTATCCCTATGTGCTTTTAGGTTTATATTAAGAGGGAAAGAACTCTTGAGTGTATGCCAGATATCTCAGCAAAACCTTCATGGCATCTCTTTTCTTCTACTGTGATCATGTGCTTAACCCTGAGCTAATCACTGTGACCAGGAGACTTTGGTTGGCCAGGCCTACATCACAGGCATGCCCACCCCCTGCCCCAAACTCGGGGTGCAGTCAATACTGCCAGAACTACATGGGATGAAAGTGTGGGGGAGAGCTGGAGCCTCAGGCAAAACCCAGAAGCTGTTAGCAGAAGTAGAGTGAATGGAAGCTGGGCAACCAAAGAGAAAAACAAATTCCATAATGGAAATATAGATTCAAGGCATTAGAAAACAATAAAAACTAAACCAAAGTGGGTAGGTTCAAAGTGGAGGTTAAGGAGATGGAAACTGGTTAAAAAAAATATCCTGCCCTACAGAAACAGTTGTCTATGGGCTTGACTGAGGCCAGAGAAGAAGCTATTAAGGACAGTGGACAAGCTGAGTCAATCTCCATGGCTACCAGTCCATCCTATATCCCCAAATATGTATCTGCAGCTCAGATTTCTCTCTCCACGTTTATATACACACTTGCCTTCTGGACAACTATACTACATGCCTAAGAGGCAGTTCAAATTCATCATGTCCAAAACTTAATTACCAAAAGACGCGAACTCTCCTCTTCTTAAATTCCTTTTCTTCGTTAATTACCTCAGGCTCTAAACCAGGAACGCAGAATCATCATTTAATTCCTTCCTCTCTCACCTCCATGTCTCATCTTTCTCTAAGAATGGTTTTTATCTCCATTCTTCATCAAGATTTAGCACAATTGTAATTTAATCTTTGGGTAATTTGTTTGAATAGTGATCACTCCCACTAGGCTGGATCCAGGACAAGAGGCCCATTGCAGTCTTTCCATTTTTGTATCCCCAAATCTGAGCTCTGTTACTGGCGTTCAGTACCGGCGAGTATTTGTAGAAGGGTTAAAATCAAGTCTGCCAGCATCCAGTTTTATGTGCCGTTTTCCAAACTCAACACTATATTACTACCTGAGTAATCTTCTGAAAATACAGATCTGACCCTATTTTCCCCTCTGTTTAAAATCTTTGCATCTTTCAATGACCCCCTCATTCCCTAAAGGAAAGCAGCGTTTCTTAAACTTCCAGTGTCTAATAACTACTTACTAGCTCTCTGGAGCATATTGAAAACCTCCAATTTTAGGTTAACATTCATAAAATTTTTAAATAATAAAATGAGTATAAATTAACTTAAAAATTAATAATATTCAAGTATCCCTTGTTATCCAAGCCTATCTCCTGAGTTTGAGTTTGGAAATCAAGTTCATAGAGCAAGGGATACATATACTTGGTACCTGAATTCTGGATAACAAGTAGCAAGAGTTTGGATAGTGCAGTATACCAGGCCTACTAAAAAGAAGTATTCAAATATACTCAGATCCTGAGTTTGGGTAGAGAGAGTTGAAATAGCAAAAGTAGGATGATGAGAAATATCAAGTCAGCGAAAGGGATACTGTTATTTGCAATCAATCATTAAAGTATATAACATACACACATATATATGTGCATCTGGATTAATGACAGATTCCATTTATTTTGTTCTGCTAAACTAGAGAGCATAACTAAGAATTATGGGCAGTGGTGGCCCTACAGATGGTTATGTATATTTGGATGGGACCTATACCTAGAAAAAGTGGTGAAGTCTCTCACTAAAGGCCACTTTCACAAGCAAGTAAGTCAAAGAATATATCTTATTCAAAGGCTGGATGGTTGGATGTTTTAACTTGGATGGTAGTTGCAAATGAATTTCTAATGTTTTTTGTTTGGGTTCAGCTCTGGAAAGAATTTCTCCATGTTTTCTGGCATAGTGAATGTTTTTTAAATATGCCCAATAATATGTTGTTGATGTCTTTCTCCAGAAAATGAAAAAAATCAAGTATTAGGAAAGAGTCAATGCCTGCTAACAAAGCCTCTTCACCACAGTTCAATTTCCTGATATCTTATCCTTGGCACTGAATGTCCTAAGAGGTTGGGCCTGAAGTGAGAGGTCTGAGCTTTTCAAGCTACTGCCCAGGGCGTGTTGACACCCACTTGAAATCACTGAGATAACATTTCCTTACAACACTGGTAATGACCCAGATTTATGGTTTCTGGCTTTCCCTGGCATTATTGGTGTTATAAAGAAGTCTTATCTCCTCCCTCCTTTCAATTATTCACATGAGTACCTTCCCCTTGGATAGCCAGCACGCTTTACGGGGGAGAAACTGTTTTAGTACACGCCGCCCATTTCTTCACAAAACACACGGGAAAGACACGGGTTCCCTGATGGAGATTTGATTGTGCTAACAATTTTTGTTACTTCTTCAACACTTAGAGAAGATCAGCATGCGTAACTGTTCTTGGTAAATAAAACAGCGTGCAATTTTAGCACCTGGATACAACTATTTTTGAGTGGTCAAGTGAGGTACATGGCAAAAATGGCCCTAATCCTTCATCCCTCCTTATGTCCATGCCCTCTGTCACAGTATGGTGGCACCCTCCCACTCCACCTCTGAGCTGGCCATGGGACTTGCTGTGGCCCAGTGGGATTTGCTGTGGCCCAATGGGATGGTAGCAAATGTGACAAAGCAGAGACCTGAAGAGTGCTTGCGTGTTTGGGCTTGCTTGTTCTTGTTCCTCTGCCTTTGCCATAAGAACATGCTTGGGCCAGCCTGCTAGAAGATGAGATGCATAGAGTAGAGTTACCCGCCTTGTCCCAGCCAAGTCTATCCCAGACTAGCCGTGCTGATACCCAGACACATGAAAGAACCCAGCTGAGAGGAGCAGAGCTGCCTACACCACCCACAGCCAGGACTGGCTTCATGGCTATGGGGCCTTTGTAGTCACACAGGGTCCTGTGCTAAGAAAAGTCCCATGCTTGGTTTCATATTCTGCTGTCATGACCCTGAAAGTCTTACTAACTTTTGAATAAGGGGCCATGCATTTTTATTTTGCACTGAGCTCCACAAATCATGTAGCTGGTCTTGCCCACGTTCTAGCATGACACCTGGAGGAGCCTAGCTGAGATGGGGAGGGGCCTCATGGGCCTACAGACTCATGAGATTAATCAATTCCTACTGTTGAAGTGACTAGGGTTTGTAGTTGTTTTACATTTTGTAGCAATAGATACTGACACACCAAGCCTTTTTTTGCTGGACGCGTGGCTGGTCCTCCATCAGCATTACCTCAAATACACTTCTAACCTGCATTGTATCTCACAAAAATATTAGATTAATTGATAATGAGAATTCAAAATTATAAATTATGTCTTTCTCATTCATATAGCTACCACGGAGATGCAAAAAGCCGGTTCATTCTTTTCCCACAAGTGGTTTCACTCAACTGTAAAACAAAATATTGGCTGTCATCAGTACAACAGTAATAGTTCCACCCTCTTTGTGTGCCATTTGTGCTATGCAGCATACTAGCCTGACGTTAGGTTTGCTTATGGCCACTTTGGCTTTCTTCCTCAGCATTTTATTTGTCCTGAATTTGAGGCTGGTTTTATAAGCACGTTGGCCATAGCATGACTTGTATCTGTTGATGCTGTTGCCTTGGTGTCTTTGCATTTAGAAATAAAATTAATCAATTTCATACCAGAAAATATTATTTTGTGCTTGGTCCCAGAAAAACTACTGGTTGACCTATAAGGTTATGCTATTTTGGAAATGATGTAAAATCTCTGAGAGCATCACGAAGCTCTCTGACAGAGTTTTCTAATACAGAGTGCGCAAGGGGGGATAAATCCCTTGTTCAATAAAATCCAGTTTTTAGATATTCATAGCCACACTTCCCGTTCACACTTTCCCTTTCAGCCGCTTGGGTGAAATAATCACATTCACAGATGCTCTTGTCCCAATAGATCCTGAAGTCCTGTTCACTAATTATGCTTCTGAATTGTAGAGTTTATACTACTATTTTTTTTTTTTTCCAGTACATGGGCCTCTCACTGTTGTGGCCTCTCCCGTTGCGGAGCGCAGGCTCAGCGGCTGCGGCTCACGGGCCCAGCCACTCCGTGGCATGTGGGATCCTCCCGGACCGGGGCACGAACCCGAGTCCCCTGCATCGGCAGGCGGACTCTCAACCACTGCGCCACCAGGGAAGCCCTATACTACTATTTTTATCATTGCTTTTCCACTTCAATGAACCACTTTTTAGTCATTAATCTATTTTTGTTAATCAGAGCCATAACACAATAGTAACAACAAAAAATGCAAATTTTACACACGTAAACAGTAATATTCCAATGATATAGCTAAAATAAACTATATCCTAGTAACTGATTTTAACTACGTCTTGTTAAGTGTCTGACAGATTTGATCCATCCATATGTGTGAACCATTATTAAGAACATAATGGTATTTGATAATTTTTCTTCCATTTCAAATTCATAAAATTTTAAAGAACATATCTTTTTATTACTTGCACCACAGAAGCTGCTTGAGGACCATTTGTTTTACAGATTAATTGATCACATTTTAGAAACACTGACCTAAAAGGCCTGAGCTCTTTGACGTGGTATATAAGCCATTTCACAATCTAGTCCCTTGATTCATATAAAACAATAGTTATTATTAGTGTGTATACACACACACGTTGTTATTAGTATAACAATAACAGTAGCAACAACACTTTCTATTTACTGAGACTTAAATGATGCCATGTGATCAGGTGCCTTTCTAAGCATTTAAAAGGGATTCTCTTATTTCAAACTCACAGTAACCCTAGGAGGTAGGTACTAGTTTGTTATTATGAATTTACAGATAGGGAATTATGAATATTACAGAGGTACTTGCTCAAAATCACAGAGCTAGTAAGATGCCGAGCAGGAATCTGATTCCAGGCTTGTCTAACTCTCAAGGACTATATTACCTGGCCCCCACCCTGCCTCTTCAACCTCCCCTTCCTGTACTCTCTCACAAACGCTCGCAGCCTCTGTATGCCCCAGCGAGGCCACACTACCTTCCATTCCCCAGAGGAGATGTCTTCCACCTGTGTCTGTGCCCATCTTATTCCTTCTGTCTGGAATGCCCTCCGCTTTTCCCCCCGTCACCCTTGTGAACTTTCATTCACCCTTCAGCACCCAATTTAAGAGTCTCCTCTATGAAGACTTTCCTTCCACCCACACCCCAGATTTTTACCTTGTCTGTAATATCAGCCTAAATTTTATTTCTTTCCATTCTCCAGACACAGATGCAAAAATGTCTAGAGTGACAGCTGAGTTATTAAGAATTATAAGATGACAGAACATAATTTACTACATTGTACCTGATTGTTCCCTGGTCTATCATTAGTCGACTCCAGTTATTGATTTATGCCTCAATGAATAGGCAATTCCTTACCTTAAAATGTTATTCTCAGCTGGTCAGAGGACAGAATTACTTTTTATTGCATCTCTAATAGCAACTAGTTAACTTCATGAGGCACAGGGAATACATTCTCTATTTTACCCTCTCCAATTTACTATCTGAGAGTGAGATCCATGATAATAAGTAAAATTTCTAAATTCACTGTCTCTAAGAGCTGGTAGGGATATTGTTTTATGGATACTTAGAAAACACAGCTCTATCAAGGTGGCAAGAGTATATCTTTAGGTCTGCTGGTAATTAAGGAAGCTGTAAGTTAATCAGTTATATTCTCTCTGAAGAGAAAGTAGGGGCTTCCCTGGTGGCACAGTGGTTAAGAATCCGCCTGCCAATGCAGGGGACATGGGTTTGAGCCCTGGTCCAGGAAGATCCCACATGCTGCAGCAACTAAGCTCATGTGCCACAACTACTGAGCCTGCTCTCTAGAGACCACGAGCCACAACTACTGAGCCTGCGTGCCACAACTACTGAGCCTGCACTCTAAAGCCCACGAGCCACAACCACTGAAGCCCGTGCATCTAGAGCCTGTGCTCCGCAACAAGAGAAACCACTGCAAAGAGAAGCCCACGCACCGCAACGAACAGTAGCCCCTGCTCGCCACAACTGGAGAAAGCTCACGTGCAGCAACGAAGACCCAATGCAGCCAAAAATAAATAAATAAATTTAAAAAAAGAGAAAGTAGAAGGTGGTGGTTTAGAGCAATGGTCTCTAAACTCTTTTGAACACTCACTCCAGCAGTAGACATGTGAACCTTCACCCCCGCAAATGTGTGTACTTATTTATAGTTTATGTATGTGTACTACTGAATTAACATTCAGTATGGAAAAACATTCAAAAAACATACAAAACATTCATGAAATGGAAACGAAAAGGAATGAGGGAAGGAATAAATAAAAATAGAAGTTCCACTATTTTCCTTCCTTACCCAGTGGATCATCTTGTGTACCTGCTGGGATACATTCACACTTCCAGCAGAAGATTCACTGGACAAATACCAACTGGCCCTGGTGGATCCAGATGCTGGGCTCACCCTAGTGGTCCCCAGAACCTCGTTGGCCCCTGTGGACCCAGGATCCAGGTCCAACCATGCAGACTCTGGTCCCAGACCCATCACTGCAGACCCAAGCACCAGGCCTGCCTGGTGAACCCGGGCTCCAGGTCCACCCCCAAGGACCCAGGCACCAGGTCTCCCCACCTGCTGACCCAGGCACCAGGCCTGCCCACTTATGGATATCACCTAGAATCTCTGGATGGGCTGACTGGTGAAGGGCTTTGCCTACTGAAGCCAGTCTATAAAGCCATTCAAGGTGTAGACACCAACACAAGGCCACAAGGATCATGAATAATGAACAAAACATGACACCACCAAAAGAAACTAATAAAACTCCAATGACTGACCCTAAAGAAATGGAGATCTATGAACTGTCTGACAAAGAATTCAGAATAATCCTCTTAAAGAAATTCAATGAACTACAAGAAAACGCAGATAAATAAATGAAATTAGGAAAACAATGCATGAACAAAATGAGAGGTTCAACAAAGAAACAGAAACTATGTATTAAAAAAAAGTAGAAATTCTAGAGTTGAAGAACACAATAATTGAACTGAAGAATTCAATAGAGAGCTTTGGCAGATTTGACCAAGCAGAAAAAAGAATTAGTGAGCTAGAAGGCAGATCATTTGAAATCATCCAGTCAGAGAAGTCAAAGAAAAAAGAATGAAAGAGTCAAGAAAGCCTATGTGAATCATGATATACCATTAAAAGAAACAGTTACGCATTATTGGAGTCCCAGAAGAAGAGGGGGAAGGGGGAAAAGAAAGCTTATTTAAAGAAACAGTGGCTGAGAACTTCCCAAACCTGGGGAGAGATTTGGACATCCAAGTTCATGAAGCTAATAGGTGACTGTAAAATTTCAACACCCAAATCATGTTTTCCAAGACAACTTAGAATAAAATTGTCTAAAATCAAAGAAAATGAGATAATTTTTAAAGCAGCAAGAGAAAAAAAATCTCACCTCTATGGGAACCCCCATAAGGCTATTAATGAATTTCTCAGCAGAAACCCTGTAGGGCAGAAGAGAGTGGGATAATATATTCAAATTACTAAAAGAAAAAAAAAAAAACTGTCAAGAATACTTTACCTAGCAAAGTTGTCTTTGAGAAATGGAGAGAGAAAGATTTTCCCAAAGAAACAGAAGCTGAGGGAGTTCATCATGACTAAAGCTGTCTTACAAGAATTGCTGAAACGAGTTCTTCAAGCAGAAATGAAATAACATGAAAATATAAAAGATACCGGTAAACGTAAGTATATAGTCAAATTCAGAATACTCTAATACTGTTAATCAATTAACTCTAGTATAAAGGTTTAAAGGACAAAAGTATTAAAAATAACAATAGCTACAATAATTTGTTAGTGAATATACAATATAAAAGAGGTACATTGTGACATCAAAAACATAAAATATAGGGTGGGAATAAAAGAATAGAGCTTTTGTATTCAGTCAAAGTTAAGTTATCAACTTCAAATATACTGTTATGTCTACAAGATGTTTTATTTAATACTCATGATAACTACAGAGCAAAAACCTACAGTAGATACACAAAAGATAAAGAGAAGGGAGTCAAAGCATTCAATTATGGAAAATCACCAGTACAGAAAGAAAGACAGCAAAAGAGAAAGAAAGGAAAAAGGGAACTACATAACAGCTGGAAAACAATTAATGAGATGGCATTAGTAAGTCCTTACCTATCAATAGTTACTTTCAATGTAAATGGATTAAATTCTCCAATCAAAAGGTACAAAGTGGCTGAATGGATTAAAAAACAGAAACCAACTTTATGCTGTCTCCAAGAGACTTACTTCAGACTTAAGGACATGAACAGGCTCAAACTGAAGGGGTGGAAAAATATATTCCATGCAAATGGAAACCAAAAGAGAGCAGGAGTGGCTATACCTATATCAGACAAAATAGACTTGAAGTCAAAAGTGTTAACAAGAGACAAAGAAGGTCACTATATAATGATAAAGAGGTTAATTAATAAAGAAAATACAGCAACTGTAAATATATAGACAACCCAAATCAGAGCACCTAAATATATTAAGCAAATACCAGTAGATGTGAAGGGAGAAATAGACAACACTACAATAATAGTAGGAGACCTCAATACTCAACTTTCAATGATGGATAGATTATCCAGACAGAAAATAAATATGAAATGTTGGACTTGAACTACACCTTAGACCAAATAGAGCTGACAAACATGTATAGAATATTCTACCCAACAGAAGCAGAATACACATTCTTCTAAAGCACACATGGAACATTCTCCAGGATAGATCATATGTTAGAGTACAACACAAGCCTAGCAAATAGCAACTGTAAGATGACTGAAATCATACCAAGTATATTTTTTGACTGATATGAAACTAGAAATCAGTTACAAGAGGAAAACTGGAAAATTCACAGATGTGTGGAAATTAAACAACACACTCTTGAGCAACCAATAGGTCAAAGAAGAAATCAAAAGAGAAACCAAATAATATCTTGACACAAACAAAAATGAAAATACAACATACCAAAACTTATGGGATGCAGCAAGACTAGTTCTAAGAGGGAAGTTTAATGCAATAAACATCTCTATTTAAAAGAAGAAAAAAAAAAGCAAGGTTCCTAAAGTGAATGAACCCAGCCAGTGCCTCTTGCAATGGAGATGGCCACGTCTTGAGAGTTTCCAACTCTGGAAAAATGAGCGTCCTCAAGAGATCCCAGAATCTAACAACAGCATATACACTTCCTTTATAGAGTCTCTTGCTGCTATGACTTGATTCTCACAAGCTCCAATTTGGTTGTATTTGCTACTTCCCTGCAGGTGAAGAAAGCTTTCTTTGCTTTGGTGACTAATGGTATACAAGCTGCCCCTTTCTGGGACAGCAAAAAGCAAGGACTTGTGGGCATGTGGACTACCACTGATTTTATCAATATCCTGCACCGTTACTATAAATCAGCCTTGGTACAGATCTATGAGTTGGAAGAACACAAGACAGAAACTTGCAAGGAGGTGTACATATGGGACTTCTTTAAACCACTTGCCTGCATTCCTCCTAATGCCAGCATGTTTGATGCTGTCTCTTCATTAATTCAAAACAAGATCCACAGGCTGCCAGTTGTTAACCCAGAATCAGGCAACATCTTGTACATCCTCATCCACAAATGCAGTCTCAAGTTCCTCAAATTGTTTATCACTAAGTTCCCAAGCCAGAGTTCATGTCTAAGTCTCTGGAAGAGCTACAAATCAGCTTCTATGCCAACACTGTTATGATCTGCTGTATGTGGCTCTGGGCATCTCTGTACGGCACCAATTCTCAGCCCTGCCAGTGGTGAATGCGAAAGGTCATGTGGTAAACATCTTTTACAAGTTTGATGCTATCTATCAGGCAGCAGAAAAGACCTACAACAACCTAGGTGTGTCTGTAGCCAAAGCCCTGTGACATCAGTCACATTACTATAAATGTGTCCTCAAGTGCTACCTGCATGAGACGCTGGAGACCATCATCAATAGGCTGGTGGAAGCAGAGGTTCACCAGCTTGCAGTGGTGGATGAGAGTGATGTGGTCAAGGGAATTGTATCATTATCTGACAACCTGTAGGACCTAGTGCTTACAGGCAGAGAGAAGCAGCCCTGAGCTGAGGGAAGAGGGCAGGCAGCACCAGCGGATGTGCCTCACTCACTGCCTGCCTAAAGCTTTGGGAATCACAGATAAAACCTGGTGACTGTTCCGTGCTCAGGAGCCCCCCTACCCTTCTACCTGGGAGCTGGAGAATACATGGGGAAAGGAAGGAGAATAAATTTTTAGGTGTCCTTAACCTCACAGTACTCAGAAAAACTTTCAGTCTAGCCCATCCTAGTTCCTACCCTCTTATTCATATCCCCCTTTCTGGGCAAACTATGGGCTCTGTGCCCCCCCAGAAAATTCTGATCTCTAAGAGATCCCTGGGCTTCATTTAGCCTTAGCTTCTATCTCTGCCTCTGACTCCACTATAAGACAACAGCACCATAGAACTCTTCATAAAGACATTTTCATTCATCCTGTTTCATGTTGGGTGAAAGAGGCTAAATTCATTTTGTGACATTTCTTCCCACAATGGGAGTGGGGTGGATCATTGGGAGGAGGGTTTTGGGGTGTCTATGCTGTATGCATGTGAAGGGAGATGGGAGTTGGTGAAAGAAGAAGGCAGAGTGGTTAGCTGAGGTTATCGCTTTTCATGGTGAACCTAATTAAAATGACAAGAACCCATCCTGAGGGTTGTCTTTTCATCTTGTTTATGTTTTCCTTTGCTGTGCAAAAGCTTTTAAGTTTCATTAGGTCCCATTTGTTTATTTTTGTTTTCATTTCCATTTCCAAAGGAGGTGGGTCAAAAAGGATCTTGCTGTGATTTATGTCATAGAGTGTTCTGCCTATGTTTTCCTCTAAGAGTTTTATAGTGTCTAGCCTTACATTTAGGTCTTTAATCCATTTTGAGTTTATTTTTGTGTATGGTGTTAGGGAGTGTTCTAATTTCATTCTTTTACATGTAGCTGTCTAGTTTTCCCAGCACCACTTATTGAAGAGGCTGTCTTTTCTCCGTTGTATATTCTTGCTTCCTTTATCAAAGATAAGGTGACTATATGTGCATGGGTTTATCTCTGGGCTTTCTATCCTGTTCCATTGATCTATACTTCTCTTTTTGTGCCAGTACCATACTGTCTTGATTACTGTCATACAGAGTGAAGTAAGTCAGAAAGAGAAAAACAAATACTGTATGCTAACACATATATATGGACTCTAAAAAAAAAAAAAAAAAGGTTCTGAAGAACCTAGAGGCAGGACAGGAATAAAGACGCAGACGTGGAGAATGGACTTGAGGACATGGTGAGGGGGAAGGGTAAGCTGGGACGATGTGAGAGAGTGGCATGGACATATATACACTACCAAATGTAAAATAGATAACTAGTGGGAAGCAGCCACATAGCACAGGAGATCAGCTCGGTGCCTTGTGACCACCTAGAGGGGTGGGATAGGGAGGGTGGGAGGGAGATGCAAGAGGGAGGAGATATGGGGATATATGTATACGTATAGCTGATTCACTTTGTGATACAGCAGAAAATAACACACCATTGTAAAGCGATTATACTCCAACAAAGATGTTAAAAAAATTAATTAAATTAAATTTTAATAAATGACAAGAACCACCCCCCCAAAAAAAAAGAAAGATTACAAAACTTTATACCTTAAGGAACAAGAAAAAGAAGAACAAACTAAGCCCAAAATTAGCAGAAGGAAGGAAATAGCAAAGATTGGAGCAGAAATAAATGAAATGAAGACCAGAAAAACAATAGAAAAGATAACACAATTAAGAGCTGGGTTTCTTTTAAAGATAAACAAAATTGACCAACCTTTAGCTAGACTAATTAAGAAAAAAAGAGAGGACCCAAATAATTGACATTAGAAATGAAAGAAGAGACATTACAGCTGATACCACAGTAATACAAAGGATCATAAGAGACTACTATGAGCAATTATATGCCAACAAATTGGATAATCTAGAAAAAATGGATAAATTCCTAGAAACATTCAAACTAACAAGACTGAATCATGAAGAAATAGAAAATATGAACAGACCAATAACAAGTAAGGAGATTGTATCAGTAATCAAAAACCTCCCAACACAGAAAATTCCAGGACCAGATGGTTTCCCTGATGAATTCTAACAAACATTTAAAGAATTAACACCAACCTTTCTCAAACTCTTCCAAAAAATTGAAGAGGACAGAACACTCTTAAGTTCATTTCACAAGCTAGCATGACCATGATGCCAAAGCCAGATAAGGATGCTACAAGAAAAGAAAACCAAAGGTCAGTTTCACAGATTAATATAGATACAAATATTCTCAACAAAATACTCACAAACTGAATTCAGCAGCACATTAAAAGGATCATACAACATGATCAAGTGGGATTTATGTCTGGGATGCAAGGATGGTTCAACATATGCAAATCAATAAATGTGATACACCACATTAATAGAATGAAAGATAAAAATCATATGATCATCTCAATAGATGCAGACAAATACTTGACAAAATTCAACATGCTTTCATGATAAAAAATCTCAACAAGTTGGGTATAGAAGGAATGTACCTCAACATAATAAAGGCCATACATGACAAACCCACAGCTAACATCATCCTCAATAGTAAAAGGTTGAAAGCTTTCCCAATAAAATTAAGAACAAAACAAGGGTGTCCCCTCTCAACATTTTTATTCAACAGAGTCCTAGAAGTCCTAGACAGAACAGTTAGGCAAGAAAAAGAAATAAAAAGCATACAAATCAGAAAGGAAGAAATAAAAGTGTCTTTGTTTGCAGATGATATAATCTTTTATACAGAAAATCCTAAAGACTCCACCAAAAAAGAAAGTTAGAACTAATAAATGAATTCAGTAAAGTTGAAGATACAAAATCAACCTACAAAAATCAGTTGTACTTCTATACAACAACAATTAACTATCCGAAGAAGTAAAGAAAACAATCCCATTTACAGTAGCATTACAAATAATAAAATACTTAGGGATAAATTTAACCAAGGAAGTGAAAGGTCTGTACACTGCAAATTATAAAGCATTGATGAAAGAAACTGAGGAAGACACAAATAATGGAAAGATATCCTGTGTTTGTGGATCAAAAGAATTAATATTGTTAAAAGTTCATTCTACCCAAAGGCATTTCTAGATTCAATGCAATCCCTATCAAAATCCCAATGCATTTTCCACAAAAATAGAAAAAGCAATCCTAAAATGTGTATGGAATCACAAAGACCCTGAAGAGGCAAAGCAATTCTGAGAAGGAAGAACAAAGCTGGAGGCATTACGCTTACTGATTTATTACAAAGCTATAGTAATAAAACAGTTTGGTACTGGCATAATGACAGACACATAGATCAATGAAAAAGAACCAAGAGCCTAGAAATAAACCCATGCATATACAGTCAACTAATATTTCACGAGAGAGCCAAGAATACTCAATAGGGAAAGGACAGTCTCTTCAATAAATGGTGCTGGGAAAACTGGATATTCACATGCAAAATAATAAAATTAGATTCCTATTTTATACAACCCACAAAAATTATCTGGAAATGGATTAAAGATTTAAATAGAAGATCCAAAACTTTAAAACTACAAGAAGAAAGCACAGGGAAAAAGCTCCTTGACGTTGGTCTTAGCAACAATTTTTAGTATATGACAACAAAAGCATAGGCAACAAAAGCAAAAATCAACAGGGGGGACTAGATCAAACTGAAAATTTCTGCGCAGCAAAAGCAACAATCAGCAAAATGAAAAGGCAACCTCCAGAATGGGGGGAAATATTTGCTAACTATCTTTTAAAATTTTTTTATTTTACGTTAGCATACAGTTAACAATGTTTTGTTAATTTCAGGTGCATAGTAGATTGATTCAGTTATACATATACATGTACCTATTCTCTTTCAAATTCTTTTCCCAATTATGCTAACCATCTATCTGATCAGGGATTAATATCTAAAATATATAAGGAAATTGTATAACTCAATATCAAAATAACAAATAACCTGATTTAAAAATGGGCTAAGGGGGCTTCCCTGGTGGCGCAGTGGTTGGGGGTCCGCCTGCCGATGCAGGGGATGCGGGTTCGTGCCCCGGTCCGGGAGGATCCCGCGTGCCGTGGAGCGGCTGGGCCCGTGAGCCATGGCCGCTGGGCCTGCGCGTCCGGAGCCTGTGCTCCGCAATGGGGGAGGCCACAACAGTGAGAGGCCCGCGTACTGCAAAAAAAAAAAAAAAAAAAAAAAAAAAATGGGCTAAGGACTTAAATAGACATTTTTCCAAAGAAGGCACACAAATGACCAACAGGTACATAAAAAAATGCTCAACATCACTAATCATCAGGGGAATGCAAATAAAAACTACAATGAGATATCACCTCATACCTGTTAGAATGGCTATTAACAAAAAGACAAGAGACAACAAGTGTTGGTATGGCTGTGGAGAAAAGGAAACCCTGGGGCACTGTTGGTGGGAATGTAAACTGGTGGAGCCACTATGGAAAACAGTATGGAGATTCCTCAAAAAATTAAAAATAGAACTACCATATCATCCAGCAATCCCACGTCTGAATATATATCTAATAGAAATGAGATCACTGTCTCAAAGAGTTATCTGCACCCTCATGTTCATTGCAGCATTATTCACAATAGCCAAGACATGGAAACAATTTAAGTGTCCATCAGTGTATGAAAGGAAAAAGAAAATGTGATACACACACACACACACACACACACACACACACATACACATTGGAATATTATTCAGCCATAAAAAGGAAGGAAATCCTGCCTTTTGTAACACATGGATGGACCCTAAGGGCATTATACTAAGTGAAATAAGTCAGACAGAGAAAGACAAATACTACATGTTCTCACTTATATGTGGAATCTAAAAAATTCAAATTCATAAAAATAGTAGAATGATGGGGACTTCCCTGGTGGCGCAGTGGTTAAGAATCTGCCTGCCAATGCAGGGGACATGGGCTCGATCCCTGGTCCGCGAAGATCCCACATGCCACAGAGCAACTAAGCCTGTGCACCACAACTACTGAAGCCTGTGCGCCAGAGCCCATACTTCACAACAAGAGAAGCCACTGCAATGAGGAGCCCGCGCACCACAACGAAGAGTAGCCCCCACTCGCCGCAACTAGAAAAAGCCTGCGTGCAGCAACAAAGACCAACGCAGCCAAAAATAAATAAATAAATATTTTTTTAAAAAAATAGTAGAATGATGGTTGACAGGGGCTGGGGCATGCGGGGAATGGGGGAGATGTTGGTTAAAGGGTGCAAACTTCCAGCTCTAAGATGCATAAGTTTTGGTAACTAGACTTAACAATACTACATTATATTCTTGAAAGTTGTTAAGAGAGTAGATCTTAAATGTTATCACTACACACACAAAAAGGTAATTACATGGAAGAATGAAGGTGTTAACTAAGCATATTGTAGTAATCATTTCACAGTATATATATGTGTGTGTATCAAATCATCACATTGTATACCTTAAACAAATGTATATATATATGTCAATAAAGCTGGAAAAAAAGGGAGAATTCAACAATATAATTCACTACACTAAAAGGATAAAGTAGGAAAATCATTTTATCATCTCAGAAGACACAGAAAAAGTATTCGATAAAATTCAAAAACAATTCATATTTAAAAACTCCAAGCAAAGAAAAATAGGAATTTTCTTAATGTGATAAGAGATAAAATTCTAAAAAACCCCATTCAACCAAAAAAAAAAATCAGTTACTTAATTGTGTAATGTTGAATGCTTTCCCTTTGAGATCAGAATGAGACAAGGATAATTACTTTCACTATTTCTATTATATTGTATTAGAAGGCTTAGCTGGTATAATGAGGCAATGACAACAAAAATTAAAAGGTGTAAGGATAGGAAAGGAAAAAAATTAACTTGCAGAAAATAGTTTGGCATTTTCTTGTAAAACTGAACTTATGCATACTTTATGATCCAGCACTTTCACTCCTAGGTATATAGCTTAGAGAAATTCTTGTACAAGTCCATAAGACATGTACAAGACCAAATGCCCATCAAGAGTAGAATGGATGAATAAATTGTAGCACATTCACTTGGTGGATTACTATACATCCGTGAAAATGAATGAACATACACAAACACAGATGAATCTCAAAAATAAAATATTGAGTAAAATAAATGTCATAGAAGAATATCTATGATCTGATTACATTTATCTACAACTCAAAAAGTTGGAAAAACTAATATATTGGTTAGGGATGCACACATATGTAATAAAACTAGCAGAAAAATTACTATTATAAAAGTCAAGATAGAGGTTACCTCTAGGGAAGATGAAGAGAGATGTTATTGGAGGGCTTCTAAGGCACTAGGTAGGTGTTACAAGGACATTTTTATTCTTCAGGCTGTATGTATATATGTATGTATTTATACATACATGTTTCATGTGTGATACATTTCACCATAAAAGTTTTTTTGAAAGCAATTCTTTTTAGGTCTAATTACCTAGAGGTACTTAGAGGAACATATTCAACGATACCTTGAGCAAACAATCAGTAAAGTCTAGACTTTGGGAAAATCTAGAGGACAAATCATCTTGTTTCTTCAATACAAAATTTCAAGGAAAAAAAAGAGATGAACAGGAACCTATAAATTACAAAAGATGTGAGAGACATATTAACCAATTGCCAGGTACAGACCTTGTTCGGATGCTAATTCAAACAAACAAATTACTACAAATATGACAACTGCAGATATGTGAACACTATCTGGATATCTGATGATAATAAGAATTTATTCTTGATTTTATTGGGAAGCAGTGATGATACAGTGGTTATGTTTTAAAAGGGGGCCCTTGTCTTTTAAGGGACAATCATTCCCTCGAAATCCCCCTCAACGTCCTCGCCCTTTTCTCTCCTGTGGAATTTGTTCAGCATAACTTCAACCCGACTTGCACTCCAATATTTACAGATGAAATTTTATCATGTCTAAGATTTGATTCAAAATAATCCTGTTTGGTGGCGGCAGTGGGTGGGGTGGAGGGATGGTATAGAGAAAACAAGATTGGTCATGAGTTGAAAATTATTGAAACTAATGTTGGTATACTGGTTTTCACTATATTTATATATACATTTGAGATATTGCATAATAAAAATTAAAATAAAATAAAAACCAGGACAAAATTTTAAAGAAGAACTTCTGCTAAATCAAGATCTGTTTTGAAAGGGAAAATAAATATAGAAGTGAGTGTGACATTTTGGGGTTCATTACCTTCTCACTCTGCCCAGAATAGCACCATTTATTTTGTTTATCTTATTTTGGCTGTAACGCGCAGCTTGTGGGATTTTAGTTCCCCGACCAGGGATTGAACCCAGGCCCTCAGCAGTGAGAGTATGCAGTCCTAACCACTGGACCACCAGGAAATTCTCAGCACCATTTGTTTTTCACAAGACAATCTAGATCATTGCTTCTAAATCTTCAGTGTACATACAAGTCACCTGAGGATTGTTAACATGCAGATTTGGATTCAGAATATCTAGGTTGGGGCCTGATATTCCACATTTCTAACCAGCTCCCATGTGATGCTGATGCTGGACTACCTCCAAGAATGCAGTCTTTCACCTCATCATAACCTCTATTCTGTTGAGCTTACCACTCACTCATCCTCCATCATTCCTTCCTGGTTCCATTCCCATTCTGGTCCAGCTTGGATTCTCTGGCTCACCTGGACAATCATTCCCTTAAAACCCCCTTCAACATCCTCGCCCTTTTCTCCCCTGTGGAACTTGTTCAGCAAAACTTCCACCCGACTTGCACTCCACCATCTCCAGGTTCTTGAACCCAAGCACTTAAATGTTACTGGAGAAAATGAGACAATTTTAAATACATGCTCTCTGTTCTCAGTAGGCACTCTGCTTTGCCCAGCAACCCTACTTCTCTCTTCAAGATGCTTATTTCCAAAATGACCATTTTATATCTTTACCTCCTCCCTCTTCTCATCTCCTTTCTCTCTACTAATCCCCTTTCACTGGGAAAATAAAATTTGGCAGATAGGAAACTCTTCATCCTCTCAATACCAAAATCTAGAAGCCTTCATGTATCTGCTCCATCTTCTTTCTCGTTATTCCCTCCTTTAAAAAAATAAAAATCTATCGTCACCTATTCATTCACATACACTTTGGATCCCATTCCCCTCTCTCCCTTTCAACTGGACCACTCCAACAGTTTACATAATCTACAGGTTCCTGTTTCTGTTTTTTTAAAGCAAACATAAAATCAAGATAGATTCCCAACCCTGACCCATATCTAAATGGTGCTTGATTTCTGTGCTCCCTTTCACAGTTTATTTACTTTTATTCACTCCTTAACACACTCCAATCTGGTTTCCATTATCACCAATCCACCAAAATTGCTCTTGTCAAAGTCTTCAGCTATCTCCATGTTACCAACTTGAATAGACAATTTTCTGTCCTCAATTTACTCAATGTCTCAGCAACTTTTGACCCAGTTAATAGAATGCTAGATTTTTTCCTGCCTGCTCCCTTTCCCCCACCAAAATATTCTGATCCTCTCCTAATCTTTCCACCTTAGGAAATGATATTACCAAGTTTAAGTCCCTTTTCTTAAACTCCTATCAAATCCATCAGCAAGGCTTGTTCTTTCTACCTCCTGAATATTTTTCTAATCTGTCTACTTCCATGCCATTTTCACTGCAATTACATTAAACTAATGCCTCCTATTTCCCAAAACAAGCCACCTGCTTCCTTGCCTCAGGGCCTTTGCACACACTGTTGTCTTGCCGAGAACACTGAAACACACTCCAAGTTCCATATGGCCCAAATTTCATTCTAGGGTAACAATCACAAAGTCTTCTTGGACTCCAAGTCATTCCCAGATAACCCCATGAGGAGACATTTCGACATTTCTACACCGCTTTCTCTACCCTCTCCTGATTCATGTCCAAAAGAGATGCTCAGACCCCTGCTTGTTCTAAGCAGATAATAAAGTCTGATACATGACCAGGTCTAAGCTCATCTCTAATCAGAGCAAAACTGGCTCCAAATTTCTTCTTGGCTTTCAGTTCTTCCCATAGTAGAGGAAGACAGTATCCAGCTTACCATTCTGAATTCATGTAGTAGGCTGGAAGCAAATAGACACAGTATTTTATAACTCCTCTTGTCAAGAGGTATATTTCTTCATCCCTTGAATCTGGGCTTGACCATGTAACCTATCTAGGCCAATGGAGCATTAGCAAACACAATGCAAGCAGATGTTTGAAAAGCGCTTGTGCATTGGGGCTTACCCTCTCTTGCTGAATTTGGAACTCAGCCATCATACAAAGACAACTGAGCTAGCTAGCTTGTTAGATATGGAGACACATGGCCTGGTCAGTTTCAGTGGCCTCTGTCGATTAGCAGACATGTGAGTGAGAACATCTAATATCAACCACCGCCAGCCAGCCTGCCAGCTAACTAGCTATATGAGTGAAGCCACGCAAGAACAGAATTCCTGGGTTCCCTGGTGGCGCAGTGGTTGAGAGTCCACCTGCCGATGCAGGGGACACGGGTTTGTGCCCCGGTCCGGGAAGATCCCGCATGCCGCTGAGCCTGCGCGTCCGGAGCCTGTGCTCTGCAACAGGAGAGGCCACAACAGTGAGAGGCCTGCGTACCGCAAAAAAAAAAAAAAAAAGAACAGAATTCCTGTCCAGATGATCCCAGCTGCAGCTGTCAACTTGCTGCATAATGACCTATAAATGATTGTTGTTTTAAGCTGTTAAGTTTTGGGGTGCTTTGTAACACAGCAAAAACTAACAGATACACCTCTGGAAGGAGTCTTTTCATATTGCAAATCCAATTATGCTACTTCCCTACTTAAAATGCTTTAATGGTTGTTCATTGATCCTGGGATGAAACCCAAGTCTTTTTAGCGAGGCCTACTGTGACCCACATTATCTGGACGGCTTCACCTCCTATTGTCCCACTCGTTCTTGCTGCTCTTGAAGTGGACCCAGTTCTCTCCCACACCGAGGCCCTTACACATGCCATTCCCTCTACCTGGGATGCTCTTTCTGGCTCTTCACCTGGTTGACTCCTGCTCCTCTTTCAAGTCATAGCTTAAATATTATTGTACATCAGCAGAGAGGACTTCTTGGACCAACTCTTCCCCTTCGCCCCCCAACGGAAGTATGTCTCCAGTTATATATTCTCATGCTACCCCTATTATTTTTCTTCTTAGCAAATACCCTAATTTGAAACGATATATTGTCTTGTGTGATGGTATGTTTATTAGCTGCCTTTTCCACTGGATTGCAAACTTCACGAGAACAGGATGTCTCTGTTTGTTCACAAATGTAGCCCCAAACCTTGCATACCACCTGTCACATAGGGATGTGGATAGATATTTTTTGAGGCAGTTTATCATAGTGGCTAACAGTGCAGGCTCTGGAGAAAAGCTGCCTGGGCTCACATCCTAGCTCCATCACTTACGAACTGAGTGACATAACTAACTCCTTTGTGCCTCAGTTTTCCCATCTCTAGAATGGGGATACAAAGGGCACCTCCTCATTGAATTGTTAGATGGATTATGCTCAGTAATTTTTAATTATTTCTTGCTGAACAGGTGTCAGCATACCTGGAGAACAGTGAACCAGGAGCTTCTGACACCGCCAACATCTCCTTCCTATGAGGCTACAGACACTGCCATGATTCAATTTACTTCTGCCTTCCCTGTGGCTAGTTTCTCAGCTAATGCTCTGCTCGTTCCACCAAGGTGCAGCCTCAAACTGTAAGCCATCTCTGTGGGGTGCCTTGTGACAACTGAGTGAGCCCCCATGCATTGAGCACTGGATTTGACCCCTGCTTTAAGACCCGACTTCTTGCACAGAGTCAGACATCTGGGGTCAGAAGACGTGGTCTCCTAACCACTGTAACTGCCCCTCCTGTCTCTTGATGATCCCCTGGCTGAGCGGGGATCTGGAGCCGCAAACATCCACTCAAGAAACAGTTCTGATGGGAAATACATCAATCACCCTTAACACACACGCACACGCACACACATACATGACAGGAACTGGGCCCTCTGCCTTGTCTTAGTAAGAAAATCATCTCCAGAGGGGCCGTTAGTAGATTTCCAACCACCAAGTCCTCAGAAGCTGGGCCTTCAGGTTCTGGACAGAAAGAACATAAAATCTAGGTACCCCCCCCCCAAAAAAAAAATGTTTCAAGGCGAGGGGAGAGGAACTCCTAAGACAAGGCGTGGGAGAGAGAAAAACAGAAGGTGGGGGTGAATGAAAAGAGAAAATAAGAGGGGGTGGAGAGGGAGGAGGTGAGAAGTAAGAGAGGTTGAGAAGAGAGAGGCTCAGAGGAGCAAGCTGAGACAGGAGAGGGATGTCGGAAGAGGAGGCCGGGAAGGCAGGGAGAAGAGAGATGGAGTGCACATGCCGCCCCGGCACAGCCGCGCAGCACTGGTCCCAGGAAGCCTGCGTCTGGCGGGGCCAGAGCCGGCAGGCACGTTCCTTCCAACGCGCCCAACCAGGGTGCCTGTGCATGCTAATGAGGCAGTCTAGGACGGCTTCACACACAATTGCTCCAAGTGCTCAGGAACTTACCAGGCTTCAGAATGATGGGGCACAGCTCCCGGGGTGGGGTGGGGGGGACCCCCTGCAGAGGGGCCTGGCCTCCAGGTACCCGGCGCTCACGGGTTAGTGGCTGCAAGACGACGGGTTTTCCATTCAGTCAGGCACCAACCCAAAGGGAGGGAGAGCCAGACCAAAAGGCAAAGGAGAGGAGGGGAACCTGCTTGTGTTTTTGGATTTAAATTGTTTTTGAGCCCACGTAGCCCTGGGAGTCACATGCTGCCTGCAACATCACCGGAGTCATCACGTGATACAGGTCCCCCATCATGTGACGAGACAAATCTGCCTAACTTCAGACCCCCGCCCCCACCTCCAGCTCTCAGACTGGCAGATAAAGTGCTTCTGGAGGAGCCTCCCCTTCCCCCAGAAGTCAGTGATAGAGGGAGGGATGCAGGTGGAGAACCTCAGAGCCCACGCGACGCTCGGGTCTTGATGAATAGTAATATGCCTTTCGCCCTCCTCCTAAGCTACTGCGACTTGGAGCAGTGCCAACCTCATTTGCATTCCAGCCTTTGTGAATAACTCAAGTGTCGCCACCGTTGCTCCAGCAATTGCAGAGCGTTTGAGCTCACACCATCCTGCCTCGTCCTGGAAAGCCCAGCTCGCCGGCCTCCCCTCCCCACAGCTTCCATGCCTCCTCCCAGAGCAGTGGGAGTGGGGCGGAGCTGGGAGACGGTGGGGCTGCAGGAGAAGGGGAGCCGCTCCAGCTGAACCTTCTAGTCCTTTTTTTTTTCTAGCTGCAGTAGGAGTCAGGTGGGGCCCGTCTGGCTCTGATTAGGCTGTCTCCTCTTAGTGATTGTAGCTCGGCTCTGCAGCGCTCTCTCTCTCTCTCTCTGTGCCCACAAGCATTCCTTCATTTCCCTACTTAATCGGGATTCAGTTAAGTAGATCTGGTTTAAAAATCCGTTAGGCTTGTTTCCTCCCATTGCAGTAACCTCCTTGTCTCACTTGTTCCTTCACTCAAACAATCTTTTATTAAAGAAACTCATTTTTGTCGAGTACCTACTGCGTTGTGGATCTTGTGCTAGGCATTGAGAAAGGAGAACGGAAGGGAAGAGATGTTAAATGCGTAAAACAAGATCTCCATCCTGGAGGCGCACGTTTGTTAGGGGCAACAGAAACATCAACAGACGTAGTAGATGTAAATTTCAGAGTCACACAAACTCAGGCATGCAAAAATGTGAATCCTCTATCTGTCTACACCACAACCTCACCTCTCCCTCCAGCCCCACACGCCCCCCGGCCTCCATTCTGCCCAATATAGGAGATTTAATCTAATCACTTCCGAATAAACTTGTCTGGGTGATTTTTCTCTGCTTCGGATTTAAAGTCAAATTAAATTTCTGTTCTCTTGTCACTCTGCATACTAGGGTTGATACTAAACTCTGACACTCGCTCAAATAAAGAAACAGGTAAACAAACTATATGGACCACTTTCCTTGGAAGGAGATAGTATGACCGTTACTTTACAATCTGGAGGTCTGTTTGAGCAAAGGAAGATTACATTTTAAGAACAGATGGGCAGCAGTGTAAAATGCCTATGAGAGAAAAGATCCTGTTCTGAATCAGAAGTTTTGTTCTATTCCATCCTATATAATAAGAGAAGAAAGGGTGTCTGTGGTAGGCACAAGTGGCTGAGTTTACATGATGTGATAAATTAAGTTTCCTGTGTGGGGCAGAGTGAGGGCTGAGTGTAGAAATTAGGCTTAGGAGTAGACAATTAGAGCACTAATGTTTTTGCACTCCTGAGTTTGTGTGACCATGAAATTTGGGTTTGCTGTGTCTGAGTTTCTTCTGCCTTCCACTGACAACATGCACCTCAAGGACAGAGATCTTGCCTTACGTGTTTCTACAACTCTTATTCTTTGTCAACAAAACCCCATTATGATGCCAACAGCAATGTTTCCAGCCCCGGGGATGACTCCATTCTCCTTTGCCAGTGATTGCTCCAAGGATGGACATGTGAAAGTTCTTGCCATAGGGGCAAAAGGGTCAACTTCTTGGAGCTTCTGGAAAGATTTTCCTACTTGATAAGAGACAGAGTCATGAGGGAAAAGTTCTCTTCTTGCTTGCCACCTTTTGTTACTTGGATGTGGTCATGGGAGGCAGCCATCATGTGACGATGAGGTTAAAAAAATAATCATTGTCATAATACTAAGGATGGCGAAGAGGAAGGACAGAAAAAACACAGGTCTTTAATGAAACTGAGTTGCCAAACTGACCCTGGGTCCACCTATCTTAGAAAAATTAAGCATCTTTATGGTTTAAGACACTTGTATCCAGGAATCTTGTCACTTGTGTTTGGAACATATCCTAACTGACATAGCATCCACTGAACTTGGCAGCTGCCTCCTGGTTATCAATGGCCTTGGAAGAATAGCACTGGTGACGTTGTGGAGGTGGAAGTCTGATGATAGTGAGTCAAGAAGTAAATTGGAAAATTCTGTTCCTGACAATACAGAGGACCAAATAAGCATAGAAAAAAATCTGGATAAAATGTAACATATTTCTTTTAAGTGCATAGTTGAGTACTCTGAGAGAGAAGAAGAAAAAGAAAAGCAGAGAGCTAAGCTCATGAGGTAACACTGTGTCAACCTTGGGGAGTTGGTGCTTAATGGGGACATGGCAGCCTTAGAGGATTGGGTTGTAACCTCGAGCAGTGTAGAAGACAAAGTCTGGGGAATTGGAACTGAAATTTCGACAACTTAGGACCCTTAAAGTGCTGTATTCTCACTGAAAACGTGCAACAGAAAAAGGTCTGCATTTAAGTCCAAGAAAACATGGAAGCTTGTGTGATTTGACCTGAATTCTGGGTCAAGGGAAAAATGACTCCCTGATAATTAATAACCAAGGCCTGGCTCATGTACTTTGATGTTTGAATATACACTACTTTTTATGACCCAGGAATACCCAAAATAAAAAATAACACATAAAGAGAGGAGCCTTGGAGAGGCAAACATAAAACTGACCCAGAGGCAAGTTCCCTAAACCCAGGCTCCACAGAATTCCCACGGATTAAGTTCCCACAGCAGATGAGTTCATAATCCAGAATGATAAAACACCAGTTATAACATATAAAGCACTAGTAGACAGAACAGTATTAGATCCCTCTAAATTTCATACAATAAAACAGTTAGATGTAGACTATTTTTAAAAACTTTATGCTTAACTTTTTTTTTTTTTTGCGGTACGCGGGCCTCTCACTGTTGTGGCCTCTCCTGTTGCAGAGCACAGGCTCCGGACGCACAGGCTCAGCGGCCATGGCTCACGGGCCCAGCCACTCCGCGGCATGTGGGATCTTCCTGGACCGGGGCACGAACCCGTGTCCCCTGCATCGGCAGGCGGACTCCCAACCACTGCGCCACCAGGGAAGCCCTATGCTTAACTTTTTAAGAAAAGATATTGCCTCTTGATTTCAAATAAGATGGAATAACAGGATTTGGATGTACCCTTCTGTGTGAAACAACTTAAAAGATAAAATATATAAAACAACAGTTTTCAAGACATGGAACATTAGAGGACAAAGGAAACAAATGAGATGAGCCTTATTATTGCCCCATATTACTTGTCTAGAAAGAGTCTTCAGGCTGCAGTGAGAGAGGTGGGACTCAGACTGAGGCTGGCAGTCTCCCTGAGTTGAGGAGACAGAGCTGAGAGGCCAGGGAGGCCAAGGCAGTTAAAGTTTGCAAGGCAGGGTACTGGAGAGGAGATAGCCTCATGGAGAATGAACCTCCAGAGATCTGCAGGGGTGCCCTTCAAGTCTCTAGCTGAGTACAGATCATCACACACATGTGATAAAACTACCCAAGACAACTGAAAGAACCACCCAAAAGGATTAGAGGGACCAATTCCTGGGGAACACACAGGGCCAGAAATAATTCCTGTTCACCACCCTAGTATGGAAAAATTTGTAATTTACAGGGTATTGGGTAGAGTACTAAGAAGTGTCTTGCCTCAGTGGTGGGACCAAATTATCTCCAGACTAAACACAACTCTAGTTCAGCCAAACAAACTTTAAAGCGAGCCTTGAAAGAATCAGTATATTTCCGAGTAACTTAACTCTACCCCATATCAAAGTTAACAATATTTAAAGAAATACAAAAACATCCAGCACATGTCAAAATAAAGTTCACAATTCTACCATCCAATCTTGAATATTATCAAACACGCAAAGAAACAGAAATATATAACAGAGTGGAAAAAAAATCAATCAAAACTGACCTAGAAATGATACAAAATGCAATTAGTATGTAAGAAAATTCAAGCAGTTATAATAATTATGTTCCATATGTATAAAAGGCTAGAGGAAAGATGAAATATGTTGGGTAGAAGCATAAAGGTATCAAAGTCAAGCTTCTAGATATGAAAACTATAATGACTGAGAGGAAAACTATAATACATAAGATTAAAAGCAGATTATACTTGTAAAATAGAATATTAGTGAACCTAAAGACATAACAATAGAAATAATCCAAAGTGAAGCACATAGAGAAAAAAAAGATTGAAAGAAATGAGTAGACTATTGTGAGTTTTAGAAAAACTTCAAGTGGCCTAGTATACATGTACTTGGAGACCCTGAAAGGAGGGGGATAGAAAAAATATTTTAAGAAATCATGGCTGAAATATTTCTAAATGGATGAAAACTATAAACACAGAGATCCAAAAAGCTAAACAAACACCAAACACAAGAAACATAAAGAAAACAACAGCAAAGAATATCATAATCAAAATTTTAAAAACCAATGATAGGGAGAAAATATTAACAGCTGTCAGGGGTCACTTCACATCTGCTAGGATCGCTATAATAAAAGAAGATGTTTTGTGGATGATATGATACTATACATAGAAAATCCTAAAGATGCCACCAGAAAATTACTAGAGCTCATCAGTGAATTCAGTAAAGTTGCAGGATACAAAATTAATATACAGAAATCTGTTGCATTTCTATACACTAACAACAAAATATCAGAAAAAGAAATTAAGGAAATAATCCCATTTACCATCACATCAAAAGGAATAAAATACCTAGGAATAAACCTACCTAAGGAGGCAAAAGACCTGTACTCTGAAAACTATAAGACACTGATGAAAGAAACTGAAGACAACACAAAGAGTTGGAAAGATATACCATGCTCTTGGATTGGAAGAATCAATATTTTTAAAATGACTATACTACCCGAGGCAATCTACAGATTCAATGCAGTCCCTATCAAATTACCAATGACATTTTTCACAAAAGTAGAACAAATAATTTAAAAATTTGTATGGAAATACAAAACACCCCAAATAGCCAAAACAATCTTGATAAAGGAGAATGGAGCTGGAGGAATCACACTCTGTGACTTCAGACTACGCTACAAAGTTACAGTAATAAAAACAGTATGGTACTGGCACAAAATCAGATATATAGATCAATGGAACAGGATAGAGAGCCTAGAAATAAACACATGCACTTATGGTCAATTAATCTACGACAAAGGAGGAAAGAATATAAAATGGAGAAAAGACAGTTTTGGGGTTTTTTTCTTATAATAATGGTACTTTGTTTTTGTTTTGTTTATATTTATTTTTTTATCTGGCTGCACCAGGTCTTACTTGTGGCATGCGGGATCTTTAGTTACAGCATGTGAACTCTTAGTTTCAGCATGTGGGATCTAGTTCCTGGGCCCCCTGCATTGGGAGCATGGAGTCTTAACCACTGGACCACCAGGGAAGTCCCGACAGTCTCTTCAATAAGTGGTGCTGGGAAAACTGGACAGCTACATGTAAAAGAATGAAATTAGAACATTCTCTACCACCATATACAAAAATAAAACTCAAAATGGATTACAGACCTAAATGTTAGATCAGATAGTATAGAACTCCTAGAGGAAAACATAAGCAGAACACTCTTTGACATAAATTGCAGCAATACCTTTTTGCATCCATCTCCTAGAGTAATGGAAATAAAGGCAAAAATAAACAAATGGGACTTAATTAAACTTAAAAGCTTTTGCACGGCAAAGGAAACCATAAACAAAATGAAAAGACAACCTATGGAATGGAAGAAAATATTTGCAAACAATGCAACTGACAAGGGATTAATTTCCAAATATACAAACAGCTGATTCAGCTCAGTATCAAAAAGAACAAACAACCCAATCAAAAAATGGGCAGATGGGACTTACCTGGAGGTCCAGTGGTTAAGACTCCACGCTTCCACTGCAGTGGGCAAGGGTTCAATCCCTAAGATCCTGCACGCTGCATTGCATGGCCAAAAAAAAAAAAAAAAAAAATTGGGCAGAATACCTACATAGACATTTCTCCAGAGAAGACATACAGATGGCCAACAGGCACATGAAAACATGCTCAACATCGCTAATTATTAGAGAAAGGCAAATCAAAACTACAATGAGGTAACACCTCACAATGGTCAGAATGGCCATCATCAAAAAGTCTACAAATAAAAAATGCTGGAGAGGGTGTGGAGAAAAGGGAACCCTGGTACACTGTTGGTGGGAATGTAAATTGCTGCAGCCACTATGGAGAATAGTGTAGAGGTTCCTTAAAAAATTAAAAATAGAGCTAACATATGTTCCAACAATCCCATTCTTGGGCATATATCCAGAGAAAACTCTAATTCAAAATGATACGTCAACCCCAATTTTCATAGCAGCACTGTTTACAATAGCCAAGACATGGATGCAACCTAAATGTCCATCAACAGAGGAATGGAAAAAGAAGATGTAGTATATATATACAATGGAACATTACTCAGCCATAAAAAGAATAAAATAATGCCATTTGCAGCAACATGGATGGACCTAGAGATTATTATACTAAGTGAAGTAAGTCAAAGACAAATATCACATGATATCACACATATGAGGCAAATGAACTTATTTACAAAACAGAAATAGACTCAGACATAGAAAACAAACTTATGGTTACCCAAGGGGAAAGGCATGTGAAGGATAAATTAGGAGTTTGGGATTAATAGATACACACTACTATATATAAAATAGATAAACAACAAGGACCTACTGTATAGTACAGGGAACTATATTCAGTATCTTGTAATAACCTATAATGGAAAAGAATCTGAAAAAGAATAAATATCTATCTATCTATCTCTCCATTTATGTATAGCTGAATCACTTTGCTATACACCTGAAACTAATACAACATTGTAGATCAACTATACTTCAATAATTAAAAAAAAAAGATAATATCATCTGTGTAGGCCAAGATGTGGAGAAATTGGAACCCGCATACACTGCACTTTTGAGAATGTAAAATGTAAAAAAAAACCACTTTGGAAAATAGTCTTGTATTTCCTCAAAAATTTAAGAATACCATTTGATCCAACAATTCTAATCCTAAGTATATAACCAAGAGAAATTAAAATATATGTTCACATAAAAACTGGTATATGCGTGTTCATAGTAGCATTAATCACAATAGCCAAAAGGTAGAAACAACCCAAATATCCATCAATGATGAATGGATAAGCACAATGGAATATCATTTGGCCATAAAAATAAATTAAATACTGATACATGCTACAACATGGATGAACCTTGAAGACACTATGCTAAGTGAGAGAAGCCAGTCACCAAAAGAACCACATATTATGATTCTCTTTATATGAAATATCCAGTATAGACATATCTGTAGAGACAGAAAAGAGATTAGGGCTGAAGGAGATGAGGATATTGGAAAGTAATAGCTAAAGGGTACAGGGTTTCTTTTTGAGGTGATGAAAATGTTCTAAAATTGATTGTGGTAATTGCTGCCAACTCTGTGAATATACTAAAAAACCACTGAATAGTATACTTTAAATGTGTGAATCATACAGGATGTGAATTATATTTTGATAAAATTGTTACAAATAATTAAAAGCAATGAAATGGAGGAAAAGACATTTTACATATAGAGGAAACAGATAAGAATGAGAACAAAATTTTGGTTGGAAAAATGCAAGTGAGAAGACAGTAACAACATCTTTAAAGTACTGAAAGGAAAAAAATCAACTTAGAATTTTATACCTCCCAAAAAACCTGTCAAAAATGAAGTCATATTAAAAACATTTTAATTCATATAAAAGCTGAAAGAATTCATCACCAGCAGACCCACACTATAGGAATTGTTCAAGGAAATCCTTCAGACAGAGGGAAATAATTCTAGATGGAAATCTGGATCTACATAAAGGAAAGACGAGCACAAGATATAGTAACTATGCAGGTAAATATAAAGACTCTGTGCCTTATTATTTAAATCTCTTTGAAAATAATGTTTAAAGCAAAAGTGATAACAACGTACCATGGGTATACAAAATAAATAGAAGTAAAATGGATGGTGAAAATAGCATAAAGATCAGGAGGGGGAGATGGAAATATACTGTTGTAAGATTCTTATACTAACTATATGTGAAGTGAAATATCACTTGAAAGTAGAATGTGATAAGTTAAAGACGCATACTGTAAACCCAAGGCAACCCCTAAAATAACATAATTAAGAGTCATAGCTAATAAGCTAAGAGGAGCACAACTGCATATAGATATGGATAAATCACTAAGGAGAAACAGATAATTCCGCAATTATAGGCAGATATTTCAACATCTCTCTTTTAATAATTCATAGAAAAACTAGACAGGAAATAAGTAAGGGTATAAAAGACCCAATATTTTAACCAACTTGACCTAATTGACATTTATAGAACATTCCACATAACAGCAGCAGAGTACACATTCTTTTCCAGTGTACATAAAACATTTATCAGGATAAACCATGGTCTCTGTCATAAAACAGTTCTCAAGAAAATGGATTAAAATTATATGAAGTACCTTCTCTGACCAAAATGGAATTAAATTGGAAATCAATAATAGAAATAAATCTGAAAAAGCCCCCAATAGTTGGAAACTAAAAAACACGCTTCTAGGGGCAGAGTCAAGCTGGTGGACTAGGAGGACGAGGAATTCGTGTCTCTGCACAACTAGGGCACCTACCAGGCACCGGTGGGGGACCATGGACACCTAAGGGGATGGGAGAAACCCCCAGAAACTGGGTAGGATGTGGGGAGTAGTGAGGGGAGAGGAGAAGTGGAGGCTGGACTGGACCGGCGCCCCTGAGGGGTGGCTGCGGGGGAAAAGGGATCCGAGGCCCGGAGGGGAAAAGGGGGGGACCTTTGGGAGGGCAGAGGACCAAAAGGGAGAATGGCCAGCGTTTAGCCTGTCCACTTGGGCCCCCGGAAGCCTGCTGAGATCCCAGGCCTGATCCTCTGCACACTAAGGCCCCATCCAGCCACGTGGGTCCTGAGGGAGTGGGAGGGAGGGAAGGGGGAGCAAAAGTAAAGGCCGGACCTCTGGGACCAGCACCCCTGAGGGGTGGCTGGGGGAGGGGAGGAGTTCCTACACCTGGTTGGACCCACCCACAGTTAGGGGTCCAGAGGCAACGGAGGAGACTCTGGAGGGGGATGGGGTGGAGGAACGGAAGGGACCGCAGCCAGCATTTTCCCTGTCCACTTGGGCACCGGGGAGCCTGTTGGGCTCCTGGGCCTAACCCCCTGCCCTTAGAGTCTCCCTCCTGTCCTGCAGAGCCCAAGCTCCGCCCCTACACCCCCACCCAGAGCCCTACCTCTACAGGTGGCACTCTGAGACCCTCTCCAACTGCCCTGGGCCTAAACTGCACCCACACACCCTCACCCAGGGACTTACCTCCAAACTCCGGAACTCCACACTCTGGAGGCCCCCCTCTGGACGTGCCTCATCTCCACTTCTGCACAGGTGCTAAGCCTAGGCCCCACTCCATGCTTAAACTGCACTCCCCAGCCTAGGCCCCGCCCCACCCTAAACCCCACCCCTGCCTAAGTGCCACACCCCCGTCTAGGCTCTGCCCCGCCTAGTCAAGGTCTTTTCGGGGCTTTTTTTTTTTTCTTTTTTCTTCTTTTAGGTTGGGCCTCTGTATTACCTTGCTGTTGTTGATTCGCTTATATTTTTATTTTTTCTAATCTTTTATTTTTCTAATTTTATTTTATTCTTTATACTTTGTTATTGTTCTGCTCCTTTGGGCTTGTTCCTTTTTTTTTTCCTTTCTTCTGCTGTGGTTTTCTTTTACCTTGTTGCAGTTGTTTCAATTATACTTTTATTTTTCCTAATATATTTCTTATCTTTCTAGTTTTATTTTAGTTTTTATTCTTTGTTATTGTACTGCTTCTTTTTTTCTTTTCTTTTGCCTCACCACACAGCTTGCAGGATCTTGATTCCCAGGCTGGGGGTCAGGCTTGAGCTCCTGCGGTGGGAGTGCCAAGTCTAAACCACTGGACTACCAGAGAACCTCAAATCCCAGGGAATATTAATTGGAGTGAGGCCTCCCAGAGGTCCTCATCTTGGCACCAAGACCTGGCTCTACCCAACTGCCTGCAAATTCGAGTGCTGGATGCCTCAGGCCAAACAACCAGTAAGACAGGAATTCAGTCTCACCCATCAAAAAAATAAAAAATAAAAAATGGAACGACAAAAAGTACATTACAGACGAAGGAGCAAGGTAAAACCCCACAAGAACAAATAAGTGAAGATGAAATAGGCAACCTACCTGCAAAAGAATTCAGAGTAACGATAGTAAATGTGATCCAAAATCTCAGAAACAGAATGGAGAAAATACAAGAAATGTTTAACAAGGACCTAGAAGAACTAAAGAGCAAACAAACAGTGATGAACAACACAATAACAGAAATTAAAAATACTCTAGAAGGAATAACTAGCAGAATAACTGAGGCAGAAGAATGGATAAGTGAGCTGGAAGATAGAACGGTGGAAATAACTGCCACAGAGCAGAATAAAGAAAAAAGAATGAAAAGAATTGAGGACAGTCTCAGGGACCTCGGGGACAACATTAAACACACCAACATTCAAATTACAGGGGTCCCAGAAGAAGAAGAGAAAGAGAAATGGTCTGAGAAAATATTTGAAGAGATTATAGTTGAAAACTTCCCTAACATGGGAAAGGAAATAACCACTCAAGTTCAGGAAGTGCAGAGAGTCCCATACAGGATAAACCCTAGGAGAAACACACCAAAACACATATTAATCAAACTAACAAAAATTAAATTCAAAGAAAAAATATTAAAAGCAGCAAGGGAAAAGCAAAAAATAACATACAAGGGAATTCCCATAAGGTTATCAGCTGATTTCTCAGCAGAAACTCTACAGGTCAGATGGGAGTGGCAGGATATATTTAAAGTGATGAAAGGGAAAAACCTACAACCAAGATTACTCTACCCAGCAAGGATCTCGTTCAGATTCAACAGACAAATCAAAAGCTCTTTACAGACAAGCAAAAGCTACGAGAATTCAGCACCACCAAACCAGCTTTACAACAAATGCTAAAGGAAATTCTCTAAGCAGCAAACACAAGAGAAAAAAAAAAAAGACCCATAAAAACAAACTCAAATCAATTAAGAAAATGGTAATAGGAATATACATGTCGATAATCACCTTGAATATAAATGTTTTAAATGCTCCAACCAAAAGACACAGGCTTGCTGAATGGATACATAAACAAGACCCTTATATATGCTGTCTACAAGAAACCCACTTCAGACCTAGGGACACATATAGACTGAAAGTGAGGGGATGGAAGAAGATATTCCATGCAAATGGAAATCAAAAGAAAGCTGGAGTAGCAATACTCATAACAGATAAAATAAACTTTAAAATAAAGACTGTTACAAGAGACAAGGAAGGACACTACATAATGATCAAGGGATAAATCCAAGAAGAAAACATAACAATTATAAATATTTACGCACCCAACATAGAAGCACCTCAATATATAAAGCAAACGCTAACAGCCATAAAAGGAGAAATCCACAGTACCACAATAACAGTGGGGGACTTTAACACCCCACCTACACTAATAGATCATCCAGACAGAAAATAAATAAGGAAACACAACTTTAAATGACACAATAGACCAGATAGACTTAATTGATATTTATAGGACACTCCACCCAAAAGCAGAAGAATACACTTTCTTCTCAAGTGCACACAGAACATTCTCCAGAATAGATCACATCTTTGGTCATGAATCAAGCCTTGGAAAATTTAAGAAAATTGAAATGGTATCAAGTATCTTATCCAACCACAATGCTATGAGATTAGAAATCAATTACAGATGAAAAAAACTGTAAAAAAACACAAATACATGGAGGCTAAACAGTGTGCTGCTAAATAACCAAGAGATCACTGAAGAAATCAAAGAAGAAATTTAAAAAATACCTAGAAACAAATGAGAATGAAAACATGATGATCCAAAACGTATGGGACACAGCAAAAGCAGTTCTAAGAGGGAAGTTTATAGCAACTCAAGCTCACCACTTTTGACAAAATTCAACACCAATTTATGATAAAAACTCTCCAGAAACTGGGCATAGAGGGAACCTACCTCAACATAATAAAAGCCAAGTACAGCAAACCCAGAGCAAACACCATTCTCAATGGTGAAAAACTGAAAGCATTTCCTCTAAGATCAGGAATGAGACAACGATGTCCACTCTTGTCACTATTATTCAACATAGTTTTGGAAGTCCTAGCCACAGCAATCAGAGAAGAAAAAGAAATAAAAGGAATACAAACTGGAAAAGAAGAAGTAAAAATGTCACTGTTTGCAGATGACATGATACTATATGTAGATAATCCTAAAGATGCCACCAGAAAACTACTAGACCTAATCAATGAATTTGGTAAGGTTGCAGGATTCAAAATTAATGCACAGAAATCTCTTGCATTCCTATACACTAATAATGAAAAATCAGAAAGAGAAATTAAGAAAACAATCCCATTTACCATTGCAGCAAAAAGAATAAAATACCTAGGACTAAACCTACCTAAGGAAGTAAAAGACCTGTAGTCAGAAAACTATAAAACACTGATGAAAGAAATTAAAGATGACATAAACAGATGGAGAGATATACCATGCTCCTGGATTGGAAGAAACAACATCGTGAAAATGACTATACTACCCAAAGCAATCTACAGATTCAATGCAATCCCATCAAATTACCAATGGCACTTTTCACAGAACTAGAACAAGAAATTGTACAATTTGTAGGGAAACACAAAAGACCCCGAATAGCCAAAGCAATCTTGAGAAAGAAAAATGGAGCTGGAGGAATCAGGATCCCTGACTTCAGACGATACTACAAAGCTACAGTCATCAAGACAGCATGGTACTCGCACAAAAGCAGAAATATAGATCAATGGAACAGGATAAGAAGCCCAAAGGTAAACCCACGCACATATGGTCACCTTATCTTTGATAAAGGAGGCAAGAATATACAACGGAGAAAAGACAGCCTCTTCAATAAGTGGTGCTGGGAAAACTGGACAGTTACATGTAAAAGAATGAAATTAGAACCCCCCTAACACCATACACAAAAATAAACTCAAAGTGGATTAAAGACCAAAAGGAAGGCCAGACACTATAAAACTCTTAGAGGAAAACATAGGCAGAACACTCTATGACATAAATCACAGCAAGATCCTTTTTGACCCACCTCCTAGAGTAATGGAAATAAAAACAAAAATAAACAAATGGGACCTAATGAAACTTAAAAGCTTTTGCACAGCAAAGGAAACCATAATCAAGACAAAAAGACAACCCTCAGAATGGGAGAAAATATTTGCAAACGAAGCAACTGACAAAGGATTAATTTCCAAAATATACAAGCAGCTCAATATCAAAAAAAACAAACAACCCAATCCAAAAATGGGCAGAAGACCTAAAAGACATTTCTCCAAAGAAGACATACAGATGGCCAAGAAGCACATGAAAAGCTGCTCAACATCACTAATCATTAGAGAAATGCAAATCAAAACCACAATGATGTATCACCTCACATTGGTCAGAATGGCCATCATCAAAAAATCCAGAAACATGGGGGCTTCCCTGGTGGTGCAGTGGTTGAGAGTCCGCCTGCCGATGCAGGGGACATGGGTTCGTGTCCCGGTCTGGGAAGATCCCATATGCCGCGGAGCGGCTGGGCCCATGAGCCATGGCCGTTGAGGCTGCACGTCTGGAGCCTATGCTCCGCAACGGGAGAGGCCACAACAGTGAGAGGCCCGCGTACCGGAAAAAAAAAAAAATCTAGAAACAATAAATGCTGGCTCAACTTCCCTGTTGGTGCAGTGGTTAAGAATCCACTTGCCAATGCAGGGGACATGGGTGCGATCCCTGGTCCGCGAAGATCCCACATGCTGTGGAGCAACTAAGCCCATGAGCCACAACTAGTGAGTCTGCATGCCACAACTACTGAAGCCCGCACACCTACAGCCCTTGCTCAGCAACAAGGGAAGCCACCACAATGAGAAGCCAGCGCACGGCAACGAAAAGTAGCCCCCACTCGCCGCACCAGAAAAAGCCTGTGCACAGCAATGAAGGCCCAATGCAGCCAAAAATAAGTTAATTAATTAAATAAATAAATTTAATTTAAAAAAATGCTGGAGAGGGTGTGGAGAAAAGGGAACCCTCCTGAATTGTTGGTGGGAATGTAAATTGATACAGCCACTATGGAGAACAGTATGGAGGGTCCTTAAAAAACTAAAATAGAATTACCATATGACCCAGCAATCCCACTACTGAGCATATACCCTGAGAAAACCATAATTCAAAAAGATACATGCACCACAATGTTCATTGCAGCATTATTTACAATAGCCAGGACATAGAAGCAACCAAATGTCCATCAACAGATGAATGGATAAAGATGATGTGGCACATATATACAATGGAATATTACTCAGCCATAAAAATGAATGAAATTGAGTTATTTGTAATGAGGTGGATGAACCTAGAGTCCGTCATACAGAGTGAAGTAAGTCAGAAAGAGAAAAACAAATACCGTATGCTAACGCATATACATGGAATCTAAAAAAGTGGTACTGATGAACCTAGTGGCAGGGCAGGAATAAAGATACAAACATAGAGAATGGACTTGAGGTCACAGTCGGGGAAGGGGAAGCTGGGATGAAGTGAGAGAGTAGCACTGACATATATACACTACCAGCTGTAAAATGGATGGCTAGTGGGAAGCTGCTGCATAGCACAAGGTGATCAACTTGATGCTTTGTGATGACTTAGTGGGATGGGATAAGGAGTGTGGAGGGAGGCTCAAGAGGGAGGGGATATGGGGATATATGTATGCATATAGCTGATTCAATTTGTTGTACAGCAGAAACAAACACAACATTGTAAAGCAATTATACTCCAATAAAGATGTGGGAAAAAATATTTAAAAACTCACTTCCAAATAACCCATGGGTGAAAGGAGAAATCAAAAAGGAAACTAGAAAGAAGTTTGAACTGAATGAAAATGAAAACACAACATATAAAAATGTGTTGAATGCAACTAATGGAATATTTAAATGGAAACTTGTAATACTAAGTGAATATTTTAGAAAAGGAAGATCACAACTACGTAACTTTAGCTATTACCTTAAGAAACTAGAGAAAAGGAGCAAACGAAACACACAGTAAACAAAAGAAAGGAAATAATAAATATTAGAACAGAAATCAATGAAATAGAAAACTGAAAATATAGACAAATCAATGAAAAAAACCCGGATATTTTCAAGATCAATAAAATTAATAAATTTCTAGCCGTACTGATCAGGAAAAAAGAAAGAGAAGACACAAATTACCAATATCAGGAATGAGAGAGATAACACTCCAGATTTATGGATATTAAAAAGGATAATGGAGAATATTATGATAACTTTATGTTGATAAATTTTACAGCTTAGATAAATTAGACAAATTCCTGGAAAGACAAAAATGATCAAAGCTCACTCAAGAATACTGTACTATACAAGATCAATATATACAAATCTATTGTAGTTCTATACATTAATAATGAACAACCAAAAATCTAATTAAGAAAGCAATTCCATTTACAATAGCATGAAAAAACATACTTAGGAATACGTTTAACCAAGGATGCACAAACTTGTACACTGAAAACCACAAAACATTGCTGAAAGAAATTAAAGACGATATAAATAAATGGAAAGATATCCACTGTTCATGGACTGGAAGACTTAATATTATCAAGATGGCAATACTATCAAGAGAGATCTACAGACTCAATTGTAATCCCTATCAAAATTCCAACTCCCTTTTTTTTTTTTTTTTTGCAGAAATGGACAAACTAATCCTAAAATTCATATGGAAATGTCAGGGACTCAGAATAGCCAAAAAATTGTATTTTAAAAGAACTAAGTGGGAGGACTCACACTTCCCAATTTAAAAACTTACTATGATGTGGTACTGGCTTAAGGATAAGCACATATTATCAATAGTATAGAGTTAAGAATCCAGATATAAACCTTCACATTTATGGGCAATTGATTTTGGAGAATGTGTCAAGATTCAAATGGTGCTAGGACAAGTGAACAACCAGATGCAAGAGAATGAATTTGGACCCCTACCTCCTTCCATAGGCCAAAATTAACTCAAAATGCATCATAGACCTCAGTGTAAGAGGTAAAATAATAAAATTCTTGGAAGAAAATGTAGGAGTAGATCTTCATGACCTTAGATTAAGCAAGTTTTCTTTGACGTGACACAAAAATTAACAAAAGAAAAAATAAGATAAATTGGACATCATCAAAATTAAAAACTTTTGTGCTTCAAATGACACCATAGCAGAAATAAAAAGACAACCCAAAGACTGGGAGAAAATATTTGCAAACTGTATATCTGATAAGGGACTTGGATCCAGACTATACAAAGGACTCTTACAACTCAACAGAGGAAAGACAAATAGACCAAGAAAAAGTTGGGCAGGGAATCTGAATAGATATTTCTCCCCGAAAGATATGCAAATTGCCAATAAGCACATGAAAAGATGCTTAATATCATCAGGAATGAGGGAAATGCAAATCCAAACCACAATGAAATATCAGTTTACA
The DNA here is from genome assembly GCF_937001465.1 of Orcinus orca. Lineage (NCBI taxonomy): Eukaryota > Metazoa > Chordata > Mammalia > Artiodactyla > Delphinidae > Orcinus > Orcinus orca. Next base: position 68,371,319 of record NC_064574.1, on the reverse strand, counting down.
TCCACCAGGATGGCTATAAACAAGAAGATGGACAATAAAAAGTGCTGAGGAGAATGTAGAGAAATTGGAATTCTCACACTGTTGGTGGGAACATAAAATGGTACAACTGTTTTGGAAAACAATTTGGCATGTAACCCAGCAAATACACAAGACTGAGAATTGAAAATATACATCCACCAAAAAACTTGCACATGAATGTTCAATAGCAGCATTATTCATACTAGCCAAAAAGGAGCGATAAGTCAAATGCCTATCTATTGATGGATCAACAAAAAGTGGTACAGCCAATGGGACCTAATCAAACTTAAAAGCTTTTGCACAGCAAATAAGACCATTAGCAAAATGAAAAGACAGCCTACAGACTGGGAGAAAATATTTGCCAACAATGTGAACCAACAAGGGGCTAATTCCAAAATGACAAACAGCTCATACAAATCAGTATTTTTAAAAAAACCTGATAAAAAATGGGCAAAGGACCTGAACAGACATTTTTCCAAAGAAGACATACAGATGGTCAAGAGGCAAATGAAAAGGTGCTCAACATCACTAATCACCAAGGAAATGTAAATCAAAACCACAATGAGATATTACCTCATATCTGTCAGAATGGATATTATCAAAAAGACAATAACAACAAGTATTGGTGAGGATGTGGAGAAAAGAGAACACTCATGCACTGTTGGTGGGAATGTAAATTGGTGCAGCCACTATAGAAAATATGGAAGTTCCTCAAAAAATTAAAAATAGAACTACCGTATGATCTGGCAATTCCACTTCTGGGTATTTATCCAAAGAAGGCAAAAACACTAGTTCAAGAAGATATATGTACCCCTACATGCACTGAAGCTTTATTTACAACAGCCAAGATATGGAAGCAACCTAAGTGCCCATCAATAGATGAATGGATAAAGAAAATGTGGTATATATATATATATATATATATAATGGAATAGTAGTCATAAGAAAGAATGAAATCTTGCCAGCTGTGACAATATGGATAGACACATGGAGGGTTATTATGCTAAGTGTAATAAGTCAGACAAAGAAAAATAAATGCCTTATGATTTCGCTTACATGTGGAATCTAAAAACCCAAACAGAAACAAACAAAAAAACCAAAAACAGACTCAGATACCGAGAAAAAAAATGATGGTTGCCAGGCAGGGGATGGGGGGAATGGACAAAATAGGTGAAGGGGATTAAGAGGTACAAATTTCCAGCTATAAGATAAATAAGTCATGGGGATGTAATGTACACATAGGCAATATAGTTAATAATATTGTAACAACTTGCATGGTGACAGATGGTAACTGGTCTTACTGCAGTGATCATTTTATAATGTATAAAAATATTGAATCACTATGTCATACACCTGAAACTAATAAATTTTATTCTATTATAACTCAATAAAAATTTTTAATTAAAAAACAAGCTCATGGAAAGGTATATGGAAGACAAATCCCTTAGCTATACCCTACAAAGAATCAGAGTTACCAACAGAATAAAAGAGGTGGAGGAAGAGAAGAAGAAATAAGGAAACAGTGGAAGAAAAAGTTCCTGATCTAAAGGAAAAACTTAGGTTGATATAGTTGACCAAGGATTCTAGGCACAAATCTAGAATGGCCTTGAAAACATGAGAAGTCCAGAAATTTATAGAATCTTGGGGGAAAACTTTGACATTTTACAGGCCCACGTTTTGCTAATCTGTAGGACTTGGCAAGCTCCCAGCTGACATTGTTTAACAATATTATTGATGATAGAGAGTCGGATTGAGGGATTCCAGCTAAACATAGTGGACTGAATATAATTCCTTCTGATTCTTCCTGAAAATTCACTATAATGATAATAAAGGGAGAAAAGGGGCACAAATGAACAAGAACAAAGAGAAGAAATAATAGCAACACATTTTTGGAAGGTGAAATTCATATGGAAAAGTAGAAACTGACCAGAAAATCAGAGGTCTAAATCAGTAGCCCAAAGTGAGGCTATTCATAAGATAGAAGCCCAGGAAGAATCAGAATACATAGGTGACAGATACTACTGAAAGCAGGGATGCAGGTAGGGCCAGAAGGGTGAATACACAGCAGCTCATCCTGCAAAAGAATGAAGACTAGCTCAACTAGAGCAGTGGTTCCAAACCTTGGCTGCACATTGGAATCCCCTGGGGAGATGTATTAAATCAGAAACTCTGGAGGGTAGCATCCACCCAGTTTTCAGTATTTTTAAAGCCCCCCAGGTAATTTCAATACGCAGCCCTGTGAGAACCACTGAACAGAAAGCCTCTGGATTTGAGGACATCAGGGGTGCTATAATGAGAATAGGAAGATTGACTCTAAGTCTATATACTGAATGAAGCCTACCTGGCTCCCCAAAAGTTCCTGGTAGCAAGCTTTGTAATTATATTGCACCTTCTCTATCCCATTCTGAAGAGTAGAAAATTCCTCTTTGGGGAAACTAGCCCAAGAAAAATGTCTGGGAGATAGTAGCAGCTGGGGCTCCCCTAATGAAATGATCCAACAAGAACAACAGAACCCACTTGACAAACGTCACACACAGTTTCTAATGCAAGGGACAACAACCAAAAGAAAAAAAAAAACTCAAAACCTATCGTCTCTCCACAAGTCCTATTACATCCATGAAAAAAGTACAAAAAGGGAATAAAACAAGAAATAATTCTGAGAAATTAAAAATATGCTAGCAGAAATAAAAATTGGGAAATGTTGAGGAGTCTTCACCATAAAAAACATAGATAGAAAATAAGAGAAAAGGGGTAAGAAAATTAGACAATCAGTCCAGGAAATCTAACATCTAAATAATAAGTCCCAGGAGAAAAACGGAATGGGGGGATATTGTCCCACAAGTAATAAAAGAATGTTTTCTAGAACTGAAAGACATGAATTTCCAGATTGAAAGGGCTCATAGAGCACTCAGCAAAATAAATTTAAAAATACATTGATGTACATCAATGTACATCACTGGGCTTTTTAATGCACCCAGGATAGGAGAAAGTTCCCAAAAGTTTCCTGGGAGAGAAAAAAAAAATAAACAAATGGATTAGAAGTCAGAATGGATTTGAACTCCTTATCAGCAATGCCAAGCTGTATCATGAGAAAGGCCTCCAAGTACGAGTGAAAATAATTTCCAACCTAGAATTCTATGCCTTGTCAAGCCATAAATCAAATGTGGGGTGGAGTAAAAACACTTTTAATATTATAGGAGCTCAAAAAATATACCTCTCAGGAATTTACTAGAGCATGTGCCCTCCACCCCAAATGAGGAAACAAACCTAGAAAGAGGCACACAGGATGGAAAACACAAAGAAAGAGTGCAGGTGAGAGGGTGAGGAAAATTCCCAGGATAGTAAAATAAGCTTGTGGGATCAGAGCTGTGCAGCAGGCCTAGAAGAGAACCCATTTTTTATTTAAATAGGAATAGATATAAAGAAGGTTCTAGAATTGTCACAAGAAAAAAGATAAAACCGAAAGAACAGGATTTATTTGAGTATGCCAAGAGGTTGTTTACATTTTTGGTAATCCATAGGAAACAAAACACATTTTAAAATGAGCCAGTTATTAATTCCAGGAAAAACTAAATTTCATAAGAAAGAAATCCTAATATACCAAATGACTTGATTCTGAATATATCATAATGTACACACCATTTGATTTAGCCCAAACAGTGAAACTTTTATTTGGAGGCTGGGAGAGGATGTATATGTGGTGGGGAAGGGGCAGGTAGGGACAAGGAAGAGCTAAAGTAATAGTTAATACGTGAAACTGGAAAATCAAGAAATAAGAGGCGAATGCTCTATTTTTGGGTTTTGGGTTTTGCTTTTGTTGTTAAAGAAAGAACTAGCAGACTTGAAATTGCCTCTGAAGAATTGGAGTCAGGGTGCAATGGGTTAGGGCAGGAGACTGAATGTGAAGTCTTGAGGCAATTTGTGACTTTTAAAACTATGTACAACTTTGTTAAAAACAAAATTTAAAAGCCTTCCAATTGAGAATGTGTAAATCATGATCTGGGTGAACTTCATGGAAAAACTAACCATCATAGACAAATCCTGGTGGAAATGTCAAGGTGCGGGGAGAATGGAGAATCAGGTTGGCTTTGGACTTGTAATTCTAAACACCTGAGGGCAATGGAACTTTGTTTTATTGGAATTTTATTATCAGTGACATCTTTTTCAGATGTTAATTGGCCATTTGTATTACTGAGTAATAGCTGAGTTTGTAATTTTTAAAAGTTGTAGAGGGAAAATAAGTTGCTATTTTAAAGAACAAACTGTAGCTTCTTCTGCCCCCTAATGGCATAATTCATCACAGGAGAATTGTTTCTTGGTTCAGAAAAATAACTTAATGATTAATTTCAGTTTAAAAGATGAAGAGCCTATGGTATAGGACTGAAAAGAAGGATGATGCTGTACATAGAAAAATGAGAGGAAAATTTGTTCGAGGAGAAATGTCATAAAACTTATGAAGACTGAGACCCTAGTGAGATTAGAAGAGAAAAATCAGCACCAAGAATGGACATCAGGAAATCTAAAAGGGGTAAACCAAGATAAACAGATCTCAACAAGTACCATCAGAAATAATGAGGAAGGGGCTTCCCTGGTGGCGCAGTGGTTGAGAGTCCGCCTGCCGATGGAGGGGACACGGGTTCGTGCCCTGGTCCGGGAAGATCCCACGTGCCGCAGAGTGGCTGGGCCCGTGAGCCATGGCTGCTGAGCCTGCGCGTCCGGAGCCTGTGCCCCCGCAATGGGAGAGGTCACAACAGTGAGAGGCCCGCGTACCACAAAAAAAAAAAAGAAAGAAATAATGAGGAAGGACCTGGGTTTCCAATTGACTGCCTGATTTGAAAAATAAAGACCTAAACTAGTAAAGAAAAGGTGATTCTACAAGGCTGGAGGAAAACTGATCAACACTTGAGTTATGCAATAAAACAAAATTTTGGATAAAAAATATTTAATCTGTCTAGAATTTTAAGATGTGAAAAAAAGCTACTTTAAATGGCTATCCAGTTCTCTCAAACTGCTTACTGAAAAATCTATCTTTCTCACATTTATTTATGCTGAAGCTGTTACTACTCTTATACTTGGATCAATTTCTGGAATTTTATTCGATTCCACTTAATTGTCTGCCCTTGCTAGTACCAATACCATAATGATTTGAAAATTATATATCTTTAAGTGTTTTTTCCCCTTACCTGTAACAGCAAGGGGAATGAGGCCTGTGTGGCCTAGCCTTCTTCCTGGCAATGAGACCAGGTATAGCAAACTATTTTTGGATAAAATTGTCCCCTTTACCAATCAACACTGTAGCCTAAGATCCAGGTTAAGGAAACCTGAAGTGCAATTTCCATCATATCAAAAGTGGACTCAAAGAGAATATTCCTCATGTGCTCCACAACCTACCCTGTCCCTCCAACTTACAAGGTGTTCATAATGCCTGTGATGATCTATTTGTACTTCTCAAGAGGCCATCTGCTTTCTCAAGGAAAAGAATTATAGGTGTTTATTTTACTTTTTTTTATAGCCAACAATACTGTATTATAAACTTCAAAGTTGCTAACAGACTACATCCTAATTGTTCTCACCACAAAAATATATAATAATTACATGACGTGATAGAGATGTTGGCTAACACAATGCTGGCAATCATATTGCAATATATAAATCTATCAAATCAACAGATTATACACCTTAAACAGGTTATGTCAGTTATATATAGTAAGAGTTGTGCTAATTAGGTTTTTTGATATTAGAAACATTTAAAATGACAAGATAGGGACTTCCCTGGTGGTGCAGTGGTTAAGAATCCGCTTGCCAATGCAGGGGACACGGGTTCGAGCCCTGGTCCGGGAAGATCCCACATGCCGTGAAGCAACTAAGCCCATGCGCCATAACTACTAAGCCTGTGCTCTAGAGCCCGTGAGCCACAACTATGGAGCCTGCATGCCACAACTACTGAAGGCTGCACGCCTAGAGCCCGTGCTCTGCAACAGAGAAGCCACTGCAATGAGAAGCCCACGCACCGCAACTAAGAGTAGCCCCCACTCGCCACAACTTGAGAAAGCCCGTGCGCAGCAACGAAGACCCAATGCAGCCAAAAAAATATATATATATATATAAAAATAAAATTAATCATCAATGTGATTTTGTAAATTGATATTTATTAAATTTATATTTCCAAAGCCAATTAATATTTAAGATAATTGTTAAATATATATTATTAAATTAAGAAATACACACTAGATATAGAAAAATAACATTTCCCAGAGTAATTACAAGAGGTAATGATTGATTGCATCACAGGAAGTCTATTCTTTAGCCTGAGATTCTGACTCCAGTAAAGCCAAGATTCTTTGGATTCTTGGATTGGATTCTTTTTGAATCTGAATTAATCTGATGAAGTCAAATTGAAATCCTTCCAAAATATCAGTTCAATTCAGGGGGTTCAAAATTTCATGAACTGTCAGTTTCAACCTTTTCTTAATAGAAAAATTGCTACTAACTGATGAACTGCTACTGTTATTCTTAGCATATTTCCAACAGTAATAATCACCAGATGGCCACCCACCACTGAGTGACCAAAAAACCCCCAAAAACCTTAAAAATGTGGTATTGTGGCAGAAATTACACACTTCTATGTCTGCCCCTCCTATGCTTTACCTGGTATCTAGCACTGATATAGTTTGCCTCATGTTCATTTTTTTTTTTTTTTTTCGGTACGTGGGCCTCTCACTGTTGTGGCCTCTCCTGTTGCGAAGCACAGGCTCCAGACACGCAGGCTCAGCAGCCATGGCTCACGGACCCAGCCGCTCCGCGGCATGTGGCATCTTCCCAGACCGGGGCACAAACCCGCGTCCCCTGATGCATCGGCAGGCGGACTCTCAACCACTGCGCCCCCAGGGAAGCCCCCCTCATGTTCATTTTTCATTAAATTTATTAATTTTTAGGACATGAAAAAGAATCAGTCTACCAGCTTTATTCATATATCATTAAGCCTAGGTAAAAACATTTATAAGCAATTATTATAATTTTAAGGTGCTAACGTCTCTACAAAAGAACATTTTCTTTTAAATCCTAAATGTATGTCCACTCTTGTATTAGTATCTTTTACTACTAAAGACTTTAACAATTAAATTGAGAAGATTCACACTGGCCAAGCCAACTTCATAGCAAATTACTAAACAGCCACATTGCAAAGTGGAAAAGATTCATGTTGGTGTCGGCTTTAATAAAAGATCACTGTTCACCCTCCAGCTTTAAGTGCATAATGAAATTATCAATAGCTATTTTTAAAGTCTTAAAAAAAATTTTTTTAAATAAATTTTATTTTTGGCTGCACTGGGTCTTCGTTGCTGCACAGGGGCTTTCTCTAGTTGAGGTGAGCGGGGGCTACTCTTCCTTGCGGTGCACAGGCTTCTCATGTGGTGGCTTCTCTTGTTGCGGAGCATGGGCTCTACGCGCACGGGCTTAGGTGCTCTGCAGCATGTGGGATCTTCCCGGACCAGGGATAGAACCCTTGTCCCCTGCACTGGGGATTCTTAACCACTATACCACCAGGGAAGCCCTAAAAAGGTCCTTTTAACATGATCTTAAAAATAATCTCAAAGGCAACAAAGACTTGATAAACTTTATACTTGAGGTTACTGAAAAAATTCACGTGAAATCTTTGAATATTCCTGTTAACCCCATTTCTTTCATATTGTATGCCTGTTATTCACTTCTAGCAGCTCTACATTACCCTTTATCAAGGAGTTAAATGGTTTACTTTTATTCAGTTCTCTTTTCATGATCATTCTCAATTCTTAAAAAATGTGAAAAATGTTAATGTCAAAAGGATGTGATTATGACATATAAAAAGAAAAAGCAGGGTACACTATATACATGTATTAGAGAGGCCTTTGTTGTTAAGAGACCCACTGAAGCTAGCTTAAGTAAACGGCAGTGGTGTAAAAGCACTCAGAAGTTCCAAATCAGAGGTTCTGTTCTATGTAGTTTTGTACAATAAGAACAGTGCTCATTAAAGGAATTAAAGGCAGGAAAAAGTGGACAAGACATAGATGAGGACATTTGCACAAATCAGGATGCATAAACCATTAACTAGCTTTCTACCTCTCTGAATCCCTGTCCTAAACATTTTGGAGGGCATCTGCTTTCTTCATTTGGCATGCTGAGACTAGCAAAGGAGTTATTTTTAGATTCCTAATTGTAAGGCTTTGGAGTTTCCCTGGCACACTGAAGCAGCTAGTCACTGGAAGGATACTATCACCCAAGTCTATAGTAGCTCAAAAGTTTTTTCCTGTCTTTAAAAAGTTGACATATTCCTGGTTTCCGTGATCCATTGAGGGAGACAACCAAACAGAGCCTGTAGTAAGCACTTTGGTGTTACTATAGCATATTCAGTGATTCTACTGCATCTTGAGTATGTATATTGAGGATGGCAGACAGCACTGAGAGAACTCAAAACAATCAAGCTAACTCTCAAACAATGGGTAGGAACTTGTGAAGACAGGCAGAGGAGGAAGGCAATTCCAGCCAGGTGAAACAGCCAACTGAGTTCAGATATAACCTTGTCTTTTTGGAGAGGTTTCACATGTCCAACACCAAATGGCAGGGGTGAGGTGGACAAGTTAGGCACTAGTTGGAGTACCCAAGGCTGGACTGAACCTTCAGAGGCAGTGGAGTTGCCTGCTCAAATCAGCATTAGACAACATGAGCCATCAGGATTTTTAAGGATCAAGTACTGCACCTAGTACAGTACCCGGCACTTATTTCTTAAATTTTCTTTCAAGCCTTTTAATTTTGTTAAGCAGCATGCAGCACCTGTATCTAGATTTGGGGTTTAACCTGTTCAGATACAGCAAGATGGACAAGGGGGAGCAGGTTTGGGGAGTGTTGGCATGTGGCTGAAATGATGGGATATAGGCAACTATAGAAGGAAGGACAATAAAAGAATAACTACGGGATGAGTTGAAACCTCAGGCCAATAGAGAATGGAGCTGAAAAACCAAGTTGCAGATGACATAATGGAGTTTTAATTTAAGATGGGAATGGTGACAGGTGATTAACAACTCTGGAAAACTGTCGTAGGAGTGGACTGCAATTAAAGTGAAGGTGAGTTGAGCTTGAAATAGCAATGCACCTAGGTAATGAAACTGACCTCACATGACAGAATTTATGATAAGAAGTGAGTTCTAGATGCCAAAATCCTCGGTGAACGTGCGAGATATAGTTTAGATTTTGGGTCGAGATTAGTTAAGTATTAAGAGTGTAGTCTTGGGCTTCCCTGGTGGCGCAGTGGTTAAGAATCCACCTGCCAAGGCAGGGGACACGGGTTTGAGCCCTGGTCCAGGAAGATCCCACATGCTGCGGAGCAACTAAGCCCACGCACCTAGAGCCTGTGATCAAGAGAAGCCACCGCAATGAAAAGCCTGTGCACCACAACAAAGAGTGGGCCCCACTTGCCGTTAACTAGAGAAAGCCCACGTGCAGCAACAAAGACCCATCTCAGCCAAAAAATAAACAAATAATTTTAAAAAAGTGTAGTCTTGCTGGAGTATCTGAAAATACAAGTGGTATGTGTTGTGGGTAGGGTGGGGTGAGGTTGGCAGTGGGTAGAACAGGCATCCCATCCCCAGTGATGGAGATGTCGAGGAATAAAAAAATGTGACTTCAGAAAGTCAAGTCGGTTTCATTTAAAGGCAGCATTTCCCAAACTTAACATTTCCCAAACTTTTCCCAGCATTTCCCAAACTTAACATTTCCCAAACTTAACTCAGTCCTGAATGGCTTTCATAAGGCTAATAGCATTCTTACTATCACCCTTACAATTTTTCTTTAAATCACTTTTTCCTTAAATATTAAATGCTGCATTATACACATTTAAGTATGTTTGTATACCATCTAAAACCGAGTACCAACAATGGTATACAATACTGCAAATATTGTACTGTACGCTCTGGAAATAATGAATCAAGGCAAGACAGGAAGTTAATAAAAGTTGCTGCTAATGTAAACCCTTTCCTCTTCTACTACCATAGTCCAATGCCCCTTGCCAAAGTACTTTAGGACCACTACCTCACACTAGAACTGGTCTTTTCCTGCTTTTAGGCATTGTCTTCTTAATCTGCATTTATACAGCTATGTTTCTAACGTACCATTCTTATCCTACTTCCCGACATCCTTTCAATAGCTTTTTATTGCTTACAATAAACTTCCTAAACCAGAGCCATTAAGGAAATCCATTGTAGCCTTACCTAGTGCTTCTTGCCTCCTATTGCTGCTTGCTTCTGTCACCTGGACAGATTGGGTAGGCCACAGACTGTTGTGTTATTTAGTACTTTATCAAGGAATTTAATACTCATTTATCAGGGTTTCAAGAAAAATACATAACCATAAACAAATCAAAATTCCTCATCTCTAAAATTCATGTCCAAACTTCTAATTACTATATTTAAGACCCTTCCAGATTTATTCAACCAGATCTCCAATTAACCATGATTTCTTATTTCTGGCTACCTATTACCAGCCCACTAATAAAGTACATTTTCCATGTTTACTTCAGAATTTTACATATACAGTTCAGCTTATACTAAAGCCTCAAAGGATATTTTAAATATGAAAATGGAAGGGGGAAGAGACATGACACACTTTCCTTCAAATAAGGCAGATATTCAACATCTGAAAAGTTTACTGAAAACTTTTATTGTAATCAAAAAGTGACATAACGGAGTTGTAATGAATTCAGCAAATCATTCTGCTGATATTTTAGAACTGATATCAGCTTTTGCCAGGCAATTAAAAAAATTCAATGTGAAAATTTCACAGTACAGTAAACTCCACCCCAACTAATTATGGTGGTTAAAAATAATAGGCCCTAGCAAAACCTCTCATGTTACATGGTCACAACTCACAATTCTGTACAAAAGTTCGTGTTATAAAGCTCTGATGTAAAAATCAAATAATCAAGCAGCAATATTTTAAGTGCAGCACAGGGTCTTCCATATCATTATTTACAAGGCTTGAATCTCTTTACATTATAACAAAATTTAATACAGATGACTTAGTAATTAAGTCAATTTTTAAAATCTGCCCTTTTACACAGTGACAGATTTCACTTTTTGGTCATCTTTCTCCTTCTCCTTTTCTTTATCTTTGCTCTTCTTTGACTTCTTTTTCTTATGTTTGTGTTTTTGGCTTTTTTCCAATTCTACTTCAGTGCCTGCATGTTTCTTATGCTTCTTATGTTTTTTATGTTTCTTGTGCTTTTTCTTTTCTTTCTTTTTCTTCTTCTTCTTGCTGTCCTGACTTTCTGCAGAGCTAGCACTGCTACTGTGGCTTCGGGTTTGGCTTCCAGAAGGGCTATGACTTCTACTTGGACTGACACTAGGGCTGCTTTGACTCTGGCTCCTGGTTACACCTACCTGGCTGACTGCTGCCATGTCCAGGCTCTCTTTTGCTTTCTCCATTACTTTATCTTTCAGTTCCTTAGAAATTTTCCCTGAAGTTTCTTCCTCTTTTACAGATACATTGCTTTCACTGTCACTTTCATTGTAATCTGGTTCAAAAGCAGCTTCATCAGTTTCTCTAGTTAAGTCAGAGGACAGTCGAGAGGAATGACTTAACTGGGGTTTAGGCTTGATGGTGTTCTTATCAATTTGCCCAGTAACTTGCTCCTTCTCAATCTGTGGGTCCGGCGGGTTAAGTATATACAGTGATTTATTGCCACTTGACTCTTTATTGTTCTTTGCCTCTAACACATGTTTCTCACGATCTTTACAGGGATTTTTATCTACAGATTTCGTCTCTTCACTTGAACGTTTAGTATCATAAGTGGATTTATGATCATGAGGTTTTTTGTCTCTTGAGGGACTAGAGTTACTTTTTTTGGAATCTCCTGTTCCTTTTTTAGGCAAATCTCTCTCCTCCCTTGGCTTAGTTTTTTGTCCAGCTGCAGAGTCTTTACTGCGAGAAGGAGAGTCTTTTCTTCTTGTTAATTCATTCCTTTCATCTCTACGTTTGGAACTTGAATACTCTCTGTTGTCATAATCAGTTTTTTTGTCTCTGTTGGGAGTGAAGTCTTTATTTGAGGAACCTCGAATGGAATCATGCTTATCTTCTTTGCCAGAAGTTCTAGTCTCTTTGGAAGATTGAGACAGACTTTTAAAATTTCCTTGCTCATTCAGACGGTCCAGATTACTATCTTTCTCTGGCTGAGTGCTGTTCTTCCTCTTTTCTGGGTTTTCCTTTTCCAACACTGAATGATCTCGATCTTTGGTTTTCCCTTTTTCACTAGATGCAGAGTTTTTTGAACTTTTGACCTCATGCTGTGTAATTTCATGGCTCACTTCCTTGGTGAGTTTCTGAATTTTCTCTGACGACTCATTTTCTTTTTCAGTATATTTGACTGCATTTGATGGTTTAGTGCTAACATTTTTTATAACACTGGCAGGTTTTCCTACACTTGATATAGGCTGTGTGGTGGATTTAACATCTTCTTCTTCAGATTCAAAGTCATCTTTATCCCATTTGGATTGAGGAACCTGAATCATAATAATAACATCTTCAGCAGGAGCTGTGTTATCATTATTATATTCTTCCATTGTTTTAATGACAGTTCGCTTTGTATCTGTTTTTTCTTCAGATTTCCGCACAGGACTGCCTCCAGTTGAACTGGTGCTAAAAAGAATTAAAATATTTTTTAATTCATGAAGAACTTACAGTTATTAAACATTGATAAGTATAAAAAGACCAACTTAAACATGATAAATGTCCTTTTAACTTTCAAAAGCCACTTATTTTGCTGAGATATAAAGATTTAAGTGTATGATTATATAAAAACAAATGTGGCTCACCCCCAAAATCTACTTATCTTTTAACAATTCCTTTCTTCAAAGACAAGAGTAACCAGCTAACCCCCAACATCAATACATTCTTAATGATCATATTCCACTTTTTCCACCCACCCATTATCAGATACCTGGTATAATCCACGAGTGTTGAGCTGGATCCTTCAGTTCCAGTCACTTTTCGTCTGACCTTTCCTTTGATTTTTTCTTGTTTAACTTTGCCAGATGTTGACTCCAATTTTTCAGAGGGTTCTTTTGTATTAGATATATTTTCTGTACTTCCAATTTTTTTACCAGTTTCTCTGTTAAGCTTGATTTTTTTGGCTGGAGCAGTTGATGATGAAATTTTGTCTTTTTCAGGCGTCCTATCCAGCTTTTCAATATCAAGTTCCATTTTGCGCTTTGGTGATGGTTTCACTATTTCAGTTACTTCTAATTTAGAGATTTTCATTGAAGATGACTCAAAATCTTTATCTCCACCTTTCTCTTCAGTTTTTCTTTTTCTTTTTTCTCCCTTGCTATCAAGTGGTTTACTCTTATCATTGGGCTTCTTGGTCTTTTCTTCCTTACTAGTTAGCTTCTCTGACTTGACGTCTTTGGAGTAGTCCTTCTTCACTTTTTCCTCTTTGACTGGTTTTGTCTCCTGGTGTTCCTTTACTGACTTAGAGTGAGCTTTTCTGGGGGTACCAATGATCTTTTCATCTTTTTGAGAGGAAGATGATGATTTCACATTGTCAGTCTTTGGAGTCTCCTCTTTGGCTTTTTTAAGTGGAGGTTCAGATCGAGGAGATTTTTCACGCTCTCCATCTAGTTTTTCTTGAGGTCCTTTAGCAGGTTTTGCAACAGTTTCTTTTTTGGACACAGCAGATCCATCATTTTTCCGTTTGGTCTTGTCACCTTTTGCTTTAGGTTTATCTTTTTCTCTCTTGTCTTTTTCAGACACTGATTTAAAAGTAATGGATTCAGCATCCATTGGTTCATCTCTAACAGGTGTAGCATCATCTCTACTTGGGAGAACAAACAATGAGTCTGTTTTATTTTCTTCACCACTTGTTGGCTCTCTTGATTTCCTAGAAGTTTCTAATAACTCTGGGTTTAGAAAGCCTTCACTTTCTTCCCCCTTTCTTCTTTTTCTGTGTTTCTTATGTTTATTTCCTTTACCATCTCCTGAAACATTTTCACTCTCCTTCTCTTTTGACTTTGTATTATCCTTCTGATTGTGACTGTCTCTTGATGAAAGCTTTTCTGGATAGTTGCCACCTATGTTTCGACTTCTATGACTCTGTCCACCAGAGTACTCCTCTCTGCGGCCTCTTGTGAAGGGAGAATTCCTGATATTAAGTGGTAAAAATCTCTCTGGAGAAAAGTTCTCTCTATTTGCTGAAGGTCTAGGCTGTGCTCCAGCAGCATAGCCTTTATAATATTTTTCATACCACTCTCTATATTTTCTCTCCCATTCTCGATAACGTTCTTTTTCAAATGGGTCTCTGAAGTCAACACTCCTCCCGTAATAAGCTTTCATGTCATAAGGTGGTGGAACTTCTCTGTACCTGTTAAAATATTCACGTTCTGTTTCTCCTTGAGGTACATTACGTTTATTAGGAGATTGTCCCCTAAATGCTTGAGGAGATCTTGATCGTGAATGATACCGTCTATATGGGGGTGACCTTGACCTAGATCGATGATACCCGTGCGATCTAGACCGTGAACGGTAATTTCGACTTTTTCCTCTGCCTCTTCTGGGGTATGGAGGTGATCGTGAATAGGAACGAGAATGTGAGCGGCTAAATGATCGAGAATAAGAACGTGATCGTGTTGAACCAGATCTTGATTTAGAATAAGTATATGAACTTCTTGAATAGGATGAACCACTATAGGGAGATTTGGACCTAAAAGCAAAAATAAAACAATAGTTGATAGTTGAGAAATATATACAAAATAAAACACAGACTCTCAGATTTCAGTATGTTCTCCTCATGGTTCATTATTTATTTATATCATTTCATCTTAGATGATTAAAGAGGCACAGTGACCTCTACTGGAATGGAATAAAGTACACAAAGATCGGAGCAATCACTTGTTATAAAACAAGAGTGAAATCTTAACAATTAGAGTGAAGTGCATTAATGTACCGTGAGTTATATGACCTAGCATTAAATAAAATGCCAATTAAATTTAAACATTACTTCCTATCTGATTATTAAGTAGGAGTAACTTTTTTTGTCCTACGTTGGCCAATAGTCTAGCTTTAAAAGGAACATCTCAAGCATAAAAAATAAGTCTTTTAAACAAACTTCCTGGGAATATTTATAATTCAGTTTTTCTATCAATAAAGCAACTTGTATTCTACTATTAGTTCATAATCACACAGGTTAATGTTCCAGCAGAAAGCTGTAGCCTTAGGTAAAAGGGGCCTCAGAAATGTAATCTTTGGCTAGTCCACTATTTTTTTCCTTCCACAAACATTTCCCAATTATTTCACACTATAAATAACTTCAAGGGACAAGGGCAATTTAATCCCCATAACTGCTAGTTTTACACAATAGAATTTACAGTGAGATATTTCAATAAACAGATATTGGGAAATAAGCTACATTTCCATTTTTATAAACCTAGACCGAATCAGAAAAATTCCATCACTGCAATGTTATTTATATCCATAGCTAATCCCTGGATATTCAAAGTCCCATTTGTAATTCTGTTGTGAAGGCTTGCAAAACACTAACCTGGAAAATGAGCGCCTACGCTCCTTTTGAATCTTTTTGTATTCCATCAATTCCTTAGCAAAATCATTTGTAAACTCATCTAGCTTGGACTTTTTCTTTTCCCTAGTAAAATAAAGTTAAAGAGCGAAAGTTAACAAAAATCATTTAAGAAAACTAACAAGACAAATGTAATTAGATCATGAATGAAATGAATGAAATTGTCATTAGTTTTCCACTTTAAAACTATAAATAACTAGGAATCCCTGAGGAAGCTGCTTGTATGGCTTGGTTTAATTTTTAGGTGATTTTTCTTATACTAACTGGAAACACTGGAAAATGCTTCCAAAGATACCTATTTAACGTTACATCAGAAAATGAAAGTGTAGAGTAATTTCAAATTCAAACACTTACTCTTCTTTTAGTCGTCGTTGCTCTCTATAGAATTCTTCCCTGGACAAAGGTGGTGCTTGTGTTGTTGGGATGGTATTTGAATGAGCTGTCTGTACTCCTGATGATACCCAAGGTGTTGATAAATTGGCCGGAGCTGGAGGAAACCCTGGAGGGGGAACACTATACCCAGCAGGTGGTGGCTGGCCAGGAGGAAACTGAGGAGAAAACTGTGGAGGAGGAACACCTGGAGGGAGAGGAAGCGTGTGGGGAGGAGGAGGATACAAGGGAGGGGGTGGGACAGGTACAAAAACTGGATTTGCTGGTAGTGATGGGCCTTGAGTTCTCTGTGATCTTTCGCTGTGGTGTCGTCCACGGTTTATACTTCTGGAAAAATAAATTCCAAGATATTAAAGCATCTGAGACAAGTAACCTTATCTTTTCTACTCATAATCTTTTCAATCCACAAACAAGGAAAAGAATCAACTATTCAAATAAGCACAGGGACACTGATATTGTTTATATGTAAAAGTAACATCATTTATATGTTAAAAACAACATTTAAGGCCAGTTAGGGATTGAGATAAGTTTACAAGGTCTTCTTTATATGGAGATGCCATACTTTTATCTTTTGATAAAAGTTATCTTTTGTGAAGTCCAAATATCACTCCACAATGATCTCATTACTTCCTAATCTGTCATTTAAAGGAACTGACAGGTTAATGTCTCTGTGACCTATTTCTCCCCAAAATGCCTTCCAAGACCAAAAGTTTAAATGAAGAAAACCCACTTCCTATAATATTTTTGAGGAAATAAGACCCTTCAAAGTAGAATAAACATGGGACTTCCCTGCTGGCATGGTGGTTAAGAATCCACCTGCCAGTGCAGGGGACACGGGTTTGATCACTCGTCTGGGAAGATACCACATGCTGTGGAGCGACTAAGCTCATGCACCACAACTACTGAGCCTGCATTCCACAACTACTGAAGCCCACGCGCCTAGAGCCCGTGCTCCGCAAACAAGAGAAGCCACCGCGGTAAGAAGCCCATGCACTGCAACGAAGAGTAGCCCCCCCACAAAAAAAAGAGTAGCCCCTGCTCCCCTCAACTAGAGAAAGCCCGCGTGCAAGCAACAAAGACCCAACACAGCCAAAAACAAACAAACAAACAAATTTATTTAAAAACAAAGTAGAATAAATACTAGTTTTAACATTTGTAATTAACAACTGAAAATCTCACTTTTTCTCTCAAAGGGTTAGATTAAAATTAACGGTGCTAGCCAAAGTTTCTAAATTCTGCCTCATCAAACAAACAGTGGCTTCTTCAAAAAAAGTGGGCTTATTTCTGTTAAGCTAAAAGGATCTTTAAATTATAGGTAACTGGTATACAATAGCAGCAGCTGGGATTTAGATTTCAGGTCTCTTTTCAGAGTCTGATTAGTAAATGTTATCTTCTTATTAAATATGTGATCTAGCAACAAAACAGTAGTTATCTTTCATAAGCTTAGCAATTCTCTTTGGAGCACTAGAAGATACCCTTAAGTATGACCTAGATAGTAAGAACTATATGGCTTACTTCTTAGATTAACACTGCTTGTGCATCTTCTGGGCAAGGGCCCCTAACAATCTTCTGTCTAAACTTTTGGAAGAGAAGATGGTAGAAGATGGGGATAACTGAGTCTAGGGGAGAAATAAATCCAAGTCTTCTTCACATTTGGGAGCTGAGCTCGTTAACATCCATCTTAAATTAAATTGACACCTTAGTTTGTCTGGGCCTTACTGACCACCCTCTACACTCAACAGAGTAAATGTAAGCCAGTATTCTGCTGTGTGCTGACAGGGAGAAAGTAGTCCTTGGGAAGGAGTAGTAAAGATGTAGCCTTAAAAAACCATTTAAAAATAAATAAAAATTAAAAAAACCCATTTAAAACACTAAATGTAGGGACTTCCCTGGTGGCGCACTCGTTAAGAATCCGCCTGCCAATGCAGGGGACATGGATTCAAGCCCTGGTCCAGGAAGATCCCACATGCCGTGGAGCAACTAAGCCCGTGCGCCACAACTACTGAGCCTGCGCACTAGAGCCCATGTGCCACAACTACTGAGCCCATGTGCCATAACTACTGATGCCCGTGTGCCTAGAGCCCGTGCTCCACAAGAGAAGCCACAGCAATGAGAAGCCCGCGCATGGCAACGAAGAGTAGCCCCTGCTCGCCGCAGCTAGAAAAAGCCTGCGTGCAGCAATGAAGACCCAATGCAGACAAAAATAAATAAATTTATATATATATATAAAATATTAAATGTAATCTATTCTTTTATAGGCCTCTTAAGGGCAACTACTTAAGATATAAGTGAGGAAAGTATAAACCAAATGAACCCACTCCCCCTACCACTACTGTGCTTTAATTTGTGTTATATTTTTCAGTGTGTCATCAGATTACTGTTTTTCAAGATTTTTAGCAAGCCTACCTGTAGCAGCTTCTCTCCCCTCTTCTAATTTGCTGTGGTGGAGAAACCAGATATCCAAGCTTGTTGGAACTGTGTGGAAAGAAGGATAAAATAGGCTTGAGTATTATACACACCTTTTCATGTGTAGACTTTAATATACCTATTTTAACTATTCTGAAAACTTTTCCTTACTCCCTGATCCTGATTCTTAAACTTGTTTCAGACAGAGATATGAGCAAGTGTTATATTTACTTAAAATGAAATATTCTTTCTGATTAACATATTATAAACAATTAAGCTTCAATATATATTTTATGTAATATTGTATTTTAATTAGCATTCTGTAAGTTTCTCTATGACTTATTGTTATAGAAAAGGAGAAGAGCTCTTTTATCTGCTGGACACTATGCAGAGGCATTTGACATGTGAGGTAAGTAGTCTTCATATAGTAGTCTTCATATAGTCTTGAATTTGTGACATTTTACATAAAAACTGTGTTAACATGGCATATAAAAGAGGAGTTCACAGTAAAAGACACTCAGCACACACTGCTGAGATTGTAATTTCCATCATCTGGTTAGAAAGCAATCATCTGAAGATTATTTGAGACATATACTTACTGTTCCCAACCTGGTCGACCACCACCTGGACGAGCAGTGTTTATTCTTACTGGACCTTGGAAACAAAAATAAACAAAACCAATAAGTAAATATAAAATTACAGGTTAAATAAAGTTAAAATTATTTTTTAAGGAAAAAAGTTCAAACCAAAATCATTTTACTCACCAGTTGTGGGGATCAATTGTCCATGCAATAATGACTGTCCAAGCAAAGATGGGGTTCCAAGTACAGGCACCTGGTAACCCTTTAGGAAGAAACCAAAAAGGTATAGTTAAAAAAACAAAACAAAAAACTCTACTGTAATAATAATAAATCTCCAAATTTAAAAGCCAGTGAAACTTACCTTCTCTTCCATAAGGGCAGTAATTGCAATTGAAGAGGCTCCCTTTGAATGTTCAGATGCAAGTGCTGCAGCTGGCAGTATTTTATTATCAGAATCCCTAGATAATAATATAATTTACAATACATTAAAAAGTCACCAGCAATGGAGGATTAAAGTTACAAACTTCCAGTTATATAAGATAAATAAGTACTTGAGACGTAATGTACAACATGATGACTATAGCTAACACAGCTGTATGGTATATAGGAAAGCTGTTAAGAGAGCATAGATCCTGAGTTCTCATCACAAGAGAAAAAAATTTTTTTTCCTTTTTATTGTATTTACACATGAGAAGACGGATGTTAGCTGAACCTGCTGTGATAATTATTTCACAATATATGTAAGTCAAATCACTGTACTGTATGCCTTAAACTTATACAGTGATGTATGTCAATTATTTCTCGATAAAACTGGAAAAAAATAGGCAATATTTTCCATATTTTTGAAAAAAAATTCCATGTTACAAGGATGTGAGTCATATTTAAGAGGCCTCTATATATAATACTTGTAAAGTTTGAAAAATAATAGACCTGAAGGAAATGTCTGCATTACACAAATATTCTTATTTCAGGAATACATAATCTGTGATAATAGGATTATAAAGTTTACTTCTGCATGTAATGAGTAAAAATTATCAAAGGAAAATAAAGAGTAAAAGTCACATCTTGTTACTGTTCATCCATCACACTTCCATTAAGATGAGTTACATCAAAGATGATGAAACCTTCTGGGGAAAGTGAGAGAGGACTGGACTTTTTTCTTCAAAAGTAAGTGAAATGTAAAATGAAGAAGCCTCCTTAAGAAGTACAATCGGGCTTCCCTGGTGGCGCAGTGGTTGGGGGTCCACCTGCCGATGCAGGGGACGCGGGTTCGTGCCCTGGTCCGGGAGGATCCCGTGTGCCGCAGAGCGGCTGGGCCCGTGGGCCATGGCCGCTGGGCTTGTGCGCCCAGGGCCTGTGCTTCGCAATGGGAGGGGCTGCGGTGGTGAGGGGCCCGCGTACCGCAAAAAAAAAAAGAAGTACAATCTATGATAGATATTGGTTCAGTTTTAAGACTAGTAAAGCTAAAAAAAAAAAAAAACTTGAGAGACAAAATAAATAAATAAAGGATTAAGAGTAAATTCTACTTCCACCTCTACCACTAAATTAAAGGGTAACCTTAGATAAGTCAATGAACTCTCTGGGCCTTATTCCCACTATTAATCAAATAAAAGGCTGAAATAGGTTAAGTGGGATTTAAAAAAAATTTTTATTTTATTCACGTATAGCTGATTTATAATGTTAATTTCTGCTGTACAGCAAAATGATTCAGTTATACATATATATACATCCTTTTTCACATTCATTTCCATTGTGGTTTATTACACGATATTGAATATACAGTTCCCTGTGCTATACAGCAGGACCTTGTTTATCCATCCTATATATAATACTTTGCAGGGATTTCTTAAATATACTTGTAAAGGTCCTACTCCTAAAGATTTTGTTTCTGGGAACAAACCCCTGGCATCTATTTTTTAAAAGCTGGTTGATTTTTTAAGCCTTTATGAGCCATTGGACTATAAAGGTCCCTTTCATTTCAGGAGTGGTAGGATTTAAATGAGTTTTCACTACTCTCCTACATAATTATGCTCCAAAACAATCATTTCTTGACCTCTCTACTTCTACCAGTATTTCATCCCCTCTTTCTCTATTTATCCAAATTGTTCTTAGTTCTGCTCAAATCTACTGTTTTCTAATAACACCATAAGAGGTGACCATAAGTGACCTCTCCCTCTTGTGAACTGCAGAGCTGACTGTCATGGGATATTATTCAACATTTAATGTGACTTGCTGGCAATGTATATAGTTTCTGACCTTGGGATGCTTAATAATTTGCAAATGAATCTCCTTCATTTGTCTGTTCTTCCAGTAAAACTTAGCCATTTCTTTCTTTTTTTTTTTTTTTTTAAATTTGGCTGTATCGTGTGGCTTGTGGGATCTTAGCTCCCCAACCAGGGATCGAACCTGGGCCCCAGCTGTGCAAGTGCCAAGTCCTAACCACTGGACTGCCAGTGAATTCCCAAAGACTAGGTCATTTCTTACAAGTCATCCACCTTACTGAGCACAGTGGGATGCAACAGACTGAAGGTCACTAAAACAACTGTTAAAGCAATATACAATTAAAAAAACTACATCACTGATCTCACTTGTTTCCTAACAGCGAGAAATACATAGACTTACCGAAAAGGTCCATCTGATTTTTCTGAGTGGACTGATATGGAGACTGTTGCAGTTATATCAGGTACAGGGGCTGGGGTAGAAGATGGATTTCCAGGCACAGGAGGGGCCAAGGAAGACTGATTAGAGGTTAATGAAGATATGGATGGAGCCGGGTGAGTTGATGATGTCACTGGAATCATCAGAGGATCTTGTTGTCTTGATATTGGAGACCTCATCAGAGGTTGTAGGTTCCGTTGAATGAGTGGTCTTGGAGGTGGTAGTTGGGGTGGGGGTGGAGGTAACTGTTTTCTTAGTCTTTTCGTATAACCAGTTTCATTTTTGAAGTTATTAACAGCCTACAGACACCAATCATAAAAATGCAGAAAAATGTAATGTAGTATTTACTCAAGTACGGTTAAATCAATTAAAAGATTTTTAAAATTTTTTCATAAAAAGTGATACAAATATAGCTACCTGCCGTAAGAACTTATTGGCAATTAAAGCATCAGGAGAGACATCATTCTGATGACATGTTGGACATGTATGTTCATCTGATTCCAAGAGAGCTGTCCTTATACCTATGTATAAGATTTTAAATATTAACAAAAGCATAGTTAGGAACCCAGTTTTTACTGAATCAATTAAAAAGACAGTTTACATGTGTTCAGTTACATTACTGTTTTTCAAGCACACATCACTAACCATTTCTATTCTTAGATTAAGAAATTTAAAAGTAAAATTTCTCGCCTGATAGCACTCCTCTGCTCTAATCTCTCTCTATCTTAAAAACAGAAGTAATGGATATAAGCTAAACAAACATTTAAACTGAGAGAAAAGATGCTCTTTCCCAAATACTATTCTCTGTGTTTAGCTAGTAATCGCAATATTATAGGGAAAAAAAAGAGAAAAGAAATAGTCTACAAAGAGACAAAAACATTATATGGCTAATATAGGGCTTTTAAAAAAGCATCACTTGGGAATTCCCTGGTGGTCCAGTGGTTAGGACTCCGCACTTTCACTGCTGAGGGCCCGGGTTCAATCCCTGGTAGGGGAACTAAGATTCCACAAGGTATGTGGTGCTAAGAAAAAAAGCATCACTAGAAAAAGGCATTATAAATAACAGAAGCATTATTCAGGCAAGGAAATCAGAGACATCTATAGCACAGCAGGTAAGAACCAACACTAAATTATAGATGCACTGACTATGCTTCAGTGTTGCAAAAAATCCAATCATAAGTGGTCTGTTAAATTCAAGACACACTCTGAAACAACTTTTAAGTGACCTCTTCTTGACTTTGGTCTTCACTGAAGAGGCCCCATAAAAAAGATTTGTATTCCAAAACTACCTTTATTTTGTGGCTGTGAGACCAGGGATCAAACCTGCGTCCCCTGCAGTAGAAGTGTGGAATCCTAACCACTGGACTGCCAGGGAAGTCCCCCCAAACCATCTTTAGAAATGATGAAGACCAGAGCAGGACTGAGCAATGAAATTTTCAGATGACGTAAGAAGGGACAAACTTAAGATAAGTGGCAGAAAAAAAATCAAGTGCTAATAGAATATAAATGATTCACAAGTAACCCCCTGGCAAATGTTGGGTAATATCTTTACAGAGTAGTTCTCAATCACACTTAAGAATTTTAGAATAAGCTATTTTTCACATTCCTAGAAAGGGACTTAGATATCATTTAAAAGTACTTCTGGAATATCTAAAGCCCAAAAGGCTTTTAAATTTCTGTATACCATTTAAAACACAGAGGAAATAAAAATCCTACATTTTATAAAACCTCAGTAAAGTCACCTTGATGAAGGTAAAGAATGTGGTCAATTCTAATATTTAAAAGGACAAGGAGGTGGTTGTTTTTTTTTAAAAAAAGTAGCAACAAAAAGTTATTAAATGCTCATTGATTAATTTATCAATAATTCATATTATTAAAATATACAATATTGCTAACAGCCTTTCCAAGGAAATACACATACTCTAAATTATGTATTGTCAAAGATTCAACATTTCTTACATTCATCACAATAACTATTTCCACAGCATGGAATGACAACAGCATCAGTCATAATATCTTTGCAGATGAGACACAACAATTCATCTGGGATAGGATCATCTTCTTCTGAAGATGATGATGGTTCCTCTGGTAAAAAAGGTGGTTTTTCTTTTTTCCCAATTGCATATGCTTCTCTGTAAAAGAAAGTTTTAGTGTTGTAACATTGTTAAGGCAAAGTATTTCCAAAAAAATTTATATATTCTACTATACCATAATGGATGCTTATAATTCAGTACAATGTCAAATCAGTTTATATAAGTGTGTACCTCCCAAAATAAGGCAGCAGTTATGAACATCCTCCCCTGAACAAAAAGATATAAAACAAAATCCTAAACAAGTATAACAAAAAAGAAAAAAAATGCTATGAAAGTGGCTAAAAGGATCTTCGAATCTGTAACTCTAAGAACTGAGAGCCAGAGAAGTAAAGCGACAGAATCAGTGCCACAAAGTTATATTTATATGGGTGGCAGAGACGGGATTTGAGCTTAAGCTATGACAACACCCTAATCACTATTTTCTGTACTACCATGTTTCTTGGGGGAAAAAATTGTTTTTTCTTCCTCCATAGTCTAACAGTCCCCAAAACCTGTGAAGGTACTAATGTGAATACCACAATATGGGAAACTAAAATTGGAACTGACATTACACAATTAAGGGGGATAATTCAAGGGAAATATGTCACTAATCACACCAGTAATTAATAGCCAGAATTAGACTTCAAAACAGTGGTCTACTATACTTAACATTTTAAGAGAGATTAATCTATTTATAGTCAATTAAGAAATATTCATGACTTAGATATTAAAAATATGTGTAAAAAATTTAAAGGAACACCTCATTAGATATTTGGAGGTCCATTTTTCGTAGAAATGTACTTTGCAGAA
Source organism: Orcinus orca (assembly GCF_937001465.1). NCBI lineage: Eukaryota > Metazoa > Chordata > Mammalia > Artiodactyla > Delphinidae > Orcinus > Orcinus orca. The sequence continues at coordinate 68,346,789 of NC_064574.1, read as the reverse complement.
ATGTTGGGTATTAAATATATTAAAAATAAAAAACCAAAATATTCTATTCTCAGACTTATCACCAGTGCTTCCAACACGCTCATCTTTGTAATCAGGCACATTTGTAAAACACAGGAATTCCTAGAGAAATCCTTTCTGTTTCATTCAGGAACAGAGTGTGTTCATCTCAAATGCTAAAATGAAAGAATCTCATCTGCACAGAGCAGGGTACCTTAGGTGTGTTATTTGTGTTGCAGTTGCTCCATAGACATCACCACGATTCCAGAAATATGTATCAATTTGCTTATGCCCCATTGTTCCCAATTTGTGAAAGAGGAGTCTCCCACTGCCCAAAAGAGAGAAAAGAAAAAAAAAAAAAGAGGAGAAGAGAGGATAGAAAAAGAAACAGAAGAAGAGTCTAAGTTGCTTATCAGTGGTGTTAGTGGAGAAGGTGAAAGTTTCATTTAAAATATTTGGGTTCCCATTTTCCCCAGTATTTGCTGTGTGTTTGGCACAAATGGGCTTCTGTATTTCAGTATTCAAAAGCAATGAAGTTAATTATTAGTAGGGGTTCACAGGTGATGTTAATTTTTCCAACACAAATTTCTATTTAAATACTTTAATATCTACATATTATATTAATATGTAGCCGTCTGCTCTTAAATTGTGTCTGTAAAAGTCATCAATTTCAACCTAAAGCTGTTTGGAATCATGTATGAAATGTCTGAATTAGAAACAGCGTAACAACAAATTGCTCTAAGATGAACCACAAAAACACAGGATGGTAGACTGATAAAAAATAGATGAGAGTGAAGTTGAGAAAGTGAGTAGGGCTGGGAGTTTAGGAAAACATTAATTCTTATCTGTGAACTACAACAATGTATTTACTCAAAAACAATGTATTTACCTACTCAAAAACACAATCTTTTTTCAGTATCATTCTGTAAGCATAGCCATTTTCATCATCCTTACTTGCTCACCACATCTGACAATATAGCATGAAGCTGAGGAGAACTGTTCTTAATATACATTTTGTCACTAAGAACATGGACATCTACTCTCTAAATTGATGTTTCTCAAGGTATGCCCTAAGGATCCCCTAAACTCATAATCTCCTCGAGGACTTGTTAAAAAATGCAGACTCAGAGTCTCATCATATAATCCCTGGGGGCGGGGCAGGGTACCTAGGTTATTTAACATACTTTTGTAAGAGATTCTTATGCACGATTAAGTTAGCGAACCATATTCCAAAGAACACTTAATATTGTGTTTTATATTGTGAGACTTTACAACTGTTGATGGTAATCAAAAAGGTAATTAAATGTATTAATAAAAGCACATAAAATGGGAAGTTACCTAGTTGAACTATGCCTCTAGGTTTACTGTCTATTCATTTCATTAAAAATTGGCTCATAAAATAAAATCTGAAAACACATTAAAAATAAGCATTAAGGTATAGCTTATAGAGCTATAGCTGATCTGAACTAATGGTTTATAAAATAAACCACACTTCAGAATCTTAAGACTCACACAGTATATCCAAACTTATTCAAGATACCTCAGCATTTCCTTTAATCTTGGCACTTAAATTTGCCTTGATATCTTGCAGAACTTTTATTCTTAACCGTCCTGCTTCTCAGAAAGTTTAAGATACTTGTCTTGTTCTTTTAAAGGATACAAACAGCATATAAGACTATGTGGGAGTATGTATGTGAATGAGGAAGAAAGCAGGGAATGACAGAAAAAGAAAAATTAGAAGATCACAAGGGAAGTGGCACTCACTGGCAGCAAAAAAACCCCAAATCCATTTTAAATTTGCTTTAAATGGAGCAGACTGCAGCCTCTCATTCTTAACACAGAAATGCAACATGTGGAGACTAAGTCTTGGTATACAACGTTCATAAGGAATCCAAGTAGCCAACTCACAAGCCCAAGATTAAATAAAACACTACCACCTGGACTGACTGTAGTCTCCATAGATCATACCTAATTTGAATACTTACGCATCTATAGTTGGTATTGCATATTTTCCAGTGTTGGTAAGCATTGCACCTTTCATGTTAGGATCTTTCACCTCCATCATAAAACTTCTGGGAATTCCAGTGCTCTTTTTAATCCTAGGACCAGATTCAAAGTTCTTATCCTATATGTATGGGAAAGGAGAGAGGAGGAAGAGAAAAAGCAGTTACCTTTATTTAATATTAGCTAACACGCAGTGCTATCATATATGATCTCATTTAATCCTCACAACAGCCATGTGAGGTAAGTACTATTATTACCTCCATTTCACAGAGAAGAAATAACAGGCTTGGAGAAATCAAGTAACTTGCTCACTCAGTGGCAGTGTCAAGATTTGAAGCCTGGCAGTTTGGCTCTAAAAGCTATGCTCATTTGCCGTTGTAATAGAGAAGGCAGTATTTACCAAGAAAAATAATATGGCTAAGAAAAGATTTTAAGAAAAATAAGGTGTATCATAGCTTCTACTTTGAACTTACCCCATTTGTTGGGCAATTCTTAATATAATGGCCAGGTTTACCACAACGGAAACAAGTATAAGATGGAGGTGGTGGACCTAGAGGTTTCTTCATGTAACTGAAAGGGGAAAAAAAAATTACATGTACACAAAGACTTGAAAAAAATGCTTTTGATATGGGGGGGATACCCCACCCCAAAGTACCTATTAGTATAAAGTATTTATGAACTTACTTGACTGGGTCGTATTCATGGCCAGATTGCGACATCATTGCTTTAATTTTATCTTCTTCAGAAGCATTGGCTTCAGCCAGATTGGCAGTCTGTTTAACAGGTAATTATTTGACACACACATTAGAAACACATTTAAGACCACACAGCCAAAGACAACACCACTCATCCTGTAAAGAGCAGTATCTAATCTTGCATAAAAACAGTTATTTACAAGTATAACCTAGAAGACGCACTGGGAGTTCATTAGGTCATTACATGATGTTTGGGTGTCTATGGTGCTGAAGAAAGTCTTTCTGGGGGCACTCAAACCTTAGACCCTGTTTGTACCTTACATTTAAGATTTGCATACTACTCTTCTAAGAGTTAAAAACTGAGATTAAGCTAGGAGAGAAACACTTGATGTTTTTAAGTCTTAAAAATAGTTCAAGTGTCACAGCATTAAGCATCAAATGTCAAGCATATAACTTGGAGGTAGGGTTGGGGGTAGAACAATTGAACATATTATGCAGCAGATACTACAAGTCAGAAGGCTCTTTTGGTAGTGGTGTCAAATTTCAAACTAAGTGCAAAGCACATGCACTGAGCATTCAAATTTTAAATCCAACTCTCCAAAGATTTATGAACTTTAAGGTATTACATACAATAGTCTAGATATAAGCAGGGTCTAAGGGAGTGAGTCCTAATAACTTGAATCTTCAAGTATCTAGCACTCATATCAGCCATTCATTAGGTTTTAGCTTTACATTCATCCACAAAACAAGCAACCAGTTTTAACACTTTATTGTAATTTTATATACAAAGAATGCTTAACATTAACAGAGCTTAGAACAACAGCAACATTTACAGAAAACTGGATTACAGATGTTGAACAACTAATTTGTTTGAACCCAAACAGTAACTTACAGATAGTTTAAAAAAAAAAAAAAAAAAATCCCCCAAACCTCCAAAACTCCGCAACTGCTTCCCACAAAGAAACAATGGTAGGAATAGACCAAAACTCAAATATGGTCCTTACAGTACACATGAATTAAAACAGTGAACTATAAATTGCTAAAGATGTTAACTCTATGCTAAACCACTTTGCATTAAAAAATTATAGAGATTGGTTTTAGCCCACTTCATGTTTTAGAATCATCAACTTTAATGTTTACTTTTCCCACAACAGGAACTTAAAAAGCTGTATTTGTTACTAGGACATTTTGGGGGATACATTCTAGGGGATAAGGACAAAACCTATAACAAAGCCAAAGACAAGATAGGGACAGCACTAATGGAAAACTCATCTAACTCATTAACCTCGGTTGATAAATTTGGTTTTACATTTCTGATAGGGAAAAAATGATTTTCGGAAAACTGGAAAACTTCCTTCTTGGCCCTCAAAAATCTGCCTGATCTGTAATATTTGCCTTTTTTCCCCTAAAGGCACAATTTGCAAACTAAGTCTATTGTTTTAAAAATTAATCCATCACTAGTGCTTTCCCAAACAAAAGGTACACATTGTTGAGCAGAAAATTGCAAGCAATCTTATCGCAAAACATGGCATATACAATGATTTCAGGAGGTAACAATTTTCCCCTCTGCCAAACATACACATTGGTATATTCCTGCAAACAACTTTATACATTTACACAATTCATGTAGTCTGTGTTCAAACAAATTAGGTTGTTTAAAACTTTTTCTAATGCAGACAGACTACAAGTCTATAGCATAAAGAAACAATTGTATCACATTTAAAATGTTGACCTTCAAGGGATCAATTCAAATATTCAAGAAATAACCACGCAATCGTCCGTGTAAAGGAAAGCTTCTATTTTGGCTGCGTAAAGTCCACATAATTTACAGCCAAAACCAGGGAATTCCTCCAGAAATTTGCTAGTTTCCAATGTATAATTAAACAAAATGTATGAGGGGAAAAAAGCGAGTAAGTGTAGCTTCATGTGTTTCTTCTGTCTTGAAGATGAACAATACTCCAACATTATGGTGAAGCTGATTTCAAAATACTCCCCCTATCTTCTCAAAACAGCAACTACTCTTTACAGGATAGTAATAGTACGTACAATGTGTCTGCAAAATATCTCCTCCCCCAACCCCTCTTAAAACACTGTTCCACATTAAACAACAACAAAAAAATACGATGTTAGAAAAAGATTTATATTTTCAAGAATATATATATATATATACCTTCGTAAGCTGGGCCAGAGAAATAGATGCAGAAGAGTCATCAATCTGTTCACAAAAAATTAAACACACATTCAAGTTCCACACTGAAAACATCTGAAAGTGATCATTTAGTCCCTACTGCCACTTAATGTTCAAATACTGGGCATTTTTCTTAGACGTTTTCTAAAGAATGTTATCTTGTTTTAAAGCTGAAATGTAACTCACCCCACTTATCCTTCTCCACACATCCCACATACAGTAAATAAAGGCTAACCGTTGATAGGGACTCAATTACAATGAGAAAACAGGGTAAAGAACACTATATCACATAGGAAACCTGTTCAGAGTGGTGGTTTAATACTAAGAAAGAGTCCCATGTCTATCAATGGTCTCTAAATTTGACAATGCTCAAGACAATGTATACTAGAAGAGAGAATAAGAAATCTTTCGAACGTTCCCATAATGCCATTACATAACACTGTAAAAACAAGCAGCTCTTTAAAGGCTCAGATAATTGCTTTAATAAAACAGGTTCCAGATAATTGCTACTTTTTCTTCTTTGAGTATGTACTGCTCAGTCTGAATAAGTTCATTTATTCTCCCATACAAAGAGTAACAATAGCTAATCTTGCCAAAGAAACCACAGCTTTATCAGGGCAAAGATGTTAAGCCAAATAAAGGGAAACAAAAGGTACCCCGGGGCAGGGCAAACAGAGCAGTTACAGAATGGACTTTAATATGCAGAGAAAAGAAAGTTAATTTAATCAAACAGAGCAAGTATTAAACATGGATATAAAAGGGCTTTAAAAAACATTTTTTTTCAAATGTGACATTTAAAACTTCTTATTGTTCCCCTGAATATGTTAATATCAGTTTTAAAAAAATGTTTATGTATGTGTGTATGCACACACCTTCAGCCTCTAACTCTAAAGATATGATTTCCCTACAAGTGTACCAAAATGAAAACATTATTAGCTTCCTATGCAGTAAGTGGGCCGCTTATTTGACATGTTATACATTTCTCATGCATTATTGGTCAGAACTCTTCTTTAAAATGGAGAGAATGTAACAAGTTGTCTGCATCAAAGAAAAAAAAGTGAGTCTTCATCATGTATTTTTCAGGTATTCCAGAGAACTAAGAGTATTAAAATAAAAGCAGCACGACTTAGAGCCCCAAACAGAAATGTAATCAGTTTCGATATGGAGTTCTTAGCCCAATGCCCACCACAGCAGTAATTCAATAAATGGAAACAAAACTGATGTTGGCTAAATTTAAAATACATCTTATAAATATCTTAAGAGTTTTAAATGTTAGTTTGATGGATATTATTACTGGGATGTTTATTTAAACAAAAGGTTCTTAGCTCCACTTCGAGGGACTACAGAGTCCATAATGCACTAATCCCACATACATTCCTAGCCATATAACCCACCAGTGGGTTCTCACTCTCGTGCAGCTTTGAAGTGTTCTTTCCTTAAAGAACGAATATCTCAGGAGGTAAATTTAAAAAAGAAAAATGGAAAGAACACATAAATAGACTATTTTTATCCAGAACAAATTCTGACCTATTCAATCTATTTTGAAGAGGGTAACATTTTATTGATATATCAACCAGGAATTACCTGAATTTTAAGAAACAAGGACTGAACAAACTGCTGTCAATCCATGAAATTAATAGCCTTTAAAAATAGCCTATTACTGTCTAGAATATGCATACTGATCATTTCCTTAGAAAGAAAGCAATCAGTTATATCACTCTTTTTTATTGTTGGAACTAAAAAACTAACATTTTTTTGTTCTTCCCACTCCTAAGATATAGCTGTCTTTTTGTTATTATGCTGGGCTTTCCTATCGTTTCTTTTAGATTTCTGCCAACTTGTTATTATTAGTATATATTTATCTGGTTAAAAGTGGTTTCAGATATTCAACAGCATCTAAATCACCTTTTTCCACCAAATAATCCCTATTATAACACTTTAATACCTTATAATTCACAAGTCAAATTTACCACAAATTTAGAAAGGCATCCAATTGTTTTCTACATATAGCAAGGTACTAAGCAATAAGTGTAAAATGCTGACAAGAAATGCTTTAGAAACTAGGAATTTATACGTACTAAACATCAATAAATACAGTAACTTTCAGATTTAAAAAAAAACCCTACTTAAAAAAAATAGTCTCCAAAAACACTGATTAATGCACACTATAGACATCAAAATTAACCCACATTCTCACATCTAATTTGTGGTCTTGCATCTGGAAGCAAGAATCTGAAATCTTTTATGCCAACTGTATTTGCTTGAAATTAAAGGATCTTACAAAATGTAAGCAGGAAGAACCCGCAGCTTTGGAGTACCAACATAGAAGGATGACTACAAACAAAAGTTGTGGAATATAGATAGAAACAGTCATCCTTGATTAGAGCTGGCTTAAATTATCAAAAGTGTACATACATTTACTAATTAGAATTTAAAAATCTGGTTTAGTGATTCTGTCTTAATTGGCTTTTGTGAATTTGCACAATGCACGTAAGTCTCCTAAGATGGGCACTAATTACACTTTATGAATATATTCTCTCAAATCTTAAATGTCAGCAAGTGTACCCCAAGCAAATAAATGATGGGGATATTAAGTTACTTAATATCTCCATTTAAAATTATTCTACCTAAAAATCAAAGTCAGTTTTAAAGTTATTTTTTAAAAAAAGAAGAAAGAAAAGAGAAACCTAAATAAGCATAAAATAAACTGCTTCTTGTAAGTGTAATACAGACATGCCAGGGAACACACAAGGCTAAAAGAACGTTAACTTTATTTATGAACATGTGATCTGTGTTCATACACATGCTAATAAACAAAAAGGAAATAATTGTTTTCAAGAAATAAAACTTCATCTGAATTAGTTTAAATACTATATAAAATGTACTTTATACAAAATGTGTTACATTAACTACTACAGTCACCAGTATAGTCAATCTGATTTGTGCTAGCATTTGGATACATAAAAATCAGTTTTAAACCAATCACCAGCAAAACAGAAACTGTGGACAGTCTTTACAGCATTACGCTTTAACCCCCCCAAAAAAACCCATATACCCCAAAGAGGGGAAAAAAAAACCCCAAAACACTAAGAGTTGTGATTTTTGAATCACTATATTTAGTTCCATGAGAACTAAAGGCCATATACTTTATAGAGAACAAGTCCAAAGTTCAGATATTCTATATTATCATGTTTAAGATCCAATGATCCAAGGTTAGTGAAATGCCTGATACACAATTAAAAGATCAGTAGCATTTTAAAAGGATAAAGTTGAAACAGCAAGCAATACCCTTAAATTCTACGTGAAGATTTCAGACATCTTGTATTGTGTACAAATCAAGCCTGAGCAGTCAAGTGTTTAGAGCACCATCAAGTTTACAGAACCCAATTACTACAGATCTCTGTTCTGAAATGGATGTTTCACCCCACAACTTAGGAATGCTGCTACCTTTCACTTAAAAGCTCAAAGTCAAAATGGTGTCATACTTAAGGTTAAGATGTTACCCTGGTTAAGGGGAGTTACCTTTGATAAGCTACAGCTTTCAGCTGGCTTACAATTAATGCAGCATTTTAATATCTTATGAGAAACAGGAAATATTTTAATTTGGACAACTGAGCAGACTAGAGAAGTAGAAGACCGCTGTTAAAACTTGAGAACGGTGTACTCAATTGTATAAAATCATCAAAATCATCGACGAGACACTGATATACTTGTAGGGGGCCCAATTCCAGGTTTCACTTTACAGTACAGATATAAACAAAGAATAGGAGCTCAAAATTGCCAAATAAAGCAAAAGTAAATAATAAAAGCTGCATCAATGGTCTCTGGAAAGCTCTTTTCTATGACGTGTCTGAAACTGGAGAAAGAATCAAACCTTAAATATATGCTTTGGATGTTGCTAATGCATTTTTCAAAGCCATCAATCAGGCAGAAAAAAAACCAAAAACCAAAAAAAACCAAAAACCAAAAAAAGAAAAACTAAGTGATACAACGTGAAAATGGCAAAATATACACTCCAAACATTTTTTATTGCAAGAAACAAAAAGCACACAACAGCCTGTACATACATACAAAATACTAACTATAGACAGACAGATGTAGAACATGTTACCATGTTCATTAGTGTAAAACCTACATGATCTAAAAAAAGATCATACATTAACTGTACAACACAGCGTCATACAGGAAGAATGCTATCATATTTAATATGAAACAGTGTTTTTTGGGCACAAACTACCCATTTCTACAAAATAAAGTGTGCAAGTTATGCCACATATATCCATATTCAACTGAGCTGTAATCAAATACATTTTATTTACAATATGTACTATGATCAGTTGGATATTAAGTTCTAAAATGATTTACTTCACTGCTACATTATAAAGGTAAAAGCAATGTGTAGAAAAAGTGTGAGATTGTGTTTTTACATACTGCTTTTGAAGTTCCCATCACTGGTTCAGTTCGACTTCTAAAACGACAAAAAGAAAATCAGCATTAGCTCTCTATGAGTAGCTATTAATGAATTTTTGTGATAAAAACATCTCTCTAATCACACATTTTTAGGAACACAATTTTTCCTTGGCATAAAGATTTTAAAACAGCCAATTTCAGAAGTAATAAACACATTACCTTGATTAATCTTTACTATCTTTGAACAGTTTAAGATGCATTTCTGGTTTAAAAAAAAAAAATCCATACTGGGGAATTCTAGAATAGATGTGTATCTTGCCACTTACACAATAAATGTTTTCTGAAAGGTAGTATGAGGATTTTGTTATTTAAGAAACTTTGTCGTTATTTCTTAATAGATTGAACAATAATATTATTCCTCAGTTTCTTAATAGGTACAGACGTGAATTTTCATACATCGGATTTCCTTAAAGCAAGACCACTGTTGTTAACATTTTTTAATTTGGATCCCTGAGAAATTGCTGTGCTCCAAAAACTAAATTTGAAATCCAGAAAGGTTGGCAGTTTAATTTTTTTAAAAAGTCTCAAGACAATGACCAAAGACTAAGTAAGAATTCTAAGTTCCAAAAAAATCAACAGTCTGACAGAGTATTTTGGTTAAAAGAATAAGTTAAATAAGTTGGTTATGGAGAACTGAACAAATTGATTTTTAAAATACATACACAAATAAGCTCAAGGAGAAATTCCTTTAAAAGTCCACACAGAAAAGGGGACAAGAGTCAAGTTGCTAAAATACAGCCTTTAAAGGCTTAGTTTTAGTTTTAAGTTTACACTATCCTGACTACAAAGAAATGTCAGACAGCGTATGAATGGAGTTTCTAAATCTATGCATGATTTGGAAGTCCTGAGATAAAAATGAAGTTTTAATTTACTAGTATTTGCTCAACAAATTCAAAGGCACTTCACGAGGCAAGTACATTACAAAGGAAATCATATACACAGTGAATTCACATTTAATTCTTTAAGGGGCAACTATTTTCCCTAGTATTGATACTTTGAACAATTCTCTCCTCAAAGTCTCTGAATATCAAAAAAATCTACTGAAATCGAATGCTTGCTATTTTTAAAAAGCACTTGGTAAATTAAGGAATAACTTCACACTAGATTCTAGGAATTAATTCTTCTCTTACCATGTCTCAAAATTATGTAAAGTAAAAGGCACATAGTTCACTTGGTATTTATAGGAAAAATAAAAGTATTCAGCTTTTTAAGTTGTTGCTATACAGAAGATATTACACAAAAGAACCTCCAAACATTAACGTATGGAATATAACTTTACACTAAACTAATGAGAATATTCTTAGAAAACTTGTCCACATGAGGTAAAGCTCCAGGAAATGACTATTTTCCCTCAATTCCAAGAACACATTCCATTTCCTAGGACTGGCAAATTCCAGAATGTTTCATTGACCAAAAGCAGAATTTGCCAGAATTTCAAGTAAGGTAAAAATCTCTACGCTTTAAATAGCTCAAGTTGCTACCCTTTTCACATATTTTAATTGTTATCACCATTGAAATTTCAAGAAAGCAGAGAAAGTTAGATATAAACTTTTAATCCTGCCCCTTTAGTGCATTTCTTAAGCTCTAGACCACTCCTAGGATATTACCACATTCTTACTCCAATAAAGGGCATTTACCATGTGCCAGGCACTATTTAATTCCTACAACTCCCTGGAGTTAAATACTCATATCCCTATTTTATTTTGAGGAATCTGAGTCACAAACTTTAGGTAACTTACCCAAATACAACTTCACACAACTGGTGGGAAGTAGTAAATGGAGTCAAACCTAAGCCTGATTCCAGTGTCTGTGGTTGCTTCCCAACAAAAGCCCCGTACTGATTAGGAACAAATGTTAGCATTACTGAATACTCTTGATGCTGACAAAACATTTAGGACAGATCTCTTAAGACACTTAATGTACATTTCTGTAGTGAAAAAATGGTAGGGGGAAAAAGTGTACAGGCAAACAAAAACCAAAGAAGGGTTCAGAAATATTTATTCACTAATTTGAACATCATTTTCTTGTCTTTGTAAATATTACCTATACAGAGCAAAAAATCTTTCTAATTAGCTCTTACTCCTAACTAGAGGTTAAGTTATCTGGGGGAAGAAATTAGGAAAAAACAAACTCATCCTCACAATTTTAAGGATTAAGAAGACATACTTATCAGGGTAAAGTAATGAGTTCAGTTCTAAAATATACTTGTTCTTTCTCACCAAAAAAGTCTATTTTGAGAACTTAAACATGGGATTTAATAAATACTTACATAACGTATGTCTTGCTTGTAGATTTAACACCTCCAATAGGAATTCTTCTAACAATTACAGATGAATTCTTAGGAATTAGAGCATTATCATCAGTATATTCTGTAAATAAAAAGATAAAGATTTGAATTTCTATTTGGGATTTGGATAATTCATAGTCCTCAAGAAATAGAAAACTTCAACCAGACATATATGTTACGGGAAATGATCTTAAATATAAAGGAGCATTAGTAACTACATGCTCCTTACATCTAGATTACTGAAATTGTCAGAACAAATATCCAAAGCCATAAGGGGTTTCTCTTAAAAGGACACCCAATAGTATCAGCAGGTTCTTGGCTCTGGCACCTCTACTTTTGTGGAACCCCAAATCTCAGTAAGACTAAGTCATTCTCTGTTTAGCCAGTAATGCAGAACATCTGAACTACATGAGAAAAAGCTGTTATTTAGAATGCAAACATTCTCTCTCTCCTAGGCCCTAAACACAGTATTACTGGGGAAGACACAGTAAAAAATTAAAATATGACACATTTCAAATACAGAATAAAGGGCTTTGTAATAAAGAATTAAAAGTGGATGCAACTTTGGATAGTATGTTGATTCAAGGAAGGCCCCTCTGAGGAACTGACATGTGAGACTAAGAAGCCAGCAAGATGTGCAAAAACACCGGACAAAGAATGTTTCAGATAGAGGGAAAAGCATGTGAAAAAATGACACAAAAAGGCCAGAAGAGCTGATGAAAATGAAAGAATGAATTGAAATACAGGTAGAAAGGTACACATTATATATACTGCTTCATATCTTGTTTCTAAGTACAACAGGAAGCCACTGAAGGATTTTAAATAAAAATGATGATAATTTTAAAAACAATATTAAAAACAAAGATAACTCTGGTATCTAAGTGGAGAATGAACCTGCATGGGAACAAGAATAGAAACAGGGTGACTAATATGAAGATTGCTGCGTAGTTTAGGTAAGAGAGAATAATGATCTGTTCTGGAATGTGACAGAGAAATCAAGAGTCAGAGTGTTTTGAGGTAGAACGAAGGCTTTCGGATGGATGCAGGGGCAGAGATGAAGGTGAAAGAGGAATCAGGTATGAATTCCTGGGTTCCTGGCTTAAACAACTGGATGAACAAGGATGTCACTTTCTCAGAAGACAAACAGGGAGGAAGAATTTTTCTACTCTTTGGACTATTGCTTGCAATACTTTCCTAAGAACGAAATTAAAAAAGAAGCTGGACCAATGAATTCAACTATGGTTGAAAAAAAAAAAAAAGATTTGCTATGAAAGGAATTTGTAAAATTACCAAAAAGAAAAATAATCCACTACAGGGAGACAGATGTAAAAATGTACCCATCTCCCTTAATCATACAATCAGGTATCAGGGTTCACTCTTTTAAGATTACTGAGTTTACCTGATTCACTAATGTTACTCAGCACCTAGGGGCTGACTACCACTGTTCTAATTATTTTAAGTTTATCACATATGTAAGCATTTTAAGCTTTTATATATGTATCAGCTCTATTATTTTTAATCACACTATTACTATTTCCTGTTATAAACTGAAGTGTTCAGGAAAGGGCTCTTTTCAGTATATTTCAGGTAGTAAGCTGTATCTTCACAAGTATCCAATTAGAGTGATGCAATTTCCTAGATTTCGCATACCAATGTAAGACTACAATCATTACCTTTTGGATAGTTCAGGATAGTCCCAAATTCCAAGCAAGATCTGAGTAAGAAAAACTGGGAGCAGGGGAGGTGGGGTATCTTTAAAAAATTCTGGAACCAAAACTTGGTGTCAAACACAGGACAGTTAAGCTTCTACCTATGTAACAACCCTCAAAAGAGTTCACTGTGGGAACAAATAGCAAATATGTTCATGAGCTCTCCAATCCAACTTACTCATTTGATCAACACAGTGCTCTGTCAAGCTTGAAGTCTGGTGCCCTGATGCCACATGCTTTCTAATTGACCTTTTAAAGTATCTGAGTTACACTGATGATTTCTTACCCTTTAAATACCTCCTTAATAAGTAGTCTGTTAACTTCAAAAGACCCTTTCTATGCAACACTGTCATTTCGGATCCAAAACATGAAGACTATGGATGAAATGAAAAACAAGATGAATTTAAGAAATGGAGAAACAGTCTTGAAAATACTTCATCCTCAGCTTCCAAATCTTTCACACTAAGTTCAGGATAAAGGTTGTTTTGTTGTGTGTGTGTGTGTTTTTTTTGGAGGGGGATTGCAAATAAGCAGAAAATTAGGAAAACAAGTTTATTCAGGAAAAACATTAAAAAAGATAATTTGAGATTCATTTTGAAATACAGTCTAGAAATAAAGAAGAATTCTTAAATCTAAAACATGAAATTCTGATCCAAGCATTTTAGTCTAATTAAGATGTAAGAGTCCTAAACATGGACAGATTTCCAAAACTGTAAGGAATGTTTTATAGAAACATGATAGAAATATTAATTCAAACAAACGAAAGTGATCCAGTTTGGCACTCTTTCCTAGGCAATCTCCTAACCAGGAAGCTCTATTTATTCCGTCCTCTTTAATTCACTGGATGGTGCTAAAACCAAGTGGCATTCTTACTCAGCTACCTTGTGACACTGGATGCTATTTCTCATAAAACTCATTAAGTGCCTAGATATCTTTTTCTCTCCTAATTTGGGGACTGCATAAGATGCAAATTTTCTCTTCTCTTAACCAATCTAATAGCAAAGCTTTCTCCAATAATGACAGTTCACAAATACATAAAAAATATGCTGCTGGGCAAAGCACTTCCCTGCTTTCAGCGTTTGTAAAAATAATGTATCATATAATTTCCTGGCTTAGAAAAAAACACAACACATGACAAAACTCTTAAATTCATGGACAAGAATTCCATCAACAATAATTTACTCCAGTTTAACAAAGTTGTTATCAATTATTAGGTGGAAAAGATGGACAAAGTCTAGCCTTAAATGATTAAATCCTGTTATACTCCAGTAAAATATGAAATTGCGTAGTATGTGATTAAAATTGCCTTAATATTCTCTAATATCATTTATATTTTCTTTCCTCTCATTCTTTAAGTATCACTAACATAAAGATGGCCTAAAATTCGTGTAAATCCATCTGTTCTGTTAAGCGTGACTATAATGCTTAAGGGATGCTTTTGTGGCCTTAAAGAATATCTTCTTTAAGGTATTTTCTTGAATAATATTTTTAAAAGCTGTTTCTCAACTGTTCATGATCCCCAGTAATTTTCCCACGTAATTACAATTACTAAAGCCTCACATGAAGTGTCCCTTAGGTCTGATACACTGAAAAAAGTTGGGGGGGGGAAGTGGAGACTATTCTTTCACGTGTTATCAAGTGAGTATATAAAGTTCTTCCTTATTGAGTATTTTTGAGTTGTGATATGCCAGTAGTAGTTTCTTAACATAACACAATTAGTTATGTCTGGATATACTGATAAATGGAAAACAGCTCTTGTACATGACAAGAGTTACTCTACCTACCAAACTATATGCTAGATGTGGGCCCCCCACCCCAAATTTCAACTAAAAGAACCCATGTTCCACCTTAAGCCAAATGTAGGGGTCAATGAAATACCCTAACTAGCACTTCACTTTACTCCTCATCCCATCAGTAAAACTCAAAAGACTGACCTACTAAAAACTACACATCAGCATTACAGTAATGCGAAAAAGAAACCAAAACAAGCTCAAAGCCAGAACCTGAAAAGGCCATTTTGTCTCATTCTCATACCTATGCTACATTCTCAATATTGTATAAACTGCTTTTAAAAAGGAGAAAGAACTTAAAGATTCCAATGAGTGGCTTCTATAAATAAGCTACTCATATGGTAGCAGCCGACTATTTTTCAGTATCCTAGTATCAACATAATCATGTAAAGTCTAGCAATTACTATTCAAAAAAAAAGAAAAACCTGTACTTTTGATCTTTACGAAATTGCTAAAGTTTGAGAGTAATGTGATGAACTAAGAGTTCAACTACCTAATTACTGCATTACTAATTCTGGAATTTACACACAAGACAAAAGTGGTCACACCGGAATATACCAAGTTCCAAAAGCAATTCCAACATTAAAGACTGGCTGGATTAAATCCTCTAAAACATTAAAGTGAGGATCTTTCACCACAACGCAGGCAACTCCAAAATTTAAAACTAACTAAATAAATCAGGAGAGGGAGAAGAGAACATAGAATTTGCCATTAAACCCCCAAACGTGGTTAGGTTAGAAAAGTAGAAAAGTTATCTCTAGTGCTGCTTTTAATAAGCAGCCTGGCTTATGCGCTCCTCTCCTCCTTCTGAAGAAAAACAGGTTAGAAAACGCCCCAGGGCAAGCACTCAGAGAACCTGGACGACACCCCCATCCTGTGCCACGGAAATCCTCGTTTTAAAAAATCATTTGGAGGAATCATCAGACTTTGCACGACTGGGGATCAGCCTGTTCCAGATGATCCAAGTACGTAGAAATCAAATAAGTCAAACTCCAGGGCCGACTGCTGCAACCCTTGGCTATCAATGAAAGTCGTCCCCGAAGTGTTTGAACGAACAGTCCCACAAGAGACATCATGGCGGTTAGTCTCCTGCCAGGCACCTCGCCACCAGCATCTCTCTTCCACCAGCGAGGATCTGGAGCCCCTGTGGCTCTTACCTTCTTTCGTCTGCGCGTTGGTGATCTGCAGGTCGCAGTCGGCAGCTTTCAGCTTCTCTCTCCCCATAATCTGCTTCTTTAAATCGCAGAGGGAGATATGGAGCCCATCAAAGGTGACGGTATCATAGTTGAGTTTAGAGGAAAATTTATAATGCACACAGGACATGGTGCCAAAGGATTCCTAAGGTTCAGCGAGGAGACGTGGACACGCTCAATGTATGTATATTTATAAACTTAAGAGCAAAATATGTACACACACAGAACACTCAAGAGACACCGAAGGACCCTAAGGCCTCAGATTAAATAACCCCCCCAGCCACAAGCGGGGGTTCGTAAAAACAATAATCCAGAACACCCCCCACCCCCCGGATATTCAAAATCGCTTCATGTGGGAGGAGGAGGACGAGGACGGGGCAGGGGGCAAGCGAGAATCCGCCAACGGGCACAATGTCACCCCGCTGGGTCCCCCTCGCTCATGCTAAGGGCCGGCAGGAGACGGGGGCAGGCGGTGCAGTCAGTAGCGGTCAGTCCACACGTTAAAGTCCGAGCGACCCCGCGGGGTCAGGGGTCCATAGCGCGGCCGCACCTCCCGGTTGGTCTCTCTCTCCGTGGACGGGGGTGACCCAGGCCCCGGGAGAAGGTTGAGGGGAGAGGGCCTAGGCCCGGAGTCCACGAGCGGCCTCTCGCCTCCTCCTGGCTTCCGGACGACCGGCGTCGGCTGCCCCAGGCCCAGGCCCCCACCACACACAGACCCCTTTCGCCTGCTCCCCGGAGGCCACGGGCGGCCCCGCGGCCTAGGCCGAAACGCGCGGTCGGCGGAGGAGAGGCCTTCCCGCAGGCCGCCCCCAGCTCCGCCTCCCCCCCGCCGCCGCCGCCGCCAACGCCGCCTCAGACACAAAGCCGGTACTAGGCCTCGGCTAGGCCTTGCAGCGCCTCCTCACCACCCCGGGCCCCAGCCAGCGGCCGGGGGGCTTCGGCTGACCCTGGCGACACCGCCGAGGCTCCCCGACGCTTCCTCTCGCCGAGTGCTCCGCGCTTCTCTCGCCTTTCGCTTCCGTCGCCTTTCGGCCCAGTACCGAAAGATTAAGCCCGGAAACCGCCGGGCAACGGCGAGGGCTCCGCCGGCTCCCTTTTTGTTTTGCCCCCCCTGCCGCTCTCGGGTTCTCGCCAGGTGCCGGCGACACCTCCAAGCCAACCACTATGGCGGACGCGGCCTGGCTTCGGACGAGCGCCCCACTCCGGGGTCTCTTAAGCAGGGATTGCACGGGCGGCGCGCGCGGGGCGGGCCTGACGTGCGCGCATAGGCGGGACGAAGGGCGGGGCCTGCGGCGTCACAAAGCGCACCGGCCCGCCCACGTGACCCCGTGCTTTGTGACTCCCGAGCGCGTAACCTAAACCATCCGGGAGAACGGAAGAAACCATCTGCCTCAAAGGGCGGGGGGGAACCACCGATTCCTCTCCCCAGTTTAAATAAGCATTATGGTTGAAATGCAGTAAACTATGGTTGCTATGCAAGCACCCCCTAGCTTCCTCTTACAACAAACTGGTTACCGAAAGTTCTTCCTAAGGAGAAATTCTGGAGCAGCCCCGGGCTTGAACTGATAACAACCACTACTGTAAAGATATATTGAGCTCTTTAAGTATATGCTTGATATATTAAGCATGGGGGTAAGCGCTTTACAGTATTTTCACGCTCGGGAGCCTAGTTGTCTGGGTTGGAATCCTAGCTGTGGGGACTCTAGATTTTACTCCTCTGTGCCTTAGTTTCCTCGGTTATATTATAAAATGTTGTTTAAAAAAATCGTATTTGGTTTACTGGGTTGTTAGAGATTAAATTAATGAATACATATCCATTGTTTAGGACCGTCCCTGGCACATGGTTCAATGTGGCTCAATAAATGTTAGTTTAACAACATCAACAAAAAACCCGAGGTGGTCAGCACTACCGTTATCTCCAATTTATACATGAGGGAACTGAAGCTAGTGAGCGATCATGCACTTTCTGAATTCGCAGAATCAGGGGAATGTCTGCTCAGTGGCGGGGTCCGAAATTCCATCGCTAATTATACATGCCGGGAACTGTACCAAGAACCCCCTCAGTAGATTGGAATATTTTTTCCTTGGTGCATGGGGAAGTTATTATTACATTCATAAAATTCATAATGTAATAAAATTGTGTTCATAAACTGCAATAATCACTATTATTTACAAATGCATTTTCCGCATCCTCTCTGAATTTTACAGGCTGGGCTCAGAGAAGTTAGTCACAGGGAGCAAGGTCACACAGCCAAGATGTGGCAAAGTTTGCCAGGGACTTCCTAAATACACACACCAAATTCTTACTGAACTCGGTTTAAATCAATTATCTTATTGTAAAAGTCTCCTGAGGCCACCTTATCTAAATAGCACCGTCATCATTCTCCATTCCTTTACTCTTAATTTTATTCCAAGCACTCACTCATCATTACTTACAGGGTGTATGTTTACTTTTAAATCCTCTGTCTCCCCTTCAGCTGAGAAAAGGGATTTTTGTCTCTTTTGCTTATACTGTATCCCCAGATCTTAAAACACTGCTTGGACATAGTAGGCACTCAAGAAATATCTGTTGAATAGCTAAATACATTTTTATGTAACCTATAGAAATACCATGGCGATAAGATTTTGGCAAATCAAGGGCAGTCCCAGAGACACAAATACAATTTAATTCAACCACATCATCAGTGCTTTTCACATGTAACAAATTTCTCTCTCCTTTATCTTTGGTAACTCACTAAAATTTTCTTGCTCTTGGGTCCACTGTAGAACAGCTACTTTTCTTGAAAAAAATCTCTGTGTGAATGAAAGGGGGAAAATCACATCTAATGAAAGAAAAACTGAACAAGAGAATGGTGAATCGTCTTGGTATCCCTGCCTCCAAAGTAGTCTTTGGTTAATTCCTCCACTCCCAATTTAATTAATCAACCTGATGGGATTCAAAGGAGGTCACACCCTTAGGGTAGAGTAGATCAGACCCCTGCCAGAAGAGGAGTAAGTGTACTTTGAAAGAATACAGTCAGTGGTATGACTTGGTCCAACCGTTCTCCTCAGCCAAGAGCCCTTTACAAAGCTTTGCTCACCCTCGGCACTCATTTATGGAGACCTCACGCCTTAGCACATCAAACAGGTCAAAATGTACTCACAACCCACATTAAATATACTTTTGATGAGATTTTTTTTTAATTAATTAATTTATTTATTTTTGGCTGCATTGGGTCTTTGTTGCTGTGCATGGGCTTTCTCTAGTTGCGGCGAGCGGGGGCAACTCTTCCTTGCGGTGCGCGGGTTTCTCACTGCGGTGTCTTCTCTTGTTGAGGAGCAGCCAGGCTCTAGGCAGGCAGGCTTCAGTAGTTGTGGCTTGCAGGCTCAGTAGTTGTGACGCACGGGGCTTACTTGCTCCGCAGCATCTAGGATCTTCCCGGAACAGGGATCGAACCCGCATTGGCAGGCGGATTCTTAACCACTGCACCACCAGGGAAGTCCCTGATGAGATTTAACTGAGCTGCCTGACTAATTGACAAAATGTTACATCTGGTCCATTTCATCAGATTCCTTTACTAATATCAATTTTGTAAATTTCTTTTGGTTATATGGAACTACATTCCCTGCCACTGCTGTACCTACCTCCCCAATATTTTTGTAAGCCCTTGAAGAGCCTTTTGTGCTATACCTATGGTGAATGAAGCATCCCTTTCCAAGCTCCTCCTCTGTAGCAATTTTGGAGCTCTCTCATCTAGGATCTTATACCTTTGTCATTCTCAAACCCACCGTACCCTCACACCTCCACCAAACACATACATTTAGTAGATCTCCTACCTTATTTCCTTTTGCTAAAATGTCCTAATTCGGAGACTGAAGAAGCTCTGCCTGTCCACTGAAGGGGACTTGGACTACTACCCAGGCTCCAGAAGTTAGAGTGAGGCCTGCCCCCACGGAGACTGTATTTATATACATTTATAAGCCAATCCCCCAAGTGCCCCAGTAGCAGTGACATCACCAGATTCCTACTCTGGCCTGCACACTCTGAGGCCAAATTCATCAAAGGTAGATACATATATCCCCATACCACCAATGTATCTTCCCCAGATGGTTGATTGATTGCCCTTATATTACCTTTATATTTATTTAATATTGGGGCCTACAAAAATTTTTGCATTTTTAATAGAATCCATCAGTCTTTTTCCCTTCACTTTTTTTTTTGGCCGAACCACTCAGCTTACAGGAACTTAGTTCCCTAACCAGGGACTGAACCCGTGCTCTCGACAATGAAAGTGCCAAGTCCTAAGCACTAGACCACCAGGGAATTCCCTCCTTCATGGTTTTTACCTTTATTTGTATACTTAAAAAAGTAGTTCCTGGCCATTCAGTACCCACTTTAGATATTTATCTGCTTATGTGTCCTTCTAGTTTATGTATGAGCTTCTTGAGTTTAAATTAAACTCTGTAATCTATTAGAATATTTCTGTGTATAGGATACACAGAGCAAAGATGATTTTATCCCTTTTAAAATTGCGGGGCTTCCCTGGTAGCGCAGTGGTTGAGAATCCGCCTGCCAATGCAGGGGACACGTGTTCGATCCCTGGTCTGGGAAGATCCCACATGCCGCAGAGCAACTAAGCCTGTGCACTACATCTACTGAGCCTGTGATCTAGAGCCCGTGAGCCACAACTACTGAGCCCGCATGCCGCAACTACTGAAGCCCACGTGCCTAGAGCCCGTGCTCTGCAATGAGAAGCCACCGCAATGAGAAGCCTGTACACCACAATGAAGAGTAGCCCACGCGCTCTCTGCAACTAGAGAAAGCCCGCGCACGACAACGAAGACCCAATGCAGCCGAAAATAAATAAATAACTTGTTTAAAAAAAAACCCATTTCTAAAAAAAAAATAAAAAATAAAATAAAATTGTGAAATATATTGTTAACAAAGAAAAAAGCATAAATATATATATTATGATTTGATGCAAACTACAATATGATCTATAAAGGGACTTTGTTTTTAAACTATTTTTATCTTACATCTATTTATAATAGGTGATTTTAGTTTTTAGAATATTTTTGCAACCTTATGTTTGACTCCTTCCATTTTGCCTTCTTAGCAGCATTTTAAGGCACATTTAATTTGCTGAAAGCTGAAGGTCATTGATTATTTAAGTCCTCATATGAACTGAGTGTTTGAAAATTGATATGAGCAACCTATTTTCCCTCCACCGTTAATTCATGTATTCACTCAATACTCATTCAATTGGCAAAAGTAAGAAGTTTGACTGGGAATTCCCTGGCAGTCCAGTGGTTAGGACTTGGTGCTTTCACTGCTGAGGGCGAAGATTCAATCCCTGGTCCCAGACCTAAGATCCCCGTAAGTCATGTGGTGTGGCAAAAAAAAAAAAAAAAAAGATAATACCATGTGTGGGGAGATGGGGAACAGTGGGATCCCCTGTGATCATTGTGGGGTGTGCATTGGAACAGTCATTTGGAGAAACAGTTTGGGATTCTCTTGCAAAATTGAGCATTCCTATACCCCATGAATCAGTAATTCCACTCCTTGATTTGTGAAACAGAGTTAAAATGCTACTTTCCTAGAAACAGAAAGTAGGGGTTGGGGGAGGGGGAAAATGAGGAGGAGATGTTCAATGCGTATAGACTTTCAGTTTTGCAGGACGAAAAAATTCTAATTCTAGTTACACAAAAAAGTGAATATATCTAACACTACTAAAGCATACAGTTAAAAATGTTTAAGATGATAAATTTTGTGTTACATAAAAAAAAAAAGACCAGAAATATAGTATCTCAGAAATTCCCTGGCAGTCCAGTGGTTAGGACTCTGTACTTTCACTGCTGAGGGCCTGGGTTCAATCCCTGGTTAGGGAACCAAGATCCCAGAAGCCACGCAACACTCCCCCACCCCCACCCCCACAAAAAAATATATATAGTATCTTTCTCGTATTATATTGGTTATATACCCAAGGCAAAATTTAACTAGTGTACTTGCACAAGAATTTCATGGAGCCTCTCTTTTTAATAACAAAAAGCTGAAACAACCCAAATGCCCATGCCATGAGAATAGATTCATTAAACTCCATCCAGACACTAGAATATTGTACAGCAGTGAAAAATAAGTAAAATACAGCTACATGTAACAATATTGTGATGGGAATCTTTTTAGCTGTTCTTTTTTTTTTTTTTTTTTTCCTTGTGGTACGCAGGCCTCTCACTGCTGTGGCCTCTCCCACTGAGGAGCACAGGCTCTGGACGCGCAGGCTCAGCAGCCACCGCTCACGGGCCCAGCCGCTCCGCAGCACGTGGGATCTTCCCAGACCAGGGCACGAACCCGTGTCCCCTGCATTGGCAGGCGGACTCTCAACCACTGCGCCACCAGGGAAGCCCTTTTTAGCTGTTCTTGAATCAAAAAAGCAAGTCTCAGATGATGGCGTATTATATAATACCCTTTCTGTGAATTTCAAAAACTAGTAAAACTAAACAATGCGTTATTTAGTTAATCATACGGATATAACACATTGGCAAAAAGACAACTGGAAAACACAAAATTCAGGAGACTCATTACTTCTGAGAAGGAAGGATGAGATACAGAAGAGGAACCCAGAGTTGTTGGTAATGATCTTGGTCTTGGGTAGGTTCACAGGTATTCATTATTTTAATGAAAAGAAAGAAAGAAAGAACAATTAAACTGCAAGAGAGCCATGCACAGAGCAATGATGACAAGAGGTCATGAGATCAGGGTTATGATTAATCCACTGATGTGCTCCTGAAGTTCCAGCCCTCCCTTCTTCCCACTACCAGCAAAGAATCTCACAAACAGACAGAAAAATGAAGTCCCTTTCAAAGAAACCAAAATTAGGCTAGCTCCCTAAACTCTTGTAACACTTAATGCCATAACTGTAAAAAACAAAACAAAACAAAACAAAAACACCTCATGTTTTGCTTATACTTGTATACTTCTGTTCTAGTTTTCTTGTGTTCAGATCAGAGAGGCGACTTGACCCTCAGACCAGACTCTGGGTGACCTAGGGACCTGGAGCCAGAACGTGCCACCAGGGACCTCATGTTGTCCTGTGTCCTCTAACTTCACCTCATAAAAGTGGGACTCAAAACCAGGAATGTTCTGAACAGGTGTGGCCTCATAAAAGTGCCAGGGGACATTATGTAGAGACAGACACACGCCACGCTTGCTTCTCCTAGGAATGCGAGGGCTCTAGGTAAACGCAGAAGATGAGTAGTTCCGTGCTTTGTGGCCACCTAGAGAGGTGGGATAGGGAGGATGGGAGGGTGACGCAAGATGGAGGGGATACGGGGATATATGTATACATATAGCTGATTCATTTTGTTGTACAGCAGAAACTAACACACCATTGTAAAGAAATTATACTCCAATAAAGATGTTAAGAAAAAAAAAAGACGAGTGGGAATGGGAATGTTATTGCGTCAGAGCTCAGTTAGAGCTCAGAAACTTGGAGAAGCCTCTTCTCTCTAGGATGAATGTGACCTATTCATTCATTTCCCCAGATATGAACTTTGTAACGAGTGCCAGTGTGTAGCAGGCATTGTGCTGGCTGCTGGGCAATCCGCTGTGAACATATCAAAGCCCCTGCCTGCAGGGCGTTTACAATAAGTTAGGGAAATCGTGTAATTTTAGAGGCTCCCAAACTTGCTGTGTGACCTTGGGAAAGTACTTTAACTTCTCTGGACCTTGGTTTCCTCTGGGACCTGTTTCATGGGCCCTGTGTGACTGCACTCAGAAGGGTCCTGTGCTTGGTTTAATGCTCTGATATTGCGGTCTAGACATTCCTTTAAAGTTTCATTTTCATTTGGCCCTGAATCCCACAAAGTATGTAGCTGGTCTTGGTTTTCTTGATTGGTGAAACAGAGTTAAAATAGTGTTTTCCTAGAAACAGAAAGTAGGGGTTGGCGGAGGGGGAAATGGGAAGCGTTTCAGTTTTGCTAGATGAAAAAGTTCTAGAGATCTGTTGCACAACAAAAGTAAAAACGCTTAACACTACTAAGCTGTACGCTTAAAAATGGTTAAGATGATACATTTTATGTTATGCGTAAAAAAAAAAAGATGAAAAACATAGTACCTTCCTCATATGTTTGTCAGGACAATTCCCTGACATTGTCTAGCACACAAGCACCATGTAAATAAATTCAAGCGGCACATGCTAGAGATGTTTCTTTGACGCGCTTCCCATTTGGATAAACATAACACCACCACCACAACTCTGGCTGGCATTTGCCACCCCTTTCCTATTCACCACGCCCCATGCCAAGTATTTTTAATGCAAAGCTCCTTAAATTCTCCCAAGAACCCTGCAAATAGGTCCTAATATTATCCCCATTTTATAAACGAGGCGATGAGGTTCAGAGAGGTGAAGTCATGTGCTTGAGGTCACACAGGATCCACGATTTAAAACAGGGTGTGCCTGGCTGGGGAGGACGGTCTCCTAACCACGACTCTATTTGACAGCAGAGGCATCCTATGGAGGGGCCCACGGGGAGGGGCATCCTATCTTCGTGTACCAGGAGCAAGGCTGACCCACTGCCAACAGACTGTCCCCGGCCTTCTTCCGTCTCACAGTTACCCTCTGTTATCTTTGATCCTGTGTTTTATCTTGTCTCTGCTCCTGGATTAAGTTCTCAGAGGGCACAGACCTCATCTGCTTCATCTGTCTTCCCTCAGGCACCTGGCAGGTGCCCCAGATAATTATTTGTGGAGCCCCAAAAGGACGCTTGATAAGTGGTGCTGTCTGGCTTCTCCAGCAGTAACAAGCTTGGCAGATTAACACAGGGCAGTGGCCTTGAATCTGCCTTTTCAGGAAGTGCAAACAGGGCCGCCTTTAGGTACACAGGCCATCTCTCAGGCTTTGTGCGTGCCCCTATCCCACTCCGCATCCAGGATTATTGATCCAATGGGCCTGGCTCTGTGCTGCATGCTGAAAGTGTAGTGTCTCCTTTACCTTTACTATGACACTGTGAGGTAGGTCTGATTCTTTTCCCGGTTTTATGCAGGAGGAAAACCGAGGCTCAGAGAAGGAAGCCCAAGGTTACATCCCCCAGAGGTGAGACCAAGGTCACAGCTAGTAGTGATGCAGCTGGGATTCAAACCCAGTGGGTGAGCTGACTTACCCTGTGTGGGGTCCCTCGCTGTGTCTGTCCCCTGTGCCTGCCTCAGGTGTCTACCTGTCTTTGGTTTGCTGCTGATGACAAAGGTATCATTCTCTCACGGTTGCTTATTAAGTGACGGCTTGTTCCTGGCATTGCTCGAGGCATGCAGGGTACAGCAGTGATGCGCAAGTCTTTTGCTATCCTGGAGCTTCCGATCTAGTGGGGGAGAGCTACAATAAGCAACTAGACAAGCAGAGAGAGGATAACAGTAGAATGTGATAAGTACTATGAAGAAAATTAAACCGGGTTAGGGAGATGGAGAGTGACAGGGCGGTGGGTGAGGGTGACTTAACACTGGCTGGTCAGGAAGGACCTCTGTGAGGAGGTGACATTTGAGTGTGAGGTTCTAAGGGAAGAAGTTTCTAGCTGGGGTGAGTGGCATGTGCAAGAGTCCTGAGGTGTGATCTAGGGACAGTCAAAAGGCTGGGACGGCTGAGGTATGGATAACGATGGGGAGTGACAGGGCTTAGGCCAGAGGCATACACGGGGGCCCAATCACATAGGACCATAAAAGCCATATGAACAAATTTTGACTTAGAGAGGAATGTCCTAGAGGTGTATGAGAACTCCCTCCCATGTTAACATTCAGGGCAATTTAAGTATGGCTGGTACCACAGCTGAACTACAATTACCTTCAGAAGCATCTGGGAGGTTCCAGGAACTTGAAGGGGCTCAGGATAGCATGGGGCTGTCAGGTGTGGTTTATTTAAAGGCAGAGATTGGGTGGCACACACACCATGGCTCATAGCATCCTTCCCAGCAGTCACGTAATCAGGGTTATGGCTTCTGACAGGTGGGGAAGGATGATCCAAAGGATAGCTGTTTCTTCCTGCAGCTCCTGGAGCCTGTTCCACCTGTTGTGCAGGCTGGTGACATAGATCTGGCAGGAATGGGTCAAAGGTAACCCTAATTATCTAGGTCTGAGATTTGGTAGAGGAAGAGGCTGGCGGTAGAAATCTTCCCCAGGGAGGCAGAAAAAGGGAGACGGGAGGGGAAAGGCATGCCCATATTTGAGCACTGACTCTGTGTTGAGGCATGGAGCTTCTTTCCAAAGTAGAGCTCAAAGAGTCTGATTCAGCAGGGCTTGGCGGGATATGCAGGTGGTTCTGATGCACAGCCAGGATTAAGAACCACCACATTCTAGGTTGCACGTGGTTAAGTGCATAGATGCCAAAATAAAAAGACAAAACAAAACAAAAAACCACATTCGCAATCCCTATCAAATTACCAATGACATTTTTCACAGAACTAGAACAAAAAATTTTTTAATTTGTATGGAAAGCACAAAAGACCCCAAATAGCCCAAACAGTCTTGGGGAAGAAAAACGGAGCTGGAGGAATCAGGTTCCCCATCTTCAGACTATACTACAAACCTACAGTAATCAAAACAGTATGGTCTGGCACAAAAGCAAACATATAGATCAATGGAAAGGATAGAAAGCCCAGAAATAAACCCATGCACTTATGGTCAATTAATCTACAGTAAAGGAGGCAAGAATACACAATGGAGAAAAGAGTCTCTTCAATAAGTGGCGCTGGGAAAACTGGACAGCTGCACATAAAAGAATGAAATTGGAACATTCTCTAACAGCATATACAAAAACAAACTCAAAATGGGTTAGAGACTAAATGTCATACCAGATACAATAAAACTCCAAGAGGAAAACATACGCTAGGAGAACACTCCTAGGAGAACACTCTTTGACATGAATTGTGGTCATTTAGCATTCATCTTCTAGAATAATGGAAATAAAAGCAAAAATAAACAAATGGGACCTAAGTGAACTTAAAAGCTTTTGTTTTAAAGCTGATCACTCCAAACTGATCTACAGATTCAGTGCAATTCTGATCCAAAATCCCTGCAGGACTTTTGTAGAAATTGGCAAGCTGATTCTAAAATTTATTTGTAGAAGTCAAGGAATTAGAATAGCCAAAACAATTTTGAAATTGAAGAACAATGTTGGAAGATTCACATTACCTGATTTTCTGACCTACTATAAAAGCTAAAAAGTCCAGACATATATCCCCATGTATATGTATAGCTAACTCACTTTGTTATACAGCAGAAACTAACACACCAGTGTAAAGCAATTATACTCCAATAAAGATGTTAAAAAAATAGTCCAGACAGCACTGTACTAGAGATAGTGTAGATATCTAGATCAATAAAACAGAATAGAGAGTCAAGAAATATATATATATATGACATTCTTACAAAGCAAAACTATAGGGACAAAAAAAAAAATCAGTGCTTTCCAAAAGCTGAGGTGTGAAGAGGGGGTGACTACAAAGAGGCATGGGGTAACTTTTGTGGGTGATGACACTGTTCTATACATTGATCATGGTGGTGGTTACAGACTGCATATCAAAACTCTAAGAGCTGTATGCTATGAATCATACCAATGTTTTTGTAGGACAGTCTCCCAAGGCAATAGAAATAAAAGCAAAAATAAACAAATGGGACCTAATCAAACTTACAAGCTTTTGTACAGCAAAGGAAACCATAGACAAAATGAAAAGACAACCTACAGACTGGAAGGAAATATTTGCAAATGATATGACCAACAAGCCTTAATTTCCAAAATATACAAACAGCTCATACAACCCAATAACAAAAAACCAAACAATTCAATAGAAAAATGGGCAGAAGACCTAAATAGACATTTCTCCAAAGAAGACATACAGATGGCCAACGGGCACATGAAAAGGTGCTCAACATCACTAATTGTTAGAGAATGCAAATCAAACCTACAATAAGGTACCACCTCACACTGGTCAGAATGGCCATCATTATAAAGTCTACAAATAAGAAATGCTGAAGAGGGTATGGAGAAAAGGGAAAACTCCTACACTGTTGGTGGGAATATAAGTTGGTGAAGCCACTGTGGAAAACAGTATGGAGGTTCCTCAAAAAATTAAAAACAGAGTGGGATCCAGCAATCCCACTCCTGGGCATATATCCAGACAAAACTATAATTCAAAAAGATGTATGCACCCCTATGTTCACAGCAGCACCATTCACAATAGCCAAGACATGGAAACAACCTAAATGCCCATCGACAGATGAATGGATAAAGAAAATGTGGTACATATACACAATGGAATACTACTCAGCCATAAAAAAGGATGAAATAATGCCATTTGCAGCAACATGGATGGACATAGACTATCATACTAAGTGAAGTAAGTCAAAGAGAAAGACAAATACCATGTGATATCACTTATATGTGGAATCTAAAATATGACACAAATGAACCTATCTATGAAACAGAAACAGACTTACAGACACAGAAAACAGACTTGTGGTTGCCAAGGGGAAGGGGGAGTGGGGGATGGGTGGAATGGGAGTTTGGGATTAGCAGATGCAAACTAGTATATATAGAATGGATAAACAACATGGTTCTACTGTATAGCACAGGGAACTATATTCAATATCTTCTGATAAACCATAATGGAAAAGAATGTAAAAAAGAATGTATATATATATATGTATAACTGAATCACTTTGCAGTACAACAGAAATAAAACATTGTCAATCAAAAAAAAAAAAGCTTTTGCACAGCAAAGGAAACCATAAACAAAATGAAAAAACCTATGGACTGGGATTAAATATTTGCAAACAATGCAACTGACAAGGAATTAATTTCCAAAATATACAAACAGCTGATTCAGCTCACTGTCAAAAAAACAACCCAATCAAAAAATGGGCAGAAGACCTAAATAGACATTTCTCCAAAGAAGACATACAGATGGCCAACGAGCACATGAAAAGATGCTCAACATCACTAATTATTAGAGAAATGCAAATCAAAACTACAATGAGGCATCAGGACTTCCCTGGTGGTCCAGTGGTTAGGACTCTGTGCTTTCACTGCCAAGGGCCCAGGTTCAATCCCTGGTCGGGGAACTAAGATCCCACAAGCCACGTAGCATGGGCAAAAAAAAAAAACAAAAAAAAAAACCCACAAAGAACTACAGCAAGGTGTCACCTCACACTGGTCAGAATGGCCATCATCAAAATGTCTACAAATAAAAATTTCTGGAGAGGATGTGGAGAAAAGGGAACCCTGGTACACTGTTGGTGGGAGTGTAAATTGGTGCAGCCACTATGGAGAACAATATGGAGGTTCCTTAAAAAACTAAAAATAGAGTTACCATATGATCCTGCAATCCCACTCTTGGGCATATATCTGGAAAAGACAAAAACTCTAATTAGAAAAGATACATGCACCCAAACGTTCATAGTAGCACTATTTACAATAGCCAAGACACAACCTAAGTGTCCATCAACAGATGAATGGATAAAGAAGATGTAGTATATATACACAATGGAATATTAGCCATAAAAAAATGAAATAATGCCATTTCCAGCACATGGATGGACCTAGAGATTATCATACTAAGTGAAGTAAGTCAGACAGAGAAAGACAAATATAATATGATATCACATATGTGGAATCTAAACAAAAATGATGTAAATGAACTGATTTACAAAACGGAAATAGACTCACAGACATAGAAAACAATCTTGTGGTTACCAAAGGGGAGAGGGGGAAGAGGGATAAACTGGGGATTTGGGATTAACAGATACACACTACTATATAGAAAATAAATAAACAACAAGGACCTACTGTATAGCACAGGGGACTATATTCAATATCTTGTAATCACCTATAATGGAAAAGAATCTGAAAAAGAATATATATATGACTGAATCACTTTGCTGTGCACTTGAAACTAATGCAACATTGTAAATTAACTCTACTTCAATTTTAAAAGATGGTTAAAAAATAAAATAAAATCTTTGGAAAAAGAATCACACTCGATCCCAAAATGCTCAAAGGATCTGGGGTCTAATGGGCCCATATGACCCACTGCTCTGCAGGCAGGGGGCAATAATATTACCTTTCCTGCAGGGTTGTCCTGAAGGTGCAATGTGGCCATTAGAAAGAGTGAGGCAAAATCCTTCTCCCAGTCATGGCCGAGCACCTCCCCAGAGCAATCCTGTGCAGTTAACAGCTGTAAATGCTGGATAAAATGTAAAAAACTTAACTACCTGAGGGCACTGGAAAATGACCAAAAACAGACCGCTGCTGAAGGGGTGTTGTCACGTAGAAGAAAGGGACAGGACCCGGGTGTATGTCCCATTTTCAAAGGCAGGGCAAAGGGGGTGGGGGTGGGGGTGGCTGCATCTCTGCCAGAATGCCTGGTTTACTGGCTTGAAGAATCAGAGAGCTAAGTGTGCATGAACACGGCCTCTGGAAATTGAGGGGGCAATCCTGGAAAGGGAGATCCAGAGAAGAGGAACCCCCCCCATTCTATGCGTGAGCCCTGCTCCAATCTCTAGCAGAACCCTTGTATACAGGGCAACTCCAGCTGCGGTTAAACAAAGTGAACGGATACACTTCAGCTAAGACCCGGGGTGGGGCGGGGGGCAGCCTGCAGCTTGAGTTCAGCCAAGCTATCTGCCTGCTTCAAAAAAAAGACTTGCCTGGTGGTGCAGTGGTTAACACTCTGCGCTCCCAGTGCAGGGGGCCCAGCTTCAATCCCTGGTCAGGGAACTAGATCCCACATGCCGCTTGCGTGCCCCAACTAAGTGTTCGCATGCCACAACTAAGGAGCCTGCCCACAACTAAGACCCGGCACAACCAAATAAAAATAAATTAATTAATTTAAAAAAACAAATAAAGGAATGAGACAGCCTGCTCTGTACTGATATGGAAGGATATTCAAAATATATAAAGTGCAAAGCACAGTAAAAACCAGTGTATAATAGGCTTCTAAAATTGTATGTATACATATCTGTGCATGTATATATATATACATGCATATATATATATACATGCATATATACATATGCACTTGTATATATCTAGAGTATTTCTGAGAAGCTGAGAGGATACACAAACTGGTAACAGTGATTGCTTTCTCGGAAGGGAAAATGGAATTAGATTGGTCCAACCATATGAGAGGAAGAACCACTTTCTTTCCCCCTTTGGTTTTGTTTTTTTTCTGAGTCAGAATCACTGAAGTATAATTTCCATACATAAAAATTCACTCTTTTTAGTTTACAGTTTTCCAAATTTTGACAGACACATACAATCACGTACCAACCACCACAGTCAAGATGTAGGCTATTTCCGTCGCCTCCAAAATTCCCGTGTGCTCCTCTGCAGTCAACCCCTCCCTCTACTTCCAGCCCCTGACAACCATCGACCTGTCTCCTGTTCCTACAGTTTTACCTTTTCCAGCTCATCCTATAAATGGAATCATACTGTATGTTGCCCTCTGGGGCTGGCTTCTTTCATTTAACCTATTTAATTTGACATTCATCCACGCTGTTATAGCCACAGTTCATTCCTTTCCGTTGCGGACTCCTCTTGCATTGCATGGATGAACCATGGTTGGTTATTCATCATTTGAATATTTGGGTCATCCCTTTCTTTCTTTCTTTTTTTTCCTTTCTTCCTTCCTCCCTTCCTTTTTTTGGCTGTGCTGTGCGGCATGCGGGATCTTAGTTCCCTGACCAGGGATCAAACCCACGCCCCCTGCATTGGAAACACAGAATCTTAACCACTGGACCGCCAGGGAAGTCCTTGGGTTTTCTCGTTCTGGTAATGACACTGCTATAAAATTCATGTTTAGGGTTTTGTATGAACACGTGTTCATTTCTCTTTGGTAAACACCTAGGAATAGGTTATTGAGCCTTATGGTACGTGTATGTGTAACTTTACAAAAAAACTGCCAAACCGTTTTCCAAAGTGGCTCCATCTTGCATTCCCACCAGCAATGTATGAGATTTCCAGTGTGTCCACAGCCTTGTCAGTTCTTGATATTGTCCGTCTTTTTCCTCTTTTTGGCCATTCTAACAGATATGTGGGAGTATCTCATATATATGTCCCTAATAGTTAACAATGAGGAACATCTTTTCACATGCTTGTTTGCCACCATATATCTTTATAACAGCATTATTGAGGTATAATCCACATACCATAAGATTTACCTTTTAAACATATAAATTCAGTGGCTTTAAGTATATTCACAGAGTTACGCAGCCATCACCACTAATTCTAGAACATTTTCTGTCACCTCCACAAGAAACCCATTAGCAGTCACTACCCATGCATGCCTGCCTGACCCCACCTCCCCTCCCCCAGCCCTGCCCCAAACCATAGTTTGTCTTCAAGGATTTGCCTATTTTGGACATTTCACATAGATGAAATCATGCAACACGTGCTCTTTGGTGTCTGGCATCTTTCACTTAGCTCATGTTTTCAAGGTTCATCATGTTGTAGCATGTATTAGTACTTTTTGCCAAATAATTGTCCAGTTTTGTTTTTTTTTTCCTAATAGATTTATTTATTTATTTTTGGCCGCGTCGGGTCTTCGTTGCTGCGCGCGGGCTTTCTCTAGTTGCAGCGAGCAGGGGCTACTCTTCGTTGCGGTGCGTGGGCTTCTCTTTGCAGTGGCTTCTCTCTTTTTTGTTTTTTAATACAAGTTTTACATTTAATTTTACTTGGACTTACTAACAAAGAAAAACTGAAAGGAATTAATATACTTTAATAAAAATATTTCTGTGACACAGAAGCTAATCATTCTTAAAAGAAGTCTCTAAGACAATGTGTTATAAAAATTGAGGCTGGAATAATTTCTGTAACTTTTTAAAAAATAAATTTATTTATTTATTTTTGGCGGCCTTGGGTCTTCGTTGCTGCGTGCGGGCTTTCTCTAGTTGTGGCGAGTGGGGGCTACTCTTCATTGCGGTGCGTGGGCTTCCCATTGCGGTGGCTTCTCTTGTTGGGGAGCACGGGCTCTAGGCATGGGGGCTCCAGTAGTTGTGGCACACGGGCTCAGTAGTTGTGGTACGCGGGCTCGGTAGTTGTGGCACATGACGGGCTTGGTTGCTCTGCAGCATGTGGGATCTTCCTGGATCAGGGCTCGAACCCGTGTCCCCTGCATTGGCAGGTGGATTCTTAACCACTGCACCACCAGGGAAGTCCCCCGTCCAGCTTTTTTATGGCTGAATAGTACACCATTGTATAGTTTTGTTTATCCATTCATCAACTGATGAACATTTGGATTGTTTCCACTTTGGGGCTATTATGAATAATGCTGTATGAATGTTCATGCACAAGTGTTTGTGTGGACAGATCTTTCCATTCTCTTGAGTATAGAAATGGAATTGCAAGGTCATATGATAATTCTATGTTTAACTTCTTGAGGAACCACCAAAATATTTTCCATAGCAGCTATTCCATTTTATTTATTTTTATTTTTTATTTTTTTAAATTAACATAAATATTTTTGGCCATGCCACATGACATGTGGGATCTTAGTTCCCTGCCCAGGGATTGAACCCACGCCCCCTGCATTGGAAGTGCGAAGTCTTAATCACTGGACCACCAAGGAAGTCCCTATTTTTATTTTTTTAATTTTTTTTTAATTGAAGTACAGTTGATAGCTATTCCATTTTACATTCCCATCAACAATGTATGAGGGTCCCTGTTTCTCCACATCCTCACCAAGGCTTGTTATTGCCTCTTTTTTTATTACAGCCATCAAGTGGATATAAAGTGGTATCTTATTGTGGTTTTGATTTGTATTTTCTTTTTTAAAAATATTTATTTATTTATTTGGCTGTGCCGGGTCTTAGTTGTGGCACACGGGATCTTCGTTGCCATGTGCAGGAGCTTTAGTTGCAGCATGTGGGCTCTTAGTTGTGGCATGTGGGATCTGGTTCCCTGACCAGGGATCAAACTCATGCCCCCTGCATTGGGAGCACAGAGTCTTATCCACTGGACTACCAGGGAAGTCCCTGTATTTTCTGAATGACTAATGATGTTGAGCATCTTTTCATGTGCTTATTGGCCATTTGTATATCTTCTTTGGAGAAATACGTATTCAAGTCCTTGAACATTTAAAAATTGGGTTATTTGTCTTTTTGTTGTCGAGTTTTAAGAGTTCTTTATATAGTCTGGATATAGTTCCCTTATCAGATATATAATTTTAAAATATTTTCTCCCATTATATGGTTTGCCTTTTCCCTTTATTGATGATGTCCTTTGAAGCAGAAAAGTTTATAATTTTGATAAAGTGCAATGTATCAATTTTTTCTTTTGGTGTCATATCTAAGGAACCATTTAACTGGGGGGAAAACAGCATGTAACATAAAATTCACCATCTTAACCAGCTTTGAGTGTACATTTCACTGATACTAAGTGCATCCACAATATTGTGCAACCATCACCACCACTCATCTCTAGAACATTTTTACTCTCGCAAAACTGAAAACTGAAACTCTGTACCCACTAAACGCTAACTCCCCATTCTCCCCCTTCCCCTGAGCGTATTCTTTTGTATCTTGCTTCCTTTGTTCAATATGTTTGTGAGAACTCTCTATGACGAGGCATATAATGATGTAGCTCATTCATTTTCATCGCTATATAGTAGTGCTTCTTAAAATCAGACCATCCAAGAGGTCAAAACTGTTTTCATAGTACCAAGTATACACACATAGCATATAAATACTAAGAAGAGATTTGCCTTTTTTATCTTTATTCTCTCATGAGTACTGTGTAGCTTTCTAGAAAAAAATGTACTGTGGAGCTTTCTAGGAACTACATGAGGTGAGATATTGCAACAAATGAATGCAGAAGTAGATATGAGAATGCAGTTGCCTTCTATTAAGGCAGACATTAAAGAGATTTGCATATATGTAATGTCGCCATTTTTGCTAGGCTTTAAAAAAAGTTATTTTTCATAACAATATTATTTATGTTATGGTATATATTTATTATTTTTAACTGAATTAACAAACATTTAAAAAGTTTCTCAGTTCAAACTTCCCACATGGTAAATACGTATAGGTATAAATGTAAACAAAAGCTCTTTGGGGTGGTTAGTAGTTTTTAAGAGTGTAAAGGAGTCCTGAGATCAAAAAGATAATTACTTCTGTGTAGTATCAATTGCATGAATATACCATAATTTATTTATGCATTCTACCATAGATGGACATATGGGATGTTCCCAACAGCATTATGAACAATGATCTTACGAATGTTCTCAGATGTATACATGTATTGCATAGATACACAAGGAGAGGAATTATACATCTTTAACTTTAATAATGTCGTACTGTTTTCCGAAGTGGTTGTACCCACTCATATTTCCACCAGCAGTAAAGGAGTGTCTATGAATCTCCATTCATACCAACACATAGAATCACAACACTTTTAATTTTTAAATTTTTTTTATTGGAATATAGTTGATTTACAACGTGTTCGTTTCTGCTGTATAGCAAAGTGAATCAGTTATACATATACACGTAATCACTCCTTTTTAGACTCTTTTCCCATATAGGTCATTACAGAGTATTGACTGGAGTTCCCTGTGCTATACAGTAGGTCCTTATTAGTTATCTATTTTATATATAGTAGTGTGTATATGTCAATCCCAATCTCCCAATTTATCCCTTCCCCCCCCCTTTTACCCCTTGGTAACCATAGGTTTGTTTTCTACATCTGTGACTCTATTTCTGTTTTGTAAATCAGTTCATTTATATCATTTTTTTAGATTCCACATATAAGTGATATCATATGATATTTGTCTTTCTCTGACTGACTTACTTCACTTAATATGATAATCTCTAGGTCCATCCCTGTTGCTGCAAATGGCATTACTTCATTCTTTTTATGGCTGAGTAATAGTCCGTTGTGTATATGTACCACATCTTCTTTATCCATTCATCTGTCAATGGACATTTAGATTCCTTCCATGTCTTGGCTACTGTAAACAGTGCTGCTATGAACACTGGGGTGCATGTATCTTTTTGAATTAGAGTTTTCGTCTTTTCTGCATATATGCCCAGGAGTGGGATTGCTGGATCACATGGTAGTTCTATTTTTAGTTTTTTAAGAAATCTCTGTACTGTTCTCCATAATGGTTGTACCAATTTACATTCCCACCAACAGTGTAAGAGGGCTTCCTTTTCTCCACACCCTCTCCAGCATGTATTATTTGTAGATTTTTGATGATGGCCATTCTGACCGGTGTGAGGTAATACCTCATTGTAGTTTTGATTTGCATTTCTCTGATAATTAGTGATGTTGAGCATCTTTTCATGTGCTTTTTGGCCATCTGTATGTCTTCTTTGGAGAAATGTCTATTTAGGTTTTCTACCTGTTTTTTTTGATCGGGTTGTTTTTTCGATATAGAGGTGCATGAGCTGTTTTTATATTTTGGAGATTAACCCCTTGTCAGTTGCTTCGTTTGCAAATATTTTCTCCCATTCTGTGGGCCGTCTTTTCATTTTGTTTATGGTTTCCTTTGCTGTGCAGAAGCTTTTAAGTTTAATTAGGTCCCATTTGTTTATTTTTGTTTTTACTTTCATTACTCTAGGAAGTGGATCAAAAAGACATTGCTGCAATTTATGTCAAATAGTGATCTGCCTAGCTTTTCCTCTAAGAGTTTATAGTGTACGGCCTTACATTCACGTCTTTGATCCATTTAAAATTTATTTTTGACAACACTCTTAATTTTTTGCCAATTTAATGATATGGCATAAAATAAAAAGCATGATAGAGATCTACTTTCCGTTGTGTATTCTTTTGCACATTTTGACATTTGTTCCATGTGTATGTTCAACTATAAAATTACACTATATATTTTTTTACTATATATTTTTAAAAGCAAATTTGTCTTTATAAAGTCATTTAAAAAATAACTTTCCATACAAATATGTTGAGAGTGCTTACATATATTTTTCACTGAAAAATTTCCTTGGAAAAACAGAATGTGCTATTCATCAGCATCTCTTATTTTTTGGGCAAATATGGGTAAATGGAAGAGCTGGGATTTTAAGCCATGTGTCTCTCTTATTCCAGGCTCTTTCACTTCTCTTTAGGAGAGCATGGTGACAGGTAGCAGGTCTTTTCTTGTTTTGTTTTATTTTGATTTAATTTTAAGCCACCTTTAAGAGGGGATGCTGCTGATAGCTGCCCCCTAGTGGAAATTTTCAAAACTGCTCCCACTGGAGGGTAAGAAACCCCCTTTGGGTCCCTCACCACTCTCCTGATGAAAGTCAGGTCTCTGTTCTGTACTAGCATTCTGCTTCCAGGAGAGAGTAAACAAACTGATAATCCTCAGTGTGGCCAGGGTGTAAAGAAGTAACATTCTTACCCCTGCAGCATGAGCACACTTTTGGGGACCAAGATCGAGGTCACCCTGTAGCATCACAGCTTTGGTTACAAGTTTGGGTTGGCTATCTATCAGAATTTAGAGGCATCACACACTTTAATAGTTTCCCACCCGCAGCACTATATTGACATTTTGGGCTTGATAATCTCTTGTTGTGGGGCTGTCATGTGTATTGTAGGATATTTAACAACATCCTTGGCCTCTACTCACTAGATATCAGTAGCATCCTTCTCCTAGTTGTGACATCCAACACCTGTGTACAGTTGCCCTGACAAGAGCTAAAGTGTGTATACATCACCTTTATACAGAGAAGCCTCAGCCTTGACTTATTACCCATCTTTTATACCATGTTAGTCACATGGCCCTAAGGCTCACATGCAGATTCAGAGAGCCTCCAATACAGGTGTATTCCTGCATTCCCACACAGCAGAAAAAACTCAGGACATTCCATATTCACCCTAACTCTTTGTTTTCCAAGGAAACTGCACTGTGAGAACTCAGAGACCTGGGGTCATTCTCAGGTAGACCTGCCCCAGCCCAGGCCTGAAGCTAATTAATCCTTTACTTACGCTGCCACAAACCCTACCCAGCAAATTAGAGTTGGTTTATTAAGTGCTTCCTCTCCCTACAGAGACACTGTTCATGCACCTCTCTCCCACCCACCCCACTTAAAAACAGAAAAAGAAAGAAAGAAAGAAAAATAGCAGGACCTTCTGTCCACCAGGACCTGTATAGCCTCATAGCAGCCTCCAACAAGTCTGCTTTCAGGTCCCCTGAGCCCTACATCCCAGATGAACCTCGTGGGACCAATGAAAATCTAAGCTTCTGGGGTGGCATGCAAAGGCTTACTTTGCTCCTCCACTTAAAATACTATCCCCCACCCCCACCCTTGTTTTGGCCGAGTTGTGCGGCTTGCAGGGATCTTAATTCCCCGACCAGGGATGGAACCCGGGTCCCGGCAGTGGAAGCGTGGAGTCCTAACCACTGGACCGCCAGGGAATTCCTGAAGTACCTCTTTTAGATCACGTATATTGTGCTAGTGAAGGTGCAGTGCCTACATCTAGAAACACTTGTCAGCGTGCAGAGACATCTTAAAACGTTCCCGTGAAAGAAAAGCTTAAGGAAATTTCACAGGGCATGATTCCACTCCAGTGGAAAGAATCACCAAGATTCTTTCAAGACAGTGGGAGTAGCTTCTAATATGACAAAATAGGGGACATTGGTAACTGTTGAAAATTTGCTGGGGTCCAAGGGAATTCTGGAAATCTCAAAGAGTTGTCACTCTTCATAAATCATAGCAAGATCCTATTTGACCCACCTCCTAGAGAAATGGAAATAAAAACAAAAATAAACAAATGGGACCTAATGAAACTTAAAAGCTTTTGCACAGCAAAGGAAACCATAAAAAAGACGAAAAGACAACCCTCAGAATGGGAGAAAATATTTGCAAATGAAGCAAGTGACAAAGGATTAATCTCCAAAATTTACAAGCAGCTCATGCAGCTCAATATCAAAAAACCAAAAAACCCAATCCAAAAATGGGAAGACCTAAATAGACATTTCTCCAAAGAAGATATACAGATTGCCAACAAACACATAAAAGGATGCTCAACATCATTAATCATTAGAGAAATGCAAATCAAAACTACAATGAGGTACGACCTCACATTGGTCAGAATGGCCATCATCAAAAAATCTACAAACAATAAATGCTGGAGAGGGTGTGGAGAAAAGGGAACCCTCTTCCACTGTTGGTGGGAATGTAAATTGATACAGGCACTATGGAGAACAGTATGGAGGTTCCTTAAAAAGCTAAAAATAGAATTACCATATGACCCAGCAGTCCCACTACTGGGCATATACCCTGAGAAAACCATAATTCAGAAAGAGTCATGTACCACAATGTTCATTGCAGCTCTATTTACAATAGCCAGGACATGGAAGCAACCTAAGTGTCCATCGACAGATGAATGGATAAAGAAGATGTGGCACATATATACAACGGAATATTACTCAGCCATAAAAAGAAACAAAATTGAGTTATTTGTAGTGAGTTGGATGGACCTAGAGTCTGTCATACAGAGTGAAGTAAGTCAGAAAGAGAAAAACAAATACTGTATGCTAACACATATATGTGGAATCTAAAAAAAACCCCAACACAAATGGTTCTGAAGAACCTAGGGGCAGGATAGGAATAAAGACGCAGATGTAGAGAATGGACTTGAGGACACAGGGAGGGGGAAGGGTAAGCTGGGATGCAGTGAGAAAGTGGCATGGACTTATATATACTACCAAATGTAAAACAGATAGCAAGCGGGAAGCAGCCGCATATCACAGGGAGATCAGCTCGGTGCTTTGTGACCACCTAGAGGGGTGGGAAGGAGAGGCAAGAGGGAGGGGATATGGGGATATATGTATATGTATAGCTGATTCACTTTGTTACAAAGCAGAAACTAACACACCATTGTAAAGCAATTATACTCCAATAAAGGTGTTTAAAAAAAAAAAGAGTTGTCACTTTTCCTTGAAAATGCCTAGTGCTCTCAGAGATCCTCACTTTACCCTCCTCCCAGGGCCATAAAGTAATTCAGGAGAAACAATCTATCTCCACCCTACCCCCCTCCTCCCAGTTTAGTTTGAGGAAAGGATAAAATGTAAACTTGAATGTACTGATGGCAACTGGGGAGACCCTGCCTGGAATGGAGTTGTCACCAGTGGAGTTTTCCTAGAAGCAGATCCTGCGACAAGGATGTGAATGCAAGTAGGTTGCTGGGCAGCTGATCCCAGGAAGCCTCAGTAGGGTATTAGTGTCACAAGACAGGGAAGGGAAGGAAGCCAATTAAAACTGTTTTGTGCAACAAGTCACTGCTGTGGGCAACTGGGGTGCAAACCCCACTGGGGAACTCGGGGAGATAGTATAGAACACGCACCACAGAGTTAAGGCAACCCAGAGAGAGAGATGGGCTGCTAATCTATCAATTCTTTTTTTTTTTTTTTTACTGTATATTTATTACATCCTTTATTATGGACATTTGGTTGTTTTCCTTTTTTGTTGCTGTCATCACTGCTATTATTAGCATCCTACACACACTGTATCTTTGTACACACCATATCAGAATGTCTCATAGTATAAAGTATTATAAATGTAATTGCTGGGTAATCCATCAGTTTTTTGTTTCGTTTTTGGCTGCGCCGCACGGCATGCGGGATCCTAGTTCCACGACCAGGGCTCGAACCCATGCCCTCTGCAGTGGAAGAGGGGACACTTAACCACTGGACCACCAGGGAAGTCCCCCATCAGTTCTTATCAGCATTTGTTAAGGGCACTCCAGGCTTTCCTTGCAGGTGGACCAAGTGGGCTTCCTTGCCTGTGGCCAGAGAGAGCCCTGAGGCCAAACTAGCTGCTGCCGAAGCTACAGCGAAGGGTGTGTGCTTGGATTCCCTCATGCTTCACGTTGTGTTCTTCCCTCTGTCCTGTCACCGATCCTTCTGGGTGGTGGCCCATCATGACAATTTCTTTAAAAAAAGATTGCCAAAAGGAGGGTCCGTGGTATAAGCTCCATCTCTGCTCTTTCATTTGGTCCTGAGGCCGTCATTTATCTCCAATCACCATTCTCAACTCTCCTCAACTTTGGCCAGCAATTTTTTTTCTCATACCTTTCTTTTTATTGAGATAAAATCCACAAACCATAACATTCACTCTTGTAAAGTGGACAGTGCAGTGGTTTTTTAGTATCCTCACAAATTTGTGCAGTCATCACCACTATCTAATTTCAGGTCACTTTCACCCCTCCATAGCCATTAGCAGCCACGCCCCACTCCCTTCACCGCCAACCCCGCCCCCCCCCCGCCCCGCCCCATCCAACCCCTGGCAACCACCAATCTACTTTCTGTCTCTGTGGACTTGCTTGTTCTGGACATTTCCTATGAATGCAATCGTATAATATGTTGTCTTTTCCACCTTGCCTCTTTTCCTTATCACAGTATTTTCTTTTTTAAAATTTTTAATTTTTAAAAATTGAAGTATAGTTGATTTACAATGTTGTGTTAGTTTCTGGTGTACAGCAAAGTGATTCATATATATATATACATATATATAATATATATGTATATATATATATACAGATCAGATTCTTTTCCATTATAGGTTATTACAAGATATTGAATATAGTTCCCTGTGCTATATAGTAGCTCCTTATTTTTTATCTATTTTATACATAGTAGTGTGTATCTGTTAATCCCAAATTCCCAATTTATTCCTCCCCTCCTTTCCTCTTTGGTAACCATAAATTTGTTTTCTATGTCTGTGAGTCTATTTCTGTTTTGTAAATAAGTTCATTTGTGTCATATTTAGATTCCACATAAGTGATATCAGGATATTTGTCTTTCTCTGTCTGACTTCACTTAGAATGATAATCTCTAGGTCCATCCATGTTGCTGCAAATGGCATGATTTCATTCTTTTTTATGGCTGAGTAGTATTCCATTGTGTATATATACCACATCTTCTTTATTCATTCATCTGTTGATGGACTTTTAGGTTGCTTCCATGTCTTGGCTATTGTAGATAGGGCTGCTATGAACATTGGGGTACATGTATCTTTTCGAATTAGAATTTTCATCTTTTCCAGATATATGCCCAGGAGTGGGATTGCTGGATCATATGGTAACTCTATTTTTAGTTTTTTAAGGAACCTCCATGCTGTTCTCCATAGTAACATAGTATTTTCAAGGTTCATCCACGTCGCAGCATGTATCAGTACATCATTCCTTTTATGGCTGAATACTATTCTATTGCATGAATATACCATTTTCTTTGTCCATTCAAGGTGGGCATTTGGGTTGTTTTTGCTTTTTGGCTGTGATGAACAGTGTTGCTATGAACATTTATGTACAGTCTTTGTGTGGACATATGTTTTTATTTCTCTTGGGTATATACCTAGGAGTGGAATTGCTTGGTCATATGGTAACTCAAAGCTTAACTTTTTGAGAAACTGCCACACTGTTTCCAAAGCAGCTGTACTATTTTACTTTCCCACCAGCAATGATGAGAGTTCCAATTTTTTCACTTCCTCACCTACACTTGTTCTTCTTTTTGGTTGTGGACCTCCCAGTGGGTGTGAAGTGATATTTCATTGCGGTTTGTATTTGTATTTCCCTAATGACGGATGACGTTGAGCATATTTTCCTGGACTTATTTTGGCCACCAATTCTGCTGGTGTGATGATTTAGCCTAGAACTTCATCCCTGAGGGCTCTGAGCCCCAGGTTTCCACACCAGAAGGAGGCTGGGGTTGCTGTAATTGCCTCTTCACAGTCAAAGTTGGGCATAGGAGACCAAGGGGCACCCCAGGAAATCCTCTGAGTTTCAGAATCCTCTTCTCTGTCCTCATTATATAGCAGCAATCCTATGTCCTTGTGATAGTGAGAGTCAATTACTCTGCTAATATAGTAACTGCTTCTTCTTTTCTTTCTTTCTTTCTTTTTTTTTTTTGCCTGCATAAGGAGTCCAAAGTGACCAGATAGCAGCTTAGATTTAGGTTAGTGGAATGGTTACTGTGTCACCCTCCTTTAGGAACCAGAGCCTTTAGTTCAAGAGAGCTTAAAATTGCAGGGAGAGGAAATACAGATTCCCTAAGTGGGTTGCTGGGAGTGATGGTGGAGGGGTAGTGATGTCTCTGGTTCTCAGATCCATGCATTATAACTTTTAGGGACACACCATCATATAATGGCTGTTGGTTCAAATTATATATTGCGTCTTGAGGGACTGCATCCTAACCTCCTAAGGTATCATCCTGGAGCTGGTGTCTTAGCTGTGCTTTTAAGAGGCCATTTGAGCATTCTTTCAGACAGGCAGCTTCTGAGTGATGTGGAATATCATGTCCACATCCTTCATCATA
Organism: Orcinus orca; assembly: GCF_937001465.1. NCBI lineage: Eukaryota > Metazoa > Chordata > Mammalia > Artiodactyla > Delphinidae > Orcinus > Orcinus orca. The sequence continues at coordinate 68,303,186 of NC_064574.1, read as the reverse complement.
AAGGGAGGCCCTCGGTCTAAGACTTTGTTACCCAGGATCCCATGATGGAAAGTCAGACACTTTGTGAGTCTTCTGATAGTGGTGCTGGCCAAGGTACTGGGTGGACAGGAAAGGTAAACAAACCCATACTTGGAATCCAGATGAACTCCAGTAGAGACAAAACACTAGCCCCTCCAGGGTATAAATGGTCCAATGCAATCAATCACCTTGCCACCAGTGGGCAGGTTGGGTTTTTCCAGGGATGGCACTATACTGAGGGTTTAGTGTCAACAGGTGATGCTGACAGGCTAACTGTCCAGCAGCAGCCGTGACTGGACCAGCCTTGGTGGGAGGGAGTCCACACTGTTGGGTCCTTGCTGAGCCTCTAACTCTGCTGTGCTTATTCCATTCAAGGGCTCACAGTTATGGCACAGTTACAGCTGAATAAAAAGGCTGGGGCTTCCCTGGTGGCACAGTGGTTGAGAGTCCGCCTGCTGATGCAGGGGACACGGGTTCGTGCCCCGGTCCGGGAGGATCCCACATGCCGCGGAGCGGCTGGGCCCGTGAGCCATGGCGGCTGGGCCTGCGCGTCCGGAGCCTGTGCTCCGCAATGGGAGAGGCCACAACAGTGAGAGGCCCGCGTACCGCAAAAAAAAAAAAAAGGCTGACCAATCTCCACTGAACGAGTCGCCCTGTGCACCCAGTTTTTCAGTTGTTCTCCTTCTGATGATTATTAACACAAGACACAAGGATCTACATACTTTGTGCCTCTCTCACAGATCCATCCACACACTTCTGCTTTAAGATCTGTGATCTTCTAATCTTCCTTCATCAAGGCTCCTGACCAATCACTGAAGCCACTCACCACTGCCAAGAAGTCAGTGTAGATCCTTAACTCAGGCCACTTTCCTCTTTTCACAAAATACACTGCCCAAAGCTCTGTCCAGTCTTTCAAAGCTGCCCCTGAGTGGGGAAGTCATGCAGGAACAGTGCGTTTTCAGATCACACCAAAATATTGAGCCAAACCATCCATGAACTTGGCTTGGATTTTCTCCTTGTCCAACAGGTATGTAGGAAACCCTTCATCAGGACATAGGTGTGAGCTGAGGAAGAGTATCAGCACAACAGAGGTAGGTAACAGGGAGGTCTGGGCCACATGTTTGTATAACTTCAGTAAGCCCTCTGGATCTGCTCAAGACTGATCCCAAATGTGCCATTTCCACTGTACTATGGGTTTCTAAGGCACTTGCCCAATCTTATGACTTGGTGGGTCTAACAATACCCAGCTCATAACGGGTGTCCCATGGTTAGGTAGTCTCTACTAGAGTCTCTACCAGAGCCCAGTGGCATGCCAGGAGCTGATTTTTCAAATACTGAGGAGTTCTCTGACGCAGGTGGCATGGCCTTTGTCCAGAACCCTAGGGGTCTGTGTTGCAATTCTCCTACCAAGTCTTGCCAGAGATTTTACGCAATGTCATTTTCCACCATGGGTACCTCTCTGCCATGGGATCTGCCATGTTATATGGCTTAAGTTGCAGGACCCCCTGTAATGTGCAAATGCTACTATAAAGCCCTGTTTTGCTCTGGGCCTAATTCAAAATCAGTAGCTTTCTAAGTTAGCAAGAAGCAGCATCCACAAGTATGTATGAATTGTCTCTAAAAGCCCGAGGCCAACCTTGTGCTGTCTTCTTAGTAATATGAAATGCAAGATGCAGTATCCTTCCCTTTGTGTTGGAGGCGATGTCTTGCTCTGCCCCAGACCACAAGGTTGGAAGGTAAACCTCACCAACGTGGCAGGCTCCTGAATCTCTGTAGAGTTTACCTCCTCTCCTGTTGTACGCCAGAATGGCCAGATATTGTCCACTTCCTGCTCACTAGGTCTGATGAGCATGGTGTCATCAGTATAGTGAACCGGAGTGAGAGGTATAGTAGACCAGTGGGATGTCCAAAAGATTGAGATCACTTGGGACTACATTGCCACAAAGAGCGGGAGGGTTGGTATCACTCTGGACAAGACCACGAACGTGAACAAGTGGATGGAACTCCTCAGGGTCCTCCTTTCTGATGAGGATTGAAAAGAACTCATCTGCCAGGTCAAAGATGCACCCAGTGCAGAGGCTGCATTCACCTCTGCTGGTGAAGATTTCCAAAGAGCAAGAGGCAGCCACAGACGGGTGTTGATCAGGGGAGTGATATAGTTATATTTGCACTGTAAAGGGTCACTTGGGATTCTGTATAGGGAATAGATTGGAGGAGAGGGGCAGGAATAGATGCAGTCAGAGCTCATGTTTTGTGCCCTTTGCATATTTGGAGTTGTCGCCTGGTGGACTTGGCGGTATTCACTGAACAGCTAAGTGAAATAGTGAACGCCCAGCCCGCCTCTGGACCCTGGGTGCTGTCCTTATTCGTGAGCCAGTTTTTCTGTTACTAGTAGCCAAAAGCATCTTAATGGATAAAGCTACTGGTAGGATGTAGCCCTGGAGCTGCTCGAGGTCACTTGTGCCATGACATAGAGAGAACCTACCTTCAAGAGAAGCCAACACAGAAAAACCGAGCCAATAGGTTCAGAAAGACAAATTCCCAAGGCTATTTTCTTTTTTTAATTTTATCGGAGTGTAGTTGGTTTACAATGTTGTGTTAGCTCCCAAGGTTATTTTTTGAACTCCTGAATCAGCAGTGCTGGCATGTTCAGTTACATGAGCCTATTAACTAACCCCCTTCCCTCCTTATTTTTAAGCCAATTTGAACTGAGTTTCTGCCATTTGCAATGCAAGAGTCCCGACTCTTACAAGGTTGAACCAGAAGGCGTGAAAATGCAATGGCTCCCGCCATGGGATGGGACGAGCAGCAGAAAGTAGAAACTGAGCAGGCTCTGATGGAAGGGCTCTAACTTGACTTTGCCATTTGTAAACATAAAGATCATTTTGAGATTGGCTGTTGAAACCAACTAGAGTTGGGTTGGAGCCAAGTACTGTAACATAAGAATCTGACGGACTTAGGAGCAGATGGGGGATGGCACAGTGGACATTCAGCGCCCACCCACATGCCCCTGGCACACTCCATTCCATTGCATGTTGACTGCATCTAACTGCAGGCGGCTGCAGCTCAGTCTGAGCACTTCCTGTTGGACTAGGAGTGCTGGAGAGTCAGTGCCTGGGAGTAACTCTGAGCATTTTACACTGTCTCCCACTGTCCCCAGGCACCCACAGCAGCAACCAGAGTTCCCCTCATTTGCTTCTTTCCTTCTCCCTGTCTCACTTCCTGTACTTACTTACTTATGGATTGAATTGTGCCCCCTTCAATTCCTATGCTGAAGCCCTAACCCCAGTACCTCAGAATGTGACTGTATTTATTTGGAGATAAGGCCTTTAAGGAGGTGATTAAGTTCAAATGAAGCCATTAGAAAAGACAAAAACTCTAATTTGAAAAGATACATGTACCCCAATGTTCATAGCACCACTCTTTACAATAGCTAAGACATGGAAGCAACCTAAATGTCCATTTTTATTTTTTTTTAACATCTTTATTGGAGTATAATTGCTTTACAATGGTGTGTTAGTTTCTGCTTTATAACAAAGTGAATCAGTTATACATACATATACATATGTCCCCATGTCTCTTCCCTCTTGCGTCTCCCTCCCTCCCACCCTCCCTATCCCACTCCTCTAGGTGGTCACAAAGCACCGAGCTGATCTTCCTGTGCTATGTGGCCACTTCCCACTAGCTATCTATTTTACGTTTGGTAGTGTATATATGTCCATGCCACTCTCTCAGTTTGTCCCAGCTTCCCCTTCCCCCTCCCCGTATCCTCAAGTCCATTCTCTAGTAGGTCTGTGTCTTTATTCCCGTCTTGCCCCTAGGTTCTTCATGACCATTTTTTTTAGATTCCATACATATGCGTTAGCATACAGTATTTGTTTTTCTCTTTCTGACTTACTTCACTCTGTATGACAGACTCTAGGTCCATCCACCTCACTACAAATAACTCAATTTTGTTTCTTTTTATGGCTGAGTAATATTCCATTGTATATATGTGCCACATCTTCTCTATCCATTCATCTGTTGATGGACTAAATGTCCATTGACAGAGGAATGGAAGAAGGTTTGGCACATATACACAATGGAATGTTACTCAGCCATTAAAAAGAATGAAATAATGCCATTTGCAGCAACACGGATGGACCTAGACATTATCATACTAAGTGAAGTAGGACAGACAGAGAAAAATAAATATCGTATGATATCACTTATATGTGGAATCTAAAAAAATGATACAAATGAAGTTATTTACAAAATGGAAATAGACTCACGAACATAGAAAACAGACTTATGGTTACAAAAGGGGAAAAGAGGGAGAGGGATAAATTGGGAATTTGGGATTAACAGATACACACTACTATATATAAAATAGATAAACAACACGAACCTACTGTATAGCACAGGGAACTCTGTTCAATGTTATGTGGCAGCCTGGATGGGAGGGGAGTCTGGGGGAGAATGGATACATGTATATGTATGGCTGAGTTGCTTTGCTGTGCACCTGAAACTATCACACCATTAATAATCGGCTATACCCCAATATAAAATAAAAAGTTAAAATTAATTAATTAAAAAAACAGACACACCTACATATTCACACTTATAGAGTTGTTATTTTTAAAGTTTATGTATACAATGATATTTTCCTTTAATTTCCTCTATGTTATGATGTGTGGCATAAGAAGAGAAAAAAATACTAAAATTTTCCATTTTCTCATGAAAAAAATGATATCAACTGATCTAGAAGGACTTTCACAATGTATACTGTTAAGGACACGGGGAGGGGGAAGGGTAAGCTGGGATGAAGTGAGAGAGTAGCACTGACATATATACACTACCAAATGTAAAATAGATGGCTAGTGGGAAGCAGCTGCATAGCACAGGGAGATCAGCTGGGTGCTTTGTAACCACCTAGAGGGGTAGGATAGGGAGAGTGGGAGGGAGACGCAAGAGGGAGGAGATATGGGGATATATGTATATGTATAGCTGATTCACTGTGTTATAAAGCAGAAACTAACACACCACTGTAAAGCAATTATACTCCAATAAAGATGTTAAAAAAAATAAAAAATAAACACACACACAGAAAATAAAGGAATACATAAAAAAACAAAACAAAACAAAACCCAGAAATAGACTCACAGACATAGAAAACAAACTTATGGTTACCAAAGGGGAAAGGGGGGGAGGGATAATTAGCGATTTGGGGTTAACAGATACACACTACTGTATATAAAAATAGATAAAAACAAGGACCTACTGTATAGCACAAGGAACTACATTCAATATCTTGTAATAACCTATAATGGAAAAGAATCTGAAAAAGAATATGTACATATATATAACTGAATCACTTTGCTGTACACCAGGAACTAAAACAGCATTGTAAATCAACTGTACTTCAATTTAGAAAAAAAAAAATGAGGCCACTAGGGTGTGCCCTAAACCAATCTGACTGATGTTCTTATAAGAAAAGTTAGGTCACACAGAGAGACAGCAGGGGTGCGCACAGAAGGACAACCATATGAAAATGAAACAAGAAAGCGAAGGCCTCTGAGGAATTCAGCCCTGCTGGCACCGTCATCTTGAACTTCCAGCCTCCAGAACTGTGAGAAAATAAATTTCTGTTGTTTACGCCCCCCAGTGCGTGGAATGTGGTTATGGCAGCCCCCCGGCAGACTAATACATTCCCCCAGCCCTCTCCCAGTGCCTCCTGGGACCACTTCCCAAATAGATAATTTGCACTCAAATCTTTGTCTCAGGTACCCAACTCTCAGACCAGTGAGGAGAAGGTCCTTGAGTTTTATAGATCAAGCTGCAATGCTCAGAAGTCAGGGACACGAATGAATGAATGAATGGCTTTAACAGTCATTAGGAAATTATTAAGCACAGTTAAGCACCTTAACTGTGTCCAGGGGCAATAGAGTACAGGGGTTAAGTGTGGATTTGGGGGGAATTACCTGGTGGTCCAGTGGTTAGGACTCTGCCCTTCCACTGCAGGGGGCACGGGTTCCACGCCTGGTCCAGGAACTAAGATCCTGCATGCTGCGCGGTGTGGCTTAAATAAATTTTTTTTGTTTAAAAGAAAGGGATGTGGAATCTAAAATATGGCGCAAATGAACCTATCTACAAAACAAAAACAGACTCGTAGACATAGAGAACAGACTTGTGGTTGGGGGGAGGGGGAGGGAGAGGGACGGACTGGGAGTTTGGTTTTGATGGAAGGGGAGCTTAAAAACAAATGGCAACAAGTTTGGGGTTAGTAGATGCAAACTATTACATTTAGAATGGATAAAAAACAATGTCCTACTGTATAGCACAGGGAACTCAATATCCTGTTATAAACCATAATGGAAAAGAATATAAAAAAAGAATGTCTATATGTGTGTAACTGAGTCACTTTGCTGTACGGCAGAAATTAACACAACATTGTAAATCAACTCTACTTCAATTAAAAAAAGAAACGGGGTGGAGGTAACTTCTTAGGATTTTCCTGGCAGTCCAGTGGTTAAGACTCCACACTTCCACTGCAGCGGGCACAGGGGTTCCATCCCTGGTTGGGGAATTAAGGTCCCGGATGCTGTGCTGTGCGGCCAAAAAAACCAAAAAAACAAAAAATGTGTGGGATTTAGAATCAGACAGAACTGGGCTCACATCCTGGCTCTACAGTCTCTTGGACCGGTCGCTTAACCTCTCTAAGCCTGTTTCCTCTTCTGTAAAATGATGATACCGTAGTATCTGCCTCGCTGGGGTGCTGGGAGGATGGCCTGAGAGGAGGCATGTCAGGCATGCTTAGCGCCTGCCAGGAGGGTCCACACTTAACCAGCAGCAGCTAATCCTAGTAGTGATGGTGTTCATGACACCTAAGTCCCTCTAACCCACGTAACTGGAGGGCAGCCTGAGCTCTGGGACGACTGCAGGCCAGGTCCTATGCGGAGCTCCATGGCTGGGGTAAAAGGAAATAAAAGTGTGGCATCCCTGTCTTTGCTGAGTTGCTAGTCCGGGTGGGAAGCCAGGTGCCCTGAAACGAGTTGGCTTTCCATGGCGGGTTTTCTTATGTCCCAGACAAAAGAGCATTTGGAGGGTGAGCGGGGATCTCCGTTCTGGTACCTACGCGGTAGCCTCTAAGTTCGAGGACCCGGATCCTGTCTTTGGCTTTCCATTTATCGCCAGAGTCCAGCATAGAGCCCCACATGGATGGATACATATGCCTATAGATTTGGGGGCAGGCCCCTTAGAACTGCAGCTTCTAGGCGTGAAAAATAGGTGTAAAAGCCTTCTTCACAGGATGTTTGCGTTGTTCCAGTGATGTTAGTGAAGGGCTTTATAAGTGGGATTATGTCTCTGAATACGAGACGATGACCCTTTACGGCCAGGTACTCTGCGTCCTGGATAAACAAGAGGGTTCTCAAGCCAGACGGCATCAGGTGAAACTTCCCTCCACTTCCACTTATAAACTGTGTGGACGTCACCACGAGGAGTAACTTTTCTGTGGATTAGCACAATTCAGCATTTAGTAAGCTCTCGGAAAAAGCTACCCAAAAAGCACTTTGCTGGGTCCCCTTCGTGTTTGGACATTTGAACCTCTCCTACGAGCTTTCTGCTCAGTTCTCTGTTTGACCACTAGAGGTCAGGCTAACCCCAAAGTTCAAAGCACCTTAACTGTGTCCAGAGGCAAAAGCGGACTTGGCCTGTGCAAAGTGTACACATGCGCCTTCCCAGGTGTGCCTGTGTCCCCCGCAACCAGCGCTTGGATTTCATCCCTAGGCTAAGAGGATGGAGACGGCCAAACGGGGCAAATGAGTTGAGTTACTTCTGAGAAATCATCAGGGTAAAAAGGAGACAAAAGAAAGAGAAAGCTGGAAGTCATCATAATTTCTGAGTCTTTAGGAAAAAAAAAAAAAGGATTCCCCTGGCGATCCAGTGGCTAAGACTCTGTGCTTCTACTTCAGGGGGCGCCGGTTGGATCCCTGCTCGGGGAAATAAGATCCCACATGCCGCGAGGTGCGGGTGTGGGGGGAATTTCTGAGTCTTAACTATGTGCGGGGAACTTTTAAAAGAATTTTACACATCACTTTGTTATAAAGCAGAAACTAACACACCATTGTAAAGCAATTATACCCCAATAAAGATGCTAAAAAAAAAAGAATTTTACACATATTAACTGATTTAATGCCTATAAAAGTCTATGGGGTGGGTATGGTTAGTTTCATTTTATACATGTAAAGCTGGCATAGGACATAAACGACTGAGATTGGCCTGAGCCCAGGACTTACTGCCATGAAGAGCCAGCTAACTTATTTCAGGCCTGGAGCTATGAACCACTAAAGGCTCTGAGCAATTTCCAGGTGCTGATTCTTCCCATCTTTGGGCCAAATCTTTCAGGCATGTTGGACCAGACAGGGCCCTTGATCGCTCCCTCCTCCTTTCCTGTCTGTGGCTTTTTGGGGATCACACGGACATAGGTTCCAATCCTGGCCCTGCAGCTTGCCAGCTATGTGGCCTGGGCAAGTAGGACCTCGCTGGGCCTCAGTTTTCCCCTCTGTCAAGTGTAGAACCTTCCTCACAGGTCACCCTCCAACCTCTCTGACTCCTCTTCTGTCTCTGCTGGAATGTGAGTTCCTGGAGGGAAGACTCCTTGTTTAGTACATTCTTTCTAATGCTTGGAACAGTGCCTGGCACATAGTAGGTGCTCAAGAAATACTTACTGATATTTGCTTGACTCTTCCCACTGGATGTCCCTGGAAGTGGAAGTATTCCCCCCTTTCTATATTCCCACTGAGACAGCATGACATCAATAATTTCCTAATGACTGTTAAAGCCATTCATTCATTCATTCGCAAACACGTGTGCTTCTCTCCTGACAAGTTCTGGGACTACAGAGACGCATAAGTTGCCTACTCTTGAGAGCTTCAAGTTCAGGATAAGACAAGCTGGAGATTATGAGTCCAGGTCTCTGCAGTCCAGTCCCCTGTTGGATCCACCATCCCTAGACATTTCCTGTGTACTTGACCCTCGCCCACTTAGAAGCAGAACTCATCACAGTTGTCTCTTTGGTTAAGGGAAGAGTAGCACTAGGGCTGGACAGTTTCAGCAGGTGCCACCGAATGTCAAGAACCGGGAGCGTCTCTGAGGCTGTGCTGGAGAGAGGGCCGTGGGCAGGCTGGGTCCAGTCTGAGCTCTTCTCTGAATGGACAGGCAAGGAGGAGCCAGGCTTCCCAATCCAAGTCGCCTGCTAAGCCTCCTAAGATCCATTGCTAAGCAGCCAACCACACTCAGACGTGTCGTGCACAGCCTTGGATCCTAAATGCAAATGGACGTGTTATAACCCAGCCATACCTGCCTGGCTTCAGCTAATTCGGGGGAGTCTGGCTCATGGACAGATTTGATATCAGGGGGTAGATCAGACGGACCTGCAGCAATGATGGGGGCTCACGTGCACATCACTCCTCATGATAATCAGTCAGCAACATGGCAGCTATTGCTGTCCTTACTGGACCCCGTTATGTGGCCTTTCAGCCCTGACGCTGTGCAGGACTCGCTCAGAGGTCACAGCATACATTTCAGCTGTATTTTCTAGGCGTCATTATTCCAAGTCTTGATATAAATCAACCCCCACAGCAGCCTTGGGAGCTAGGTACTGTTATCAGCTCCATTTTACAGACGAGGAAACTGATGAACACAAGTGGAAGCCATTGGTCGGAGGTCACGCAGCTGTAAGTGGCAGAGCTAGGATTTGAATGCAGGTGGTCCAGCTCTCCCTCCTGGATGCTGTAAATAGACAAAGGCTGGGGTGGCTTTTCCTAGTCTGGAGTTTGGCTTTTTCTTTGGCTCTTGATCTTAAAAACTGAGAATATGCTTCCGTTGTTCTCTGCTTTTACGGTGACAACTGTCTCCCTAAGGCAGTGGGTGAGTGACTCATGTTACGTTGTTTGGGGGATTGGGGTGGGGAAGGACGGCAGAGTAACAAGAGATGGACATATATCACATCTGCCTCTACGTATCCTGCTCCCCCTCTCCTCTGGCTTCACTTAATTCTACTTCCTGTCAGCCTCAAGTCTTGAGGATGGGTTCTAAGATTCTGTGGCTGGCCCAGGCCTGCCCTTCTGGGATGCCCTCTTCCTCCAGGGCAGTGCTGGCTAATAGAAATATAATGCGAGCCACAACACACGATTTTAAACATTCTGGTAGCCCCCTTAAAAGGGTAAAAAGACACCAATGCAATTAATTTTAATATTGTGTTAACCCAAACTATCATTGCTTCAATGTGTATTCAGTGTAAAAAGTCATTACATTGTTCTTTCCATACTAAATCTTTGAATAAGCCAGTGTGTATTTTATACTTACAATCACTGTTCAGACTAGCCACGTTTCTTTTCTTTTTTTTTTTTTTTTTCCCCACACTGCATGGCTTGTGGGATCTTAGTTCCCCGACCAGGGACTGAACCCGGGCCCTCAGCAGTGAGAGCACAGAGTCCTAACCACTCAACTGCCAGGAAATTCCCTCTTTTTTTTAAATCAATTTTTTTAAATTGAAGTTTAATTGATTTACAATGTTGTGTTAATTTCTGCCGTCAGCAAAGTTAGTTATACATATATATACATTCTTTTTAATATTCTTTTCCATTATGGTTTAACCCAGGGCGTTGAATATAGTTCCCTGGCTATACAGTAGGACCTTGTTGTCCATCCATTCTGTATGTAATAGTTTGCATCAACTAACACCAGTCTCCCAGTCCATCCCTTCCCCAGCTTCCCTTCCCCTTGGCAACCACAAGTCTGTTCTCTACGTCTGTGAGTCTGTTTCTGCAGACTAGCCATGTTTCAAATGTTCAATAGCCACAGGTACTCACTGGCTCCTGTATTGGGTGATGCAGTTCTAGACCCTGGATCTCTCTGTCCTGCAACTCCGTCACTGATGTCAGCAGGTGGCTCTGAGTCCCAAGACAATGTTTATCTCCAGCTTACTCTCTCCTGGAAGAATGAGCTTGCTGTTAGTGGAGAATCTGCCCTTGGTTTGCAAACCAATTGCAAACCAATTGTGGGATATTTTCTAGAAGGCAAATGCTAAGCCCTAACCCAAGTTTGCTTGACTTACAGAGAGCAGGACAATAGTCATTCATTCAGCAACTACTTACTGAAGACTTCATAAGTTCAAGATTCTGCTCAAGAGCCTGGGCAATGGGAGCAAATTCTCTCTATGGAGAGAGGACTGGAGATCTGCAGAGGGGTCCCCCTCAAATCTGCAGCTGAGTGCTGATCAGCGCATACGCGTGAGGTTCCCCAAAGCCAAGGAAAAACCACCAAGAAGAATCAGGCGGAGCTTACGCATGTCGGGAATTATCTGTGTTCTCACTCTTGGGGCCCAGGGCAGGCCACCCCAAAATATGCCTCAATGGCATATTGATTTTTTGAATTAAATAAGAAACAGCTGATGCAAATGGGACACTTTGACCCTCCTCCGTGTCTCCCTGAAATCAGGAAATAAAGCCCTCATGTGAAAGATGCCCTCCCTGCATCTGGATGTAGGACACCCTTACCTCCAGAGGTAGGGAATTATCAGGCCAAGAAGCCTGTATAGACAAAACCTTTTTTCTTCTTCAATTTACTATCCCAGGCCCCAACTCTGTTTAGATTCTTCACTAAGTTTCTTTGTTCAGTCAATTCCTCACAAATGTATTGTTCCGTTGTCTAAAAAGTATAAAAGCTGCCTGCTTTGGCCACTTCCTAGGTCCCATTTCTATAGGGCCTCCACGTGCATGAATTAAAAAAATTTTTTCCTATTAATCTGTCTTGTGTCCGTTTTATTACGTCCAGCCACAAGAACTCAAGAGGGATGGGGCGGGGAAATTTCCCCCTCCCTAACACCACCAACCAGAAAGGAAAGAACTCCTAACATGCGGGATATGGAGCAGAATCCTGAGAAAGATATTGTCTTGGTCATGCCCAAATTAGCCCTAGACTAAGGTTGTTCGGGACCTGCCTAGCAATCTTAAAAGCAGGCCTCAAAAGGTTCAAATTATTTCCACTAACTTAACTACATCCTAAAACAAAACCTCCAAATATTTGAAAGAATACAAAACAAAACAAAACAAAAAAACCTTCAGCACTCAACACTGTAACATTCACAATGTCTGACATCCAATAAAAAATTACCAGGCATACAAAGACACAGGAAACTATGAGTTACAATGAGGAGAAAAATCAATCAATAGGAACAGATCCAGAAATGTCAGAGATGATTTGTAGACAAGGACATTAAAACAGCTACTAGAAATGCATACCACATGCTCCAGAAGGGAGAGGAAAGCATGAGCATGTTAAGGAGAGACATGGGAAGTATTATAAAAGACCCAAATCAAACTTTAAGATCTGAGAATCTTGAGGAAACCCAAGCAAATCTTGGCTCCTACACTTGCTGTTTTTACCACGGGCACGTTAACACATCTGTCTCAGCCCAGGTTTCCTCATCTGCTGCGTGCTAACTAACATACCTCGAGCGTTTGTTCCGTACTAAGCGCTGTTCTAAGAGCTTTCCGCAGCAAAACTGCATAGGCGGGGGCTCCGGCTGGGGGCGCCCGCCCGGGTCGCCCGCCACGCCGCGCCCCGCCCCGCCCCGCCCCACCTGCCCTGCGGCCGCCCCTCGGCCACCCCGGAGACGTGCCCCGCGTTTCTACGCACCCGCCGGGCGCAAGCGTGGGAGAGCCGCCAGCTCCGGCGCCGGCCGCGCGTCCTCAGGAGGCAGCCGCGGGGCGGGACCGAGCGGGCAGGCGCAGCCATGTTCTGGGCCCCCGACATGTCTGAGCGCCCGGACGATGCGGCGGGAGGCCGCTCCCGCTGGGCGGCCGTCAAAATCTGGGCAGGCGACGCGGGGGCTCCGCGGCCTCACTTGCAGGCCCGTCACGGCTGCTCTGCGCTGACCGCGGGGCGGGTCCCCGCGGGGCCACTTCCCAAAGTTCCAGCCCGATGGGGGTTTGCCTCAGCGCCGGCGTGCAGAGAGCCAAGACCAGCTCCGAGAGCTCAGGGGAGGGCTTCGCATCCGTTCAAGTGTGCAGCCCGAGAGGCTGGAACAATTAAAAGCCTCGCGTCCCCAGATGGAAGCTGAGGAACAGGCATTACCTTCAGCCGCAGGGTCTCGTTTGCCACTTGAACTTTTCACTTGCTCAGCACCTAACCCAGACCCCCAACAGGTCTCTTTTGATGGACGATTGAGTTTAATAATCCTTGTCAAGCCAGACACAGCAGACGTTGAACCTAAATCGTCGCGCACCCAGATCCACTAGAGGGCAGGTCTACACCTGCTGAGTTCCAGCGCATCCTGCAAAGAACTCAGGAGACAGGAAAAGAAACGTCCTTCCTTATATGCTTAGAGGTATTTTTCTCCATCAACCTTTATACCTGTTGAAGATTTTGCCCCTAACCCCAGGTCTTGTAACATATCCCCATGTTCAACATCAAAATAAACAAACTGTTCTGTTTGGCTCAGGTTAAGTGGAACTAGTCTAGGATCAAAAATCCTGGGCAGGTTTCTAGATTGAAGAAACATTGAGATTTTATTCGGCAAGGTCACTTTTAAATTTCAGAAGTGAAACCATAAAAATCAAGATGAAACATTTCAAGTTTCGGCGTTACTGTATATAGGACCACCTTTGGCTTGCATGCTTAATGATTTTTGTCTACTCAGTCGTGATATACATAAGGCTATGATTGGTACAACAATGAATGCTATCTCTTGCTCAAAAAAAAAAAAACCAACTACATAGGTGCTGTTATTATTGTCTCCATTTTACAGATGAGGAAATGAAGGATGAGGCACAGAAGGCTTGAGAAACTTGCTGAAGGTTCCATAGCTCAGAAGCCTGGTGGATCCAGGATTCAAACCAGAGTCCAAGCTCTTATCCTCTACATTCTTCTGCCGTTCTCAACTCTGTAAGATTAAAAGAATAATCATGTTTGCTTCGAAGGCTTAAAATGTTTTAAAATTATTTTTATTTCAGCTTTATTGAAGTATAATTGACAAGTAAAATTGTAAGATATTTAATTGTATGTCATGGTGATTTGATACACGTACACATTGGGAAAGGATTCCCTCATCTAGCTAATTAACTCATCCATCACTTCACATATTTATCTTTTTTTTTTTCAGTGAGAACATTTAAGTTCTAAGTTTTCTAGATTCTACTGTCTTAGCAAATTTCAATTATAAAATACAGTGTTATCAACAATGGTCACCACGGTATTTTTTTCAAATTGAAGTATAGTTGATTTATAGTGTTAATTTCTGTTGTACAGCAAAGTGATTCAGTTATACGTGTATATGAATTCTTTTTTATATTCTTCTCCGTTATGGCTTATCATAGGATGTTGAATATAGTTCCCTGTGCTGTACAGGAGGACCTTGTTGTGTATCCATTCTATATATAATAGTTTACATTTGCTAACCCCAAACTCCCACTCCATCCCTTCCCCACTCCCTCTCCCCCTTGGCAACCACAAGTCTGTTCTCTATGTCTGTGTACGGTCACCATGTTTTACATTAGATCCTCAGACCTCATTCATTGCATAGCTGAAAGTTCATAGGCTTTTTGTGATGGGTGAACCACACACATGGTTAGCACACTCCCATGGATCGTCAGAGTGTTTGTTCAAAGTGAAAAAGGAACAAAAACTTCAAGAGGGTTCAGAATCCCTGGTGAGGGGAGAGAGAAGGCCTGTAAGGTCTCAAATGAACACTAACACCCACTATTTACCAACTGTGGGACGGAAGGTTCAGGCAGCCACAGCCTGCTCTGGGCTGTTGTGTAGAACCGTTGCTTCCCTGGGGTCCCTTAGAGACCATCTCACGTCCCCATGTGCCTTTCCCTGGAAAGGAGCAAGTGATGAAGAGTTGCAGCTTCCTCTTCCTTTCTGCTTTGCATGGAGCATGCCAGCTCTGCTCAGAGAAGCAGCTCAGGGAAGGCTCTTTAGTGTCCTTTGCTCTTTTTTGAGTCTCCAAAACAGCACACTTTTTTTGTTTAACGATATGGCCAAATCTCAAAAAGAAGCACACGTAGACATATTGAGCAAGTGATCCAGGGTAATCTGGCTTCTAAGGTGTCCTTTGCTGAGGGGGGAAGGATAAACTGGGAGTTTGGTATTGACGTATACACACTACTATATTTAAAATAGATAACCAACAAGGACCTATTGTATAGCACAGGAAACTCTACTAAATATTCTGTAATAACCTAAATGGGAAAATAATTTGAAAAATAGATATATGTATTGATATATGTATAACTGAATCACTGTGCTGTATACCTGAAACTAACACAAGATTGTAAATCAACTATACTCCAATATAAAATAAAAATTTTTTTTAAAAGTGTTCTTTGATGCATTTTGAAACACAATTTGATTTAATTTGTTCTGGATTAGGTCGACGGAACCTCAGTTTGAGCTCTGGTCAACTCTGCTTTTTCCTGTCCAGACCTATCCTTGGGATCAAATAATAGAGAAGAACACATCTCCAGTTCACTGTAGACATCACTGAACAGGTTGGAACTATTTTCTTTTATGAAGCTATTTGTTTGCATAGATACTTCTGTAAATTTTTTTCAAAATTAGGTTAGTATGAATGATACATTTATTCCTTAAAAGTTCCATTTAGGGCTTCCCTGGTGGCGCAGTGGTTGAGAGTCCACCTGCCGATGCAGGAGACACGGGTTCGTGCCCCGGTCCGGGAAGATCCCACATGCCGCGGAGCGGCTAGGCCCATGAGCCATGGCCGCTGAGCCAGCACGTCCGGAGCCTGTGCTCCGCAACGAGAGAGGCCACAACAGTGAGAGGCCCACATAACGCAAAAAAAAGTTCCATTTATTATTTCTTATTACAAAAATAATGCATGATCCCCAGAGAATATTTAGAAAATGTAGGTAAATAAAAAGAAGGAAACAAAAATTACCAGTAAAGCTGCCAGCACACTTTAAATTTTGATGTATAGTTTCCCAGCATTTAAAAAATGTCTAGGGACTTTGCTGGTGGCGCAGTGGTTAAGAATCCACCTGCCAATGCAGGGGACATGGGTTTGAGCCCTGGTCCAGGAAGATCCCACATGCCGCGGAGCAACTAAGCCCGTGCATCACAACTACTGAGCCTGCGTGCTGCAACTACTGAAGCCCACGTGCCTAGAGCCCATGCTCTGCAACAAGAGAAGACACTGCAATGAGAAGCCTGGATACTGCAAAGAAGAGTAGCCCCTGCTCACCACAACTAGAGAAAGCCCGCGCGCCGCAACAAAGACCCAGTGCAGCCAAAAATAAATAAAAAATTAATTTAAAAATAATGTCCATCTGATGAAAATGGGGTCACACTTCTAAAAGTTGATGTATCATGGCTGTCTTGCTCAGCCATTGCTTGTTCTTCTGTAACATAAATTTTTGTGTGGCTCCATAATAAATGTATAGTAGGTTACATTTAATGCAAATTTGAACTACACAGTTAGAAATAGTAGGATATAAAATATTAATTAAAATTTGCTTTATGTGCAAAATTTGAAAGAATGTAAATCTTAAATGAAAGAATGTAAATGCTTTACATTTATTTTTGGTAGGGAGTTTAATCTTGCATAATGTGAGTTTTGCATTCTGCAATATCTCCAGCAAAACAGTCCCTTGCATAAAATGTGACTGTCCTCTAATACTGTTTATTTAGCCAGCCCCCTGTTGATGGTCACTTATTATTTCAATGAGCTTTCTTGAAGATAAATCTTTGCACACACCCATGATGATCTCTTTGGGAAAAATTCTTAGACGTGGAATTGGTGGGTCAAAGCTTTTGATGCACATTTTCAAAATCCCATCCTTAAAGGTGGTGTCGACATTTTTTCAACAAATATCTACGTAGTGCTTACTACGTGCCAGGCACTATTCTATGAACATCCTCATGATGATGATATGCAGCAGGTACTATTATTATCATCCCCATTTTACAGATGATGAAGCTGAGTCAGCAGCAGTTGCCCAGGTCACTGAGCTAGTAAGTGCTAGGGCTGGTTTTGGAGTCCTAGCTCCTAACCACTGTGCCATGCATGCTGCTTCTCCAGCATTTTGAGCAGTATAATATGAGGTGGTCATTTTCCTGTACCCTTGCCCACAATGGGCAATATCTATCTGCTCAAAGGGATTGTGAATATTCAGAAATACTATTTATGCTGGAAATCAATCCACCTGTTAGGGAACCGTTGACTGAAATCACCTGCCTTGGCCAGGCATGATGATAACCACTTGCCTGAGTTGTCTCACAACAGGAGGTCTCGATAAGGAACACGGTGCTGCCACCAAAAACTAAGTGGGAGAATTCGGGAGGGGCCAAAGGAGGGAGGAGACACCAGCCCATATGTCTTCCCACCTCCCAGAATCCTTTGCACTGGAATCCATCTTGGCTGAGAGGTGATGCTTGCACCACCAGGAAGGACCCTGAGTCAGACTATGGGCCAAGCAAGATGCTTGGCTAGAGACAACCTGGAAACTAACCCCATTACCATAAAATCTGAGACTACAAGCGACGTGGCAGAGCAGTTCTCCTGGGTTCGCTTACCCTGCTGCTCTCTGCCTGGGTGCGCCTTCCCAATACAGTCTTTTGCTTTGTCAGCATGTGTGTCTCCTCGGACAATTCATTACTGAGTGTTAGACAAGAACCCACTCTTGGGCCCTGGAAGGGGTCCCCCTTCCTGCAATATGCCCAAGGGTATTTCTGAACACTGGTACTATGAGAGAGAGAAAGGAAGCTCTAGTCCTTAGCTATCAGTGAATTGCTAGCCTGTTTGATTTCTTTTTTAAGAAACCCCATCAAAGTATTTTCAGAAGCTTCCCCCAGGCAGAAGAGACATCTCATCTTTGGTCTTCACCTAACAGGTGTTTCTGGGGTCCACCTATTCTCTCCAAGGCTCTGCTCACAGCACCAGGATTTTAGGAACCTCTCCTAAGCTATGTGGCCCTCTTCCTCTGCTCTCTGCAACAGGTGCTGGTTCCATGCTTTAAGGACTGTGCAGCCTGCTCTAGTCCCTGATCCAGTGCTCACTGCAGTGAGCATTCAGGCTGAAAGACTAACAGAGAGGCATGAAACTCTGTACCTTTTCACTGGCGGTAAAGAGCTGACTTTATTTACCCTACCTGAGCTCACCTGTGGGATGACTAGACCCTTTTCTTAGGGTACACACACTAAGCTGCTATAACAAAAATATCCAACAATACATGGCTTGAAGACTAAAGCAGTTTATTCTCTCTTATGTAACAGTTCTGAAGTGAGCACTTTCCATTGCTGGGGTGGTTCTAACCTGCATGGTCTGTCAGGGACCAAGGTTCCTTCCATCGTGTCACTTTGCCTTATAGGCTAAGTCATAAACTTCATCTGCATGGTCAAGGGGAAAGGGAAAGAACACAGAGGAGCCACTCCCACTGTTTAAGTACTAGGTGCAGGGCACTTCCACTTGAATTCCATTGGCAGGAACGGAATCACGTGACCACTTCCCAGCAAGGGAGGCTGGGAAGTGTAGTTTGGCCACATATCTGAAAAGAAGGAGAGAATGGATTTGTGGGCAAGCTAATGGCTTCCAGTAGACTCTCCAAGCAGGAGACAAACCCAGCTGGGCATCTGTCTGCACATAGATTTTCATGATATTTCTCTTTCTTGACCCTTTTCCTGTATCATAGCAGAGGGGGAATTTGAGAATAAGATATATAGTGGGAATGCCCTGGTGGTCCAGTGGTTAGGACTCCACGCTTTCACTGCTGAGGGCCTGCATTCAATCCCTGGTAGGGGAACTAAGATCCCTCAAGTCGTGCAGTGAGGCAAAAAAAAAAAGAATAAGCTATATAAGCATGTGAAATTATTTAGTCTGAGTACACCAACCTCATGGGCTCTGGAAACTTACTCTTAAAAGCATGAGTTCAGGGACTTCCCTGGTGGTGCATTGGTTAAGAAGCTGCCTGCCAATGCAGGGCACACATGTTCGAGCCCTGATCTGGGAAGATCCCACATGCCGTGGAGCAGCTAAGCCTGTGTGCTACAACTACTGAGCCTGTGCTCTAGAGCCCGTGAGCCACAACTCCTGAGCCCATGTGCCACAACTACCGAAGCCCACGCTCCTAGAGCCTGAGCTCCTCAACAAGAGAAGCCATTGCAATGAGAAGCCTGCGCACCGCAATGAAGAGTAGCCCCTGCTCGCCGCAACTAGAGAAAGCCCGCGCGCAGCAACAAAGACCCAAGGCAGCCAAGATTTAATTAATTAATTAAAAAAAAATAAAGCATGAGTTCATCTTGCTGTTTGCTCTGACTCAAAAATTAGCTCATAGTTTAAAGTCAGAGCAGGGTAAACTTTGGAGACAAAAAATTCTGAATGAGAAGGCCTGGCTCCACCTCTGACCTACTCCTGTGTGACTGTAGCCATGTTCCATAAATTCTCTTGAGTTTTCATTTGCTGTGAGGATTATAGAGGCATGCAAAGAGAACCAGGTGCAAATCCTGGCTTCTGTGACACTAGGGAATTCTCTTAATTTATCTGAGCCCTGGATTTCCTGGAGAAAAGGGGTAATACCCTATTTCTCACTGGGTTGGGTAAATGAAATATGTCCTGTGCGGGGAGGTCAATATAGGCTCACAGTACTAAGAAGTTCCAGAAGTATTCTATTGATATATTCAGGCTCAATCAGTGCAAATATCCTGATTCTGTCTTCCTCTCTATGTCAGCTTCATCGTTAGTCAGCCTCTGCATGTTGACGAGATGGCTGTGACATACTGAGAGGAAGAGCAAAAGTTGCTTCTCTCCTAGACACACACCTTCAAGTCTCATGGGCTCTGCTGGGTTATGTGCCTGTCTGAACTGTGGTTTGGGGGATGAAATTAGCTGATTGGTTTAAATCCATGGGGTCCTGGAGCTAGGGATGAGGTCACCCCCCAAACAAGTTGATGGAAGCCATATAGTTCCTCTGAAGAGAAACTGGGCTGTAATTACTAGAAAGGCAGCCAAAACAACAGATGTCCACTACAGAGAATGTGTTTGAAGGATGAGTTAATTGGACCTCATTATGGTCCAATTTTTATTTGTTTTTTGAATTATAAGCTGATTTCTTCTGCTGATAGATGAACTATTCATGGTCTCTGGCAGTTTTCCTTCATGACCCTCTTAGTTGCCTTCTAGAGTTTCCTTTTATTGCTTTGCCCACACCCATGAATGCTTTCCCCCCATGGCATCTTCAACTTCTTTCTGACCCCACAGTTTCATCAGACACCCCCAAACCAATGGATTGAAGAGGAACCCAGTCGGAATCCATATATATATATATTTATATATATATTTTTAAATTAATTAGTTTATTTATTTTTGGCTGCATTGGGTCTTTGTTGCTGCGCGCGGGCTTTCTCTAGTTGGAGCGAGTGGGGGCTACTCTTCGTTGCGGTGCACGGGCTTCTCATTGCGATGGCTTCTCTTGTTGTGGAGCATGGGCTCTAGGCGCGTGGGCTTCAGTATTTGTGGCACATGGGCTCAGTAGTTGTGGCACACAGGCTCTAGAGCACAGGCTCAGTAGTTGTGGCGCATGGGCTTAGTTGCTCTGCGGCATGTGGGATCTTTCTGGACCAGGGATCGAACCCGTGTCCCCTGCACTGGCAGGCAGATTCTTTTTTTTTTTTAATTTTTATATAAATTTATTTATTTCATTTATTTATTTTTGGCTGCATTGGGTCTTTGTTGCTGTGCACGGGCTTTCTCTAGTTGCGGCGAGCGGGGGCTGCTCTTCATTGAGGTGCGCGGGCTTCTCATTGCGGTGGCTTCTCTTGTTGCAGAGCACGGGCTCTAGGCACATGGGCTTCAGTAGTTGTGTCACGCGGGCTTCGTAGTTGTGGCTCTTGGGCTCTAGAGTGCAGGCTCAGTAGTTGTGGCGCACAGGCTGAGTTGCTCCACGGCATGTGGGATCTTCCCGGACCAGGGCTCGAACCCGTGACCCCTGCATTGGCAGGCAGATTCCTAACCACTGCACCACCAGGGAAGCCCGGCAGGCAGATTCTTAACCACTGCACCGCCAGGGAAGCCCAGAATCCATATATTTTTGAACTTGTCTTTGAAGGAACAATGAACTTTTTGTCTCCAAAGGCTGTGATATACATATGTATCATAGGTTTTTGGAGACAAAGATTTTACATATATATATATAATTATATATATGTATATACACATATATATGTTAATATGGATAAGTAAATTTTAAGGTCTCAGTTTCTCATTTGCAAAATTTTTTGCAGTAGAAACAGGTTCTCTCTAAGTTCTTTTTAGTATGAGGGCCCTTGGGAGATGCAGTACTATAATATAACAAGAAGAATAATAGCCAAAATTAACTATGGAGTACTCCCTGCATGCTGCCCTAAACTCTAATGTATATGGTATTTTATCTCATCCGATCTTTACAACATCCATACGAGGTAGGAACCTTTTAGAGATGAGAAAATTGGGGATTAAGGTGGTTACATGACTTGTTCAAGGGCACACAATAATTGTCCACTTGGAACTGGAATCCAGGTTGGTCAGATGCCAACTCTTAACCCTGCTATACTGACACCGCAGCTTCCACTGGGGAGGAAAGGACTCAGATTTGGGAGTCAGAAGACTTGGACTTAAATTCTGAATTCAGCACTGTGTGACTTTGGGAAAGTTACTTAACCTCTCTGAGCTTTAGTAAGATGTAAGATGGAAATGATAATTACTACCTTATGGGTAAGGGGTTAGAATTAAGAGTGTTGAATTAATAGATGTAAAATATTGGGTGCATAGTAGGTGCTCAATAAGGGACATCTATCATAATATCCCACTAAACTAAGCTAATTAATAGAATACATTGCTACCAGGCAGACAAGAACTATGTGAATGAGTCCCTGGCTCCTGAGTCACTGCTCTAAATGCTCATCATAAATAAGTACGTTTGTGAAAGTGATTGTCTTTAACAAAACTTTGCCTGTTTCAAACTGAAACACATGCATTTGACATAAACAATTGGTAAGTGATGGAGCAGGGATAATATTTTAAAAATACACATAGCAACAAATGCTGTTTTGCAAGCAGAAGTGTTTTTCCTCTTTCAGTGATCTGAGTCATTTTTCCTCTTAAGGGGAACAGTTTTCGCTATTAAGGTTCATTCATGAGATTCATGTTCCCAGGAAAGAGGAGGGATGAAAACCCCTGCTGGCACAAGGGAAGTCATAGGATAGGGGAGAAGGAGGATGTGATGCATGAGGAGTTCTGAACAGGTAGGGAGAGGTGGAGCAAATGCCTTCTTTCCAGTCTGGAGGGGTGGACCTAAAAGTAGCGGAAAAGAGAAAGGACATGGGGTTAGATAAGTGTGTTCCATCTCCCTCCCTCTGGATCAAGACTCCAGTGTGCGGGATGTGGATTAGAAACAGCTAGAAGGCACTTGGAGGAAATACTAGAGCAGTGGTGGTTGGGCCACAATCCCCACTTGGCACTCTGGGGTGAAAAGTCATAGGGAGCCCTGCACCACAGTGGGGAGGCTGTATTTATACCGTTGGGGGTTTGGTGTACCTATGCCATGAGGGCCTGTGCTGGTGTCTTGAGACTTTAGTCAATTCCCTGGCGCTTGGGAATACCCAGCCATCCCTTCCACCATCACCAATAAGGACAAAGAAAGCAAGTGAATTTTTTTTTTTCCCTTTGGCCATGCCGCAGATCATGCGGGATCTTAGTTCCCTGACCTGGGATCGAACCCACGCCCCCTGCAGTGGAAGCACAGAGTCTTAACCACTGGACCGCCAGGGGAGTCCCCCCGCCACTTTTTTTTCTGGTAGTGAATTTGAATCTTAAATTGGATTAACGATTTATCCAAAAGAAATTGAGCCAACTTGAGAGAGCCTGTTCTGAACTAGAAGTGATCAAGTTACCTTAACTGGAAGTTAAGATTTTTCCACTTCTGCCATATCTCAAGAGCAAGATATTTATAGACAAATGAGAAAGCTTATGTTTTGGACACCAGGTTGTAGCGTACAGCACACACTGCTGGTTGCCCTGAGTTTAGGTGTCCTTCTTTCTGGACAGTCATTTGTTCCAGGAAAGTAGTTCTCTCCCCCACAACTCAGAAGCAAGTACCGATTAGTCCAAACTGGTCACTGTGCCCCATTCCCTTGTCAGTGATTTGTTTCAGCATGGGCTTGTGCAACACCTCTGTCCATGATATGTTGGGACATCTCCTGGGGGGCATCTGGGAAGATTTTCCTCATTGAAAAGGAGAGACACACAGGGGAGAAAGTCTCTGTTCTAATGTAGGTAATAACTGGAACTGTGGCAGGCAACTTGGGACCTGGAGAGGTGGCTAACTGAGGACTAACAGACACACTGTGATGGTAGGGTAGGAAGCTAGAAGGAAACTGGGTTCTTTTTTTTTTTTTTGGTCATGCCACATGGGCATGGATTGAACCCATGCCCCCTGCAGCGGAAGCACAGAGTCTTAACCACTGGACAGCCAGGGAAGTCCTGGAAACTGGGTTCTTGATGATGCTGTTGGACTCCTGAAATGACCACCCTACCTCCACATTTCTTGGTATGTGAGAGGAATTCCCTAAGTTAAAGCTATTTGAGGGCTTCCCTGGTGGTGCAGTGGTTAAGAATCTGCCTGCCAATGCAGGGAACACAAGTTCGAGCCCTGGTCCGCGAAGATCCCACATGCCACAGAACAACTAAGCCTGTGCACCACAACTACTGAAACCCACCTGTGCTATGCAACAAGAGAAGCCACTGCGATGGGAAGCCCGCGCACCGCAACAAAGAGTAGCCTCGCTTGTGTCAACTAGAGAAAGTCTGCATGCAGCAATGAAGACCCAATGCAACCAAAAAAAAAAAAAAAAAGCCATTCGAGATGAATATCTATTACTTGCAGCCAAAAGCATCCTAAATGAGGCAGAATGTGGATAAATTTTCGACCTTGCAACTCCTGCTTCTTAAATGTATCCATGTGATTGTAAATAAAAAGGAAAATGGTGTTAAGTCATTACCATTGAAAACTGCCTGGATTACTTCCTCCAGGCAAGCTTTATTCCCAGACTGTTGAACCCTCTGGGTTTGACAGCAGGATCTACTTCACATGGTAACACCTACTCTTACTTGCCTTCAAAAACTTTCCTAAGGGAAGAGATGAAGCCATACTTGTTAATTCTTCTTGAACATAAAAAAAATGGATCCTTTTTGCCCTTTTAAAATGTATTATTAAAATTAAAAAAAATATGTTCTTCTAGAGTTGCCTGGAAAGTGAACTGGGAGCAGTTAAACATCAAGCTCATTGCCAATTTTCAGCTTTAACTGGAATCACCTTTGCTTTTTCCTATGGAAGAAAGAAAGTCTTAGAACATCAAAGTATTTCAGGAAGAACTGGATTTTAACTGCTGAGCTGACCAGAGACAGAAGGCTCACACTGATGGGAGCTGTATAATTTGGCTCTGTTTCTAACATTCAGAGTTCTCTCTGACTCTCCAAAATTTTATTTACTTTGGTTGAGCTTGTTTTTTCCCCAATCAAATGACATTTCTTGGAATTCATCATCACACATGCCTACTTACTTTGTGCAAATTATTTCAGAATAATTTACTAGCTGGGGAGAAAGAGGGTGGGCAGGAAGGATGGAAGGAAAGATAGAGGACTGGAGGGAGAGAGAAAGAGGGGGGGGAACTAATCCTTTCAAGGACTGTTTCCATTACAAAGTGTCCCTAATTTCATATTCAATGGACCTGCAATCCTCAAGCCATGTCTTCCTTTTTGGAAATGCTGTTATGTTTAAAGTAATTTCAAGAAGTGAGTTGAAGGCTGGGATAGACAGAAGATGTAAAATTGTCACTAGTTCAACACTGTTCCAATTTGAACAAGCTTAGATATTATTTGATTTATACTGCGGGCTTTGAAAAGGGCTTATTGGAAAAAACATTTCCATTACAAAACAAATTTTAAAAACAACAGTGTTATATAAGTACAAACAAATACATACAATTCAAATATTATTATGTCCTGACCTTTATTGTCATGTGGGTCTCTCATACAAAGTAGTAGATAAGAATCAAATTTAAATTAATAATATTGTAATAGTTGTTATTCAGTGTAGCATAAACCCCAAATATTTAGTGGCTTAATGCTCTAGACATTATGTATCACTGATTCAATTCCTGCATTCCTAGTCAGTGGTAGTTCTTGTAATCATTCAGGGACCCAGTTGTATTAGTTATCTATTGCTGTGTAACAAATTACCCAATGAAAACATTTGTTATGTCGCATAGTTTCACAGGGTCAGGAATTTGAAACTGCCTTAGATGAATGGTTACAGATAGAGTCTCTCATGAATACTGTATCTTGTATTCAAGATACTGGCCAGGGTTGCAGTCATCTGAAACCTTGACTGGGACGATAGGATCTACTTCCAAGATGGTGCACTCACGTGACTGTCAAGTTGATGGTGGTTGTTGGTAAGAAGCCTTAGCTCCTTATCACATGGACCTCTCCACAGGGCTGCTTGAGTGTCCTTACAGCATGGCATTGGCTTACCCCAGAGGAGTGATCCAAGATAAAGCAAGACAGAAACTACGATGTCTTTTATGATTTAATCTCAGAAGTCATCATTTCCCTGAAATCCTATGGATTACATAACTCAGTCCTATTCAATTGAAGAGGTGAATATATGGGTACGAATACCTGGAGGTGAGGATCACTGGGAACCATGTTGGAGGTTGGCTACCACACTAAGATCCTTCTCTCTTGTGGCTACCATCCCCTTGGGTTTTAGCACTTTTTGCTTCAAGGAAGAGGAAGAAGAAAGAGAACAAACGAGCCCCTCCCAAAAGTGGGAAGCTTTTATGGACCAGGGAAAGAAAAGGTGCACATGGCTTCCACTCACGTTCCATGGCTAGAACTTGATTATTTGGTGCCTCTAACTATAACGGTGACTGGGAGATGTCCTACTTTGTTGGGAACAGCAACAACCTTTAACTATGGAATGGAGAGCATGAACATTTGGTGGAGATATAATGGTCTCTGCCGTAGGAAGGGTAAGAAGAAAATATAGGCAGAATGCTTAACATAATGGCATAGAGCAAATGCTCAATGAATGCTAATCATTATATAGAGTTCTTCTGACAATCTAGTGCCTACCCAAAACCTGGCATGTATGTGGGTAAAATAAATGTTTATTGTTTGAATGGATGAGTTAAGGTAATGGATGTACAATGGATGTACAAAATAGTACAAATGGTAGGGATTGTAATGATATTTCTGAGTTAGTAAGTTGGACTGGCTATCCTATTGAGGTACAGATCTTCCTCTGGAGATGGATATTACTGTCCCCATTTCAGCCGGTCAAATAGAGATAGCAAATACTTAAGGCTTTGTGGGCCATAGGGGCATTGTTGCAACTACTCAACTCTGCCATTGTAGTGTGTGAACAGCCATGGACAATTCCAATAAAACTTTATTTACAAAACAGGTGGTGGCCCAGATTTGGTCCAGGGGTCCTAGTCTTCTGAACCTTGCTCTACAGCATTGAGAAAGGGCATGACCACAAGCAACATCATGGATAAATCTTTAAAAAGTATTGAATGAAGGAAGACAGACAAACAGGAGTTCCCTGGTGGCCTAGTGGTTAGGATACAGCGCTTTCACTGCAGAGGACTGGGTTAGATCCCTGATTGGGGAACCAGCCTGCATGCCGCGTAGCCAAAATACGAAAAAAAAAAAAAAAAGACACAAAGGAATCTTCCATTTGTATACAGTTCAAAAGCAGTAAAAATGAAACTATATTGTTTAAGGGTACATACTGAGGTGGTGAAACTATAAAGCAAAATGAGGAATTTATTATTTAAAAAGCCAGGATGGTTGTTACCTCTGGAGAGTAGGGAGGGGTTGGAATCATCAGGAGGGGCATAGGAAGGATTTCTGGGAATGCTGGCAATAATCACATTTCCTGACATGATAATCACATTTCCTGACATAGCTGTTCACTTTATCCAATTCGTTAAGTTGTATATTTGTGTTATACGTACAAAGCGTGCATTCTATTTCTTGATACGTGTTGAAGAAAAATGAAGATTAAGAATCATGTACCAGGGCTTCCCTGGTGGCGCAGTGGTTAAAAATCTACCAGCCAATGCCGGGGACACGGGTTCGAGCCCTGGTCCAGGAAGATCCCACATGCTGCAGAGCAACTAAGCCCGGGAGCCACAACTACTGAGCCTGCGTTCTGGAGCCTGCGAGCCGCAACTACTGAAACCCGCGTGCCTAGAGCCTGTGCTCCGAAACAAAGAGAAGCCACCGCAATGAGAAGCCCACGCACCGCATTGAAGAGTAGCCCCTGCTCGCTGCAACTAGAGAAAGCCCACATGCAGCAATGAAGACCCAACGCAGCCAAAAATAAACTAAATAAATTATAATTAAAGAAAAAAAGAATCATGCACCATGCTGTTATTCTCCATAAACGAACTGAAATCCCTTTTCTTTGGTTAACAAATATTAACCTTTGTTTCTACATCATTTTTATTGGTCAGCTCATTGGTATTCAGCCCTGGCTGTGCATCAGAATCTCCAGGGGAGGGTTTCTTCCTCCCAAACACAGCTGCCTGGAGCCCATGCTCTTAAGATTTTTGATTCAGCAGATCCAAGTGGGACTTAGGCCTTGGTAGTTTGCAGACACTCCCCAAGTGACAATGATAGGCAGCTGGGGTGGAGAGCCTCTGCTTTAAACTCTGC
The DNA here is from genome assembly GCF_937001465.1 of Orcinus orca. Taxonomy (NCBI): domain Eukaryota; kingdom Metazoa; phylum Chordata; class Mammalia; order Artiodactyla; family Delphinidae; genus Orcinus; species Orcinus orca. The sequence continues at coordinate 68,275,408 of NC_064574.1, read as the reverse complement.
TATCTCATTGCAAGTTCTGCATAGTATTCCCCTTAGTCACACACTTCACCCCCAATATTCATCCAAGCTGACAAGCTGAGCATTTTATTTTTAATTGCATTTGCCTTCAAGTTAGTTTGCCTTTGAGTAAAAAAGACTGGTCCTATGTAAGGTGTTATCTCATCTGGCGTTTATTCTAGCTTCCCATTCACCCCTTCCTAAACTCCAACACCTTGAACAGCCTTTTTGATACATTCATTTCCTTATTTTAAGCCAAGGGCACATTCTTGGCTCCTTACAGCCAGTCCCACCACTCCTCCTTTCTCCCCAGTGCTGCAGTGGGTTTGCCACCCACCCCAGCGTAGATAAGTCCCTGTTTATCCCTTGCCTTTGTTTCTGGGCTCTAAGTCAGTTTCCTATCAAGAGGAAACATTCCTTCCATCCTCTGCTGACTCATCTTTATCAGCATTTACTGGAGAACCTTATCAATAGCCTTTTGAACAACTACATAAATTAAATTTATCCCTCTTATCCTCCCGTTTTATTTACCCTTCCAAACATCTCTAGCAATTGCAAAATATTCCAGATTGACTTCCTCTTGGAGAAAGCACTGCTCTTCTTCCCTGTAGATTTAAAATAAATGTCTGATCATTTGTTCATTGGAAGGTAATCTCCACTTCTGTTAAAGCCAGGGTAACCATGAGTCCCTATTTGCCTTGGACAGTTCTGCCTTATGCCTGGTAATTGTTAATGGTGCCCCCTTTTAGTTTAAAAAAAAAAAAAAGTCTGTTTGATGCATTTTATGATTACTTTATTAAAGTCCATGCAGTATACTTGAAAGATAACTAGAGGAAGAGTCAGGAGAACTGGATCCTTACCCCAAGAGGCACAAACTAGCTGTGTGGCTTTGATCATTATAAACCCTCACTCTCAAAGTGTGGTCCCCAGACCAGCAACATCAGCATCACCTGGGAGCTTGTGAGAAATGCAGAATTTCAGGCCCCAGCCCAGACCTACGGAACCAGCATTTGCATTTGAATAACACTCCCAGGTGATTTGGACGCACATTACAGCTTTTGAAGCACTGTCCTAAACCTCACCGGGCCTCTGCACAGCCTCTGCACAGAGTTAAAAATTATATCAATGCATTCAACTCATTGCATTTTAATAACAGACCCACAGGAACAACAGAGAAGTACATTAAAAACATGTATTTACATGCTGGATGACTTGCTTTTTTTTTAAAAAAGTGAATGAATGGACTCTAGTATCAAATTAAAGTGCTACAAGCATCATTTAGTTGTCATCGATAAGAACTGTACCTGGTTAAGGTGACTTTCATTGGAGGAGAGTAATCTACATAACGGGGCAGACTGGGCAGCTAATACTCACAGGAGCTGGGCGTGATATTCACTGTTCAGGTAGATACTGTCTGGGTAGGGCACCAACAGCATCACATGCATATTTTACTAAATTTGACGCATTCTTCTCTGGTCTCTCTAATTAGTATTAGAAGTATTTACTAATTAATTTTTGATAACGGTAATGTTAAAAATTCTGTATGAATGCTTTTCAGACATTTTCATGGATGTATCTCTAATGTCATAAGGGTGGGAATGGATACTGTGAAGCAGCCAAACTGCTCTCTAAAAGTCTGGCATTTCCTTGAACTTACGTGTTATATCTCTAAAATTAAAATAAATGTCATCTACTACTAAAAAGATGAAAGAAAGAAAGAAGAAAGAAAGGAAGAGAAAGAGTGAAAGAGAAAGAGAAAGAAAGGAAGGAAGGAAGGGAGGAAGGAAGGAAGGAAGGAAGGAAGGAAGGAAAGGAAGGAAGGAAGGAAGGAAAGGAGGAAGGAAGGAAGGTACCAGTCTTAAAAATCCAAATGCTGGCATGGTCTAGAAAATACTTAACTGGTTTGTTTGTTTACTTATTTATTTATTTATAATAACATTAAAAAAAAATTTATTTGGCTGCACCAGGTCTTCATTGCAGTGTGCAGGATCTTTAGTTGTGTCATGCGGGATCTAGTTCCCCGACCAGGGATCAAACCCGGGCCCCCTGCATTGGGAGCACAGAGTCTTAACCACTGGACCACCAGGGAAGTCACTTAACTGGTTTATTTATGATTACTATAGACTTGTTCACCAAATATTTTGACTTGCATGAATGTTTTATTTCCCTGGTTTGCATTAAAGATTCTTACACAAATGAAAATAGAAACATCAAAAAAATACTTGCCAATACCTATTTTTGTCTCCTATTTTTCCATTCTTTTTTTTTTTTTTTTTTTGCGGTACGCAGGCCTCTAACTGTTGTGGCCTCTCCCATTGCGGAGCACAGGCACCGGACGCACAGGCTCAGCGGCCATGGCTCACAGGCCCAGCCGCTCCGCGGCATGTGGGATCTTCCCGGACCGGGGCACAAACCCGTGTCCCCTGCATCGGCAGGCGGACTCTCAACCACTGTGCCACCAGGGAAGCCCTCCATCCTTAATCATACACTTAGGATCACTTTTAACCACTCAAAGTATGATATTCAGGTTTCCAATAACAGCAAAAAAGGAAAACATATTTTTATTAACTTGAGGAAGAAATTTTTTTTTAATTTTTTTTTTTTTAATTTAGTTTTGACTGCTTTGGGTCTTTGTTGCTGCATGCAGGCTTTCTCTAGTTGGGGCGAGTGGCACTCTTCATTGCAGTGTGCAGGCTTCTCATTGTGGTGGCTTCTCTTGTTGCAGAGCACGGGCTCCAGGTGTGTGGGCTTCAGTAGTTGTGGCACGCGGGCTCAGTAGTTGTGACTCACAGGCTCAGTAGTTGTGGCTCACGGGCTTAGTTGCTCCGTGGCATGTGGGATCTTCCCAGACCAGGGCTCGAACCCATGTCCCCTGCATTGGCAGGCGGATTCTTAACCACTGCACCACCAGGGAAGTCCTGGAAATGTTTCTTTTTATACTGGAACTTAAGGAGCACATGCAGCTTGCTCTCTGGGTGTTTGGGGCATGATAATTACTGTTATAGACAGAATAGTTGTGTGTCCCCCCCACCCCCAGATTGATGTGTTGAAAGTCTAACCCCCAACGTGATGGTAGGAAGTGAGGCCTTTGGGAGATGATTAGGTCATGGAGGTGGAACCTTCATGAAAGGGATTAGAGCTCTTTAAAAGAAACCCCAGAGAGCTCCCTTGCCCCTTCTGCCATGTGAGGACACAGGGAGAAGACAGCAGCTGTCTATGAACCAGGAAGGGAGTCTTCACCAGACACGGAAGGTGCAGGTTCCTTGATCTTGGACTCCCCAGCCTCCCGAACTGTGAGAAATAAACTTTAGTTGTTTGTAAGCCACCCAGTCCATGGTATTTTGTTATAGCAGCCCACGTGAACTTAGACAGTTACTCATTCAGCACAGGTGGCAGGAGGTTGTAATCTTCCAGTGGTAAGCCTGTAGGCCTCACTTGCCTCCCACAAAACACCAGTGTCAACTTTCTGGAGGCCCAGATCTGGTGTAAGGTCCAGGGTGACTGCTGGCACCGGACACAGAAAAGAATGTCCGTGGATCTTTGAACATGTGACTTCATGGAGTGCCACTGCACCAAGCTTGTAGCAATAAGGTTTCATTGCCCTATTTAAAAAGGATGTGCTCCAGACATAGAAAACACAGTTATGGTTATCAAAGGGGAAGTGGGGGAGGAGGGATAAGTTAGGAGTTTAGGATTAACAGATGCACACGACTGTGTATAAAATAAACAACAAAGACCTACTGTATAGCACAGGGAACTATATTCAATATCTTATAATAACCTATAATGGAAAAGAATCTGAAAAAAAAAAATATGAAACTGATTCCCTTTGCTGTACACCTGAGACTTACACAACATTGTAAGTCAGCTATACTTCAATTAAAAATAAAATTTTTTTTAAAAATGGATGTGCCTTACAAGTGACTTCCGTAGGGACTTGTTCCCTGGGTGTTTTTCCCCTGGTTGATTGGCAGGCAATCGCTTTATGGTCACCCAACAGTGGAGGGAAAACCTATTACCCCCCCGCTCTGTTGCGGGAGCTTGGTGAGCATGGCTATTGGTGGTAGCTGAACACAATTTATGATCCCCACAGCATGACATTCTCAAGAGGATAATACGCAGAGATGTGAAGTTTTAATTTGGGGATGCTGAGTCTGGCCAATGTACCCATCCTGTGGGGCCCAGAAGCTTCCAGTGTTTCACTCCCTGTATCCCACTTCCCATGTGCAGACTGATGACATTTCATAGGGGCTGTACATAGGCTAGAACTTTCGCATACACTCTACAAACACTCTTTATGCACCATGCTTGGAGGATGTAGACACTTGGGGAGTTCACAGTCCAGTGGGGGAGACAGTCTCCAAGATCACAAGACAGTTTAATGAGAGAAAGAAAGAGACTGCACCCTGTTTGTGGGGATGTGATATACCTTGCTTACCTGGGAAGGTCAAAGAACAAGTTGAGGTAAGGCTTGACCCCAATCTCAGAAGATAAGTAAGCATGAAATAGGCAGGTGACATCCGTAGGGGGAAAGTCACTGTAGGATAGTGGTTCTCATCAGGGGACTAACTCCTCCATCCCCCCCTCCAAGCCCCCCAGACATTAGGCAATGTCTAGAGACATTTTTGGTTGTTGCAACTTGCCAGGGGAGTGGGTGCTACTACGGGCATCTAGTAAGTAGAGGCCAGGGATGCTGCTAACATCCTGCAGTGCTCCGGACAGCCCCTACACCTGTCTAGGCCCAAATGTCAGTTGTGCCAAGGCTGAGAAACCCTGCACTAGGAGGAAGGAAAAGCATCTTTAAAGGACTTGAAGTGTCAGGGAGCATAAGTAGGTCAGAAAATGGATGCAGACGTATCTAGATGTGAGAGAAGTAAGGAGGGACTTCTGATGTGTGTTTTTCCCAACACCACCAAGCAGTTCTTCAATCCTCAGCGGACATTGACTGGGTTTCCTACAAATTTGATTAAATTCTTACACTGTCTTCCTGGAGATAGCATCAAATCCCACAAGTTAAGAGCTTATTCCCATAAGATTGCCCCCACTTCACACATCTGTCACAAGTCCAGGTCACTTGTGCTTCTGATTGGTTATAAATTGGAGGTTCCCAGACCCCTTCCTCAGGTTTGATTATTTGCTAGAGTGGCTCACAGGACTCAGGAAACATTTACTGTGGTTTACCAGTATACTTATTTATTTTTTATTGAGGTGTAGTTGATTTATTATGTTATTTAAGTTTCAGGTGTACAACATAATGACTCACAATTTTTAAAGTCTGTACTCCATTTACAGTTATCATAAAATATTGGCTATATTCCCTGTGCTGACAATATATCCTTGTAGCTTATTTTATTATTTACCAGTTTATTATAAAGGATATTATAAATAATACAGATGAACAGCCAGGTGAAGAAGTACACAGAGCAAGGTCTGGAAGAGTCCTGATCTTCCAACAGCCAAATGTGGACGCATTTGCCAACCAGGAAGCTCTTCAGATCTCATTGTCCAAGAGTTTTTATAGTGTTTAATTTGCAGCCCCCCTCCGGCTCCCTTCCCAGAGGTCAGTGGGTGGGGCTGAAAGTCCCAGCCATCTAATCACTTGGTCTTTCAGGTAACCAACCCCACCCTGAGGCTATCTAGGGGCCACACCCTAAATCACCTTGTTAGTATAAACCAAGGTGTGCTTAAACAGGCTCCTTATGAATGACAAAAGCCATTCCTATCACTCAGGAAGTTCCAGAAGTTTTAGGAGCTTTGTGCTAGGACTGGGGACCAAGACCAGCTATATTTATATTTCTTTTTTTTTGACTGCGCTGTGTGCTGCCCAGCATGCAGGATCTTACCCTGACCAGGGATCAAATCCATGCCCCCTGCAGTGGAAGTGCAGAGTCTTAATCAATGGACCGCCAGGGAAGTCCAAATATATTTCTTACACAGGACCAAATTGAAGAAGGGCTTCTTCAAAATAAAAATGTTGAACATTGGGATTTCCCTGGAGGTTCAGTGGTTAGGACTCCTAGCTTCTACTGCAGGGGGCTGGTGTTCAATCCGTGGTTGGGGAACTAAGTTCCTGCAAGTCACGGGGCATAGCCCCAAAAATTAATTAATTAAAAAAAAAAGAATATTGAACATTAACATGGGGCATTAAGAAGCCCCAAATGGATTATTTTAAAAGTTAATATATGCACTTTAATAGAAAATGCTAAAGGAGTGTTTGAATAACCTCATGGTTGGGGTCATATGCCATTTATATCTTTCCTAAATATCATATAATAGATATATATTATGTCACAGATATTATTTTTATAATAAAATGTTATTCACCTTAATTTATTCAAGAAAAATTAATCATAAAATGAAATCACAAAAGAACTATGAGAAAATGTGTGTGATTATTTTATCAGACCCTAGGGAGGAGGAAAGGCTTTTTTGAGCATAACAGCAAGAAGAAAACCCGTAAAGGAGAATGCCCTTGGGTTTTACTACATAAAAATTCAAAACAGAGTTTAGAAAAATTACAAGGAAACAAGGATAACCTTGATAAACATAAAAATAATGGAAGAAATTGGGAAGGAAATGGTTGATTTCATTATTCTTCAAGTATCTGTGAATCAAATATGTGTTAAACAAAATGAAAAGGCAAAAGGCACTGTAGGAAAAACACTTTAATATCAAAAGTAGTCTTCCAATTCAAAGACAATCTCAGTTATATCCAAATATGAAAAATCAGGCAAGGACATAGATTTCGTGGTGTGCACATAAATAGGTAACAAACAATGAAGTAGTTTAACCCTGTGATGAAACAAAATTCATATTTTATGGCTAGATGAAAAATTTAAACATAAAATGTTTCTTTGCCCTTTTGGGCCTCCTCTCTCCCCTTTAGTGTATGTCTGTATTAACCAGACCTCCTTAGGAGATAACATTCCTTTTTTTTTTTTTGCGGGCCTCTCACTGTTGTGGCCTCTCCCGCTGCGGAGCACAGGCTCGGGACGCGCAGGCTCAGCGGCCATGGCTCACGGGCCCCGCCGCTCCGCGGCACGTGGGATCTTCCCGGACCGGGGCACGAACCCGCGTCGCCTGCAGTGGCAGGCGGACTCTCAACCACTGCGCCACCAGGGAAGCCCCCTACGTCTTTTTAAAATGCCCTTGTGTAAGATTCTTAATGTATTCTGCGTCTTCATCCATTGCCCCATCAGCAGATCAAACAAAGAATCCTCCCCTCCTTGGAAAATGGGGGTGGGTGTGGGTGGGAGATTGTAAACATTCATGACATGATTTGTCCTCATCACACCTCTTGGTCTCCATCATCTTTCTATCCTCCCGGGGCTTTTGTTCCCATCCCTCCCACAACAGCTATTCTTCTACCTTGGAGTGACCTCTGGGGCCTCATTCTCTCCAGTCCACCGGCCCCCGTCTGATGTCTCTTCATCCCTTCTCAGCTCTGACCCATCTCAGGGGTGGTCATCTGAATGATTATTTCCCTTGTACTTATCCATGTCTATCTTTTTATCATACCTGTCAAGCCAAACTCAATTCAAATCCCTCAGTGAGGCATTTCTGCATCTCCTCTGGAGAAAATCACACAACTTGAACACTGGTGCCTTGCAAATCCATGGCAACAGATGCTGGGCCCCCAGAGCCGCTCATAAGTCCTTTCACTTGTCTGCAACCAGTTTCTTCTCTGGTTCCCCTCAACCTGCATCCAGTGGGCCTGAAGCAAAGTCGTGTTTGGACTTTGCGGTTAGAAAAACAAATAATTCCTCTCCTGCCTAATTTGAGTGTTTATTGAATCTGAATTCGGTTTCTGCCACTTGAAATCAAAAGACTCCTTACAAATAGAATTAATGACCCTGATCTCAGAGAAGGTGCTGGGGGAAAGGGAGGGGAAAAAAAAACCCCTTCTGAACGGATATTATGTTGGGAGTAGCTATTGATTCACCTTGGTGTCTAGTCTCTGGAAATTCTGAGGACAAGTCTGGTTGTCTGGGAAGCACAGGCAGATCTCATAGAGAATATTCTGGAAGACAATTGACAAGAGCAGCTCTGCCCTCTTCCTGTTTTTGCTCCAAATCCTCCTTAGAAAAGCAGAACTGCCTGAGGTTTGAAATGGACAATCAGACACTGCTAACAGCTGCAGCCCAAGAACTTCGGTTCTTGGCAAAAGGATCCTGACACAAAAGTATTTCTTTGTGGAAAATTATGCATTCATCGGGCTCATTTGAAACAAAATATGATTTGCATCTTAACTTCCTGTAACAAGCTCCAGTTCTTCTGTGGATTTCATAATGTCTGATTTCGTTGGACCAGATTGGTGGGGCACATGCTTTACCAAACAGTTTAAATTCAAGCCCAGGTTTTTCTTATTTTAAATAGCAACAGCTGCTAAGCATGATAATTATTGTATTTCATCAAAATAAACTCACTAAGTTGCTTCTGACTCTTCCTTGGAGCTGCTCTGCTGGGGGCTGGGGGTCCTCAGGGCTGTCAAAGATGGTGCATAGTTTTCATCTGAAAAACACAGGAGATGAGGCTGCAGACTGGGAGGTGGGGGGCGTGGGAGATGGATGGACAATTCCAGAAGCAGAGAAAGGAAAAATTCTCTAGCTGGAGGCAGAGCCAGTGAGAGTCTTCTCTCTCAGTATCTGGTTGGGCTTTCTCTCTGCAGAGTTCAGCAATTCCAAGTTTCTAAAAGATAGAAAGGATATGAGAGGGAAGGAAGAAAACATCAGAGCACTGTCATGGGAGCATTATATATTCATAAGGCAGCCAGCGTGATCTCTCTTAAAGAGAATTCAGACCATGTTACTCTCTTACTTGAAACTTTCCCCCAGTGGCTTCTTCATCCAGCAGGCTCCACCTTGGCTGCCCATTAGAATCACTGGAGAGCTTTAAAAAAAACCCCAACTGCCCAGGCTGCACCCCAGACAGATTATATCAGAATTAGTGGGGTGGGGCTCAGACATCAGCATTAGTTAAGTTTCCTCGGTGGTTCCAATGTATAGTCAATGTTAAGAACCACTGCATTCGATTCTGAATAAATCCAAATATCTGACCATAACCAGGGAGGCCCTGACTGATCTGGTCCCTGCTGTCTTAACTCAGCTTAAGTTACTGGTCTTTTAGTTCTTTGGTCTGTGTGGATCAAAGAATTTTCTGTACTTCTCATCATGGAAAGATCATACTTTCTATGTCCTGGATAACCCTGTGTGATCTGGCCTCTGGCCACCTCTCCAGGCTCTCCTGGACCTCCTCTCATTCCTCCTACTGCCCTTCCTTCTGTTCTTTTCTGTTCATTAAATGCATGTCTCTTTCCAGAACCCCTGTACCTGCAGTTCCCTTTGCAAGCCTTCTATGACATCACACCTCTAACCCACCTCTTGTTTAGTTTCCATCTCGTTACTGCATTTGTTTCCTGTGTAGCACATCATCGTCTGAAGTCATCTTGTTTGTCTACTTGTTCTTTTATTTATTTATTTATTTGGTTATGCTGGGTCTTAGTTGCGGCATGCAAACTCTTAGTTGCAACATGGGGGATCTAGTTCCCTGACCAGGGATTGAACTCGGGCCCCCGGCATCGGGAGCGTGCAGTCTTAACCACTGCAGCACCAGGGAAGTCCCTGCCTACTTGTTCTTGATCTCTCTCTGAGAAGGTAAACTGCAGCCTTCTAGATATTATTCAGTTGATATGTAGCAGGCGTTCAGTAAATATTTGCTAAATGAAAGAATGAATGTACAGTAGGTCACTCAATAAATATCGGCTGAATTAATGACCTCTTAGAATCCTTCTAACAACAGGTGTTGTTAACACCATCTTGTATCGATAGATAATTCATCAGGATCAGAGGTTTGGTAACTTTTCCAAAATTACAAATCATGGCATAATGTCACTGAAGGAAAGTGCGTTGGGGAAGCAGGGGAGAGGGATTATGGATTTGGGGGGACTCTGCCATCACTGGAAATGGCGCCTCCTTCACTCATTGGCAAAGATATATAATTAGGTTTTAATTGTGGGCTTCTGAAGGGACTATATTAAAACCACATCTGTGGCAGCCTTTGGTGGAATCTGACTTTCTGACCTTCTAGAGGGTGATGGGAGGGCAATCACAATGACTTGGAAACCTAGGGAGAACCTCATTATTTGGGGGTGACATGCTCTCAGCAGCTGCAAAAGAGCTGGGGGCTGGGGAGTGGAGCAGGTCTCCAAATCTCAGGGATTTCCCTGCCGTTGACTCATAGCAATCATTAGCTGGTCTATAGAGATCTGCACCCTGCACAGAAACCAGAGAAGGCCTGAGTCATACCATGGTGGTCTCTGCAGCTGGTCAGTCCACGTGACAGGGCTGGAAGGAGTGTGGATTTTGGCTTCCTCAGCACAATTGGCCTGGGAGCCTTTATCAGTATGGAAAACCAAGGGCACCTTGCTTCTCAGCATCTGGATTTTAAAATAATAACAATAGGGGATGTATTAGTCTGCTCAGGCTGCCATAACAACATACCACTGGCTGGGTGGTTTAAACAATAGAAACTTTATTTCTCACAGTTCTGGAGGTGAGTGGTCCAAGATCAAGGTGTCAGCAGGTTTGGTTTCTCCTGAGGCCTCTCTCCTTGACTTGTAGACAGATGCCTACTTGCTGTGTCTTCACGTGGCCTTTCCTCTGTGCACAGACAGTTCTGGTGTCTGTGTATCCAAATTTCCTCTTCTTATAAGGACGCTAGTAAGATTGGATTAGGGCCAACCTAATGGTCTCATGTTAGCCTAATTACTTCATCAAAGGCCCAAATATAGTCATTCTGAGGGACTGGTTTAGAGCTTCAACACATGGGTTTGGGTGGGGGGGACATAATTCAGCCCATAGTGGGTGACATTTATTAACTGTTTATTGCATGTTAACTTCATGCTAATTATTTTGCAAACATCAATCACCTCACATAATTTTCCTACCAACCCTAAAAGTCCATACTATTATAACTCAATTTATTTAAAAAAGGGAAAAAAAACTGAAATAGGGAGTTTAAGAAAATTGTCCAAGTTTTTTTTTTTTAAGGGGGGTGGTTGGAATGCAAGTTTTATTTTTGAATCCCCATTGAAATAAATATGTTCATCTTTGAAAAATATGTGGTTATATGCCACTAAAATTATCCTTAGAGCCCCTAGTGATAGTCATGCCCCATTCTGGAAAAAACTACCATAGGGAATTACTGGAGGTACCCTGGGGAGGTAGGATGAGGCCACTGTTTGTTGAGCAAAAGTCATCTGTGTCCCAAGTAAGCTGCCTGCTACTGTTCATAATTCTCTGAGCCCCAGACCTACCAGCATATTTGATCTCATCTTTCCTGGCTGGCAACACTTTGGTGGCTCCCTATTCTCTTCTAGATAGAAGAGTGAATGCCTTAACATAACCTACAAGGTCTTTGGGGATCCTGGGATAATAGGCCTACCATGGCCCCATCAGGCTGGTGAAGAGAGGGAGACAGGAGACAGGGAGGATCCCCTGGAGGAAGTGGAAAATTGTCCAAGTTTACACAGTTAAAAATACCAGAGCTCAGATTCAAGCCTGGGTATCTCTGATTTTGAAGTCTGTTCTCATAAAATCTGTGCTAAATTGCTGAATGCTGCAATTCTGGTTTTTCTGTTCTCTCCATCTGAAATAGCTATTACATACATTTTGTGAATATCAAATATCTAGCTTTCATATCTCTTAATCTGTCCTTGAATAGTTTTTTATCTCTTTATTCTAAAAAAAAAAAGAGAGCTCCTAGGAGATTTTCTTGCATAAAAAAATCCACAAATGAGGTTTTCTCGCTTCCAGGTCATTTCCTATTCAAGGTATCCCTTTGCCACGGTTGCCTCTTCTTGCTTTTGCAAGAACACTAAGGAAGTGAGTATCAGCTGGGCACTATATATGAAATAGACATAACAGTCTTGCAGCCATCTCTTCTGAGAGGAAAGGAAGGCCATCTGCTTTAGAAATCATCTCATGTAAATAAACACACAAATAAACCAGGAGCTGCCTGGGGAAGCTGCCCGCCCGCCCACAGAAAACTTACCCAATATTCCGGGCAAGGCAATGTTGGCCAATGAGGCCATCCTTGCTTCACTGCGTTCTCTGTACTGTTCACGAGCTCTCTCACTTTTATCCGTCTCTGATTTTCAATCTCCTGATATGAGACCAGAAATCTCCTCTAACCTACAGGAAACCCGAAGGGCGGTGGGTTAGGAACACTGTAGGGTTTGGCAGCATGGAGGTGGAAGAGAAGTTGAGCATCACTGTAAGGTTTAAGCCCCAAGGTTGAGAACTTAAAGCTCTGAATTACCTTGGACTTGAAGCACCAGTACAACAGCAAGGACCACTAAATTTTCCCTTCCTCTAAATGATCTCACGTCCTGTCTGATTTACTACAGAAGGAGGGGTTGCAGGCTCTCCTCCTGGGTAAAGAGAGCTGTCCTGTAGGGAGCTTTATTTGGCCTTCTCTGGAGTCCCAGACAGAAAGAAAAAAAGAGTGGTTTGGCTTATTTCCCTGCTGGAGAAGCAGAGGGTGGTTTGGTGAAGGTCTTTTCTTTTTTTTTTTTTTGCGTTACACGGGCCTCTCACTGTTGTGACCTCTCCCGTTGCGGAGCACGGGCTCCGGACGCGCAGGCTCAGCGGCCATGGCTCACGGGCCCAGTCGCTCCGCGGCATGTGGGATCTTCCCGGATCAGGGCACGAACCCGTGTCTCCTGCATCGGCAGGCGGGCTCTCAACCCCTGCGCCACCAGGGAAGCCCAGGTGAAGGTCTTTGAACTGAGCGCTCTGACCCTTGCCAGGATCCCTTTCCTCCTCTGGTCCAGATGTCTTCCCTGTCAACCAAGCTCCCCCGGGAGGCATTTCCATTGCCTCTGGCTTTTCACCCCATTCCCTGTGTGTTTGTTTAGATTCTAAAAAGGGATTTATTGCAGCAGCCTCTGGGCATATGTTCAAAAACACCCAAACCAGGAGGAGAAATTTGCCCAAATTCACATTATAACCATCCACGCAGAGCTGCCCCCAGCTATACCGGGGTGGGTGGACGGGGACTCTTCACAACAGCCTGGAGGACAGTAGAGTCATCCTTTGCCAAATCTGAGCAGTTCAGGCCTCAGATCACCTTCTGAATACTCAGTGAGATGGGTTCAGAGAAACAATGCCAACGACCTCCATCCAACGGTGTGCACGTGCCAGATGATTACACCGGGATGACTAGGAGGGGGCCCCTCCGCCACCCGCAGGGGAGGTAGCCCACCCTCCAGTTCTCCTTGATATTCTTCATGCTGGTCCTTTGCTTTTCCTTTCAGTCCCCTTCTCTGCTGCCAAATTTTGAGTACTCTATCTCAGTTATAAATTTTAGAAATCATCTGTTTTTCTGAAGCTTTCCCCTGTCATTGGCATTGTTTGCCCTGTTCTCAGAATTAACCTCTTTCTCGTCTATGCTCTGGAAGGTATACACCTTCCACTCCTACACTGTTTTTTTTTTTTTGCCGTACGCGGGCCTCTCACTGTTCTGGCCTCTCCCGTTGCGGAGCACAGGCTCCGGACGCGCAGGCTGAGCGGCCATGGCTCACGGGCCCAGCTGCTCCACGGCATGTGGGATCTTCCCGGACTGGGGCACGAACCCGTGTCCCCTGCATCGGCAGGCGGACTCTCAACCACTGCGCCACCAGGGAAGCCCACACTCCTACACTTGATACATATTTATTCACCAGTTATTGGGTGCTGGTCTTTTGTTAGGCAATGGAGATATAGTGGTGTGTGACAATATATGAGAGTTTAGCCTTCATGGAGCTTACTTTCTAGGTTGTAGAGACAGACCAAAAAACTCTCATTAAATATTTATCTCCCTCACTAGATTATGAACTGCATCACCATGGTAGTGGGCATCCTCATCATCTTACCAAACCCTGTATACCACTTGCTGTGTGCCTGGCTCTTCAGACACCACATATTAGCTCCCGTAAGGCAGGCACCACGCCTTACTCACTCTGTGTACTGTCCCGCACTCCTGCCATGGCCCATCATGCCCAGCATCATGCCTGCCACATGGTAGACACTCAGTTCATCTCTGTTGAATTTGTGATTCATCTATATTGTCATGTTGACTAATTAGAAAGAAGCCTGGGCAGGTGACGTTTATAACAGAAACCTTCAAATCCAAGGGGAGCCCATTAGGAACAGATGTTTCCTGTTTTCCTTAACCCTTATCTTTCAAGCACATTCAAACATACACACCAAGTCTAACTAGGGAAACTATAATGACTTCCAGTACTTATCACAGAGGAAATTCATGCAGGGGCTTGGTTATACAGGTGATGGAGAAGGTAACGGTAAGGCGTGGTTGATTTCAAAAATGGCTTTTTCTCTCCCATTTAGAAACGGGGTCTATTTCTTTACGTACTGAATTGAGGCAGGTCTCGCGACTTGCTTTGGGAAAAAGCAACATTGTGTAAGTTCCAAGCTTGGGCCTCAAGAGGTCTTTCCTCTTTCCCTTCTCTTTCTTGGAACCAGCTGCTGACTGAATATATCTGGGCTAGGCTGTTGGATGATGAGAGGCACGTGGACCCACCATTGCCCCAGATGACAGCCAGCCAGCTCCCAAAGTGGAGCCCGCCGTTGATTTGGGCCGTGTGAGTGTGCCCAGCCAAGACCGGCGGAAGAATTGCCCAGCTGATCCCAGTCTAAATTGCTACCTCATGCTTTGTGAGCTACAAATAATGGTTGTTGTTTTAGCCATTACTTTTTTTTTTTTTAATTTTTGGCTGCGTTGGGTCTTCGTTGCTGCGCGTGGGCTTTCTTTTTTAGTTGCGGCGAGCGGGGGCTACTCTTCATTGCGGTGCATGGGCTTCTCATTGCGGTGGCTTCTCTTGCTGCAGAGCACAGGCTCTAGGCATGCGGGCTTCAGTAGCTGTGGCGCCCGGGCTTAGTTGCTCCGCGGCTGTGGGATCTCCCAGGACCAGGGATCAAACCCGTGTCCCCTACGTTGGCAGGCAGATTCTTAACCACTGTACCACCAGGGAAGTCCAGCCATTAAGTTTTGAAGCAGTTTGTTTCAGAACAAAAGCAAACTGGTACATGGAGTAATCCAGAGGTTAGCAACAGCAGGGAGTCACTACTATCAGAGGCTGTAGAGACAAAGGGAGGAGGCCGTATAAATGGGGCCCAGGGTAACCAGATCACCCAATGGAAGAGGAAGAGGGCAGTAGTGTCCCATGGAGGCTTAGAGGCACAGAGCAGCTGGAGTTGATTGAGGCAGAGAGGGGGGGAAATACCCTGGCTTCTGTCTTCTCTCTGCCCTCCAATCTCCCACCAGGGCTGGACATCAGCTGAGCTCAGCTGGCAGCCAGGAGGAACAAGAGCCTGGAGATGCAGGCTTCAGGGGTCAGCCCTTCTGCAACGCAGAGGAGAGGAAGGGAAGGGCTGGGAATGGATCCAAGTGCAAATAGTCCCAAGACTGATCTTACACATCCTTTGGGAGAAAGAAAAAGAAGTGGGATTACTTCTTTTTTATTTTATTCCCTATTCAGGAATTTATCCCAAATTAAAAATGAATTCTAGCTGTTGGAAAATTGTCATTGCAAGTGTCTCAACTTTTTTTTTTTTTTTTGCGGTACGCGGGCCTCTCACTGTTATGGCCTCTCCCGTTGAGGAGCACAGGCTCTGGACGCACAGGCCCAGCGGCCATGGCTCACGGGCCCAGCCGCCCCGCGACATGTGGAATCCTCCCGGACCGGGGCACGAACCCATGTCTCCTGCATCGGCAGGCAGACTCTCAACCACTGCGGCACCAGGGAAGCCCAAGTGTCTCAACTTTTGACAAAATATTCCATCAAACTGTATTAGCTTATTTATAAAATGTTGTACCCACATTGGCCCATCAAAAACACATCATTAAAACATAGCCTGAACGATGCTTTTGTTAGGTCAAAAAACACAGACGTTATAAAACACTAATTTGATTAATTTCAATTCATTCAACAAGCATTAAAAACTTTTTGTATGCCAATCAAGCACAGTGAAGGATGACACAACATACATGCACACACATATAGACACAGACAATTGCAATAAAGCACAAATGTTGTCACTGAGGTACAAACAGAGTGGGGTGGGGTCATTTAAGCTGAGCCTTGAAGAATGAGTAAGAGTTCACCAGGTGGAAAAGATAAAGAATAGTTTTTCAGGAGGAGTGTGCAGAGGTTCAGAGATAAGACACAGATGTCATATTTAAGAAACTCTAAGTAGTTAGTGTATTGTAGTTTGGTGTGGCTGAAACATTGACTGTGGAAGGGATATGGAGGGAGATGACGCCAAAGAAGTGGCAGGGGTTAGACCATGGAGGCCTTATACGTCAAGTTGAAGAGTTTGCCCTTTCAGGGTAATTGGGAGACATTTTAAATTTTATTAGATTTTTAAGAATTCAAATGATACATGCTTATTTTAAAGAGTTAATGATGTAAAAGAAAAAAAAGGTCACGATTTCGGTTCTCTCCTATATGGGAGGTAGCCAGGGCTGGTAATCAGGAGGGTATCCTGACATACCTTTCTGTATTTGAGGGTTGGTTGATTTGCTTATTTGAGCTCACCTGGATTGCAAAAAAGATATACAGTCACCCATTAGTATGGGGGAATTTGTTCTAGGGCTCCTGTGGATAGCAAAATCCAAGGGTGTTCAAGTTCCTTATGTAAAATAGTGTAGTATTTGCATATAACCTATGCATATTCTCCCATATACTTTAAATCATCTCTAGATTACTTATAATACCTAAAACAATGTAAATGCTATGTAAATAGTTGCTTGTGCGAGGCAAATTCAAGTTTTGCTTTTTGGAACTTTCTGAAATTTTTTTCCCCCAAATATCTTCAGTTCAGGGTTGGTTGAATCTGCCAATGCAGAGCGCAAGGCTGCAGAAGGCCAGCTGCAACTTATCCTGTAACTTGCTTTTTTGCCTTAACAATATATGGACATCCCTCCAGATGAGTTAGATTTAACTCATTTATTTATTCAACCATTCCGTTACTGGTGGACACGTTGTTTTCCGTTTTCAGCAATTACAAAAATATTGCAGTATGCCTCCTCAAGATGAGTCTGGGTATACTGGGGCTTTCATTTCAGTAAAACAGATTCTCAAAGGCAGGATATCTGGGTCAATGGATGTTTGCATTTTTACTTATAATGGATGTGTCCAGATTACTTTTCTAATAGGTTGTAGAAATTCCTATTCCTCAATGCTGTCAGCCGGAACTGGACATTATCACTCTTCCACTTGTAAATTTTGGTAAATATAATGAGTGAAAAAAAGGCTGCATTGGTTTAATTTGCATTTCCTGGACTTCTACAGACGTTGAGCATCTTATGTTTGTCGACAATTTGTACATTCCCATATGTGAATTGCCTGCTTATTTTTCTATTCAGTTGTCTTTTTTTAAATCATTTGGTAAAAGCTCTTTGAATATTAGTAATTGTTAATCTTTATCTGTACGTTTTACAAAGGTTCCCTTTTATCCCAGATTATCATTTGTATTTTTTTTAAAAAAACATTTTATTTGGAAATATTTAGAGACTAACATGAAGTTGTGAAAGGGTACAGAGTCCTATGTACCCTTCACCCCACTTCTGCCAAGGGTAGCATCTTATGTAACTATAGTACACTATCAAAACTCCATTTGTCTTTTGATGTAGTGTATGGTGCTATTTTGCATTCAATAATTTTCTTATAAATTTTAGTATCTGTTAAGGTAATTCCCACCACTTCATGCTTTTTCTTTATTTTCTTGGCTATTCTCAGATTCTTATTTTTTCCATTCAAAATTTAAAATAATTTTAGCTACTTACTCCCCTTGTCTTCCACCTAAAATTCTGATTACAACTCAAAATTATATATTAGTTGGTGAAAGATTGACAATCCTGATTGCAACTCCCTTAAAGTTATATATTAGTTTGTGAAGGATGGACATTTTAAGATATCAATACCAAGTTTTCCTACCCAGGAATGTAATATTTCTCTCCAGCTATTCAGGTCTATTCCCTTCAATAAGAATTTAGTTCTCTTCATGTAGATCATGTACTTTCTTTTTTATTTATTTATTTATTTGGCTGCGTTGGGTCTTCGTTGCTGCGCGCGGGCTTTCTCTAGTTGCAGCAAGCAGGGGCTACTCTTTTTTACCGTGCTCAGGCTTCTCATTGTGGTGGCTTCTCTTGTTGTGGAGACGGGCTCTAGTCGTGTGGGCTTCATTAGTTGCAGCATGCGGGCTCAGTAGTTGTGGTTCGCGGGCTCTAGAGCACAGGCTCAGTAGTTGTGGCGCACGGGCTTAGTTGCTCCGTGGCATGTGGGATCTTCCCAGACCAGGGCTCGAACCCGTGTCCCCTGCATTGGCAGGCATATTCTTAACCACTGTGCCACCAGGGAAGCCCTAGATCATGTACTTTCTATGTATAATTTGTTCATAGGCATTTTACAATTCTTGTCACTGGTATAAATGATGTATTAGTTTTCTATTGCTGCTGTAACAAATTACCACAAATTTAGTGGCTTAAAACAACACAAATGTATTATCTTACAGTTCTGGAGGTCAGAAGTCATAAAATCTGCTGTCAGCAGAGCTGTGTTCCTTCTGGAAGCTCTAGGAGGGGGTCCATTTCCTTCCCTTTACCTGCTGTCAGAGGCCACCTGCATTCCTTGGCTCATGGCCCCTCTCTTGAGTCATTCCTATGTCTGCTTTCATCTTCAGATCGCCTACTCTTCCCTAACTCTTCTTGCCTCTTATAAGGGGCCATGACTACATTGGGCTCACCTGGATAATTGAATAATCACTTCATTTCCAGGTCCTTAACTTAATCACATCTGCAATGTTCCTTCTGTCATTTAATGCAACATATTCACACGTTTTGAAGATTAGCATGTGGACATCTTTGGGGGGGGGATGTTATTCTATTCACCACAATTGAGGTTCTGTTTCATGTCTTACTGTTTATTGCTGGCATGAAGAAAATTTTATTTATTTCTGTATTTTTAACTACTATCATTCACCTTACCAAAGTTTAATTACTTCAAATAGTTTTGGTAGAATCCTTTAGATTTCCCAAATATACAATTATATCACATGAAAATAATGTAATTTTTGTCTCTTTTTTCAATATTTATTTATTTAAGAATTAATAATTGGTGTATCACATTAGTTAAGGTCTCCAAAGTAATGCCAAGAATGATGATTCTGACAGAAATGACTTCAGCTTTATATTATAGTTGCTACTAGTTTTGGGTAAATAATTTTTATCATTTTAAAATAGCTTTCCTTTTTGTGTGTTGGTGGGAAATGAGCTCATAAATGCTCTTTCCTCCATAGGGGGTTCAGGAGGTGGTGGCTAGACTCTCAAACCTCTGGGTCCAAATGTTGTCGTTGTTTTTTTTTAATCACTCAAACTGAGATAAAATCAGAACAACTAGATATTTTCATTTCAGTCTACTGGGATCAGCAAGATGGGGCAATCCCACTAAGGACCTCCCAGGGCACCCCAGAGTCTATCATACATCTCTTCTCAGGGAGCCATAAAATATTTCCCTCAGCCCAGGAAGGAGAACTCTCAGAACAACTCCTGGCCTCACACACTGTCCAGTTTCCATCAGAACTCTTATTTTGGTATTTATGCTGCTGCAAAAACAGATCGCAAAGGGGAGGGACTGGGGATGTTCACCCAGTTTGTCATCTTCCTAGAATCTCCATAATTACGTCACACTGAAGTTTTGAAGCAGAGTAACATGATTAGATTTCTGTTTTAAAAAGTATTTCTGGAAGAAGCTTAAGTGATTGCTTTGAACAGGATCCCAGTTTTAAAAAAAATATGACAAGGGGAACTGTTACATAAAATATGGTATATCCACAGAGGAGATTATACCAGGCTGTGAATACAAGGAAACAGGTCATCTTAGAGGGAGCCTGTCACACCATGGAACACTATGTAGCAGTCCCAATAAGGTGGTTCTGAATATACTGACATGGCAAATGTCCAAGACATATTAAGTGGAAGAAGGAAATAGCAAAACCATTTATGGCACCCTTAATGCTTTTTAAAAAAACATACAAAAAACAGTAAAAAAAAATTTTTCTGGGTAGATATGCATAGAAAATATACAGAACACTCCCAGCTGATTACCATGGTTAAATTTTGAATTTTTGATTATCTGTATTGTTCACATTTTTAAAAAATGATAATATATTCATGTTGTGTGCAATTAAAAATGTTTCAAAGAATAAATAAAACAGACTATTGTGAGTGCAGAAGAGAAATGAAGTAATATGAAGCTGGAAGTAATATGGCGTTAAGGGACATGCAGAAAAATGGAGAAGGGAGAGGTATTTAGGAAGCAATAACCAAAATATTTTAAAGCATCTGATAGAGGGAATTCCCTGGCGGTCCAGTGGTTAGGACTCCACGCTTTCACTGCCGAGGGCGTGGGTTTGATCCCTGGTCAGGGAACTAAGATCATGCAAGCTGCACAGCGTGGCCAAAAAAACCCCAAAACAAACAAACAAAAAACAAAACACAGCATCTGATGGAAAGGGAGGCATCTAGGATGACTTAAGGTTTTGAGCTTAGGTGATGGGGCGGATGAGATTTTGGGGGAGCTGGCGTCGGGGTAAATGTCCAAACTCTTAATTTCCTTAACAATCCCTTCCAAGCTTAAGGCATATAAGGCCACGGATACCTGTTGGTTCTGTATCTGGGGAGATGATTAAGAGAAAGCTGAGAAATAAACCTTCACCTAAATTCTTGCCTACAGTGCTAGATTAACCTTGCCACTCCCTAGAGGAAAATGCCAGGGCAATTAGTTATTATTACAATGACAGCTCTGGCCAAAGACTCCAATGTCATCCCCTTGTCGAGTTAGGCTGGTGGGCACCTGAGCCTAGAACGCATGACTTGCCTTGAGTGGTAAAGCCTAAATAAACAACTTCAATCTTCCTTTTCCCCCATCCCACTCTGAAACCCCCTTGGTTCTTTACCTAGAAGAAGGCTTGGACCCTTTCCTACCCCACAGTGACCTGGGATCAAAGAGAAATGAACCAAGATTGGAACCCGTAAATAAGAATCCAAACAGACAAGCACCATGAGAATGCTAGAGCTTCTCGCCTCTCTCAGCTTCACGCTAAAATACACACACACACACACACACACACACACACACACACACACACACACCATCTCCAACACCCTGGGGCTTGCACTACCCAGGTCTTAGTGCATAAAACTAATCCTCTTTAGATGTGTGTGTGTGTGTGTGTGTGTGTGTATCTGTGTGTGTGTGTGTGTGTATCTGTGTGTTGGAGCTGGCCTGGGATGAGAGTGATGGCTGGTGGTACTTAGAATTCAAATATCCCTTCCATAGTTTGTTCTCCTTTAGCTGGAGTTAGTTTGCCAACCAGACTGTGGACAACAAAGAGTGCTGTTGTTTTGATCACTTATCAGAGGAGATAATGCTCATGACTTCAGTCATGAAAATTTCTCCCGGCTATTCATCTGGAACCAATGGAAAATGACCAGTGGATTTAACAAGAGCCCTTTGGCTCTTTGGCATTGGCCCCAGAAGCTGCTGAAAAATGTCAGAAAGGAAGTTAATAAATGAACCTCAAGGCCACGCTCCACTGGACCTAGGAGCCTCTCTGGGTTAATTATCATCTCAGTGGTGTTCGGTTATAGCATCCAGTCAGGCCCCCAACTGTTTAACATACTAAACAAAGTCCAAACCATGCACCACTTGTGATGTAAAATCCTTAGACATGCCACTACTTCACATTTTTCACACTCCAAATCTTTCTTTATCAACTTAATCCCTTGTTTCCACAGAGTAATTAAAGCTCCTTTTCCACTTTTTCCACTTAAAAAAGCCAGCAGGGAATCCCCCCCTCTCCCCCTACCCCAGGTTCACTGGCTGGAACTTGGATTCTTCTGCAGTCACAGCAGGGACTTTCAGTCCAGGCCACACACTGGAATCACCTGGGAGCTTAAGAAGCCCCATTCCTAGAGACTTAGACTTAATTGCTTCAGGTAGGGCCCAGGCACCAGGATTTTGAAAACTTATCAGGTGATTCTAATGGGCAGTCAGGGTTGAGAATGACTCACCTCCAGCCCGGACATGCTGCTCATGGACTAAGCAAGCTACAGCTCTTCCAAGTGGATTTTCTCTAATTCCAAATCTCTCTTGGTTCCACTTTTCTAAAATTCTAATCTGATTGATAGAACATTCTGTGGTGCTGGTGTTAACCTAAAACAAGAAAATAGCCACTTATTTTACCGCAAAACAAGTTTATTTGGGAACAGCAAAGAAATGAAATTTGGGACATGCAAATATGGTGAACCACATGCAAGTCTAGTAAAGCAAAGGACGGGAAACTCTTTTATAGAAGAAGGGGAAGTTGGGAGGGGCTGTTATGTCCACTGGAGGAAGCTGGGGGCTTGAAGTATAGTGGTTTTCCATTGGCTGAGTTGTGACAGTCTCTCATTGGCTGACCTGTTGCCAGGCAAGGAGATCTTTCTTCCTCCTGCTGGTGGTAGTAAAGTAGTGTCACTTCCTGCAGGGGATGCCAGGTAAGTGTCTTCCTGTTGGGATCTGTATTGATGTGGAATGGTACATGCATGAGAGCTCCCCCTTTGGTCTCCTGACTCCATCGTAATAGGTTTCTATTATTTATTTATTTTTATTGGAGTATACAATGTTGTGTTAGTTTCTGCTGTACAGCAAAGTGAATCAGTTATATGTTTACATATATCCACTCTTTTTTAGATTCTTTCCTCATACAGGTCATTACAGAGTATTGAATAGAGTTCCCTGTGCTATACAGTAGGTTATTATTAGTTATCTATTTTACATATAGTTGTGTGTATATGTCAATCCCAATCTCCCAATTTATCCCTCCCCCTCTTTTCCCTTTGGTAACCATAAGTTTGTTCTCTACATCTGTGACTATTTCCATTTTGTAAATAAGTTCATTTGTTCCATTTTATTTTTAGATTCCACATGTAAGTGGTATCATATGATATTTGTCTTTCTCTGTCAGACTTACTTCACTCAGTATGACAATCTCTAGGTCCATCCATGTCGCTGCAGAAGACATTATTTCATTCTTTTTTATGGCCAAGTAATATTCCATTGTATATATGTACCACATCTTTATCCATTCATCCATCGATGGACATTTAGGTTGCTTCCATGTCCTGGCTATTGTAAACAGTGCTGCAGTGAACATTGGGGTGCATGTATCTTTTTGAATTACAGTTTTCTCTGGATATATTCCCAGGAGTGGGATTGCTGGATCATGTGGTAGCTCTATTTTTAGTTTTTTAAGGAACATTCATACTGTTCTCCATAGTAGCTGAGGTTTCTCTTTATTAATTTTCACAAGGGAAATGCTCATATCAGGACTGGAACTAGAATGAGACAAGTGAGGCATGTAGGGTGCATGCTTTAAGGAAGCTCTTACTTTCAGATGCTGACCCTTCACTTGCACAATCCTGGGAGTGAGTGCTTCCTTAAATTTTGAACATAAGGTGCCTCACCCTAATCTTGGCCCTGCTTCATATAGCACGTGCATTCTTTTTTTTTTTGATCACATTTTTTTTATACAGCAGGTTGTTATTAGTCATCAATTTAATACACATCAGTGTATACATGTCAATCCCAATTGCCCAATTCATCACCCCCCCACCCCCACTCCCCTGCTGCTTTCCCCCCTTGGTGTCCATACGTTTGTTCTCCACATCTGTGTCTCAATTTCTGCCCTGCAAACCAGTTCATCTGTACCATTTTTTTAGGTTCCACATATATGCGTTAATATGCGATATTTGTTTTTCTCTTTCTGACTTACTTCACTCTGTATGACAGTCTCTAGATCCATCCACATCTCAACAAATGACCCAATTTCATTCCTTTTTATGGCTGAGTAATATTCCATTGTATATATGTACCACATCTTCTTTATCCATTCGTCTGTCGATGGGCATTTAGGTTGCTTCCATGACCTGGCTATTGTAAATAGTGCTGCAGTGAACATTGGGGTGCATGTATCTTTTGGAATTGTGGTTTTCTCAGGGTATATGCCCAGTAGTGGGATTGCTGGATCATATGGTAATTCTATTTCTAGTTTTTTAAGGAACCTCCATACTGTTCTCCATAGTGGCTGTATCAATTTACATTCCCCCCAACAGTGCAAGAGGGTTCCCTTTTCTCCACACCCTCTCCAGCATTTGTTGTTGGTAGATTTTCTGATGATGCCTATTCTAACTGGTGTGAGGTGATACCTCATTGTAGTTTTGATTTGCATTTCTCTAATAATTAGTGATGTTGAGCAGCTTTTCGTGTAGCATGTGCATTCTTGATGAGGGTGTTACTACCTCCAAGGGGACAAAAATTGGTTCCTGGTTTGGTGTGGGGGGGGGCAAAAAATCTTGCTGGTTTTATATATGAAACACATATATACATATATGTATTATAAATACATATAATACATCTGTGTTATTAAAATTTCATGGGAGTGGCAACTAGGCAAAAAAAGTCTAAAAAGGCTTTTAGAGGAAGCAATAGTGAAAAAAGGTGGGAAAACACTGGTATAGAACATTGAGCATAATGCTGTTAAGTGCTTGAAATGGAGCTAGTGAGACTGAGAAACTGAATTTTAAATTACATTTAATTTTAATTCATTTCAATTTATATACCTACCTATGGTTGCTGATTACTATGCTACACAGCTCAGATTGAGAGAATGGACAAGACAAATAAGACTGTTACAATCCCTGCTCTGGTCCAAAGCACAAACATCCTGGAAGCAAACAGGATCTCCCTGGCAGTTCACAATATAAGCACTGATCCACTCACTCACATCATATCTCAGAACCCAACACATATTACCAGCCATGCACCAGGGAGGGGCAGACAAGAAGCAGAGCAGAGGAAAAAGAAAGATCAAACTCAACAGGGATAAATGCACTATAAGAGGATACTGGGGGCAGTGTTTGGGAGGAAATGATCTCCAAGCCACATGACCGACCTCATTGAGCGGTGCTTGAAACATACCCCTCACCCTCTCTTACAACCAGAACACCTTGCGTTTATACTTTTGGGGCTTTTTTTGGCTGTGCTTTGCAGCTTGTGGGATTTTAGTTCCCCAACCAGGTATCAAACCCGGGCCCACGGCAGTGAAAAAGCACTGAGTCCTAACCACTGGACCGCCAGGGGATTCCCACGCTTTGCATTTGTAAAAGGTAATTTTTCCATAAAATGTCCTGGCTTTGTCCCTCCCCGAAGTCCCAGTCTTAAACTTGTATCCCTTTACTTGTCCATTATCACCAGGATCCCCAGTATGCCTGATGCATCTGTTTCTTATTCTAGAACTCCCTGGGCCCACGCATTCTGCTCCAAAGTTGCGTCCTGTTCCCATAGCTGTCCAAACTGGAGACACCCCTCGCCAATTCTCCAGCCTAAATCTGCTGTGCTCTCAGGAGCCCAGGAAGAACAGTGTATCTTCCAACCGTACTTTTCCTTAGCTTTTAAAAAAAATTAACAGTAAACATTTGTATCTCAAAAATGTCCGTGAGTCAAGAGTTCGAGATCAGATTAGCTGTGAGGTTCTGGTGTGGGGTCTCTCGTGAGGTTGCAGTTGAGATGTCAGCCGGAGGTGCTGTCATCTGAAGGTTCGATGGGGCTGGAGGGTCCACTTCCAAGATGGGCCACCTCATTCACACGGCCAGCAAGTTGGCACTGGCTGTTTGCAAGAGGCCTCGATTCCTTGCCACATGGACCTCTACCTAGGGCTGCTTGAGTGTCCTTCAACTTTTAACTCTTCAGTAAACTTTATCTATTCTGAAAATACTAAAAGTATTTTCTTTTACCCACCATTATTCCTGCAGCAGAACTAAATGCTACTTCCTCTGGATTTCTAGCCCCCTTCCCCTCGGGTGCTTCCCTATGCTTTTTCAAGTGGATTGGTGAGGTGCATTTGTTCCTTTCTCTTTTACCAGAGTAGGGCTGATACTCTGCAGATCCAGGTGCCGTCTTCCCACTTCCTCTTCCAAGCCCAGGATTCCTGTCCTGACTGCGAGATTAAAACCCGTTTGTCAAGCTAATTCCATTCATCCTTGAATTTCTGATGTTCTCCTTTCAAATCCCAAGCAATCATTTGTTCTCCAGATACCAAAGTCTGGAGCCATCTTTCCTCTTGATAGATGATCCTGAGAAAACCTGAATTTTAGAACAAAATGGTCTTTTAAATCCCTAAAAGAAACTCGTGGGTATGCAACAATTTTATTGAGTTTTCCTTTCACTTCACCTGAAGGAAATAGCACATCTCTTGTAGAGTAAGATCTCTCTGCTTCCTTATCTGTCATTGATGTTTGAACCCAGTCCAAGGGCCCCTAACCCCATGCCCATTATCTAGGCTTAGGAACGGCCAGCTCTGGGTGAGAAATAGAATGGAGAGAATATGGATATTGCAGACCATACAATTTACCAACCTCCAAATCTGCACTGTGGCTCTTAGCCTGCTTTGAGGTGAGCCTGCACTGGTCCTGTAAGTGCATAAGATATGGAGCCTCTCACTGTGTGACTGGGGTTTCCATCCCAGTGTTGAATCTGTCTGGTGTGCACTGGAGCTCAGAAGAGATGATGGTTAAATGTTCAGGATTTTTGCAAGCTGACTGTTAAGTACAGCCTTTATTTAAAATGAAGTTATACAAAGCAGTGGTTACCAGAGGAGAAAGGGCAGGGGGCAGGGAAGAAGGAGGGCAAAATGGATAAAGGGGATCAACTGTATGGTGACAGATGGAAACTAAACTTTTATTTTGATGAACACATGATACGTCGTACAGAAGTAGAAATATCATGTTGTACACATGAAACTTACATAATGTTATAAACAAACGTTACCTCAATAAAAATCTAAAAAATTCAGTCACATAAACTTATGAGTAACTAAATTACATATATATTTTTTTTTAGCGGTACGCGGGCCCCTCACTGTTGTGCCCTCTCCCCTCGCGGAGCACAGGCTCCGGACGCACAGGCTCAGCGGCCATGGCCCATGGGCCCAGCCGCTCCGCGGCATGTGGGATCCTCCTGGACCGGGGCACGAACCCATGTCCCCTGCATCAGCAGGCGGACTCTCAACCACTGCGCCACCAGGGAAGCCCTAAATTACATCTTAAAAGGTAATAAGTATTCAAAACTTATTGCTTCCAGATAATTTTACATTTTACTATTTTCTATACTCTTGAAGTATATAAATGCATACATACGTATATGTATATCTATCTATAAGATATATGCTATACAGTACTTGGCATACGGTCACAGAAATACTGTGAAAATACTACATAACAGGCATCTCTTTCCAACTCCCAACTCTGTTCAGTGACATCATACTGATAGCTTGAAATCAGCTGCAGTTGAGTATTTATACCATGGAAATCATCCAGTGCTTCAAATCAAGTATTGATTTGTTTTGTTGATTAGATGTCCATACTTTAGAAAGTGATAAAAATTTTAATAATGCAGATTAAACATAAAAGTGTGTCACATCTACAGTGGTTACGTTGTGAATACTACAAAATATTGTGAAATCGTGATTGAACTGTAGCCGTAAGTTGACTATAGATAACAAGATTTCAGCAAAATTCAACAAAAGCATTCCATAAGAACTAATTGCACAGTAAAGGAATCAATCAATAGAGTGAAAAGGTAACCTATGGAATGGGAGAAAATATTTGCAAGCCATATATCTTTTAAGGGGTTAATATCCAAAATATATAAGGAACTCTTACAACCCAATAGAAAATAACTAATAACCCAATTAAAAAATGGGTTAAGAATTTGAATATACATTTTTTTCCAAAGAAGGCATACAGATGGCCAATAGGTATATGAAAAGATGCTCAGTATCAATAATCATCTCCCTAAGTGCAAATCACAACCACAAAAAGATATTACCTCACTCTTGTTAGGGTGGTTATTATCAAAAAATCAAAAGACAGTTAAGTGTTTGTGAGGATGTGGAGAAATTGCAACCCTCATACACTGTTGGTGGGAATATAAATGGTTCAGCTGCTGTGGAAAACAGCATGAAAATACCACAAAAAATTAAAAATAGAACTACCATATGATCCAGCAATCCCATTTCTAGTATTTATCCCAAAGAACTGAAATCAGGATCTCAAAGGGATGATACCCATGTTCACTGCAGTGTTAGTCACAATAGCCAAGATGTGGAAACAACCTAAATGTGCATCAATGGACAAATGGATAAAGAAAATGTGGTCTGTATATATAACGGAATATTATTCAGCCTTCAAAAGGAAGCAAATCCTACCATATGCAGTAACGTGGATAAACCTGGAGGACATTATGCTAAGTGAAATAAACAAGTCACAGAAGGACAAATACTGCATGATCTCACTTATATGAGGCACCTAAAATAGTTAAAGTCATGCAACCAAAGAACAGAACTGTTTTTTTCTTTTAAACGGAGAGTTTTTAATCAACAACTATAAAATTTCAGTTTTGCAAGAGGAGTAAGTTCTAGAGATCAGCTGTACAACAGTTGTGCCCAGAAATAACAATGCTGTGTTGTACACTGAAAAATTTAAGAGAATACATCTCATGTTACGTGTTTTTTTTTTTTTTTTTGCGGTACGCGGGCCTCTCACTGTTGTGGCCTCTCCCGTTGAGGAGGACAGGCTCCGGATGTGCAGGCTCAGCGGCCATGGCTCACGGGCCTAGCTGCTCCACGGCATGTGGGATCTTCCCGGACCGGGGCACGAACCCGTGTCCTCTGCATTGGCAGGTGGACTCTCAACCACTGTGCCACCAGGGAAGCCCTCATGTTACGTGTTTTTAACTGCAATAAAATTTTGAGAAAGAATTAATCAGCTATGTGTAATTTATAGCAGAGTATTTTATATTTCATTATTATTTGCAAATTGTGGGATGCCCCTTCTTTATATCTGCAAAATGTATAATAAACTTATGTTTGTATAGACACGCATGCATTTTTTCCCCCTCAGAGCTTGTTGTTAAACATTTACCAGCACTGCTGAACCTGGCTGTCCACTCAGGACTTTGGGAAAAGGAGTGCTGCTGTGCAGTGCCAGCTCAGTCCCTGCCAAGTTCAGATTCCCGCTTCCTGACGGCTCTGTCCCATGGCAGGAACCATGCTTCCTCCACCTGGGACTTTGCCCAGAAGTGCAGTTTGGCTCTGACAGTAAGGCGTCCTCCAAGGAGCTGGCCACCCACATCTCTGCCTTCTGCACACACTCGCTTCACTCTGCCAAATCACCAGATGTGAGACGTGTCTCAGCACAGGAAAGAAACAGGAAAGATGGCGGGGATCCTGAGCCCCTCAGTCCTCAGCCTCCTGCTCTCTACCCAGATGTCAAGGGACTTGTATACAGACAAAAACCAAGGTTTTCTTTCTCTAAGAAATGTTTCTTCACATGTGGCCTACAACTATCTCCTTTAGAACCGCCCGGTACACGTGTACTTTCCTGGACCCTATCCAGGCCTTCTGAGTTATCATCTCTAGGGTAGAGTCTGAACTTTGAACTGCTCTACTCATTCATTCATCTATTGAGGGCCTGCTGTCTGCCAGGCACTGTTCTAGGCTCTGGATATACCAGGGAACAAAACAGACAAAACCCCTGTTTGCATGGAGGTTATACTAATGAAGAAACACCAAACAGACAAGACATGTATGGAAAATATATAGTATATTAGTTAGTAATAAGTGCTAGGGAGAAGAATAAAGCCAGGATAGGGGGTAGGAAGTATGAAGGGGAAATTTGAGTAAAGATCTGAAAGAAGATAGTGAGACACATGTGGCTATCTGGGAGGAACAGTGCCCCAGGCAGAGGGAACAGCAAATACAACAGCCCCAAGGAAGGACTTTGCTTGTGTAACAGGGAAGAACAAAATCTGACTCCATGTTGAATCGTTTCTTTTATTTTTAACCTTTGCTCTCCATTGCTTTTTATTACTATAATCACTAAAAAGATGCCGTCTATAGGTATTGGCATACATAATGGCCTCCCTCTGGGAACCCTGCCCCTCTGTGTAAATGTTAAAGTGCCTTTGTTCAGCTCACAGGGAAGCATCCTGACCCTGTTCACCTGTGAATGGCTGCAAGAAAGAAGAAATTAACACATCCCCTCCCCGAGGCTGGCCAAACCAGATGTTTTGCAAGACTTATGGTCTTATTACTTTACTTCCTCACCTCCTCCCCCTCTCTGTTCTATAAAAGAAACTAGCATCCAGACCCCATAAGATGGTACTCTAGGACATTAGTCTGTTGTCTTCTCGGACACCCGGCTTTCTGAATAAAGTCATTATTCCTTGCCTCAACACCTCATCTCCTGATTTATTGGCCTGTCATTCAGCGAGCAGAGTGAGCTTGGACTCAGTAGCACTTGGAGTGATCAAGGAAAAGGAGGAGACCAGTATGGTTGAAGAATTCCCAGAGATTCTTCTGCACACAGAAATGGAGAACTCCTAGCAGAGCAAACGCCACTAACTTTCTCACGTAAAGTCTGTCATCCTCTGCACACTTGTGTTTCCAGACTGTTCCTCCAGTTCATTTGTTTCTTTCACCAAACATTTATTGAGCACTTACAAAGTGCCTATATTATGAGGCTGAAAGTCCTTCACTTGTAAACATTTTCTGGCATCTTTACCTGTCAATCCAACACCCTCTGATCCCAGCTGGATTTCATTCTTCAGTTTCTTGAACCTTAAGTTACGAGCTACTGCCATCCCCCAAACTCTCTGCAGTTACCCTTTATTCTCTGCTTGTGGCCACAGGATAACATTAGTTCCCCAAACCTGGGTCCAGTTCCCAGAACCTCCCTGTCCCAGCCAAAGGTTCACGTCCTTCGTTGGCCTGCAAGGGGCGTCAGGAGATTGAGTTTAGTATTGGACATTGAGCTTGAGGCACCTGGGATGCACATAGGAGGCCATGCACAGCAGGTCATTGGGTTGGTAGCTGTATGGCTCAGAAGAGAGGGCAAGGATGGAAGTAGTGATTGAAGTCACCATAATCATTTGTTGAACTGCTTTCCATGTGCTAAGCTGGTGGTTCTCAACCCTGACTGTACATTCAAAGTGTCTGGAGAGCTTTAAAAATATATAGATAAAAGGATCCTACTGCAGACCAATGAACACCAAATCTCTGGGGGTGGGGCCCAGGCATCTGTACATTGTAGAAGTGTTCCAGGTGATTCTAACATGCAAGCAGAGTTGAGAACCAGCGGGATCAGTGATTCTTAACCTTGGCTATGCGTTGGAATAAACCAGGGAGCTTTAAAAAGTATTGCTGCCTTGGTCCCATCCACAGAGGTACTGCTGTGTTAAGTGGTCTGGGTGCAGCTGGGCTTGGGGAGTTTAAAAAGCTCCCCCGGTAATGAAGTCCAGGTTGAGATAAACCTTGGATACTCTCTTCCTCCATCCACTGAGCTAGGTGATGGACACCTGGGATGAGAGGATTACAAAGATGAACCAGAAATCTTTCCAATCCTCAAGAATCTCACTCTGTCATAGAAGGCACCTTAAACCAAAAGTTAACCATGGTACTTGGAAAACTCCCATCACCCTTTTTCTATGCACCTTGTTCTAGCTCTGAAAGTTCAAACTCCAATAGTCTATTTTGATGACATCCTCTGTCCTGCCACCCATTCTACCCAATCAATCCCAATATACATGCTGTTTGACCTATTTGACCTTTCCATCCTTCAGTCTTTCCCAAACAGCTTCGCTTCCTACCTGGATCCCACAATCAGTCACTTAATGACACTCTCACCAGTCCTCAAGTCTTTTGTCTCCTTGGCTTTCTGTCACTGTAATTCACCACATCCTGTTGAGTCTGGCTTCCTGCACTTGGCCTATTGCATTTGACATTCATTCAAATTGTTGTGTGTATCAGTAGTTCATTACATTTTATTGAGTAGTATTCCATGGTATGGATGTACCACAGTTTATTTAGCCATTCAACAGCTGAAGGACATTGGGTTGTTTTCAATTTTGGTTATTATGAACAGATCTGCTATAAACATTTGTATACAGGTTTTTGTGTGAATATAAGATTTCATTTCTCTTGGGTAAATATATAGGAGTGGGATTTCTGGGTCCTATGGTAAGTATATGTTTAACTTTATAAGAACTGCCAAACTGTTTTCCAAAGTGGCTCCACCATTTTGCATTTCAATGTATGACAATTCCAGTTGCTCCACATCCTTGCCAATACTCACTATTGTCTGTAGTTTTAATTTCAGGTGGTCCAATAGGTGTATATCAGTAGTATCTCATTTGCATAAATCATATATTTGATCATGTTCCTCCCCTGCTTAAAACTGTCTTCAACCCCCCATTGCTTTTGGATGAAGCCCTAATTTGTTAGCGTGACTTGGAAGAGCCAGTTGCAGGGTCCCTGCTAACTTCTGAGCCCAGCTGTTGCCATCCTGTTGCCCTCTTTGCATTTCATGCTCTAGCCACGTTGCACTATTTTTCATAACCTCGATGCTCCTCGCTTTTGCATCTCCCTGTATGCAATCATCTCTTCCTAGAACATTCCCCCCTCTTCTTTTATGTGGTCAATTTCTACTTCTCTCCTATCTTTAACTTAGAGGTCAGTTACTCCAGATGTCACCGACCAGTTCTCTCCACTCCTAGTCTCAGTCTTAACTTCATTTCCCCCTCCTACCACGTTTCACCACCTGCAACCTGACGCACCCCATTCTAGCTGTTTCCAGCTGTGGTAGATTTCAAAATCAGCCACCATACTTAGCAGCTCTTCCCCTCAAGGGATGGAGTTTCTCTCAGATCCCTTGAATACTTACATATAAGGTAAGTATACTATGCCCGTTTTATAAGGAAACTGAACCCAAGATCACATAGTTTGTAAATAATATAGCTGTGTTCAAACCCAGGAGTTCTGGCTCTAGATCCTAAGTTCTTACCACCACGCTGGGGAATCTGGCTGCCATGGACATGCCCATCTGTAGCTTTGCTTGCCCTGGACTCCTTTCTCACTGGCAACATCACCTTCCTTCTTTAGGGGAACTCCTTCTACATCCATTCCAACAATATGGTTTTTAATGGGCATTGCCAACCGTGACCTGCCCTGTTCCTTTGGCTACAGAGCTGAGCCAGGAAAATCAGAACCCTCCTTGCAGTTTTCTGAATTAAAACTATGGGAAGTGGGGTGGAGCTGAGGAGATATGAGCTTGGCAACCACTGATTGCCACGCTTTCAGCTTCATGGAGAAAACAGGTCTGAAAAAGAGAAAGTACCACGCACCCAAAAGGGAGTTGTGTGTGTGTGGCGGGGATGTGAGGGTCGGTGGGCAGATCGCGTGCTACACAGGAGCAGGGAGTACCTGAGTTCCCAGTTTTATTGTCAATGAAGGCAGTTGCTTCCTCATCTTCCCAAGATTTAGTTACCTTGGTCAATAAATTTCCCACTTCGCCTCAGTTAGTTGAAACTAGGTCACATGAAACAATTTAAAGAACCCTCACAACACACAAGCCTTGGAGGAATTAATCGAGAAGGATTAAGGCATTAGGTAAAACCAACCCCTTTGACCTCAGGGGTGGAGTTGGGGGAGGATCTGTTGATGACACAGGTGAGGGTGTAGCCTTGGGCCCCCATCTAAAATGAAAGCCCTCAGTCAAAACCTCAACTGGATTGCAAAGGCATTTAGGACTTGGGGGAGAAATGAAAAGGTATTCTTCTATATCAGAGGGAAAAAAGTGTCTAACAGGTTGTGAATAATTCAGATTTAATTACTAGGAAAATGCCTTCCTTTTTTTTTTTTTTTTTTTTTTTTAATCCTTTCTCCTGTCTGATGCTTAGGCAGCAGGTTTAGGAGATATTTTTGTTCCAGAAATTCTCCTTGAGAACTAGTGAGCCAAGTCCTCAGCTTTCTTCTTCTTGTGTGTGAAAGCCGGGGTGTTTGGATGTGGGCAGGAAGGAGCTGCAGGTATCTTGTAGCTCTTCCTACCGAATGCTGCCTGGCGTGGTACCCACTCTGGGGGTCCCACTCCAATGCCTGGGGCCTCTGAGCTTGTGGCTTATAAACTAGACGGTACAGGTGTGAAATTCTCCCAGCCATGTACATGGGTGCCATTACAGTTCTGTGGTATTTCATCTAAGACACGGCCTCATCACTGCTCAGCAATCCTATTACATACCTACTGCCGTCGATTTCAAACCTCATTACTCACTTGGAGCCCTCAATACTCTCTATTCCACGCCCACTCTCCCCTCCTCTCCAGAAGATGAATTTTTAAAGTAACAGTTTTATTGAGATTTAATTCATATGCCATAAATTCACCCCTTTAGAGTATACAATTCAATGATTTTTAGTATATTCACAAAGTTGTACAACCATCACCACTATCTAATTTTAGAATATTTTTATAACTCCCAAAAGAAGCCCCATACCCTTTAGCAATTAATCCCCATTGCCCTCCTCCCCACAACCCCTGGCAACCACTAATCTACTTTCTGTATCTACTGTTGCGGTAGGATTGCCTAATCTGGACATTTCATGTAAATGGAATCATATAATATGTGGTCTCTGTGTGTAGCTTCTTTCACTAGCCTGATGTTTTCAAGGTTCATTCGTGCTGTAGCTTGTATCAGTACTTCATTCCTTCTCATGAGTGAATAATATTCCTTTGTATGAATACATATTTGGCTTTTCCATTCATCAGTTGATGGACATTTGGGTTGTTTCCAATTTGGGGCTATTATGAATAATGCTGCTATGCACATTTGTGTACAAGTTTTTGTGTGGACATACTTCCAGCTCTTTTGGGTGTATTTCTAAGAGTACCCTTGCTAAGTCGTATGGTAACTCAAAGTGGTAACTTTGCTAGGTCATATGGTAACTTTTGAGAAACTACCAGACTGTTTTCCAAAGTGGCTGCACTGTTTTACAATCCTATCAGCAATGTATAAGGGTTCCAGTTTCTCCACATTGTTGCTAACATTTGTGATTGTCTGTCTTTTATATTTTAGTCATCCTAGCAGGTGTGAAGTGGTATCTCACTGTGGTTTTGATTTGCAAAACCTAATGATTAATCTTTTCCTATCAAACTTACACACTTTGTCCATTGTAAAATTAGGTTATTTTTTTATTACTATTAAATTGTAATGATTCTTTATATAATCTGGATACAAGTCCCTTATTATATATATGATTTCCAAATATTTTCTCCCAGTCTGAGGGTTGTCTTTTTGCTTTTTGTCCTTTGAAGCACAAAATTTTAAATTTTGATGATGTCCAATTTATTTATTTTTTTCTTATCACTTTTGCTTTTAGTGTCATATATCTAAGAAACCACTGCCTAATCCAAGGTCTTGAAGATTTACTCCAGTGTTTTCTTTTGGAGGTTTTATAGTTTTATCTCTTACATTTAGGTATGATTCATCTTGAGTTTATTTTTGTATGTGGTGTGAGGTAGGGTCCAACTTTGTTC
Source organism: Orcinus orca (assembly GCF_937001465.1). NCBI lineage: Eukaryota > Metazoa > Chordata > Mammalia > Artiodactyla > Delphinidae > Orcinus > Orcinus orca. The sequence goes on along the minus strand of NC_064574.1, from coordinate 68,239,885 downwards.
TTTTGCATGTGGAAATCCAGTTGTCCCAGTATCATTTGTTGAAAAACTATTCTTTCCTCATTGAATTGTCTTGGTAACCTTGTTGAAAATCAGTTGACTACAAATGTAAGGGTTTATCTCTGTAGTCTCTCAATTCTATTGCATTCATCTGTTCACCCTCTTGACAGTACCACACTGTCTTCATAGTGTAACTGTAGTAGGTTTGAAATCAGGAGGTACGAGTCTTCCAACTATGTTCTTCTTTTTCAAGATTGTTTTGGCTATTCTGAGTTCCTTGAATTTTTAAGGTCAGCCTGTCAATTTCTGCAAAAAGATTGCTGAGATTTTGTAGGGATTGTGCTGAATCTGTAGATCAGTTTGGGGACTATTGCCATCTTAACAATATTAAGTCTTCTGATCCATGAATGTAGGATGTCTTTCCTTTTCTTTAGGTCTTCTTTAATTCTTTCAACAATGTTCTGCAATATACAAGTCTTGTACTTCTTTTGTTGAATTTATTTCTAAGTACTTTATTCTTGTTGAGGCTATTATAAGGGGAATGACTTCTTAATTTCATTTTTGTATTGTTCATTACTACTGTATAGAAATACAATTAATTTTTGTATATTACTCTTATATTGTACAATGTTGATGTATCTGTTTGTTAGTTCTAATAGTTTGTGTGTGTGTGTGTGTGTGTGTGTATTCCTAAGAATTTTCTATGTTTTCTGCAAATAAAAATAGTTGCACTTCCTTTCCAGTCTGGGTTCCTTTTATTTTTCTCTTGTCTAATTGCCTTAGCAGAAGAGTTTTGGAATGGTTGAATATAGTAGTTCTAGTGTGGTTCATGGACTTTGAAATCAGTCAGATATGGTTATGAATTCTAACTCCACCACTCCACTCACCTTCTGTGTGATTGTAGGCTGGTATCTTGACTTCTTTGAACCTTGATATATTTTTTGAAATTTTTATTAGAGCATAGTTGGTTTACAATGTTGTGTTAGTTTCAGGTGTACAGCAAAGTGAATCAGTTATACATATATCATATATCCACTCTTTTTTAGATTCTTTTCCCATATAGTCCATTACAGAGTATTGAGTAGAGTTCCCTGTGCTATACAGTAGGTCCTTATTAGTTATCTATTTTATATATAGCAGAGTGTATATGTTAATCCCAATCTCCTAATTTATCCCTCCCCCACCTCCCCTCATCCCCGATAGCCATAAGTTTGTTTTCTACATCTGTAACTCTGTTTCTGTTTTGTAGGTAAGTTCGTTGTACCCTTTTCTAGATTCCACATATGAGTGATATCATATGATACTTGTCTTTGTCTGACTTACTTCACTCAGTATAACAATCTCTATGTCCATCCATGTTGCTGAAAATGACATTATTTTTTTCTTTTTTATGGCTAAGTAAAGAGCCTTGATATTTTACCTGTAAACCCAACTTGCAGGGTTTTTTAAATTTCTTTTTTTTTTTTTTTTTTTGCGGTACACGGGCCTCTCACTGTTGTGGCCTCTCCCGTTGCAGAGCACAGGCTCCGCACGCACAGGCTTAGCGGCCATGGCCCATGGGCCCAGCCGCTCCTCAGCATGTGGGATCCTCCCGGACCGGGGCACGAACCCGTGTCCCCTGCATCGGCAGGTGGACTCTCCACCACTGCGCCACCAGGGAAGCCCCTAAAAATGTATTTTTTTTAAAAAAAAATTTATTTATTTGGCTGTGTCAAGTCTTAGTTGCAGCATGTGAGATCTTCGTTTTGGCTCACGGGTTCTCTAGTTGTGGCGTGCATGCTCTAGAGTGCGCGGGCTCAGTAGTTGTGGTGCGCAGGTTAGTTGCCTGGCAGCATGTGGGATCTTAGCTCCCCGACCAGGGATCGAACCTGCGTCCCCTGCATTGGAAGGCCGATTCTTAACCACTGGACCACCCGGGAAGTTCCTAAAAATATATTTTTAAATTAAAACATTATATATATATATGTGTATATATAATAAAATGTACAGGTCTTAACTGTTCAGTTTGATGAATTTTGACTATTGTATACATTTGTGTAACAACCATCTGAAAATAAGAAATGAAGCATTTCCATCACCCCAGAAAGTTCACTTGTACCCCCTTCTAGTCCATCTATTTCTTCCATCATCATAGATTCGTTTAGCCTGTTTCATGTAAGTACAACCATATAGTATGTTCTCTTTTGTGACTACCTTCTTTTACTCAGCATAATGTTTTTGAGATTCATCCATGCTGTTATGGGTATCAATGGTTTATTTCTTTATATTGTTGAGTAATATTCCATTGTGTGGACATACCACAATTTGTAATACATCCTCCCTTGATGGGCATTTTGAATTGTTCCCAGTTTGGGACACTATTATGAATCAGGTTGCTATGAACAATTGTGTGCATGCCTTTTAATAGATATATGTTTTCATTTGTCCTGGGTAAATACCTAGGCACGGAATTGCTAGGTCATACAGTAGATGTATCTTTAACTTTATAAGAAACTTCCAAATAATTCAAAATGGTTGTACCACTCTGCATTCGCACAGCAATGTACGAGAATTCCAGTTGCTCCATATTCTTGTTGACATCTGATTTTAACCACTCTGATAGGTTTGAAGTGGTATCTTGCTGTGGTTTTCATTGGCATTGCCCTGATGGCTAAAGATGCTGAGCACCGTTTCACGTGCTTGTTGGTTAATGTATGTTTCCTTTTGTGAATTTTGTTCATGACTTTTACTGACTTAAAAAAAAATTGAGTTGTTTGATTTTTATTGTTAATTCATAGGTGTTTAAAATATATTTTGGATACTCTTCCTTTGATATGTGCACTATGGTTTTCCCCAGTCTGTGTATGTAGGTTCGTTTTTTTTTGTTTGTTTTTTTGTTTTTGTTTTTGTTTTTGTTTCTTGTGGTACGCGGGCCTCTCACTGTTGTGGTCTCTCCTGTTGCGGAGCACAGTCTCCGGACGTGCAGGCTCAGCGGCCATGGCTTATGGGCCCAGCCGCTCCACGGCATGTGGGATCCCCCCGGACCGGGGCACGAACCCACGTCCCCTGCATCGGCAGGCGGTCTCTCAACCGCTGCGCCACCAGGGAAGCCCTGTAGGTTCGTTTTGAGATTCAAATGAGGAATGATATGTTAAGGACAGTGATTGGCACATAGTAATTATTCAAAATAGAAAGAACAGAGGCTACCAGGGCATGATCTCCCTCAATTTTCTGACCATCTACCCTGAAACTCAGCTGCATCTCTACCCATCCTTAGCATTTTCTCCCTTGTTTTAGTGGAAGAGAAGAATTTCTCAACCTAATCCACCTCAGCAGAGATCTTGCTATATGAATTATGCCCTCCTATAACTTTTACATCTTTATCTTGTACTCATACATATTCAAAATCTAAAGTTTCTTCCTTTAAAAATAAAAACAGGTGGGAGGAAGATAAGGAACAATGATCTAACGTGACCTTTTTCTTCTTTCTGGAAATTTTTAGGATTTTCTCTTTATTCTTGATGTTTTGCATCCACGTATGAGACTTTCAGAATTCATCTTACTTCTCAGCGTTCTTACCTGGTTAGCTTCTCCCAGGCCTGGCGTAGTTGTTCTATCTCCCCAGTTAATCACCTTGACAAGTACTCCTGGGCCTGCCCTTCCTTCCTGTATCCCTTGACTCTGAGCTTGGAGTCCCTCTCCATACATTCCTACCTTCTCTGGAGATTCTCCTGCAAATTTTGGGGTGATGGTTCCTTCTAGTTTTGTTTATCTGTAGTGTGTATGTTGTCTGCTTCCCAGCTTCAGCTTTGACTTAAAATTTCTGACCATCTGATGACACTTTCTTGCTTTCCCATGCCTTTGTGAGTTTGTTTCATGGGTTTGGGGGTAACAGAGATATAGGTGCTCATATTCAGTTTGTCATAATAGCCAATCTCCAAAGGAACTTTCTAACATGCTACTTATATATTGAGTTCGGAGCATGGTATTGGTTTATTGTAGGCAGTCAGCAAGTTATTTGCAGAATGAATCAAGGGACAGGTGTGTGGGAGAGAATCTTCCAGACACTGTAAAGCCCACTAGCCTCCCACTCCTGACCTCCATATATAGTGTTCAGGAATATGTACTGTAGAAATAGATGGACTAGTTTGGGGACTCTGAGCAAGTTATTTCGCCTCTCGAGGCCTCTCATTCCTCATTCATAAAATGGGGATGATAATAATTCCTACCCTGTGGGATTGCCATGAGGATTAATGCAGCAATGCACATAAAGTGCTTAGAATGGCATCTGGTGCATATTAATCAATAAGGATTGAGTTTCTTTTAAATTAACAATGAAACATTTCAGGTCTGAAAACATTTCTGAGTCACGTGGTCTATGTTACTTGTACTTTTACCAGCAGCCTCCCTTCCCCGAATCTGTGTCCTCATTCACCTTCACCTTCCTCTGCTTTACACCCATCCCACCCCCCCAGCATCTATGTGCAGTCTCTCCTTTCCAAGCAACCCAGAAGCTTGTCACACAGTCTTCCCTTTAATGGCCCTTAGTAAAAACCCTTAACAAAGCCTGTCATCACTGTCAGTAGGAGGTGAGTAAACCATTAGCCTTCCTTACTTAATGGACCAGTATTTCTTTTGGGGGTACCAGTACCAATTAAGAGATGGAAATAAAGTTTTAATCTTGTTTCCTGATGGACATAGTACAATGTGCGGTAAAACACCTTCTCTTCAAGGCACCACACAGGTGAGTTTGGGAACACCTTTGTCTGGGGTGTCATCGGAGCAGTGACATAGAGGTAATCATCTTAAAAGTCAGACTTTAGAAATACAAATGCTTCCTGGGCTCAAAGAGTGGCCATATGGATCCATCTGGGCTAGGTTGAAAGGCATGAAGGTATGATTCTAGAGAAAGTGTTGGATAAAAAGGAACACAGGGGACGCATCTCTGACAATTAAGATAGCACCACATACCAAGAGATGCTTAGAAATGTAGAGGATGTATTTCTGGTTGGATTAAAAAAAGCGCTCATTCATTTGGTGACTGTTTATTGAGCACCTACTACGTGCCAGTCACTCTTCTAAATGCCAGGGTTACAACAGGAAAGAAAACAGACCCAAATCTCTTCCCTCATGTTACTTACATTCCTGTTTGAGCGTAACGGGGGACCACGAGGCCAGAGGAAAAGGAGTTTGGTTGGCAGATTGGAGACTTTTCGAGATGATTGATGAGCATGATTAGAATTCTTTGAGGTAGAAATGCAGGGACAGATGAAAGACCTTGGACCTCTGATCTTCCTGGGAAGGGGAGTTCAGAAATTCCGAGAGCTCATTCTCAGGGAACATGTGGGGAGGGGCCTGGACAGGTCTGTGGAGGGCTGAGAGACAGCAAGAGGACTTGTCAGCTGGTTTGGTGTTTGGAAGTAGTTCTGGAAGGAGACACGATAAAGTGTTGGGGGGAGGGGGTGGTGTGAACTCACAAGCAAGCTTGCCTTGCTGGGTGCTGATGGTGAGAGGAATCCAGGGCTTTGGGAATGAGAAAGACATGGAATAATGTATTGGTTACGGGCATGTGCCTTGAGTCAGGGTCTGCCACCTGCTGTGTACATGACCTTGGAAAGTTTTCTACTTTCTCCTTCAGTGAAGACCTTAGTTTCTTCATCTTTAATGGGAACAATGCTGTAGCTTGTTGTGTGGATTTAGCAGGCTAATGCGTATATATGTATATTAATATGTGCCTGGCATTATTATCCTGTTTGTAAAGTTGTGTCTCCACGAGCTGATTCATAGCCACGTCTGGAGGGTGACTGGAGGAAACATGTCTCTTTTTCCTGAGACCGTCACAACCATCGTGCGGGGGTGAGGGGCTCAGCCATGTAGGGTTACTCGGGGTCTACTCCAGCTGGGCAGGGGCTCCTGGCTGCCTCTCTGTGTCCTTGCACGTTGAGGCCTCTTTTCACTTTGTTTTAAAATATTTCCCGAAGCTCTAATTGCTACACTTCCTCAAATGTTTTTAATACAGGCAATCAGCAACTACTGCAATTAGGAGGACCTAATTACCATCGGCATTCTTTCTTTTCCCTCAGAAACCACCATTGGAACAGTCACAAATAAACCTTAATGAAGACCAAAGATCTTTCTTCAGTCTAAAGCCATTTGTAATCATGGTCTGTTATTGTCAGAGCCAGCAGGCAGAGGAGTCCTTAGAAGGACTGTTGCATATTCAGCAGTGGCTGCAGCCGCGGCAGCAGTAGAGAGAGATGTGCTGGGGCCTGGGAGGAGGTGAGCAGGCAGGTGTGGGGCTGGGGGTCTGTGGTCCAGGCCTGAATGGGTTGGCACTCAGTCTATTGCTGTGCTTTCACTGAACCTTAAGAATAAGGTTTGAGGGACTTCCCTGGTGGTCCAGTGGTTAGGACTTCACCTTCCAATGCAGGGGGTGCAGGTTCGATCCCTGATCGGGGGAGCTAAGATCCCACATGCCTCACGGCCAAACTACCAAAACGTAAAACAGAAGCGATATTGTAACAAATTCAATAAAGACTTGAAAACGGTCCACATCCAAAAAATCTTTAAAAAGAATAAGGTTTAACTATACTCCAATTAAAAAAAAAAAAGGAAAAGAATAAAGTTTGATTAATTAAAAAAATATATACATATAGTCCCTGTGTAATCACGGCCCAGATCAAGATATAGAACATTTCCAACATCCTGGAAGGCTCCCTCCTGCCCTTCTGCGGTGTGTCCATCAGGGTAGAATCAGAAAAGCAGAACCATGATGAATGTTAGGTTATGAGGGATTAAAAGAATTTGACCATACCCAACTGTGAAAGGAACTGGGAAATTAAAAGTTCAAAAAAAGGGCATAGAGGGATCAGAAAAGGTGCTCACTTGAAGCAAGGACACAGGTGAATGAGTCAGAGAGTGTCAGGAAGCCCGGCAGCTGGCCACGTCCAGCTGTAGGAGTGAGACCACAGAGGAGCTGGCGTAGAAACCCATGGGAAGCTGTTGGTTCTTTAGCTGCTGCCTCTGTGCATTTGCAGTGAAGCATCCCGTGGTGATTGTGTCACTGTGGGTCAGCAGAGCCAGAGTTCAGGAGAAGGGCTGAAGGCGGCATGCAGAGAGCAGAGCCAGGGCACACTGGAACCTAGTAGCGTCTGTTTCTCACCGCCATGAACATTCAAGGGGGCTGTTTCACTCTGGTCAGCTCTAACCTAGAACCACTCAGGGAAGGTGATTCTGGGAAGCATGGACCCCTGTACAATCAGGCTAATAGAACAATCTGGCACAATGGGAAAATGTTCACGTCCACTAAGTGGCTGGTGAGGTTGTGTCCTCCAGCTGCGAGGTTGCAGGGCTTTTGAGGAAGAGTCTGTATGTTCCAGCTGCACGACACCTAGAACAGTACCTTCCCCAGAGCTGGTGAGAGGAGGAGGTCTCTGGCCCTCTTCCTTCCTGTCCCCATCTCTCTCCAAGAGAAGGCAATGCTGATGGAGTGGGGTCAGATTCTTGGACAGTGGCCCAGGTCACTGTGCTTTAATGTGTGGCTGTGGCCTATGGCTGTAGGGCTAAGAATAGTGGTTCTCAACCTTGGCTGCCCAGTGGAATCATCTGGGGAGCTTCACAAAATGCTCATGCCTGGGCCACCCCCAGAGAGTCTGGAGTGCAGCCTGAGCATTGGGATTTTTCAAAGCTCCCCAGATGATTCCACTGGGCAGCCAAGGTTGGGAATCACTGGAGAGGCAAGACCTGCAGCTTGGTAGGCTGGTTTTTCTCTTTTCAGTGCCTTTCTTCTTTCCCACGCAACAGAAAGGTTAAATGCCTCTGAGGCTGGCTTCCTGGGGGTAGGTCTCATCTGCCTTCATTGCTTTGCCTAAATGATTAGATTTGAAACACGGAGGAGTGAGACACTCTCCTTAGGCATTAAGGCCAAGTCGCCGGCTTCAGTCCAGTAGACCAGATACCTGCATGGGCCAAAATGCTCCCCCACTTCTCCCCATGATTGTAAGGGTTCTCCACAGGGTCAGAGAAAATCTATCTGAGCATAGGCCCACTTATATGGGTCAGAATTCTCAAAGCAGGCTGTGTATAAAATCCTCTGGTGTAATGTACAGTATGTCACTATGGTTAACAATACTGTATTGTCTATTTGAAAGTTGCTAAGAGAAAAGATCTTAAAAGTTCTTAAACACATACACACATGTTACACACATGTTACCGAGTCCAAGTATATACTGCTCGAGTTAGAATTCAGGCTTCTTTTATACTAAAAGGGGAGGGAGTAAAGTCAAACTTTTCCTGGTTCCAGTCAACTTCCAGATGGGATGTGCTAATTTCTTCCTTCCTGTAGTTGTTCACAGGTGGGCCTGGTCAAGATGTTTCCTGTGAGGTAAACAAAGGTATTTTAGCATAATGCTCATTACCTGGGACGCAGGGTTTCCAGAGATGGGCCATTATGTAAATTGCCCATAGCTTATGGGGAGCAAGTTAGTGATTAACTTGTAATAGTATACAAAGGTTATTCCCTATTACACAATTGTAACTGTATGAGGTGTTGGTGAAAAATTAATCTGTCGATCTAAGAAAGAAATGGAAAATTTTATTCAAGCCAAATTGAGGATTATAACCTGGGAAGAGCATGGCAGAAAGCTCTTTTCTGCCTGTTAGAGGTCAAAGCATGGTTATATAAGTCTTTTGAGACAGAGGGCTGTATATTAAATGACGTATTATTGACAATTTACACAATCCAGATCTAAGTGTCATGTGACCCCTTACAAGATCGAGAAGGAACGTTATCTTTTAAGGAGTTATCTTGTTGGTGCTAGAAGAATGCTGGTCTTTATTGTTGAGCAGGTATTTCTGCTGGTGGGAAGGTCTGATTAATGCATGATGCAGATACACAATGCTCAGTAAGGGGGAGAGAGGAGGCCAAAGGGCAGAGAACATTTTTTATGTTTAAATTTTTTTGTCTTGCCGTAAAATATGAATTTTATTTCACAAGTTGATGGATGTGTTAATTAACCTTATTGTGGTAATCATTTTGCAACATATACATATATCAAATCATTACGTTGTAAGCTTTAAACTTATACAATATATATGTCAATTATATCCCAATAAAGCTGCGAAAATGATCCCCATGAGACTCTTAAAACACCCCCTTGTCTGAGTCCCCTTCAAAGCCAATTGAATCAGACTCTCAGGGAAGGAGGGTCCTGGCTTAGGTATTTTGTATTTTATAAAGTTTTGCTTATTTTATAAAAATTTGTAGTGAGCTATAGTATATTACAGGAGATTACACATATCTTAAGATTTCAGGAGAATGAAATTTTACATAAATCTATACCCATGTACCAACATCCTGATGAAGCTATAGAACTTTCCAGCCCCTCCAGAAAACTCCTTCATGCCTCTCCGAGGCAGTAACTCCTCCCACCTCCCCATGATAGGGTACTTCTATCACCTGAGATTCATTTTGACTGTTCTTGAACTTCACAGATAGAAATGGGGCCAGGCAGCACGTGGTCTTTTGGATCTTTGCTTCTTTCCCTAAATACAGTGTCCGTGAGATTCATCCACGTTGTGGGAGTCAGCAGTTATTCATTCCATCAGATGAATGTGCCACAATGTATGCATCCATTTTATTTCTGATAGAAATGTGGTTGTTTTCAGTTTTTGGCTATCATAACAAACCTCCTATAAACCTTTTTTATGTGTCTTTTGGTGTACACACACTTGTCAGTGCACTCATCTTTCTTAGGCATATAATTAGAAGTGGAATTGTTGGGATATAGGGCAAATGTATGTTTAGCGTTTCTATATTGGGAATAGGTTTTTTGCTTTTTTTTTTGAAGCTCCTAAGGTAGTTTTAATGTTAGCCAGCATTGAGAATAACCGATCTGGAGGGTAAGTAGAGGCACAAGTAGAAGCACTTTCCATAAACGTGTGGCTTCACTGTAATAAAACCCAAGTCAAAAGAGGGCTTGCTGTGCCTTTAACATAATAAGGCCTGATTTGTTATTTCTCAAGGGATAAGGTCAAGGTCAATTCTTTTTTAAAAATTAATTAATTAATTAATTTTTGGCGGCCTTGGGTCTTCGTTGCTGAGCGTGGGCTTTCTTTAATCACGGCCAGTGGGAGCTACTCTTAATTGCGGTGTGCGGGCTTCTCATGGCGGTGGCTTCTCTTGTTGTGGAGCACAGGCTCTAGACACGCAGGCTCCAGTAGTTGTGGCACATGGGCTCATTAGTTGTGGCTCGTGAGCGCTAGAGCGCAGGGTCAGTAGTTGTGGCACACGGGCTTAGCGGCTCCGCAGCATGTGGGATCTTCCTGGACCAGGGCTCGAACCCTTGTCCCCTGCATTGGCAGGCGGATTCTTAACCATTGCCCCACTAGGGAAGTCCAAGGTCAATTCTTAAGAGACAAACACATTTTTCAGGTAGCCTAAATAGGAGTGGTTTACAAAAGGGAAATTAACCTCACATCTGATTTCAATTACCTTAGGAGATAACAAGCCATTGCCTAGGGTGGAAATACCCACTGCACCCATCTTTCCCTGCACCCCTCATCCATGGGACCAGGACTCTTCCTTCTTACCACCTGAAAAAACTAGAAGAAAGTATCAAAGCTCAGCCTTTCCACCAGCATTCAGAGCCGGGGAGAAATCTCTTCATATTCAGGAGGCACTTGAGATGGCACATTTTGTAACACATGAGACCAGCCTGGGTCTCGTGGGGCTTTATTATATGGGGTGGGGGTAAGCTATGCTTGAGGAAGGGGCATGTGGTATATTGGACAGGCTCCAGGAAGAGAAGGAAAATAATACTATATAGTATTATAGCTAATAATTAATATAATTACAATTAATATAAATATAATTAGTATATAATAATACATAATATAATAATAAAATAAAGGGAGGGGCTTCCCTAGTGGCTCAGTGGTTGAGAGTCCGCCTGCCGATGTAGGGCACATGGGTTCGTGCCCTGGTCCGGGAAGATCCCACATGCTGCAGAGCGGCTGGGCCCGTGAGCCATGGCCGTTGAGCCTGCGTGTCCGGAGCCTGTGCTCCGCAACGGGAGAGGCCACAACAGTGAGAGGCCCGCGTACCGCAAAAAAAAAAATAAAGGGAGTATTAGTGGACAAAGGAGAGGAATGCTTTCTTGAGACTTAAGCATTTGTGCTTGGCCTGAGAAAACATACATCTGTTCTCCCCTCCCAGTCCGGTTTCCACATTAGTTGTTATCTCCCACTGGCAAGTGAAAGACTTGGTTTCTATCCTGTTGGAAGGGCACAGAGAGGATGAAACCTATGGGGTAAATTCCCTGCTAGGCAACTGAAATCCTAACACACCCAAGGCTGTCTCTGAAGAGAACTCAGCTTTGGTGTATGTGGCAGATGCCATGCCAGAAATTAGGGTCATTTTCTCTGCCCTAGTGGGAGAGGTAGCAGAAGGTCATGCTATCACTCTTGGGCCTTTGTATTGTGATGCTCTGGGCCCCTCTGGAGGATATCAAGCTCTATTCTCTGGGAAGTGGAAGTAATCACAGTCTTTAAGGAGAAGCTTCCAGGTGACTGTGGGACCTTCTAGGAATAATCCAGGTACCTTTAAAGGGTGAATCGCCCCATCTTCCTGGAAGAGTGAAAGAAGAGCTCTTAAGGGCTCAAAGGAGGTAAACAACTCTTGGGTAAATCCCTGGGATGGATAAAAACACAGAACTTCCTGGGTGCCTGGTAACTTGGGGGATGGATTGAGGGGACTCTAAGTGGAAGATCTCCCTTGGAACTGTCACTGCTCGAAGGGCTGCCTTGACTTTCAATTGTGACAGCTGAGGTCGGTAATGGACAGCAATGTGGGCTGTCAAGGAAGGGTGTCAACAATAGGTGGGAGGTACACCAGGACATGGACATTGTCTGTCCCCTAATCTTCTCCTATTTTCCTCCCCACTCTGAAGCCTGCTAATGTCACCGAATGTCCTTTCCTTAAAATTTGCTATCCCTCTATTAGGGAACCATTCATTGACTGAAACTGCCTGGCCCTGGCCAGGCAGGATAATAACCACTTGCACAAGTCATGTCACAACAGGAGGTCCCAATAAGGAACATGGAACTGACAACCTACTGTCAGCCAAAAGAATGCGGGAGGGGCCAAAAGGAGGGAGGGAGATGCCAGGCCATAATATATCCTGCCCACCTCCCAGAAACCCTTGCAGTGGAAACTAGACTGACCGAGAGAGCCACGCGCCATCAGGAAAGGCCTTAAATCGGACCAAATACAGGTGTGGGTGATGCTGAAACTTGGCCTCTGTGCGCCAGTGTTGAATCAAATCTCAGAGACAGAGTTTTGGGTCAAGTAGAAAACAATAGCTTTCTTGCTTTGCCAGGCAAAGGGGGACACAGCTAATACCCTCAAAACTGTGTGTCCCAAACCAGGGGGATTTGGTGAGGAGTTTTATAGCAGTGGTTCAAGGGCAGGGTTGCTGATAAGGATCTGGGTGTGTGCAGGGCCTACAATCCTTTAATCCGCCCTCAGGTGGTCTCCTGATGAGCTTCTGTTGTTCTCAAGGTTATCAAACTGTGACCTTGTCTCTGGGATGAAGAATGCTTCATTAGGTAGTTAACATCTTCTATTTGTTGGGGGATTTATTTATTTATTTATTTATTTACTAGTTATTGGCTGCACTGCACAACATGTGGGATCTTAGTTCCCAGACCAGGGATTGAACCCATGCCCCCTGCATTGGAACTACAGAGTCCTAAGCACTGGACTGCCTGAGAAATCCCTGTTGGGGATTTTAATTCTGCAGAAGAGCTCAAAGATACTGTTATGTATGTTCCTTGAGGTGAACCAGGACGCTGCCCCAAGGCTGCACTATTGTTTCTAGGCTGCTCCTCCCTTGTCTCTACATCCCCTCCTTTCCCTGATTAGCAACTGTTTGAAACTGCCCTTTGGAACTCAGGGAAGGTCATGGAGGCTGAAGCCTATTTCCTACAAACAAGAAATGGGGGACACAGAAAGACTTCCGTGCCCAGGAGCCCCACAGGGTCCTGCTCAGTTTCACAGGCAACATGATTGTCCAGAGACAACCTAGAAAGCTAGCCCCACCACCGTAAACCCTGAGACTACAAGCCGCATGGCAGAGAGGTTCTCCTGGGTTCCTGTATCCTGCTGCTCCCTGCCCGGGCGCCCCATCCTAATAAAGTCTTTTGCTTTGTCAGTACATATGTTTCCTCTGACAATTCCTTTCCAAGTGTTAGGCAAGAGCCCACTCTCAGGCCCTGGAAGGGGTCCCCCTTCTGGTAACACCTCTACTGTCCTCTGCTCTCTTCCGCTGATGGGAGGGATGAGCTCTGATCTCCATTTCTCCTGGTTTCTCCACATGGAGAGAAAGAAGAGTGCTGGTCCCATGGAGGAAGGATGCAAGGGTAGAGGGGATATTTTCCAATTCCACTGTGCCTTTGAAATGGAGCAGGACCCTGTGGTGCCCTCCTGGGTATATATCCTTTCAGTGTTCCCCCATTTCTTGTTTGTAGGTCAGCCTCCTTGACCTTCCCTGAGTTCCAAAAGGGCAGATTCAAACAGTTGCTTATCAGGGAAGGGAGGGAATGCAGAAACTAAGGAGGAGAAGTCAAGAACAGTACTGCAGGGGCTTCCCTGGTGGTCCAGTGGTTAAGACTCTGTGCTTCCACTGCAGGGGATATGGGTTCGATCCCTGGTCAGAGAACTAAGATTCCTGCATCCTGCATGGCAAGGCCAAAAATAAAATTAAAAAAAAAATAAGCAGGGTCCTGGTTCCTCCTCAAGGAATATACATAACAAAATACCTTTGAGTTCTGTAGGAACTAAGCCCCCACCTAGGTGGAAGATGGTGACTTCAGGCTGAGCGCAAGATTCCTGGAACACCACCCTGTTACCTCATCACCAACCAATCAGAAGAAAGTCTGTACACAGTGAAGGATGTCGAAGACTCTGTCCCACTCCCCAAATGATTCTCCTTTTAAAAGCTTTCATGGTTGGGGCTTCCCTAGTGGCGCAGTGGTTGGAGTCCGCCTGCCGATGCAGGGGACGCAGGGTCGTGCCCAAGTCTGGGAGGATCCCGCATGCCGCGGAGCGGCTGGGCCCGTGAGCCGTGGCCGCTGGGCCTTCGCGTCCGGAGCCTGTGCTCCGCAGCGGGAGAGGCCACAGCAGTGAGAGACCCGCGTACCGCAAAAAAAAAAAAAAAAAAAAAAGCTTTCATAGTTGAGCAGAATTTTTGGAGATGGTTTTTGGACACAAGTCTACCTTCTCCCTAGGTTGCCAGCCTCCTGAAAAAAGCAACTTTCCTTTCCAGCCAACACTCAATACTCAAGTATTGGCTTCTGAATGGTGCCCTGAGTTCAGTAACACCTTGCTTTCTCCTCCTAAAGTAACTGAAATCAGAGAATGGATTCCTATCGAAGATCCCCTCCCCCCCATTTAGTAGCCCTCAAAAGACTATATAGGGGAAACCTACAAAAAAAGAAGAGAGGTATGGGCTCATGCCAGTTTTGAGTTATTTTGTAGAAATATAAGATTGATGACTGTACTGACTCCTGCCCAATTTTGTGAAATATTTAAAATCTAATAGAGTGAATACTAACATCATTACTGGGGAATATGAAAGTGTTAAAGTATCGGAGCCCTGACGCTACACAGGCCTAATATTAATCATGAGGAAGCTTAATATTTGAACAGAATTGGAATGAACCGGGCTGCTTTAAAAGCCTTCCTTTGTGTTCAAAGGGGACATTATCTTCTGAGGGATGGAATGGCCTCCATTTGCATAATGTCTTTCCTTTTGTTCCTTCTGTTGTCCCAACTAATTGCTTTAGAATATCTCCCCTCTGCTATTTCCCCTATCTTTCTTACCAATAATGATTTCCTCTTCCCTCTTTTTTTTTTTTTTGCGGTACGCGGGCCTCTCACTGTTGTGGCCTCTCCCGTTGCGGAGCACAAGCTCCGGACGCGCAGGCTCAGCGGCCATGGCTCACGGGCCCAGCCGCTCCGCGGCATGTGGGATCTTCCCGGACCGGGGCACGAACCCGTGTCCCCTGCATCGGCAGGCGGGCTCTCAACCACTGCGCCACCAGGGAAGCCCTCCTCTTCCCTCTTGATATGTAAAATGTAGGTAAGCTGGGACACTTCAAAGCACAAGACTTCTTGTGAATCTCCTACAGCTGGGATGGCAGTATGGACACATTGACCACGGGGTGCCTGAGGGTGGCTCAGGCTTGGGAAATAGAAGCCAGTTCCCTGGGGCTCCCTGCTAAAAGGAAGTGTCTTGGGAATTCCCTGGTGGTCCAGCGGTTAAGACTCAGGCTTTCACTGCCGTAGACCCGAGTTCACTCCCTGGTTGCGGAACAAGATCCCACAAGCCGCGCAGTGTGGCCGAAAAATAAAAAAAACTAAAAATAAAAAAAAAATAAAAGGAAGTGTCTCGTTACGTGATGGGAGAGGGTAGGTTTGAAGAAAAGATGATCAGATTTAGGTTGTAGAAGTTCCCCTTCTTGAGAGGTATTTGGAGTGGAGATTGCCAGTGTGAAATAAAATTCATATTTTATGGCAAGACAAGAAAAATTTAAACATCAGAAGTTTTCTCTGCCCTTTGGCCTCCTCTCTCCCCCTACTGTGTGTTGTGTACCTACATTATGCACTGAGCAAACCTCCCCCATCGGCAGAAACACCTGCTCAACCCTAAGGAGCCACATTCTCATAGCACCAACAAGACAAGTCCTTAAAAGATAACAGTCCTTGTGGATTTTATAAGGAGCCGTAATGATGCTTACATCTGGATTGTGTAAACTGTCAATAATATGTCATTTAATGTACAGCATTTTGTCTCAAAAAACTTACATAACTGTGCCTTGACTTTCAATGGGCAGAACAGTTCTTGGAGATTTCTAAGATGCTCTTTCCAGGTTATAATCCTCAATTTCGCGTGAATAAAATTTTCCATTTCTTTCTTAGATCCACTGATTAATCTTTTGTCGATACCAGCTTCCTCGTGGTTAATAAAATTGGTTAAGTTTCTGTGACTCGGCTGTTTTCCCTTCTCAAAATTGTCCTGGGACCTTAAGAGGCAAAGATACCAGGGCTGGGGATGGAGGTGCGGAGGGCTGATGATGAAATAAAATTCATGTTTTATGGCAAGGTGAGAAAAATTTAAACATAAAATGTTTCTTTGCCCATTTGGGCTTCCTCCCTCCTGTTTGGTGTGTATTGTGCATCTGCATTAACCAGACCTCCTAAGGAGATCACATTCCTTCTTAATTTCATCAAGGGTCACAACTCCTTAGGAGATAACCTTTCTTGACCTTGTAAGGGGCCATGATGACCCAAGACCCACTACTTGCTTTGTATTATACGTGTAGATCTAGATTGCGTAAACCGTCAATAATACATCATTTAATGTACAGCGATCCCTTTGTCTCAAAAAGTTACATGACTGAGCTTGGATCCTCAGTTTGGCTGGAATACAATGTTCTATTTCTTTCTAGATTGACTGATTGATTTTTCATCAACAGTAGTATTGGTAATTATCTAACAAGTTCTCACTTATTAAGCACTGACTATGAGCTGGTCATGTGTTAAGTGCTACACAAGCATTTGCCTCGTTTAGTCCTTACTGTACCCAGTAAGGTGGATTCTATTGTGATTCGCATTTTGCAGTATAAGGGAGGAAAAAACTGTTCCTCTACCCTATTCAATTGAGTGGATGGGGCTATGCAAATTAAACCAACAAAATACAGGTAACAGAAGAAGAGGCTGTCAAGGAGGAATACATTTTTCTCTTCCCTTCTAGGTTCTTCTGGCTGGTCTAAGAATTAAACTGACATGAGACAGATTAATAGGAGAAAACCAAACAAAGGGAGAGACCCAGGAAAACTGAGTAATTTACTAAAATGACTGAAACCCTCACCTTAAATACAATCTTCAGTTTAAGACAGAAGAGGATGTTAGGGGTAGGGATCTGGGCCTTCAAAGGTAAGGAAGGCAATTCACATGGAGATGGAGAAGCAAATGTTTGGTAAATAAATGTTTGCTGGTCCAGGCAGAGGCAGTGGGACACAGATGAATTTTATCAGATGCTGTTACGTTCCTCTCTGTCTACACACCTAAGGTCTTACTATACTTATCTATGGTGATAGCTCCCTTCCTAGAACAGGTCCTCTATCTACATTCTTTAGGCAGCTAAGGGGGAGGTCAAAGTTTCTTCCTGAGTCTTCTGTTTCTTACAAATAATCAACCTAGGGAATTCCCCTGCAATCCAGTGGTTAGGACTCCGAGCTTTCACTGTTGAGGGCCTTAGCTCAATCCCTGGTTGGGGAACTAAGATCCCACAAGCTGCGTGGTGCAGCAAAAAACCCAAAAAACTAACAATCAATCATTAATCCTCATGCTGAAGAGACACATTTTGGGGTGGCAAATTTTGCTCCCCTACAAGACATACAAATTTTATCTGATGTTAATATTTTATTTTTTTACGTGTACAAGGGAATCTCGCAGAAAGGAAGTAAAAACTCAAAGTGGTGGGTCGGTCTTATATACCATTTTAACAAAGTGCAATACATTTGTAGAGAGGCGACAAGACAAAGGAAAAAGGTTTGGGCTTCTAGGGGCAGTAGATTGTGGGAAGGTAAATGTATGGGGGGGAACAATGAAAGATAAGGGTTATTTCAGTTCAGTTTCTTTATGCAAATTCAAGTTGGTGCCATCACCAGTGACAAGAGTTGGTTCCTCTTCCTGGTACAGGATGGAGGAGGGGGAAGGGAATTTCCCTTTCCTCCCCCTTACCTTCAAAGGGAAATTTATGCCTTGCCTTTAGGCAGGAAGGGGGAGGATAAAGAGCTTTCCCTGCATCTGCGGTTTCTTGATTGCCTTCAGCTCAAAATAATCCTTATGCCAAAGTGGCATATTTCGAGATGGTATATCCTGATCCCCTTCAGCAGCTGAGTAAACTGAAGCATAGAAAGCAACTTGCCTAAAGTCACAGAGCCTGAACTTGAACTGGGTCTGCTTTAAAGATAGGGAAGGCGGGGCCAGGGCAGCAGACAGAACTCCACCTGGCAAGGCGGTCATGGTCATTGTCAGGGAGGGGGAAATTTATCCCTCTCCCCTTCTTGAGTTCTTGTGGCTGGACTAATAAAATGGACACAAAGATGAACAGGAGAAAAAGAAACAAGTTTTAATTTATGTGCACAAATTAAAGAGGCCTGGTAGAAATGGGACCTAAGAAGTGGCCAAAGCAAGTAGCTTTTATACTTTGTAGACAAAGAAATGATAAATGTATGAGGAATTGACAGGACAAAGAAAATTAGGCTTTGGGTTCTTAATTAGTGAAGAGTCGAAACAGAGTTTGAGCCTGGGGTAGCAAATTAAAGAGGTAACAATGTTTGTTTAGACAGTTTTCTCGCCCCAGTTCCCTTTCTCTGACGATAAGGGTGTCCTTTTATCTCCAGATGCAGGGAGTGAATTTTCACGTGGGAAATTTAATGATTGATTGCTTTGCTTTGACTTGGGGATTCTCTGCTCTCTTCTTTCTTTTTTTAAAAAAGCTTTTCTTTCTTTCTTTTTATTGAAGTATAGTTGATTTACAATGTTGTGTTAGTTTCAGATGTACAGCAAAGTGATTCAGCTATACATACGTATATATCTATTTTTTTTTTCAGATTCTTTTCCCTTTTAGGTTATTACAAAATATTGAGTATAGTTCCCTGAGCTATACAGTAGGTCCTTGTTGGTTATCTGTTTTATATATAGTAGTGTGTATCACATAGGAAATTTATTTTCTGCTTCCAGAGAGACACAGAGGAGGGTCAAACTGTCCTTCTTACATCAGCTGTTTCTTAACTTTAATTCAAAAATAATCAATATACGACTGAGGCCTCTTTGCGGGGACAGCCTGCCCTGGGCCCCAACATCATGTGGTTCAAAATTTGTGCTCTTTAGCCTTCAAGACACCCAACACAGGGGAAGAAACTGCGAGACCTCTAAGGAGGTAAGTGGTAGCAGGAGACAGAAAGAACCAGGGCGATGAGGACAAACCCGGAAACTTCCACCAGGGAGGCTGGGGAGTCAGGACAAAGGGGTCAGAGACCAGAAATGAGTCATCACAGAAGTGGGGAATAAAACCTAACACTAATGTCTTTTAACAAGGTGGTAGAAGAGGAGGGGAGTCGGGAGTGGGAAGATATTGAGGGGAAGGCTGTAAAGAGATGTCAAGGAATTGGTTTATGTGATTGTGGGGCAGGCTGGGCAAATCTAAGCTCTGTAGCACACGCTGTTAGGAAGGGCAGCTTGGAAACTCTTGGGCAGGAAGTGGTGCTACTGCCCACAGGCAGAATTTCTTCTTCTTCTTTTTTTTTGGGCCACGCCATGTGGCTTGTGGGATCTTAGTTCCCCAATCAGGGACTGAACTCCATGAACCTGGACCCCGGCAGTGAAAGCGCTGAGTCCTAACCACTGGACCGCCAGGGAATTCCCCAGAATTTCTTCTTCTTTAGGGAAGCAGAACCATTCTACTCTTAAGGCCCTTCAACTGATTGCATCAGGTCACCCAGATTGTTGAGAACAATTCCTTTTATTTAACGTCTACTGTAGACGTTAATCACATCTGCAAAATTCCTTCACAGCAATACCTAGATGAGTGTTTGATGGGACTACTAGGATATTGTTACTGAAACTCAGATCTCTGTGCAACAGTGCTGAATCGAATCTCGGAGACAGAGTTTTGGGTGAAGTAGAAAAGGATAGTTTTATTACGTTGCCAGGCAAAGGGGACCACAGCAGCCTCCTGCCTTGAAAAACTGTGTGTCCCAACCCCAGAGGCTTTGATGAAGGGTTTTATAACAGTGGTTCAAGGGTGGGGTTGCTGACAAGATTAGGGTGTGTGCAGGGTCTCAGGTGGTTGTCTCCTAATTATGGTGGGCTTCTCTGGTCCCTTTAATCTTGCCTCAGGTGGTTTCTTGGCCGCTTCTGCCTTGATTAGCAACTGTTGGAATCGTCCTTTGGAACTCAGGGAAGGTCATGGAGGCTGGAGTCTTGCCTACAAGAAAGGGAAGACAAAAAAGGCCTTCTATGCCCGGGAGCCCCACAGGGGCTCGGTTTCAATATTCACATAAAACTGACCATCACCACAAAAAAAAAAAAACAAAAAAAAAACCTGACCATCACCGTGCTCAATAAACACTGGCTGAATTAATCAGTAATAATAAGCCAATATTTATTGAGTAGTTAATAGATGCCAGACACTGTTCTGAGAACTTTGTATGTATTAATTTGTTTACTCTTCCCAATAAATTTACAAGGTCAGTGTCCAGCATTAGTGCTGTTTATCAATCAATACTTCCTCTTCTCCTTTCTCTGGGCACGTGACAGGTTTTCACTTTGCCATCCCCTTTAAATTCAGTATAGCCACGTGACTTGTTTTGATCAATGAATTATGAGCAGGAATGATTTCTATCATTTCCAGGTAGAAATGTTTACAAGTCAGTTTATTGCCTCTTTCTTTTCTCCTTGTCATGTTGACCAGCAATGTCCAGATGGGGGGCCCTCTACCAGCTTGGGTCCCCCAAAGTGGGCAACATGAGTGAAATCCTAGCTGACCACATTGGACACAGAGCGTGTATTTTAAGCCACTGATATTTGGGAGTTATTTGTTTCCACCTTATAACCCAATTTATCCTGATTATCTCCCTTTACAGATGAGGAAACTGAGGCATGGAGAGATTAAGTAACTTGTCCAAAGTCACACAAATAAAAGGGGTGGAGCCAGGATTCAAACTCAACCATCTATTAGTCCTTGCTGTCTAGAACCTTACAACGTCTCAGACTGATGCCAAAAGCTCAGCCTCTGTGCACTGGTGCCGAATCGAATCTTAGAGACAGAGCTTTGGGTGAAGTAGAAAAGAATAGCTTTATTTCTTTGCCAGGCAAAGGGGACACAGCAGGCTTGTGCCCTGAAAAACTGTGTGTCCCAACCCGGGAGGATCTGGTGAGGAGTTTTATAGCAATGGTTCAAGGGTGGGGTTGCTGATAAGGATTAGGGTGTGGGGGGGGCCTGCACTCCTTTAATCTGGCCTCAGGTGGTCTTGTCTGGAATGAAGAATGCTGACATCTTCCATTTGTTGGGGGCTTTAGTTCTGTAAAGACCTCAAAGATATTGTTATGTGTATCCCTTGAGGTGGAACCAGGACCCTGCCCCAAGGCTGCACTATTGTTTCTTGACTGTTCCTCCCTTGTCTCCACATCCCCTCCCTTCCCTGATTAGCAGCGATTCGAATCTGCCCTTCGGAACTCAGTGAAGGTCTTGGAGACTGGAGTCTGTTCCCTGCAAACAAGGAACGGGGGACACAGAAAGGCTTGGTCATGCTAGGTTTCAAGATTGCCATCTTTTCTAAGTCTTAGTTCTTCAGCTTTCCATTGAGAGTGGCTTTTAATCCCTCCTTCCCCCACCCCAAACCTCTGGCAATGTCTGGAGACATTTTTGGTTGTCACAACTTGGGGGGGCAGGGCAGTTGTGCTACTGGCATCTGGTGGGTAGAAGCCAGGGCTGCTGCTAACATCCTACCACGCACAGGACAGCTCCACAGCAAAGAGTTATCCAACCCCCAATGTCAATCGCACCGCTGTTGAGAAGCTCTGACTTACACGAAATTCCTCTGGTAACCAAAGTTAGCTTCTGTTGCTTGCCACTGGAGACTTGGTTGGGTTGTTATGAGTTAGTTAATTAATTAATTGAAAGCAGCAGGGTGTCAGCGCCGGGCCTGGTCTTCGTTGACATTTGCCTGACTGATCTGGAGGAGTAACTGGTGAGAGCGCTGCATGTGCCCATGACACTTAGCTATGCCAGGGAGTGAAATGCCAAGCCGCTGGCGATACATCGCAGGAAGAGCTCACCAGGCTGCGTGAGTGGGCAGCGCAGTTGCCAAGGACGAACTTCAGTGTGGGCAACTGCAAGGTGCTGTGTTTGGCAAAAAATAATCCAGGCTATACTTAGAGGTTGGAAGAGGATGGAACAGGATAGAACAAGATGAATAGAAATGGAAAGAATTCCAGAGAGCGATTCCCAAGCCTGATTTTAAGACTCACCTGAGCTCCAGCTAACGACACTGGTGCCGAGGCCCTTGCCCTGGAGGTACTTGTTGAGAGGTCTGGACGCTACTATCGGATCAACTTTTTATCTTCTGCAGGAATATAGACCCTGTTTCCCCAGATTTTCTGATTTTCAAGAGAAGCCCCAAATCCTGGCTTTTATATGTAAGTTCCCATCCCGTCCCCCCTTTCTGGTAACTTTTTTGATATAACGTCAAGCCTATAGAAAAAGTGTCAAGAATGAAGAAAGAGCTCCTTCCCATACCCTTTACCCAGACTCCCCAGTTGCTATCTCTTTGTCCCATTTGCTTTATCACTCGAAGTTCCCAATTTTTATCAGCAACCTATGGATCAAGCTAAACAATACTGTGAATGGACTTTGTTCCTTAAACTGTCCTTGGTGACTTGTGAAGCTCAGCCTCCCTTCTGACAAATTATGTAAGAATCTCTGCTGGGGCACCTGGACATTTATATTTAAAAACACCTCCTCCAGATGGTGCTAACGTGCATCCAGGGCTGAGAACCACTGGTCTGGGTCCCTCATGGTAATTTTATTCCCCTTATTGGTGACTGGCTTAGTGGTAGACGTGGAGCCTAATTCTGGCTAAAGAGAATAAGGGGAAAAATCTAATGGAGTAACTTCTAAGAAAGGTTTCTTCCCTCTTAAATACACGCAAGAGGGACTTCCTCGGTGGTCCAGTGGTAAAGAATCCGCCTTCCAATGCAGGGGATGCGGGTTTGATCCCTGGTCGGGGAACTAAGATCCCACGTGCCACGGGGCAACTAAGCCCGCGTGCGCCACAACTACTGAGCTTGCATGGCTCAATGAGAGAGCCCGTGTGCTGCAAACTACAGAGCCCACGTGCTCTGGAGCCTGCGAACCACAACTACAGAGCCCATGTGCCCTGGAGCCGGGTGCCACAACTAGAGAGAGAAAATCCACACGCCACAACTAGAGAGAAGCCTGAGCACCACAATGAAGAGCCCCCACACCACAACAAAAAAGATCCTGCACGCCTCAACGAAGATCCTGCGTGCCGCAACTAAGACCCAACGCAGGCAAGAAAATAAATTAAAAAAAAAAAAAAGACACACAGGAAAGAGGCAGCTTTTGTGCTGGATGTTGCATTGGACATGATGGGATATTTTATCTTGGTATGATGGATACTGGCCCGAGGATGGAAGCGTGGAAGGATGGAAAGGCTTTGGGTCCTTGGATTTATCTTTGAGCTGCTGAATTAACTAACCTGTGAGCCCCTTTATCTTGAGATTTCTTTTTACAGAGGAAACATTTTTTCATGCTTAAATTGAATGGCAGAGATGACTCGTCACTTGCCAAATCAATGACTATCTTATATTATGTAGAGATATTACTAGGAAACAACTCTTCAGCCATGGACGATGTTTTCAGCGTCACCTCCCCTGGAATCTAGATGGAACCACGTGACTGCTCTGACTAATGGAATGAATGGGTTACTTCTGGGTCAAGGTAATTAAGTTTAGGTGCATGGTCCTTCACTTCCTCATCACCACCCCTCACCTGTCCTCCTCCCCCCGTCTACCAAGGTGGGTGATATCAGGACCGCCCTGAAGCCACAAGATGGCAGAACTACAAGATAGAAGCAGCTTGGTTCCCTGAGTTACAGCTTGGAGCAGAGCCATCCAGGAGTGTTACTCAGCCAGAAACACCTACACTGGACTCTGTGTGAGCAAGAAATAAAGGTTTATTTGGTTAAGCCCCAGAAATTTGGGGGTTTGTTATGATAGCTTAATTTACCTGATAAATACAATCTAGTTAAGTTAGAATTGGGTGTTACTTTCAGACAAAAGGTTCTTACTTAAAGCGGGAAAGAAGGACCCGTGAAGTCCAGACCACCATCTTAAAACTGTTTTTTGTTTCTTTGGGTTTTTTTTATATTTACAAAGAGGGAATCAGCGTTCCACAAATGTAATCTAACCTCCAGGAGTTGCTTGCTTTCAGCCTAGTAACTTGGCCTTGCCGTCGCCTTTATGGTAGCTTTCATTTTAGGCTGATGATTTACTAGCCCTCAGGCACTGCCACCTGGTTTCTGGTCCCTGGTTCTTTCTCAGTCTTGATTCTTTCTGAACTGAACTGGCTTTGAGGTTCTGATCTCCCTTCTATAAACATCCTGACTAAATACCATTCTGGTCCAGCTGTCCTGCTGTCCCTAAGAGGGACTCTCAGCTGCTCCCATATGGCTGGGTGTTCCCCACTTCTGGAAGCGTCAGAGGTTCTAGTCAATGTTCATTTGGTAACTAGGAACAGAGACTCACTTAGGCTTGCTCAAGGCAAGGGGAGATTGTTGAAGGCATTCGGAAAAAGTCTCCCAGAGATCTGAGGACTGCACCTGCAGTACAGCTGGGCCTGGAGGAAATGGGATAGGGAAGCTATTAGAACCCAAGGAAGCCACTCTCTTCCTCTCTTTGTGATATTTGTTTTCCCCTAAATAGTACTTAATGCATTCTCCTTCTCTCTTTCCTTCCTTTGGATAGCTGAGCACTTACCAGATAAGTAGCTAGAACGAGACAGTCAAGTACACCAAGTACACCGCTCTCACAGAACTTATCTCCTAGTAAGTAAACAAGCAAGCAAAAGATAAAATATTACACCCTTCCAAGCTATCAAGAGAATAAGTATGGACTATACTAAAGAATAACAGGGGATTTGCTTTTGAGAGTTGGTAAATGAAGAGGTGACTTGTCAGCTCAGACCTGAAGAATGAGAAGGGGACAGCCACATAAAGAGAAGAGAATTCAGGCAGTGGGAACAGCAGGTGTAAAGGCCCTGAGGCATAAATATGTTTGACTGGATCAAGGAACTGAAAAGGGAGGACATGTGACTGAAGTGTAGGCCACGAGATAAAAGGTGGCATGGAATAAAGATGGATAGGTTAGTATGATTTTTATTTTTAATTTAATTTTTTGGCCTAGCCACGTGGCATATGGGATCTCAGTTCCCTGATCAGGGATTGAACCCATGCCCTCGGGAGTGAAAGCACAGAGTCCTAACCACCGGACTGCCAGGGAATTCGCGTTAGTATAATCTTTATAATGCAAGACCTTGGAGACCAGGGCAAAAATTTGGATTTTATTTAAGTATAATGGGAGGGCTTTGCAGGGTTGTCTTCTCATGACCAAACAGTTTTTTTTTTTTTAATAACTTCAACTTGCATTTGGCCTATTGTTGCTGCCCTAGTCCCAAGGCTTCCTTATATCTTTTCTGTTTTGCTCCCCCTAGCCAACTAGCAACCGATTTCTGTGTCTCGTAGTTAAAGTTCCCAGCAGAGATCATCTGATTGTCTCAGTTTACCTTTTTCTTTTCTCAGTTTACCCCTTTAAGTCAAGTTGCAAGTCCCAGGCCACTGGCCACGCCATGAATGGGTTGGCTAGCCTTAGATGAGGTGCAATCTATGATCTAATCAGCTGTGCCTGGGGGCAAGGTCATGTCCAATTCATGATCATGTCCACCTACCAGAGACTGGATAAAGCAGGCAATGTACAAGCTCTTAAAGAAGTACTTCTAAAGATAATATTTATGAAACTAGTATTTCACTGGGTACCTATCATATAAAATTTCTGTATCCCTCATTAAAACTCTTAAATGGCTTCTGAATGTACTTAGGATCAAAATTCAAGACCTTTAACATGCCTGTAATTTGACATCCTCTGGATCCAGCTTTTCTTTTAGTCTCATCTGATGCTACTCTTCCTGTATGTGCTCCAGCTTTACTGACTTTTTTGGAGGAGGAGGTCTTTCCAGTCTCAGGGCCTCTGCACACGCTTGGGTTTTTTCTCCCTCCATGTGTCCCTCTTGTATTTGGATAATGTTAGCTCTACCTTTAGGTATAACTGTAAATGCCAACTCCTGTTCCTTGACTCTCCATCAAAATTAGAGCCCTCTGTTTACATGCCTGTGTACTTTTTACTCTCTACCTTCCCTTTATGACACAGATCACAGTTGTAAATGATGTTGATGTGTGTGTTTACTTGTTTAGGACTTTAGTACTTGTTTAGTACTGGACTGGGAGTTCCATGAGGGCAGTGGTCATATCTGTGGGGATTATGGTTGTTTCTGACACATAGTAGGTACTCAGTAATAAGTGCTAGATGAATGAATGAATGAATGAGTGAGTGAGTGAATGAATGAATGCCACGAAGTGAGAGATTGTGTGGCCCGAGAAATCACTACAGACTTCGTGGAAGGGATGAGGCTTAATCTTGGCCTTGAAGAATGGACAAGAATTTGGAGAGGACAAGGGAAAACATTGCAGGCAGGGATAATACTCATTGACAAAGTTAGAGAATTGGGAATAAGTATGTGGACACTGGCTTGATTAGAGCAGAAGAGTGTCAACACAATCTGGAAAACAAGGGGGAAAGGGCCCAGGAGGAAAAACATAAATCTGTGAACAGTATTAAATAATAATAGCTAACATTTATATGGTGATTATAGTGTTTCAAGTACAGTTCCAAATGCTTTATGAAAATAAGCTCATTGAATCCTCACCACCAACCTATGGAGTGAGGACTATTTTTGTGTCCATTTTACAGCTGGGGAAGTTGAGGCACAGGGAGATTATCTTGTGAAAGTTCTCATGGCTGATAAATGCAAAGTTGGGATTCAAATCTGGACAGTGCAGCTGCAGAGTTTGCCTGCTTGAATGTTATGCCCTCTCGAAAGGTAGAGAAGAACCTGGCTAAAGATCAGCTCTCGGGGCCGCAGAATAGAGAAGTATAAAAGAGAAACCCCAAGGTTCTGGTCTTGAGATTGGCCGTAGGACGCTGCTGGTCCAGAAATGAGTGGGCTGGGAAAGGGAGCTGCATTGTGGGGAGAAGGAGGTTGGAAACTCAGCGAGGGAGCAAGAGATTTGAGAAGTGTGACCAGAGATGATTAGTGAGTGGCTATTGCGTAGGCTTTGGAATTAGGTTGGAGGACCTGCTTTGCTTTCTCTTTGCAAGTTTCAACATCTATCCAATGGGTTAACAATAGTACCTACCTCGAATTTTAGGATTAATGAGACAAAATAAGAGAAGTTCCTGGCACATTGCTTGGCACACAGAGTGGGAGCCTAGTGCATGTGAATACTCTTCACAGGGGTTTGGATGACCAGGGTTGCCCAGGGTCCTGGCTGTGAACCAGGAGTGTTGATATGAATATTTATTTGATGTCAGCTAGCTGGGTCCAGCTGATCAGTCTTCAAGCAAAGGCACTCTGACGGCCCATGCACCAAAACCTTGCAGGGAGCAGACCTAGAGGTGCGGGGGTCCTTCCAGGCGTCAGGTGCCTGCTTTCTTCCTCCTGCTCTCTGGCCTTTGCAGAAGGCTCTGTACTAGGTCTCCAGAGCAGACACCCAGCTAGTTAAGCCCCTGGGACCTTTCTCCCCATCCCCGATCAACTCCCCAGATGCCTTGTTTTTGACAAACTCGTAGTTCCCAGGGCTGCAGGTTGCTCCTTCTTCCCCTTCAGAGTATTCATCACCTATTTACTCCATCTCCCAGATCCTTCCCTCTCCAAGGGTGCCTGGAGCCACTTTTCCCAAAGTGTGGGGTGAGATAACTTGATGTGACACACAGATGCAATATTAGAGAGAAGTATTAGTGAGAAGGTTTTCCCCTCTCTGGTTCTCCTGATTAAGCCAAAGCAAGCATCTTTGGTGCCAGCGTATCTTAACTAATCTTTCTAACGTTTTGGTTATATCCTTTTTACAAAGAGCAGGCAGCTGGCCTTCGGCTTAGAACAGGCAGCAGCTAGAGTATGGTGTGATTGTGTTGTTTTTACTGTATTTATTTTCCCAGTTACCATTTGCTTACGGCAAGCAATTCCAGTTTTCTTTTTTACAGTAGTGATATAAAGTTCACTTTCGAGATGTATTTATTGAAGTAAAAAATGAGTCAATTTAAAGAGAAACATCAAATAAATAATGGTTAACGTGGTATGTGGATGTGAAACACTTCGCAACGGTTGAACTCAGATGACTGAGATTTGGGAAATGCTGGCAGAGGGAGGAAATCAGTCAAATTAGGAAGCAGAGGCTTGCCTCTAAACGCTGGCTCTGTTCACCAGCCCCTAAGATACTCTTCTTGAGCCTCTATTTCCTCACCTGCCAAAATACAGATAATAATTTCTACTACATGTGGGGTTGTCTTAAGGATTCAATGAGGTAATTTGATGTATGGGTGTAATTTGCATACAATGACTCTCAAGTGTCAAACAAAACAAATTGTTACTAGTCTGCGCTTTACAATAAAATTCACCGAGGGTGTGAGTGCAGGCATCTGACTGGCTTCCCAGGACTTCAAGGTTGTAGCAGGGATGAAGTGTGGGCAATCACATACCCTCTCTGGCCTCAGTTTCCTCCTTGGTAAAATGGGGATATTTCTAGAGGATTAAATGGTACAATATGTGTAAGGTTGCAGAACACAACCAGGTACCAACAGTGTCAGGTAAGCATGAGCTCCTATGACCATAACTCTGCCCCCTTGAGTGACTGAACCCCAGAAGTGGGAAGCTCCTTGGAGGTGTGACGAGCTGGCGTGCACCACAAGCACCCCAAGAGTCACTGTGGGCAGAGGTGACATCCATTTCTCATGCTTTTATTTATTCATTCATTCATTCATTCATTTTTGGCTGTGTTGGGTCTTCGTTGCACTGCGCGGGCTTTCTCTAGTTGCAATGAGCAGGGGCTACTCTTTGTTGCGGTGCGCGGGCTTCTCACTGTCATGGCTTCTCTTGTTGCGGAGCACGGGCTCTAGGCACGCGGGCTTCAGTAGTTGTGACACGTGGGCTCAGTAGTTGTGGCTTGTGGGCTCTAGAGCTCAGGCTCAGTAGTTGTGGTACATGGACTTAGTTGCTCTGCAGAATGTGGGATCTTCCCAGGCCAGGGCACGAACCCGTGTCCCTTGCATTGGCAGGCAGATTCTTAACCACTGTGCCACTAGGGAAGCCCTTCTCATGCTTTCTGATATCAATTTTTCAAACTATTCAAATGTCCTTCCACTTTCTACCCCCCTGCCCCTGTGCCTCTCAGAGCCTGTGCAAAGTACACCCTTCCCCCCAAAAAAGAATAGCTCCCATTTGGCTTCTATCTTCCTGCAGTCATGCTTGCTGTGGACTGAATGGGGTCCCTCCCCACCATCCAAATTCACTTATCGAAGCCCTAACCCTCGATGTGGTGATATTTGGAGATGGGGCCTTTGGGAGGTAATTAGGTTAGATGAGGTCATGAGGGTGGGGCCCTCGTGATGGAGTTAGTGGCTCTGCCAAGTGAGGACACAGTGAGAAGGCAGCTGTCTGCAAGCCAGGAAGAGAGCCCTCACCAAGAACCAACTCTGCTGGCACCCTGATCTTAAACTTCCCAGCCTCCAGAACTGTGAGAAATAAATATCTATTGTTTAAGCCACCCTGATCTATAGTATTTGTTATGGCAGCCCAAACTCAGATAATGCTCACTCTACCCAGAATTCATCCAAAAATTAAAAAATATACATATTGATTATTTGCAGTGTGCTAATCATTTTACACATGAAGTTTTGTTTAAGTCTCACAACTCTGTGGAGGAGAATACTGTACCATGCTCCATTTTACAGATGAGGAGACTGAGGTTTGAAGGTCGGGTGGGTTTTCCCAAGGTCCTAGAGCTACTGGGTGCCAGAGCCAGATTTTTGAACACATGCTTGCCCCCAGTAGCTTCCCGGGATTTAGGTGAGAGACACACAGACTCTGACATTGGTAGGAGCACCCTGCTGGCCTCCAGAGGTAAAGGAGGATCCTTCCTAGTGGCTAGGATGTGGATGAGCAAAGCTCAGCTTCCAACACATACACGAGGCAGTTTGAGGGCAGGGCAAATGAGTTTGTAAATTTGTGCAGGAATTACCCAGAAGAAACAAAGCACCCCAGCTCTGTTGGTTACGACAAGGCAAAACCTTTAATACGTGAGTGCTTATTACAGTAGCTGCTTCAGGGCTCTGACATCTTTGATTTCTGGGCATGTTTTTCTAACACAGAAAGGTGAATGCCTCCCTCAGGGCCACCTGGGCCGTTGGTGTCCTGAGGATTTGGAGTGGACAATGGGGACAACTATGCACAAGTCTGGGGATTCAGAGATCCCCCCCGCCCCCCCCCCACCAGCCACCACCCGTGACTTTGAGTAAAGTCCTCTTCCAAGGAGGGAAGAATGTGGAGGTCCTTCCAGTAAAGAAGGAAGAAAGGAAAACATCTGGCACAGATACACAGAGAGAGACGTCATGGGATTGGCTTGAAAAGTCGGGGAGGGACAGAGGGGTTAGGACCTGGAGGGAGAGGGGCAAACTGTGGGAGAGGGCTGAGTCCATTTGGTTTCAGTCTTTGTAAAAAGTAATACCATCATGCCATGCAACCTCAGAGACACCTCTGTCCACTTCCCACCGGGCTGTGCTGGGGTGGAGGGCAGAGGGCAGAAGTCAGTTCAGACGGGCGTGGTGCGCCTGTTGGCCGGATTATTATGCAACGACTCTTTGAACTCTTTGGGCGTGGAATTGTGGAACTGTAGAAAAGCATGGTCCCGGTCGGAGTTGAGGAGGGTCCCCATGGTGATCTTTGAGGGGTCCCGGGAAAGGGTGAACATTGAGATGTCAGTGGAGGGGATGGTGTGGAAGCCTTTGCTGATGGGGGACAGGTCTCGGGATCTGGGCTCTGTGGAGCGGGAACTTGACCGCCTCCGGAATCTATACCTGTAGGGTGGAAGGCGAGCAAAGGTAGATTTCTTCAGGAGCTCCGAGTGGGATTTGGCACGTAACTGCTGATGTTTTTCTATATAGATGTGCACAGCGACTACTCCTACAATTTCCGCGATGATGAAAGAGAAGGCTCCGAAATAAAAGGACCAGCCATAGGAGTAGCTCTTTTTGGAGTCACGCTGCCCGGGGTCTCCAGCATTGGCTGATATATAAACTATGATGCCGATGATGTTGCTTAACCCTAAGAGAAGAGGAGAGAAAAATACATCCTTTATAAACCTCAGAGGTAACTGTCACTTTTAGGCTGGAAATATCTATTTAAAAAAAAATGTGGAGTCAACAGGGAGAGAGGAGAATGGATTTATGGCCAGGAAATCCAGCTGCTGAGCTCTTCTTGCAGGGTCTGTCTCTCGGGAAATGAAGAATTCTGCCGCTCCATTCTGGGTGGGAAGCGTTCAGCTAAAGAATTCACCTTACTCTTTCAGCAAGTGCAGTAGAATTCAGAATGTATGTACTTTCCCTGAGAAACAATTCATTCCCTCAAAGCTTAATCTTCAGCAATAAGTCATGATGATGGTAAAAAACGAGATGCAGATCCCTGCCCTTGAGTTCCTCACCATTAGCAGAAGAAACTGACATGTAAATGCAATTATAGCAAAATATAGTAAGGGTTCTTCCAGAGACACATATGAAATGGTTCAGGAGCAAAGAGAGAAAGAGAGAATGATTAAACCTTGTTCTGAAGACAAGGTGACATTTAAGCTGGGTCCTGAACAACAGGAGATGAAAGGTGATTGACAGCGGAGTTGTGAGTGACTTACTAGTAGGGTTCTAGCTTGGATGAAGGCGAGGTTGATGGTATCTTGAGCTAAAATAAGAGGCAGCAGAGAGAATAGGCTTAGAGAAGAGGAGGTGGGCTGGAAGTGCTTATTGGGAGTCGGAATGTGGTTGCTGAGTGGACATATATGGGTCTGGAGCTGCAGTTTGGGGAACGAATGGGGAAGGTGCAGTAGCTAAGTCTTTTTATCTGCACGGGATACGATAATGCTTTAGATTATCTCTTGTTCGAGCATCAAGAATTGGGGAACATGAAGCTGTCGTCCCCAGTAGACAAGGTCTGCCGACTTAGAGTCCCCTTGTGCCAACGGAATAGCCCTGGAAAGAGCTGCCTAGTCGCTTGGAGAGAAATTGATTCTCTAGGGAGTAGTAAGAAGAAACAGTAGAAACTGAGGGCCTGGGGGTTGCCCTCATCTGTGACTACTTCTCTCACATTATTGCTCCAAAGGTAGAATGTCTCTTTGTGTCCTTTGCTTTAAGGGTCTCATCCGGGCTTTGATACCAATAATGACTCAGGGAGGTTGGTACATCACCTGGTGTCTCCTTGCCTCCAAATCCGGGCCACCTGTAGGGTGCTTCTAAATGGACGCTGTTCCTCATTACAGTTCCCAGTACCAGTTGGTAAATAACCATTTCCAATGGCCTCCTGAGTATCCTCTCCATTCCCTGAAGACCCCATACTCTTTCTGGGGGTCCCCAAGATCTCCCTGGAGTCCAGCAACCAAAGGGTTAAAGCTTGGCATAGCAAGGGCCACCCCCACTCTGCTCCGGTGCTATCGTTCTGATTGGCTGGTGCTCATGCATTAAGGGGAATTCATATTTTGAATACAATCTCTGGCCATATTCCATCTAGGACTTACCCCTTAGAGGGCAGGGCCAAGGTCTGTTTCTTCCCTGTCTCCTCTTGGCCTTCCCCAGCGCAGGCCCTCAGCAGGTAGGCAGCGAGTTCTAATCACTGAGCTATTTCTTAATATGGGGGTTGATGCAGCCAGCCCTGTGTCAGGCTGCAGGAAGCCACAGATTGAAAAACGGCTCCTCTTTCTGGAGTGTCAGTTTGGCTTGAAGATTAGTAGGGAAGACACATTCTTTTAGATTAAAATGAACATGAATATAATGAGGAGAGAGCAGAATTCACATGGATTTTTAAGTATAAACGGGAGACAGTCTTCAGAGACATTTCAGCTCACGGAAGGTGGCTTCTGGTGATGCCCCCTGACTTCCCAGGGCCCCGTTTTCGCTATCCTCTGCCCACAGGTAAATTTTGGTGGCAGAGTTTGAGAAGCCCTGAAAGGAAGTCTTGCTGGGAAAAAAACAAAAGAAGCTCAAGGAGAGGCTCGGATGTCAGCCCAGGTTAAAGCAAGCGGCCAAGCCAAGTGAGTTGCCACTTATTTCTAGGCACTGATGATGTGCCAGGCACTGTGCAAAGTCTTTATGTGCGTGATCTCAATTAATCATTGCAACAGGCCTGCTTAAAAAAAAAACACCCCTCTTTTACAGATGAGGGAACTGGGACACAGAGAAGATAAATAACTTTCCAAGTCAACACAGCTGGGAGATGGCAGAGGTGGGATTTGAACCCAGGACTGTCTCTTGGCCATGGGTGGATTTAGATTTCAGTAAAAAAGCTTAGGAAGAACTAGATGTTAAGTGGGTAATCACTTTCTCCCAACCATTAGACCGTAAGCTCCCTAAGGGCAGACCTAGGCTAGGTTCGTTCACTACTATGGCCTCCTCTCCTTGCCCAGAGCCTGACCCAAACAAGAGCACTGTGCATACTTGCTGAATTGCATCAGCATGAGAATTAAATTGTACAATGTATATAGTAGCAGTTATTATGCATCCAGCAGTTACTGCGGGCTAGATGCAGTTCTAGGCTCTTTCCATATACCAACTATTTAATTCTCTGAACAACCTTAAATGGTAGAGCCATTATTATCCCCATTTTTCAGATGAGGAAACTGGGGCACAGAGTGGTTAAGAGACTTGCCCGAGGTTACCCAGCTGGGAAGTGGTAGAGCCATGATTTGCACCAGGCAGCCTGGCTTCAGAGCCCATGGTCTTGAGCATAATGCCTAGTGCCTGGCACATAATAGGTACTCAATAAAGGGTTGTTGGCTGCTTGCCTGAAACCACAGAACCTTAGCATAACTGAGCATAAAAGAGCCTTAGGGAGTGCTGAATCCTCCCAAATTTTCACTTTGTAGGTGGAGAAACTGAGGCTCTTCAGGGTCCTCAGGAAGACCAGTGGTGGGGGGATAGCTAGGATGAGACCCCCAGCTTCTGGCTTCCCCTCAGGGCTTTGCTGCCGCCCCTCATGTTCCCCGGTTCCCACGTGTCTAATCTACCTGCCATCTCTCACAACACCCCTTGTGAGAAGAGGGTTGCTGGTGACACAGTCTCCCTCAACAATCCCCTTGGGGGACAAAATAATGATCTTCTCCTGTTTAGGAAACCCTCATCCTCTGGGTCAGTCAGAGCTGGAGGTCTGGAGGGGGCCACCAGCACCTAGAACGTGCCTCAAAGCAACACAGGTCCCTGGGTTTACCGGCTGTTACCATCTGTCCACACAGAGCATCACCTTTGGGCTAATCTTATTCTCCTGACAAGATGGCGGCTTTCCCCCGGTCTGTTGCTTGAGTTGGTTCCCAGAGACTCAGAGCTGGATGCCATCCACTTTTCCCATTCCAAAGAAGGGAAAACAGTAGGGAAGAAACTTGAGCAATATCTTGGAGGAGGCCGGGATGCTGGGCTTCCAACTTTGGAACTATATTGTGTTGCTTTTCCAATGCTAGAAAATAATATTGTGATTTTTATGTTCAACCTCCTTCCAACAACCCTATAAAATAGGTACTATTATTATTTCCCATTTTACAGTCGAGGAAACCAAGTTATAGGGATTTGGTAACATTCCTAAGGCTCCACAGGTAGAGCCAGAATTCAAATCCAGGAGGATAAGCCCCTCTCACCCACCATTTTATACTCTTCCCCACTGTTTCTACCCCAGTAAATATTCTGCCATTATAGGGTGCAGAAATAGGACCTCTTCCTGGGGACTGCCTCGTCCTGCTTGCCACCCTGTGCCACCTTCCGGTCAAGGCTACTATTGATGATAAGGTCTTCCCCGAGAGCATCTGGGGCTGCTGACTTTTACCTTGTTCCCAGAGATGCTTTGAGCAGTCTGAGGATTTGTGCGCTTGAAGAGCTGTGAACAGCATTTAAACCAGCAAACAC
This sequence comes from Orcinus orca, assembly GCF_937001465.1. Taxonomy (NCBI): domain Eukaryota; kingdom Metazoa; phylum Chordata; class Mammalia; order Artiodactyla; family Delphinidae; genus Orcinus; species Orcinus orca. The sequence continues at coordinate 68,205,000 of NC_064574.1, read as the reverse complement.
AGGTCTCAAAGGGCCAGGGATAGTGTATGACGATGTCCAAGTGAACAGAAAGATGGACCCCTTTAAAACACACTGAAGCCATCTCTCAGGTCACACATTACACACACCATACTGCCCCCTGCCCACTATGTGCAGACATATACATGCATACTCTCATTAGTCATTCTCCGCCTCTCCAAGCTGACCTTCTCCTCATCTCCCCTCCGTGCATTCTCAGCTAGAATGTCAGCATCTTTGGTTCTAATTAAAGTCTTTGGTTCTCATTCTTAACACACAAGTTGAACGTTTTCTTGTTCCTTCCCTGGAGGGAACCCTGAATAGCATTGCTTTGTCCTGGTGGCCCTGCCTTGGGTCTGGTGTCTGTGATGCCCTCAGGGCTGAGACCAGATGCTCACCTGCAGAGACAAAAAAGATGCCCGCACTGAGGATGACATTGTGTCTGCTGCGGTGGAACTCGCTGGCTGCCACACAGAGCCCGCCAAAGAACAGCAGCGTGACACTGAGGATGGGGAAGACGCTGGAGGCCCTCACAGCCCCTGCGGAGAGAAAGAGAGAGGGTTCCCCCTGCACCCGGTCAGCCCCGGGATCCCCCCCTTCACGGGCATGGGGGTGCCTGGTTGGAGGACAGCCCGTGAGCAGAAGGACAGAGCCTGCATCTAACGTGGTTGCGAGACCAGTTCGGTCGCTCAGGGCCCTGTGCTTGAGGTTAATGCTCTTTAGTCACCATCCTGAAATTCTTAATAGCTTTACCTTGAATGTGTGTTTTATAAGTAACTCTGATGGGTCAATGGAGCATGTGCCCTGGGCTTGGAGTCTCTACTCACGTGGCATCCCACCCCCCATCACCTCCCCACCTCCCGTTCTTCTTGGGATGGGTCCTCAGCTGCTCACTCCCCCACCCCAGCCAGAGACCACTGCCACCCTTGGCTTGTGGTGGGGGCCTGGGCATGGACGCTGGGAGAACCAGTGTTGGCTGAAAGCCCTAGGCACCTGCGAGGGTATGCACTCACCCCTTGACTGTTCCCGTGCTGGAGGGAGTGTGACATTTCATAGCAAATAAAAGACACCATGACAGATGGAGAGAGAGATGGCAGAAGAAAGGAGATAGCTTTTTTTGCCTGCGTTTTGAACCAGGAGCCCGGGATTTTCATTTTGCCCTGGCCCCTGCAAATCATATAGCCGACAGGGCATCCTGGGACTCCCATTAGATCACAAGCTGTTCACCGAAACGCAGAGTCTGTCCCAGCACACGCCTACATTTGCATAGTACTGAGTCTGGCAATGCCCATTTGATACCCATTTAGTCACTGAATAAACAAATGAATTTAGTTATTCATCCAACAATATTTTTGGGCACCTACCAAATGCCAGGTGCTGTGCTGTGTCCTGGGGTACTGGTGGAAATGTTTAACCACCCCAAGGGTACAGAGGCCGCCCTTCTAAGGGGAGGCAGGGGACGCTAGCTGAGGGCTGGAGCAGCAGTGTCCTAGAGACCCATGTGTTAACTCTTCAGCTGCTGGATCACAGAGAGGCCCTAAGGTTCTGGGGCAGAGGGACCTTCAGGTGGGGATCCCAGTATTTACCCAGCCAGCATAAGAGTATTTCCTGGAACACCTGGGCCGGAATATCAGTTGGATAAATTCTGCGTCCATTGAGGTACCAAAGAGCTAAAGTCCTGCCCTTATGGAGCTTACATTCGAATAGAGATGACGGGCAGGACCCACTACCTAATTTGCAGGGCCCTGTGCAGAATGAAAATGCAAGGCCTCTTGCTCCAAAAGTATTAAGAATTTCAAGATGGCATGGTAACTAGACTTATCCTGGTGATCATTTTGAAATGTAGAGAGGTACCAAATCACTATGTTGTGTAATGGAAGCCAACGTAGCAGTGTTGTACATCAGATATACATCAAAAACAAACAAACAGACTCATAGCAAAAGAGATCAGATTTGTGGTTACCAGAGGTGGGGCTGTGGGGAGGGGGAATGAGAGGAAGGTGGTCAAAAGGAGCAAACTTCCAGTTATAAGATGAATAAGTACTAGGGATATAATGTACCACATGATAAATATAATTAACACAGCTGGATGTTATATATGAAAATTAAGAGAGTAAATCCTGGGTCCTCATCACAAGGAAAAAACATTTTTTTCTATATCTTTAATGTTGTATCTGGACGTGGTGATGGATGTTCACTAAACTTACTGTGGTAATCATTTCATGATGTATGGACGTCAAAGCATTATGCTGTACACCTTAAACTTATACAGTGCTGTATGTCACTTATATATCAATAAAACTGGAAGAAAAATAAAATAAAGGGTGACCGTCAAAAGCAAATTAAAAAAAGAAGAAGAAGAATTTTAAGCTAGTGAGAGCAGAGCATGGAGCCAGGTGTGGGGCTCTTGAAGGATGGTAAGAACCCAGGCCTGAGCTGACTGTGCCTTGGACTGGGGTGGCAGACAGGTGGGGAGAGGTGTCGGACTCAGGATAGATCCTGAAGGTAAAGCCCACAGAATTGGGGGTGGGATGTGAGAGGAAGCGTTGTTGAGCACCATGCCTGGTGCGTAGCCAGTGAGCCGGCAGTGGCGTCTTTATAATCCCGGCACGCCTGCAGGGTGAGCAGTGGGGCAGCAGGAAGGTGGTTGGTTCATCTTTGGTGTGGAAGTTCAAAGCTCAGTGTTCAGAGCTTTATGTCCCTGCATTGATTGTGTGTTTTCCTGTGGGTTCAGCTGCAGCCCTTCCTATTGCTACTGCATGGCGGTGCTCACACTCCGAATGCAGAGGACTGGTTTCCACAACCCCAGGACTGTTTTTGTCTGTTTGTTTTTCATTTTTATTTATTTATTTATATATATATTTTTGGCTGCGTTGGGTCTTTGTTGCTGTGCGTGGGCTTTCTCTGGTTGTGGTGAGCGGGGGCTACTCTTCCTCGCGGTGCGTGGACTTCTTATTGCAGTGGCTTCTCTTGTTGTGGAGCACGGGCTCTAGGCACGCGGGCCCTGTAGTTGTGGCACATGGGCTCAGTAGTTGTGGCGCACGGGCTTAGTTGCTCCGAGGCATGTGGGATCTTCCCAGCCCAGGGCTCAAACCCGTGTCCTCTGCATTGGCAGGTGGATTCTTAACCACTGCGCCACCAGGGAAGTCCTGTTTGTTTGTTTTTATGGGAAAAGTTTTCTGCAATTTTGGTAGCTGACTTAGCCTACTGGGATTGCCTGGGAGGTCCGATGGAGAACGGGGGTGAGGGGTCGACGAAAGCAGACAGGGGTGAGGTTCTCTTCATGAGGAGAAGAAAATGAAAGAGTTCTAGCTTTTGCTTAAGGATGGCCACCCCAAGTCCCCCACCATTGGGGCTGGGCAGACCAGGGTCCCAGTAACTGTCCCTGCTGCAATGGGGAAGTTTTGGAAGGGGCTTCAAACTGCCTAGAAACCTTGATGGGAGAAGTGAGGTGTAGGGGGAGGGATCCTGGCTGCCCTGACCCCTGGGAGCGTGATCAAATCAGTCCCCATCCTAGCTTCAGGCCAGTCAGTCACAGTCCTGGCCCAGGCCCGGCTTGCTCTGTGCTTCCCTGCTCCCACACAGGCTTGCAGGAGGGAGGGCTGGCCCCCTGGTTCATTTAGCTCCCAGGTCAAGGGGGTGATCCCTGGGAAGTAGGCGCTGGGATCTTGGGTGGCCATAGCTTATTTATAACTTCTAAATATTTACACATATGACCTACAGGTTTCCATGTGAACCTTGGCCCTAGGACCCACAAATATTAGGGGTGGGTCTGTCCCCAGTGATTTCAAGCATGTACAAATCTTTAAAGCGATCATTTGCATTGTGTACTTGATGGGAATTGCTCAAATATTCAACGTGATGAGTTAAATTGATTAATTTTTTCACCTTTAAAAAATTTTTTTTAGTTTCAAAGTATGATTAAATTATGATTATGCCCAAAGGAGATGATCTGAACATTGGAAGCTACTGAATTGTGTTGGTTGTGTATATTTGAAATGTGTGGCTATGAGATATGGGAATGTGATTGTTTCCCATGTGGTGGAGGAACCACTTGGCAACCAATTGGTGGCCAGATCCCACCTCTACCCCACAAGTGAGATAAGAGCAGGTTCTATAAACTGAGGCTATGGGTGTCGGTCTCACACAGGACATGCTCTGCTGCCATTTTCTCCTAACTCAGTTTACCCTGGATTGTTTTTTTTTTTTTTTTTTTCCGGCTTTGCCACGGGGTTTGTGGGATCTTAGTTCCCCGACCAGGGATCGAACCCGGGCCCCCTGCAGTGGGACAACCAGGGAAGTCCCTGATTAAATCTTCTGCTATAGGTTTAAGTTTCAGCCTCCCTAACCACACATGAGAAAGAGGAAATAGCAGAATAATCAATGTGCAGAACCCCACCCGACCAGGGTGTGGTCGCAACAGGAACTGGCAGCACGTGTGCTGGATGGGCCCGGAGACCCCTGCAGGAACGTGACCCTGGCGCCACGTGACTGGCTCGGGGATTCCAAAGTTCCCGGCAGGAAATTCGTGTGCTCAGGAAGGTCCCTCCTTAACTTGGTTCTGTGGCTGATGGTGAGGACCTCCACCTTCCCAGAGGGGAGAAATATATTTTGTCGGAAAAGCGATGGATCTCTTGGAAGAAATTAAAATCAGTTTTGCAAGTTGTGAAATAGAGGTCACAGTTCTGTTTAGTCCCCAACAGGGCAAACATCAAAATAGGAAAGAAAAACAAAAACTACAGTCACCCTGATAAAACCCCACTGGAGATGACTTTAAAATCATCCTCAAAAGGAGGTTCAAGTAATCTACCCCAAACTTTGGTCAAGCTACCTCTCTAAACGTGGCCTCTATTCCCACATCAAATCCTTTTAAGCTGCTCATGTAAGTTCTAGTTGGCATTTGGGTAAATCCTAGTAGATGGATAAGGACTGAAAAAAGAGAAATAATATGTTTTAAAAATTAGCTTAGGGCTTCCCTGGTGGCGCAGTGGTTGGGAGTCCGCCTGCCGATGCAGGGGACACGGGTTCGTGCCCCGGTCCTGGGAAGATCCCACATGCCGTGGAGCGGCTGGGCCTGTGCGTCCGGAGCCTGTGCTCCGCAGCGGGAGAGGCCACAACAGTGAGAGGCCCATGTACCGCAAAAAAAAAAAAAAAAAAAAATTAGCTTTGAAATGACTTTCTTTCGTATGGACCCCTCGCACCACTTACATTGTTATGCGATTAAAGGCTCGTGTTTAGACCCACCGCCCATCTGTAGACTAGCAAGCATGAGTAGAGCTAACAATGATTTTAATTGTAACAGCACTCTTCTTGAGCTACGAGTTACAAGCATAACCCGAATAGCACAATTTCTTGAAGTTTTTATGTATAACAGCAGTTTAAAAAAATGTTACATTTACCACTCTCTAATAGTAAATTAGTCAATGCCTTAGAACTTTTCTTTTGAGTGAACTTGACACACCTCCCTGTTGAAGAAATTCTATCTAAATTACATTAAATCCCCAATTCTCTGTGCCTGGATTAATGTCAGGCCTGTGGCTGCCACTGGGCCTTGACCATTGCTCATCCCATGCCCCAGAAGAGAGCCAACACGTATGGCTTCGTGAGTACATGTTGGCCCCGGGCGGAGCGCAGTGTGCACCAGCTTATTGAATTTTCATGACCCTGTCAGATGGATGCCATTATCATCTTTATTGCTGACTATGAAGAAAGGTGAGAGATGAGAGGTAAAGCAGCCTGGCCCAGGTCCAGCCCAGCTAGTAGGGCGTCACCGGAGTAAAAGGCCGAGTCACCCAGGATCCAGAGCCCTTGCTCTAAGCCAGCACACTGTTGCCTCCTACGTGCTGCGTTTGTGACAGTTCCAGTCATATCCAGGTTACTGACCTTGGGACAATCTAGGGGGAGACACTGGTCCTGCCCCAATGAGATTGAAACTGAAGACGGGTGAACCTTGGTTTGCTTTTATTCTCCCAGGCCTTGCCTCTTAGGACCTCGCCCATTAGCACCTCACCCATTAGCACTTAGCCCATTAGCACCTCAAATCAGCCCTCTGGGGAAGGTGAAAACTTGTATTCAGGTTGAAGAAAATCCTTAGATTTCCTCCTAAGCAGACTAAAAAGAACTTTTCAGTTTTGACACAGCTCCCTTTTTTTTTTTTTCCTATTTCTATTTCATTGAAATGAAAGAGATTCAGATGTCAGAACCACCTGAATGTCTCTGTCTAGTAGCAAAGATTTTCCTGAAGCTTCTTTGCACGTATCCATTTCTGGGGCTGGGTATTGGGGAGCCTCAAACTCAGAGGCAGCTGGACAACCTCAGGGCAGCCCTCCTCGCCCACCCCTCCCCGGGAGGACCCGCGAAGGGGGAACTTACGCAGGAGATACTCAGCCGTGTCCTGTTCGTAGTCAGCATCTTCGGGGAAGTGATCAATTTTCTTGCACACGCCTCGGAAAGCCCCTGTGGAAACAAACGTGGCCCTGAGCTGGCGGGGGAGGGGTGGAAAGAGCCCCTGGGGCCCAGCCTGCATCCTCACCCCCACAGTGAAGATGCTTGATGGGTGTTGCAGGCTCTGCCTCGGTTGGCCCATCAGCATCTTTCTTAGGGCACAAAAAGGAGATTGGTAGAGGAAAAAAATAAAAATAAAGCCGAAGATGGAAACTTTCTGCTTCCTAGATTTTGCATGATGTTGGGATCTGTTTAGAAGGGCAAAGAGCTATGAAGCATAAGGATTCATCATGAGAACTGTCTTGTCTTATCTTTTTCTTTTTTTCCCAATTAGTGAGGGGAAAGGGGAAAAGGAAGCCGAATATATATATACACACATATATTCATATATACTTATGTATATAATATATATATATTATATATATATAAATTTATCTTCCCATTTTACAGATGAGGCAGCTTGAGGCAGCTGGCCATAAGAATTTTGCTTGAAGTCATACGGGTAACTAGTAGAGCCAAAATTCCAATCAAGGTCTGCTGACTCCTTGGTGTGGATTCCAGGCATGGATTCTGGAGTAACCCACTCTCCCTGATTGGATAATGCTCATATCTGACACAGGACCGCCCCCTTCCCCGCTCCCCTCGCCCAGGACCACAGCTTGCTGTGCTCTGCGGTGTGGCTCACTCCTTCAGGGGGCACAGAATTGCGCAGGTGCACCCTGGGGACACTGTCAGCATTTTCTTTCCTTTTCTTTCTTTGACATCAGCCTGACTTAACTTGTTGTGGGTGTTTGTTAACTAGCCAATTAACCAATCTCTGGGGCAGCTAATGGCTCTGCCAGTTCTCATAAATGACAAACAGTTTCAGAACCTCTCACCACAACACAGCATGAAATTATGCCTTATTGTTCTTGTCGCTGCCGGCAGAGACGGCCTGGAGGTGAGGGGCAAGGTGGTGTCGTGGACAATGGACAAGGTTTATGTTCACACATAGCTGGGCTTACATTTTAGAGCAGTTACTATAAGAATTAAATAAGGCCATATATGAAGATGAGATAATTTTCGCAAAGCTCTAGGGAATTCATGATAATGGCCAGCACTTTTTAAGTGCTTCTAGCGGGCTAGGCACAGAGCTAAAACCTACATTCTTCTCTCATTTACTCTCATCCACTGCCTTAGGAGATAGGGACTATTCACACTGATATTTGATGATAAGACAACGCAGGATCACAGAGGAAAGAGACTTGTCACAGCTGGTGAAGGGAAGAATCAATATTTGAATGGGCTTTACCATTACAATATGAAGGTAACCGTTATTATTATGCCTATTATTAACTCATAATAATGAGTTCCATGTAGTTTTTAAAATTTATTTTATTGAAGCATAGTTGATTTACAATGTTGTGTTAGTTTCTGCTGTACAGCAACATGATTCAGTTATACATATATATACATAATTTTTCATATTCTTTTCTATTATGGTTTATTACAGGATATTGAATATAGTTCCCTGTGCTATACACTAGGACCTTGTTGTTTATTCATTCTGTATATAATAGTTTGCATCTGCTAATCCCAAACTCCCACTCCATCCCTCCCATACTGCCCCCCCCACCACCCCTGGCAACCACAAGTCTGTTCTGTGAGTCTGTTTCTGTTTTGTGGAAGTTCACTTATGTCATATCTTAGATTCCACATATAAGTGATATTATATGGTATTTGTCTTTCTCTTTCTGACTTACTTCACTTAGTATGATAATCTCTAGGTTCATCCATGTTGCTGCAAATGGCATTATTTCATTCTTTTTTATGGCTGAGTAATATTCCATTGTGTGTGTAAGTGTGTGTGTGTGTGTGTGTCTCGCATCCTCTTCATCCATTCATCTGTCAGTGGACATTTAGGTTGCTTCCATGTCTTAAAGAGTGCCGTGTATTTAACACATCCTATAAACAGGCTCCAAACCAGAGGCATTTCACAATAAATGATATGATATGAGCCCATCCTCTTGGTTCTGATTCTCTGCTTACCAGGCAAAGAATGGACTCAGAACCAAGAGGGCGGGGTCTTGGAGAGAAGGCTTGAAGACTCAAGGAAATTCTTGGAAGAAAAACAAACTCAGAACTCCTTCCCTAATATTGAAAGAAGGCCTTCATTTTTCTTGTTTGGATTTTAGAGTTTCATTCACAGATTCCTGTTTGCTTTTAAGCCCCATCGCCTTCCAGCTGGCTGGGTAACAAATCAGAATAAGTCACATACGTGAAGCACTTACCATCTACCACGTGCCATTCTAAACACTTTACATGTTTTATCCTCTCTAGCTCTCAAGACAGCATGGGGAGGTACCTGGTATGATGAGCCCTATTTTACAGATGAGGAAATCTGAAGTAAGTGATTTCTGCAAGGACACAGCTATAAGTGGCACACTCAAGGGTAAGTCTTCCAGACTCCAAAGCCAAGTTCATAGCCACTACTGTGAATTGCACTCTCTTCAACACATTTTAGAGTTGTAAGCAAAATCCTTTGCCAGATGGCTTTATGATAATTTCACGGTCCATCCACTGCTATGAACGGGACCAGTTGGTTTTTCCATCCACCGTGCTTTTTCCATGATGTGCATCAGGGGCCACAGAGCAGGACAAGGATGGTGGTTGTGGGACCACCTATCATTAGCTGTTTTGCATTCTCCACGAAAGATTTCATAGGAAGGAAATGTTCAGCTGAAGATTAAATGTGAAAGCTACTGAAACAGACCAGTCAGAACCACGTGGGGATAAGGAACTACACATGTGCTCACATCTGCTTGTGAAATGGGCCTTACCTAAGGTGGCTTAAGGCAGCCTGAAACTAGGATGTGGAGCCAGCAAACACCAGTAGCTCCTGGAGAAACAGTCACGAATTTTAAATGGTCTAAAGTGTCCCACCACCTGTTTTATATAGCCCACAAGCTAAGGCTGGTTTTTGCCTATGTAGATGATTAGAAAAAAATCAAAAGAAGAATACTGTTTCATGACAAGTAAAAAAATACATGAAATTCAACTTTCAGTGTCTATAAATAAAATTGTATTGAAACACAACCATGCCCATTTGTTTATGGTTTTCGTGCCAAATGGCAGAGCTGAGTAGTTGTGGCAGAGACGGCAAAGCCAAAAACGTTGACCCTCTGGCTAAGGAAAATTTTGCTGATCACGGTCCTGGAGATTTCAGTCCTGGGAAGTAGCACAAACTCTGGGAGGGCAAAAGTGGAAAGCAAACAGGAACTTGGGCCTTCTTGGGACTGGAGGACGTACTCCAGGCTGGTGATTCTAAAGCAGATGATGCTCATCTATGGCAAATCTGGGCTGCAGAATGGTTTGTTTAGTGTATTTGTTTTGTTCTGTTTTTTACTTGTATTATTTTATTGTATTTTTTGAAAATTAAATATGCTGCTGCAATTTAAAATTCAGGGTATGTCACATGAATGCTGACTTGCAGCTTCTCTTGAAAAATGGGGCTCTCTGTCCCACATTTCCATGGGAAAACAGTCCCTAGCAGCCGGGCCTCAGCAACCCCCCTCTTTGGACTGGGTGCCAGCTCTCTAGTTGGCCAAAGTTGCCCCCACCTCCCCAGGCCCTATGTCACTTGAGGAACCTATGGAAAATGACCTCTCCAAACCTCAATTTCTTCTTCTCCAGGATAAAGATAATAACAATAATAACTTCATGCGGTTGTCATGAGAATTAATTGAAGCTGTAATAGTAGTTACAGCACCTGGTGCTGTACTCAGCAGTTTCCACAGAACTCTGTTAAAATCAGGTAATGACGTAAGGCACTTAGTACAGTTCCTGGCACGTGGTAAGAACTCAATAAATTATAGCTATTCCTACCATTGGTTTTGGTAGGTATTTTAGGACCAGAAGAGACACATTGGTGCCATGGTGAGATTTTAAAAAGCAATATAAAAGGAAAGGGAGGGCTTCGCTGGTGGTGCAGTGGTTGAGAGTCCGCCTGCCGATGCAGGGGATGCGGGTTCGTGCCCCGGTCCGGGAAGATCCCACATGCCACGGAGCGGCTGGGCCCGTGAGGCATGGCCGCTGAGCCTGCGCGTCCGGAGCCTGTGCTCCGCAACGGGAGAGGCCACAACAGTGAGAGGCCCGCGTACCGCAAAAAAAAAAAAAAAAAAAAGGAAAGGGAATCAAGACTTTCCCTGAGGAAGACTCCACACTGAAAATGAAGCTGCTGGCACAAGTCATACACTCATCAAAAAGTGAACTTGGCCATTCATATAAGTAGCATATTGCCAGCTCCCAGAAATAACCACTATTTAGCATTTCTGTATGTTTCCTTCCAGGCTCCCCTCACATCCCCCACTGCTCCCCCTACCCCCAGGCTTCCACACACACATTGTTTTATAAAATCAGGATCTTGCTGGTCTTCTTTTCACTTACATTTTCTCATCAGTACTTCCCCACATCAGTAAATCTAAGAAAAAAAGGATGGGATTGGACTTGCCCATGAACTGCAGAGGCTGGAGCCAAAAGAGATGCTGAAAACAGGTACCCTGCAAGGATGAAGTTAGGATACAGAGATAAGCACCATCCTAGCAGAGTTGAGGCTAAGGCACTGGGGCAGAGAGGAGCAGAAACCAGGAACGTGGTAAACCAGGAGAAGGATCAGTGGAGGTTGGTCTGGGGGACAGATCCAGTGGTGACTGGTGAGAGGTGATGGGAACCCACAGTAGAGCACATAGAAGAGCTAGGCTGTGAGAATCCACAGACTCCAGGACCCCAGGAAGAGGTTTGGAACGGCAGGTAGAGCCGGGAGAGATTTCCCAAAGTGTTGAGGTGTAATTACAGAGACTGGCTATGGGGTGACAACAAACTTCATCCTGGGCAGAGAAGATTGTGCTGACGGTTCTTCTCTGGCTCAGACAATGGAAGGATACTTCCTTCCTAGGAGGAAGGCACCTCCTTTAAACCAACAATCCTTCTCAAAGGTCAAACCCTAGAAATAGTCCCATTACAATCAAGAATGAGATATGAATACCCACTATTGCCTCTATGATGTACCATGATTCTACAAGCTCCAGAGCAAGAGGAAGGAAAACAGAATTAAGAGTTATACGCAATAGAAAAAAAAATACGGTAAAATTATCATTTTTCCAGGTGATAGAATAGTCTATTTGGGAAGCTGGAGGCAATTTGCTAGGGAAAAAATAGTAGAATGAATGAAAGAACTCAAGAAGTTGGCTTCTTCTAAGACATTAAACCATACAATAAAGCTGTAATAATTAAGTCATTGTGGCACTGACATTTAAAAGGAACATTTATTAGGATATTTTTTCAAAGAAGAGAAATATTACAAGGAAAATAAGAAACAGTCCATTATCCCGTATTCAGATAATCCCTGTTAAATTAAAAGAATATATGTATGTAGTTAGAAAATTCAAACAGTATATACAGAATGGCATAAGATTAAAGTAACAGCACTTCCCTCATCACCAAAAATTCTCTCACTTGATAACTTCGTAGAGTGATTTTTGTTAACTGAATGTTGAATAAAATCATGTCTAAGCTGAGATCTGAAGGTTAATTAAAAGTTAATCAGAGTAAAGGAGGTGTGTGCCTTCAGGCAGAGTGGAATAGTGTATGAGGTGATGAGAGGGAGTGAGTGAGGTGATGGGGGTGAGTGAGTCCCCATCTGGAGCGGGGCGGGTAGTAGTTCAGGGCTTTCAGAGGATCAGTGGTGGTTGGTCTGGGGGACAGATCCAGTGGTCACTGGTGACAGGTGATGGGTACCTGGGGTAGGGCAGATATGAGAACTGGGCTGTGAAGATTGATTGATTCAAACTTTTTCTCCTCCTTCCTTCCTTCCTTCCTTCCACCCTTCTCCCAAATTTATCAGACACCCACAGTGTACCAGAGTTGTTTTAAGTCCCAGGAATTGACTAGTGGCCAAGACAGAGAAGATTCTGGTCCTCAGAATTTACAGTCTCACTGGAAAAGAGAGTCTATGTAGTCAATAAAAGAACAAGATAACTGTGCTCTGAAGGAAGCCCACAAGATGATGTGATGGTGACTGTGCATTGGGTGGGGGAGATGGTGGGCAATTTGGGGCAAGGTGGTTCAGGGGGACAGGTGAGCTCAGACATGATAAAAAGAAACAGTCAGTTGTGTGAACAGCCAGGGAAAGAGCTTTCTAGGCCAAGGGCACTGCAAGCACACAGGCTCTGGAGTTGGGAATGAGCTTGGTTAGTTTGGGGGACAGAAGGGAGGCCAGTGGGTGGAAGAGGGCCTATTGTGGTGGCGTTACCGGGTCCCTCAGCTGCCCTTCTAGCTGTCCCTTCAGCACTGAGGTCTCTGGAATGTCTAGGAGGTTGGGTTGCACAAGGACCAAAGTCAACTCCATCTCTTCCTTAGGATCAGGGTAACCTAAAGGACCTACGTGGTCCTGAGTGGCTTCCAGACATGCAAGGGAGGAAGCCAGGGTGGGGAGGGAGCCCCTAAAATAGGACATTTTTGTTTCTAACTGTTAAAGCCCTTGTTCCGTAGCTCCCGGGAAGGCGGTGCTTCCACATTCCGTGGCTCAGTCTCCATCCTGAGTATTTCCTTTCAGATCCGAGTACTGCGGGCACCCAGCCTGATCCTGGGAAATGGCGGATTAGGCTGTTTTGCTGTGAATTTTTACAAACAAGTCAGATTCTTGCAATCTGGAAAAACAGAGCCTGCCCCCTCTTCAGCATGTACCTATTTGACCTGGAGAGAGGTCGTATGGTGCAGTGGTAGGAGCAAAGCTTGGAGCCCTCAGGCCTGAGTTCGAATCTCTATTCCACCACTTACTAACTCACTAGTTGGGCGACCTTGGGTGAGTTATTCATTCGCTTGAGCCTTTGTCTCCTCATCTGTTAAAATATCAATAATCTGCAGATGTTAGGATTTCTCCAAGAAGTAGGTACATTATCTGCTGTTTGTTTAGATGTACTCTGGGCCAGGCACTGGGTTAAGGGATCTCTGGGTACTGCTTACCACCCCGTGGAGCAGGCACTCCTACTGGTCGTAGGCTGGCGTGAGGAGTAAGGATTCTGGAGCCAGACTGCCTGCATGTGAGTGCCAGCTGTGCCACATATTAGTACAAGTTACTTAACTTATGTGTGTCTCAGTTTCCTCATCTGTAAATGGAGACTACTAACGGTATGTAGCTCGTGGATTTTTTTTTTTTTTTTGTGGTACGCGGGCCTCTCACTGTTGTGGCCTCTCCCGTTGCGGAGCACAGGCTCCAGATGCGCAGGCTCAGCGGCCATGGCTCACAGGCCCAGCCGCTCCATGGCATGTGGGATCTTCCCGGACGAGGGCACGAACCCGCGTCCCCTGCATCGGCAGGCGGACTCTCAACCACTGCGCCACCTGGGAAACCCTGTGGGGTTTAATGAGGATTAGCAGAGTTAATATTTGTCAAGTGCTTTAGAGCGATGGTAAGTATTGTGTGTGTGTGTTAATTCAGTCAATCCATTTCTAGATGGGGAAACTGAGGCCTAAAACTAAGGTCTGTCTAACTAACCTCAGAGCCTGAGATCTTAGCAAAATCCCCTAAGTGGTACTAACACAGCGCTGGGCACCAAGAAGAGGGTTAACAGGGACAGCTCTTAATGTTATTTGCGAACTCTGTTTCGGGCGTGGGGGGAGAGGAAGCCAGGGGGAAGCTGGAGATCGTGTCTCCTCCCTGCCACCCTCACATGGACATATCTACACACGGGTAGACGTGTGTGTGTGCATGTGCGTGTGCGTGTGTGCGCATGTGTGTGTGTGCGCGCGTGTGCGTGTGCACCCATACAGGGCTGGGCCAGGCAGGCAGCCTGAGGAGCTGGCGCACCCCAGCAGGAATAGGCCTAGACCACCTGCTGTACCAAGTTTGGGCGAGGGCCAGACAGAGCTTTTCTGGGTCAGCTAAAGACAGCTCTGCCTTTACGGGTTTGGGCCTCAAGTCAGGAAATACTAGACCCAGAGCAGAAAGACCTGGGGAAATGAGAGAGCCATCCAAGGCCCAACCTTTTCAAGTTTGCGGTCCTGAAGGGAGACCCTGAATGGGGAGCAGCTGTCCCTCCTCTGATGGGAGGAGATCCCATTGGCAGAGCCTCTCAGTGGTCTTCAGGCGGAGCCCCATCCACCTCCCATGGGCGGTGAGTAGCCCACATTGACCGTCCTGGGCACAACTGGGTGGCTGTGGCACCACCCAACCTGACAAAGGATCACTTCTGAGCAGTTCTGGACCGTTACCATGTGCTCAGAGTGAGGGTGGATCCTCCTAACCAGCCCACCGAGCCCAGCATCAGTGCCCAGAACCTGGTCCAGCCCAGAAACACAGCCAAACCAGTGCCCAGAGCTTGGCCTCATCTCAGCCACGAGTCCAGCTGAAATGCCAGGCCCCTGAAATCCAGCTCAGAATCAAAACCAAGGCTCACTGGAGACCAGGGCTCTGGGTCCAGCAATACAGGTCTTTTAAGTCCCCATTGTGGTGAATCCGCCTTGAGAAATCAGGAAAGAAGAACAAACATCAAGTTTGTTTGTGCCCCGGACGTACTTGTGTTAAGAAAGCAAAAGTCACCACCTGATGGTAAGAATGTTTGGTTTCCTGGTGTTAAATATCCTCTTTATTACAGAGCATAAGTTACCTTAAAACGGTGGTTCTCAACATGGGCTGCGAATGGGAATTACGGGGGCTGGGGACACAGTAGGAAAATACCGATGCTCTGTTCTATCCCTGGAGATTCTTACTAATTAGTCAGGGCATCTGGAGTTTGCAGAGCTCCCCAGATGAGTCTAACTGTTCAGCTAAGGTTGAGACCCACAGCCTTTAGGGGAGTTCCCTCAAAAATAGGGACCATTATTTCATAGCAAATAATAAAGTTCAAAGATGTACTTCCAGCTTTATCTTGAAAATGAAAAGATCATTTATGAGAATATGTTTATTTTGTCTTATCTTTTCTTACTATGCACTACGGTGAACCAAAAAGTAAGTTATGTGGATTTTGGGTGGGAGGGGGCATCCTTTGTCTGATAAAATCACATGATGGTCCAATATGAAATCTTTCACTTTCCCAGCTGGATTATAAAGTCTGACTTTCAGAGCAGGATCATAAAGTGGGTCATTTCTGCAAAAAATATTTGAGCATGTCATCATTTTCTCAAGGGCTTCTCTTAATCCTTTAACATTCAAATCACCGGATGCGCCTATCACATCATCACTCTTGTCGGTTTGCTATTCTCGCATTGTTAACCAGTGTCCCTCTGCCAAGCTCTCGGCCGCCCATGGCTGGCATGTCACACCACGCCAGCAGATCTTCAGCGCCCCTCACATCCATCTCATGAAGTCCTGTGCATTTTGCGAGATACGCAATCTCACTTTGCAATCATTTCTGCCTCCTATTTGCATTGTATGGTCACATGCTGACAAGAGCTGGCAATCAGAGAGAGGCTGCCTGGCAAAGACCGTGAATTGTAGGGTATTAAACGGGGGTGGGGTGGGGTTGGAGGTGTGTTTGAGTAGAGACTGGCTTTATAAATGGTCAGGTGATGAATCACATATTCACATTAAGATGGAGCTTGCTGGCTTGTCTGTGCAACTGCACGTGTGCAGGGATTTGGATAATGAATTCACGGATAATGAGGACCCTGAACTAAACTTGGTCTCTCTGAGCAAGACGAAGCACTTGGGGTTTCAGCAATTAGGGCCCACGGCTCCTAATAAGAGCACCACTGGAGTGAGTGAGGTAAGGAGAAATAAACATCCTCTTCTGAGGTTCCTGAACTGCTGTCAGTGCACATCCTGAATTCAGTCTTGTTCAACAGATGTCTACTGGGGTGCCTGCTTTGCATTAAGCAGTGTCCTGGGCACGTCGGATTCATCAGTGAATGAAACAGTGTAGGTTCCGGATCTCAAGGCTGTTACATGCTAGTGGGGGAGAGACCGAAAGTGAACAAATAAATGAACAAAACAAAGGTTTCTGTAAAAAGGAAGAGGTAATTTCAAATAGTGATAAATGCCATGAAAATAATAAACCCCAGAGAGAGAGAGAGTGACCTGGGGGCAGTGGGGGGAAATTGTGAGATTGGGTGGACAGGGAAGGCCTCTCTGAGAAGGTGACCCGAGTGACAAGATGAAGCCACTCTAGGGAAGATTTGAGGGAAGAACTTTCTAGGAAGAGGGCGCCACAAGTGCGAAGGCCCCAGGGAAAGATAATACTTAGTGTGTTTCTGGAACCAAGGGGAGTGCAGGGAGCAGAGTGAGTGAGGAGGGAGGCAGGATAAGACCAGTTCCACGAAGGAGCCAGACGATGGAGCCCCTTCCAGGCCAGGGCTGGAAGCTGGAAAGGCGTGTGGTCCATGCTTTTGGAGGACTTTACACATGTGAGAAACACAATCTGATTTATAGTTTTAGAAGATCTCTTCGAAGATGGCAGGGGCTTGCAGAGGAGCAGGAAGGGAAGAGCATCTTCAGAGGAATCACTGAAAGCCATCCTGAACCTTCTGAAGAAGTAACTGCCGATGGCGGAGGAACGGCGGTCCAGCCAGAGTCCAGCCACATCCACCCAGAGAGAGATACTCCGTCGAGGGAGTGTCCTGCCTTAGAACCAAGTGCAGGAAGTGGAGCTCAGAGCAGGGCACTGTGGGTGCTACCTGTCCTTTGCACCCAGTTCTAGGCCTGATTTATTTTGAAGAGCCTGGTGTTGGGCATTTTGCTTCATCAGCCCCTCTGCTCGATTTGGGGTAAAATCTTTCCCTGGTCCTTAATTATTTGGTTGATTGCAGGCCCAACTGGAACACCAGCCTAGCCCAAAGCCCAGGTCCTAGCCGGTCCTGGATCACAGAGCCGACAGCCCGGCCCATCCTAGCCAAGACGGCAGTTCTATCCAGTTCTGTGTTCTAGATCCCCTTTGCAGCCTGGCACCCAGCCTGGCACGTGGAACTTCACAGGTGCTGGTGTAGGATTAACCAACTATGCAGAATAAGCCACGTGTTTAGGGTACCAGGAAAGCAGGGGTACAGAGAGAGAGAAAAAAAATGAGAATTGGAAATTAATTGATATTTGACTTTGACAAAAGATCATTAAAATAGCCCAGAAAAAACTCCAGAAGTGCGTTGATCTTTCTTATGTAATAGCTTAGTATTATTATTTTAGTATCGGATTATCTATGAGGATGGGGTGGCCACCATAATCATTTCAGTGCTTCTAAAAATCATCTTAATCCTGCCTTGGCAAGCATTGGCAGGAATCGAGATCCCATCCATTTCCAGACCACACAGGTAGCCGTGGCCATGGCAGGGGCTCTGGGGAGAAGGCTGCGGCCCCCTCATCTCTGCTGCTTGTAAGTGGTGACATTTTTCCTCCAGAGGTGCCTGCAAACATTGGACCCACCTGCATAAGAATCACCTGGGCTCTTAGGAAAAAAAGCACATTTATCGGCCCCCCACACGACTTAGTGATTTAGGGAGAGTCTGAGAAACTTCTTCTTAGCAAGCTCCTCCAGGATTCTGATGAGCACCGGAGTCTGAGAGCCACATTCTGCAGCCAGATGGACGCGTGGTCACTGTCACACACACAGACGACTCGGCCTCTGTGGGTATGTGAGACCCTGGCTGGGGAACAGGTCCAGACAGGGTTTTGGAGGGTTTGTGGAGAGCGATTCCCTCTTAGAAGATTGAGGTTGAGGCCATACAAGACTTTTCCTCAACTAGTGAGCATCACACAGTCCTGAGTCCCTGCCCCCGGCTGTGAGCTCAGAGCAGCCCATTCTTTGGACTTGGCCTTCACATTCCCAGGCGCTAGCAGTTCCCAAAGGCAGCGCCACACATGGTCACAGAGACACACTGACAGACCTGAGGGACATTCATTGTGTGACTTGGAATCTACTCCTCGTTACTGGACCCCTTCATTTGTTCTTTAACTGCTGTAAGCAGCGTGTAAATGGCACACTTACACTATAACAGGTGGAGGTATGGGGTTCAAAAGGTTATTGTTATTTTTTAATAGACTTTACTTTTAAGAGCAGTTTTAGGTTCACAGCAAAATGGAGGGGATGGTCCAGAGATTTCCCATATCCTCCTCCCCCGACACATGTGTAGCGTCCCCGTTATCTGGTACCTTTGTTATAACTGATGAACTTACATTGATACATGGTTATCACTCAAATCCATAGTCTACATTATGGTTCATTCTTGGTGTTGTATATTCCATGGGTTTGGACAAACATGTAACAATATGTATCCATCATGATAGTATCACACAGAGTAGTTTCACGCCTTAAAAATATCCTCTGTGCTTCACCTATTCATCCATCCCTCCACGGAACCCCTGGCAATCACTGTTCCTTTTACTGTCTCCGTAGCTTTGCCTTTCCCAGAATGTCATATAGTTGGAACCACACAGTATGTGGCCTTTTGAGATTGGCTTCTTTCACTTAGTAAAACGCATTTAAGATCCCTCCATGTCTTTTCATGGCTTCATAGCTCATTTTTTTTAGCACTGAATAATATTCCATTGGATTTGCTACAGTTTATTTATCCACTCACCTACTGAAGGACACCTTGGCTGCTTCCACATCTTGGCAATTGTGAATATAGTTGCTATAAATATCCATGTGTAGGCTGTTGTGTAGATATAAATACCAAGGAGTATTTGGGTAAATACCAAGGTGTGTGATCCAGAGTACGGTGAGAGGGAGGGGTGTGAGTAGGACAAGGTGGGACGGGAGAGATGAGAGGAGGTCAGATGGGCTTTACTCTGAGGGCCTGGTTTTACTCCAAGTGCAGCACAGGTACGCATATACCAAAGCATCCTCCAAAGTGGCTGTTCCATTTTGCATTCCCACCAGAAATGCATGAGAGTTCCTGCTGCTTCACATCCTCGCCAGCATTTGGTGTTGTCAGCGTTCTGGATTTTGGCCGTTCTAATAGGTACTTGTAGTATCTCATTGTTTTAATTTGAATTTGCCTGAAGACACGTGATGTGGAGCATATTTTCATATGCTTATTTGCCATCCGTATATCTTCTTTGATGACATGTCTGTTTTGGTCTTTGGCCCATTTTAAAACCAGGTTCTTTGTTTTCTTATTGTTGGTTTTTAAGAGTTCTTTATATATTTTGGGTAACAGCCATTTATCACATGTATCTTTGGCAGATATTTTCTCCCAGCCTGTGGCTTATCTTCTCATTTTCTTGACATCGTCTTTACAAAAGGTTGTTTTTTCAACCCTAATTTGGCACTTTCTTCATTAAAAAAAAAATCCAGAAAAGTTTTGTTTTTTGTAAAGTGACATCTTTTAAATCGCGAGGGACCTGGGCTCAGTTTCTGCCCCACTGCAATCTCTGTGAACATGTTGCAGGATCAAACCCACAAACCTGGAGTCTATGTTGAAACTGTCCATATAGAAAGCCACACTTTCGAAATTTTGTGCCATTCTGACTCCACTAACCTGAGAAGGGGGAGAGAGATTCTCCTGTATCTGTTTCCAGCTACCTTGGACTGCTCATTTCAACCTTCACTGGGCAGCTCTGCCCACACAAACAGATTTGCTCCCAAGCAAATCCATCCTGGGCCCTGACATTTATCCAGCATCTTTAACTCTTTTCTATTCATTAAGCATGGGTGGTGGCCATGGCAACCATTAACTGCACCTGACATCCAGGAATAGTTCTGGCGTTTCGAGCAAACACCATCCTGGGATTTAGTTCTGCAAGATACAGAGCCTGGCTGCCTCCCTGTAACCTGTGCGGACGTCATCGTTTCTCCCCTGAATCTGAGGTGCCCTCCAGGCCTCTTGCCTGTCTGGGCAGGAGAAAGAATGTGGGGCCTCTTCCTCCAAATCCCCCATTCTCACTGCCCACTCACCCACCAGAGTCCTTTTGAGTTGCAGTATGATGGGGGTGAGGCAGGGGGCATCTCTAGGTGGGATGAGTCTAAGGGCGTGTGTGTGTGTGTGTGTGTGTGTGTGTGTGTGTGAGAGAGAGAGAGAGAGAGAGGTGGGGTAGGGATGCCCCCACCTACCCCCAGGGGAGCATCTGGAGTTATCAGAGGTGGATACAAATATATTTTAGAAAAGCAGAGAAGATAAACGGGCCTGGTGCCCAGTGTGGATATGTCTGTTTGCCTGTGTGTGTGTTTTGGGGTGTGGTATATGTGTACCTGTGCCATACTTGGAATAAAACCAGGCCCTTAGAGTAAAACCCATCTGACCTCCTCTCATCTCTCCCATCCCACCTTGTCCTACTCACACCCCTCCCTCTCACTATACTCTGGATCAGCTATTCTCAGACTTTAATATGGGCACCTTGTAAAAATGCAGATTTGAAACCCGCAGGTCTGGGAAAGGGGCTGAGATTCTGCCTCTTCTGGGATTTCCAACCAGCTCCTAGGTGGTGCAGATACTGCTGGTCTGTGGACCACACTTTGAGTAGCTAGGTCTGGCCCAGGGGCTCTCATTCCTGGCTGACCCCAGATCACCGAGAAGCTCTTAAATAGTACTGGTGCCTACGTCGACAGACGAATGGATACAGAAGATGAGGCACATATATACAATGGAATATTACTCAGCCATAAAAAGAAACGAAATTGAGTTATTTGCAGTGAGGCGAATGAACCTAGAGTCTGTCATACAGAGTGAAGTAAGTCAGAAAGAGAAAACCAAATACTGTATGCTAACGCACATATATGGAATCTAAAAAAACGGTACTGATGAACCTAGTGGCAGGGCAGGAATAAAGACGCAGATGTAGAGAACGGACTTGAGGACACGGTGGGGGCGGACGGGGGGAAGGGGAAGCTGGGATGAAGTGAGAGAGTAGCATCGACATATATACACTACCAAATGTAAAATAGATAGCTAGTGGGAAGCAGCCGCATAGCACAGGGAGATCAGCTCAGTGCTTTGTGACCACCTAGAGGTGTGGGATAGGGAGGGTGGGAGAGAAATGCAAGAGGGAGGGGATATGGGGATATATGTATACTTATAGCTGATTCACTTTGTTATACAGCAGAAACTAACATAACATTGTAAAGCAATTATACTCCAATAAAGATATTAAAAAAAAAATAGTACTGGTGCCTAGACCCCAATGCAGACCAGCGGAATCAGAATTTCTGGATGTGAGGCTCAGTCTTTTTAGCTCCCCCAGGTGATTCTACTGTGCAGGAGGTTGAGGAACACAGCTTTTTGCCTGGACCACTCTCTCCCGGCCCTTCACGGAGCTGTCTTGTTCTTAGCGTTTAGATCTCCACCTGCCTCGAACACTTTCAGTCACTTCCTTCACAAAGCTTATGATTATATGTGAGTGCGCTTATTATCTTCTTTATATTTATTGCCTTGTTTAATTTCTGACTTCTTCACTAGAATATAAGCACCATTGTGTCTCAAACATCTTCTACAAGGCCTGCTACATAGTAGGTTATTCATAAGTATTTATCGAATGTCTGTTTGTTGTGTGTTGTATCTGAGGGAATTTTAGACAAGGTGGCTTTCTGTTGGATAAGGACAAAAGTGCTATGCAGTCCTCTGTGATCTGGACCTTGCCCATCTCCAGATTCTTCTCCTCACACTCCTCTTGCACTGGCTTTGCTTTTCTCACCTGCCTCAGGACCTTTGAATCTATACTCTGTCTGCCTCATACATGCTTCTCTATCCATTCCCCATTTGATTAATTCCTACTTTTCCTTAAGATCTTACCATCCACGCATCCTCAGGCTGATGCCATCTAATTATTTGCTCTCACAGCACCCCATGCTTTTCTTTTGGGAGACATATTATAAATAATTAATTATGGGTTTAATTACATGTCTGTTTATTCTATGCTACTATGAATTCCAAGAATGCATCTCCTTCTTTTTATTTATTTGTTTGTTTGTTTGTTTATTACTTTTGGCTGCGTTGGGTCTTCGTTGCTGCACATGGGCTTTCTCTAGCTGCGGTGAGCCGGGACTGCTCTTCATTGTGGTGTGTGAGCTTCTCATTGCAGTGGCTTCTCTTGTTGTGGAACATGGGCTCTAGGCACACGGGCTTAAGTAGTTGTGGTGCACGGGCTCAGTAGTTGTGGCTCACGGGCTCTAGAGTGCAAGCTTAGTAGTTGTGGCGCATGGGCTTAGCTGCTCCGCGGCATGTGGGATCTTCCCAAACCAGGGTTTGAACCCGTGTCCTCTGCATTGGCAGGCAGATTCTTAATCACTGCGCCACCGGGGAAACCCCATCCGTCTCCTTGTTTACTGCTGTCTTCCCAGTGCCTGGCGCACAGTAGGTCATTAAATAAACAAATAAGTAAATGAAGGGATGAGTATTAAGTATCTCCTCCAAGTCTGAAGTCTTCTCTAAGCTTCTTGTGTCAGCATCTCTTCACTGCCTGAGACCCTCTTATCCCAGAGCCTTTCGAAACCTGAGCCTTTGAATTGCCCACTTTCCTTTTCCCTCTTCCTAAGTCTGTGGCTTTTTCTCTTTGGGTCCTCAAGCCAAGCCCACTCCGTAACTACATCCATCTCTCTCCAAGGGGGATGCTGAAGCTCACAGCACATTCACTGTGCCCCCTTCAGCTGGCAGTGCTGTCCCCTGGTTGTGGCCTGGAGCCTACAGTCAGTTGTCACTAGCTAGGCTGGTTCAGGATCCAGGGGCAGCGGGGGAGGGATCCTGGTGTGTCTCTCTGGGGATCAGGGAGGCTGAGGTCACTGATCTGTACCAGGACTCTGGAGGGGACATCTGTCCTACCTGCCTGAGGATTGTCCATTTTCCTATCTTCTGGTATCAGCATCCTGATTCCGTTGTAGGAGATCATTTCTCCCTCACTTCAGTCCATGTATCGGGGTTGCGGGGGGAGAAGGGTGACACCATTATTAGCTTAGAGGCGGACATGTGATGACCAATCAAAATTCTAAATTGGCCTGGCTGTTGTGGTTGGCTAAAGGGGGAGCCCATGACCTAGATGTGACCAGTCAACACATTCCACCTCCCTGATCAGAGGGACTGGCTCAGGGAAGGGCAAGTGACCACGCTGGTCTATTGAGGATAGTCCTGGAGCCTTGGCTAAAACTGTTAGGGAAGGAAAATGTTCTTTCTCACTGTGTTGCTAAGGTAGTAAGCTGGAACTGGAGCTTGGCAAGGACACCTCTTGGAGAGGGCAAGCCTGAGGGTGAAACTGAGATGAAGACGTATTGCTGACAGGGGTTGAAGGTCTGAATCTTGATGACATCATTTGAACCCCTGGATGCAACCATGCCTGAATTAGGTAAACCCTTGGGTGTTTCAGTTACATAAGCCAGTAGCTCCTCAGGCTGCTTATGATTATTGGAGATGGGTTTCTGTCATTTGCAATCAAAAGTGCTCACAAATATAAGATCACCTCCTTGGAAGAGTAGTCTCTACTATACATTAATATATTAAAAATCCTGTTATTTGTCAATCCCAGTTCTAAGCACTTTTGATCTAACCCTATGTGATAGGTACTCATCTTATTTTTTATTTTATTTTATTTTTTTGCGGTACGCGGGCCTCTCACTGCCGTGGCCTCTCCCGTTGCGGAGCACAGGCTCCGGACGCGCAGGCTCAGCGGCCATGGCTCACGGGCCCAGCCGCTCCGCGGCATGTGGGATCTTCTCGGACCGGGGCACAAACCCGTGTCCCCTGCATCGGCAGGCAGACTCTCAACCACTGTGCCACCAGGGAAGCCCGGTACTCATCTTATTGATGAGGAAACTGAGTCATAGAGAAATATGTAACTTGCCCAAGATGACACATCCAATCTGTGGCAGACTCAGGATTCAAACCCAGAGTCCGGTTCCAGAGTCCATGCATGTACCCCTCTCCTGCCCTGCCTCTCTTTTCAAAACTGACTGTACTCAGTGTTTGCCACACATAATTTCACCCTCACACCACAGCACTCTTGTTATCACCCTATTACAATGTGTAAATTGAAGCTCAGAGAGGGTAAGTATCTTACCCAATTAACACAGCCCATGAGGAGCAGATTCAGAACTTAAATGCAGGTTCTTCTGACTCCAAAAATCTCAGTGTGCTCCCTCATGACTAACCAGAAAAGGATTCAGTAACCAGCCTTTTTCTAGGCTCTCATAGACCCTAATTCCTCCACAGAGCTTCCTCTGGGTGTGAGAGTTCTCAGTCATTTCACAGCCTCAGCCTGTGCCCCATTTGGACCCTTTTCTTTCACCAAGTATGAGTCTCACCCTTAGGAATCCAGATTCTGTTTCTTTCACTCAGTAAATATTTCTTGCATAAATGAATGAGTGTGCCTCCTGCTGAGAGGACTGGATTGACAATCAGCAGTTACTGACTTTCAACGGTTCCTGATACATCCAGGAGGTAAAGCTGATTCAGGCATGGCGGAATCCAGGGTCTCAGATGAGGTCATCAGGATTTGAACACTCATCACCCCTCTGTAGTTTCAACTTCCAGCAACTGTCTAAAAAGCTACCCATTGAAGAGAGTGGGTGACCCCAGAGCAAAACACATCTGTCTCCCAGCTGCTCCAAGCCCGCGTTGCAGACCTGGGCAACTCACGTAACCATTTCCGGTCTCGGTATCCACGTTTGTGAAATGAGGATCACCAGCCCTACCTTTCTTGCTTCTCAGGCTTGCCGTGAGAATCAGTGAGGTCATGGGCACAGGAAGAGTACTGAGCATCATTCCCCAAGAGCAGAGCTCGCTGGTGTGGACGAGGCTTGTGTGTCTCTGGGGTCCGGCAGCTGGGACTCAGGACAGGGAGAGCCCGGACTGCTGAGTGTGCTGGATCTCCAGTGTGTGAAGGAGTGAAGTGGGACAAAGCTGTGTGGTCGCCGACTCTTCTGGTATGTTAACTGATCTCCCCCCTCCGCCCCGCCACCATCCCTTTTCCCCATCATACTTTCTTCTGCCCCAGGGAATGAGAAAACCTCAGCAGACGCCAGTATGCACGTAAGATGACCCAGACCAGACGTCCCCACTCCTTCTGCCCCTCTGAGCTTAGATGCCCTTCAAGGAAAGGGATTGGCTGAGATTAAACTCCTCCCCCAATGGAGCAGGGCTCATAACAAAAATTCATTCATGTTACTCAAGAAATAGTAATTAGCCACCTGCTAGGTTCCAGGCACCAGCCTAGGCACTGGGACTACTGTTCCATGACATAGCAAACACCCTGGGACCCTTCTGGGGGGAAAGGAGGACAACTGAACAGTTGATTTCAGACAGTGATCAGAGCTCTGAAGAATTTCAAGCAGGATGAGGGGCTCGGGAGTCACCGAGGGTGAGGATCCCTCAAGGGTGTCTCTGAGGGGCATGTGTGGCCTGAGGACTGAATGCGGGAGGAACCAGGCCCACCTTAGTCAGCGGGAAGAGGAAGCGCTGAGGTGGGAGTGAGCTGGGCTGTCGAGGGACGGGGAGCACCCCGTAGGGAACAAGAGAGTGTGGAGGGAGAAGGAGATGGAGGCTGCGGCCACGGGGCCAGCGGGAGCTGTGGGCCACAGAACAGCACTGGGGCCTTCTTGCAAGTATGGTGGGGCCTTGGGGACGGAGGGCAAGCGGGAGAGTGATATGACCCAATGGACATTTAAAAAATGACCCCTTAGGCTGCTAAGTGGAGAATGGTCTTGACAGGGAGAAGCTCGAAAGCTGGGACCCTGCGGTCCTGGGATGAGAGCGATGGACGATGGTGGCTTTAGTGAAGCAGGCAGGTCGGGAGGTGGGAGAAGCTTATGGCTGACTCTTTTTGAAGGCAGAGCTGACAAGCTTTGGATGTTGGATGTCGGGGGAGAAAAGAGGCATCAAGGTTGTCTAAGTTTTGGGCCTGTCTGAACAGGGTAAGTAGTGGTATCAGGAAACGAGATGGGAAAACTGGACAAGAAGCAGGTTTCAGAAGGAAGTTAAGAAACTAAGTTCACTCTCAGAAAAACACAGCTGTATTCATGCAGACTTGGGTTTGTGGGCTGAGATCTGTACTCATTAGAAATACAAGCAGAGAAGTTGGAAGAAGTTGCGTTGGAATCGAGCTCCCCCACTTCCTGTGTGACCTTGGGCCTGAACTTCATTTTTCTATAAGTGAGGACACCAGTATGTTTCTAAAAGGCTTTGCTGTTGTTGTTTGTCTTTGGGGGAATTCAATAAAATCATGTATATAAAGCATCCAGCAAGGTGCCGGACACACACTGGGTGCTAAATAAAAGTTAGTTTTAGCTTTCTTCCCTTTGCCTTTCTAGGTAGAGGTCAGGTCTCCGTTTGTGGATTGATCTTTATCAATAACAGCCTTGTGGAGGTGATGACCTTGACCCATGCTCAGTATCAACTGCTCTACATAAACATGGAGTCAGAGTGACCTGGGATGGCATCCTGACTCTGCCACTAACTAGCTGTTCATCCTTGGACAAGTTATCCCACCTCTCTGAGCTTTAGTTTCCATAGTTTAAAATGGGTATAATGATGCCCTCCTCAGAGGGCTGCTATGAATATTAAAGGGACTATGTAAGAGCCAAAACGTTTGGAAATATCTTAGATGACTCTCAAGATGGGAAGGGTTGGATTCATTGAGGTGTAACCATACTATGGACTACCAGGCAGCCTTTACTCTATGACTATATGGGTTGACCAGGAAAGATGTCCATAATGGATGCATTTTTTAAAGTAGCAGTTTAATATGGAAGGTGTCATCTCATTTTTGTAAGGCAAAAAATAAGTGTAAGTGGATTATAAGGCAGTTTATCTGAATAGTGGCTCTAGGAGTTGAGCAGTGCACCACCTGAGCAACTGTATATAGGTTATTTTGTGGATTGATAGCTAAATATGTACCTACTGATTTAAACATAGAATAGTCATGGATATAGATCGGGACATAGATATGTCTCAATAAGGATAGTAAAATATTGAGATGGTTACTTTCAACAGCGGTTACATCTGTGGGGTAGGGAGGGACAGAATTTGTGTGGCAGAATGGGGGGACAACTTCTGCCTCTTACTCTATTTCTTAAAGTGGATTATGAATGAGTTTTACATTTTTGGTTCCATTTCCCTATATTTTTCAGATTAAAAATGCTCCAAAAAACAGAGGTAGTATGTAAGAAAATGTTTAGCTGATCATTGTCCGGGGCTTGTGTGTTCAATAAAAATGGCAACCAAAGGGGGAAAAGAGGCAATCGAGAGTGTGTTTGATGAGGAGAGGCAGGTCTGAAGGCTAAAAGGAACTGTGGCCATGAAGCTCACAGCTTGTCTTGGCGGCAGGTACCCAAGAGTGACCAGGGTTCCTTCGAGGTGCTAATGAGGTCATAGAGCTGTTCTCAGGAGCTGGCTGGGCTTGTTTCTCCAGGGGTTTGGAGACAGTGGCTCCTTTTTCTCACCGAGCTAAGGAGTGATGCTGATGTGAGAGCTTCAGTCCTAGTAGGAGAGTGGGAGCCATCAGCAGGGCATGGGGTGACCGTGGGGGTGGATACATCTGAGTTCCAGGCCATTCTGCCCTCCTCCTCCAGCCAGTCTGGCTTCCAGTTCAGGTCCCACCATCACACTAGCTGTGTAACTTTGGCAAGTGAATTAACCGCTCGAGGCCTCAGTTTCCTCATCTGGAAAATGGATATAATCAGTCCTTAACTCTGAGGGTTGTCATGAGGATTAAATGAGATCACATAGGGGGAAGTATGTCACATGGTGAAATACTCATGAACCCCCAGCTAGAATTCGCATGAGTATTATTTCCAAGGTTTGCAATCCGTTTTCCAAAATTCTGAAATCCAAAAAAAAAAAGAAAAGTTCCTTGCTATTTATTTGGGAACAAAGCTGTGAGGTCATGACATGGACTCAGCTGATGGCAAAACCTGACCTGAGCTGACTTGAGAAAGTATCCGTGGTCTTTATGGATCTCTCCTGTTGGAACTATTTTGAAGTTTTGCTGCAGAGTGATTAATGCATCTGATAGCAGGGTGCTGCCCAGAGGCGTTAAGCCATCTACGGTAAATGTACCCTAGTCCCTTTCTAAAATCCTAAACATTCTGATTCCTAAAATGCATCTGAGTACAGGTCTGTGGGTACAGCTACCGCGAAACACGTGTTCCCTAGCCTTCATGCCTTTCTCTGTATATTTATACCAGCTTTTAGCATTTGTCTGATAGGTCTCTTTAAATCAACTCGCTTTTTAAAAACCCAAATTTATTTAAAAGGAGACTTAATAACTTGACTGTAAACGGAAAGCTAGTATCACTGGCCATAAATAGAAGGCCACTTAGAAAATAAACACAATAAAAACAAAGTGATGTTATTAAATTCCAGCTAGACACTGTGAATTGAAAAGTAAATAGCTTTCTCCGCATGTGGTGAGATGTTATTTAATACCATGTCGGGATTCCAGGCATTAGCCATGGTAGGTGCCCCCTGAGGCATGGGGGTGTGGGAGCCTCTGCTGGTGTGCTGTAATGTAGCCTCCAGGTAGAAGGAAGGGGCTAGGTAACCCCCCTTCCATCTGGGTTGGGTGGCACTGATTGTTTTTTTTTTTTTTTTTGCGGTACGCGGGCCTCTCACTGTTGTGGTCTCTCCCGTTGCGGAGCACAGGCACCGGATGCGCAGGCCCAGCGGCCATGGCTCATGGGCCCAGCCGCTCTGCGGCATGTGGGATCTTCCTGGACCAGGGCACGAACCCGTGTCCCCTGCATCGGCAGGCGGACTCTCAACCACTGCGCCACCAGGGAAGCCCCAGGCAGAACATTTTGATGGCTAATAAATCCTCAGAAAAGAACTGGGCTTTGGCTAACACCAAGGAAGAGTCTGTTCTCTAGATTCATCCATGAGGGCAGGGCTTCCTACCTTTTCCATATCATGGTGCCCTGGGGCAAAAGGTCAAGGCCACTCACAGCCCTGAGGCATCAAGTTTCAGCCAGGGCCACTGGGCTGCCCTGAGGGCCGAGGGGATCCAGGCCAGGGCCAGCTTCAGGAGTGGAGGAATGGAACCGTCTCACAGTGTCCCATGCTCAGAAGAGTCCTATGCTTGGTTGAATGCTCTGCTCTTACTGTCTTGAAATTCTTAACATTTTTGGAAAAATGAAAAAATTTTTCATTTTGCACTGGTTCCGTTAAATTAAGGATCTACTCCTGTTCTACACACCGGTAACCCAAAGCACATCTGGAGAGGAGCTCTGTTTTAGGGCATTGAGACATGCTAGATATACTTTTTTGGCCAGTTTCATCTTTTTTTAACTAATCCTGAAAGGTGTAGAAAAATGAAAGTTTTAAAAAAATAGATGTGCTAGAGAACAAAAGGAAACAAAAAACCCTCTTAGTGTGGTGTTCTGAGCTTTGACTCTGGAGCCAGAGTGCCTGGGTTCAAATCCTGATCCTGACATTTCAAGCTGTGTAACCTTGGGCAAAGTTGCTTAACTTCTCTGAGTCTCATTTTTCTCATCTGTAAATCAGAGATAATAACAGGATTTATCTCAAAAGGGAACCCTCCGACATTGTTGGTGGGAATGTAAGTTGGTACAGCCACTATGGAAAACAGTATGGAGGTTCCTCAGAAAACTAAAAATAGAATTACCATATGATCCAGCAATCCCACTACTGGGCATCTATCCAGACAAAAGTCAAATTCAAAAAGATACATGTACCCCTATGTCCATAGCAGCACTATTCACAATAGCCAAGACACGGAAGCAACCTAAATGTCCATCAACAGATGAATGGATAAAGAAGATGTGGATAGACAATGGAATACTACTCAGCCATAAGAAGAACGAAATAATGCCATTTGCAGCAACATGGATGCAACCAGAGATTATCATACTAAGTGAAGTAAGTCAGAAAGAGAAAGACAAATACCATATGATATCACTTATATGTGGAATCTAAAATATGACACAACTTATCTACAAAACGGAGACAGAGTCATAGACATAGAGAACAGACTTGTGGTTGCCAAGGGGGAGGGGGTGTGGGGGAGGGATGGAGTGGGAGGTTGGGATTTGCAGATGTAAGCTATTATATACAGAATGGATAAACAACAAGGTCCTACTGTATATCACAGATAACTATATTCAATATCCAATGATAGGGACTTCCCTGGTGGTCCAGTGGTTAAGAATCTGCCTTCCAATGCAAGGGACACAGGTTCGATCCCTGGTCGGGGAACTAAGATCCCACATGCTGCAGTACAACTAAGCCCGCACGCTGCAACTACTGAGCCCGCACGCTCTGGAGCCTGCATGCCACAACTAGAGAGAAGCCCGTGTGCCACAACGAAGAGCCCATGCACCGCAATGAAAGATCCCTTATGCCGCAATTAAGACCCAATGCAGCCAAATAAATAAATAAATATTATTTTAAAAATCCAATGATAAACCATAACAGAAAAGAATATTAAAAAAGAATGGATGAATATGTATAACTGAATCACTTTGCTGTACATCAGAAATGAACACAACACTGTAAATCAACTATATTTCAATTAAAAAAATAGGATTTATCTCAGAGGGTTATGATGAGAAATGAGTTCATATAAAGTTCTTAGAATAGCGAATGTTTTAGCTACTATTATTTTTAAAAAGACAAAACGTTATACACGCTGTGATTGCTATTTATTCAGGGCTTACTGGGTGCTAGAAGCATACTTTCATTCAGTCCTCACTACAACACTGTAAGATACATATTATTATTATCACCCAAGTTTTTACAGATGAGAAAACTGAGGCACAGAGAAGGTAAGTGACTTGTGCAAGGAAACATTGCTAACAAGTGGCGGGGCTGGGCTTTGAACCAGTCTAGCTCTGGACTTGTACACTGTACTCCTCTTCGTTACACAACTCACCTAAGCTGGGGCGGGACATAGGTTGTTTTGATGGGAGGGAAGAGACACTGAGCTGGGTTCACACTCCGATCCGTTTTAGACCTGCAGCTTCCCGGTCAGGGGGTTGTGTTTCATCGTGTAAACCATATTTTCCTACTGCCTAATACAGTCCAGCCCAGCCATCAATGTTTAGCTCCCTATTCCTTCTTGTTGACTTTGATTTCATATTTAGAGCAGATTGGTTGAAGGCTGACTTTAACATTTTTCCAAATCAACCCCCAAATATGTCAGTCCAGGGACAGACATGATGAGTGATCATCTAGGTCTGTGGACGATGGTCTTGGCTTAGAGAAGCATCACTTCTCCCCAGTGTGCCCTCGCCCACTACCATTTTACTTCTTTAGCACACACTTAAAAAGCTCTTAAAATGTGCCAAGCACCTTTTAATAGAAATTTATATATATTAACTCATTATAACTTCATGGGATACTAACGTTGTCCCCATTTTACAGATGGGAAAATTGAGACACAGAGAAGTCAACTAATGTGCCTTGAGTCTCTGTGTAGAGTTTTTGCTCTTAACTTTTGCCCCATATTGTGGCTAAAGGAGACAACCCAAGTGTCCTGTGGCTGGCTTCCTGCTTCCCAGCATAGAAAAGGGAAACAGCCTGAAAATGCCCTAAGGACTGGGTCCTTTGTGTTTATGCTGGAGAGCTGGCCAGGAAGCAGAACCTGTGGAGTCCCTGGTTTTGTGCCTTGCCAGGACATCACCTGGAGTATATCTGGGAGGAGTGTCTGCTTCCATTTGAACTCTAACAGCCCTAGAAGAATAGCTATTCATCTGTACGTACTGACAGCTCACAGCAGGACGTAGGGAGTTCAGAAAGTCCCCTGCTTTGTGAACATTCTTCTTTGAGGAGAAGAATACATGGTGAAATGTCAGTGCATGGATTCTGGAGCCAGACAGCCCAGGTTCAAATCCCAGCACTCCCATCTACTAGCTGTGTGACCTTAGCAAATCGCTTAAACTCTCTGTACCTCAGTTTTCCCCATCTGTAAATGGGGATAACATTACCTACCTCCTAGGGTTGTTGTGAAGCTGAAATGAGGTATTACTATATGGTAAGAGATTAGAACAGCACATAGTAAACACTGTCTAAGTGATAGCTATTTTCATTGTTGCGTCATCCCTATCTCAGAATAGTTGACTTCTCGGTATCTTGCCCTCACTCTCAAATGTCCAATTTGTTAACGTCTGTCAACTCAATGTCCAAAGCATGTTACTGTTCGGAGCGCTTCTTCCTCACACTGGTCCAAGCCACCATCTGCTCTCACCTGGATGTCTCCTCCTAATGGTCTCCCTGCTTCCAGTCTCATTTATTTCTTTCCCACAGTGATATTTGACAAAGAAAACCACTTCATGTGACCCCTCTGCTTTAAAGCCCTCCAGTAGTTTCGCACCACATTTAGAACTACATCTGAAGTCCCCACCACTTATGACCTCCGTGATCTTGTCTCTGTCTACCTCCCAGCCCTCATCTCCTACCATGCTACTCCACTGGTCACTGTGCTCCGGTCACACCAGCTACAAACACACTTAGCTCTTTGC
Organism: Orcinus orca; assembly: GCF_937001465.1. Classification (NCBI taxonomy): domain Eukaryota; kingdom Metazoa; phylum Chordata; class Mammalia; order Artiodactyla; family Delphinidae; genus Orcinus; species Orcinus orca. The sequence continues at coordinate 68,172,199 of NC_064574.1, read as the reverse complement.
TGCCCCAGGGCCTTAACACACCATTAGCATGCCATTCCCTTTGCCTGGAATACATCTCCCCTGTATTTTACTTTTTAATATTTATTTATTTTCTTTTTTCTTTTTTTAAGTTTTTGGCTGCATTGGGTCTTCATTGCTGCACGCGGGCTTTCTCTAGTTGTGGCGAGCGGGGGCTACTCTTTGTTGTGGTGTGTGGGCTTCTCATTGTTGCGGAGCACGGGCTCTAGGTACGCGGGCTTCAGTAGTTGTGGCTCGCGGGCTCTAGAGCACAGGCTCAGTAGCTGTGGCGCACGGGCTTCGTTGCTCTGCGGCATGTGGGATCTTCCTGGACCAGGGTTCGAACCCGTGTCCCCTAGCATTGGCAGGTGGATTCTTAACCACTGTGCCACCAGGGAAGCCCTCCCCTGTATTCTTACATGGCTGAGATTCAGGTCTCGGCTCAAATGTCACCTCCTCAGAGAGGCTCTCTCTACCATCCTGTGGTGGGAATGATCTGATTTACTCTTTAAGAAGATCATTCTCGCTGCTTTGTGGAGAAATCATTACTTATGCAGCATGTCCTTCCACTGTTTCTACCAAGCCCCATCAGGCACCAGGCACCCCTGTATGAAAGTACGTGAACTGTAATTCATCTGCTCATTCAACAGGCATTTTGCTAGGAAGTGTGTATAAAACCAAGACAAATGAGTAATATTTGTGCCCACCAGGAGGTCACAGCCTGAGCTAGAAGCTCATCTGGTGGTTTTTGCATGCTGAAAACATTTCGTTTCTATAGAGTGAAGTTGCTCTAACAGGTGTCAGGAGGCCTGGGTTTGAACGCAGACTGACGCTTGCTGGGATGACCTTGGGCAAGTTACTTAAACTTTCTGAGCCTCTCCTAGCTCACTGTGCTGCGGTTTGGAGAAAAAGACAAAGTATGAGAAAGTACCTAGCACTAAATAGCATTTGTTTGCTGACTTTTTTTTTTTTTTTTACCGTACCTATCATTAGTCCTTTTTTCTTTGTCCAAATGCCCTAACTTTGTACGCATTGGAGAGATATAAAGTGGTACTTAAGCGCTTGCACTCGGAGCCTGACTCCACTGCTTGATTAGCTGTGTGGCCTCAGGCAGGTTGCTTGACATCTCTGTGCCTTAGTTTCTGCATCTGCAACATGAGAACAACTCATAGAGCTGTTGTGAAGGTTAAACGGGCTCATTCAGGAAAGGTAGTTAGGCCAGTGGCACCTAGTAAATGCTTCAAAACTGTTGGCTTTTTACTACAGATAATATTAATCGATTAAGTGCTTACAATGAGTTCAGGCCTGGACAAGAAGATGCGGGAATCTAGACGGAGGTAAAACACAGGCCAGCTGCAAGGACAGCTGGTAGAGATGATGGATGGAGTGGAAGATACAAGGGCCCAGCCAGCGAAGTCGTACAGACCGTGCAGATTCTCAAGTGCAAAGGAAGGAAGTGGGCGTACCGCCTCTGCCCTGGCCGCTGCAGACACTGGCAGAGCAGATGGCTTCAGGAACAGCCACACCCAGGCACGAAGCAATGAGGCGAGGATCTGCGCCTGCTCCCGAGGGGCGGGGACTGTGATAACCGATGGTACGAGGACTGCATTGGGGCGATCCACCATCTACCCCCCAGCCTGTGAGGTCATTCCACCTTTATCGACCTTCCTCCTGGGTCCCTGGCTCATCTGTTCATTCAGGCAAAGTTTTCTGAGTGTCCACAAAGTCAAAGGCCCTGTCCGATACCCAGGAGTTTCAGATGCAAATAAGGCCAACTGGAGAGTTCAGCATGCAGCGGGGGAGGCAGATGCAGCAGCAAGATGCAGGTCAGAGAAGACAGGTCTCACATCCCTGGACCGACAAAAGGAGATCCTTCTATTGCAGGCCCGGGGCTGCTGGAGGGATCATGACCTCTCCACCCAACCCCCTACTTAGGGAGATGCCACCAACTGCCAGAAGCAGAGCCATGAGTCAGAAAGGCAGACAATGCAGTGAGTCCTCAGGGGTTGAGAGTCCCTTCCCATCACACACCAGATAGGATTTCTTCCCTGCTCACACGGTTCCCTACAACCATTTTGTTGAATGGGGGACCTCCAGTTCTTCTAAGAGGTGCGTGGAGAAGAGGCAGGCTTGGGTGGTCTTCCTATCTCTGTCTGCTGGGTAGTGGGCTGGGGAGACTGAGGGTACAGTTTACAGAAGAGTTCGGAGTTTAGTGTGTGACCTGAAGTTGTCTTAGCTTGTATTCCTAGGACACAGATCCTAGAGGTTTGCACGCCAGAGGTTTATTGGGATGGGCTCTTGGGAACAGTCCTCCGCGTGGTAGGGGAATGAGGGAAGCAGGACCGGCCAGAGGGCGAATGGAACTCTGACGCGGTTGTTATGTGGGCTCAGCCCGCGGGGACTCTGGAGCTGAGACGGCATTTAGAGATGTCCTGAATGACAGCAAGGGGTTGGGGCCTATGTACCTCTACCTTGAGCAGCCAGTGGATGTGGGATGCCCCTTGGGAAGGAAGTGAGCGCGGCTGAGGCAGCTCCTTATGCTGAGGGGAATTTCCAGGGGGCGCTCAGCTCTGAACCGGCTGTGTCAGAAGGTGTAATCCAGCAGTTGGGAGATGAGGGGACCCCAGCATCTGTCAGTCAGGTCAAACAGCTGAGGTGACAGTCTTGGCTTTGCCACTTGCTAGCTGAGACACCTTGGGTAAGTCAACCTCCAGGAGCCTCATTTTTCCATTTGTAAAATGGGGATGAGGCCAGGAGGGGCTTCATAGAGCTGGGGTGAGGGTGAAGTTCTAGCACGGGACTTGGCAGTGTTATGAGAGGTGTTGTTATGCCTGAGATAGTGTAGGATATCACATCTAATGCAAATTGTGGAATTTGTGTGTGTGGTTTTTTTGGGGGGGAGGGGCAGGAGTTGGGAGTGGGGAGGACTGTGTCCAGGAAAGCCTCTCACAGTTGGGGACAATTGAATTTTTTTTTTTTTTTTGCGGTACGCTGGCCTCTCACTGTTGTGGCCTCTCCCATTGCGGAGCACAGGCTCCAGACGCGCAGGCTCAGCGGCCATGGCTCACGGGCCCAGCCGCTCCGCGGCATGTGGGATCTTCCTGGACTGGGGCACGAACCCACGTCCCCTGCATCAGCAGGCGGACTCTCAACCACTGCGCCACCAGGGAAGCCCAGGGACAATTGAATTTTGAAGGCACTGTGGTACCTGGCCATATAGGCAAAGGTGTGGCGTGGAGGAGGGGGGCAGCAGATGGCTAGAAGGAATAGTTACTGGGCGCAGTGGTGAGAAAGAGGCCACGGACTGCCGGTGGTTCCCGTCTTTTGGGTCAGTGCCAGCGCCCTCCTCTCTTTGTCCCACATGCCTGCTGCCCAGGAGACCGTGGCTTAGTACGTCTCTGCTTCTGAAACGGCCATTCAACCTTTTTACCTTGCTCAGCATGGCTGCTTCACCAGCCAGAGGGAAAAAACAAAAAGCCCACAAGCAAGAAGAGGAGCCCCGAGCTTCCATGGGGCGAAATAGAAGCCCTAGTCAAACGCAAAGAAACCCAAAGGGCAGTGACCACAGTGACTCCAAGAAAAGCCCGCCGGTGTGATAATTCCCACTCCTGCTGAGGGGAAGTGGTGCAGGCACCACCGGGAGGGAGGTACCAAAGCAAACCCGCCTCGCTGATTCCATCAAAAGACTCACACCAACCGGACCTGGGAAATGTGCCATCGATTGCCTGGTGTCCAAAAGGTGACTGAGGTCAGAGCTGAGCCTATCGCATTTTTTTTCGTTGTTCAGATTAGACCGTTCACCCTCTGAGAGCCACCCTCTCTGGCTTCCCCAGCAAGGGTGTGCATGGAGATGATAGGAGGAAGTAATTAATCAATGAACCGATTCGTTTATTCAGCGAACACTGATTGATCGTCCAGTATTTTTGCCAGGCACTGCTCTAGTCGCGGGGCCACAGAGAGGACGACGTTGGATTACAACTTTCCAAAAACTCAGTCTATGCTGTTAGGAGTCAGGGCTGGCCGTGACCAGAAGGAGTATGAGAGAAGCTTCCAGAAGCAGATCAGGTGATGGTTACACAGGAGTGTTCAGTTTAAGAGACTTCATTCAGTTTAGGATGCATTTCTCTGTGTGCATGTTACACTTTAATTTTTCTAAGTTTAAAAATTTTAAAGCTCTAAGTACTAAAAAGATGATTGGTACCTTTTCCCACATGCAAATTTTTTTAAACTACCTTAAAATATGCATAAGGAAGTATAGCAGATTCTAATTTTATTTCCATGATGACTAACTTTGGTCAGTTTTTGAAATATCAAATCTCATTTAAAAAAAGCTTTTCTGGGCTTCCCTGGTGGCACAGTGGTTGAGAGTCCGCCTGCCGATGCAGGGGACACGGGTTCGTGCCCCAGTCCGGGAAGATCCCACATGCCGCGGAGCGGCTGGGCCCGTGAGCCATGGCCGCTGAGCCTGCGCGTCTGGAGCCTGTGCTCCGCAATGGGAGAGGCCACAGCAGTTGAGAGGCCCGCGTATCGCAAAAAAAAAAAAAGCTTTTCTCTCTCTCACATCCCCCCATCCAACATGTTCTTGCCCAAAGCACATGCTTAGTTTACCATGAATCCAGCCCTGATGGTAAATAAAACCTGCAAGGTCTCGGTCTTCCTGAAACTGAAATCTAATGAACAAAAGCAGCCATTTCACAGGCAAATAAATATAGAAGCACAGTAACTGCAGATGGCAATAAATGCTATGAAGGCAATCGAACAGGACAGTGGGGTACGGATCCGGTGAGTGGTGGGACTAGCCAGGGAAGGGGACCTGAGACGTTGATGTTTAAGTAGAGGCTTAAACGGTAAGAAGAAGATGACCACGAGAAGAGCTTTCTAGGCAGCAGAAACATGAGGGCTAGGGACTGGGACATTTGTTAGAGAATGAAAAAAAAAAAAGATGGATGTGGCTGGGGGGTGTTGCAGGGATGAAGCTGGAGAGGCAAGGAAGGGTCGGAAGAGGCAAAGCAGTTTTTTTTACCTCCAGTTGTACCTTCTAACCACCTGGGGAGCTTTTAAAAAATACCAGAGCCTGGAACCCACCACACTGAGGTAGGACCCGGGCAGGGGTGCGTTTAAAAGCTCCCCAGGTGACTCAATATGCAGCCAGGGTTGAGAACCACTAGTGTGGCACCTGGAAGCCCAGAACTTCTTCAGCTTTGATGTGCAGCCCAATCATCAGAGGATCTTGTGAAAATGCAGACTCTGGTTCAGTAGATTGGGTTCAGCACCTGCATTTCTCACAAATTCCCGGATGACGCTGATGCTCTTGGTCCAAGGACCACACTTTGAGTGGCAAGGTTTGGGGCTGTGATTAGGAGGCTTCCTTTTAAAGAATCATAGAAGTTAGTGACGAATATTAAGCAGAAGGAGAGCTCGACCTTATGGGTGTTTTCAAAAGATTACTCAGGTGACAATGAAGAAAATAGATTGCAGGGAGAAAAGAGTGGAAGCCGGAAGATAAGAGATGAGGGAAAAACGGGGAAAGCTGGGTGCCTTCTCTTGCTTTCCGTGTTGCTTGAAGCCCTAGGGATTCTGGGCATCAGGAGAGCAGGAAAGAGATTCAAAATTTACAGTGTCCCATGCTTTAATCTAGAATCGCTCTCTATGTCATCTCGCTAAACACTCAGAACTATTCCATGAGGAATAACTTGCCCAAGTAATGACTTTCAAACCCAGATCTATGTCCCAAACACAGGGATCTCGGAGAGTAGAAAGGAGGTGCAGATTTAGGGAGGTACAGAGGACCAGAAGAACATGCAGTCGTTTGAAAATTTAAGAAAATGATCATGAGCATCTTCACTCTTTTGTTGCTAACTAAACGGGTCCTCTTGGGTGAAAGAACATAGTCTGCCTGCCAAGATGAACAAAAGATGTACGGTTTTCATTTGGAGGCTTAATCTTGCTGGATAGGTAATAATTCCCCCAGCCCCATTCCCTGCCGTGCGGGATGCTTTCAAACCAATCCCCATAGCCCTGAAAGAGTCATCAGTCAGAAAAGCAAAAGAAGCAATGAAGACCCCAGGGGACAGGGCATATACCTTTGCAGGGCGGGCAGATGTCCCTCCCAGCCCACACACTTGTTGTGACCGTGGTGGGCAGTGGGGTGCCACACTTCCTGCAACACTGCACGGAGAAGTTGACTTGGCTTGTCCTACCGCTGATGGTTTGCTACCTTCCAGTCTTAATCCCTCATCCTCCAGAGAATCTGGATTCTAACTTGTCTGGAAACTCATTGACCCAGGAAAGAAAGAAAAGTGAACGTTTTTTCAAGACACAGTAACCCAGCGTAATTCAAACTTTGTAGTATGCGGGACCCCTTTATAATATGAAAAGAGGGTCGTGGATTCCCATATAATTGAGTTGTTATGGTTTTCCTATGAACAGGAGAGTCCAATACCAAAGTCCCAAACATGATCCTGAAGGTCATGTTATGCCAGAGGACATATTTTGGTTGGCTCTGACAGCGTTTCGGAAAGATCGCCAATCATAGCCAATATTTTAAAACTGCAGGGGTTCGCACAAAAATCTAGATTTCTGGCTTCTTCAGAAAAATCAGAGGACCTGACAACCAGGGACCCACATTTCTGCAACAGGCCATGAGTTTTCCAGTTTGCCAGTGCCCCTTCCCTCATGTGTAACCCACCTGGCTCTGTAGGCACCTGAGTTATCGTGACCCTTTATGCAGATTCCATAGTCCATTGTTTGCCCCATGAGGTCTCAGGTCCACAAGTTAGGAATAAAAGACTAACTCTTTATCTGGACTTAAAAGCAGTTTGGAAGCCACTCAGATCAAAAGATCTTGGTCATGGCTCAAAAAAAGCACTCTACAAAGCGAGAAATAAGCGTAGAAATAACCACAGCTTTCCACCTGGAGTGCTTCTCTGATGTTAGTGATCACTGGTTCTCAAAGTGGGTGAGTTGTGCACACAAGTACTTTCAGATTTTGATCTCTTCAAGCAAAAAGGACTGCCAGTCCTTCACATAGCACAAGAAATGTCATCTTAGCATGCGTCATTCTATACTGTGTGTGTGTGCAATCAACTTTATTAAAACCTGATTGGCAGCAAAGAGGTTCAAGGCATACTTCTCTAACTCCTGTCCTCTCCCCCAGCCCTCGAAAAAGAAGTTCATGGAAGGCAGTATGGCAATATATATCAAAAGCCCTTAAAATATAGCTATCTTCAAAGGAAAAACACTAATTCCAAAGGATACATGCAGACCAATGTTCATTGCAACATTTTTTAAACTAGCCCAGATATGGAAGCCACCTAACTGTGCATCTACAGATGAATGGATAAAGAAGATGTGGTACATATATACAATGGAATATTACTCAGGCATAAAAAGAAATGAAATTGAGTTATCTGTAGTGAGGTGGATGGACCTAGAGTCTGTCATACAGAGTGAATTAAGTCAGAAAGAGAAAAACAAATACTGTATGCTAACACATATATATGGAATCTAAAAAAAAAAAAAATATGGTCATGAAGAACCTAGGGGCAAGACGGGAATAAAGACGCAGACCTACTAGAGAATGGACTTGACGATACAGGGAGGGGGAGAGGTAAGCTGGGACAAAGTGAGAGAGTGGCATGGACATATATACACTACCAAATGTAAAACAGATAGCTGGTGGGAAGCAGCCGCATAGCACAGGGAGATCAGCTCGGTGCTTTGTGACCACCTAGAGGGGTGGGATAGGGAGGGTGGGAGGGAGGGAGACACAAGAGGGAGGAGATATGGGAACATATGTATATGTATAACTGATTCACTTTGTTATAAAGCAGAAACTAACACACCATTGTAAAGCAATTATACTCCAATAAAGATGTTAAAAATAATAATAATAAAATAAATTTTAAAAAAGATGTGGTACTACTCAGACAAAAAAATGAAATCTTGCTATTTGTACAACATGGGTGGAATGGGTGGATCTAGAGGGTATTATGCTAAGTGAAATGGGTCAGATAGAGAAAGAAATACTATATGATCTCACTTATATGTGGCATCTTAAAAACAAACAAACAAACAAATAAATAGAACAAAACAAGAAACATTACAAATGAAATTAAAAAAAAACAAGAAACAGACTCATAGATACAGATGACAAATGGGTATTTTCCAGAGGAGAGGGGGTGTGGGTGTGGGCAAAATAGGTGAAGGGGATACAAACCTCCAGTTATAAAATAAGCCACAGGGATGTAATATACAGCATAAAGGGTATGATGAATAATATTGTACTAACTTTGTATGGGGACAGATGTACTAGACTGTGATTATTTCACAATGTATGCAAATGTCAAATCACTATGTAGTACACCTGAAATCAACATAATATTGTATGTCAACTATATTTCAATTAAAAAATATACATAGCTAATTTCAAAAAGGCAGAAGGCTAGAGCAAACCATGTCATACTGCATTAGAATCGGAGACATGATTATGAACTCAGTTTAGCTTAATATAGATACAGATAGATAAATACAGAAATAATTACAGATATGTCCATACACATGGCTTAATATGTACACATACATTTCTAAGCTCTGTCTGCCAAGAGGGCCTAGAATAAACGACAATGAGCGTAACCAACACCCAGTCTTGGTTTCTAATCCCATTCTCCGGTCAAAGGAATCAGCAATCCTTGGAAAAATGACTGCTTCTAGGTCAGGGAATATACAAGATGAGCCCGGAGGATCCTGTATGCCAGAAAATGAGGAAGTTCTCAGATGCAAACGATGGGGGAACGTCAAAAGGACACAGGAGCCAAGTGAAAGAGCTCCCAATGGCCAAAGCTGGGACAATTGGAGGAACAAAATAAATAATGGCATAATGGATTATAATCCAAAGTATAAAATGTCTGTGAGTCCATATGGATATAAATGAATAAATGAATGAATGAATGGGGGAGAATGGACAGTTCTCTTATACAGAAGAAGTCCAAATAAATTATGTAGATACTGTCCCCTCAAGGAAGGGCAGCATAACTCCTCACTCATTAAGTATGGGGTGTGCAGAGTAACTTCCTTCGAAATAGCACAGTACGGAAGGTGGGGGAACAACTCTACAGTGGAGGAACCTGATAAACACAACCTCAGCCTGGTGATCAAGGTCAACATCCAATGATGTCATGTGGACAACATGTACCCTTGATGTGATGTGACGAGAATGGCACTTTTTGTGGTTTTCCTCTCAAAACTCTGTAATCCCTGACGTGATCATGAGAAAAACATCAGACAAAGCCAAATTGAGGGACATGCTACAGAATTAGTGCGTCACAAAACTATCAAGATATCGAAAACAAGGAAAAACTGTCACAGCCTAGAGGAGCCTAAAGAGATGTGATGACTAAACATAATATGACATCCTGGATGGGATCCAGGAACAGAAAAGGGACACTAGGTAAAAACTAAGGAAATCAGAATAAAGTATGGGATTTAGTTAATAATGTATCAATATTGGTTCATTAGTTGGAACAAATATAGTAATGTGAGATCTTAGCCACAGGGGAAACTGAATGTGGGGTATACAGGAAATCTCGGTCCTGTCTTTGCAGCTTTTCTCTAAATCTAAAACAATTCTAAGTAAAAAGTGTATTTAAAAATATGCTCGTCTCTTGACCCAGTAATTTCCGTTTTAGAAACTCTATCATAAGGAAATTATGATGAATGTGTGCAAGAGTTTATTCATCACAATGTGTGTGTCTATTGCTTTTAATTGGAAGGAAACTAAATACCCAATAATAGGAGATTAACTAAATAAGTTATGGTACATCGTACAGTGAAATGCTATCCAGTCATTAGATGACACAGGAAAACATTTGTTGATATAGAAAAGGTGATCATGATGTTTTAATGAATGAATAGTACATTACAAAAAATGTACAGTATAATCCCATTTGGGTTAAAAAAAAGGGATAACTACATAGAGTAGAAAATGTAAATATATATTCAATGGGGGTTATATCTGGTATGAGAATATGGGGATAATTATTGTGACTTTCAAACTAAATTTTATTTTCTAAGTTTTCTATAGTAAAAAAGAAAAGCCATTATATATATAATACAATTATATATATGTGTATATATATATATATATATATATATAATATGTATAATTATATATGTAAAAAACTACAGGCTTCCAGGCCCAGACCGTGGACTCCCATTCAGCCCACAGTGTCAGGCGGCTATGGGGTCAGATCCAGTCTTTCGCTTTCTCAACGCCACTAGAAAAACACAAGATCTTTTCAGTGCAAGAGTTTTGTGGTTGAATATGTCTGGGAAACAGGGCAAAATGGCCCAGGCAGGGTGGAGAGGCTCTAGAACCTTCCAAAGACCTTCCAACAGTCACTCCCTGTCCATCACTCTGGGCTCCTTTCTTGGACGACTCTCAAGAGCCCTTAGCCTCAGAGAGGTCTGCTCAGGCAGCCGAGTGCAGGGGACTCAGCAACCTGCCCCGTGCATAGTGGGTTCTCAATATACACTTGTTGAGTGAACGGAAGACGTGTGCCTCCTCCCTCGATTACGGCTCGAATTGAGAGGATTGTCCCTTTGGCTTTTGGAGGACTTAACTCCCCTAGCACAGCAGTCCTCATCCCAGCTGCCCACTTCCATCCCCAGAGCAGCTTCCAAACAAGCAGGTGCTTAGGATTCTGGCTTAATCAGGTCTGGAGGAGCAGGCAGGCGTCAGTACTCTCAAGCACTTCCCAGGTAACTGCCCATGCATCCAGGACTGAGGATGCCACTGCTGGCTGTGCTCTCAGCTCCTGTCCCTGTCTGAAGTCCAAAGCCCATTTGCAGACCCCAAACGACGGGCAGCCTCTGGATGAAGGACACGAAGCCCTTTTTAGCCCAGGCATCACCTCCTCGGGACTTTTGTGACTCACATAGGCACAAAGCAGCCTCTCTCTCCTCCCCTAATGGTATTCACAGAATTCTGGTTTTATAGCACAGTGGTAGTTGTCATATACATCAAGGAATGAGGAGGGTTAATGCTTTAATACCTTCACTTAAGCGGGTTGCGGGGGGGAGAGAGAGAGAGAGAGAGAGAGAGACGTTACGGGGGAAACTGTAGATCTCGAAACATTCACCAGAATGAGCACACATCCCCAGCAAACCCAGCCTCCATTTCCAGAGAATCGTCGAGGAGTGTCTTCAGAGATAACAGCAGTATCACCACAGTCCCCTGAGCTTCTCCTTTGCAGCTCTTATCTCAAAAGTAATTGATTAATATTTTGTGCACAGCTGGGTGTCTGGTGAGGAAGAGGTTTAATTTTGTTTTCTGCAAGAGAAACAGTAGATCTGTAGTTCTGGAAGAGCTGCACGTTCAGAGGACAAATTCACAGAAGGAGACCAAGACGTGAAGTTGTGGAACCCTGTTCAGTGCAAACTGGCCCAGCTGATGGTGCAGGAGGGCAAGAGGACCCCTAGATGGAAGTGACCCCAGAGCAGGGTGGGGGCAGGGCAGGGGTGGTGGGGAGGAGACAGGACCAGGACTGAGGTCATCAAGCGGGAAAGAGTCAGGAATTGGTGGACATGGGGAGCACTCCTGACCTTGCCATCCTGAGGGCAGACTTGAACTTGAAACTAAGATCTGTATGTTTTATTTTGGTGTGATGCAAAATTCTCCTCCTTAGCTCCTCCAGTAGAGCTTGGTAGTTAGAGGTGATGGCTCTGGTTCAAATCCTGGCTCTGTCACTTAGAGCTGTGACCTAGGAGGGTTACTTAGCCACTCCAAGCCTCAATTTCCTCCCCTGTAAAATGGGGTAATCCTTATTTCTCTCTTAGAGTTGTTTTAAGGATTCAAAGTGTTATTGTATGAAGTATGCTCAGAATAATACCTAGTTCAAAACTGCTAAATCACTCAATAAAAGTCAGTTTTTTTTAATTATTCACACCTTAAAGGATCACAGCAGCCTGGGTAGAAATTGCACCATCTCTGGAGACTCTGATCTAGCTGCTGTCAGTGCCAGGAGTAGCAAGTTGAGACTCTATAGGGGATTTCCCCCTCCCAGCAGCAGGCTGGGTGGCTTGGCGGCGAGGAGGTCCCCTTTGAAGCAGGCATCTTGGGTGGCAGCTGTGAAACACCGTAGCCTCCAGGGAGCATGTCTGGGCTCCAGTTCAGGCTGCAAGTCTGGAGAAAGCGGAGTGAACATTTGGAGCCCAGGAAGCAGCCTGGAGACTTAGGAAGAGACCCAAGGAAAGAAACTGGACTTCAGCTAACCTGGTAGGTGGAAGGCTAGGATTGGGCCTCTGGAGGGCGTTCCGGAGAAACCATTCCTCAGCTCAGACTGCAATGTGGCACACCTGCCTTCCTCCACCTGCATGTAAGAGCAGGTACCACCTAGCGCCGCCCTATCCCCAGCTCCTGACGTCTAGTGAACATTCAGCATCCATCATTTGAATGAATGAAGACGTGCAATATATTTCCCCAAGTCCTTTAATACTTACTATCTCATTTAATTCTCATAACAGCCCTAGGAAATATGCAAGGCAAGAATCATTTATTTAATTTTGCCAGATAAACCTGCATAGGGCTCATAACTGGCAAGATCCCAGGTCTCAGACCCCGCATTGTTCTCTCTACTAGAGCATGCTGCTTCTGAAATATCTTTCACTTGTTTGTTTTGCCAGGAGTTAAGGACAATATGGTTTCATCACCATCATCCACCTAGACTTTGGGGGAGTGTATGAAGTCACTTGACCTCCTTGCCAAGCATCCCCTGGCTATAAAGACAATTATCTCCTCCAGTGCCCTGGAACCTGGACCTCCTGCCTGTCAGGGCAGACGGACTTGTCCTGCAGCCTGTGGGCAGCATTAATGAACAGCGGCTGGGAACCGCTTTGGCACAGGTGGCTCTGCTGCCAGCAGGGATGGTGTTACGTCCCTTCACACTGACTAATTCAGGGGATTGCTCGCTCCCAAGCCAAGTGGATGCTGACCCAGCTGCTTGGAGGGGAGATGTTCTGGTGTCTTCCTCCGATGTCCTTCCTCTCTGTTAAGAGTTTACAGGTAAGCCGAAGGAAGCAATTTTACTACTAGATTCACCTTCTTGCTCCCGCATCTACGATCAGGTGCACAACACTAAGCTTGTGGGAAGAATACATCTTTTCAGAGGCAGCAAATTTTCTCGGAAGAGAGATAAGGCAAGCTTAGTTTTCTATGAGAACACATTCCTGCAGCGGAAGACAAGGCTGTAGATCAGATGGATGGGAATAAGAAGCAGGAGGATTGGAAAGCTCTTGATTCAAGGGCTTTTGTTTTGTTTTTTTGCCCCCCACCCATAATATTTCCAGTACACACCCCAGAACCAGATGCAGGGTTTAGGAGTGAGAGAGGACTTCCCCTTTCTAGACCTCCCTTGGCACTTTGAGCAGGCACACAAAAACATCTGTTGGCTGACGCTGGGCAGATAGCTGTGCCTCTCTGGTCCTCAGCTTTCTCAAGCAGAAACTGAAATGGAACCAGATCAGAGAATCCACCAGATCTCGGCTGCAGAATATTTCCCTGTCAACTGTAGAGGGTATCACAAGAATCTTATTACCAATAACAGTGTAAGTTCTGAAATGTGCAAGTGATGTACTTTTTACTTTTATAAATCAGAGCAGGTTCTGTTCTCACTCAGTTGCTTTCTGATATGCTCTGTGGAGTGGAGTCGGGAAAAAAAGCGGAGTGAACAACCCTATTGTTATCCATTTTACAGATGAGGAAACTGAGGACTCAGAGTTCAAAGTAACTTGTACAGATTCACAGCTGCTAGGGATAAAGGCAAGATTCAAATGATGGCAATGTGGTTCCAAAGACCACACTCTTCACTGGCTGTCAAGTGGAGTGACAAGGTCAAAGAGGACCAAAGACTGAAGGTCGCAGTTGGAGTACCCTTGAGGTCATCTAGTCTAATCCTATCTTGTAAAGAAGGAAATAGGCCCCCAAAGGGCATGGTTTATTCCATAGCACAGAGCTGGGGGACAGAGCTGAGACTAGAGCTAAGATTCTGACTTTTCCAACAGAGAAGACTTCAATATTTTCTTGACAGCTCCAGAATCTTTAAATCCAGTGGACAGGGACTTCTGGACATGGATGGGGTCCCACATCCAGAGCGGCCAAGATCTAAAAGTCAGGTCTACACAAGCAATCATCCAAACGTTTCCAAGAGCCGGACGTTTGACACAGGATGGACTTGACATCCAAATGACTGAATAGATGTTTTACTCTCTCCCTGCTGACTTTCAGGTCTTCTGGTCAAGCACCTTGGTTTGGTTGTCTCCAGCACACCAGGGTGCCATCCTCTCTGCCCTTCCCCGTTCCCCATCCTGTCTGGGGAGTTTAGGCTCTTTTCCCTAATCCATTTCATTTTTCAGGATTATTGTTTGGTTCATCCTGGCTTAGCTTGTACCCAAATTTCTTAGGACTGACTCAAAGGAAAAACCATTTGGTTAAAATAGATGCGTTGCTTTTAAACAATTTGTCCTCCTACTCACTTTTTCTTTTTGGAAGACAGAAACTGAATATAGATTTGTGGGAGAGAGATAAAGAGGGAACTGGAGAAGAGGGGTAGAAAGGAAGAAGGGGAGAGGAGAGCGGCGGGGGAGGGGATGGGATGGAGGAGGGGCGGGAAGGACTGGGGGGTGAGCTCCAGGGATGATGCCAGGAAGTGAGCCAGGACCCTTCCCCATTTCTGGTTCTGTACAAGCTTCGACCCAAGACCAGGCCTCGTCTATGTCAAAAAGGAATCCATGCCCAGCTCCCTGCTGATCCACTGTCCCTAAACGCCTCGTTTCCTTGGACAAGGGTAAAGAACGTCCCTCTCTGGTCTCCTAAGGGGGGCGGGAAGCCAGTGGCCTGAACCCAGGAGAAACCGGCACAGAAAGCCCTCCACACGGAGGTTCCTGCTGACTCTGTTTCCCCATTCATGACTCCGCAAGAAGGCTGATTGAAAAACCCAGCCGAAGGGCACCGCGGGAGGACAGTTCATGCATATTCAAATCCCTCCCTTCCAGCGCTAAACTTAGCAACCACCTTGCTCATTCTGAATGCCTTCCACCTCCGCGCACCCGATTATCCGCTCCACCTGTGCCCAGGAGCCCCGTCTGGTCTGTCGCCCCCATGTCCTTACCTCATCAATAGCCAACCCTCGTTTACCCGAGTCTCTCTGGCTGTCGGCTCACCCTGAAAGTCCACTCTGCCTCTCTTCGGAAATACAACCTCCTTAACCCTTTCCTCCACTCCCATACCGTCTTCAGGTTCTCACCTTCCGCTCACTCCGTGATAAGAACAGCGAACACTTAGGCTGGTTTTACTGCGTGCCCCTGTTCAACACATCTTCTGGGTACCAATTCGCTTAATCCTATCACAATCATGTGGGGCTGGTGCTCTTATTGTCTCTCCCCTTTTGTTTAACAGATGAGGAAACTGAGGCACAGAGGGGTTAAGTAACTTGTCCCAGGTCACACAGCCAGTAAGTGATAGAAGCAGATCTTGAACCCAGAACAGTCTGACCCCCAAAGCCATGCTCCTAACCATGAAGCCATAATAACTCAACCCTGCGCAGCCGGCTTTCACCAACACGACTGGTCTAGGGAGGATACTGAAATGGCCTCTTATCCAGGCCCAGGACCTTAGAGGGCACCTTGTCTTCTCCTAAAGGATCCTTCTACCCCTCACTTGATTATTTAGGCCTGTGTGGTTTGTCCTCAGTTGACAAGATAAAAGAGCTGAACGTTTGCCTGAAAAATGCAGTCTTTAAGTGCGTCATCACACAGAGGAGACTACCCAGCAAGGGCAGCAGGGTGTGCAGACCACCACCCACCTCCCGGGTATTCCGAGTGTCCATCTGGATGAAGCCAGACCAGCAGAGATGAATCACAGTGCTGTCAACATCAGCAACAAACAACACGGCCACAGAATGCTACCTACATGCCCAAACTATTCCAGATACCTTATCAATTATCATCTCATTTAATTTCCATAACAGCCCTATATAAGGGAGGTACTAGTGTTCTGCCCGTTTACAGACGTAGAACCCGACTCCCAGGAAAGTGAAGTGATGGGCCCAAGGTCCCACCACCAATACTGGCAGAGCTAGAATTTGAATTTGTCCTTCCGTCGTGTTCCTCAGTGCCGTGCACTGTGGCTTTGGGGACTTTGCCATCTGCCCACGTTGAAGATACATGTTAGGAAGGGAGATAGTCCTTTCTGATCTTGGTACCAAAGAGAGTGGTATGTATCTATATATTCTGAAATTTATTTATTTTGAAGAGTTACTAAGTGGCTGGCACTGTGATAAACGCTTTACGTCTAGTATTTCATTTTACCCTCAAAATAACCCCATGACTACAATTAGTATCCCATGACAGGTGAAGGAGCTCCAGCTCAGAGAGTTTAAATAATTTGCTCAGAGACAAGCCTTGGAGCCTGTCCCGGAGCCCAGGGAGACCTGACCAGAGGTCTGCCTAGGGTTTGCCTGCATCCTGAGTGCTGCAGCCGCACACTTGACCAAGCTTCCCCTAGTCCGGGGGCTTCAAGGAAGCCTGCTTTACAGGCAGCCTATGAACCTCCTTGGCAAGAACGTATTTCGTTATGAGATGCATTTTACTCTCATTCTTGGCTCGGTCCTGTCCCCATGTTTTCTTTCTTAGTCCAGTTAAAAAATTGGACCTATCTTTTCTTATTTTGTGTACCTAGAAACGGCCTTAAATTCTTTCTGGAAGACGATGAGTATAAATCGACAAATATGTTGAACATTAATTTTGAATCCCCGTAGAGCGTCTGACACACAGTAGGTCTCGATTATATCTATGATGATGTTTGTCATAATCTCACTCCTGACTGTCTAGATTCTAAACTTCTCTAATCCCCCAGCATCAGGCTTCCCACTGTTCTTGCCCCGATCCCAGATTTTTCTTTGTGGTTGAGTTTTCTCTGCTACATAATAGCCAGGATGATTTAATGTTTCCCACGTACTTGGTACTGTTCTAAGGCATTTTCAAGACATACTTCAGCCCCCACAGCAATCCCATGCGATAGATATTGTCCCCATTTTACAGATGAGGAAACTGAGGCACAGAGGAATCAAGTAACTTGAATAAGGTCCCACAGTTTATAGGTCATGGGATCAGTACTGCAATCCCAGGTGGTCTGGCTTCACAGCCTGAATCCTTAACCACTAGGTTGTGCTCCCAGTTGCTCCAAGGGCAGCGGGGCAGCCTTGGTGGACTGAGCCCAGAGAGCCCCTGAGAATGAGTTCTGCAGGAAGCTGGAAGGGAGGCAAGGACCCAGGCACAAAGGGCTCCCTGCGAGTGGGTGGCCACCCATTGTGTTGATGGCTCAGGCCCACAGGCTTCATCAAATCCCTCTGAAATGCAAGGCTCCCACTCTTGTCAAATTGAACGGGCTTTGCAGATTTCAGTTTCAATCCTGCCAACTTGAAAGTTTTAGCATTTCAGCTGTTTCAGAATTATAAAAGCCTACAAATGCTAAGGCGCTTTTTTTAGAGTTTAAAAAAAAATGTGTCTTTTCCCCACCATCACATAACAATCTGAAGGGATTTTTTTCAGATTCTTGCCAAATGTGTATTTTTAAAGATTGCATTTGGCCAGTGACCAGAAGTGGAGACTCTGGGAGGAATGTTGAGGAAGTTCTGAGATGCGTTCAGAGGGGAGGCTCTTTCCTCTCTGCAGAGCCCCGGTTCTGCTGGGGTGGGTGCTGTTGGTTTCAGCTTTCTCACTCCCTTTGGTGACAGAGTGTTTCCCTAGGACACTGACACTTCAGCTAGTCGGGTGGCCCAGAGGACATTTGGACTGCAGCCCTGGCCAGGGAAGACCACCATTGCTGCATGAAAATCTTCCAGCTCAGCAACTGTCACCAGGAGCCAGATGGCCCTCAGTGGACAAAGTTACTGCACCAGGTACCATCAGCTCAATCCTCACTAATTAAGTGTCTCATGCCTGTGTGTGTATGTGTGTGTGTGTTTGTGTGTCACAGACTCTCCCCTGGTGTGAATCAGCTCAATCATCGTTTTGCAGTGTTTCAGCTTCAGATTGCAAACATCCAACAACAAGTAGGAGCCTTGCTGTCTAACGAGCTGGAGATGTGTGGAAAATAGAATCACTCACAGTAGTAGGGAGCCACAGATGTTCCAGGGAGGCAGCAGGCCGAGCCAAGCACAGATGGTACGTGTGGCCATGAGACAGGATGCAGAATCTTGTGATGAAAGTGATGCCCACACAACCCAGAAGATGAAGGGATGAAGACGGGTGGGATGGAATCTGGTTCCTTCTTCCAAAGGCCTGGCCTTCCGTACAGCAGCATGACACTACATTTGGAAATGGTCCAAGAAGCTGAATGTTTCAATCTGAATAACTTCACGACCAAAGGAAGGGCTTCTAAGGAATCTGAAAGACCTGGGTTCAAATCCCAGCACCCACACTTACTAGTTGGGCACCCTTTAAAAGTCACTTAACCTTTTGGGGCCTCAGTTTTCTCATCTGTAGAAGGGGATAATCAAAGGATCTACCTGCTGGGTTGTTGTTAGGATGAAATGAGAGTACAAACCAAGCTCTTGACATAGGACCTACTCATAGCCGATGTTCAACAAACAGTAGCTGTCATCACCATCACCACCACCGCCACCACCATTTCTAGCTCTGCAATCCTAGCAAGATGATCCTGACTCTGCCAAGTTTCATTTTTCTCCTTTATACAATGGGAATAATGATGCCTATTTCACAGAGTTGAGTTAGTGTTTATCAAGTTCCAAGACAGTGCTCAACACACAGGTCTTCAAAGTTGGATTCATTTTCCTTCTCCCCTTATTAGCCTTCAGCCTTACTATAAAACATCATTGTATTTAATTATCGAGAATCAATATCTGCCCAGCATAATGCAGGTTCCCTCAGGACCTG
This sequence comes from Orcinus orca, assembly GCF_937001465.1. Lineage (NCBI taxonomy): Eukaryota > Metazoa > Chordata > Mammalia > Artiodactyla > Delphinidae > Orcinus > Orcinus orca. The sequence continues at coordinate 68,153,251 of NC_064574.1, read as the reverse complement.
TAAACCAAGAGGCATGGGCATTGACCGGTCCCCAATGAGATGATGCTCTAACAGGTAAGACAAGATGCTGAGTGGGGGCTTCCCTGGTGACGCAGTGGTTAAGATCCCGCCTGCCAATGCAGGGGACACGGGTTAAAGCCCTGATCCGGGAAGATCCCACATGCCGCGGAGCAACTAAGCCCGTGCGCCACAACTACTGAGCCTGTGCTCGAGAGCCCGCGTGCCACAACTACTGAGTCCACGTGCCACAACTACCAAAGCCCACGTGCCCAGAGCCTGAGCTCCTCAACAAGAGAAGCCATTGCAATGAGAAGTCCACGCACCACAATGAAGAGTGGCCCCTGCTCGCCGCAACTAGAGAAAGCTGCACGCAGCAACGCAGACCCAACGCAGCCAAAAATAAATAAATAAATTTATATATATAAAAATAGTGCTGAGTGGGATGGTTCTGCTGCCCGGGAGACCAGGAGACTTCGAGAGTCTCATAAAATTTGCTCAAGGGTAGATAGCAGGTTGGTTTCCAAACCAGGTCATTCTGACTCCAGAGGCTATACTTTTAACCATGACTATCTGTTGGCTATCGTGAGAGAATGGAGAGAGGTCAAAGTTTCCCAGTTTCTCTTAGTTGCTTCAGTTTTCTGTTTTGAGAAAGAAAAAGAAAGAGAGTGGGGATGGGAGGGTAGAAGAGAGAAGAGAGGGAGGAGGAACAGAAAGCTGGCTTTGGAGTTGTGTGCAGGGCAAACAAACGAGTCCACCTAGTATTCTGGGAGCCCACTTGCTCACTCAGCTCACTGCTGAATAGGAAGCCCTACCTGGATGTCGGGCTCACTGCTGTGTACCTCATCCCCATCAGGAGGCAGGGCTTGGCCTGTTCAAGGTGAACGTCAAAGCTCACTTTGTTTAACGTTTGCTCACAAACGTCATTTTGGGGCTCTGATGAAACAGTCTCAGCAATGGCTTGAAAGAAATCCCACATGGTTGAGAGCACAGATCTTGGAGCCATGCAGAACTAGAGTCAGATCCCAGCTACACCCCCTACTAGATGTGTGACCTTGAGTCAGTGACTTCAACTTTCTAGGCCTCAGATTCCATTTCTGGAAATTGAGGATGGTAACGAACAGTATCTCTCTCTTCCATGGCAGCGAGAGTGAAATGAAAGATGTCCACTTAAGGCACTGGCTGATTACATGGAAAATGCTCAGTAAACGGCATTGTTGTTGTTTTGACTGGTCTCAGAGCAGTGCCCCCTGAAAGCCGGCATGGAGATGGCAACAGCCAGTGCTACAGACAACTCAGGGCTATTTGTGTATCCAACCCAATCTAGAGAGTCTCCTTTCAAAGCGAAAGTCTTTGAATTTGTGTGTGTGGGTGGGCGGTCTTTTATTTTTAATAATTACCTGATAACCAATCCCCCCTTGCTAAAATCTATCAAGATAATAATCTGTCAATATCTATTAAGATTATAAGGCCCTATCTCTATTGATCCCAGCAATCTCACTTTTGGGTAATCTAAAGTAGAAATAAAAACACCAGTACATAAGGACATATGCATAAGAATGACCAAAACCAAACAAAACTGGAAACAAGGTGAATGCCCATCAATGGGGAACTGGTTGAATACACTGAAGTGACTCCTTTCTGTGGAATATTGTTTAGCTATTGAAAAGATTGGGTTAGATCCATGTCTATCGACCTGGAATGATATCCATAATATATTGAGGGAGAAAAGCAAGTGACAGCTAATATCTCCAGTGTGATTCAGTTTCTAAAATCAAACAATGTCCCCTCCCTTGTGCATGTATGTGTGTGTTTTGAGGGTGAGGAAGATGTGGAGAAAACACAGCTAGCTCTTAACATTGGCTACTTTGGAGTGGGTCGGCGTGGGGACAGGGTGGGAACTGAGCAGGGTATATTACTTCTTTTTCTGTTTTTGGATAGTTTCACTGGTTACAGTAAACACGTTACTCCTGTAATTTTTGAAGAGGGAACTTTGTGTTTGCAGATGTAAGAAAAAAAATAATGGTGTGAGGTAACCCTGTGAGATCACATAACTAAGAAAGTATTTTCTTCACACCCTAAGTGCCTGAGGAAAGGGGCCACATCTTTTCAGCTTTGTACGTCTAAGACCAGCAAGGTGCCTTCCTTACCCAGAGAAAATACTGAGTGAGTGTGAAATATATGAGTGAATAACATTTACTCAGCCAGCATTAGGGGCTCTAGCTTTTCAGTGAGCTCACTGAACTTGAAGTGAGTTTATACTCAGATGAATCTTCTGATGATGACTTTGCTTAGCTATTCTTTACCACAGAGCTACGTTCTTGAACTTTTCCTTTTCGAAGGTTTTATCCGTGACTCTGTGAGAATTGCAGTGGCAAGCTAGTCAATCACATGGGCAGGAACTTAGCTGGGAACTCTAGTGCCTTTGCTGGATGAGCGTTGGGTTCCCCAAAAGGACTTCTTCGCATTAAAACCTGCCAACCTGAACAAGAGGAAACTTTAAATCTGGGTTAAAAAGTCCCAAGAGCAAAAACATGTTGCTTGAAATGCATTTGGCTAGCTGCCTTCAAATAGCTTTTCCCAGCTTCTTAAAAAATACATAAAAAACCAGAAAGAGTTGAAAACTCAAAGCTTAAAAATTAAAGACAGAAAGACAACTCAATGGCACAGTCTTGGAAGAAACAACACCAACTATAAATGCAGTTGGAGACAAAATGATAAAATAGAGAAGAAAAAAGATAGACTTGGAAGAACATAATCTTTAAGCAATCACACCGTTCAACTCTATACCAAAACATTTATACGTTCCTATGCAGTGAATGATTTTCGAGGAAACAAAAACGACTCCAGAAAAAGGCCTGTGATAGACAAATCATACATGAAAGAAGTTGTCAAATAACTATTTTCAAAAGGCCCCAGGCCCAGAGGGTTTTACATGAAAATTTCCATGTTGTTGAATCTATTTCAGAGCAGAGAAAATCATTTTTTCAAGCTACTCTGGCTCTGATATCAAAACAACACAAATAGCATATCGAAGGCAGACTACAGATAAATTTTATTGACAAAATATAGAGAAAAGTCCTAAATTACATAGTAGCAGACCTATATCAGCATTATATTATCAAAAATAAAATATAGCCCAAAAGGATTTATTACAAAAATGAAAGATACTTTATACTATGAAAGGTATTAACACATCTTATCCTATTAACAAACCAAAGAAGAAAAAGCGTGAAATCTCGGTAGATATCCAAAAATGTAAACCTCCATACCCACTTAAGATTCTTAGTTAGCTAGACATTGATAGAAACCTTCCTAGCATGATAAAGAAAACCTTTCTAAACCAATAGCAAACACCATGCTTCTTGGTGAAATCCTGAAGAGGAGGATTAGGGGAGCAGGAATCACTCTAGGAGTTTGCTAAAATGCACATTACTGGGACTTCCCTGGTGGTCCAGTGGCTAAGACTTTCAATGCAGGGGGTCTGGGTTTGATCCCTGGTCAGGGAACTAGATCCCGCATGCCGCAACGAAGATCCCACATGCCACAACGAAGATCCCACGTGCCACAACTAAGACCCGGCGCAGCCAAATAAATAAATATATTTTCTTAAATGCAGATTACTGGGTTCGCATAAGTTCTGGGATTTATACCTAGGTCTGTAACCACACTTTGAGAAACACTGTCCATAGGCATCACAGTTATAGTGAGGAACAAGGCAAAGGTGGTCTTTAAGCACCACCACTGTTGACCACCATTCTCTAAGGCTCAGTCAAAGAAAAGAGAGTAGGAAGAAAATAAGTTCTATCTATTATTTGCAGGTGATATGATTGTTTACCTGGAAAACCAAATGAAATTAATTACCATGCAACTGGCACCAATAAGAAAGTTCAAGCAGCTTATAAATAGATAATTACAGATCGATAGCTTCCTCACATACCAGTAATACGAAATATATAGAAAATATCCTGGAAAACATACCCATTAACATTAGCAACCAGGAATATAACAGCTACCTAAAAATAATACACCAAATCAATGCACAGGCTTGAATGAGGAAAATGGCACAACTTTTCCAAAAGACATAAAAGGAAACATTAATACACGGGAGATTTATTATGTTTTTAAATGAGGAAGATTCAATATTCTGAAGATGTCTATTGTGCCCAAATAACTCTATTAATTAAACTTTTATTAATATTCCGTTTCTCTGGCAAGTTGCCAGAATGGTCGAAAATTCACTAGGAAAATCAAAAGAACTAAGAACATGTTGGTCAAGAAGCATATTAAGGAAGCACATAGTAAGGAAGCACTTCCGGTATTAAGAATCTTAAAACCTATGGTATTAATTCAAACAAGTATGACAGAACCTCAGAAGTAGAAGTATAGATTAAAGAATAGAAAGTCAGATACAGATCTATTATGTGTGTGTGTGAATTTAATCAAAGAAAAAGGTCATAATTCAATCCAATGTGGATGAACTATTTCATAAATAGCTTAATTTGTGGTTTAAATATTGAGGGCAACTTTGTATCCAAGTTCTTGAGATTCTCATATCTGCCAACAATGAAAGACAGAAGGAAATTAACACGGTGGTAGCTGAGGGGTAAAGTGCACAGGACTAGCCTGCATTGGGCTCCATATGAGTCTCCAGGCCCATGTGGCTTCTTAAACATTTAATAAACTCATAGGCTACATTATTACAGGGTCAGAAAGGATGGATGTAGGATTTTAGTCCCCATTCCATTATTTACTTGATGTTTGACCTACAGCAAATCACTCAATTAACCTGACCCTCAATTTTCTCATCAGAAAATGGGGCTAATGCCCACAGGTCCTGACTCATTCATAAAGCTGTGAGGGAAAATGAAATCATATACGAAAGCCCTCTGTAACTGTGAAATGTTGAGCAACAGTGGACATCTGGTAACCCTATTCTAATTTAGGCTGGTGTCACGGCACAGGGGTTAGGAGCCCAGGCTGTGGTGAGAAGCTGCCTGGGTTTGCTGCATTGTGGCTTCGTCATCTACCATCTGTGGGATTTGGAGAAGGTTCCTTCACCTTCCTGTACCTTGGTTTTGTCATTTACCAGCTGTGGATCCTCGGGCAATTTACTTAACCTCACTGTATTTTGGCTTTCGTCATCATTAAAAGGGTAATAACAATAGTACCTACCCCAAAGTTTGTTCCAGGTAGCAAATGAAAAAGCGTGCATACTGCTTAGACCAGTGCCTGACATGTAGTAACGGATGCTTGTTTATCATCATAATTATCTCTGGGGATCTATGCCTCTCCTACTCCAAGGTTGGAGCACATAGGCCAGTCTGCCCTTTGGGACCCCTCATCTACAGTGATTGGTTCGGTAATAGACATAGACCTAATCAGAGCCAGTGAAATACTATGAGACTTATACTTGCTGGGAAAGAAACTTATATTCTCCTGTTGAATTCAAGCAGAGAAGCATATAGCCCTGAGAGCTGCTGTTATGTATCTGTATCTCCGAGTCTCTCATCCATTACTCTGAAATGGAGTCAACAAGAGAGGAAGCAGGGGAAAGAATGGTGAGAGAAATAGTGTATTTGTGAATTCGATGCATCAAGTCATACCTTTACTGTCCAGGTTTGTGAGCCAATAGACTCAGTCTCTCTCTCGCTCGCTCATCTATCTCTATCTCTCTATCTCTTTTTCTCTCTTATTCTTTAAGTCAGTTAGAATTGGGTTTTCTGTCACTTGCAGCTGAATGAATTTTAGGTGATACAACAGTATTATTGTACTATTATGACATCAAACAAAATGTTCCCCAATTCTCCAGAACAGAACAGATTGGGTCTTGTTAACATAAACTCTGCACTTCATACATTTTTCATCCTCAGTGTGTGGTCACACAATTATGAATGACAATCCTTTATCCAAATGATGGGCCTTTAAAAGATAAAAACCACACTGCCTTTTTCCAATTCTGGTTGAGAGCACAGTGCTAGAGACAAGTCAAGAGCTTCAAGCTCATGACCTTCAAGCAGCAGCCCCAGGGCTGGAATGGAAATTAACCAGAAACCAGCATTTCAAATTTCAAAAGGTCACCATTTATGAAAATATTCTTTAATGTTCACCCCAAACCAGATGATAAGTCAGAAATGGAAGGAGGGGGGCTGAAACAATGGTTACGCACAACTTGCTTTCCACGACCCAGTAAACTCTATTTGTGCCCAATTAGACTGGCAGTGACCTCCTGAAGTTGCGTTCAGACTTTTAACATCAGTTAATCTGTCACACCAAACCTCATCTAATGACCTGTCACTAGGTGTCCCTATTAGAATTAACCGAGTTTGGAATGTACATGTTTGTTTTCTGATCAAAAAGCATAGCTACATATATGGGGAAGCAATTAGACAAGACATCTCTTACGAGTTCTGGATCAGTGTATCCAATGGCCCTCTTAACACCTGCACTTGAATATTAGATGAGAAGCTAGAAATTCAACATGTTCAAAACCAAACTCCCCAACTCCCCCTACAAACTTTCCATCAGTAAGAGGCATCACTGCCCATCCAAAGGTGAAGCCAGGAACACAAGAGTCCCCTGACTTTATTTTTCTTGACCCTTGACAAACAACAAACAGGAACTTCTCTGGATTCCAGCTTTTACACACCTCCCAAAGTGATGGCCAATGTCTCCATCAGCACGGCCATCTCCCTAACAAGGGAATCCATCATTGCTCCTGGATTATTGCATTAAAGCCTCTCAACTGGTCTTCAAATATTCCTCTTCTCTTCCCCCATCCACAGTCCACACTCCATCTGCAATGAGCCTCAAAAATGAAAACTTTATCATGTCAGATTTTTTAACTACCATTTTAAACTTTCTAAAGGATTCCTGTTGCCCCCCAGGATAAAGTCTGACCTAACACACTTTCCGCGGATCTGCATGACTTGGCCCCTGCCATTCTCTGAACTCACCCCACCTATGAATGTATACTTTTCTACAGCCATTACTGGGTGTTTTAGTTCCCCTATTACGCCATGCTCACTTCAGCCTCCAGACATCCATATGTGCTGTTCTCTCTTCCTGGAACACTCCCTCATCCCTTCATTTCTCTAACTCACATTCATCCTTCAGTTCTTGTGAGAGTTGTAGTTTTTATTTTGGAAAATTCTTAGTCCAGGGATGCAGCATGGTGGTTAAGGGGAAAGGCTATGTAGTCATATCATTTGAGTTCAAATTCTGTCTCTGCACATTAGCTAGCTGTGTGACTTTGGGCCAGTTACTTAACCTCTCTGTGCCTAAGTTTTCTTATCTGTAAAATGGTGAAGATAAGCATTGTTAAATGGGTTAAATGTGATCATGTAAATGACTTAGCATAGTGGCTGGTACATAAACTGTCAGGCAATGTTAGGTATTTTCATTATTTTACATGCCATACAAGGATGCTTCCAAAGGCTCTGTCTTTGGTTCCATTCTCTTCTTTTTCACAGCCTTATTGGAGGCTCTTGTTCTCATTCTCTTATCCTCTACCCTTTGCCACTGATGATTTGCAAATGTGTATTTCCAAATCAAACTTCTTTCCGAACTTCTAGAGTCTCTCACTGAGATCATTGCAGTAGCACTCACCACCCTCCTCTTGCGGCTTATCTCCCTGTTCCACTCTTACATCTCTCAGATCTGTTTCCACATGGCACCTGACTATAATTTTAAAAACGTCAGTTCAGATCACATCACTCCTCTGCTTAAAACCCTTCAATGGCTTCCCATTATCTTTCGACCAGGGCTATCAACCCCGGCTCTGTTGACATGTGGGACTAGAAAATTCCATTGCGGTGGCTTTCCTGTGCATTGCAGAATGTTTAGCAACATCCCTGATGCCCCTAGATGCCAGGAGTACTCCCCAATGCCCCTACCAAGTTGTGACCACCAAAAATGTTGCCAGACGTTGCCAAATGTCCCATGGGGGGCAAAATTATCCCATACTGAGAATCACCGTTTAGCCTAAATTCTTGATATCTTATGATAATTGTCCAGGTCATTCCTGCTCATCCTGAGGACCAGACTGGAGTCAGTTCCACTCAAACCACATGGACAGAGGATCGAGTGATAGGGTGACATAGTAACCCAAAAAGAAAATCAGAGTGCTGTTACCAGAAGAAGGGGGATAGATGTGGGGCTGACACAACAACACACAAACAGGAGCAGACATTCCTGGCAGCATCCCCAAGCCTCCCTTCTATTTCCCATTTCTCTCTGTTTCCCAGTGCCTAGCACTGGGACTGGGCATGAGAAATGTTTGTTCAGTGGCTGCCCCAATAGTCCCTTCCATTCCCTAAACTTTTCATCTTCACACTCAGTCTCTCTAACTGATCATTTGAGGTAGAAGGTAGACAATTTGTAAATTTAAACCCCTACCCACCAAAAACTTGAGGACTCACAGCTCAGTTTCCCTACCCTCTGCTTTGTCTCACATGTAAGGAATCTCACCACAAATCCAGAGCTTTGACCTTTTTGTAGGGACATAGCTAAGCTTTGTCGGTGTTTGTGAAAAAAGACACAGGACACGGTGAATCCTTCAGGCCCTGTCAAACTTGATACCAGCAGGGTTGCATTTTAATCCAAGACACCTCTTTCAGCACCTGCCGAAATCTCACGTTGCCTCTTACATTCCGGTGATGGGGGAACAATGGCTGAGCTTAGCTGCAACTAAAGAAAACTCAAAAACAGAGAGATGGGAACCCACCAAAGGACTGTGTTTCAGCTCCCAGTGGAGAAGAAAAGGCAGAACTAGAAGGAAATCTCTGATAGAAGTATGAAAATGGCTTCTAGTTTCTCTCCTCAACCTCTTGAAGTTTGTCAACAGAGTGAAAATTCAGCTGTAGAGAGATTCTCCAGTTTTGGGGTCTCAGGACGCCTTTACACTTGTGCAAATTATTGAGATGTTTCTATGGGTTAAATCTAACAATACTTACTGTGTTGGAAAACAAAACTCAAAAAATTTAAAAATATTTATTTTTAAATCATTTGAAAATAATGATAGACCTGATAGCATGTTAACATATGTAACATATTTATGCGAAAAATACTATATTCTCTAAAAAAAAAAAAAAAAGCGAGAAGAGTGGCATTTGGCTTTACATTTTTGCAAATCTCTTTAGCGTCTGGCTTAATAAGAAGGCAGATAAATTCTCATATGTGCTTCTGCATTTGACCTGCTGCCAAATGTTTTGTTGAGGTACGTGAAGAAAACCTAGCCTCATACAAATATGTGGTTGACAAAGATAGATGAATCTGAATAGCCTTTGAAGATAATTGTGGAGAGTCTCCTTTGATATTACACCAAAACTCGACAAGCAGTAGTTTCTTAACAGCCAGTTGCAATGTGGAGTTTGAAACCATATTCATCAACTTTTTATGCTCTAGTACATTAAAATCCCTTGCTCTTTCTAATTCTGCATCTTGAATGAATCTTTTACCCAGGGATTATTTTTAACGTCATGCATCGGTCATTTGGAAAATATCAACTGAGTCATACAGATCTTCCAAACCTGGCACATTACACAGTAGAAAAAAAAAATTACATTCACTCATGGGGGCAGATAGGAGCCAAATTGTAATTTTTACTTGAAACCTTGAATTTTCCCCTTGGCAATAAATACTGTCAGTTGTTCCATTGAAATGACAGGCTCGCTTAGCTCATTTTCAAGAAAGTGTCTGCCAAATACCCAAGCTTGAATAACCATAATTTGCCTGTCAGTTGTCCTTTCAAGTAAATATGGTGTTTCATGGGGAAAAAGCAGCTAGTTCAGCTCGCAACTCGGTTGCACGAGTGCCTTTGCTGGAGACCCACGGTGGCCTTTGGTTTACGACGGAAGTGCTTTACGTGTCTTTCCCATTTAGTTACATACAAGGTTCAGGATTTCATAAAATTAATACCTTTTTGCTGCTTCACCAGGGATGTTTCAAAGTGAAACTAGCGCTTTCTTTCACTGTGAGTGAGTGGTGGTGGTGATGCATACGACGAGAGCTGGAACCATTTGGTTCCATTGCTGTTATTCATGCTCAGGCTCCAGGAGTGTGACCCACCATTGTTTTTGCATCATCTGTGCAAGTGTCAACATAGTGAAAAAGGCAAATCACATCTTATTAACACTGTGCAATAGTTTTGACTTTGCAGACCCCCCATGAAATGGTGTTGGGAGGCTTCCCTTACTCCTGGGCTTAACAGAACACATTTTGAGAACACTGGGCTATGACATCAGCATTAAGGACATCAGTTTTCAGATTTAAAAGACCTGGGGTTGAATCTTCCCTCTACCACCACTCACTAGTTATGAGAATTTGGACAGTTACTTCTCTGAGTTCCATTTGCTCATCGGTAAAATGGGTATAATACCCCACAGGGCTCTTGAGAGGACCAAGTGAGATAACGCATACGAGCACTCAGTACGCTCTTGCTACAGATATTTACTGGGTGCTAATCGTTCCCCAGTGTGGCTCAGCTGGGGGATATTCTAGAACACATATTCCCTAAGGTTTTGAGCACCTTCATCAATGAGTATGAAAGGAATCGGGCCGAAGATGTATCACCAAAGATCGTGAATCTTGTTTCCCGGTAAGGTCTCTATCAGCTACGTCACTGGCTTTGCCTCAGGGAAGCAAAGACTTGTGAAGCTTCTCGGGGACTCACAGAACAGTGGTATCCATGGCTGGGATGAATCCCCGCTGTTGGCAGATTCTGTCTGATCTGTTTATCACAGGAAGATGGTAAAAACCAACACCAAATTAGTACTTACGTGTGCCAGGCACTGCTCTAAGTGCTGTGCAAAGAATAACTCATTAAATCCCTATAACAACCTTATGAATAATAATCCCCTATTTATAGATGAGGAAATTGAGACACAGAGAGATTAGGTAATGCATCCAAAATCACACAACTGTATGTGGTTGACCTGGGATTTGAGGCCAAGCAATCTGACTGTATAGGCTGAGTTCTTAACTACTACACTGCACTGAGGAAGCAGGACAAAAAGGGAGGGAGGAGTGATTTTTCCAAGGTTCCTTTCCCCACCACAGGGTTTATGTTTAGAAAGCCTAATTTTGCTCTAAATGACCTGTTAAAAAACCCTTTGAATCAATCAGAAACACAAGGAAAAATGAAAACTGTACAAAGCAAATACATGGCATGATTTTGAACAACTAGTTAAGTGTTAGAAAGGAGACTCCATCTTTGAATGACTCAGAGATTTCAATGACGTTGAAACCAGAAAGGAAAACATGTAATCCTAGAAAACAACTTAGCTTTGCATCACACATCGTCTACATAATCATAATAATGTTCAGTGGTTTTCAAACTCCAGAATCAATCTATAGCTCCAGCATGGAAGGCATTAGCATATTTATAGAATAGAATGCAAAAGGAGTGAATCTTGACCATGAAGAAGTAAAAATATAACCAATAGACATGGGTAGGTGTGTGTGGTGGGGGAAGGTATGTGGACGTCCTCATTCTACAAAGTGGGAAGCTAAGACATTCTACCCAAGGTGGTTCGAAAAAGAAATGAAGATTAATGTTATTTTTAGAAATTGGAAAGGTAATCAATACAGAGGGTGGAGTGAGTTAGCTAAATCCTCACCTATTATGGCAGGAAGTCAATAGATTATAAATCAAGAAATAGAAGATAAACATATTATTTAGAGATGTGGATGTAACCACCAGAGGCAATGAATCAGAAATGGTTCTAAAAAAAAAAAGCTTGCTCTGAGGAGTAGGATTTGGAGCAGGGAAGGGTGAACCCCCTTGAGGTAGATGCTTGTCACTAAAAGCCCTTCCATATGATTTGGTTTTTAAAAATAGTGTGCATGATTAAATGTCTTAATAAATTGTAAGATACTTTTTTAAAGCTTTTGAGTAAATTATGAGTAATTTGACCTGGAAGAGAAAAACATACCCTTCCTAATCTCCTTGACAGAGTAGAGCAGAAAAACAGGGAAATGATATATATTAGAGATTCACCAAACTGGGAGTAGCAGTGGTTCTGGGGATTAGGGGATGAAACCTTGCCTTGTCTATTTTACTTTAAAAGTTGGTATTAAGAATATGTTTTTGTATTACTTTAATGTTAAAAGTGTTTTAATTACGAAAATACAGTAGGAAAAACATGCCACTCAAAAACATGACAAAAATCAAATATCCAGGATTGTCTGTAAAACAAAACAACAAAAAAACAGTTCAAAAACTTAAAAAAGAGAGAGAAATGTGTCATCACTCAGTTTGTCTCCATGGATCTCTAGAGGTAGGCTGTTTTCCTGTTCTCTTTCCCTTCTGCTTAAGGATGAGAAGCCAGGGGCTCTGAATTCATGTCCACTCCAGCCCCCAACACATGGGAGAGGTCAGTTCTCCTCTGTGTGCCCTACACAAGCCCTCCTCGTGCATTCGGCAAATGTGTTCTGAGCACCTATTGTAGGCCAGGCACCTTGGGGACACTCAAGCCCTAAGAGAACATTTCTGTGATGATGAGTCCCCCTGACTAGTCCAGGACCCCCTGCCTTATGCACCAGGAGCATTCTGCACTGTTCACCTGGGTGCACTCAGCTTCTTCCGTACATAATTGTGAACTTACCAAAGACGGGACCGTGTCTCCTTTATTCTCTGCTGAATCCTTGGCACCTAGCACAGTGTCTGGCACACAGTAGGTGCTAAATAAGCCCTTATAGAGCAGGAGGACCAGGTTGGAGCACCCCTCAAATGCAAACCACTTACTTCACAGCTCCTACTGCCTCTCCAGACTGAGAAGAGGGACCAGCATGGGAGAAGATGCCAGCTTGAGAGGGAGAAGGGCGTGAATCTGTGAGTCAGGAAGAGGTTGCCCTACAGGAATGATGACTCCAAGAGCTTTGTAAGATCTGGTAAGCATTAGAAACCTCCATGTCATTGTCCTTTCGTTTAAACCCCATTTCCCCATGATGAGAAATACAATACTGAAGACAGTAAGGGACCATGGCTTGTTTTCAGGGGAATAAGGAAGGCAATGCTGAAGAGATGCTATTCCACTGTGCCCAGTCTTAGAGAAGCATGAGGGCGAGGTGAGGCAAAATCTTTATCCATTAGGGCTGAAGTTCTTGCCCGGGGGAAGCAAGGAAGGTCACAGGACAAACTGCTCTTTCTATCAAGCAGCAAATAATGCAGGTGAGGAGAAGACTCAGACATGGCAAATTCAAGAACACGTCATTCCTGGGATTAAACTCTTCCAAAGGCTTCCAGTTCACTCTGAGTCCAAGTTCTTACAGCTTCCTTTTGGCCTCAACACCCTCACCTATTCTTTTTTCCTCCTCACTCATCCTGTTCAACCTCACTGGCTTCCTTGCTCCTTAAACACCCCAGGCACCTCCCCACCTCAGGGCCTTTGTACTTGCTGTTCCTTCTGCCTGGAAGGAATGCTCTTCCCACCTGGCTTGGTTCTTTACCTCTTTCAGATTTGGGGTTAAATGTCACCTTCTCAGGGAAGCCAAACTTGACCACACTGTTTAAAATTTCATCCTCCTTCCCCTCCCCAGTACTTCTGCCTACTTTAAGAGAGTTTGGAGAAAGTCCATGGTCTTGGGCTAGGACTCTCCATTTCCTATGCTCAGCCCCAGGGACTCCAACTGGAAAATCATCGCCGGGGGTGGCCCAGATTGAATTTTCCTTGGTTCAGACCTTATTATCTCTTAGAATCCAACCCCTGCCATTTTCCCACTGCTCAGAGCTAAGCCATCACTCACCACAGAGTAAAAGAGCAGAAAAGAGCAATTATTATGCTGTGCAGCAGACCTTTGACTCAGATTAACATCATTGCCTCTTGATTTGATCTTTTTATTTTTCTCTAAACACTTAGGGCATTTTGATTGCAAGCCAGATTCATCTTTGGTGAAGAGTAATATTTTGAAAAACCAGGACTTACTTGATAGTACATGTTTTAAGACATTTTAAGCTGATGAACAGCTAATTGGTTCTGCTGTCCTGTGATTTGCAAAGGATCAAAATGATTTGTTGTAAATATGCATCTGTATTAACTGCTCAATGCCAAAATCAATTTCCACAGGTGACGGTAGAATTTTGTAATAGATGAGGTGATGGCAGGCACCTCAACAGTTACCCGTGAGCTTCTGAATCACTTTAATTTAGCAGGTACGTATTATTGTATTCTAAGGCAGCTATGCCTGATGCTGGATACCATATGCTGTGGAATACAGAGTGGTGGAAATTCCATTTCCTAAACATGCAGGTATCCAAATATACACAGAATCCGAAGCACAAAGAATAGAAACAGTGCCTGCCAGATCTGTGCACAATATATCCCACACAACATGTATTTTCTTTTTTCCTTCCCCAAGTTTGCACCCAGGGTATTGAGGGAATTTTTAACTGAGACTGTTAAACTACTCTGGATCATTTCTGAGGGGGAAAAAAATGGAAAAAAAGTGATGGACAAACAATGTTGAGATCTTCAAGTCATACTTGCTCAAAATACAGGCTGCTGAATTACCATCCGTCGTGGCAGGGATTATAGGATAAATTATTTTAAAAGTAGTTTGTAAGCACATAATGGCAGAACAATGATGGTTAGGGATTAGCATGGATTTACTAAGAGAAACTCAAGGTAATTAAATTACCTACTCACAAGCAATAAATTCAACGTATATTTATTAAGAATCGACTATGTGCCAGGCTCTTGTTCTAGATTAGTGGTTCAGGGAAATGCGGTGGATAAAGAGTATTTGGATGGCAAAACATATGTGATAATAGTTCTTACAACATGCAGGTTAAAATGTGGATAGATGGTGTTAAGTCATGCTGCCCCAAGCTCATCTCAGCTGCTCATTTCTAGCCTACTCAGGCCCAAGGTCACTAAGAACCAGACGTGGTGGTACACTCGTCTAGTCCATGTCTCGTGTGGATTGGGTGCTCTTCCAGGATGTTTATGGCCTTGGCTGCTACATGAGAATCAGGCTGCAGAACCCTAAGTATGAGAATTATCCAACCCAGAAAACTTGACTCCTGCCTGACACAGAGTATAAAGCTCAATGAAGTCAAATGAAGGATGTGCCCAAGTCTAGTCCTCAGGAAGTGGGACAGCCACGAACATAATGGCACCCTCAAGTTTGCAAACACCCCAAGTCCAATGTAGAAGATGCAAGAATCTCCAATAGTCTGCTCCCCTGCATCTAGTTAGACTCTGGAAAAGAAACACTGTTCTTCCAAATGATTGGTGTTGCTTTTTACTTTTTATTTACATTTGATCCAGAGGTGGTGTTTCTTCACAACCTACTGCTATAACGTCTAAATCTTGCTAGCTTTACCATATCTTTTCCTTGATCTTGCTTTCTGGATGTGGAATAAAAATTAACAAAGGCTGGGTTCATTATTTTTCACAATAGTTCCAGTCGTTGGATGGTTCAGAGCCAGTGACTGACATCAAACTCTCCTGGATATAGGAGTGGGCAGGTTGGAAAAACCCAGCCCACCAGCCCTGGGCAGTGTAGTGTGTGGTGATTAAGGTGAAGCTTCTGGTTCAAGTCCAGCCCTGCCACCACCTAGCAGGTGATCTTTAATTCTCTAAGCCTCAGTCTCCTTATTGGTGGAAGAGCCCTGCTAGTTGTACACTGGGCTATTATGAGAATCAGTTGCATCTGTTTATACTAGTGTTTATCCAAGCAAGTAGAGTACAGTAATGAAAGGTGGCATAAGGTAGGGTTGGAAACCCAGCTCTGCCTCTTACTAACCACATGCCCTCTGGGTCCCCATTCCTTCATCTGTAAAATGGGGATAATAATAATGTCTACCTTATGAATAAGGCACAAGGATTAAATGACGTTTGTCAAGTGCTCACGTAGAACAGTGCTTGGCATAGAGTATGTGTCTGTTAAATAAATAAATAAATGCTCAGGAGTTAGCCCAGAAATGAACGTGCAATCTGCCCCAGTAATTGTAGCATGGCACACAGAAGGTGTTCACTAAGTGTCAGCTAGTTATTATTTTACTATTTCCTCGGCACCTCTTCCTAGGGTTCTCATGACCCATTCTCTCTTTCTGCAGCTCCCTTAGATGCAACCCCCAGGATCCATATTATCATCTCACCTGCTTACCGATCCCAGGAGGAGGGGCAGATCTACCCTGGAAGCAGGCCCTCTTGTGCAAACCCAGGAAGTAGCCCACAGATGATGTCAGGAACTTACTTGTAAGGAACTGTCTTAAGCCAGAGAGCTTCTAGTGCCAGACATTTCTGTTCATCTGCATTATTTTAGAGCAAGCCTCAGTAGACCATCAAAATGGTATTTAAATCCTGAATTCTTTCTCCTCCTTCATCTCTGTTTTTGTTTCTAGTTTTCTTTTTTTTTTTCTTTTCAGTTTCCACAGGTTCCTCTGTTCCTTGCCCCATAATGTTAATGTTACTTAGGGTTCTGTCAGTTTCCCTCTTTGTGGTCATTGGGGTTTCTGTGGCACTTCTTGTGTACTTCCACGTCTTCAATTACCATCTATGCTTGGATCATCCTAAGTGTCAACCCAGGTTTCATCTCTGTCCTAAACTCTGTATTAGTGATTCTTAACACTTATGAAGGATGAGACTCTTTCTATAAAAGTGCCCATTCACATCATATTTTTCATGAAGTTTCATAATCATATGAACCTCATCTGTGGAACTATATGGATGAGTACCTCTGAGTAGACTCCCAATACCAGCCGCCTGTTGTGGACCTCAATTTCTTCACCCTCGCCCACCCCGTAACCATGTCTGATAGAGTTTACCTTCAATCTGTTTCTAGCGTCTTTTTTTTTCATTGTCATCAGAACACAGGTTACCAAAGCTTTCTTCTTTTGCCTACCCCAGCAGATATTGTTCCCTGTGTACCTGGCCAGGGGCTTCCTTCCCTAGAGACCATCAGAGGGGAAGATCTCATTGACTTTCTTTCAACCTCTCCATGGCTCAGAAAGAGGACAAGGACTGTCTGGGCAAAGAACTAAGTGAGAGTTCTTCAGGAAAGAAAAGAGAACCCAACAGAATACCTGATCTGAAGAGTCTATGATAAAGGCAAAAGGTATAAGAAAAAAAGAAAGCAATTCAACATTCTTGGGAAAACAAAGGGTACTTCTAGAAATAAAATGTTATTATCGATTCCTGCTATGAGGTATAGCAGGGATTGGCTAACCTTACTTTTTCTGTAAAGGGCCAGACAGTAAATATTTTAGGCTTTGCAGATCAAGTAGCAAAATCAAGGATGCTATGTAGATATTAATACAACAGTAGAGAAAACAAATTTCCATAATTTTTAAATTGACAACATTCAGAATTATAGATGCTGAAATTTGAATTTCTTATCATTTTTATGTGTCATGAAATATTTTGAGATGTTATTTAATTTTTTCTACCATTTGAAAACATACAATATATTCTCAGCTTGTGGGTTGCACAAAAACAGGCAATGGGCCAAATCTGGCCAATGGACTGTAGTTTGCCAACCCCTGAGAGGTAATTACATATCACAGTGCACATACATCATTAAATTTTCAACTTTTAGAATTTTAGAGACAAAGCATGATGACATATATCCGTTTATTGGTAAGTCTCAACTAAGTGGTGTATAAACAGGCACTTGTTTTATTTTGGCTTTCAACTGTGTTATGTCCAATCCCTCATTTTCTTAATGATATTTTGGGCCGATTTCATAACTTTACAGTCACTTTTGGTTGTTACAACTTCCAATTGCATATCTGATTGCAAAGCTGTATTCCCTACTCCTCCCTCTTTTATTTTATTTTTCTCACTGTATTTATTTATTTATTACTCCTCCCTCTTTTAGATGGGAATACCTTTAATATGTTGTGGCAGAGAACAAGAAGGAAAAAAAAGGCCAAAAGTGCCACTTCACTTAGCTGGGTGAGGTTGCAAACCATTACTGTTCATTGCTACTGTTCCTCCAGCTGACACTAATGGTCAGGTTCTCTGCACACAGGAGTCTATATGTTGACTTTCCACCGGAGGCACATGCATTTGTTATTGGAGGGCCCTGTGGGGTCTTCCCACTGCAACTGCCTTCCTGATGTGAGGTGCCTGAGTCTGGTCAGTCTTTTCCATCCCACCTTGGCTCCCATCACTGGCAACCCACAGCCCCATGCTGCTGGGTCTGCAGTTGGCCCATACAGTACCCTGTGAACAGTTTTACAGGCTCTCCTCCCTTTGGGTGGACTCAGTTCTGGACCAACATGCATGGTTTGGCAAGCGGAGCATGAGCTGATTCTCAGCCCCTGCTTGACCCCTAGGCCAGGTAGCTCTGTGCAAGACAACACCTTCATGGGCTTCCCTGGTGGCGCAGTGGTTGAGAGTCCGCCTGCCGATGCAGGGGATACGGGTTCGTGCCCTGATCCGGGAAGATCCCACATGCCGCGGAGCGGCTGGGCCCGTGAGCCATGGCCGCTGAGCCTGCGTGTCCGGAGCCTGTGCTCCGCAATGGGAGAGGCCCCAGCAGTGAGAGGCCCGCGTACTGAAAAAAAATAAAAAAAAAAAGACAACACCTTCATGAACATCATGTAGCCCTGTCTAGGGTCTTCTTGCCTAACAGGCTGCTCTCTTGGGTGGGATACTGACAAAATGGCTCAAGCTCTCAAGTATCCACCATAGATCCACTCAACTCAGAGATCTCTCCATTCTAAACAGGCGGACCTGCTGCCATTCCCTCTCTCAGCCCTGGTCTTGCCTCCCAGCTTCCTTGCTAAAATATGCACATGAGCAGATGAGCCGTTGTGCTGCCTAAGCTAATATCCAATCCAGGAATGAGGTGCCAGTCTCCCTTTTTTCCAGCCACCCTCAATCTTTATGAGTGATTCTTCTTGGAGCCACAGGTAAACTCACTGAGGAACTAAAAGTAGTGGAAGAAAGGGTAGTGGTATAAGAAAGTGGACTTATCATTTGTCTTAGCAAATGGATCTTGTCTAAAATGCATGAATCAAGGACTACTGGTCAACATACTATTTAGAGGTGTGAAGGAATGAAGGAACCACAAGACACAACTAAGAACTAAGGCAGAAACAGATGAAAGTGCTTGCTACTTTTGCTTCCTCGTTGTATAGGTAAGGAAACTCATGCTCAGAGGTTTAGCAATTTCCAAAGTCTTGTAGACGGTAAATGGCAGATTCAGGTAAGAACCCAGTTCCACCTGACCTCAAAGCCCATCCTATGATCTGATATTCTTTGTGGCCACACATAAATTGTTAAAGGCCCATTTGCTCCTACACTGAAAAAGTAGACTCTGGCAGGGTCATGGGATGAAGGAAAAGGAAAACAACCTTGGAGTTTTGTAGGCTTTTTTTAACCTTAGAAACATTGGTTTTCATTGCAGATACTTCCACATGTCGGAGTATAATCAAATCGTTAAAAACATAATTCTCATAAAATACACAGTGAGCTTATGTCAAGTTTTATTCATCAGTGAGGGAACCAGCAGAATGACAAAGCTGGCTCAAAGGAAGATGTTATGTACTTTTTTTCAAAGAAAAAAATCTGATGATCTTCCCTGGTGAGTCAGTGGTTAAGAATCTGTCTGCCAATGCAGGGGACATGGGTTCGAGCCCTGGTCCGGAAAGATCCTACATGCCGCGGAGCAACTAAGCCCATGCGCCACAACTAATGAGCCTGCGCTCTAGAGCCTGCAAGCCACAACTGCTGAGCCCGCGTGCCACAACTACTGAAGCCCGTGCTCCTAGAGCCCGTGCTCCGCAACAAGAGAAGCCTGAGAAGCCTGTGCACCGCAACAAAGAGTAGCCCCCGCTCGCCTCAGCCAGAGAAAGCCCCGCAACAAAGGCCTAACGTAGCCAAAGGTAAATAAAATTAAATCTTAAAAAACACTGAAATAATATCGTTACGTTATATATAAAACTGGTTAATGTACTAGAGGGTGAGCAATAGTCCACAACATTTGAGGTTATCTCCTCTAATGAACAGAAATCATTTGTACCTCTACTGAACTAAAAGATATATGTGCATCTTCCCAAGTTTTTGACAAGTAAACATCTAACTATACAACTGGGCCTGAATCTATAAGAAAAGCTAAGTCAAACAAAGGTACATTCCCCCGGAGAATTAGGTGACCACTTAAGTAAGCTTGTTAGATACTGCTCTATGACATTAAACGTTAAAAGGACACACTCATCTTTTTGCCTGATTCTTGTTTTATTTTTTTCTTGGTGTGTGCTGGTTACCCACACCAATCATCCATGCTAATAGCTTACATTAGTCACCCAACCTTGGATTGCCCGTCATTTGCCTTTATTCCAATCCAGAAATAACATCTCAAATAATTAAGCAAAAAAAAAAAAAAAGTATTTCCAAGCTATCTACTTTCTAAGATGGGTAGAATCCTAGGGTCAGAAGGCTGGGTTTGAGGTAGAAAAAAGAGGAGTTCTTTCCATCAAGGATGACGCAACTAAGAGTATTCAAAACTATTTAACCACAAGTAGGACACAGACGAGCCAATTAGAATGGGTGCTTCCATAGGGCTGGAACATGATCGTGATGGCCCTGCTGGGCCAGGTTTTAACCTCTTACTTGGTGGATCTAGTGGATGTTTGAGAGGTTCCATGAAGGGCTTAGGGCTAATGGTGGGGGTTTGGTGAGGGACTTGGACCAGTTGTTGTTTATCAACAGGGAGGGAAGTATTTCAACATTTTAACAAACTGTATGGCTATACAAACATGTTCTGGCTGAATATTAGTCATGCTCACACCTCAACCTCTGCCACCTTCCCCATCCTGACTTGCCCCCAAACACAGTCATGGTCAGTCTCCCCCGTCCTGTCTTAAGACTTCAGCCCATTTCTCTCTTCTATCTGCCTCATGGACTTTAGGGTCAATGTAGAAGAGTGGAGAGAAAGGAATAAGGAGAAGGTCAGGAGTCGGGAAGAGAGTAAGAGTGTTCTAATGCATTCTGCACCCACGTCCAAGGGAAGGTGCAGCATTAAATCTAGGACAGGGGGAGCAGAAGTGACTACTTGGTACTGTTTCTAAGCTCTAGGGATATAGTAGTGCCCCAAACAGACAAAGATCCCTGTACTTACGGAGTTTATATTCTGCTGAGGGCAGATAGGAGATGTGAAAATTACGAGTTAATATATGTGAAAGCACCTAGCATGGGCTTGGCACATAGAAAATACTTATGTCCTTCTCCCAGCCTTGTCCTCAACTGTGCCTCTGAAGCTTCCCTGAAGGCTTCTGAACACATAAATAAAGCTGGAACCCCATCTGGCTGAAAAAGTCAACCATCTGGAGATTTGGAAATATGGGGGAATTTCTAATGACTGGCTAATTTATTTTTCAGTTTTTCAGCCAGATGTTTGATGTCATCCAGGCCCATCTGTAGCAGAAATAGCAGTTTATTGAACCTCTTTTTCATCATTTTAAGTTCCCTGTCCTAAAATCCTAAGTGGGCTTTCTTTTCTTAGTAGGCAATTTTTAAATGAATTGAATAAGTGATTATTGACTAATAAAGAGAAATTCAGGAATCAAAAATGAAAATGTCAGAAATTTGGATTTAAGGGGGCTTTGAGATAATTTTCAGGGCTCAAAAGGCGGCCCATGGGTCAAATTCAGCCGTAAAGTGAGTATGGCTTGGCTGGCACTGCATGTTTAAACAGTTAAACTAGTTGCCCACATTTTAAAAATCAGGAGATTTAACATCTAGCTTTTTAAAACTTGGAATATTGGGCCAAGTTTGGTATACATTTCCCCAGAGTAAAGATCGACTCAAGCCACATAGTAATTGTTTCCAATGTGCCACAGTCTGCACCACTCTCTGTTGCCCACACACTGAGACCAAGTTTCAGTTTATATCTTCTCAAACACACTCTTACTCCTTCCCCCACCCCAATATAACTGAGGTAAGAGGACTGTGAAATGTTTGTTTCACACTTTACATTACCTGCCAAGTCCACAGGGACCTTTGGATTTGTTACTTCCTAATCTTATCTGAAGCTCTCATTTTAGAACTGGGTAAACCGAGGTCCAAAGGAAGAAATAACGTACGCAATTCACATAGCTATCAGTGACAGAAATGTGATTAGCACCCAGGGTTCCTTGCTACTAGGCCAGTGGTCTTTCCATGATCTAAACACATCACTTTGATTATAACTAGGACTTCAAGAGGTTTCTTAATGAGAGAATCACATATTGAACATGTTCTCATTCAAATTCACACACCACCATTGAAAGCATGCAGCAGGTAGGGGCACTGCTTTGTGAATGCCTTGCGTGCTTTCCAGCTAACGAGTCAGGCATTCATTCTGGCTTCTCATTGTGGGTGTCTCTACATAGGTCGATTGTTTTTTCATTCAAAGAGTGTCCTTTGCTGCCTCTGAGTTTTTGCCTGTCTGGTGGTTCCTGCCCCCCTGCAGAGGCTGCACAGGCATGCTGAGTGTTCTGGGATCTGGGACTTCTGAATGGAAAAACTCATGTGTCAGGGCATTCTCACAAGCTAATATTTGTACCAGTAGCAACCTATCCACTAGTGCATGAATTAATGCTCCCTAGCAAGTGTTCAGTGAAGCAACATGGCTTAGGTGAAGTAGTGTCTGCTGAGTTTAGGTATGTGACCTTGGGCAAGTTATATAACTTCTCCTGGCCTCAGTTTTCTCATCTGTAAAATGAGGCTAATACTTTTACCTGCATCACTGAACGCCTTTGAAGATGAAAGTTGTTTTTTCAAAATTCTTAGCACAATCCTAGCACATAAGTGCTAAATATAAATGACTTTCTGGTGAGTTATAGAAATGAAAACTGGAAATATCTCTTCTCTCACTTGAGAGGCGTGATCCTTCCTAACACACAGGGTCATTCCCAGACCCATTGTAAATGCTCAGCATGTGTTGGCTTTAATATGGTAATTGCTTGGAGGAATTTTAGAAAATTAAGATTCCAAGTGATCCACCACAGACTCATGGAGGCAAAGAACCTAGCTGTGGGGGCCTGATAATCTATTTTTTAAATCTCCCCATATGATTCTGTTGACTAGTTAAGACTGGAAACAACTGATGTAGTTTTCTTACACTTGAATATCTTTGGTGGTAGACCACTCATAACTTCTGAAAGCTCCCTGTGCCATGTTAGATAGTTACTTATATTGAGGTAAACACTGTTTTCTTCTAGCTCCTACTTCTAGCCCCTTGAGGCCACATAGAACATTTTGAATCTTTTTTCCGTATGACAGCCCTTCAGATATTTGCAGACAGCTGTCATGTCCCTTTGGGGCATTCTCTTCTTTTGTATGAAATAGCCACATTTTCTCATGACTCTTAAAAAAGTATGGTTGCCCGCCCCCACCGCCCCAGTTATCCTTTAACACTTAAAGGACCAGAAAAATGAGGATGCTGAGGCTTTGGGAGACAGGACATACTGAGCAGGAGATGGCTGTACACCTTCATTCCAGCAGAGGATGGGTGCTGCCTACTGCATGTGTCTTCCCATGCAGAAAGCAGAGGTCCCTGCAAATTCCTTGAACACTTGATATGTTCATTACATGAAGGAAAATCTTGGCTTCAGATTTCAGCCAGGCCTATCTAGGTGTTGAGTATATGGGTGTACACATAGCTAAAATTTTATTGTGATTCATTAAAGTTTATGCATCTTACAGTATTAATACTTCGAAATGTAAAAAAAAAAAAAAAATAGCTGGGCCAAATTGCATGGAGACTGCAGGAAATTTTCTTAGAAGAATTCACCTGACCAAGAACATATCTTAGATTAATCTAATTTCTTCTTGATTCAAATTCTCACTTCTCCCACTAAGCCCACAGAATACCTGGGTGGGGTTCCAATTCCTTGTACAAACTGTGGGTGTAGGAGATGATGTTGGAGAAAAGAGAAACCATCAGTTGAGAAATTCTGAGCAAGGATTCAGGAATTTCAGGCCCTAAGAGGGGAGGTCAAAATTGGTGATTAGTTTTGAATTCCCAGGTTTAGGTCAAGGGGGCAGAAGAATTGGGAATAACTGACACTTGGTCTACATATGTGCCATTTCTGGATTGGGAGGCACCTCAGATTTTTTATGCCAACCCTGGAACCATGTAAGCATCAAAACATCCACCAAATCTCAACTTTATAAAAGATGACTCAATTCTTTATTGTTAACATAGGAAAGGGAATTATGATATTTCCTTAAGGTAAATGACTTCACCATATCTGAGCACAAATAATCACAGATATTAGATTTTTGTCAATGTTTAGGAAAGAATTTCCATCAGTACCTTGGATACAATAAGAGCTTTGCTTAGTGCTAATTCATGACCACCTATTCCAAATTAATTATTTACCAGACTAATATACTGAGGGTTGGATGGGTAAATGTCTTAGCCAAGGTCACACAGATAGTTTGCAGCATTACCCACGTCTTCAGACATCAAATACAGTAATCCTTGTTGCATTTAAAGTAGTCCTTTCCTACCTGGGCTTCCCACCAGTTGCAAATTTGCAATGGAAAGAGAATCAACTCTAGTAGTGCTACAGTCAGGAGAGCAGTTGTTCAGAGTGTCAGAACATGGGAGGAAGGCCAGGCAATGATGCAACATTACACTAGCAAGTGATGTAATAGCATGATTTCCTAAGCAATTTACATAAATGCAACTTCTCAAGAAGCCCTGACGAATGCCAGCCAGTAGGAATGCAGGCATGGAGAACCAATGGCAGGCAGGGGAGGAGAGCACATAGGAAACACAGATTTCCTTGCTCATCACTATGACAAGATTCACAGATTCCTCAGAAGCCTGAGAAAACTCCCTTCTGCCCCTCTAATCCAGTGCCTTCCCTCAGGCACATAGGCTCTAAAGAGATTTGGTTTCCTTCTCTATTTTTCTGTTTACTCCTACTGACATGCAGGCATTGCCCAATGATGCTGAGAGTGACTCCTGGTGTACTGAAAGCAAGTTTAGTAGTGAGACAGGCTACCTAAGAGCTTGACATTCTAAAATTGGTCTGTCCTCTTCATTATAATTTAGAATGAATCCTCAATTTTTTGAATTAGAAGTGGTATGCTGTGATTCTCAGAGAATCAATCTTATGCAAATGTCATAGAAATATATTTGTTGGGTTTGCAGATGCTTTAGGAAAGAAGACAGGTGGACACCAAATACCAAGACTTCAGTTTTGTTTTTTGATCCCAAATGGAGATGTATTAATAAGTGTGTGTGTGTGTGTGTGTGTGTGTGTGTGTGTGTGTGTGTGAGGTTCATATATGTTAGTCTGGAACTTGTTGGCAATGGAAGTTCATGAAAATATCTAGTTAGACAAAACTCAGAAGAAACTGATAAGACTATGTTGAGAAATAAGGAAATAGCGCAGAGTGTGCCAGGCTAGGTCAGAATCTCTCTCTCCCTCTCTCTCTCTCTCTCTCTCTCCCCCTTCCCCCTTCCCTCCTTTTCTCTTCCGTCACCTCTCCCCCACTGAAATGCAACTTAAGCAGAGCCAAAGACCCCATCTCAAGCCAGAGGTCAAAGCAAAGCAGTTCACAATATACCTAGAGATTTTAGATTTGAAGACATTTTCTCAACTGCAGAAGCTGCCTAGAGTGCCACAAAATCTCATCTCATGAAGCTTATACCAAAAACAATCAACAAGACCCAACCATTTTATCCCACACAGGATTAGTCTTGCTTGGAACAATCTGGACGTCTGCACATTCTCGGCAATAATTTGAACTATCTCTCTTTCCCCATCACTGCCTCCATCTCCCCAACGACACATTGGAATAGCAGAATATCAGAAACTGGATTATTTAGGGCCATTGAGAGGAATTTGTAAATACCTTCTAGGCAGCAGGTCCTCCACAGCCCTGAATGGGTCATTACTTCTTCATTCTTCCTGCTGGTTTCATTATCACTTGTAGATTTAGTCCTGCACACACCTCTGGAATATAACCAGTAGTCCGTGCCCACTGCAATGGTCATTAAACTAAAAGCTGCGAAGGCTCCCACAGTAGTGATCAACATCTGGATTCCTCTGTCACACATCCTCATACTTCTTCATGGTACTCTAGATGGCTGGGGGTTGGAGAGGGAGGTTCAATGCCAGAGGGGAAAATCACTCTGCAGCTGGGTAACCTAGGACAGGCCCTTCCAAAAATTCAGGTCTCCTTGTGTCAGCATCCACAGGGACTTTGGGAAAGCTGGGATTTCCTGTCTGGAGCTCTCTCCAGTTCCCTGGGTCGCCTATGGCCCTCGGAAGGGTGCAGGCTCCAGGAGGTTGGTCCACATCACTGCTGCCTTCTGAGGGTCCCTGGGTTCCTTTCATTCCTCAGGAGCTTGGTGAGCGTGAGGGTCCGTGCAGGGCATGGCTCTGGAGCCTGGAGCTGCCAGCTCGGTTTGAGATGCGCCTGGTTCCTCACAGCCCCGGGAGACTCAAGGCAAAGAAATCCAGAGAGGTCTGTGTGTGTGTGTGTGTGTGCGTGCGTGCGTGTGTGTGCGAGCGCGTGTGCTGGGGGTGAGGGCGGATGGCAAAAAATAGCGCTGCTGGGAGGCGAGTCTCTGAGAAGAGTGTTCATTGCTTCCCCAGCCTCCCAGGAAAGCTCTCCGCCAGCTCCCGACACCCCCGCTCAAACTGGAGAAAAAGTCCCTGGGCGGGGGCCGAGAGGTTGCATTGGAGGGCAAAGGTCTGCGGTGCTGAAGGGACAGCTCCCCGCCTGTTGCCCCGCCTCCGCCTTCTTAACGCCCAGTTTTAAGCCCCTGGTGCTGAAGGGACAGCTCCTCCGCTGCGGCTGCACCCTCCGCCTTTCCAGCGCCCGGGCTAGAGACCTGGGGTACTGAAGGGTCTGTCTTCTCCCCTCCCTTCCCAGGCCAGCCAGCCTGCTCGGCTCTGCCACGCTCCGCGCAAAGTTTCGGGAGACCGGGGCAGTCAGCGCCCCGGCTCCGTAGCGCTGCAGCACGACCCTGATCCTCCTCTCCCGCTCCCGGAAGGGTTAAGGAAAGGGGAAAGGGAAAGGAGCCCGCAGCGCACTCTGGCGCTCTCGCCGCTCCCACCCGACGCGGCATTCCCCCCCACCCACCCCCACCCCCAAGGAGCCAGGCAAGTTTGCCTTTTGCTGCGGGCGCCGCTGGAGCCCATCGGGGAAGACCGAGTCTTCTTAAAGGGGCCGGCGATTCCGGGCGACGGTTCTATGGCTCACTTGGGCGGGCAAAGAGTGTTGTCATAGGCACATCTGTGGATAGTCTGTCTCAATTTGGTTCCCCAGAAAACAAACCAATATGTCTACCCTCCTTTCTCTGGAGCTCTGGTTTACACTGGAGACAACGTGCTCAGACCAGACCCGGAACTGTTCATATACATATGATCATGTATTACTAAAAGACAGAAGGAGCTAGAAGCATGTAGACTCTCTTATATACATATTAGGGATTTGGGCCGAGGAGGTGTGAGAGTGTGGTCTCTGAAAACACATATATTTTAACAACTCTACATTTTGGGGTTGGCAGTGGTGATGGATTCAAGGAGAGAGTCGCTGAAAATGTCAGATTCTCTTCAAAGGTCCCTGGGATGTTCATTTGTTAACATCCTTGTCTAAGTTAGACCAGGAGGCAGGTGAAGTTGGGTTTGCTTTCCTTGTTAGTCCAAAGTGCAAATGTCAGTTCATACCTGAAAGCTAGTGAGATGCTTCCTTAGAAATAGCCAATGTTGCAATGTTGCAAAGGATCAGCATTTAATTTAACTAGCTTTTTGTTACTATGTATTCTGAGCACACCGAATACACTAAGGACAGTCCACAGAATGCCCTCATTATTTTCTTTCCTTTGGCATGATGGTACAGATACCCAGAGGTCAGGTGTTTGGAATTGAGGCTGCTTGGGTTGTTTCTGCCGTCCCCGAGATGTGTTCATAACCAACTGTCATATTTGAATGTTATTTAACTGGACAAAAAAGCTAATGGTGCCATCTCTGGCTCTCCATCTGAGAGCTTCTATCTGGGTGAATGAGTTAGCAGCAATGCATGGAAGAGTTCTCAAATGCAGCTCACAACTGCTTGGTGACTCTGCTACTTTTTACTCTTTTTTTTTTTTGGTTTGTTTTTGGTCTCAAGTTCACTTAAAGGCTTGGTTCTTGGTGTTAGATATACCTGCGCAGGCATGTGTATGTTTGAATATATAGTCATCATGTGACTGTGTTTGAATGTTTACCTGTGCCATGTTCAATTTAGTTATGAGTTCTGAATGACTGGGAATTTGTTGTAGAAGTAAAGCAGATATGTAAAGATATGTCTGTACCTGCTTGCAGTTTGCTGCAAGCAAACTGCAGTAAGCCTATTTGCTGCAAATGCATAGCTGCATGCATTTGTGGGTGTACACGCTTAAGTATAGGTATAGTGTAGGTTTATGCACCTACATGCACTTAATTGCATATGCATGTGTCGTGGATCACAAACACTGATTTGTGGGCAGGAAATAGAAATACTGAAATTTTGCCACATAACCAAAATAGAACAGATAAACTTGGGGCCAAGACCACAGCTAGTCATATCCCAGAAGAATGATAGGAGGTAATGGGGGAAGATGTACAAGGCCTTCTATAAGTTACTTATTGTTTTTTCTTTCCTGAAAAGAAAAATTGCTTCTCAGTAAATGTCCTTTTTTTTTAAAAAAAAGGAAAAAGCCATATGTAACATGGAGGTGAAGTTGGTCTTTCCTGAGAAGGGTTACTAAATTAGTGAAATTTTCTTTCCCCATCTCTGAAACTTAAATAATATGAAGTAATTAATAATGACCAAAGCAGCTGTTCCAGGATCTGTTTGTTTCTTCTCTTCTTCTGATAAGAGTGAGCAAGGTCTTTTCCCAAAACAGGATCATGTGATTGGAAAGTCAATGGGCTTTGGGCTTTGGAAGAGTGTGCTCCAATCACTCCATTCACCAGACGCACAGTAAAACAAAAGCAGCCCCCGCTCTATCTCCTTGGTCTGTAATATAAGCCCAGGTAGACAAGGTATGGTTCCCAGAAGGTCCAGAAGAAAGGAATCAGGCATCCAGGTAGACAGTGTGGGGTTGGGGAGAAGGGTCAGGAACTCAGGCAGATGAAGGCGACAATCATGGGTCAGGATGTGGACAATTTTTCTGAAGGACAGAAAGGGATCAACATAACAAGAATGAAACTTTATACTGAGCCTCTGGTTTGGTTTGGCAGGATTATCCTTTACAACCCCTGCCCAGGGCCAAAGCTGATCACAGAGAAAGGGAAGACCTGAATCTGCATCTGGAGAGAGTCAGAACACCTGACTGGAGTGGGAATGCAGAGACAGGGAAGCCGTCAGTTAGTTCCTGATGATGCCTCCCCACTTACTAGGGGGTGACCTCATCCTTTCATTCAATTGAACGTGTGGGTGTGTGTACATGTGTGCGTAGAATAGGCGTCTAAGCCTAGATGTAATTGCTCATTTTCACCACTAGAGGGCTCTTTCACCAGATCCATAAGGGACCCAAGAGATTGAAAGCACATCTTTCCTTATAATGATGGAGCCAGGCTCTTTCTCTGTGTTTGCAGATGACCTTCTTTGATCCTACTAATGTGGCAGGAGACTGGGAGGCACTTAAGCAGTTTGAAACTGATGTTTGATTCTCTTATTAAGGCAACTTTCCACCCCTCCTCCATTGGATTCTTAGGTAGTAGAGTAGCTGGCAAGGTGGATTTGTGCTTTTTTCTGTTCATCCTCTCATAGGTCAGAACTACCCTCATGTCAGAAGGAGTCAGTGCCCCCGAAAGTGGCTGTGTCATTTAGGAAGGAGTACCAGCAGCTGATTCAATTCAATAAATGCTCTGTGTGAGTGCCTACTATGTACAAAGCATTCTGCTTAGCAGTTTGGAGAATACACAGATATAGTTCCTACCCCCCAAGGAGCCCATTACATAGTAGGGGTTATTTTGTTAGTACATTTTGGCTGTAAATAGCGGAAACTCACTGGAGCCAGTTTAAGAAATTGGGGTTTTGGTATAAGGATGTGGTGCTGTTTCAAGAAACCTTCAAGCAAAGTCCTCAGCAAGGAGCTGAAACCAGGGGGAAAAAAGCCATCAGGAGTCTTGACAGTCACTCTATTTTTCATTTCTGCCTTTTCCCGTATTTTTAGTTGAAAAAGATTGTTTTGCCTTCTCTACTCGTTGATCTTCAAGATGGAAGCTAGATTTTGAGGTTTTATGTCTCCTCTATCCAAGAGATCCACCCAGACTCAACTGGGCAGTTTTAGCCTCAATTTAAAATTTCCAGGGGAGACAAACTGATTGTGTCATGTGCCACTTCCTGGCCCATACTGCTGTGGTCATAGAGATAGGGTCGTGTAGTATAGACATGGCTATTGGGACCAGCCTCTGTGAGTTGAGGGAGGGAGAACAGTTCTCAAAGTAGGAGGAATTTTCGAGACATCTCAGAAGACTGCTATGAAAAGTCCATGTGTTCACTTTTCGAGCCACTCTGATGATGCCCAGGGACTCAGCAGTAAAACATGATCATGAAAGAGGGACCACATGGGAGGGCTCTGAAGATACTGGAGTCTCTGCTAGAGGTAGAACTGGGCTGGGAACCAGCTTCACCTTTGTCTATGCTCTTCTTCCAAGGAACATAAGTTGAAACAGAAAAACTCTTCTGCTGTAAAGTCATCCACATGAGTGTAAGTTAAGGAGATGGTGAAGACCAAGCAGACACAGACCGAGGGTGTACTGTTGGCCATCCCGTAAGTCCCCCTTGACTGTGTTCTCACACAGTCTAGTTATTAGTTTTCTACTTTTAGACTCAACCTATAGAAAAAGCATTGACAATGAAATATGGTTATAAAACATATCCTCATTTTATTACTTAAAATTTAGCCGTACTGAGTTTCTTTCAGTAACCGAAATCCCCTATTCTCCCCGTCACACCCAAATATTTGAAAGTTAGGTCCCTACTGTCTACAACAGTGATAGGAGTTGGATGGTTGAAGGAGGGGAGGAATGGTAGGAATGCAACATCCCAATATTACAAAGGCAACAGCCAAGAGATACTGTCTATAGTTGATGGAAGCACTAGAGGCTTGTTATTGAAAGTTACAAAGATAACCAGTAGAGGAACCATAAATATTCAACAACTGTATTTGGAGAGAAATAAGTTAAACTAAGACAGAAATGGTTAACTGTGGTAACTTTTGGGGAGAGGAGCTGGAGTGGGACGAGGAACTGCTTTTCATGACAGCCCCTTCGATCCTATATGATTTTTAAAAAATCTTGTGCATATATATTTTGATAAATGTTTAAAGTCAATTAAAAAATAAATGAAAACAGTAAGCAACATGCCACCTGTCCATCTTTCCAGCCACCTCCCGCCTTATCAGTATAGAAATGCCAGGTGTTTCCTGTGATTCATCCATCCATTCCCTGTGCCTGGAATGCTCTCCCCTGAGATATCCTTCTCATAAGAAAACATTTATTTTGAAATAATTTTGAATTTACCCAGATGTTCTTTCCCATGATTCAATCCCTCACTTCATTCATATCTCGGCTCAAATGTCGCCTTCTCAGAGAATCCTTCTTTAACTGCTCTAAAATAACACTTCGTACTTCCCTCTGTCCTCTCCCTCTTCTTTGCTTTTCTCCATAGCATTTATCAATATCTGACATCATCCTATGTACATGTATACATATGTACATATGTATGTATATGTGCCTGTGTGTTTATTGCCACCTCCCCAACTAGAGCAAGAGAATTCACATCTAAATTACAAGACATTGTTCTTGATCACTTGGAACTCTCAGTCTGATGGAGAGAACAGAGATAATTGAACCAATAAGGAAAATTGCAGTAGATGCTGCTAGTATCCCATAGACGCCTGGATCCCCTTTGCTAGGTTGGTGTATTTGCAGCACCAACCTTCCCACCCCCTCTGCCAGCCCTTGGTTGCCCCTTCTTGGGAGAATTGCTCTCAGCTGATAGGAGCTGCCTCACCCAAGGGATTCCTCCCTCAAGGGACAGCTACCGTCAATGAGTGCTGATACAGAGATGCAAAATCCTCCCTCTTGCCAGAGGCAGGGACAATTCTGTGGTGCAATTTGTGCTCCAGAGTCCTCCATGGATCAGGCCCAGGCTAGATTTTACCTGGGATCACATCCTTATTTGACTTTGGCCCCTTCCCCTGTGGTTCTCAAACTTAAGTGTGCAGCACCATCACTTAAAGGGCTGGTTAAACAACAGCTTACTGGTTCCATTCCCAGAGTTTCTAGGCTGGTTCTGGGAGTTTCTCACTTCTAGCAAGGTCCCTGGCAAAGCTAATGCTGCTTGCTCCTCTGGGAGGTCACAGGTGGAGACGCACTGCCCTTCGTTATGCTTGTTCCCATACTCCCTTACAGGTTTGTCCTAAAGATCACTCCTTCTAGAAGTTACATGTACCTGACTCCCTGCCTCAGGCTCTGCTTCTAGGGAACGCTACCTAAAATATCATGGAGGTCTGGTAAGTACTCTGCTAGGGAGGTGCAAGTGAGGGACAATTCATATCCGTGGGGGTCATCAAGAAAGGCTTCACAGAGGAAGTTCCATTTTAGCTGAACCCTTAAGGACGAGTAGCCAAGTAAGGATGAGGGAAAACTGTGTTGCAGGCGGTTGGACCAGTACATGCAAAGCCCTGGTACGTGATGAGCTTGAGGGAATGACGGTAGCTTAGTATGGCTGGAGTGTGATGTGGGGTTAGTGTCGCAGATTTTCGTGCTTGCATATTACGTATAGATGAGATGCTTGTCCACGAATACTCTTCCAGAAAATATTCGAAGCTTATTAGATTTTGGAGGAACTATTTTGCCAAATATGACCCAAACTTGGGTAGCAACCTGTGACTATGACACCTCTAAACAGGTAAACCCCTGGAAGATTCTTGAGCCCAAGAGGAAGGCTGTTCTCCCCCAGTTCCACCTCAGATGGATCCAGGGAGAGAGATGGGCAAAGAAGAATCTTCCAGAGGGCAGAGAGAAGATGATGGAAAATAACAGATAAGGGAGTTCCTCCTTGCTAGCCAGGAAACTTCTTCCATTCCCAGGAAAGAGAAATTTTGTTATTCCTGCTCAGTTGGGTTGGATAATTTCTATGAACCTGTGGGTGCTCTGTGTAGCCCAGTCTCTGCATTCAAAAGAAGCTCTTAATGGTTATCTGGTTCCATCTGCCCAGTTGAATAATGGGTGTGCTGGTAGCAAGTATGTTATCTTTTAGTTTAGACCAAAAGAAGACACACCCAGACCTGATGAAGAGGACTACACATTGTTCAGAAAGCTTACCCTCTCAGGGGATGTCTTGGGATTGCTTCCTTTGGGAAAAGGTGAGTGTGTTCTACATATGGAAAGACTTTTGCTGGCAAAGAGGTGGACTATTGCAGAGGCTGCTAGTTGCTTCCCTAATGACCTTTCTTCATTTCTTTTTAACTAATAAAACTCCAGTTGTAGTTGGGGATGCTCTTTGTCTACTTGAAAGAAAATTACATCTTTCAGTTTTCCGTGAAGAGAATGGTGGCCCTGTCACAAAATTCTGACCAATAAAATGTAATTAAAAGTTGTTTTGTGGACAATAGCCAGAAGGTGCAAACAACCCAAGTGTCCGTCAACCGATGAACGGATAAACTGATGTGTTCTATACATACAATGGAATATTTTTCCATCAGAAAAAGAAATGAGGTTTGGATACATGCGACAACATGATTGAACCTTGAAGATATTTTGCTTAGCGAAATCAGCCAGACACAAAAGGACAAATATCATATCATTCCACTTATAAGAAGGCTCTAGAATAGGCAGATTCATAGAGACAGAAAGTAGATTAGAGGTTATCAGGGGCCGAGAGGAGAGGGGGATGGAGAGTTACTGCTTAATGGTTAAGGAACTGTTTTGT
Organism: Orcinus orca; assembly: GCF_937001465.1. Classification (NCBI taxonomy): domain Eukaryota; kingdom Metazoa; phylum Chordata; class Mammalia; order Artiodactyla; family Delphinidae; genus Orcinus; species Orcinus orca. Next base: position 68,119,385 of record NC_064574.1, on the reverse strand, counting down.
GTGATGAGAAGTTTTAGAAAGAGAGAGTGGTGATGGTTACCTAACATTGTGGATGAAATTAAATTGTACCCTGAAAAATGGCAAATTTTATGTTACATAAATTTTACCACAGTTTTTAAAGTGGGGAAAAAAAGAGTTGTCTGTGGCGTGTAAAATCTCCTTCGACGGGGCTGGTGGTCAGACTTTGACAACCCACAGTGTGTTGCCCTTACCTTCTCTTTCCTCCTGCTAGGAACTGGAACTCTGCGCCAGAGGTCAACCGGCTGACTTGTTACCGTAACGGGACAAGCACATTTTTCAGACAGCTGAAAATAAAATAAAATTGGAGAAGCCTGGGCCCCTACTAGCATTATGGAACCCCCATCCAAGGCCAGGATTGATTATCTCCAAAATCATTATTACATGACAAAAATAGACTCCTTAATTTAGTTCACCCCTTTTCAATTTTAGCAGATGAAAGCGCACTTGACTCTCGACCAATGGAGGGGCTAGGGGCGCCACCACTCCGCTCAGTCAAAAATCCACGATTAACTTATAGTCTGCCCTCCTACACGTAGCTGCAGTTCCTCTGTATCCGACGTTCTGGTTCTGCATCCGCAGATTCCACCAACTGCAGGTCGTATAGTACTGTAGCCTTTACTATTGAAAAACATCCCCACATAAGTGGAACAGTGCAGTTCAAACCCTGTTGCTCAAGAATCAATGGTAATTCCTAATTTGTACAGATGAAGAGAAGTGGAATTAGGTAGTCTATTGGTCATGAAGCTTCTTTTTAAAAAATATTTTATTGAAGTATAGTTGATTTACAATGTTATGTTAATTTCCGCTGTATAGCAAAGTGATGCAGTTATATATATATATATGTATATATATTCTTTTTCATATTCTTTCCCATTATGGTTTATCACAGGATATTGAATATAGGTCCCTGTGCTATACAGCAGGACCTTGTTGTTTATCCATCCTGTATATAATAGTTTGCATCTGCTAATCCCAAACTCCCAGTCCTTCCCTCTCCCAGCCCCCGGCCATGAAGCTTCTAGTCAGAGCTGACAGAAACCCAACTCAAAGGGTATACAACAAGCAAAAGCAATCAATCAGTGCCTGTGACTTAAAAGTACAAAAGTAGACAAGCTCATGAGCAACTGCATCCAGGGCTTCCGACAATGGCATCCAGGATCTCCCTCTCCATCTCAGCCCTGACTCCGTCTCCACCAGCTCCATCTTCAGCCTGGCTCTCTTCTCAAGTACCAAGAACTCCTGTTCTGCATTCTACCAGTTGAGCCACCTTAGAAGAAAGAGGATACGTCTCCATCAAGAGTTACGACAAATGTCTTGGGGATGGTTTCTCATTGACCCATTTGGTTCAGACCCACCTGAGTCAATCGTGGTGGCCAGGAAATGGGATTCACTGACTTTCAGGTCTGTGCTATCATTCTGTCTCCAGACACAGAGGGAGGAAGATCAGCCTTACCTTAATCCGTGTGAACTGAGAGTGGGTAAAGGGATGATTCTCTGAGGAATTTGAGGGTGATGTTAACAGAGGAAGGAAAAAGAAAATGAGATGTTCACTGTGCACTGCAGATAGGTCAATGCCATATGCCGCAGGGCCTTTTCGCCATGCTAGATCATTCAACAAATATCTATCAAGACCCACTTGTTTACCAGGCCCTGCTGTAGGCACTGAGGATGCAGTAGTGAGCAACACAGATTCCCTGCACCTAAGGAACTTGGTGAGGGAGTTACCAAACAAACAAAAAAATGCAAGTAATGATGAATGCTGTGAAGAAAAGAAAATGAAATCAAGTAATTCGATAGGATAAGAGCAGTGTCGGCAATGGAAGAAGGACTGCTTTAGGGAGCACAGTCAAGAGGGCATTCTGAGGAGGTGATTCTGAGCTGAAAAAAGTCAAAGGTGGAGGAGGAGTTAGCCCGAAGAAGATCTAGGGAAAGTATTCCCAGCGGAAGGATCGTCAAGTGCAGAAGCCCTGAAATGAGAATGAATGTGTCCTTGTTGAAGGACGGAATGGATACTGTGGCAGGAGTCTCGTGAACAAGAGGAAAAATGACAGCCAAGGAGGTCAGGGCGGCAGGCTGGGGCTAGATTACATAGAGCAAGTGTGCCAGGGTAAACAGTTTGGGTATTCTTTAACAACGTAAAGCCATTGCACAAGTTAAGCAGCAGAGTAACATGACCTGACCTATACTTTGGAAATTTCACTCTAGAAATAGACTCCACCAGGACAATAGCGAAAAACCAGGAGATGAATCAGGAGGCTATTGCATTTGCTTGGGCTAGAGATATGGACGTCCTAGACTAGGGTTGTTAGGGAATATGACTTTTTTCCTGAGGGTGGTGGGGAACAGAGGTTTTAGCAGGAAGTGAAGTGATCAGATTTGTATTTTTTTAGTGGTGCATCAGAGCCTTGGTTCTGCTCCTCTAATTCTGAACAGATTTGTGGGACAGAAGCTTAAATCTACGGAAACACCAAAAACTTCACTTTCAGGTTGTTCTGGGCTATTTTGCCCATTCATTCTTCAGGTTGAATTTTAGAGTCACTTCATCAAATTCTCCCCCTTCCCATCAAAGGAACACAAATACAACAAATATAAAAGTAATTGATTGGGGATGTTTATTAGAATTATATCAAACCATATGTTTATTTAAGAAGAACTGACATTATTAAGTAACAATACTTTGATTCCATTCATCTGATCTTGTTTTAAATTCCCTTGATGAACTTTTATTATTTCTTCACATACATTCTGCACACCCCTAGTTATATTTATTTCTAGGCAGGGACTGTTTTTATCCCCATTTTAGAAGTGAAGAACTCAGCCATAAAAAGAATGAAATAATGCCATTTGCAGCAACATGGATGGACCTAGAGATTGTCATACTAAGTTAAGTAAGTCAGAAAGAGACAAATATCATATGATATCACTTATATATGAAATCTAAAAAACATGATACAAATGAACTTATTTACAAAATTGAAATAGATTCACAGACATAGAAAACAAACTTACGGTTACTAAGGGGGAATGGAAGGGAGGGAAAAATTGGGAATTTAAGATAAACAGATACACACTACTATATATAAAACAGATAAACAACAGTTTATCTGTACTGTTAACAGTTTAACAGTATCTGTACTGTTAACTGTTTAACAGTACAGTTCCCTACTGTATAGCATAGGGAACTATATTGAATATCTTGTAATAACCTATAATGGAAAAGAATCTGAAAAAGAATAGATAGATGATAGATACATATATAGATACATAGATAGATGATAGATAGATAGATAGATGTCTAACTGATATATACCTGCTGTACACCTGAAACACTGTAAATCGACTATAGTTCAATTAAGAAAATTAAAGAAGTAAAAAAAAAAGAGGGGAAAATAACAAGTGAAGAAACTGAGTGTTGCCTAAGGTCACACAGCTAGTAAACGGTGGAGACTGGATTTGAATCGAGATCGGTCTGAAAGCAGAGCCTCCACCCTAAATCACTAGGCTACTTTATTTAAGATGATAAGATTTTAAGTATATTATAAAGATTATATTATACTTAAAATATATTATAATATTCTGTTATATAAAGAGTTTTAGTAATTATTTTCCAGAAAAGCATCATCTTCACCAAGATTTTCCAGTTTGCTAACAAAGAATTGTACATTGTACTTTCGCTGTTTTTTTCTAATTTCTTGAGTTGGATGCTTACTTCATTTAATTTCCTTTTTCTTTTTTTTTAATGAATAGAAATCATTACGGCGACCCTCTCCTTTCCACGCCCTCTCCCCACTCTCTCTTCCTGAATTCAGAACTTCGTTCTTTGGGTTCCTCTGCCTACTGTCTTATCCTCCAGTTGCTGGAGTGGAGAGATGGCCACTCTGGATGGATAAGGCTCTGGTCAGGCCAAGCAGGTCAAATCTTTGATCCCAGGGGTTGGGTGTTCAGTTTAGTTCCGGGTCATATGGCTCAGCTCTGTGTCCTCCGCCGAGACTGAGTAGCCTCTCCCAGTCCACCCAGCTCCTCCTTGCCTTAGTCCATGGAGCAGAAATGACACTTTTCGTGTGTGTGTGTGGTACGCGGGACTCTCACTGTTGGCGGCCCCACCCGTTACGGAGCACAGGCTCCAGACGCGCAGGCTCAGCGGCCATGGCTCACGGGTCCAGCCGCTCCGCGGCATGTGGGATCCTCCCGGACTGGGGCTCGAACCCGTGTCCCCTGCATCGGCAGGCGGACCCTCAGCCACAGCGCCACCAGGGAAGCCCCAGAAATGACACTTTTAAAACGTTAACCAGATCATGTCACTATACTGTTTTTTTTAAACTTCCAAATTTCTCATTTTTCTTAGAATAGACCCACATTCTTTACCTTGGCCAACAAGGCCATGTGTGGTCTGGCCTCCTTCCATCTTTGCCCTCATCTCGTATTTTTTCTTGTTGACTTCAATGCTGGCCCTTTTTCGTGTTTGTTTCTTGACTGTGCCAAACCCTTCCCCTAACCCTGGCTTTCCTCTCAGTGTTTCTGCCACCCAGGTTGCACCTCCTCCAGAATCACATGGCATAGATCTCACGTCTTGTCCCTCAAAGGCCACTTCCTCAGAGGGGACTGAGGGCAGTGCCTTCACTACTACCAGTCTCATCACCATTTTCCTTACAGCGTTGATCACAATCGGCAATGCTGTTATTTATTTCCTTGCTTGCTCGTCTGTTTTCTTATCACCTGTCTGCCGCATTGGAGTTTGGGGACAAGAACCATATCTGTCTTCTTGCGACGTCTCCGGGGCCCGGCACAGTGTGTGGCACATAGTGGGAGCTCAATCAATACGGTACAAGTCAACTCAGTGAATCAACGAAAACCCAGCCTTGCTGCATTCTAGCTGGGCGACTTTGTACAATTCCACTCCTTGAGCTCAGTTCCAAACCTGACAAAAAAGGCAATACCATGGGGGTGTTTTGAGCAAAAAAAATGAAATCATGCAGGTAAAGCCCTTTGCTCTCTGTGTGGCACATACAAAGCTCTCAAGGAGTAGCACAAATCATCATCACTGTCATCATCATCATCGTCCCGATTGTTTAGATTTAAGAGCACTGTCAGAAAGGTCGGTGGAGAGTTGCCCAGACATGATTTTGTGGGATTGGAGTCTATTCAGTTTGGAATCAAATCATACAAGTCAAGAAGCTCATTTTTATTTTATTTTATTTTATTTTATTTTATTTTTTTGCCAAAGTCCAAGAATTGATCTTTTTTTTTTTTACAGGAACTAATTCACACTAACTGTACCTAATGACAATCATTTATTATTATCTCTCACTGTTCTGGGAATTGACTGAATCAGCTATGTGGTTCTTGTTCAGGGTTCTTCTCTGGTTGCAGTTAGATGGTGGCTGGAGTTGGAATCATCTCAAAGTCTTCCCCACCTGCACATCTGGTGGTTGATGCTGGCTGTGGCCTTGGGCCTCAGAAGGAACTTTCACAGGCAGCACCTCCATGTGGCCTCTGAGTGGCCTAGGCTTCCACACAGCATGGCAGCTTGGTCCCAAGAGTGAGCATCTCAGGACACGGAGCCCGGCAGAAGCTCTATAGCTCTTTCTAAGCAAGCCTTGGAAACCACAAGGCATTAATTCCATCACATTATATTCGTTAGGAGCCAGCCCCGATTCAAGAGGAAGGGAATTCGTTCCATCTCTTGATGGGAGGGATGTCAAAGAATCTGTGGACATGTTTAAGACCATCAAACTAGTCATATTGAGAGGAAATTGATGTATGAATCAGATGAGTCTTTAATAATTAGCAAAAACAAATGCAGTTGTCAAAGGGCTCAGAACATTCATGTCAGCTCATCAATGCATTTTATCTCCTGGTTGGCATTTCAGTATGGTGCTTAAGTTAAAGTGCTAGATTTATAGCCACTGAAGTTCAAATTCTGGCTCTGTCGCCTATTAGCCTTGTGACTCTGGGCAAGTTTGTTAACCTCTCTGGGCTTCCTTCTCTGTAAAGCAAATGTGATAAAAGTATAACATACGACAAATGCTGCTTCATGGGGAGCATTCACTGTATGGCGATGACAACCCTACGCCCCACCTCCTCCTCCAAGTCCTTTACTGTTACAGACGTTCCAACCAGACGCGAGGCATGCTCCTTTCAAAAGAGTGAGCCAGCGGACGGCACCTTGCCCACACCCGGGTCACTTCTGGCACTTGAGTTACGCTCTCCTCACGGTTCATGCAGCTCTCAAGGGAGCCCCCCTAAAGGCTGGCTTCCCGGCTGCTAGGGTGGGTGGGCATGGCAACAGCCCCATCGCAGCCGGCGCGTGGCCAGGGACTCAGATCTGCCAGTGTGGGCGCAAACACTCCCTCCCCAGAAAAGCTGCTTGAAGGCATAGACGAGGGGAAGGGAAGGTTAAAAATAAAGAGTGGTCATGTTCGGTTTTGAAATTAAGGAGAGCCTGGACTCAAAGAGCCCTTCGACTCTCTTGCTTTGCGAGAGGCAGAGCGTTGAGGTGGGGGGCGTCATGGTGCTGAGACCCCGAATTCATAGGAACACCTTAGAATCGGTCAACCACCCCTCCTGGCTCACAGCCACGGTCTTGTCTGGAACATTCATGTTTCAACTGTTTTCCGGGGCCTGGGGAAATAGTAGCACTTGTCCTTATTTTGCTTGTCCCTTACAGAGATTTTAAAATTTGAAGTTTGAATGTGTTGAAATCAGGCTTTCGCCCTCCCGGTATCCCCCAGCACCCCCTATTATCTGTGTCCAGCAAGCTCAGCTACATCAAATGCTTCCCTGGCTCTGACAGACACTCAATTTTAGTTTCCATCCCACTCATTTTGGCTTTTCCTGCTCTCCCAACAACAATAAAACCTACATGTGTGATGCACACATGGTGTCCCCAGAACTGTGCTCAGTATTAATCAGTTATAACCTCAGTTACTATCCTGGAAACCCTGCAAGAAAGACATTTGCCCTCCACGGAAGGGGCAACTAAGGATCAGAGGGGTTAAGCAATTTACCCAAAGTGACATGGTTTGTAAAAATGGCAGGGCTGGTAGTAGCAATTAGTTAGGCACTTTTTAGTTGCCAGTGACAGAAAATCCACTTCAAATTGGTTTAATTCAAGAAAAAAAATGATGGTGATCGATTGACTCAAATAGAGTATGTCTGGGTCCTGGGGCTCAAATTCCATCTCTCAGCTCTGGTTTCTTCTATCATTTTTGGGCCAGCAACATCCTTGCAGTGGCAAGATGGCTTCTAGCTTCACCCAGCTAACAACCTACCCTCTCACCAACCCCAGTCGAAAAGAAAGAGCTTTTCTTCCCCAGTAGTCCTTTTTTTTTTTTTTTTAACGCCCAGGATATGATGACTCTGGTAAGAATCAAATCACACAGTCATCTCAGAACCAGTCATATGGCCAAAGGTATACGATGGGTTTAGGTTACAGCTTTATGCTTGAAGACCTGGGTGGGTGAGCCCCATTCTGAACCATAGTGACTGAGAATGAGGGATGGATAGAACCACAAGGAATATTGGCATGCTCTTTCCAGAAGGGGAAATGTCCACTACATATGCTAGCAAAGAAGTTTATTGCCTTTCTTACAGGCTTCAGAGACACTGAGAACCTCCCATTAAGAGTGATAGGTAACACACATCTAGGGACTAGATGGATCTATGCCTATAATCTTAGCATCCGAAAGTAGGTGACCCTATAGTCTGAGCTTTTAGGAGACACCTGTTATTATCTCCCAGACTCCCATTCCCCTTTCTTTTTAAAATTATATTACCATTTTCTTTTGGGAAACCATCCATCCCCATGTGATTCAAGAGGACTCTCTTACCTCCACCCTACTCCAGGGGCGAGCATGTGACCCAGCCTTGGCAAATCTATCCCTCTAGCTAAGATAATTAAGTTATAGATGGATATTCAAGCCAAGCCAGTAGAACTCAGTCTCATTTTTATTGGGACTATTAGAAAAATTAAATTCTCCTCCCACTAGTATTGCTAAGCTCTGGGGCTAGTGACTGGAGCTTCTGTGGGCCACCAAGAAAATGAAGCCATGGAGAACATTAGATGAAGTCAGAGAAGGACAGCTTTCAATATTGTATGAGTCCCTGGACACATCCGTACCTGAAGCCAGACAGCCCAAGGCTCTTTTAAATTTTTTTTTTTTTTTTTTTTTTTTTTTTGCGGTACGCGGGCCTCTCACTGTTGTGGCCTCTCCCGTTGCGGAGCACAGGCTCCGGACGCGCAGGCTCAGCGGCCATGGCTCACGGGCCCAGCCGCTCCGCGGCATGTGGGATCTTCCTGGACCGGGGCACGAACCCGCGTCCCCTGCATCAGCAGGCGGACTCTCAACCACTGCGCCACCAGGGAAGCTCCCAAGGCTCTTTTAATTATCTGAACAAAAAAATGATTCTTATTCTTTTAATTACTCCAGTTTGAGGTGGGTTTTGCCACTTGTAAACCTAAGAGGGTCCAACATGCAAGTTCAATGCGCAGCCAGGTTTTGGGTTCCAAGAGGTAACGAGGCAGAAGGATGCTCTTCACATTTAGCCAGAGGGAAGGGAAGGGTCTGTGGTCCTCTGGTTTCAGGGAGCAGGGTGTCTGTGGGCTGGGGCCTGTGGGGTGTCAGAGACACTCCTAGTGAGGTTCTACCCCAAACCTTGCCCCCTCAGGCACCGCCCGGTCATGTGGACTTTTTCTTTGGAAACTCCCTGGAAGTTACTCCCTGGCTGATTAGCAATTAGTCTTTATCCTAGTTTTTTCCACCTCCCTTAGCAGAAGCCATTCTGGGAGAAACAAGTGTCTGAACATTTTAATGTGAGGCTTAAACACACAGGCTGTAGGGTCTGACAGACCTGTGTTCATGCCTTCATTTGACCACTTAGCAGCTATGTGACCTTATTCAAACCATCTCTGAGTCTCAGCTTTCTCATCTGTAAAATGGGTAGAATAATAACATCCAGCTCCTACAGCTTCTATGAGGCTAACGTGAACTTAACACTGGTGGAACCTAGGAATAATTTCCTCCCAGAGCTAGCTATTGTCATCATTATAAAGCAAACTATATCCCCCCAAACCCCCATCAATGTTCAGTTTTGTCTGCAACTTCATTTGGAATCTCTCTCTTTGCCATGTTCTTTCTTGCTCGTGGGCATTTCTGCAGTGGAACTCACCACAGGTAATTGACATTGTCAATTGATTTATGAACAAAATGTAGTAGCCAAGAGCATAGACTCGGGAACTGAACTGCCTGGATTCAAACTCTGCCCCAGTTCGTGGCTGTGTGGACTTGGACAAATGACTCCATCTCTCTGTGACTCAGCTTCCACATAAAATGGGGACGATAGGAATAGTATCTGTCTCAATGAGATTAGGTAAATTAATATTTGTAGGGTGTTTAGAATAGGGACTAGCACATGGTAAGGGCTCTATAAAGGTTTGCCATCATCTATATGATTAATTTAGTGCCACGTCAACTACAAATATGGTTCAGTGGTCACGTGCTGACTTGCGGTGGGCACAAGCAACTCTGCATACGTGGCACGGCTCTGCTGAGCTCTGTTTGCTTGGGTTCTCTCGTGGTCCTGCTAATCCCAACATCACTCAGTGATACGCACCTTTATAAATACACACTTTGGTGACAGCTCTGGCCGTGCCAACATTCTGTGTGGGTTTTAAAATTTTTTATGTGATCCATAACGTTTTTTTTTTTTTTTCGGGACGTGGGCCTCTCACTGTTATGGCCTCTCCCATTGCGGAGCACAGGCTCCGGACGCGCAGGCTCAGCGGCCATGGCTCGCGGGCCCAGCCGCTCCGCGGCATGTGGGATCTTCCCGGACCGGGGCACGAACCCGTGTCCCCTGTATCGGCAGGCGGACCCTCAACCACTGCGCCACCAGGGAAACCCCCATAACAAATTTTTAAAAGTCAGCTTGCATTAAAATCTATCTCTACCATCTGCTCTTTTGTCTTGAGCAAGTTACTTACCCTCTGAGCTTCAGTTTCTTCCACTGTAAAATGACAAAAGTAATAGTACCTACCTTATAGGGCTGTTGTGAGGATTGAATTATTATTATAAAGCCCTAGGATAGGGCTTGGCACATTAAAATGCTAAATTATTATAAATAATAATGTCCAGTTAATAAGTCCTGCAGATGAAATGCTTTCTCCCCCAGATATCCTTAGAAGACTCTTAAAAGAGCTGAAAATGTGTACCCGCTTATCTTGAAGCCTGCCTGACAAATGTATTAAATGGACATATTTTATTTGCACAGCCCAGAGTTTCAAAAGATTAGAATTAGTGGTCCATATTTTAAAATCAAGACATTTTATATAAAAATCTAGATTTCTAGCTTCTTTTGAGGAATGGAAAATACAGCACTGTTGGGCTACATCTTTGCAGGTTGTCTCTTGGAGAGGATGCCACAGTGGCTGCTGACGTCAGACAGGAGGAGGCACTCTCCAGGTCAAAAACTCTTAGCTCACAACCCTCTTATTTTTCTACTCTTAGAATGCTTCATGCATTTGCCTTATCTGCCCAGCTCCTGTAATAAAGAAAATAATAGCTGACACATAAACGAAACAAACTATATTCCAGGCACTGTCTCATTCAATCTCCACAACAATTCTAAGGAAGAGTATTATTGTCCCCTCCCATCTTAAGGATGGGAAGACGTGGCTAAGTAACTTGCCAAGCTTATGCAGCTGGTACGTAGCAGAGCTGGGAGTTGAATGCTCTGAATGCAGAGTCTGGGTTTTCACCACCCCACTATACTCTAGAGTAACCCCTTTATTCTAACCTAGGCAAAGTTTTCTGCAGTTGTATCAGTGAAATGGGAACGTGTTCCGGGGGTCGATATTCAGTTCTCATGGTCATGTTGGCCAAGAGGGCTTAGTAATGGGTGCCTAGGGTCATGATTTGGGAATTAGCTGCCTAATTTCCATGATACCCAAGGACTTATTCTAAGTCCTTGATACTCAAGCTTCTACTGAGAAGCTCCTGCTGGAAGGTATTGAAGTTGGAGGGAGAGTCTCTTCCAACCTGAGTACCTCCCAACTCAGCCCCTGAACTGTAGGGCATGGAGGACAAAACTCATGCCCAGAAGTTGGTACATTCTGCTTATCCTTTACAACCACTGATGCACCCCTTCCTAGATGGCTGTACTCACTTTCCAAACATTCTGAGAATCAAGTCAAGGTGACATATCCTTCTACTGAAGGGGCTACATAGCATTTTTTAAAAAATGTGTCCCTGGGGCTTCCCTGGCGACTCAGTGGTTGGGAGTCCGCCTGCCGATGCAGGGGACGCGGGTTCGTGCCCCGGTCCGGGAAGATCCCACATGCCGCGGAGAGGCTGGGCCCGTGAGCCATGGCCGCTGAGCCTGTGCGTCCGGAGCCTGTGCTCCGCAACGGGAGAGGCTACAACAGTGAGAGGCCTGCGTATCGCTAAAGAAAAACAACAACAACAACAACAACAACAAAAAATGTGTCCCTTTTTGATAAACATAAAAATCTCACCATGGCCAGGAAATTCCAATAAACCCAGAGCCTGTGATTCTTGATTGAGAAATTCCTCCATTTTCTACACAGCTTTTCTAGCAAAATTTGGTCAAGCTTTCTTTCCTGAAGTCTGTATTATAGAAACAAGACATTTTCCCCTTTTCCGGTAATAAAGTTATATGATAATATTTGAAGTTGTTTCAAAATACAACTCATCCCTTATTCCAAACCCTGATCTATGAGTGATTCTCCTGGATTTTTAAAACAATGTTTTAACCCAGTGGTATCTTTTAAGATAATGCCTGACAACTGCTATCAAATGCTTAACTTTGAAAATAAATTCGCAAAACACAGAAGATGAACAGATGGTGAGTTTTGTCCATTCTCTGTAGCTTTCCACCACTCTCTGCAGCGTCAGACATAGAGGCATTTGAGCCAACCCCAAGTGGGTGTATTGTGAGGGGGAGGCAAGTTGTCCACAGACCTGAACCATACAAAGCAATGGCTGGCTGTCTTCAGGGGTCCCACAGAAGGGCTGCACCACAGGCGGGGTTCTTGCTCCCGGTTTCAGTTGGTGAGGGCAGCACCAATGGGGAAGGGGATTAAAGTCATCAGGGTCCCCTGGCTGTCAGAGTGACATTAGTTTCTTCTCATCTTGTTTCCTGGGATGATTGGGACTGAGATTCCATCTCCAACTTCATTTGCCTTGTGGCACGCCCACATTGGAAGGGTTTGTTTCAGAATTCCAGTTTGGCCCATTTATCAGTAGTTGAGTCAAACTCTACACTATGCTCTTGTCCACACCAGGTGTATTAGCTTCTTAGAGATGCTGTAACAAATGACCAAAACTGGATGGGTTAAAACAACAGAAATTGATACTTTCATGGTTCTGGAGGCCAAAATCAAGGTGCTGGCATGGTCTCACTCTCTTTGGAGGCTCCGGGGGAGAACCCATTCCTCACCTCTTCCAGCTTCCAGCATCTGTCGACATTCCTTGGCTTGTGGTCACATCCTTCTCTGTTCCTTCTTCATGCCGCCTTCTCTGTGTGTATGTGTTACTGCCCTTTGTGTCTCTTTTGTAAAGATACTTGTGATGGCATTTAGGGCCCATCCTGGTAATGCAGGGTAATCTCTTCATCTCAGGACCCTCAGTGTAATTACATATGCAAAGACTCTTTTCCCAAAGAAGGTGAATTTTACAAATTCTAGGGTTAAGACTCAATACTTGGTGTGTGTGTATGGGGGGGGCAGTCCTCAACTTACTACCCCAGGTTTTCCCCACCAGTGCTGAAGCCCTTCCCCCACTCATCCCCAGTCTGGTTCTTTATTCCCCCCTAGCCCTTTAGCCCAAGCATCACCCTCCCACCCCAGACTGGGGACTAGCCCCACCCTGCTTATGTCAGTGGAAGGGATGTTTCACTCCTTTCCAGTCCAGGACTCTTCCCTTCCGAAAAGCCACACAGACCCAAGAGTTCTCTAAAGAGACTGATGCTGGACTAGTCGAGCTTATTCAGCTGGGAGTCAGCACACCTGTTTGGCTAGATAGTCCTTCTCTGTGTTTTTCTCTTTCATCTCTATGAGGACCACAGCGGTCCGGCACCTCTGCTTCCCCCTGCACGACCGCAATTGTCTCCGTTGAGCTTCCTTTCTCCCTCTCACCCTTACAAAACCATGTTCTCTAAGGTAAATAAGATCATGTCAGCCCGTTGCTTCATGTCTCTGCGGAAGATGGAATAAAGGCCCTCTAAAGGTGTCCCCTCCTAAACCCTGAAACCTATAAATATATTACCTGACGTGGCAAAAGAGATTTGCAAATGTGTTAAAGATCATGACATGCGCAGATTATCCTGAATTATCTGGATGGGCCCAATGTAATCACAAGGAAGGCAGGAGAGTCACAGGTAAGAAAGATATGACGACAGAAGCAAAGGATGTAGTGATGTGCTTTGAAGATGACAGAGATCCACGAGCCAAGGAACCCAGGAGGACTCCAGAATGTGGAAAAGACAAGGAAATCGATTCTCCCCTAGAGCCTCCAGGAGGAACCAGCTCTGTGGACAACTTGACTTTAGACCAGGGACACTGATTTTTGACTTCTGACATCCAGAACGACAAGAGATTACATCTGCGTTGTTTTAAGCCACACGGCTTGTGACAATTAGTTACAGCAGCAACAGGAAAGTAATACAGTGTCCAGGGGATTCTCCCTGAACTTAGAATAAAGTCAAACTTCCCATCAAGGTCTGCGAATGCTTACAAGATCTGGCCCCTGCTTTGCTCTCTGGCTTCACCTCCCCCACTTTGCCGAGTCTTGCCTTTCTCCAGTGACATGGGCTCGTTTCTGGTCTCTGGGAGGCCAGGTCTCACGCTCTGGAACTTGCTGTCCCTTCTGTCTGGAATGCTTTGCTCTGGCTCCTTATCACTGACCTCGAACTATCACCTTCTCAAGGAGGTCTTCTTTGAGCGTTTGGGTTAAGTGGCTGATGACCCAGCCATCCCCATCCCTGCCAGTATCTACCCACCACTCTGTTTTGTTTTCTTCTTAGCAGGTATTGCTATCTGTAATGTTATTCACTGTATTTCATACGTATCCCTCTCAGCACATCAGCTGCATGAGAAGAGGGCCCATGTTTTGTTCCCCATCTGGAATAGGCATTAGTCCTAAAGAGAGATTTAATGAATGAATGAATGAAATATATTCAATCATGTTCTGGTCTAATGATTTCTCTTTGCAGTGCAGTCATGGGCTGCCTGACACAGTTTCAGTCTCTGTAGCATAATAATGAGGAAGATGGGATCTGGACGCTTTTTCTGCTTGCTCCTCTCTTCAATCAGAGTTTCCTCCCCCTTTACATCATTTTAAAATATTTTCACCTTCTTTCCCTGTAAGTCCGCCCCTGGGCTCTGTTCACTTACAACTAGTAGAATTTCCTGACAATGATCTTGGGGTCATTGGAGCCCCCGCCTTGGGGGCTCCTCAACTAAAGTTCCATGGTTCCTTTCAGCTTTCTGTTGCTTAACTAGGGCAGAGATATGAATCTAATGCTGCTTGTGTTTAGCTTGGGGGTTCAAGGAAACTCCTCTGTTTTGAGACCAAGGGCCCTTCAATCTTGTGGGATTAAATAAATGCTGATTAATGTTCTATTTAGGAGAGGCTCAAATCTTTTGATGCAAGAAAAAAGTAATTTCCATTCAGATAAATGGTGTCAGTCTGGCCACCCACACCAGCTCGGAAACTCCCAGTCAGAAAAGGGATGATCACAGTGCCTCCTCCGCACCTTCACTTCGCCTCCGAGGAAGGGGTTGTTCTGGTTGATCAAGATTGAGCACATTCATTGAACACAGTGTTGAGACCCCCCTCGGTCTCCCATACCCCATCCCATATTATATCTCTTAGAGATATAATCTCCCATCTCATATAATCTCCCAGATATATATATATATATATATATATATATATACTATATATATATCCCAGATATATATCTATCTATCCCAGATATATATATATATCCCAATATATATATATCCCAGATATAATATATATATATTATATATATATATCCCAGATTATATATATATAATCTCCCATCTCATATAATCTCCCATCTCATATAATCTCCCAGATATATCTCCCATCCCTTTACACCTATGTGGCAGGCAGCTTCTGATATGACTCCCTGTGGTCTCTGCCTCACTTATTTATGCCCTTGTATAATCCCTTCTCCTTAAGCGTGGGCTGGACCTAGTGACGATTCATTTACAAAAGAACGGCACTGCCCGCTTACTGGTATTCTCACTATATTGCCTTCTTAGCTTGTACACTTTGATGAAGCAAGCCGACATTTTGGAAAGACCCAAATGGCAAGCAATGGAGGGCAGCCTCCAGCCGAGAGCCAGCGAGGAACGGAGGTTCTCAGTCCAATAGCTCACAAGGAACTGAATCCTGCCAACCCCAATGTAAGCAAGCTTAGAAGCGGATGCTTCCCTAGTTGAACCTTCAGATAAGACCACGGCCCCTGTCAATACCTCGATTGAAGCTTATAAGGCACTGTGAAGCGGAAGACCCAGCTAAACTGTACCTGGACTCCCAACCCACAGAGATTGTGAGCTAATATGTCTTGCCTTAAGCTGCTAAATTTTGGGGTAACTTGTTAACAGCGATAGATAAGTAATATAATGCACACGATATCTAGGAATTCTCCATGCAGTCTAACCCACCTTGGGGTTAGGATCCCACACTGGGATATAAAGTCGAATCTTCAAATACGGATCAGCTTTTCATTTACTAGGCACTGTCCTCTATGCATTTATTTCCTTCTTGCACCTCGTGAGGAAGTGCAAGAAGTACTTGAAAACAGATTGGTTGAAAACAGAACCGAATGTCCTTGCATCTTTTGTTTAAACACCACGGTAATCTCAACCCTGACATCTGGCCTGATATCAGCAGTCCATATGCCAGGGAAACTAGCATTCCATGGGACAAAATCCATAGTGGAGGGAGTGCGGTTCAGTCGTTTGGGCAAGAAGTCTAAAGTGCAAATCTTTATTGTTTTGGGAAATCAGGGTTCACTTTTGAAGCCGCCATTGCTTGTCTAGGAAGTGATGAGCAGCAGAATTCCATGTAGGTCAAAGCAGCTCCACATCAAAATCAGGAAAGATATAGGAGCTCAGCGATTTGGCTTTCGGGCTTTTAGAACCAGATATTGATAGGTGGTACTGGATTGGGTGTCCCAGATTTGGTTATTATTTATCTTGCTTTTCATTCCTCCCTGGCATCTCAGCTTGTATGTGCGGTGAGAAAAAGAACCATGGCAGGAGTAGCAGGTGAGGATTTCAGAACTTTGTCTTCATTGGTTTGAAGAACCTATAGCACCAGCTCTCAAGCTGACTCTTGTTATCCCACTGGCAAGCCTGAACTTTAGCACCGTATCTTTGTATGTTGAGATTGAAGAGACAAGTAGGGTGACTGACTTCTGGTGATCTATGAGGCCTGACCACGGGGCAGCCCAGGATGTTCCTGGAAGTTTCTTTCCCGTCTGTCTTATTTCTTTGATGTCCCCTAAGTTCACGAATGGTGCCCTTGTTGGACTCCATGGTAGATATAAAGTTGGTCACACATTTTTCCGTCCCTCTGTCCATTTGCCTTTGCAATGTGTTTTTACAGTGCCTCCCATCCAAAAGTAGAGGCCATTTCTCCACCCCTTGAATTTCTCTTATGGGAATGCAGCAACCATGACATAAGCTGAGGTTTGAAAAGTGCTCGTGCACTGGGGTTTGCTTCCCATTGCTGCTTTTTGTAGTCCTCAAAACCACCACACGAGGAAGCCTACGCTCTAGCCTGCTGGAATGTAATAGAGCACATGGAGTAAAACCACACCATCCCAGCTGAGCCTTCCCTAGACCAGTCAGTCTTGCAAACTCTGTACATGTGAATGAGGCCAGCCTAGACCATCCAGTCACCAGCTGCCCTTCCAGGTGACTGAAAGTACACAGGCAAGTCCATCAGAGAAGCTGGGATGGCCAAAGCAGAAAAACCATTGTGAGTTAAATAAATGGTTGTTTTTAAAAGACGCTAAGTTTTGAAGTGTCTTGTTACTCAGTATTAAATAATTGATGTAGACTTATGCGTATGTTTCTACCAACACATCTCCTTGGTGGATTTTGAGTCCCTGAAGGCAAAGGACTATAATTCCTCTGAACGTCAAATTCAGGCTCTTGCCTTTGGTGGTGAACTTGGCAATGAAACGATGGGGACTCTGTGGATCAAATGCAATGACAAGTGAGTCATTCCTTTAATTGCTTCTCAGTATTGACCTGTCTCTCAGCCTTAAGGAATCCTTGGGGTAACCCCAAATTCCCATCTTCAGAGAACCCACCATTGTGGTTTGCTTCCTCAACATACGTTCCCCTTGTTCCGAGAACAGCTTCCGATTTTTATTCAGAGCGTGGTCCCTCACCCAGTCTCAGTTAATGTAGTTTGGGTGGCACTCTACCCCTAGCTCCAGAGGTGCAGCTCCTGATGTGTGTAGTAAGCAGTCTCCAAGATGACACCTAGAGGCCCCCACTTCCTGGAACTCTCACCTTGTATAATTCCCTCCCTTTGAGTATGGGCTGGATTTACTGACTTGCTTCTAAAGAACAGAAAACAGTAATATGATGGGATGTCACTTCTGAGACTGGGTTACTACTGAGATTATATGGCTTCCAGAGTAGACACTCTCACTTGATTCATCTTCCCCCAGGGAAGCCGTGTCCAAAGACAGTTCTATGGAGATACCTATCTTGCCGGGAACTGAGGCTGCCAACACCATGTGATTAAACTTGAAGTGAATCCCATCTCCCCCAGTCGAGCCTTCATGTGTGACCTCAACCCTGGCCAACAGCCTGATTGCAGTCTTATGAGAGGCATTAAACCAATGAAGCCACACCACCCAGATTCCTGCCCACAGACACTGAGAGGTAATAAATATTTGCTGTTTCAAAGTTTTAGAATAATTTGTTACACAGCAGTAGATAACTAATACAACTTAGGTCTGGCCAATCAAAGTGCCTCACCCACCATTCCTCTCCACCCCAGATACAGTGCTTGGTTCAGGGATGTACATGGGACCAGGCTGAGCCAGTCAGAGGAAACTACAGGGCTCTTACAGGAGCTCCCACTCTGTCTCACTGGACATGATCCCAGGAAGATAAGTGGCTGGGACTTCTGCAGTCTTCTTGTGCCTATGAGTAGAAAGTCCTGGATTGCCTTGTTGGTCTCTATATGCCCAGCACCCAGAACTATGCCTGGCTCAGAGCCGGTGCTCAATATTTACAAAATGAAACTGGTTTATATCCAGCAGAGGGAGAAAATATGTGGAGTTGGCATGAAAAAGGGAGGAATCAGAAGTAACAATAGCAACCTCTTTTCTATTATCATCTTAGATGGAACATGCCATCACACATCTAAAGAAATCCACATGTTTTTGTTTTCTAAATGTGATGCATTGAATACACAGTCTTCTTTTAAGTTGGCTTTACCCAATTTTAACTGGCAGAGTTTCTAAAATTCTGCAGAGTACACTAAGACCAGTGGCTTCACTGTATCTGCCCAATGCCAATTTCCTGGGGGTCTTCCAAGGAGGATGGAGATGAATAAATTCTGTGGAGTCATGATGTACTTGGTGTGACAGAATTGCTCTTTTCTGCTACCCTATGGCATTAGCAGCTACAAAGCCATGTGTTACCGATTGGACTACTACATCTTTCAAAAAGAAAAGAGAAGCATAATTTCATTCAGAGAAGGTGTCAGGCTCACACCCAGTGATTCAGTAACGTGACACTCTGATCTCAGAGAGAATGGGGCTCCTTATCATGCCAACAGCTTTTAGCAGTGATCTCCCTTATTTTCCCTTCCTCTTCTGACCTCCTTGGACAAGCATGGCTGTTGAGAAAAGGGCAAACCCCTGTTTGTTTTGTTTTGTCTGTTGCAGATACTAAGTTAGGAGAAAATAGTAAAAGGTAAGTAGTTTTACAAATACGAGTGATATCCTCACGGAAGGGTTCTTTCTGTCCTGACTCCAGTCTCCTTGCTGGCTTTTGCCACGGCAGCAATGAAATTATGTCCTGTACTTTGTGCTTGAAGATTTAATACACACAAACCACTCAAATGGATGACTGAGCACATACCCAGATTCCGGGCACAGGAAAATATGAAGGTCATTAAGCCTGTGACTGGCAAATGGCAGAGGTCTCAATCTCAAATGGCTAGAGAATCCAGAGAAGTGGATGAGAGCATAGTACAATAGGGGGTGGTGGAGACTGTGGTATAATAGGAGGATGCACTGCTTTTAAAGGAGATAGCCATTTTTCAGTTCTGCTGAATTATTTCCACATGGAAATGTAGGCCCAATGCTACCAGTCTTCTGATTTTTTTAAAAGTGAATCTGAAAGTCTAGAAATTTACATAAAACTTCCATTTTTTAATGTTGACAATGATTTCAATTAAATGAAATTCTGTGCAAGTGAAACGAAATTCATCTACGCATCAGCCTATGGCTCTCCAGTTTGTAACCTCTGCACCAGACTCTATTTAAAAGCAGACATGTAGGGCTTCCCTGGTGACGCAGTGGTTGGGAGTCCGCCTGCTGATGCAGGGGACACGGGTTCGTGCCCCGGTCCGGGAAGATCCCACATGCCGCGGAGCGGCTGGGCCCGTGAGCCGTGGCCGCTGAGCTTGCGCGTCCGCAGCCTGTGCTCCGCAGCGGGAGAGGCCTCAACGGTGAGAGGCCCGCGTACCGGAAAAAAAAAAAAAAAAAGCAGACATGTAAACAAGAGTTTGCATATATTAACTCAGTTTAATCATATCAATTCTTAAACAAAAAATTTCCTCCAAGAGACAATAGTTCACAGTAACTGCAAAGCTTACTCACAATTTAAAAATACCAGTCATGCTTAGCATTCAAGGGGGATATCATAGAATAACTGTAAAAACTTTTACCATGAACATTAGCTTCTGACTTTAAAAATTACAAATGCTGAAGCATTTTGGTATCAGACATAGTAGTTCTGATATCGTCTGTTCATTTGATGAGTTTCTGGCAGTTTGGAAAATTGTACCTCTACAACTGGATAAAGCGCTTACTCTAAACTAAACATTTTCAGATGTAGAAAACAAACTAGCAAGCTACACATACAAAGAAAAGCCCTCTAGGACAAGCTCTCCACGTGTGGAATGCCAACATATGCACCATGAATCCTGGAAGACTAGAATAGATACATACACTTGCCCTGAAGTCTTATACTCCAGGCTTACAATGGAGTTTGCATTCACCTACACATTAATGACAAACTCTGGGTTAGTATAGGAGAAGCCAGCAAATTCATTTTGGTCCAAGTTCATGATGAAGAGTTTATCAGTAGGCGTGAGTTCCACAGGCTGTCTGGTGAACTCTTTGTCGAAATTGGAGGCGTCTCGCTTGTCTCTCTGCCAAATGGAAAGCAAACACATTAACACAGCATAAGAAGAAGGAAACGTGACCAAGACGTGCCAGTTATTGGGAAGCTGATGACGTCTCACGGGCAGTCAGGAGGAGCCCTGTGCTGACAGGGTTTAGCAGCGGCATTGCAATACTATCCCCTAGCTTTCACATTGTACGTTGGCTTCAGGAGAGAAAACTTGGTGGAAATTTTCTAAGTAAGGAAATGAGACCTTGACTTTCTTTAAGGATTGCCAGAAAGTGAGGGGTGTGTGTGTGTGTGTGTGTGTGTGTGTGTGTGTGTGTGTGTGTGTGTGTGTGTGTGTGTGTGTGTGTGTGTGTGTGTGTGTTGTTTTCCTTGGCTTTGAGATGAATTGAGTTGGAAACTTCCTCTGACCAGGTATGATGTCATAGAATTAGTCATGCAGTAGAGAGAGTCCAGGAGGACATGATCCAAGAGCACCCCCTGTGGCTAGGAGGCTTCTCTCTTTAAAGAGGAGCAGAGCCACATGACCACTCAGCTCCCCAGAAGGCAGAGCGGCAAAATGGGGACATCAGATCACTGCTCAATGAAAGGAACAGATCACTATCCACCCCACATTCCCTGGTGCAATCTAGGCTTTGAAGGGATGCTCTGAAATCCACCCACAGACTAGAATTTGGGTCTTCAACAGCCAGAGTTTCTTCCAAGGATGTTTACAGCAATGTATCTAGTCAACAAACTCCTCGTCTGGAAGGGCAGCTTTAAAACATTCTATTCTCCTAGTCTGGCATTTTCTTTTTTTGGGGGGGTGGTGGGCATCAATCCCAGTTTACTAACTGCAGTTTGGGGCAAGTTTCACCAGGGAATGTCAGAGCGTGGGTTCATAAGAAGATCTCACATCTGGGTGATGCTCTCACCTCTTCAGGGTCCCTATCAGCCTATGATCTTCCCATCCTTACCACCCATCTAGGGGCAGGTAGAGGTCCTCGCCCCTGGTGCTTTGACATATGAGAAAACTGAGGCACAGGAAAGTAAAGTGACTTGCCCAAGATTGCACAGTGCGGTAGTGATTTTTACCCAACCACATCGCACCTAATTCTGCTTCATCTCAGCCTCTCTGACTGGGGGGGAAAGCTTGATGGCTGGTTTATTGCAGGACAACCAAGGATAACGTATGGGTTTCACAGGTACCGGGCAGGTCACCTGGCTGAAGCCAGAGTGGTGTCAGATTGTAAAGAGGAAAGGGTCGGTGAGGATTGACTGATTTGCTAGAATTTGGTCAATGGCCATCCATGCTTTAGGTTTAACCCCTAAAGGGTACTGACTGACAAGGATTTCTCATTACTGGATTCATTTCCCTTTGCAAAATACTTCTCGCAAGAATGCCTTCTTTTTGGTTGCTCCCCTGAGACAGGTAAAATGTCCCTAAGAAGTGCTCCAATTACTCTTCTGGTGTATATGTAGGGGTGAGGGGTGAGGAGGACATGAAGAATGCACTTCAGTAAGTGTGGCCAGAGGGGAGTGGGCTGAAGATGCCGCTGGAGCTGTTTTCTGGACAGTGGACCGTCTCTTACCATGCCCCACCTATTCTGCTTTGTCTGGTCCTGCCTGCTGTCAGCCTGTCTTGTGTTGTCCCAGGCACTGAATGTGTTATTTGCTGTGTTCAGAGAAAAGCTTGAATTCCACGCCATCTTTTCCTTTAATATTGCCTGTGCATCCCTCTCTGGACCCCACAAGTCATACTTTAGCATCTTTTTAATTGTCTTCGTTGCACTTGCTGCTGTCAGGAACTGTCGTTATTATTTATTGCCTCTTTCCAGGAGGGCAAGGTCCTTGTCTGTATATTTCCAGTGCCAAGACTTGGCACATGGCAGGCCTTCCACAATTATTTGTTGAATGAATGAGTCAATGAATGAAGACTTTATGAAAGATGAGCCTCTTTGCTTTCTCCAACTTACAGTTGCCCCCAGGGCTAGAGATCATACTCTATAGCAAAGCAATGGAATTTGTTCCCATTGATCCTACGGGTCTCTCACATGGGCCCCTGTCCATTGTGAGCCCCAATGTGGACAGAACTGTGTTAAGTTCCTTCGAGATCTGAGAGCTCCAGGGCTGGGTGTGGGTCCTGGGTATATCTGGGGCTAGAAGCAGGCAGCTGTCTCCTTTCAGGTCCCCCCGCCGTGGCCTTCCCTGCTTGTGGGCATCCAGAAGAGGTTCCCTTCCCACCAGCCCCAGTATTGAAGGCCCTTCCCCATGTGTTGTTCTGGTGATGACTCATGCTTCCATCGTTCATATGGTGTAAACAGGACTGGCCATTATGGGCAGATCCTCATAGAAAATATCCCTGAATTCTACCCTAGCAATTGGGAAAGAATGGGCCTCTCTGTTGGGACAATTCCTTTCTG
The DNA here is from genome assembly GCF_937001465.1 of Orcinus orca. Taxonomy (NCBI): domain Eukaryota; kingdom Metazoa; phylum Chordata; class Mammalia; order Artiodactyla; family Delphinidae; genus Orcinus; species Orcinus orca. Next base: position 68,096,522 of record NC_064574.1, on the reverse strand, counting down.
GGTTGATAGTATCTGAAGCCACATGAGAATAGTTTCACTCCTTCAAGGAGGGTTACTGATTCCACTGGCCTCCTATTAATTCCCCAAGAAGGTCACTGTGACCATGGCCCTGTGCTTTCTTAGAAGAGAAGCAGGTTAGTGAGAAGTCCAAGAAATGAAAAGAGGGATTCTAAGATCCTGGTAGACAACTAGCCGTGGCTGACCTGGACTGTGTTCTGGTTCCTTTGGATTATCTTTTTAGTCTCTTTTTAAAAACTTCTCCTCTGATTTAAGTTCTTTTGGAAAATATCAGCCTGTCTCATCTAGAAGAACCAGGTGGTGTTAAGCCAGGGGCGGTGTCTCCCTGAGGGCCAGAAAAGGTAATGCCTGCAGGAATCTGAGTGAGGAACCCCAAAGGTGAGATTCAGGACTCAGAACTGAGCTCTGAAACCAGTTCCCTCTCTCCATACAGGCGTCTCTGCTCCACTCTTGGTGATTCTGTGAGCTGTTCAAGTATGGAGACTGTGCCTTTGGTCTTCTGGAGGGAAACTCACCCCAGTTACCCTCCTGCCTCTCTTTCCCCACCATTGCACTATATGATTGTCCCACAAATCTGGGTCAAGAGAGCACTGCTGCATCTCCTCCTGTAGCCTCAAATGTGATCCCCAGAGAGAAAGCAGAGCCCCATAGACTTTTGATGACTTCTTCTTTCTTAAAAGAAGCCTTCCCTGATCAACCCGGAGACTAGTTATCTCTAGATTACATCATGCTTTTAATTACTTGTTTAATGACTGCCTTCTTGGACTGCATCTTCATGGTTCCCCACCACGCTCCTGGCACCCACAATAGAGCCTGGCACAGAGCCGGTGCTCAATGAATGATGGTTGGGTGAATGAATGGAGGGTGGAATACATGGACGGTCGCAAAAATAAATTCAAAATCTTCCTTCTTGGATACCTTTGCAAAGTATTCCCTTGGGATTACACATGTCGAAAGCTCTGTTTCTCAGTCTCCTCTGCAATTGAAATGTTGATAGAAAAGGCAACTGCAGGAATTCTGACTAATGATCCCTCTCTTTCACAGAAGGCTTCCCTGACCAACCCTCAGCTCGGTGTGTTAGGGGAACAGAGACTTTGGCTCGAGTACCTATTTCTGCAAACTATTAAACTTTTGTAAAATAATGGCAGCAATTTGGAAAATGTAGAGTGCAGTGTGTGTGTGTGTGTGTGTGTGTGTGTGTGTGTGTGTGTGTGTGTGTGTGTGTGTGTATATATATATATACATACACACACACACAGAGTATATTCTATTTATCTCTATCTATCTATCTATCTAGTTCTATCGATCCATCCATCCATCCTACATTGTTCTCTAAAGTTGTCTGTAGTCTTTTATTGATGGGCCAATGTTTCTCCATCATTTTTAATCTTCCTGAGAGCATATCCAAGGAGAGGACTGGTGACCCAACAGCCAGGTGAAGGACCTCCAATAACTTGTCTGTTGGTGGGCACAGCTCAGAGATGGTAGTCACAGAGCAGAAAGAGGCCTGCACCGAGAATGAGGAAACTGGGTTTGCATCCCAGCTGGCTGACATTGGGCAAGTCACTTCCTCCCTCCAGATGCTGGTTTCCCAACAATAAAATGAGGTTGTGCCCCGATTTCCCTCCTTCTCTGGCCACCTGAGCTTGTCAGCCAGGACTTCACGTATGCTTCCCCTGACGTCCAGATTGCTACCACCATGGCGGTAGCAGGGCTGGTCCCAAAGCCCACAGCAGGGAGATGAGAGCGGGCAGAAAGCAGTGAACCGCAGGGGGCTTTGCTGAAGTGGAGATCAAATCATGGTTTTTTTAAAGATGAGAAGTCTCACTTCGAGGACATTTGTCAAGTTTTTCAAGTTCCCTTGATGGTCTCTTAGAAGCCCTGGCACTTCCAGAAATCACTGGACTTGTGACAAGAGTTGTCTTTGGGGCTGCTTGAGGATAGCAGGGGACAGGAGGCAGGGATGGGGGACCACCTGCTGTCCTCGTCTGCTCAGATGGAAATGGGATTTCTTCCACCCAAGGGGTTTCCTTGGGCTTCTGGGGGCTCATAAACCTACTTGCTAGAAAGGTTGAGTGTGAGCTGGGAGGAGTAGCAATTTTGACAAGAAAATCAAGAGCCCCAGCCCGGCTCCTAGCTGGACCCTAAACTTGCCTCTGGTGGGAATGTGGGCCTTGAGCTCCGATATTGCTGGAGGCCCCCCTCGCCAGCTCACCTCACCCCATCACAGGCCCCCAGGAGTCCCTGAATGGTCCACAGTCCCAGCCTCTCTGGCCGGCTAAACACTGGGGCCAAGGTTAAGTTCTGGGTTTAGTTTTTTTCTGTCGTGAAGCCTCAGGAGGCCCCATTTTGTAGTTTGGGTCCATGGTTTTCAAAGAGAGCCATTTTCCTTGAAATAGTATTTCTTCTTTCTTGCTTTTTTTTTTTTTTTTTATTGTAACTCGATGCTAGAAGAAAAATGGCACATAACAGACATCCAGGTACGAACATTTCCACAAACATCTTGCAAAACAACATCAAAGTGAGGAATACAACTGTCTATGCTTTCACGAAATGGTCTTTCTCAGAGCACTTAATTAGCTTTCCGAAGCCAGCAACAAACCTAGACAAACCCCATCCACGCAGGCACGGGTCTGCCAGGCTCCAGAGCCGTCTTCTTGGTAAATCAAAGCAGGTCATCGTGGTTAATAACATTTGGACACGTATTTCAAAGCATGTGTAACAAGAGTAATTTTTTTTTTTTTTTTTTTTGCATTTGGACAACAACGGAAATAAAACCCCAAAGCAAATAAACTTTGAAATGTAATGTAAAACCATGGCCCTTCAGGACCTTGCTAAAGTGACCATGTCTTTTCAGGGAGTGGGTCCAAATGTCCTTTTCAAGTAGTTTGGGGATGAAGGTGATTGGGGACACAGGGAATCAGAGCTTACAGCGTTGAGGTAGCACCCAAGTTGGTTGCCTTATGACTCCTTGAGGTGCCCTTAGATTGAAACTGTTTCAAGGCACACTCTTAGAATTTTAAAAGGGCTTAATCTTCTGAACTTTGCGTTTTAAAAAATAACAAATAAAATTTTATTTTCAGCATGTTCTTTTCAAAGCTCCCAGTGCCTCCACACCAGGCAGAATGGAGGAAACTCCCTCTAAGTCAAAGCAACCACCTACATGGATACAAGCCAAGCCCCAAGTCCAGAAGTGGAAGAATACTGCTAGCATCCGATTATCCACCCGTTTGGCAGGAAAAATCTAGATTGGATGGTTGGGATTGGAAAATGTGTGAAAATGGCAGCGCAGGAAAAAAGGAAAGAAAGCAGGCATGTTCTGTCCCCACTGGATCTACTTCGCTGACGTGCTGGGGAAAATAAGTGCTAAAAGAACTTTGATAATGTGCTAATTATGCAGCCACATTTTCAACATGCCATCTGCATAATCCCATCTCACAGAGATGCTCCGAACTACCTGAGGACATTTGGGTCCTGAAACATGGTCACTCTAGTTTCATCAGCAAATAAAACATGGATGCAACTTTGCAATTAAAAAAAAAAATGTCACCACAATAGCCGTTGAGCTTGAATGAAATGAAGGACGGAAATCTACACATCTACTTAGCTCTTGACTTCAGGTTTTAAAAATTCAGAGTTAACAAAGGAAAATCCTTCGAATTCTGATTGGTCAATATTCCTGATGACTTCCTGGTCAGGAGGTGTTAGGACTGGTGGATGGCGGGTGAAAAATCGGTCGAAGTTTTCAGCATTTCGCCCACACTATGAGAGGGGAAGAGAAGAATTTGTGGTGGGTGGGAAAAAAAAAAAACAACCAAAACAAAACAGAACGAAATAAAACTGGGTGAGGTTTTCTCCAAACCCTTCCCTTTCACTACCTCAGAGAGGTTGTTTTGATGATCAGAAATGAGAGCAACATAAAATGCAAAATTTTCACGACCGTTGATTGGCACATGACGCTGGGCTCCCAACCTTCAGTTCCTGTAGCTCGTGAGCTGCCTCTGGTATCCTTCTGGGCAGTCAGGAGCTGGATGGCAAAGGCATGGGATGGTGGGGCTGGTGGCATATGGCATGTTCTCCCAACCCCACCCCAAGGAGTCAGCCGAGCTCATTTTGAAGGAGATGTGATTAAGGTGACTGAGATATTTCTTGGGCACAAGACGCAAAGTAATGACACATTTATACATCACCTTGGAGATCCCAACACTAAGCAGCAGGTCCCTCAAAGCACTGTCCTCTGGCTCTCAGTCATCTCTCGAGATGTTTTCTAGCTCCACAGATATAGGAGTTTGTTACAAACTCCAGTCAATGGAGAAAGAGATCAAGACCTGGATTTGGTGCCTGCAATGGCTGGGCAACCACCAGGCGTGATAAGTCACCGACCCTTAATTACAAGGTGCCAGGAGGTATACTCAGCCATTCTCCCTCCAGGTGGGAACAAAGGGTGTGGGATGAAACCCAACCCAGTGCTTTGGTGAGGCAATCCGGCTCTAGAGGGAAAACCATCGTCATTTCTCACTCATCCTGCTGTCCTTCTCTATGAAAGGTCCTGGTCTGAGGCAGAGCGATAACATATGTGTGTGTATGTACATGTGCACACTCATGCGTGAGTGCACACACGTGCACACGCCAGTTCTAACGAGAAGTGATGAGTCAGTAAATCTGGCCTTCTTTGTTCTTCACCAGCAAACCCATTTACATGAAATCTCTAAGTGTTTCAGCAACCACAGGAGGCAACCACAGCCTATAGCATAGTAGCAGCAGTAGTAATAATAATAATTATGACAGTTAATATTTATTATGCATTTGCTATGTTCCGGGCACCCTGGAATGCTCTTTCCTTGTAGTATCTTATTTCATCCTCCAAATGATCCTATGAAGTGGGTATTACTGTCATCCCTATCGTACAGATAAGGAGACTGAGGCCAAGGAGGTGATGTAATTTGTTCAGGGTCCCACTGCTAATGAACAGGAGAGCTGCCACGTGAGCCACTTCTGTCTGATGTCAGAGCCAATCTCCTGGCGCCATGTTGCAAGAATGGTCGTTAGCTGGTGACTGACCGCATGGAGTGGGGTAGGGGTGGGGGGCAGGGGGGAGAAGCCAAGGATGGGGATCATGAGGTCTCTGGTTTGAATGACAGAGAATATGCTTATATCAATCACCAAGACAAAGAATGCGGGAGAATTCAGAAAGATGACTGTTTCCGTTTTGGACATGATGACTTTGAGGGGCCACTGAGATTCTCGGAGATGATCTGGGGGAGTCAGAAGTATGGGTTCTGGAGCTCAGGAGAGAGGTCTTGAAAAAGTTTTTTTAAAGGACAGACTATGGACGGTAGAAAAAAAGATAATAACAATAGTAATTAAAACCACTGAGCACTTTCTAGACAACTGACATTTGCTAAGTGTGTTGCATACATTAGCTTTTTAATTCACATAAGCACCCTGTGAGGTAGGTATCTGATTGTCATTTGCCAAAGGGAATATTGCCCCTAACACTTAAAGCGGTAAGAAGAGAATCAGGAGAGAGCTGCAGCAGACAAGCTGAGGATGGAGAGGAATCCAAGGAGAGGGCACTGTTACAGCTGAAATATCTCCAAGAGGTCAAGCAGGAAAGTTACTGAAAATGGGCCATGGCATTTGGTAATTGGGAGGAGACTGATGAGAAAATGCAGGGCTGCCGCCGAACTTCAGTCCTTGGAAGAGGGAAGATAAGCTGAAAAGCCAAGCAGTACAAGCTCCTCTTTCAAGCTTACGATCAAGGGAAGCAGAGGTATTGGATATGTGTGCAGGAGACCGAGTTCTCAGAGAGCCTCAGCTCCTGCCCCCTTCCTATTGGGAGAGAAGGAAGCCCACGCACCTGCAGACATGGGTTCAAATCTTGCCATCACTGACCGCTAGTTGTGCAACTCCGGCCAAGTCCCTTCAAGTCTCAGTTTCCTCTTTTGTGCCCTGGGGACAATTCTGACTTATATTTAAGCAGCATCATTGGGGCTGTGTCCAAAATAGACCGATGGGTGGACAAGGGAAAAAGGTGGAAAAAGTGAGAGCAGTCAGGAGGCTGTCGCATAATCCAGGCAAGAGATGATGGTGGCCTGGAGGAAGATGACTGGGGGAGATGGGAAGATGCATTTGTTTGTGGGGGGTCTACTTTGAATTTAGAGTTGACATGATTTGCTGATGGATCAGACATGGGGTATGAGAGGACTTGTGGTCTGAGTTACTTGGTGAGTGGGGGACACGAGGGGTAAAGCATGTTTGTTGGAAGACATGGAGCACTTGGTTTCATTCATGATAAATTGGAGAGTCCAGTGGAGGAGTCAAGGGTCAAGGAGGGAGTCCCCTTGCTGCGGTGTGGGGACTGAAAAGGAAGCAGCGCTAGACTGATGGCAGAGGCGGTGGGGAGGGTAGAAGATGGTTGCGATCATCCAGAGGAGAGAGATGGTGGATGGGGCTGTGGAAAAGAGGGTGGAGCAGAAGGGATGGAGCTGGAAAAAACAAAGAGGTATTTGTGGCAAGGATGGAGGAGTGGGAAGGCGTGTTACGAGGCAGCCCGGCGGGTGTTTCTGGGTGTTGGGACCTCAGCCAGCCAGTGCAGGAAGCCTGTTAGCTGAGACACAGAGAGTCTTCAGGGGCCATTTTTCTTTAAAAACCATCCATTTCCTATCCACAACAGAAGGCTGTTGCTCTGCCGGGGCCTCCCCAGAGGCTGTGATGGGAGACAGAGAAACAGCTTCTGGAAGCTCCGCAGCCTCCTCTCCCATCACTCCCCCCACTGCCTGGAGAACAATGAAATCTTTAAGTGAGATAGCAGAGAGGAGATGCAGGAACAGGGGTTAACCAAGGGGGCACAATACAGAGGGAGCGTGATTTCCTTGCTAATAAGCAGCTTACGAGGCTGGCAGATCACAGCCTCCCTAAGTGTTTCCGTGTTTTTCAAATGGAGCTGTCACTGCCCATTAGCTTCAGGAGCGCTCCCTAAATGGAGACGTCAGCCCTTGGGAGGCACGGCCCTGATCAGCTCTGCGTCCGCTGTGTCCTTGGAGAACGGGCAGCTCAGCGGCTGGGATCTAATTGCAAACGCAGCGTGGACCACACCTGCTTCTCTGGCTGTCTTGGGTGGATGCTTCACCCTCACTCAGTGGCGAGAAGAAAATCCAACCCCCTTGTCATCACTGGGGCTCCTGGAACAGGAATGGGGGCCAAAGCCGTCTAGGTTATTTAAAATCACAGGGAACCTCTTCCCGGGTTGGAGAGGGGCGTGAGGATTGTGACTTGTCTCCTTGTGCCCCCGAATTTAAGAGACAAGACCATTTGAAAAGCTTATCTGTGAGCCGTTACATGTGAGCTCTTCTTTTCTTTTTCTTCTCTTCTTTCTAATTTCTGTTTCATTGTGCTAATAACACCTCCAAGTCTAGCTGTCTAATGTGGAGTTGGCTCGGTCACAGCAACCACAGGGAGCTTTCAGAGACGCCAACCTGGATATGTCACTTCCCTGCTCTAGTCTGCGATGGCGTCCCACTGCCCGAAGCCACACCCCTCAGCATGGCTTACAGGCTGTTTAGGACTCGGCCCTGGTCACCTGGTCAACAGCCTCTTCGCTGCCCACGGTCCCGCAGCCCAGCTCCTCCCACCACAACACACCCACCGGCTGTCCTGACATCCTCCCAGCTCCTAGAACCCTCATGCACTCTCACCTCCGAGCCTTAGCACAGGCTGTCTCTTCTGCCGGGAACACTTGCCTCCCACCCTGTTCCCCATCATTGTCTACGTGTCCTTCTCTGTCTCCAGACACTTCCTCCAGGAGCTTTTCCTGGACTCCTGCTCTATCTATACCCCTGGGTTTATCCCATCAAGATATAGGATGTTCATCAAAGAATTGTTAGAGGGAAAAAAAAAATTTTTAAATCAACTCTCGGCCAACAGGGAAAAGAGTTAAATAAATAATGATCCATCTATTTTATGTATTGCCAGCAAAATGCTTTTAAAAATTAAAATAAGATGTAGAAGAATATTAAATAACAGTTATATATAATTAATGACAGTGTGCACGATATGTTCCCATTCTATAAATTACAGACATAAATGTGTGCGTGCTACCTGCAGGCACATTATACACGTGCTTCTACAGATTGGGAGAGTTACAGATGGTTTGATTTTTCTATCTTTTATGCTTATTGTGTTTTTGAAAATTTAAATAGTCAAGTAGTATTATTTTTGTGTATAATAAGGACAAAAACTACAAAAGCTATTTTAAATGAGGGAGCTATTACAGTGGAGGAAAGGGGGAAAATAGAAATAAAGGGAATGGGAATATTTAGCCAAATTGCCGAAATCTGCCTGGCGCTGTTTAATGTACTTCATCTTAGTTAAAAACTCTAAGATCTCCCAAATGGCTGCCCTAGTGTGGATTTGGGGATGATGACAAAGGCTAATATTTAGGTTATCTAAAGGGGCATCTTCTGTCCATCGGTGTGCTGGGCACCAAAAATATGATGACACATAAGACAGACCCTGTCCTTGCCATCATTGAGCTTATAGTCTAGCAGAGGAGACAGGTGCACACACAGGCCATGGCATGGTGCCACGTGACAAGTGCTGCCATTGAGTACAGAGGTGAGGAACGCGAGAAGGGCCAGGGAGACTTTCCGAGGAGATGACATCTAAGTTGAGTGGGACCAGAAAGAAGACACTGCTTCTTTGGAGGAGGGAAAGGAGGAGCCCAGGGAAGAAATGGAGGTGAAAAGAGGTCAGGGACAGAGCAAGATGCTGGAGAAGAGGTAAAGGTCCACCCCATACTTCTCACTGCTTAATCAAGTTTGATAACATGAGGCCAATGGCACAGGGGAGATTCCTGCCCAGCCTCCATCAAGACACCAGAGACTAGGTCACAACGAACCGAGACTAGGTCACAATGAAAAGATACCCAAGCGATATGGTCTGACTAAAAGACAAGGGAGTCTCTCTCTCTCTCTCTCTCTCTTTCTCTGTCTCTCTCTGTCTCTCTCTCTCTCTCTGTTTTTAATGTGCAAATTCAGTGAAATTCGGGATCCTTTTTATGCCTATGGTTCTATGCAGCAGGAGAACGCAGGAGGGACCCACCCAGGCAGAAGCAGCCAGCCATGTCAGGCACACGCATTTGATCATTTTTAAAAGTTGTCTGTGGACCAAGGTGTTTTTCTGGAGCAGAGTCAGACAATATTCTGCATGGTCTGGGCTTTGGCAAAGAAGGAAAGATTAAAGCCTCCTTTCCTAATAATGAAGGTCCCTTACAATCAGGAATATTTGATCTCTGTGTCTATTAAGGAGGAAGCTGGCAAGAGAGGGGTTCTTTTGCGCTTGATAGCAAGTTTCATTTTTAAAAAGATCTTCATTTAAAAACAACACGCAATGTTTTCTTTTCTTCCAGATCTCAGGTTAAATGCTACCTCCTCAGAGAAGGTGAGGTGAGCCTCTGGATCGCCTCCAAGTAAAGCAGATTCACCCTTTCTCCTCCTGTTACTCTCTCAGAGCAATCTGTTCATTTCTTCCACAGGAAATAAAATACGTGAATATCCCAATCTACGATTACATGTTTATTTCTTTGCGTATCTGTATTGTCTATATTCCCATCTAGACTGTAAGCTCTATGAGAGCTGAAGCCACATCGGATTTGCCCACCCCTGAATTTCCAGGTCCCAGTACAGAGAAGGCACTCAGTGTTGTCAAAGGGATGAATAGTAGCATATATTAAGTGCTTATTATTAGCCAAATACTGTATAAGTGCTTTACAAGCATGATCTCATTTAATCCAACAGTTCTATGAAGTCTGCTCTACAATGAGGAATAGATTTAGAGCTTAAGTAACTGACTAGGATTTGATCCAAGATCTGACAACTGATTCGTTTATGCAGAAACAAATAACTTGTTCCCAAGCACCAAGAAAAAGAAACAACAAAACCCTCTGTAATTCCACCACCCCAGTACCTTTATTACGTTAACATTTTGGTCTGTGTCCTGGATGGCTGGAAGGATTGACGGAGGGATGCTTTTTACTCTAAAACCTGTAGACTCATCACTTTGTTCTTTAGCCTGCTTTTTAAAAAACCACATGAAATATACTCTAAACTTTTCCCCATGTCAACAAAGTATCATATTGTTCGTATCTGTTCTTCACCTTCATCCTAAACCGTGTTGCTGGCTTCGAATAAGCTGCCCTCAAATAGTAATGAACGCTTTTACTTGCTTGTGTTTTTATAGCTTTGATTCTCACAAGTTGGGAAGATAGGCAGGAAAAGGATTATCTCCACTTAGCAGAAAATGTGAAAAGTTAACCATTTGGTCAGCGTCCTACAAGGTAAAGGAGGAGAACCACGATTCAGAGCCCGCTTTGCTTGATTCCAAAGGCCACGGGGCAACAGCGACATCTCACTGCCTTACAGACTGTATCCGATCATGTGGTATGGACTTGAAAGCTGACTTGGGCGGCTTCCCTGGTGGCGCAGTGGTTGAGAGTCCGCCTGCCGATGCAGGGGACCAGGGCTCGTGCCCCGGTCCGGGAGGATCCCACGTGCCGCGGAGCGGCTGGGCCCGTGAGCCGTGGCCGCTGAGCCTGCGTGCGCCAACCGGAGAGGCCACAGTAGTGAGAGGCCCGCGTACCACCAAAAAAAAAAAAAAAAAAAGCTGACCTGGGTACCAATCTCAGCACCACCCATCCCCAGCCAGATAAATGGTAAGCAGGTTAGCTAAATTCCCTAAGCCAGGTTTCCTGTTATGTCAAACGGATCTGTCTCGCAGGATGCGGTGAGGTTGATTTGACAAAATGCACATAAAATCTCTGACACGGTAGCTGTAGCCGCTGTTGAGTGCTGACTTACCCAGTCCTGTCCAATGAGCCAATCTGATGGGCGTGGCTGTACCCTGGCAACCGAGGGATCCTACAGGCCCTGCCACACCCCAACCTATCCTAGCGAGGTAGGAGGTAGATGGGCCCCTGGGCTGGACAGCCGGAGTTTGTCCAGCAGAGTAAACCGGAGCTTTGTTTTCCCATGACATTCCCAGGACAAAGCTGGTGGCAGGGGCTGAGCTCTGCCAGAGTAAGGAGATAAGACAACCACATCTATCACCTCCCCAGCTGCCCAACGGCACATACACAGGAAGGCTTCTCGGGGGTCAAAGAAGGAGAGGACGCCACCCCGTAATAGGTGCTGTCAAACCTCCCACAGGCCTCTGCGCTGGAACCCATCTTGGCAAAACACATGTGCACACATATTGGGGAGGGCCCTAGGACAGGTCAGGTGTGGAAAACAAGTGAGATAATTGGCCAAAGGTAAGCAAAGACCCGGAAGAACTGCCCTATATAAATGATTTAACCACCTTTTCACTGCACTTCTCCTCATTAGGGAGGACACCCACGCCCTTTCTCTCAGGGTGTGTATCTCTGCCTTGCTTCTGTCTTAAATAAACAAGCTGTTTTTTGTGTGCTCTCCCACACGTTATGCTGTGTCTCTGATAATAAACTTTGTACCTGTTCTTACAGTGTTTGCCTCTTTGAGAAATTCATTTTCCAAACAGGGCAAGAGCCAGGGCAACTTTGCTTCTAGCCTCTAGCCCCTGGAGGACCAGCAGCTAGGATTTCCGGTTTTCATCCACGCTACCCAGGTCTGATTCCTGGGCAGGGAGCTAAGATTTCTCTTCAGGACCGCTCACTGCTGTCTCTTTGAGATCACGAGGATATTATCATTAACAAGTTACAGACACTTTAAACACGAAATCTTTCCCACCAAGGCTGGCAAGATATGTGGGAAGCCACAAGGTGAAGCCAGGCCCTGGGGCTCCTGGTTAGAGAAAGTGAGGAAAACGTGGGCCCAGGCACAAAAGGGACACCTCCCCTCTCCCGTCCAAGCCTCACTTCCTCGGAAAGACATTTCGAGCAGTTTCACATACCACTTCTGAGCTGCTGTTTTTCATACCCTAATTGGAGGGCACTTTGTGATTGCTTTTAAGAACTGCACTTGTAAATAAACAAAAAATACACTTTTGTTCTTTCCCTCTCTGGGTCATGGGCATGTCTTGATCCTCCAAGTTCAACTGTCATCAGAAGTCTTCATGCAGTATCTCTGCCGGGAGTGGTTATGGAGACAGGAGGAAAATCAGTCAGCTCAGTGCCGTAAGAACAAGGGAGAAGAGGGACCTGAAAAGGAGGGAGAGACTCTGAGCTTATCCTACAGATAAACTCGCACATATAGGAAACTAGGAAGCTACTGAAAGAATGAAGTAGATTTAGACGTGCTGATAAAACCCTGAGAAAACCATAATTCAAGAAGAGTCATGTACCTAACTGTTCATTGCAGCTCTATGTACAAGAGCCAGGACATGGAAGCAACCTAAGCGTCCATCATCAGATGAATGGATAAAGAAGATGTGGCACATATATACGATGGAATATTACTCAGCCATAAAAAGAAATGAAATTGAGATATTTGTAATGAGGTGGATGGAACTAGAGTCTGCCATACAGAGTGAAGTAAGTCAGAAAGAGAAAAACAAATACCGTACGCTAACACATATATATGGAATCTAAGAAAAAAAAAAAAAGGTCATGAAGAACCTAGGGGTAAGACGGGAATAAAGACACAGACCTACTGGAGAATGGACTTGAGGATATGGGGAGGGGGAAGGGTAAGCTGTGACAAAGTGAGAGAGTGGCATGGACATATATACACTACCAAACATGAAATAGATAGCTAGTGGGAAGCAGCCTCATAGCACAGGGAGATCAGCTCGGTGCTTTGTGACCACCTAGAGGGGTAGGATAGGGAGGGTGGGAGGGAGGGAGACGCAAGAGGGAAGAGATATGGGAACATATGTATACGAATAGCTGATTCACTTTGTTATAAAGCAGAAACCAACACACCATTGTAAAGCAATTATACTCCAATAAAGATGTTAAAAAAAAACCAATGATATCAGTTATGCGGAATCTAAAAACAATGATACAAATGAGCTTATTTACAAAACAGAAACAGACTCACAGACTTAGAGAAGAAACTTATGGTTACCAGCGGGGTGGGGGGGGAGGCGCAGGGAGGGATAGTCAGGGAGTTTGAGATAGACATGTACACACTGCTATATTTTAAATGGATAACCAATGAGGACCTACTGTAGAGCACAGGGAACTCTGCTCAATGTTATGTAACAACCTAAGTGGGAGAAGAATTTGAAAAAGAATAGATACGTGTATATGTATAAATGAATCACTTTGCTGTACACCTGAAACTAACACAGCATTGTTAATCAACTATGCTCCAATCTAAAAGTTAAAAAAAAAATAAAAAACAATCTCCAAGATGGAAGGCAGGAGTAGAGCCAGGCATGGGAATTGAACACGAGCACTAACATCCCTGTGTGTGATGTGCTGCACACAGCGTCTCCAGAAGGTCACCCAAGGAAGCCGGTCGCAGTGAGTGGCTCTGGGAAGGAGAGCCATGGAGCCTAGTTAGGGGTCTCTGGGGAGGTACTTAATTTCACTGCATAGCTTTTGATGCTGCTGGAAGTTTTTACTTTTTCAGATTTTTTCTTAAGGAAGGAAGATCAAAGTGCCCAATTTGATGAGGTCAAGAAAGATAAGTCCACGAGAGGAGACAATCTGGGGTCATTGCGGACTCAAGGAGAGAAATTTCAATAGAATGGTGGTGGCAGAAGCCAGATTGCACTGAACTGTAGAAAGAATGGAAGGTAATGAAGTGGAGACAGCAAGAACTCCTTCCAAAGTTTGTTTGTATGAGAAGATAGGGCAGGAGCCCTAGCGGTAGGATGGAGGGATCCAGGTTTGAGGCAAGGGATTTTTAAGATGAGAGACTTAGCATGTTTCTGTGTGAGGAGAATGAATCAGAATGGAGTCAGAGTGGATATCTGCTGGGCTTGCAGGCACAGTGGCTTTATTTTTCTTGGAGGACCCACTCCTTCCCCTCTGCAGGATGTCCACTTTAGATAGGGGCAGACCCAGTCACTTGGCAGGTGACCCAGGCCTGGCCGATCAGAACATTCCATCTCCCCAACCCCCAGGCCCAGTGATTGCTTTAGAGATGACCATATGACCCAAAACCTTCCGACAAGATTGAGTTCCAGGCTGCTGGGAAGTTTAGGAAAAGGAAGCTCTTTTTTTCGGCAGAAATTGCGAAAATAATTTGATGTAGTACGTCTGGAGTAGCTATGTGCCCAAGAAAGCCTTCAGGGAATGAAGAATGAAATCAACAGGCAGGAAAGCCATCCCAGGGAGACAGAGAAGTGGATGGCTTTTGATACTGTTGAGACCCTGGATCCAGCCACAGCTAAATACTTGAAAAAAATCTAGTCATTACGTCAGTTTGAATTGGGTTCCTATTTGTAACCATAGGAGCTTTGATTAATATATAGAGAAGCTGTAGGCACAGACTGGCCAGAGCAGATGCGCAAAGGACATGGGAGAAGAGGGGTTCAGAGCAGAAGGGGAAAGTCTTCACGGGGGGCTGGGGGAGGCACCTGTTTGCTGACACACAGAGGGAAAGAGGTCAAGATGACTATACAGGAGCAGGAAAGCCACCCACCCATGGGCACCCATGGGCCTCAATTTCCCCCCGACTTAGGAGATGGGGCTATCCGTTGAGACCAAGGGGACTGGAACTTTAGTAGGGGGACCTTCAGAAAACAGAAGGTCTGGGGACTTGCCCGGGCAGGCTTAAGAGCCCGACTGAGATTGGAGAGCCTGCGATCGTGGAGGCTCGTCTTTCCTCAGCTGCTGGATAGCAAGTCTGGTGGTTTTGGGGGGTTTTCTGTTTTGTTCTGTGTTTTGGCCGTGCCACACGGTTTGCGGGATCTTAGTTCCCTGACCAGGGATTAAACTCGAGCCACAGCAGTGAAAGCGCCGAGTCCTAACCACTGGACCGCCAGGGAAGTCCCAAGGCTGGTGTTTGAATCCTGGCTCTGTTGCCTCTCTGTCCACATTCCTTCTGCTTGAGTCTCCCTGGATCCATGTGTTCATCTCCTGAAGTTCTCTCAACCTTTGGTCAACAGCTTTCTGGGGCACTGTGATAAGAATTACAACCTGGGCAGGGTGGACGGCAGAATCTAAGGAACTAAACTTCATGGACATTCATTCAGCGGAGCCCATCCCCCAGGAAAGTATTTAAACGCGGGACTGGACCAAGAGCAGTTCAAATCCCACATCTGTGCAGCCGAGTTTGGGAGATGAGAGAAGAAACATCATGGAGGCAAGAGTATGGGCTTCGGAGGTAAAGAAATAGGACTTCAGATTAAATTGGCTGTGTGACCACGGGCAAGTTACTTAACCTCTCTGAGCCTGTTTCCTCACCTGTACGGGGGAGGTAATAATACCATCTATTTCCTGGGGTTGTTGTGCAGATGACATGAGATCAATAAATTAGATAGAGTGCTCTGCTTTCTAGTAAAATTGAATAATTTCATAGAACATGCCTGACCCATTTTATTGTTACTGTTGTAAATAGTGTTATTAATAAAGTTCTTCATGCATTAAATGGAGGGCGAGTTTTCTCGTCCTGGTTCTGTCATATTCCCTGTGTAAGTCACTTGGGGAAATCTCTGGGCCTCTGCTTCCTCATCTATAGAATGGAGGGGTTGAATTCCACTTCTAAGGTATCTTTCAATTCTTGACCTCTGTCACATTTCAGTGGTTATGGCCAGACATATCCTAACAGATTCATGCTCTCTCTCAGCATGTGACCTTCCCGCCTACCATTTCAATCAAACCATTGGCCCCTCTGCCAAGGGACAGCTCAAAGTCACGCACCTGGCAAATGATTTCGGAAACTCACTTGGCCCAGGAACCTGTCAATTTGAACCATCTTTCAAAGGGAGCCTGGCTGAATCCACAGTTTCAGTAGGCTCTCCATGGATGGATGGAAAGGGAGATAAACAGACACACAAACTCCAGGTTCCATGTCCTAAACAACCCCTGGCTATGTGTTAGTCAGTGTATGCATGAAGCCTAATATTTTGATTATGATCTCTGCAAACTCCACACTCTCTGGATAACCACGAGAACAAACAGAACCGGGTGGGAAAACGTCTACTTCTTGACGAGCCTGCCTTGAGTGCCTCACTTCAGATGCTGCCATGCCCTGCTTCCAGGGGTTAGTCAGTGTCTGCTCTCTTTGCCAGCCTCGAAATCAAAGCCTTAAGGAACAAGTGAGATTTGCATCTTTTAAAAATCCTGCCAGTGAATTGTAAAAGGTGTGAATACGCTACATGTTTGTTGCAATATTTTAAAATACATTTTAATTCATTTGAACTGTAAGAATACTTAGTCTTTTTCTATTATGTAACAGACACCATTAGATGGTGTTATCACGGTCCGCTCCCATCAGTGCTATCACAGACCTTATTAAAAGGGGCTCCAGGTGCTTCTAAACATCTTTCCAAGATACTGAGCAGATAAAATCCATGGTTCAAGTCCTGGCTTGGCCACCTCCAAGCTTCTGGACCTTGAGCAAATGTCCTAACCTTTCCAAGTTTCATGCCCTCATCTGCAACACAGTGACAACGGCGCTTACCTCATAGGGTTGTGAGAATTAAATGAGGTAATGCCTGGAAGGCACTTAAAACAGTGCCTGGCACAGACAAGAGCTCAATATTTTTTCCAATGTATTTGAACAGTACAGGTTTTATGAGAATTATTTTAAATCCCAGTATTCAAAAAAATATTATCCTCTTGAGCATTTGGTACTTTGGAGGAGCTAGATTCTATTCTTAAATAAATCATATTAAGTAAAAGTTAGCTCCCTTTCTTAAGCCTTGAATTTTGAGTTTTAATAGCAAACATACAAAGGTTATGCTTTGTGGCTTCAATTCAGAAATGTCAGCACATCAAACACACGTTCAGACACACACACAGAGACACTTACTCATACAGTGTAAAGGGCAATTGGGTTTGGAGGAGAATGTCACATGAACAGAATTGCAGCTCATTAAAGCAGTACTTGAAGCTTTTGACCTCAGCTACATAAACAATGTTTTCAGATGACAGAATTACCAAGACACCAAGTCCTGTGAGCAGTTCGGCATTTAGACTCCCAGAGGATGCGAGTAATGGTATGTGATCAGTACCCTATGCAGTATTTTGGAAAAGATAATAAATGAGAGGCTGAATAGAGTAGAATGGGGAGAAGGGGCTCCGTTTTTTTAGTTTGCAAGATTCCAGGACTTTCCAGATGTGCAGATGCCTCAAAATTCTACGGGACTTTATGTAAAGTGATGAGAACAGAGAATAGGTAACCAGAGCAGAAATGACTGGCATCAGCCTATCATAGGGTGGGGCTGGAGTCTGTGAGCCTGACACCAAGGCTGGAAGGGAAGGAAGGAGGGGTGAGCACGCTGATCATGTCTAGACAGTGTCAGATGGCCGCCCTCGATGAAAGGATGTAGGGAAAGAGATGTTTCTTAATGACTATGTCCCGTCCAACTGCACTCAACCCCTGCCCAGAGCGAAATGACAATCAGATGATCATGTCTTAGGACAAGAATAGAGCCACGCTTACTAGTGGGCAGGTCTCTGTACACACACCCTAGTATTGCAGGCTCCGTAGACTGTAATGAAACAGGGCACCCTTGTCGCCTTGTTCCTTTCTCTCACTCTTCAATTTGCTGCATCTATGCTGCCTGTTGGGTGAGTTGATCCAAGGGCTGCCTCCATGGGGCAACTGGAGCCTTGAGCCCAGGGTCTGTGTCCCTACCTCATTTTCAGGGCGAGCCCTGCGTCAGGTGTCATGGACACCACTGGACTTCACCGAGGCAGTTCATAATGATATACGAACGCCACTGAAATCTCAATCAGGCGTTTTGATTTAAACACCTTACGCTAGCCTACCGTGCACTGCGACATTATAGCACCACATACCACAAATTCTCCTGAAAGACGTGCTCACCCACGGTGTGGCCTCAACACACCCTCCACGACAGCACAGCCACATTCCAAGCTGATCACCAGACAGCACCTCCCACCTGGATTAGCACAAGAGTCTCATAACCCATCTCCTGATTTCACCCCTCCCCCCACAACAGTCAGATCAAGATACTTCTCTGCCCACCTTAGCTGGAGTAAAAGCCGCAGGTCCTCAATGGCCTGCACCATCTGCCCCTCCCGTGGCCTCTCTGATCTCATCTCCTTTCACTCTCTCCCTTGCCGGCTCAGCTCAGCCACCTGGACTCTCTGCTCTTCCCTGAACGTGCCAGGCCAGCTCCTGCCCCAGGGCCTTTGCACCTATTACCACCCAAACCACTCTCTCCCCCAGATATACACATGGCTCCCTTCTTCCCTCACCTTCTTCCCATCTTTGCTGAAATGTCACTTTCTCCGTGAGGCTTTCCAACGACCCTATTTAAAACTGACGTCTCTGTGACCCTGCTCTCCCAATCCCCAACCTTCCATAATGCTTATCAACTTGTGACATAGTCACGGATTTCTATGTTCATTATTTGCCCACTCCCTCTAGAATATACAGAGATTTTTATTTTTATTGCCGTGTCTCCAGGGCCTAGAACAGCACCTAACATCAATAAACACCTGCTGAATGGATGACCCATAACGTCCCCACTAGAGGACGGAACGAGAACGCGCTGCTTCTCAACCCACCACTCCACCACATGCCCAGCCACATACTCCGCCCTTCAGCCACAAACCAGCACCTCCCATCCGCCGCACACTGACCTATAGCACCCTGCCACGCGTCCGAAGCCACATTCCAAGCACATTCTGTACTAAAACATATACACCCCTTCAGCATAGCCCTCACCATGCCACACTGCACACTGACTACAACAGGATCCACCAGTCAACTCACTGGCTGGTGGGACCCCACAGAACCATGCTACACCGTGGTCCAGCAGCATCCTCTCACCTGGGATCATGTTAGAAATGCAGCATCTCAGGCCCTACCCCAGACTGGCTGAATCAGAATCCACAGTTTAATCAGATGCCCAAGAGACTCCGTATGCACATTAAAGTTTAAGAAGCTCCGCTAGGCTGCATCATGGCGCCTGTAGCATTGGCTGGGCAACGACAGACTGCGGAAGTCACAGCCCCCTCCATCCAAAGTCCAACATTCATGCATTGCATCATCAGATCCTTCATCACACAACCAAACGATGCCATGACAGATACAACTCAGCACCCAAATTATAGCCCTTTTTAAATAGGGTAGCTTACACAACAACCAATTTATTTGAGACACGCTGCTGTACATAAGAAAAACACCCTGTGCTCTACTATATATCCCTAAAGAATCCAGTACGTTCCTCAGCACAGTGCATTGCAGCATCCTATTTGACAGCCTTTCATTTAATCACTCATTTATTCAGTAAAAATGATTAAGCACATGTCATGTGCTCAACCTTATGCTAAGCACTGGGATCCAACCCTGAAAAAGACAGTCGCGATCTTTTAGTCTCGCCAAAAAGACAGACCTTACACTGAACAAGTAATTACGACAAAGTGTGATGAGTTTGTTGATGGGACACTAGCAGATGATCCCTACTCAGGAATCGACAAGAGCCTCCCTGCGTGGGTGATGGTCTACTGATTTGATGAGGAGGAAGGAGGGAGGCACAAGGAGGATGGGGGATGCAGGGAGCACGGGAAGGCTTTGGGGTTTCCAGGAAGCTGGCTCCACGTGGGGAAAGCCAGGAAGGGAAGGGAAGGCACTGCATGTTTGAGGAACTGAACGACACTCAGAAATGCCAGTTCTTGAAGTAAGGAGTCTGGGGAGGCAGCAGAGACTGGACCTGGGGAGACTCTGAAAGCCATATATGCTAAGGAACAATAGACATTATCCCGGGGCTGGCAGAGAGCCATCGGGGGTCTTTAAGCAAGAGAGTGACACGATCAGATGCACGTTAAAAAAATTACTCTTGTACCCGAAACAATACATGAGGCTAATGTGTTTCAGTAGTTTCCAATGCTACTCTGCAAAGAGCTCTTGCCACAATAAAAGAGAACGACTTTAAAAATCCATTTAAAATTATTTTAATGAACCTCCAATAATAGCACCCTTCACTGATGTTTGAATATAATCCTCTGTTATTGCCCCATGTTTTTTCTTTCTCTTGCTGCACTCTAATAGCATGCATGAATCAGGAACACTGACAGATACATGCATGCCTTTTAATATCCCACGAGGCATATGGGACTCTGCACACACCGCGGGCCTTTCAGAAGGTGTGGGGAAGGGGAAATGTGAAATCCCTGGGGGGGGGAGGCGGGGGGAGGGGCTCTAAGGCTGGCATCTGCTGTGTGAAAGGCGTGTGCCCAGACTGAATCAGATGAGTGGGTGGTGTATTCATTATTATGTTTATTTCTAATTCACCCTAAGAAAACCAAGGGCAGTGCCTCTTCCCCTTAGAGCTGGTTGTAGAACATCTTGAAGTCTATAGCCCAGTCCAGTCACTGTACTTTGAAAGTCATTGTTAAACCCACATGAGGCGTTTCAAGACATTGGCTGGCTGGAAACCATATCCAAGATAGAACAGTTGAAGGATCCTGTAGATCATCACTAACTACTGTAATCTTTTTGTATTATCAATGATAAGAACAGCTAATTTTTCCTGAGCACCTCCTTTGAGCCAGCTTAAATATTTCTAAGTATTTAACCAGTCAAAATGGGCTCTGGTTGTCAGTAACCAGTACTAACCGGCTAAACTTCAACCTGACTTTGAGTGATCACTATTCTAGAGGTTATAAACTGACAGCCACATACGGTTCATGGGTGTGTTTTATTTGACCTGATTTGTGTTTAATTTTTAAAACTTGTTGCTGACATATTTATAAAAATAGTGAGATTTCATATGAAAATCCCAATGAGGATGGAGCAATGCAGAGCCTGCATGCCCACAGGACCAATCTGGCTAGCCCGGTGCCCAGCTCGTAGAAGGTTCTCAGGAGAAGGTAGCTGTTATTATCATGGATAATATAAAAAGAATACAATAATTAGTCATGAGTCACAGGATCCTCCAACTGGTCCGCTGGAGATGAACACCCACCGAGCCCTTGAGAGCCACCAGCTCCCCTGTCTGCCCCTTTCCCCACTACTCCCACCTCCCTCACTGACATTACCTGCCTGGCCTCTGTAGCTACCTGTTCCTGGAAGGTACCACCCCTCACTCAGACTGTGTGAGAACCAGTGTCTTCCTCTTAAAGAGATTTCTCTCCTTGCCACATTCCTTGGGCCTCTGTCTAGCTTCCCTGCCTGAGCTTTTGACCATGAACTCCACAGCAGTGATTCCCAGCCTGGAGTGTTTATCAGATTCACCTAGAGAGCCCCACCCCCGCAGGGTTTCTGATTCAGGAGGTCTGGGGCAGGGCCTGAGAATTTCACTCCTAAAGTTCCTAGGTGATACTGCTGGTCTGGGGACCACACTTTGAAAAACCACTGCTCTACACGTAAAGAATGAACCTCAAATGTCAGTGGCTCAATGCCGGTGGGGATGGGGGCATTTGCATCTTTCCTCTGGCCAAGTGAAGAGAGATTGCTCCACATTTTGAGACCTCATGAAGAGCCCCACAAAACCCCAGTGGTCTGTGTGTGCCACCTTCAGGTTCCCAGTTTCCTGAATGGAGAATCCACTCTTCTCTTCCAGATTGCTTTTTTTTTTTTTTGCGGTACGCGGGCCTCTCACTGTTGTGGCCTCTCCCGTTACGGAGCACAGGCTCCAGACGCGCAGGCTCAGCGGCCATGGCTCACGGGCCCAGCCGCTCCGCGGCATGTGGGATCTTCCCGGACTGGGGCAAGAGCCCGTGTCCCCTGCATCAGCAGGCGGACTCTCAACCACTGCACCACCAGGGAAGCCCCCAGATCGCTTTTTGATCGTTTTTTATATAACAAAAGTGATGATACTGCCTATGACATGCAGGTGTACACATGAACCCCAAGTGTACACATGGACATTATCTTAGGGACTAGCAACAGCAGGACTCAACACTGTTCTGCCCCTCAAAGACTCTGCACCCAACACAACGACCAACGTGTGACACGCCGCTAACAAAAATCATCAACTATCGCAGAGGGCCTCCTGCGTCCCGGGCACGTGCTGAGTGCTCTATGCGTTATGAGCCTCCTCTGATGGAGAAACGGTCATCATCGCTGTACTGCAGACGATGCAGCAGAAGAGCAGAGAGGGGAAACGACTCGTCCAAGTTGTCCAGATGCAGAAAAATCAAGAGGTGGTTCGTTGGACCCACTGCATTCACCGAGGGCCAGACGCTATTAGGGATACTGTGCTCAATCCTGTGTCCGTATTTTAAGATGGACGTTGATTACCTGGAGGACATCAGGCACCCGGAGGTGATGTCACACGGGACATGCTTGCAAGTGGAGGAGGGGCGTGTTTAGCCTGAAAATCGCAGGATTCAGGAGTATAAGGATGTGCTACAGAGAAAGAGGCTCTGGTTGATAGAACAGGACCCAGTGATGGCAATTCTGGGGAGGCTGAGTTGATATCAGTATACATGTTGGCAACAATTAGAAGGACCACAGTGTGGAACTGGCTGCCTCTAAAAGGACCCTGTATCTGAACACCAGGAAGTGTCCAGAGAGAAACAGAATTCATCAGGGATGCTGTGATCCTAAGCATTTGGGATGTGCAGGACTGGCGAGATGACAGAAGCAGAACTACATGTCCTTTGCCCCGGGCATCCTGGTACACCTCTAACGGAGTCAGACTCTGAATCCTCGCTTCCTCACACACCGGCTGAGTGACCTTGGACAGAGCGCTTAACCCCTCTGTGCTTGCATTTCCTCTTCCATTACATGGAAGCACTTGCTTAATAGGTTGTTGTGAGGATTTAATCAGATGCTATGTGTGAAGTGTTTAATATGGCCAGATAAGTGGCCAAGAAATCCATAATAATGATATCAAAACAAGCACCGTTATCACTGTCATTTTCTTCATCTTAACATCTGAGACCCTCACAATTTCAGGTTTCGGTGACAATGTTTGTGCTCCCTTTTCAGCCTCAGTCGGTAGTTTTACAACCCATAATAGAGTCACCAGGTCTCCGCTGTACTTAATCTAACGAAGAAATATCCTCCCAGTAGAACCACGGTTCCGATTAATTCAGGGGCAAACTCCTCCTCCCTGCTGAGTCTTTGGGGATGGAAGCACTACCATGTGCACACAACTGCAGGAAATGTGAGACCTTTACTATTCTAGTAACGGTTCTCTGAGAGCTACATCTATGCCCAGAGCCTCCAGGAGGGCTACCAGCACGTCACTCATTCTGGTTCGCCTTGGGTGGGAGCTGGCTGGTGGTTGTGTCTTCTTTACTGACTCAGATGGAGCGTATATTTCAGAATTAAACTTAAATACTGTTGAGATAAACAGCATGACCTTTTCAACGTCAGTATGAAGAGAAAATGACACAGTCGAACCAAGGAAAGAACGAGGGCAAAATTAGATTCTTTATCACTGTCCAAGAATGGATCTGAACTCTGCTCACCCAAGAACCATTCCCCAGCTCAGACGGTTACAATAATTGAATCGATAAAACAAAAACTCGATGTCCATGGTCTTTCCCACATTCATAGAGGCCGTGTGGATGGAAAACTCCATTTTTGTACCCACTGCCTTTGAGTATAAATGTGAGCGCTCCTAGATCGAGATCCACCCCTCGGAGGACACCAAGGGCACACGCATTGGAGAGAGAAAGAGAGTGTTATGATGTGGACCCAACAACCAGAGAGAACGGTTTACTTACGGCTTTCGGCTTATACGGGGGTTGAATCTCTTTGCGTTCAAGTTTCTCCCAGTCAATATACCGGAAAAATGCATGCTCTTTAATGTCACGTTCACCTTCAGGTCCACAACCCAGACGTTTGCCCGGGTGTTTGGTCATCAGCTTCAAGAGAAAGAGAAACGTGGAATTTAATGAATTTCAGGACAGAAAACGTGGGACTCTCAGAAATGATCACTCCTATGAATTAGGGAAGACAGCTTGAGGAAGAGTCCCAACTAATCTTTATTTTTTGCTTTTCATCCCAGCAGTAATTTCCTAGCCAGGTCTTTCTAATAGGAGGACCTGACAGTAGTGCCTGCTGCCCCCCCACCCCCCGTCCCAGAACAAGATCCCTTATGGTTAATCAAACCTCAGCCTGAATGTGGCCCTGAACTTCAAGTTAGAAATGTCACATGATTCATTTTGATTTATGAATGAGGTTTACGCAGTTACTGATGCATTTAATGAGAACAGTTTCAGTATCTTCAAATTCCCCTCCTGCCACCACTAGGAAACTGGAGTTTGACCAAAGCAAAGGGCACGTTCCTTCAGATAATATTTGCATTTCTCAGTAAAGCACTTGTGAAAATGACAAGTCAGAAGAAAAAATATTCGTCAAATGGACCCAAGTTTCAAGTAATTACTTTCCAAAAGCTCATTAAATAGTCAAAACCTAGCCCAACTCATTTCTCTTGTATCACACATTACAGTAAACTCCGCTGAGGTTTCTTTGGTGTCCCATTTAAATTACTTAATTATCAAAACCCTCCATCTTTGGGTCTCTGAGCCAGGGCTAAATAACAAGATGAATAGCTGCTCCAAGATGAAACCAGACAGGCTTCCTCTTGTAAATGAACCCAAAGCAGCATGAAAATATCTCTGATCTCAAGTCTTCAGCAAATGCACAGAGAGTAAAGACGGAGGAGTTGATGATTAATTAAAAAAAAAAAAAAGATCGGCAAGAGGCCATCAAAAGAAGAAACAAAACAACTGGAACATACAAGACCAAGAAGCTTCCCGGAGCTGACCTGACCCCAAGTAGCCCAAGACGGCAGGTTCCTTAGATTTTTGCCCAGGGCTTCAGGATTATGGGGGAAGGGATGAATCCAGCAATCCGCACCTACTCCGTGGGACATTTAGCTCAGCCTGATTCTTGCTACAGATCATTTGCCATCAGAAGCTACCCTCCTACACACACACACACACACACACACACAAGCACATACTTTCCCTATATGCTTTACCTTCCAGGGGAAAAATAACTGGGCACTTATGCTCTAAGCTACTTCTTTCTTTATATATTATATGCCTGGTCTTACCTGATTCTCACAATAACCCAATGAGTTGGGTGTATTACTTTTTACCATTTGAGTGACAAGGCAACTGACACAGAGATAGTAGATGGCAGAGCTGGGACTGGATCTCACCTCTGCTGACCTCTAAACCTTGAGTTTTTAGAGAAATAGATTACATGTGGTTCCCCAGGGATATCTGTGGCCTGGCTTGGTCAGGAAAAGTTTATGTAGGGCAAGGAAATTGGGCCAAGCCTTGACCTCTGTATAGGATTAGGATGGCAGGGAAGAAAGGGTTACGAGGTCTTGGTTAGCACAACCAGTAACCCTATCGATAACGGCTTCCGTGTCCTGAGCACTCCCTGTGTGCCCAGGCTCTGTGCCAAAGGCTTCTCAGCTGTAACATATCACTCTTTCATCTCCACAACAACATTTTCAGGCCTCAGAAAGTATTATCCTCATTTTCCACATAAAAAAACCAGGTCCTGAAAAGTAGTCACCTACTCAAGATTACACAGCTAACGAGCAGAACTATGCTTTGAACAGATCAGCCTGACTCAGAGTCTTGAAGCTCCATCTTACAGTTTCTTCTTGTTTTCACCCTACCGTGTGGCCAGTTGGGGCATCTGTCTGCTTTAAGTTTGTACAAAGTGGGAATGGTGATCTGAGCAAACGTGTGCTAATTTTTTTTTATGGTGGAAAATAGGGTCTTTAATGGGATGGAAAATAGAACATTTTCAATTGGAACGGCACTGTTTTCAAAAACCTAGCTCACTTTCCATGTAGGCAGGAGAATGCCAGGCGGAGCAAAACCACTGCAGAAAACACCCAGCACTAATGCCCAGCTCTGCTCAGCTCCTGCACGCTGAACTCCTGTGCCCAAAGCCAGCCACGCAGACAGCTGGACTTAATCACTCTTCCGATCTCTGATCACCTCCCAGACAGACCCCCTGGGGCCCGCGGTTCAGGAGGAAGCATTTGGCTGTTCACTTGAGCATCACCCCTTCTCTGGAGCATCAACCTTGAAGAAAAAGCCTACACAGGCCTCAGCCGACACAACTCAGAAAGGTCCCCAAACACAATAGCAAGAAAGTCACCCTCGTTAATCCTGAAGGTTATGGGTCTGAAATTAATAGAAATCTGCTCTACCAGGGAAACTGCTAATTGGAGCTGAAGCTGAATGCAGCTGACCTGGAAAACCCTCTCCTCCATGACCCACTTAGAACCCCAGCTGTCTAAGCAGGCAGAGCTGTGAAGGGGAAGGTCTTGAACATGTATCGAGCACCTACTACTGTGCCAACACCATGCAAAACGCTTAGCTCTTCTGTTACCTCATTTAACACTCTCCAAAATTCTGTTTAATTAAGGATTAATATTCCATTTTTGGAGATAAACAGAAGCCCACAGATGCAAAGTAACGTGCTCAAGACCACGCACCTAGGAAGTGAAAGGGTTGAAATTTGCAAATGGTCTTGAGCTCCAAAATCTGCCACTTAAAAAATCCCCGTCTCGGGAGATGCAAGCTCAAAACACAAGAGGAGGCTAGCATGTAACATAGCAGTGCCAGCATTAGTAATAGTAGCAGTAATAACCCAAGGGTTTCAGAGCAGAGTGCCAGGCTCTCTTCTACGTGATTTCCTTGTATTAACCCATCTAGTCATCAGAGAACCCTATGTGCAGTCCCATAGGTGTGTCCTCAATCTGTAGATGGAGTTGAACAACTTCCCGGTTGTCATAGGGCTAATAATGCTGGGATTTGTGCTCACATGGCGATTTTTGCCCAGAAAAATCAGGATAGGAGAGGGCACATTTTACCTAAAGAGACAGTGGCTTCCAATTCAGCTGACTGATGCCTTACAGGAATGACGGACCAGCATGGAGAGATCAGATTTTTCAAGAGAAACTGGACAGCTGAATGTTTATGGGAAATCCCCTGATCTTTAAATGTTGGCAATTTTTGCGGTACGCGGGCCTCTCACTGTCGTGGCCTCTCCCGTTGCGGAGCACAGGCTCCGGATGCGCAGGCTCAGCAGCCATGGCTCACGGGCCCAGCCGCTCCGCGGCATGTGGGATCTTCCCGGACCGGGGCACAAACCTGCGTCCCCTGCATTGGCAGGCGGACTCTCAACCACTGCGCCACCAGGTTAGCCCAAATGTTGGCAATTATTAAACAAACTGAGAGCTCAGGTATGACCTCCTCCCTCTCCCCAACCCCGTATAATGTCTACAGGGGTTTGCCCTGGCCTTGTTCCATGCTCTCTCTTGGTGCCACGGGGCCTCGCTTAAGCTCCTAACGAACCTCTCCATGCTCTGTTCCTCGTCTTCCCTCTCCCTGCCTCATAGCCTCAAAAACTATTTTCAACCTATAAAATTTTTTTTTTTTAAAGAAGATGTTGGGGGTAGGAGTTTGTTAATTAATTAATTAATTATTGCTGTGTTGGGTCTTCGTTTCTGTGTGCGGGCTTTTTCTAGTTGCGGCGAGCGGGGGCCACTCTTCATCACGGTGCGCGGGGCCTCTCACTATCGCGGCCTCTCTTGTTGCGGAGCACAGGCTCCAGACGCGCAGGCTCAGTAGTTGTGGCTCACGGGCCTACTTGCTCCGCGGCATGTGGGATCTACCCAGACCAGGGCTCAAACCCATGTCCCTTGCATTGGCAGGCAGATTCTCAACCACTGTGCCACCAGGGAAGCCCCAACCTATAAATTTTAAGATGTTAGGGACTGAGACGAATTCACATATGTTTTCCCCAGGGATATTTGCATCCTAACCTATGCAGCTGACACACAAATCTTAGGTGACTCACTGAGAGTGGGAATTTAGGCAGCATGGCAAGGTGCTTCTAGATGGAGGGGCTGGCCCAGCTGTTATAAACCACCTGAGTCTTCAGCTTTCCTTCACCCAAGCCAGCTCACATGGTGTCTGATGGGTGAGGAAGGGCAGGGCTGGGTTGGGCAATGGGAAATCTGCAAACACTCCAAGAATCTAGGACTGGCGGCCCTGGTTTATCCAGACACACAGGTGGGCATGCTCTAACGCTGAGAATGCCCTGGTACTGCTGACTGGTGGGAGGGAAAACATTATAAAGGCAGCATCCCTGGGCCCTGTTCTCTGGGGATCTCTCAGTGTTGTTTTCGTACTTTCATCAGTTGAAAAGTTACCACATTTGGTTAAGATACTTAAAGGCAGTGGTTTTCAAGCGACCTTTTTTTTACACTACAGATGCCCAGACTTACTCTCTGGGGTGAGGCTGAGGTCTGCACTTTCTGAAAAAGCACTTCAGGTCATCCTGATGGTACCAACGGGGAGGACCACTGGTCTCCAGGGACTCACCCAGGTCACTGTGAGCACATCCTGGCCGCACGCAAGATGCATAACAAGCAATCCTTACCCCAAAACATGTGTCCCGCTTTGTTCACAGGTGCAATCTGCATACATCACAATGTATAAATGTGCGAATTTTTCAGCCATCTGTGGGTTGGCGAGGGAGTACGGGTTTGGGGACACTCAGTTTGGGTCAACTTATCTAGAGAATTCCTTAAACTCAGTACTGCTTGATATCTTCTTGGGACAAAAGTCACACGCTCCTAGTATTAACTAACCACGTAGGCCCCAGCGCAGAGTGAAGCTGACGGATTCGTGCCACAGAGCTCTTGTGTACCTTCCCCTGGGTTCTAGCTCTTTGGCAAAGTCTCTGTGCTTCCTACCTCATTCACTCCATTAGCATTCCCCTGTGCTGGCTTAGAGCCTGGAGCCCAGCCAGCAGCAAGATGCTATTGCAGGCAGTCCTCCACGGTGCTTCTGTGCAAATTAGAAAAAAGCTCCCTTTCCTCTGGGCGGTAGCAGCTCTGTACCAGGCTCACAGGCTGGCAAGTGGGTGAGGGGTGGAGTTCAGCCTCCACTGCCCCTCCCCCACCCTGGGCAAAGCATCCTTGTGCAGGGCACAACCAGCACCCCTGTAGGTGGTGGTCCCGGCCGCAAGCTCTAAGGGGCTCACTCACCCCTTTGCAGATGGCCACAGCTTCCTTGGACATGGACTTTGGATAAGCCACGTTGTGTTCCATGATAGACTGGAAGAGTTCATCTTCATCCTCCCCTTCAAAGGGTGCCTGTGGGACAGAGGATAGGGTGGGAGAAGGAGTCCTGCCTGAACCTCCCCCAACTGCCCCAAAACAACAAGCGCTGCTCCCTGGGGTCCACAGCGAGGCCACACTTCCAGGGAGAAGATAAGATAAGGAAAACTGGTGAACAGACTAGGGTAATAACCCCAAGGTCATGGAAGTCATAGAGGTTCAGATCTGTGAGCCGGTATCAAGCTGACACTTTCTCCTAAAGAAACCATGAGGATGGGGATGGGGGAGGACTTTCCTTACAAATCACTTAAAATTCAATTACCTGCCCAGCCAACATCTCATACAGCAGGACTCCGAATGCCCACCAATCCACGGACTTCCCATAGGGCTGATAAGCAATTATCTGGAAAACAGAAGGCATCTGTCAGGGAGACGGCAGGTTCTTGCAGCGGCTGAGACTGACTGAATAGGCAGTTCTTTTACAATAAGACTGGAGCATCCCTGGGGGCAGGGTGGTGGGGGGAGAGTTCTTCCTTTGCCTGTCACCTGCCTATTGTGAAAGATTAAATTGGCTGACACAGTCCCAGATGTGGGTCTCGGTCTAAAAGAGTCAACAGGGAGCCCAGTGTCCACCCAAGCTATTTCTTTACCTTAGGAAGATGGGCATCCTTTTGCAGAGATACCCGCAGGCGGGGAAAACATTTGTGGATGTCACATTGCCTTTTTAAAGCACCTAGGATGGTTGTGTTATTCTCAATTTTAATACAGTGAGCGTGGCATTTTAAAGAAGAAAACCCATCTTCGTTTCTCATTCCTAAAGTAATAACATTTACACAACAATGTGAATATATTTAAGGCTACTGAACTGTATGCTTAGAACTGGTTAAGATGGTAATGTGCTTTTTTGCCAAAATTAAAAAGACTTTTAAGTTAAAAAATGTCATAGCATTTATTACTATTTTACTATTTATTTAAAAATATAGATAAGCTAAGAGAATGCAATTAAAATCACCCATAATCCTCTATCAAGAGAGAAATCATGATTGGTATTTGGTCTGTTTCCTTTTAGGTTTTTTTCTATTAATATATATTAAGCTCCGCGTGTAGGTATGTGCTTTACATGAATACTTTAACGTGGAATTTTAGTAAAGGATTTTATTCATTTAGAATTTCCATGCTAATATCTGTACATCAACATAACCAGCTTTTACCTCTGCACAATGTTCCATTGGATGGATATACCAAAATCTATTTCATCAATACCCAACTGACTGGGTTTCTTCCACATAATTAGATATCTGGACATTTGTTCAATTTGTTTTTCCTTAAGATAAATTCCTAGGAGTAGAATGGGTGGATCAAATGGTACACATAGTTTTCAAGGTTTTCTTATTTATTACCAAATTCCCAGAGCATGGCAAAGTCTCGAACAGCTGTGTGACCATCCATCAGGATGTAGGGGTGTAAAACTCACTGTATCAGAGGGATTAGAAGGTGATACAGCAAAGGTTAAGGGCTGAGGATTGAGGGCCAGACAGTCCAGACTTGGAATCCTGACTGCCGTTTCCCAGCGTGTGACCCTGGGGGAAGTTACTTAACTTCTCTAAGTCTCAGTTTCCTCATCTACAAAATGAAGTTTATAATAATATCTCTGTCATAGGGTTTTCTGAGGATCAAAGAGAAATATGTGCCTCTCACTTATTATGCCCTCGAAATGTCAGCTATGACTCAAAAGTTCTCTAATGCGGCCATGGTTTGTTTTACTCAACACGTGTGTCTGAGCAACCTTGGCTATAAAGTAACTGTCCGTTTATCCAATTCCATCTCCCACCTCGGCTTCTGCCCTGAAATCAGAAGTGTCCCCTGAGGAGAACTGACCTCAAGGGATGAAGAGAAAGCTTTCTGGGAGAACACATATTGCAAGTGTTTTCACACTTTTTTTTTTATAAAATCAATTTAATAAATCAATTTCATAAGTATATGCAGCACACATTTAACTGTTAGGCATCCTATTTTGTCCATTATTAGGAATAATGCAATACATACTCTTGTATGTCTTTTACTACACGCAGGCACTATCTGATTAAATACAAATTGAATAGAGAGGTGATCAGGTCGTTAAAAATACGAATCTTAAATTTAAGAAGAATTGTCAAATTAAACTCCCAAGTGGCTGTGCTAATTTATACTCTCAGCGCTTGTGTGTTAGAGGATCTGTTTCCCCCCACACACCCTCACCACTTTTAAAGTACTTCATGTCTCCTTCGATCCTCATGACAACCTAACAAGTTAATCCTTTTACAAAGGGAAATAGGGCCTGCGCGAGATGAAAGAAGTAGCCGGAGGCGATGGGGTTATTTAATGGCAAAGCAGGGGGACACCTGACCTGAGTTTATTCCCCTCCCCAGCGGGCTGCGGGCTGTGAGCT
Source organism: Orcinus orca (assembly GCF_937001465.1). Classification (NCBI taxonomy): domain Eukaryota; kingdom Metazoa; phylum Chordata; class Mammalia; order Artiodactyla; family Delphinidae; genus Orcinus; species Orcinus orca. The sequence goes on along the minus strand of NC_064574.1, from coordinate 68,064,952 downwards.
GGAGGAGGATGCAGCTTCCCCAGTAACACAAGTCGGGGCTCCTGCTTGCCGGCATCACGAGCACCCAGGAACTTTTGAAAACCACAGATGTGGAGGCCCACCCTGCAGGGATTCTGATTCCACGCACCTAGGGTGACGCCTGGACATCCCCATTTTAAAAGCTCCCCAGGTGACTGTTAAGGGCAGCAGGACTTGTGAACCAGAGATCACTGAACTCATAGCAGATCAAGGAATTGTGTCTGATGTCCTAATCAGCAAAATGATAATAAAGCAATGTATGTCACGTGGGGATAACTCCATTGGGTCCTAATAAAGGATTAAGTGCTTAAAGGATTACTTTCCAATTCCTCAAGTAATACACAAATACATTTACCTTGTGAAAAATTTAAACAGTACACGTCTCCCCTTTACGAGACGGCCTTATCCTCAGAGGTAACCAATGTTGTAAAATCAGTCTGTAATCTTCCAGATTTTCTATACTTTTGCATGCATATCTACATACTCATAAGAAACATATAGCAGTGTTCTGTGTATTAGTGTTATTTTCCAGAAATGGTATCATATTGTATTTATCATTCTGTAACTTGCTTTTTTTCTCTCAATGGTATTTCCACATCTGCATATACAGATGCCTAATAGTATTCCATACTACAAATCATTCAGTCTATTGCCCATCCCTCAATCAACAAACATTGTTCAAGGTAGTGCAGACAGGTGTGCTCTGATCTTTGTAAGGGCTGAACAAGATTTCTTAATATGCAATGTAGCACTGTTCCTTTATTGATCGTCTTTGAGGTTGCCTTCCGTTTTTCACTATTTCTTTGTTAAGCTTTTTTTTGATGTGGACCACTTTTAAAGTCTTTACTGAATTTGTTACAATATTGCTTGTGTTTTATGTTTCAGTTTTTTTTTTTTTTTGGCAGCCAGGTGTGTGGGATCTTAGCTCCCCGACCAGGGATCGATCCCTGCACCCCCTGCGTTGGAAGACAAAGTCTTAGCCACTGGACCGCCAAGGAAGTCCCTATTTTTCATTATTAAAAATAGTGCTGCAATGAAGAAAGGACTTCGAACACATATCCTTCCACGTATGGAGTGTGTGTGTGTGTGTGTGTGTGTGTGTGTGTGTGTGTGAGTGTATGTGAGTGTGTGTGTGTGTGTGTGTGTGTGTGTGTTTTGCAAACTAGATTCCTAGAAGAGGAACGCTTTGGTAACAGAGTATGCAGGTTTTAAATTTAGTGCCGAGGCACTTAGTGACAGGGGGCCTCCCGTCACCATTGTTACATATGAAGCCTTAACAGTCAGGAAAAGAGGAATTCTAGAATGTCCATTTCCCAGACTCTCTGCCAAGCTCTCAGTTCCTTTCCATAAAAATCCAGTAACAGATTGCAGAATGCCACCTTTCTGAGCACCAATTCAGAGAAAAAGGAAGGCTATCATCTGGCACAAATTTTTGTACCATGACATGCTGGGGAAATCCATTCTGCAACTGACCGTTTCCTTTGGGAAGAAACGGGGAGGCACTAAAATAAATCTTCACACTTTCATTTATATCTTAATCATAGGAAGAAAAATTCTGAGTATTTTAGGATTTAGCACAACTACTGCATACCTATTAGAACACAGACCCTGTGTCATAAGTCAGTCCAGAGAATCGATCTATCCCTTTCCCCTCCCCCTCCCTCCCTCCCTCCCCTGAACGAATGTTTCAGTGTCAAAATTAGGAGGTATCCTATGGCCATGAGCCATAGCAGCTTGATGAAGAATTTTACTGATGTGTGGTAGATGGTTCTTTTGAGTTTTATTTAAATTTTCTCCCAAACCTTGATGTATTTTGGGCCTGAGCTTCTGGATGTGTGCTAAGCTAATTTTCATGTGTGATCGCAAAGGAATAATTTAGAGGACAGGAGAAGGATCAGCCTGAGGTTTGCTTGTCAGGTACCCCCTGAACCTTTCCCAGCTCCTATGTGGCCACCTAGGGCCCCGGGGAGACATCAGTACATCAACACAACACAGACACGCCTTAGGGGTTGGCATCAGCTCACCTCAGGGGCGATGTAGTCTGGAGTGCCACAGAAGGTCTTGGTTGTCACTCCGTCCCAGATGTTTTCCTTACACATGCCGAAATCAGCGATCTTGATGTGACCCTCAGAATCCAGCATCACATTGTCAAGTTTCAGGTCTCTGTGCAGACAGAAGATTTAGAGATTTAATTAAATGCTATTTATTTCAAGTCAACCAACAGCCACTCATTATGCGCCAGACACTACAGCAGGGGTGTTGGGGGCACAGCCATGGGTACAACGCAGCCCTTGCCCTCCAACAGCTTATAATCTGGCAGGGAGATACAAGGGTGCACAAACCCCTGTGCTTTGCTTTTCCTACAGAGCCAACTGTGCCAAGCGTCTCAGAAGGACACAGTGAGACAGCAGCTCTGAGAAGAGTGATCCACAGACAGCTGTATAAAGGACAGAGCATCCACAGAAGCTTCCACAGAAGCTTCCTGTATCCAGGAGCATCTCCAGAGTTGACCTCTGCGACTTCAGGACCACTTACATTTCGTAGGAAGGTATGTTTTACACACATTTTTATTTTTAAAAAATCTCTGAAAATCATAGAGAAAAAAATGGATTGAGAGCATCTTATTTAAAACACCAAGTGCCCCAAGCTCTCCTAAGCCAGTTCCTAGGCCATGAACCCAGGAGTTTCTACTGATTCTTTCAACCAAAAAATATGTGTTGCACACCTACTATGTGACAGGCACTACGCTTTGAGTGAGTTATATACTATGAACAAGATAAACAAGCATCCTGCTCTTGTTAGGATTAAATTCTAGTAGAGGGGAAAAGACAATTACCAAGTATTCAAATCTATAAGCATGCTCATTATAGCTTCTGATGGATGGTACGAAGGAAATAAAAAGAATGATGAGATGGACAGGAACTGAAGGAGGTTACTATAACAGAGTGTCAGGAAGGTGTCACCTCCATGGAGCGATGTCCTAAATGACACGGGCTACACTCCCATTCTTTTATTTCATCCATGTTGATGAGGAGAGTTTGATGTTTGGGGACCCTTGCACACTCCCAGTGTATCTGAAGACTCCAATATCATCACACTTTCCTCCTCCCTAAACATTGACTCCAATGTCATCACTTGGTGTTTCAGCATCAGTGAGTAGGGACGATCTATGGGCCAGACTTCCTCAATCCCATGAGAAATCCAACTTCCTCAGAGGTAAAGGGATCTACTGTTCAGTTCAGATCTCTCCTTTAAATCATCTTCACTGGGTGGTGGACATCTGTGGCTTCTGCCTATTCTAGCATCCTGGGGTGAGAGCAACCTATTATTCCTTTGAAGAACCACCTTCCATGATTCTCAAGCCATTCTCAAGCATCCTAATATTCCTTTGAAGAACCATCTTGCCTGATTCTCAAGAACCACCTTCCCTGATTCTCATGGTTGGTGATGCGGCTCTTAACTTCTGGTTCCAGGAGTGGTCATGTGGTCCTGTCCTGGCCAGTGGAAATCCTGCTGGTCACAGTGACTGGTTCAGGAATGGCCATGTGACCCACTATGAGCTACTCAAAGCCTCTGAACGTCAACATCAGCCCTGGCATTTTCGCGGATACCATCAGGAAAGAGATGAGCTCTTTTTACATTGGGATGGCTCAGGTGGTAGAAAGTAAGTCTAGAAGTGCCAGGGGTCACAGATGGAGAGAAGAAAGCTAGTATAGATAATGCAGAACCTAGAGAATGAGAATAAATGCTCATAACATCATTTGAGCCACTGGATCCATCCAGGCCTGAAGTGAGATCTGCCTCCTGGACTTTTCAGTTGTGTCAGCAGAAAATGCCTCCTTTAATGTAAGTTAGTTTGAATGTAGTTGCTGTCATCATCTTCAACTAAACAAATACAACCTGAAAATATATCCTGGCATCTACTGTCTATGTCTGTGAGGTCTCTTCATCCAAGGGGAAGCTCACTTGCACCCCAGTGTTTACCAACAGCAACATTCCACGATCTCTGGTGCTGTCCATGGTGCTACCCATATCCAGCCTTCATGTTTCTCTACATGCCACAGAGGTCTCTGAAGGCCAGCTTGGAACTTAGAAAAGCTGACTTTGCAGACACTTGTTTCACCTAAACATACCAGGTCTGCATGTGATTTGATTGACGGAGATCCATGACATTCCCCTCAGCTTGACCACATGCCCCCAAAGAGGCAGCTGGGGCAACTCTGGAAGTGAGGACATCTTCATCTATTATAGAAAAGGAGCTTGAGGTGCTAAGAGCCAGCAGGTCATGGGGCTGGCGCACGCCCTGGTCATATTCACTGTCACATAATAGTGTTTTGATAGCCCACTCCATTCTTTTGTTTAATGTAATAAATCTTCATTCCTGCTTTCTAAAGGGGGCTGGTCAGATGTTTCATGTTCACAAATCCATCAAGGGCAAAATCAACACACATTCCAGAGACGGTAATCTACAAATCAGACACTAAGTTTGGAAGGGTCATTTGTCCTCCCCGCAACCAACATCTCCAGCCATGGTCCTCAGAGAGCGCAAGTCTAGCATGATTCCTCATCCTCTTTACTTAAGAACTGTCCAAATAACTAGAGATCCAAATGAAGAAGAGGGGCATTTATAACATTTAAAGACTTTACCAACATGAAACCAATCTCTATGAAGTTAGAAGACCATACATCTTCTGTCATGTAAATTTTTTTTACAGTTTTCACTTGATTATCCATTGCAAATACTGTCTCCACTGAAGTTCCTGATGGTGAGCCACAAAAACCAACTCTGACTATTTCAGCCAAAAAAGGAATTTTTTAAAAGGGAATTGGAGAGCTCAGAGAATCTCCAAAAAGGCGGAAGAATCTGATTTGGAGGCTGCACAGCCAGGAACAATGCCTAATTGCAGCACAGAGATGCCCCAGCGAAGATGCCACTGATGTCACCACTGGGCACAGACATCATCCCTTGTTCCATGAAGCCCTAGCACTGGGCTCTGGATGCTGCTGCTAAGAACCGCTTCCCCTCATGCCTCTGGAAACCAGACGTAGCTGATGGACTATGGCCCCTCTCGATTCTAAAGCCTCTGTTTTCTTGGTCACTAACTTCTGATTCAAGGTCTTCAGTGAGTGTGATGGGCAACAGAGCCTGCGTTGTGCGTCTGCTCTTCCTACAGGGAGGCTGTGAAAGTATCTGGCACGTTAAATCTTTAGAGGAGGATATGGACTCCATTCCTACTCACAAATGAAAGGGGTTCAGATGTTGAGTGGCTTTAAAAAGTGATCAATATGCCCTAAATGTATAAATAATGGAGGAAGAAAGAGAGAATGTGTCATTAGCAGAAAAAGCTTTGCATTTAGGCAGGTCTAGCACCTAGAATGCTAATCTTTGCATTTTAGGACTTGCACCAAATGGACCCCAGGTCCCAATCCAGTTCCCTGCTAGACTGGAAACCTTGCCTTCAATCCCAACCCTGTTGGCAAGGACTCTAATCATTTCATCTCCTGTTTCCTCCACTGGGACTGGAGTTTCTTCCAATAAACTTACAGTCCTCTGTTTAATCTTCTCAGCAACGCTTGAGTGCCTTGATTCTATTCTGGTGGAGGTCCATCTCGTATAGGAGTTAGGTTCAAATGTCAGCACGTAAGGTGAAAACCGTGTAGAGTGAACAATTACCCATGATCCCCGGTTTTTTGGGTAAGCACCAGCGGAAGTCACGGGCTTGAATTCAGGGGTCATGTCGTATGGAAGATAATGCGTACCTTTCAACACCAGAATTACATTCAGCACAAGATGCTCCCACCATGACAGTCAAAGGAGAAACGGGGAATTAGAGGCTTCAAGGTCCCGTCTCATGCATACGTGGTGACACATATTCATTGAGGACAAGCGTGGGCTGAACGACCACACAATTTGCAGTTTAAATTATTATGGTTACTCTCTCTGTTTCTATTTCTTCACTGAGATCACGCTGTGCCACGTAAAGCCACTTGGCTTCCTGACCTTCATTCCTCCATTCAGGAGCACACAGGCAGAGGGGGGACTCTATGCGTTCCTGATGTGCTACTTCATGGAGTGAAAAAAAGCCCCAGGACTCTGCAGGCTTCTGGCAAGGCCCTCGCCTTCCATCCCTCCATCCCACCAGGGCCCATAGCCTCACTTCCAGTTTCTGCCTTGAGATCACCAAGGCTGATCTCTTTATGCCTTTTAGTCCCATATCCTTCAATTGCTTTAGTAAGACCAGGCCTCCGAGGGTCTTCCCTAACTCTTCAGACCCTAATCTCATGCTCTGTACAGAATGACAGGCAACCCACCACCACCCAGCCCACACCAGACCCCTCCCCTGCTTGACTTTCCTCCACAGTACTTCTCACTACTCGACAGACTGTATTTGTATGATTTACGTCTCTCTCTTCCACCACTGGAATATGAGTTCTACAAAGGTGGGGCTTTGTCTGTTTTCTTCACGCTGTATCCCCACCATCTAGACGAGAGGCCAGCGCATGGTAGGCTTTCAATAAATGTCTGTCAAATGAATGAACGAATGAAACGGACTCTGATGACTCTTCAGGATCTTTTAAATAGACCCTCGCCCATGCCAAGTGCTCTTTGGAAGCCCCGTGCCACGCGCCAGCCTCCCTTGCATAACAAGCCAACGTAATGCACTGTAATGCCATTTGCATCCGTGTAGTGTAAGGAGAACTGTACACCCTGGACTCACTGACAAACAGCAGCCCCAGGCTCCTTGCATGAGATATAAAATGGGCTGACTCATCCGGCTATGATCATACACTTGCTCCTGCAAAAACGGGCAAATGCCAAGTCCTGAGCTTAATCCTGTCTTTCAGGGCAAGCTACTCAGAGATCCATTTCCAAATTATAGTTACATAGCAAAAAAAAAAGGAGAAAAAAGGAAAGAAAGAAAGCAAGAAATTTGTTTCCTAATAATATGATCCAGCACATTCTGCCAGCCACGATTCTTTGCTTGCTCCCCAAATGTGGGATTCACGGGTGACAGAAAGAAGGGCTGGGTCCCCAGGGGTGAGCCCCCTCCTCTGAGCAAATGGTCTCACATTCGAGGCTCTGAACCATCACTGGAGGAAGATCTGTCATCATATAGAGCTGCCCGAACTTTGCCAGGGCAGTGGGCAATGCTGCCTGGCACAGCACATGCCCAAGTTAGCACTGGAGGATTCCTCCCCCACCGTGGATTCTAATTTTAAAAGCAGTTGAAGAAAGAGGCAGGGAAGGGAGGAGCTTAGGAACCAAGGAGACGGGAAGTACAGCAGGGTTCACTTACCGGTAAATGATGCCCTTGCTCTGTAGGAAGAACAGACCAATGGCAATTTCCGCAGCATAAAATCTGAAATTAAAAAAAAAAAAAAAAGCAATGGAGAAATTCAAGGACACCATAGGCTTGGCAACTCTCAGAACTCAATACAATATTGAACTGGGCATAGGGCATTAATGTTCCACCATGGATGGTCAAACATACGTCTCATAAAACGAAGTATGAGAGTTTGGACGGATCAACAGGGTTTACAGAGCTTGAGGCCAAGGACAAAATGCAGTGGGCAGAGGTTCAGCACCTGCTTAGTGGGGAGGAGCCACGGGATGTGATGAACTGGCTGGAGAATGATCATTTCAGACTCCAGCATGATAACGGCTAACATCTGCTGAAGGCTTACCATCAACCTTGCATCATTTCAGCTTATCATCTGATTAAATCTAAATAACAATCCTATAAGGTAGGTGACACTACTACTTCCCTGTTCCTCAAATGAGGAAACTGAGGCTTAGTGACATGAAATAACTTGTCCAAGTTATACAGCTAATGAATGGCTCAGTCAGTATTGGAAACAGCACCTGGCTAAGCTCTTCATGAAGGCCTGGAAGGAAACAGATTTTTGAGAGAACCGGAAAGCCCTGTTACAAAGGTTAGGCAGGCCTTTGGGGAGCTCTGTAAAATGTCCTGACAATGTGTCTTGTGTGATAATGGAGCGAAGGTCAGTGGTCAATTAGATGTCAGAACTACAAGAAGAGCCAACCCATTAGGACTGTGCCAAGATACACAAATGGCACGACCTGGAAGCATGAGAATGCAAACCCTATCAGAATTAGTGCTCATGACCTGGGCAGGTGGGAGGAGCGGGGCAAGGCTGAGCTGAACAGGAGTCAGCAGGCCTCTGCGATGATGGGATGGCGCCCTAGATGAGCCTCCAGAGCTTTCTAGCAGGACGATAAGAGCCCGGCAAACTCCCTAGGAGAGGTTAGCTCTGCTGATCCTATGACTTGCCGTGCTCCTGTTCTCCAACAGCCGGGAGAAACAGGATGACATTTGTGTTCTAAAGAGAAGAGACCAGCTGCCTTGTGGACTGAAGGGGACAGCATGAGCTCAGCAGGGGAAACAGATTTCCAAAGACGCAGAGTCAGTCTCTCCACCCCAAGAGCCACAGAGCGTAGTCTCTACGCAGCTTGCGCCTTCATCTCCCTGGAACGAGGGCATCTAAGAGGGAGAGTGGTGTCGGACAGAGAACGTGGGCAAAGAAAATCTGGGTCAGAATTCTGGATCTGCCTCACACTAGCTCTGTGATCTTGATCAAGTCTCTAAAAACTCTCTGGGCCTGGCACATAGTAAGCTCTCAATAAACATCAGCAAAGGAATACACAAAACCTACAAGGACATTCCCCGAGGAAGCTACAGGGCTTTCTTCATGAGCCAGGGGCAAAACGTAGAGATAGGGACTTCCCTGGAAGTCCAGTGGTTAAGACTCCGCGCTTCCAATTCAAGGGGCGTGGGTTCGATCCCTCGTCAGGGAACTAAGATCCCACATGCCACGCAGCGCGGCCCCAAGAAACTCAGAGATAAAGAAATAGCTGTGGCTTTCAAGCTTCATGTTCTTAGCTGGTGTCAAGAAAGAAAGAAGTATCCCATCTCAGCAGAACACCCTTTGCCCCGGCCATGTATTTCTCAGAAGCCCAAGATGTTTAAAGAAAAAGCTCAAGATGTTTAAAATCCCTATTCGACTAAGAACCCCAAAGAACTAACAACCCACCCATTTATCCCAAGGGAAAAGCACAGCACCAGTTCTCACTTACACAGCGTGAGGTTCCTTGAACCGGCCCACTTGTTGGATGTGGTACATGAGGTCGCCACCATTCACATACTCCATCACAAAGTACAGGCGGTCCTGGGAGAAGACAGCAAAGAGCAAAGTCAGCCTCTTACAGTTTCTTGGGGTCCAAATGGAGAGCAGGTAATAGCTGGGATTTATGATCAAAACCACCAGGACGCTATGACAGGTTGGGTGCACTGTTTCCCCAAGTGGAGTATTTGTGCCACTGGAAGTATGCAAGTGACCACAGGCAGTATGTGAATTGTTTTTTTAAATTAATAATGCTAACTTTATACTTGTCGGTACTGGAAGATATAATTAGCACATTAATCTTGTGGCTTAGTGGCTATCATTGTTTAGTAAATCTTATTTTAATAAACAGTGGAGACTATTAAGTGAATCACATACAGGTAATAGGTAAGCTGTGGGAGCCAGCCTCCACCATGTCCCCTGAGATTTCCACTGCCCGGTGTTCACATCCTGGTGTAGTCCCTTCCCTCTGAGAATTGGACTGACTTGTGTAACCAATAGGATATTGTAAAAATGACAGTGTGTGGCTTCCAGGACTGGTCGCACTGTGAAATATGTGTTTCTGTTTTACTTATATATTAAGGTGGCTGGGTCACTGTGTAAAAGGGGGTTTGCTGTCAAAAGTCACCAAGCTATTGTACGGGGCTGTAAGACCAGGAGGAGGGTAGCAGAGAAGTGATGTGTAGGGCAAAGGGTCCCTATGAAATCAATATAGGATTTGAAGTCTCTTTCCACTACTTACTAGCTGTGCAACAGCTGTTACTTAACCTCTCAGATCTCCAGCTTTCTCTCCACCTGTAAAGTGGACACGACCCACCTGCCCATAGAGTAAGTACCAAGATGACGTATGTAAAGTGTTCTAACAATGATGGCGGCCATACAACAAAGGTTTAATCCACCACTGAAAAAAGTCTTCCTTACAGTGCACAGAACTTTATCTTACATATAACAGTCATGTGTGCATTTATCAAATATGTATTGAGTGTATAATAATTAGAATAAAAACAACAAAACGAAGCTACCACCTTGCAAGCACCATGTGACTAAGCTGAGCGCTTTACATATTTTGTCTCATTTATCTCTGAACAACCCAACATGACAAACATTACCTTTTCCCCATGGCAGGATTTGAACCCCGGGCAGGTTGGTTTCAGAGTCTACACTTGTAACCTCGTATTATGCAGCTTCCCGCGTAAGGTTCTGACCCAGACATTGTATGGATGTGTGGGTGTGTCCTCCCTTCTGGGAGCTTCCAGTCCAGGGGAGAAGAGAAGGGACGTCAAAAAAAGCTGGCAGACCACAAGGGACGGGTACAGGTTAATCAATCATTTTTGAAATGTCGAAGGACTTTCTCAGCCCGACTCTACTTCACCCTCTCAACATCTCTAATGAGAGGCAGAACCCTCCACTCCAAGGCATATGAGGTTTGCAAAAAGGTCGCTTACAAGTTAGTGGCAGAGCGGAGACAGTCAGCCAGAACTGCCCACACCCTGCCCCTGGTTCTTTGGGGGTTTTCTGATAGAAAACAAGCCTAAAAATAGCATCTGTCTTTGCTGCACATTGAAGAGAACCAAAACACTTGCTTTTAAAAATTATTTTTAAAACTAGCAGATGGCATCGGCCACAGAGAGAGAAGAAAGTGAGGGAGAGATTTCAGTTGCTTGCTTTCTGCTTGGAAGAACTCAACTTGCCCCCCCGAGACTCATTAGTCAGAATCCCCACATCAGGGAGAGAGCTCCACGGTGGGTAATGCCACGTTCTGTGGTCTGTTTCTACCACTCACTGTATTCGGGGCAACCCTGACATCTGTCATCTTCGAACTGTACTGAGTGTGGCGTTGGCGCACCAGTTCTTCAGCTATTAAACATTATGGTTGGCATCTTGCTGTCCTTCCATTTTCCGAGCAAACACTTAATGATGCCCACTCTTTGCCAGGCTCTTCTACTGCCAGAGATGCTACTGTGAACGATCCGTGGTGCCCGATGTTAAGGATTCCCCCGGGCAAGTGGGGAGACCAGATAAACTTCCAAATGGCAACGTTTCCCAAAATGCGGTGGGAGATCATTTTAGGTGGGCTATGTTTTCACCTTTAGAGTTTTGTGTTTATCTTAATGCATATTATTAAAAATATAACTAGCACCGAAGCCCCTGCTTTGACGGCTATTATTTCTGTAGAGGGAGAGTAGAATGCCTGGAGTTACAAAACAGGAGATGTGATCAAGACATGGGATCAGGTTATGATGAACTGCATAAGGCCATCCACCCAAACGTCAGTCATCTCACTTACGTTAAGACCACGTTGTTCTAAATCATCTGCTAAAATTTACTTATTTTATAATGTTTTTTATTAACTTACCTTATTTTTTTTTTTACTTAAACACAGTTATTTAAAAATTTTAAAACTTCATACCAAAGTCATAAATGGAGATTCATTGTCTCTGTAAAAAAATAAATGCCTCTCTGGAGTCTATTGACTCCATGCTATCACCAGTCTGGCTTTGGTACATCAATCCCTTAAATGACTTATTTTTAAAATAAATGTAATTTGCCCATGTACTTCATCTCCCACTCCAACGCAAGGAACATCAAAATTTGGAAAACACTGCCAATGGCAATCTAGAGCCCATCGTGAGCAGAGAAGTGAATTTTAGAACTTTTATTGAGCACTGATGTTTGCAATTCATGGTATTAGGTGTTAAAAGGGCAAAAATGATAAGGTACAGGTCTTGCCGTCAGAAAATTCAGAATCTTGGTTAATTCCATAGGAATTCAGAATCATGGTTAATATACAGCTAACTAAAGCCATCATCTAAAGTAGGATGTGTTCAGAGAAATTTCATGAGAGGGACTTCAGCTCACCCACTACCTCCAATTCTGACAGAATTATTCCCCCCATAGTGCCGTGAAATCCGACTTTGTTCCCCACGCTTCCTATAAAATTATTCCAAGTCTTCACAGATCTTTCTCATAGTCACGTGCAGTGGGTTTGGATCAGGACCTACTTGCTGGCCTCTCCTACATGGACATCGGAAAGTATGTATTGAATATGGACTCCAAGTCCAGCTTGGTTCCTGCTACTTGCTCTGTTTTCCAAAGAGGACGTGTCACAGCTCAAAACATCAACTCTCATCGCTCTAGGCTGATGAATCTCGACTTCAATTTCTATCCTCTCCCTTTCTCCTGAGCTCCAGTCAGCTCCAGCTGGCTACAGGACGTTTCTACGTGGGTGTTCCACTGTCAACTCCAATTAAAAGCTCCGAAAGGCAAGCTCACCATCTTTCTCTTCAAACTAGCCAGTCTGCTCAACTTTCAAAGTGTTTCTTCCAAATTATCATCGTTATTGCGGTTACTTTTCATTTACACACTTGCCCTTGTCTCCGAAGCGTGAAACGACTTCAGTTAATTTTAAATTTCCTTTCTCCGTGACCGCTCATATTCAATCAGTAAATAAATAAAATTAAATATCTGTCTGTCACTGTAGCGTGCAAAATGGTGGGATAGAATTTTTCAAATTTGGAGTGTGAATATGAGGGTAGTCTGATTTAAAACGATGGCTGGATTGCATGTGCAGAATTCACCAGGGGAGGCCTTGGATAAGGCAGGGCATTTAAAGAGATAATCACTGTTCCTCCAAGACAGCTGAAAGTGGGATGTGACACAATGCCCATGTGACTGTCAGGAGGACACTTGCCACTTTTAATAAGATACCATGGACAGAGAAAATCAACAATGTGGGCAACTCTAAGCGCGTACCCTGCTCTAAGGTGAGTTGCATAAGCGTTAATCTATTTAATGATCTTTAGTGATTTTCCAAGCTGGTCAGTGAATCAATCCTGTCTGTAAACTGTTCCTCTTACTGCAAAGATCCATCTGTTTCTATCAAGAAGCTGTGCAGTTAAGAGCCTTAGCTGTGGCACGAGCTAGTACTGGGTTCAAGTGCCGGTTATCCCGCTTACTTACTCTGAGACCTTGCATCAGTTACTTAAACTTCCCCTGCCTTCCTAAAGGGGCAGGAATAGCTTCTCTTCCATATGGGTTTGCAAAGATGTAACAGATAATGCATGGGGTCCATGCAAACTCACAGAGGCTCACTCAAGTGAGTGTGTGGACACCTTCTTTCCTCTGTATTCTATAGCCTAAGAATCTCTATCAGAATCAAGCAACTTGATGCTCCTCTAACTGTATTTTCTGCTTTCTAAGCTTTGCCCTTCCACATAGAGAGCAAAGTTCTCAAGGGCTAGGGCCATCTCTCTTCTTCCTTGGAATTCTATGGACCTTTGATTATTGAATGAATATGCAAAAGCCACCATCAGAGGGCAGAGAGAACCAGGCTGTGTCTATTCCTCCCCACCCCGGCTCTACATGCCTGGGTTGCATTCCTGGGTCCTTTCCTGCACTCAAGATTCTTGGATGGCTTTAGTTGCCTGAGGCCCAGACACCTTTCAAGCTCTCTCCAGCTTCCTCTCCTTGGATGCATTGAATACCATGTTTGCATTGCTAGCAGCAGGCTGTGTCCTGCTCCAACCCAGTTGGTCTCCTTGGATTCAAGGTGGCGTCTCCCACCTGACAAGAGCGCCAATTATTCCTTCCCTGTAGATACACCCCCTTCTTAAAGGTTCCTGCTGAATTAGTAGCCAATGACTAGGTGATTGGGCTAGGAATAAAACAACTGACCTATGCTGAATCAATCAGATTCTCTTTCCTGTGTATGAATTGGAATTGGGGAATTTGGTGGATAGGCAAACTGCGAGGGACTAGGGAAGCCACGTTACCATGAGCGGGGGTGGGGGGGGTGGGGGTGGGGAAACAAAGAAAGCAAGGAAAAAGAAACAGAGATCCAGTCTAGAAAGCTGTGAAGTTACAGTTTCTAGATCTTCATGACGCTCAGGTACATCTTTGTCTTTGGGTTGTTTTTCTTCCAATAATTCTTCTTTTTTTTTTTTTTTTTTTTTAACATCAGCTAGTTTGGAAGAGGTATTCTGTTTCCTGCAACTCAACCATGGCCAACTGAGACTAAGAGTTTCAGTTTCCTACAGTTTCCTACAGCAACGCCCTTACATTAAACTATATCCTTGGATACTGCTGCCAACCCAGAGTTGACCCCGAGTAACCAGGACCACTTGGACACTCTCGGTGCTCAATGGACATGTCGTCAGGGGCCAACTCTACAAGTTGAATCATCCTGATCCCCCTCCCTGTCCCTTTTTGCATTCTGGGTTGACACCCCTCCCGGCATGCCTTGCAACTGAGTTCTTGCTGGGCTACAACAGCAAATTTGGGGAGGAAGTAATTCCTGTCCTTCAATGACTCATAAAATCTAATTCTATTTTTAAAAAAAAGAAAAAAGAAGTGCATATGTTCAATTGAAAAGAAAACATTTAAAATAGATGTTTTGCTTAGGAGACTTAACTGTCTGTGCCCACTGGCGGTTGGGAAACTGCATGAATGTGCTGGGCTGACAATTGTACCCGGGAAAAACTGCAAAAGGGCTGGAGGAAACATAATCCTTTTGTGCCCCTCCAGCCAGGTGCCCCTCCAGCCCAGCTCAAATAATGCGGGTAGCCTCCCTTTTTGTTTGTTCTGCACTCTGTACACCACCTCTTTTATTTTTTATTATTATTATTTTGTGGTACGCGGGCCTCTCATTGTTGCAGCCTCTCCCGTTGCAGAGCACAGGCTCTGGACACGCAGGCTCAGCAGCCATGGCTCATGGGCCCAGCCGCTCCACGGCATGTGGGATCTTCCCGGACAGGGGCACGAACCCGTGTCCCCTGCATCGGCAGGCAGACTCTCAACCACTGCGCCACCAGGGAAGCCCACACCACCTCTTTTAATCCTCACTTCTTATGTCACTTTAAAGATGATGAAACGAATATGCAGATCTGTTAAGTGACTTCCTGGAGGTCACACAGCCAGTAATCATAGACCCAGATTTATCTGACTGAGAAGCTCGTGCTTATCCCTTTGTGCTTCTAGAACAATTGGCCTAAACCCCATTCTCCGAAGATCAGTTCCTCTAATGAGCAATTCTCTAAAAATTCAACCCCCTTCTGATGGCTTTTGTATCTGTGTATTTGAGTATTAACTTTTGCCATCTTGTGGCACATTCAACACTTTTAACTTGTTTTATTATCGACTCTCCTGAAATAATATAAATTCAAAATGAAGACAATTATCCACTGGCCCCTCCCTAAATCAAATCAAAGTTTCGATTTATCTTATCTGTGTCTCTGATTCTTTTCCGTGTGCAGATTCAATTTTAAAACATTGAGAATAATCTCTTAAATAGAATGTAATATCTTACATTTTCTGTTAACATTGTGTCATGCATGTTTTTCAAGGGTCTTTAAAATCCAGTTGTCTAGGAATACTTCTGATGTAACTTTGCTTTTCTAAACAAGTTTTTAGAAATTAAATGTGTATCGTTTTAAGAATGACAAATATTGTTTTGTATATTGGTAGGGTGTCTTTTTCCTTTTTATCTATTCTGACCACCTTCAAGATTTTTCTGTTTTATCAAGCATCTTTTATCTTCCAAATTCTAAGTCTCTAGCAAAAAAACCATATCAAATTTGCAGCATGTTATAATAAATTTGTCATTTTTTAAAGGCAGATGATTCATAAAAGAATTCTGGGTCACAAAATACAAAATGACGCTCCACTCAGGCTACACTGGCCTCCTTGCTGCTCCTCATATATGCCGAGCATGTCACTGCCTCAGGCGTTTACACTCACTCTCCCTGCTGTCTAGAACACTTTGCCCCTAGACATCCACGTGCCTCGCTCCCTCATTTGCTCTGGTCTCTGCTCAAATGTCATCCTTATCAGAAAGACCTTCCTTGATCATCCAATCAAAAATAGCATCTCTGTCTTCATCCATCCATCTCTCCCCCCTTTATTTTTTGTTATTATTGTTTATTATCTGTCTCCTCCATTCGAATGTAAATTCCAAAGGAACAGGGGACTTTATCTCTTTTGTTCACTGATGTACCCTCACAGGGATGCAGCTGGGTCCTGACATATTTATGTCAACAAATAAATATTTGTTGACAGAATCAATAAGCCTTAGTACCCCCTGTAGACTGGCAGTAATGATCTGACTTTCAGAGATGCTGGCTTTAGGGATACTGCCTATTCCAGCCAGGACGCCTCCACCTCTGGAGCACCAGTCTGGGGGTCAGAGGATATGCAACTCCAGAAGGTGAGCGTGAGACGATGACCACCTTCATGGGCCTTCCTGCTCACCTGAGCCAGGTTAACAATGGTTTGTTTCACCTATAGGCAGGGCTCCCTAAATTTGAAAATCACTCCCACCACGAAATCTTTCCAATCATCGCAACATCCTTGTGGGGTAAGTAGGTGACTCTTTCATAGTGAAAAGAACACCTGAAGGGGCATGAGGACACCTGCCACTTACCGACAGTGTAACCTGAGGCATTTCAAATTTCTGAGGGTTGGTTTCCTTTGCAGAAGTGGGGACAGTAATACGTGCTTGTGGTGTTCTTGTTAAAATTAAATGTGATCATGACAATGAAGATAATTCCTAAACTAGAAAAAGGAATCTGGAAGTAAGGCAGAGGCAGGATAGCAAGGCTTCGGGGTTTGGGGTTCTAGAGTCTTACAGAACAAATGCCAGTGCCACCCCCCTCACTGTGTGTGGCATTGCTCAAGTTACTGAACTTCTCTGAATATCAGCGCCCTTATCTATACATTGGGGGTAGTCACAGGGCCCACCCAGTCAAAGTGTCAGCAGGATAAAATGAGAGGTTACCTGTAGAGCCCTGAGCACAGTGCCTGACACAGGCTGACACACTAAGGCTGCTGCTTTTTGTGGTTTTGATCATCCCTGTTGAGGCCACTTTGGTAGCCACTCAACATAATTTGCTAGCAAAAGCTTGGGCTCTGGGTTCAGTGGGCCTGTGACCCTGTGCTGTGTCCAGGGAAAACTACCCTACATCCCAGTTCCTCAATCCATTCACCTGCCAAGTCGGGTGTCAGATAATCCCTTCCACCCAAGATGTTTTGTGACGGTGGAACGAAACAGAGTTTTCAAAGGCCCACAGGATGGCAGATGCACAGACAGAAAGTCAGATCCACTCCAGGGATGGGAAAGCTGAAGGAGGAAGCACCAGGTGAAGGATGTGGCCGGGCCCCTGCTGGAGCCTGGAGACAGGTTGGCTGCTGGCGGTTCTGCCCCCACGCGCGTCAGGTAGAGTGGAAATCGGGTAACGTACACTCAAAAGACCTCATAGTGCAGGGATTAAGTGTAAAGCCCCTCGGAGCCAGGTTGCCTGGGTTCAAGTCCTGGCCCTGAAACGTACTAGCTGTATGGCCTCAGCGCCCGTCTGTGACATTGGGACGATGTCGGGACCCATGCAAGGGCTGCCACGGATGTGGCTTATGCCTCACGTATAGTAGGCATTATTAGGCCTTTGAAATAAATTTATGTAAAATTAAAATATATGTGCTTAGCCAAAAGAAAAAGTAAATGAAAAAAATTGTCAGTGGGGGCCTTTTACTCAATGAGCATCTGCTGCTGAGTGGACGTGAGATGGGAGGGTCTCTGCTCTCCCCTCAGCCAGCCCCGCTCAGCCCCCCAAGGGCCTCGAGTTCAGCTGGCAGGGAGTGTATCTCCCCAAGCCAAGCGTAACTCTGCTATTTAAAGTTACATTTCCCCCCCAAACAATACAGCCCCTCAACATGAGTTAACGATTTCATCTGATCCTCACCAACAAGAAAGCAACCTGTTCCGTCCCTGGCCTTGCTGGAGTGGGAGACCGTGGGTCGGTCTTCAGTAGGAGGCCTCCATCCCCATACAAGACTCGAATCCACTCAATTCTCGTGTTTTACGTTCTCTCGGTTCTTAATCTCTATTTCCTGGCAGGTGACAACTCCTGGAGGGGACCCAGGGTGCTGCACAATTTCCATGCACACCCAGACCCTACTCTCCAATTCCAGAAAGCATAATGAAATCCAAGGCTCAATGTTAAAAGAAGAGCCTCAAATCCACTCTACTCTGTCGTGTTTAAAACAGTAAATTACAAATTAAGATACTGTACTTAATGAATATTAGTCACAAATGACCAAGTTCCCCCAATCTCAACACATCCAACTGAAACTGAAAACTGCTGCTCCAAGTTAGCCCGGCCTTGAGAACAAGATCTCCTTGTTTACCACTCAGTCTGTTTACCACTGAGACTGTCCTTTATGTGGTGATGTCCACGAGTCAGTTTGGGAACCACCAATGGAAAAAAAGAAAAGATGTGAGAATGAGAGAGTCTAGAGGTCTAAGAGTCTAGTCTAATCCCATTTCTGTCACTACTTGAATATCTTTAGGCCTTAACTCCCCAAGGTAACACCAGGGATTTGGACTTGTAAGATGTATGCCCTTCCTGATCTTTGCCAAGTCCCATGTAATGTGAATTATTGCTCACTGAATATTTTTCTTGACAAGGACTCTATTCTCTCTCTTTTTTTTTTTTTTTTGCAGTACGCGGGCCTCTCACTGTTCTGGCCTCTCCCGTTGCGGAGCACAGGCTCCGGACGCGCAGGCTCAGCGGCCATGGCTCACGGGCCCAGCCGCTCCATGGCACGTGGGATCTTCCTGGACCGGGGCACAAACTTGCGTCCCCTGCATCGGCAGGTGGACTCTCAACCACTGCGCCACCAGCGAAGCCCAAGGACTCTATTCTTTTACTCAAAAATTTTATTTTAAAAGCAAACTTTTGTCACCTTTGGGGCGTAACAGTGAGCCAGTTCATGAAAACTGTCAAATAACAAAAAAAATTGTCACGCATCTATCCTGTCTTTCCTATATGAACTGTATCACCAGGGGACCAAGCAATAGATGAGGGAAGTCTCTCTTTATAAAAGAATTCCAACTAATAAAGAAAAAGGAATGACAGAATTAGGATATCACCATCTCACAATCCTTAATGAATTCATGGACCTAGGCGCAGAGCATCATTGGTCGCCAACACTTTACAAAAACAGAGACAACCGGACATTATGTGACTTTGGATGAAAAAACACACAGCCATCTATGGTCTTGCCAAAGGGGTCAAACCTGGGTCTGACCGAACCTCTAGGTCCAGCTACCAATTTGCAGAAAACACAGAGGACAGAGGAAACATGTGGAGGGGCCCCATGACTATGCACTCAGCAAAATCCAGACTGTGAAAACGCTGTGGCTCAAACAGCCCAGGATCTTTAGCAGATAAAAGAAAGGGATGGAAGGAATGGAGAGGGAAATCACCCTATTAAAAGACAAATCAAATTTCTACAAATGGGAAAGAGTAAACTATCTTATCAAGGGATGCTAAAACTTAAGTGATAAAACTATAGAGACAGGCAAGGAAGTCAAGCTCCCATTTGCGGGGAGGTTGAGATTGGGACGTAGAGACGCTTCTAGAGTGGCTGCTAAGTTCTTTCTCAACCTGGATGGTGGTAGGAGGAACGTAACCTTGTAACAACTCATTATTAAAGCATCAGTTGTGTGTGGTTTCTCTATATTTGTCTTATAATATCTCAAAATTTAAAAATGAAAAGACTTTATATTGTCATAAATGAAAGAAATCTGTAAAAATATATGGAAAATAAAAGCAAAACAGCGACTTAGAAACTGCTCTTTGCCAAAGCTCAGAACCTGAAGCTTGGTCCTCTCTCTTCGTTAAAAAGTCAAGTGTTTGGGCTCCCCTGGTGGCGCAGTGGTTGAGAGTCCGCCTGCCGATGCAGGGGACGTGGATTCGTGCCCCGGTCCGGGAAGATCCCACATGCCGCGGAGCGGCTGGGCCCGTGAGCCATGGCCGCTGAGCCTGCGCGTCCGGAGCCTGTGCTCCGCAACGGGAGAGGCCACAACAGTGAGAGGCCCGCGTACCGCAAAAAAAAAAAAAAAGTCAAGTGTTAAAAAGATGTTAATGGCCATGCTAGCACCAAACAGAAACATTCTCTTTGAGGTACTCAGAAGAACATAAAGTGAACTGAAAAGAATGTAATTTAAAATCCGTGCACCACCCAAAATCCCCCTTTGAGCTACCCAGGACCATTCTGCATGGCGGTGCCCGCTCTATACTTTCGCAAACACGATTTCAGCGCTTAGTCCTGCTGCAGTGGAGTGAACAATGTTCTTGTAGCCCCTCGTCACCAGCAGACCCCAACAAGAGGCTGGTGGGCCAAAGCCACACAGGGGAATACTGTACACATTTGCCTAGAATGTTCCTTCCCTTGATGACCTGTGGTAGGGAGATTGTCTGGGATTCAGGGAATGGGCCCCAGCAGAAAATCATCCCTGCACCCAAAACATAGATGCCCCTGTGGCGATCAGGCAACAACCTCTCCAAGTTCTGCTACCACAGCCCCCCATTGCATTGTTCTGTAACTATCCCCACGTCTGTTTACTTTGCTTTAAGAGCATGACCTTCTCAGAAACAGGACCCAGCTTACCCAGCACTATACCTCAGTACTTGGTCCAGGCCAAGGCCAATGCTAAATGCTTGTGAAGTGAATAACCAGCATCTATGAGCGTTCACCAGGTACCAAGCACTGTGTTAAGTGTTTCTCATGTATAATCTCATTTCCTCCTCATAGCAACCTTGGACGTAGCTCATTCACAAATGAGGAGACTGATACCAAGAGGTTTTCTAATTTTCCCAAGGCCACTCGGCCAGAAAGTGACAAAGCTGGGATCTTGACCCCAAATGTATCGAGAGACTACTTAGAACAGGGACGGGGCTGGGCTCTGGCTCTACCCCTTTCACAACAGGTAGTTCTATGCCTGGCGTATGGCCTGCACTGAGAAAACCCACCCCAAACCCAGTTCTGCATCCTCCTAGGCTGGAGGGACTCAGTCTAACTCAGCAGAGCACAGGACTTGGTGATGCTGGAGAAGAGAGCAAGCCCCAAGCTTTAAGGTACACGCAACCTGCAATAGTGTCGCATCTCGCACAGGGGTTGGGCTCTACAATCAGGATGTAGGGTGAGAACTGGAGAGAGTCAAAATAATCTTGAAAACTCCCTTAAAGCATCTTCAAGACACTAGGCCTTTGGCCCTTAGAAGCTCCCAAAGCGAGAATTAACTTTGTATCTCTTTGCATTTACGCTCTGCCTCATCTCTCCCCTGCCCCCTGCCCCGCCCCGCCACAGTGCCTGGTACCTGGGAAAGGCTCACAGATGAGGTATAGAGCTGAGTAAGCTGGGTCCCGTTTCTGAGAAGGTCATACTCTTAAAGCAGAGGAGACAGACATGTGGATACAAGGCAATGGGGTCTGTCATAGCAGAACCTGGAGAGGTGAATGGGTCCCCAAATTGTTGCCTGATCGCCACAAGTACCCCCCTAGGTATGGAGACCAAGGTTTAGTCTGAACAGGGGAAAGGTAAGGAGTTGCTTGAAGGGACATCTCTTATTCTCACAGATAGAGGGAGAATCACAGTCAATAGCAGACAGTGCACAGATGCCCCCTTCTTCTTAGGAGCCTGGTTCTGACCTCACTAGTCCCTGCCCAGGCTGTGTCCCCTGCCCCGGGAGTCCTCTGCGGGCTGTGTTCTCAGGCAACCCCTCCTCCAAGAAGGTCCATGCAACCTGCAACGTGAACTCGTGCATTTACCTGAAGAGTCCACAGGGCCGACTGTGACCCTCTAGGGGCACATAGGAGGACCTTATCCCTCATCCCCATCTGTAAGTTCTGCTAGTACATCTCAGATTGTGAGTCCTGACTTCCTGTCCGCAAGTCACCTCTTGCCGCCAGAGGAAGGCCCTGCTCCCTTGGTTATAAAACCAATTGCCTGAGTTCTTTATCTTTGTTGAAACAGCATCTGCCTCAGGGGAGAGTGCTTCTCAGCCGCAACCTCAGAAATACTCCGCGGCCGGCTGTCCCTGGGCCCTGACAGCTTCCTGTCTCTAGGACGGGAAGGGTCCGGGTGTCTGTCTGGGGTGGCCGCTGCTGGGACAGCTCTGGCCAAAGCCTGAAGGCTGGAGAGGGAGTGGCCCAGGCCCCCAGGCGGTTACCATGGTCTGGAAGCAGGAATGCAGCTGGGTCAGGAAGGGCGGCTTCCCGGGCAGGGCCAGCACCCGCTTCTCTACCATCGTGCATTCCACGTCATCATCTTGAATCACCACGTCCTTCTTCAGGATCTTCACGGCGTACAGCTCATCTGTGCCCTTCCGCTCCGAGAGCATGACCTGCGAGAGAGCAGGCACGTCAGTGTAGTAGCGGAAGGGGCCCCGGGGAAGCCACAGGCGGCTGACGGTCACTCAGATCTGCTCCAAGCTTAGTCCACGTGCCCTCGGTGGATGCTGGTACGACACGTGAAGTTTCCCACAGACCTCGCACCTTGAACGGCTGAACCCAATCAACAGAGGATGGTTCCAAAACAGAGACAAACTCACAGACGTAGAAAACAAACTGATGGTGACTAAAGGAAAAAGTGGTGGGGGCAAGGAGGGATAAATTAGGAGTTTGGGGTTAACAGATACACGCTACTATAAATAAAATAGATCAACAAGGACCTGCTGTGTAGCACAGGGAATTCAGTACCTTGTAATAACATATAATGGAAAAGAATCTGAAAAGGAATAAAGGTATATAAACTGAATCACTTTGCTGTACACCTGAAACTAACACAACACTGTACATCAATTATACTTCAAATTTTTAAAAAGCGTATCACTAAAAATTTTTTTTTTTTAATTTTTAAAAAATAGAGGATGGTGCCAAGAGTGATGAGCAAGTATTCGGATATCCCTTTGGGATACGTATCAATGCCAGCCAAACATGACTAGAATACAAACCCCATGAGGGCAACTATCTTTGCCTGCTTTGTTCACTGGTGTAACCCAAAGTCTGGAACGGTGCCTGGCACACAGTAGGTGTTCAAGAAGTATTTGTTGAAGGAGGGAATGAGTGAATTCCTGAAAGAACTGAATTTGGGGCAACTGTTTCCGTATTCTTTCAGTTGTTTAATATTCATTAAGAGCCTTTTAAGCACCGGGGAAGCATCATTAGATGAGCAGGCATGTTCTCTGACCCTGCATTCTAGGGAGGAAGGAAGACTTTGGACATTAATTACAGGGATGATTAATGTAATATTTTAACATCCTCTCCTGTTGTCCTGGGGCTTCCTTTCATGCAGCTGTGGTCACAATCCGAGCATGTTAATCAGTGTGGCTTGTGACACATCATTATTTGCACTGGCTGTGACTATGCCAGAGAGAACAGTGACCAGCAGGTACCATTCTCAAGAAGCCTCTTAGGGAGCATGGGGCGGGACCACACTGTACAAGACCCAACCTGGTCTGGGGGCTTCTGAGATGGCTTCCTGGAGGAAGAAGCAATCAGACTGAAGTAACTATATACTGTGTGTACCGTGTCAGACATTTCGCAGGCAATAATATCAATCACCACAATATTCTGAGTGCTTACCAGGGTGCCAGACAATGGTTTTCATTTATTATGTCTCATTCACTTTGCCTAAGACCCTAGGAAGTCGGTACCATTAAGAACCCTATTTCAAGGGGGGAGGAGCAGTGGGGTGGGGGGTTAAGAGGTACAAACTATTAGGTATAAAATAAGCTCCAAGGGCATATTGTACAACACAGGGAATATGGCCAATATTTTATAATAACTGTAAATGGAGTATAACCTTTAAAAATTGAGAATCACTATACTGTACACCGGTAACAGAATATTGTACATCAACTACACTTCAATAAGAAATAAATAAGTTAGTTTAAAAATTAATTAATTAAAAAGAAAAGAGCCCTACTTCATAGGAGCCCGGGGCTCAGGGAAGCTAAGTGACCTGTCACACCACAAATTCAGTTAGGGACAGAGCCAGGATTTGAACTCCGGTTTACCTGATCCCAAGGTCTCTGCCTTTATACACTCCACGTGTGAGAGTTCCAGAAGAATCCTCAAGGAGTTTAGGTGGCTGAGGAAATGAAATGCTCGTCCCTGACTCAGCTGGAGGATCAGAGAGAGCAACAGAGGCCTGGGACCAGAGGGAGTGACGCACAGAGGGAGCCCCGAGGCAGGAGGGCAGCTTGTACAGTCCGCTCAGCTCCTGCCCTGATGGTAAGAGGCCTGACTGGACTCCTGCACGGCAGCTCTGGGCTGCGCTCGCCGCCCCTCACAGAGGCCCGTCTCCTGCCCGCACCACCTTTTCTCTCATCACAGCCAGGGGTGGCCATGGGCGATTCAGGCCTAGGAATCTAGAGCACTTAGGGAGAAAGTCCCTGACGCACACCTCCGCACCAAGAGGACTTTTCCGACTGCTTTCTCCCCCAGCCTCACCATAGAAATACGAGCTGCCAGCTGGGCAGGTCCTCCCTGCCGGGCATCTACTCAGCCTCACAGCAGACCCACTCGCCCCCATGGCAGAGGAGGGCTCAAAGTGCTGGAGTGCGTGTCTTTAGCTCATTTCCCATCTCCCTCTGCTCCCTCAGGGGTACCCAGAGCCGTTTTTCCTTCCCTAGTCCTCAACCAAGGCAGAACCAATGACTCCACTAAGATGTTAAGAGTAGGCTGGAGATAGGGGTTTTCTGCTCCCAGATTCCTGAGAAGGCAGGGCTGGGGCAAGGGCGAAGAGGTGACTTAGCCGGAGGCGAAAGGGTAGAGAGACTGAAGGAGGATGGAAGCAGAGTCATCAGCTGAGAGGACCCCCAAGTACACAGGAGGGGCTCAGCGCTGAGCTGGCTGTGAGTGTGGCAACCCCACTGCCCCGTCACCACTGGTCAACGTACCATCTAACAACCCAGAGTACTCGTAGACAACGCACCCCACCCCACCACCACCCAGGAACACAGGGGAGGGGCCCTGGACACCTTGAATGTCAGTGCAGTCCCCTGTCTGGAGGAGTAGCAGGACAGATGGCTGGGAATTTCCCCAGGCACCAGAGGCAGGGGTGAACACCCTACGTCTGTTTCAATTACTCCCCTTCTACACATGAACAAACTGAGGCTCAGAGAGATTAACCTGCTGGAGCTAATGATTGTTCTAAAAGCGCAGATCTGACCAGGCTACTCAAATGTTTCAAGTCCCTCAGTGACTCCCGCAAGTCAAACAATTTCTTGACCACATCCTGTTCTTTCTTCTCCTCTGGCTCTTCTATTGCCAGTGCCTGTAGTGTCCTTCCACACGCTTTCACTGCTCAGAAAATCTGAGATTCAGCTCAGATGTTCCCTTCCTCTCTATCTCTCAATGATCCACGTAGACCAAACAGGTCACTCCCTCCTCTGGACACTGAGACTGCTTTGTATCTATGGCAGGTACTTTAGGGCAAGTGTTTCCAAACTTCAATCAATCATTCACGTGCCTTTTTCACATTTTTTCCCTACCACCTAAACTGGTATTTACTTAGTATTTTTTAAATCTAGTCACATCTTTACTTAACTACATTTATCTGAAAAGGAAATTTTATATCACCACCATTAATGGCAAGCCAGTATCACCAGCCATAAGTGGAAGATGAGCATAAAAGCAAATAAAAGTGGGGGCTTCCCTGGTGGCGCAATGGTTAAGAATCCGCCTGCCAATGCAGGGGACACGGGTTCGAGCCCTGGTCCCGGAAGATCCCACATGCCACAAAGCAACTAAGCCCGTACGTCACAGCTACTGAGGCCCACACGCCTAGAGCCCGTGCTCCGCAACAAGAGAAGCCACTGCAAAGAGAGGCCCGTGCACTGCAACGAAGAGTAGCCCCCACTCGCCGCAACTAGAGAAAAGCCCGCGCGCAGCAACAAAGACCCAACACAGCCAAAAAATAAATAATAAATTTATTTTTAAAAAAAAGTAAATAAAAGCAAAGCAGTGCTAGGAAATTCTGGCTGGATACTGCTGGCTGCTGAAGGTTCCAAGCCAGGCCTGTGTTTTCCTCTTGTTTAAGGAAAAAAGTGATATTAGCAAATGTTAGCTATTAATGGCACGTTGTCATCAAATGAGACTTTCTGATTCAAGTAATTAGAAAGACTAAGAGAAAACGTAAAAAGAGAAAAACCTTATCATTCATATGGCACCTATGTACCACCTTAAAAAAACTCAATTACTCAACTAAAACCATCTTGCAAATCATCAATACTACGTGCTTCACACCTTAGAAAATACTGTTGCATTTGTAGAGATATTTATCTTTCAGTCAATCAACAGGGATGTGTGAAGATTCTCAGTGCCTCGCCCTGCCCTAAGCCACCGGGGTAGAGGGGAGAATAGCCAGTACCAGAGGACCCCCCCTCTGCAAGTGCTACACAAAGGGGCAAACTCTGGAAAATTCTCCTATAGCATCTGGAGGAAAACAGAGCTGACACAAACAAAGCATTAATAACAATTTAGAGATAGAACTGAATCAAGTTCTAGAGCAGGGGCCAGCAAACTTTTTCTGTAAAAGGACAAAGAGTAAATATCATAGGCTTCAGGGGACAGTCTCTGTATCCACTACTCAACTTGCCACTGTAGTGGGAAAGCAGCCGTAGACCACACACAAGTGAATGGGTGTCACTGTGTCCCAATAAAACTTTATTTATAAAAATAGCTGGTGGGCCCAGCACCAGTAGTTTGCTGACCCCTGTTCTAGAACATGTATTTCAAAAAAGATCGGGAAAAAATAAGAGTGACTACATTATCAAAAGTGGCCACAGTTAAAAAAAATAGAACTACCAGAAGACCCAGCAATCCCTCTACTGGGCATATACCCTGAGAAAACCATAATTCAAAAAGAGTCATGTACCACAATGTGCACTGCAGCTCTATTTACAGTAACCAGGACATGGAAGCAACCTAAATGTCCATGGACAGATGAATGGATAAAGAAGATGTGGCACATATATACAATGGAATATTACTCAGTCATAAAAAGAAACGAAATTGAGTTATTTGTAGTGAGGTGGATGGACCTAGAGACTGTCATACAGAGTGAAGTAAGTCAGAAAGGGAAAAACAAATACCGTATCCTAACGCATATAAATGGAATCTAAAAAAAAAGGTCTGAAGGACCTAGGGGCAGGACAGGAATAAAGACACAGACGTAGAGAATGGGCTTGAGGACACGGGTTGGGGGAAGGGTAAGCTGGGACGAAGTGAGAGAGTAAAATAGCTAGCTAGTGGGAAGCAGCCGCATAGCACAGGGAGATCAGCTCGGTGCTTTGTGACCACCTAGAGGGGTGGGATAGGGAGGGAGGGAGGGAGACGCAAGAGGGCGGGGATATGATATATGTATACGTATAGCTGATTCACTTTGTTATACAGCAGCAACTAACACAACAATGTAAAGCAATTATACTCCAATAAAGATGTTAAAAATAAAAAAAAAGTGGTCACAGTTTAACTTGGATATGGACCCTAGCATGCTTTTCATTTCTTCCAACTCCTTCTTAGAGCGTTCTGATTGGGCAGGGGACTTATCTGGCCACAGCTGATTGGATTAGAGGTGGAGAACTGATCTACGTTGAACCAATCAGATTCTCTCATTGAAAGATGTGGAATTAGGATGCTCCATGTAGGCAGTCTAGGATCCTGAAAAGAAAAACACACAGATCTGCCTAGAGTGGTCCTTTCCTACCACACGCAGGCAAAGAAAAGTGACCCGGATGCGTGGGGGAAACAAGAAGGTCAGGGAGGGCTTCCCTGGTGGCGCAGTGGTTGGGAGTCCACCTGCCGATGCAGGGGACACGGGTTCATGCCCCAGTCCGGGGGGATCCCACATGCTGTAGAGCAGCTGGGCCCGTGAGCCATGGCTGCTGAGCCTGCGCCTCCAGAGCCTCAGCTCCGCGGCGGGAGAGGCCGCGGCGGTGAGAGGCCCGCGTACCGCAAAAAAAAATAATAATAAAATAAAGGTCAGAGAATGAGCAAAGGCCTTGCTTTCCAGCTCTTGGTTCCAGTCTCTCAGGAGGCTTGGCTGTTTCCATAGAAACCTCCATATCTCCCCAATAAAGTTATTATTTTATTTATACTAGCTTGAGTGGATGTCTACCTTTTAAAGATCTATAAGACAAAATTATAGCTTGAGGAGTACAAATTCTTAATAAAAATAAAAATTTCAGTAAGTCAAATAGCATCAGGTTAGTACATGACCTAAAACAAGACAAATTCCATTATTTATAAATTCCATTCTTCAGGTGCCTCTTGCCTATATCAGAACCACGTGGGGTACTTGTTTACAAGGAGATTGCAAGCGCCACCTCTCATCCAGAAGCTCTGACTGTGGCCTGGGAGGACGCATTTTAACAAGCGCCTCCCTTCCCCTTGATTCTAGTCACTAAATTTGTTGCTCTGAGGAACTCTGAGGTAATATCAGAATTGATTCATTTAATATGAGGGATAGGAGGTGTCTAGAAGTAAAACAGATAGAATCCTTTTATTTTGAGTGTCCCAACGCTCTCTCCGCAGTCGTTACCAGGGGTGAAAAGGGAACTTTGCTCCTTAATATTCGAATCAAGCTTTCCTTTCCATAGGAATCTCTCTGCCCTTGGAGAGCTTTTCGAGAGCTTCCTAGAGCTTTCCCGGTATCATGAAAGAAGTGATATTCTGTGGTGGTTTCAAAACATGTCTGTAAATATTTGGCACTCTTCAGTCAAGGGGCAGAGTCTGTGCCCTCTGTTCTGGAACCTGGGCAGCCTATGTGACTGCTTCAATGAATGGAATACAGTGGAAGGGATCCTGTGTGACTTGGGAGATAGCAGCTTCTCTCAGTTTCTCTTGGGACGCCTGCCTTTGCAGCCCTAGGCCACCGTGCTAGTGAGGCCACAGCATGAGACCACGTGGAGAGGCCTGGAGACCACACAAAGAGCCTGCTGCCTAGACAGCACTGGGTGCTCCAGCCTCAGCTGTTCCAGCTCCAGCCACTGCAGGACAGAGCCCAAGCCACAAGCAACCCGTGAGACTTCCCCATCTCCTGACCCACATACACCATGAGAGATAATACTATACAAGTGTTGTCGTTTTTAAACCTCTGAGTTTGAGGATGATTTGTGATGCAGCAACAGGCAACTAGAACAGATTCATCTGAGTTCATATGTGCCCTAATGCAACCCAGCCTTGTCAGGTGTGGCCCCTGTTACCTTGCTTTATTTATTTCTTGTGTTTGGTTATGAACGCTCTTTTTAATCAAAAAACTTTTAAGACTTCAATTGAGATGGGCAACAGAGATGGAATTCAGTCTGCCTTCCAAATGTATCACCTTTCCTAGTCTCACCCAGGACTTGGGAGGCTGGCCAATTCATTTATTCGTTCAGTAAACATGAATTAAGTGTCTGGGATGCGCCAGGCACTGGCGATGCAGAATGACAATCCCTTCAGGAGGCTTACACACCGGCGCAAATGAGTCCAATTCAATTATGATTAAACTCCTGAAAGAGAAGTTCATGGTGCCCTGAGAGTGTTCACATGGAGGACTTAACCTGGTTTGGTGGGCCGGCAAAAGATGCCCTGGGGAAGTGATGGTTAAGCTGAGACCTGAAGGATGACCAGGACTAGCACAGTGGACATGGGGGAGGCATATTCCAGCCAAAGGGAAGCCAACTGTGTTCCCTTAGGATTAAACTACCTGGATCCACAAATCTTGGTCTAGAATTACTGTAGGAAGTGAGCTCTTAAGCTCTAGAACTCAAAGTCCAGATGCCAACTCCCAGCCCTCTGAGATGTCTCCAGCAGAGAGAGCAGCAGTAGCACCAAGTCGGGTGGCTGGACAAAGAAGGGGTGACATTCAAAGGGAATGGGCCAATGTGTGTGCCAGGGAGAAAGACAATGCTGGGATGACCAGCATGTGAGAGAAGGTGGCCAGTTTGGGGCTGATATGATAACCACCCCCATTTCTTACCTACTCTGTGCATTATTTCATTTAATTCCACACAGATGGGTAGTATAGGTACTGCTACCATCCCCATTTCACAGGAGAGGAAGCCAGGGCTTAGAGAAGTTAGGTGAGTGGTCCAAAGTCACTCTTACTAGGAAGTGACCCTTCTAGGTCACCTACCTCCAAAGTCCATGCTCTTAACCATCTGATTCTCTGAGCCCTGAGCACCAAGTGTTGGGTCATGTGGCTGTACTGTCTGCAAATTATTGCTGAAGTGTTTCAAATTCGACTCCAGATCCTGGCCCTGTTCTCCTTTTCCTACCCATCCTACCTGTTGAGACTTCAGCCCTTGTGGCCTAATTCATGGTCAAGAACAGAACACTTATGTCCTTTCTCCATTTCTTATACAACCACTAACAAACCACTCATCTACTCGTCAAGATGAGCTTGGTCTGAGTCAGTTCATCCATCTAGTCCAAGAGCTCTATTGGGAATCGTGTGCCAGGCATGATGCTAGGCACTGGTGATGCGTCCACGAACAGGACAGACGTGGCCCTGCTTCCAAGCAGTAAGTGGCTTGAGAAGACCTTACTCCCTCCCTCTGTGCCCTGAAGTGTTGGTACGAGAGAGAAAAATGACAGAAAAGCAGCCACAGCCCCAATGGCGATGGCCATGATCTCAAATGCTCCTTTACATAGACATGATTTTTTATTAATTGTCCCTCGCAGTTTCTGGAGCTTCCACTTCAGTTAATACCAACATCGAGGGCATGGGCTGTTTGTTCAGCTGTCCCTCCATCTCTAGGGTGAGGATTCCAAACAGATTGAAAGGCTGTCTTGAAGGGACGTTCTTATCAAATTCCAAGCCACATCTGCTCCCCAAGAATCTTCTGGGAGAGATGTGATCAGCAGCAGCAGCTCTGGTGACAGCAGATAAAATGCAAAGTAGCCCAGGGACTCCTAGCCAGAAAGTTGATGGAGATGAACTTAACTGGCAAATCCAAACGGCCAAATGTGCCTGGAACCTTGGTCCTTGACCGTGGGGCAAGATGGCATCATGGTTAGGGCAGGGACTTTAGAATTAGGAGACCTGGTAAATATCCAAGTTCCACCCACATACTAGCTGCGTGACCTTGGGAAAGTCACTTAACTTTTCTGAACCTTAATTTCCTCGTCTATAAAACAGATACACTAGCAATGCTCAGCTTTGGGTGGTGCTAAGGGAACTTTGGGGGATAAAGTATGCAAACTGTACACCTTAATTCAGCTCCGTGCTGGGCAAATGATGAGTACTTAGGGACTTGTACTAGTTATAATAACAAAGAACCAGAAACTGTGTGGCGTAAAACAACAGAAATCTATTCTCTCACGGTTAAGGAGACCAGAAGTCTGAAATCAAGGTGTTGGCGGGGTTGGTTCCTTCTAGAGGCTCTGAGAAAGAATCTATCCCATGCCTCTCTCCCAGCTTATGTGATTGCCAGCAATCATTGGTTTATGGACACATCATTCCAATCTCTGCCTCTGTCTTCACACGGCGCTCCTCCCTGTGTCTCTGCCTCAATTTCCTCTTCTTATAAGGAGACCAGTCATTGGATCGGGGCCCACGCTAATCCCGTCTGAACTCTGAACTTGATGACATCTGCAAAGACCCTATCCCCAAATACGGTCAAATTCACAGTATCAGTAAGTCAGAACTTGAAAATATATATTGAGGGGAGACAATTCTATCCACTACAGTGGTTATCATCAGCTTCATCTTTTCAGAGAAGGACCAAGGGGACCACTTGTGATCCCTGTACACAGCATCAATTTCCAGCTCTCAACTGGCTAAGGAGATTTGCCCCGAGGGACTTGTGTGTCCATGTGCTTGCTAAGGGGAGAGGGCAGAGATAGTTAGGGACCAAAGCCCCGCTCCCCACTCCTCCAACTTCAACAGACACCTGCCGCAAGTCCAAAGCCAAACTGAGCCTCCCTCAATTCGTCTCTCTTACATCTCTCATCCAGGGCATCAACAAGTTTTGTTAGCTCTGCATTCAAAGTACATGCCATACCCAACCTCTTTCCTGATCTAAGCCACCACGATCCCCACCCTGGTCTCCTGCAATTGCCTCCTAGATAATTGTTTCCACTCTACCTGCTCCCAACCTCCACATACACTCTGTCCTGCCCGCAGGATCCTTCCCCCAGATACACCCAAGAGTTTGCTCCCTCACCTTGTTCAGTGCGACTTCCTTGCAGAGATCCTCCCTGACCACCTTCTCTAAAGTTGCAGCCCCTTTGTCACTCCCCATCCCCTTCCACTACTATGTCTTTCTTCCCACACCTGGCATTCTATTGATTGCCATTTGTTTCTTTTCCTCCCTCCCTAGTACAGGAGAACAGCTGTTTGACTGGTTTGCTGTCACATCCCCAACATCTAGACACTCAATAAATATTTCTTGAATAAACGAATGAAAATATCTAAGTGAGGATGAAGTAGTTTAAAAAAATATCCCTAGATCTAGGTCACTAAAGATCTTTGGTTACTTGGTTCTCAGCATTGTTTAATTTATCTATGGCTACATCCAACCTATAATTCACAATGAATTTGAGGTAGCATTCAACATTATATAATATTAAACAAGTAGATTTTATGATATGTACATTATACCTTGATAAATCTGGTTAAAAATGAGTATATAGCACATAGCGTGTATGTGTGTGCCTATATTATAAATATAGTGTGTGTGTTTGTGTGTGTTGTACTATCAGCTTCCTAGAGGCCAAAGCAACCAGAGGTACATGAAATGATAACAGAAGTTCCTATTTTCTACAGGGAAAATCATTTTTTGAGGAGAAAAATAAGCTTTCCCTAGAACTTAGGCCTAAAGGTAATGTCTCACATGGATCCTGAACATGCGTTGCCGCCGTGGACAATGTTCTTAATAACATCCCTATGACAGGGTCAGAAGAGGAGAGACCATACCATCTAGCACTGTCGGAGCCTGCAAGCTTGACTAACACACGGGTGTCTGGAAAAGATGCTAACTTGATGAACTCAGATGGTGCATCTAAAATAGAGACAGAGAGAGACACATTTGGGGCTCACAGTGTCCCCGAACACTAATTTGAGAGGAGAGGATCGGTAAGGTGCAGGGAGCTGAGGGTGCACGGGAGAGGGATGGAGAAGCAAGTTAAGCCGGGTGTGTACAGTGCAGGCCTCCAGGGGGACCACGAGCCCCTCTCCCAGCCTCTCCCACACCCGCCACACTGGCTTGTGGACAAGGTGGGGTGCAGGTCTGATCTGGTGCAAGGTGTGTACCCTCCTCTATTTTAGGGTTCTGTCTCTTTGAGGGTCCCCCGCCCTCTGGTCCCCCACCCTCTGGGACTGTCTCCTGCTTGGGCTCCACCCAGTCCCTCCGAAGACCTGCAGAGCAGAGAGTACTTTAGATCAGCTCAGTTCTAAGTCTTAAGGCAAAGCCGGTCTCCTCCCCTCCCCCACCCTTTCCTTGGGTTTGCCTCGCCTGCTCGTACTGAGCTCCTCTTTCTCCGGGCTGCACATGAGAATTCCCTGAGGAGCCTTTACCGGCTGATGCTTGGGCCCCACGCCAGACCAATTAAATCGGAACCTTCTAAATATCTGGGACCTTCCTGTGTGGCCTGCCCTGGGAGAGGACGAGGTGACGAGCTGGCCAGAGGCCATCAGGATGGTATTGTAATCAGGGGCTGGAGCGCTGGGCAGACACTGGCCACTGTTCTTCCAAGGGCGTCTGCTCACTCGGGAGTGGGATTTTGAGAGAGACTTGGGTGCGGCCAGGTTACTAAATGAAGGTGAGCGTCCACACATCCTCATCTCTTTACAGCATGGCAGGTATCCTGACAAGCTGTTTAACATAAGAATGTCATTTTGACCTTGACAGAATCTGATAAGCTGGAAGTTCATATCTAATTAGAACTGTAAAATCACAGTAGGTACAAGTTCATCTCTGGAATCACGAGTTCAAAGTTTAACTCTATCATGTGCTTGCTGTGTGATCTTGGGCAAGTTACTCAGCCTCTCTGAGTCTCGGTTCCCTCATATGTAAAAGGGGCATAATGATAGTTCCTCCCTCAGCAGGCTGTTGTCAGAGTGACATAACGCAGGTAAAACGCAGAGCCTGCACACAGAAAGCCATATGGTTAAAGTGAAAGAATAAATACAGAGAATAAGAGGAATGGTGGGTACAGTGGCTCTTTCCCACAGTCTCCAGGTGGCAGAAAGTGAATTAGAGCAATAGACCAAAATTTCTGCAAAACCTATTTCCCAGGAGATCCTTATGCGAAGCCCAGAATGAACGGCAAGGTCTTACTGTCTGTGTTTAGAGGTGGGGCTGGCACCAGCCCTCCGGGAGAGGCTAAGGGGACTCTCCTGCAGGGAGCTACATGCTCAGTCCAGACGGGACTTCCCTGAGGAATCAGCAGACCATCTGTCATCTTCTGAAATTCTGAATGGGGAAGCGACGATATACCCTGGATTCCAGGCCGTCACAGACTCATCTTCTCCAGCAGAGCCCTCCTTCAGACTGAGCCGGGGCTGAAGAGACGGCTTAAGCCACCCAAGCCCTGATAACCAGAGGCCTGGAATGAGGGGCAGAGCCATTCCTACCAGGAGACCTTGTAAGTAGATGTGGGGATAAATCTAGACAAGAGTCCACCCCCATGATGATGCTTCAATGATACGTGTCCTAAGAGCTTATATAGACAGAACTCAATACACTACGTTCATCAGAGTTGATGAATTCTTTACCTTTTGAGGTTCTCCTAACTTTCAACTTTCACCAGACATGCAGATGTCCTAACATGTTCTAGGTTATCTTAAGGCCCTAATTTTAATCCCCCAAAGTGTATTGTTACTGTTCAAACTTTGGGTCAGATTTTCTAAGCGTATGTATCCACACATATGTGTGTTTAAATTTTATATTTGATGGTGGACACGCTAATCGAATATGAAATCATGTGGTTTGGGGGAATCAAATGCATTCGCCGCTAGCAGCAAACTGGAAGTCAGCAGTCTAGAAATGGTTCCTGGCTTCTAATAGCTTGCTCTGGAGGAGAAACTGGGTGGACTTGCAAATTGAGGAAGTACTTCAGGAAAAATTGAAAAGTGGTATAGTGGGGGAAAGGTGCTAATTGGGAGTTAATAGTGTGGATCTGGGTAGGACTGAAGCACTTTTTGGATACAATCTTCAAGTTGGTAAGACAAAAATAAGAGCAGTGATAGTGTGCAGATCAACTGGGTTATTTCATGATTTATTATGTAAGGTTTTCCATATTTAAAATAAAATCTCTTTATATGGTTACGTACTGTATGATTCCAACTATATGACATTCTGGAAAAGGCAAAACCATGGAGACAGTAAAAAGATCAGTGGTTGCTAGGGGGTAGGGGGTGGGAGGGATGAATAGGCAGAGTGCAGAGGATTTTTAGGGCAGTGAAACTACTCTGTATGATACTATAATGGTTGATGCATGTCATTATACATCTGTCCAAACCCGCAGAACGTACACCACCAAGAATGAACCCTAATGTGAATTGCAGACTTTGGGTGATCATGATGTGTCTGTGTAGGCTTATTGACTGGAATGAATGTACCACTCTAGTGGGGATGTTGATAATGGGGGAGGCATGGAACTGGGTGGTAGATAAACTGAGTTTTCAGATCAGAGGTCAGGGTGACACGTGTCATTAAGATTTAAGCCTCTTAAAGGGATGCCATGTCACACATTAGATTTAATCAAGTTGAATTTTTGCCCACTAGCAGAGAAAGCCAGTGGAAGTGTGAAACGGAGTTTAGAATGGAGGTACTTTCCGCCGAGTCATCTCTGGCTCCTGTGGACTTGCTATTGTTAAGCAAATGTCACTACACCCATGGAAGGAATGACTCACAGTCACTGCTGGAAAGAGGGAGGAGAGGGAATAAGAAGGTTTAAACTTGAAACGCCGAGCCCTGAGTTTTAAATGAAGAGGCTTAGTTGGATTTAATAAGAAGTGTTTGATTGGGTTGTAATAAGAAATGCAAAAGAACTATTATTTCAAAACTCTGGGTTGTATCACTTCTAATTATTGATATCATAGAATTGATATGGTGGAATCGGTAGGTATCCATTCGAGTTATTGAAGTGTTCTCTTGAGCTCAAATCAATGCTGGTGTCCTGTAGGTTTGCTTAGTCAATTTTCTTTGAATCACATGTTATATCTGACAAAATTAGATGGTTAAAATAAAAGCAGATTTAATTTGACTCTTTTTTAAACAGTTCCTGGGAAAACAAACCAATAACTGATGCCTTTTACCAAAAGAAAACGCAATGAAACCCTTAAGGGTCTGTCATTCATTTCAACTATTAGGCGCACAAAGGAAGCCTGTTTCCCTATAATCTGATCTGCTCTGTGCACACAAGCCTCCCTTTATGATTGGTGTCACAGACTAATGGAGAATGGGTTTTCTCCAAGGCAGGAGTGGAGCATGTTGAGGCTGGGTGGCACAGTGGTCATGTGTTTGGGAGCCAGACTCTCTGGGTTTGGACCTGCATCCACCACTGCATGAATCTGGAAGTCTCTCAACTCTCTGAGCCTCCATTCCCTCATGTAAAATGGGGATAATGACAGCACCCACCCCATAAGATCGTTGTGAAGATGAAACAAGCAATGCATATAAAACACTTAGACGGGTTCTCAGCACTCAAAATACAATCTCTGCAGTGATTTTCAATGAGGTCAATACATAATAACAAACAGAGCTGAGGGGCGGGGAAGGATTGAAACAAACTATGGCATGTTTAATTATATTAACCATC
This sequence comes from Orcinus orca, assembly GCF_937001465.1. Lineage (NCBI taxonomy): Eukaryota > Metazoa > Chordata > Mammalia > Artiodactyla > Delphinidae > Orcinus > Orcinus orca. Next base: position 68,028,200 of record NC_064574.1, on the reverse strand, counting down.
TGTAGGTGTACATTCAAAATATTTACTATGGGTGTTGGATGATTAAAATCTATAGGTCTCTGCTATCACTTTTTTGTAGAAAAGATTATGGGTAATGTTGTTAGTAAACAGGGATTCAATATCTTAACAGGTCTAGAATTTCTGAAACAGCACATAAAGATGCAGTTGAGATGGATGTGTGGAGGGTGAACTATGACAGCACAATAATTGGACCAGAGGCTGTGAATTATTGCCCGAGACAGAGCTTCCCTGTTAATAGGCTCTATCTGGCCCTTCAGTAAGAGGACTAGATTTAACTTTGTATTATTTTTCCCAAAGAGCCAGACAACGTTTTGAAGAATATACAGACTTAAAGGAAACACTGGCCTGTGTGCCAGACGGACAATATTTTCTTCCTTCTCTTCGAGGAACTGCCCACATCACATTTGCTTTTCAGAGAGTCTGTTCCTGTTGTCCTTCCTGACAGATGGCTGGAAAAGTGACCTGTCCCTTTGGCCACAGCTAACTGGATCACACGATCACTGAGCCATACTGGTCCATCAGTCTCTTTCCTGGGGTTTTAAATTCTAGACTACTCTAGATTTGGGAATTAGACATTGAGAATTGAGAAGTGACATAAGGCGAAGGAGGTAACACGGATGTACATCCACAGTGAGAGACGTCAGCAAGAAGCCAAGGTGACAGATTGGGGTCCCCAGGATGGAGACAATGAATGCTGGGTTCCTGGAACTTTCTGGTCCCAGCTGCACTTCCTGCCTTTGGATGTTGGGAGATACACAGGAACATGCCATGTCTGTCCAATAAATCCCCCTTTACTCCCTGTGGCTTGACAAGGAAACTTGAATTCCAGATGTTTCCCTTTCCTTGATATAATTCATTTTATTGGGAAAACAGACCCTTACGCTTTTTTGTTCTGTAATTTACTATCCTCTGAGGGGTGAATGTAGGGGCTACAGAGAAGCAGTAAGTCACTTCATTGATGAGAGACCTGGATGAATTCAGAGAGTGGAAGGGCCTCACCGTGACTGGGGAAAATGAGTTGGCAAAAAAACCCCACAGCAGTCAGAATTGCATACGAAAGACTAGGGGCCGGGACGAAGGTGCCGTAATTGGGACAGAACCAAAGAGAAGGCAGGAGTCCAAGATCAGACAGCAAGTGTCAACAGGTTCTCTGGAAGAGGATTAAGGGAACAGGTAGCGAAGACTTTGAGCTCTCTGTGAACCACATGATACAGGACTCACCATATGGTGCAGGAAGATAGCAAAGCAGGTTGAAGTAAAGGGAAGAGCTTTTGTCTGTAGGATTATATAACCACCTCTAATGTATGGACGTATATGTGCGCAAGTGAAGCCACACTACTAATGAGATTAAAATTAGGAATAGACTCCCACAGCGGGAGCGCTGGGACTTCAGAAAAGGCCTTTGTTACTGGTAGAAACGAAACTGCCTTTTCATCTCCTCAGGCACTTTCTTCCTGCGGTTAATTCAGTGCTGCACTTGGATGCAGCAGAAGACACTGGAGTCCGGGGCTTGGAGCTCTGTCTGGGTTGTCCTCTTGTGCCCAAACTCAAAGCACACACTAATTAAGGACCCCAGTGGCTTTTGGGGAGACAGCTTGGAGGTTGTGTGCTGTTGGGGAGCTAGTGTTAGCCACCAGGGCCAACTTCAAGCACACTGGGGACCACGATCTCTGTAGGGGCTCATGAAAGTGTTTTACTTTCTTTTAGAATCACAAGGAAAAAAAAATGAACTTTTAGGCTGAAGAAACTGCTTTAACATGCAATATTAAGACATTTGTCCTGATGCCAAAGCAGTCGTAAGATACAGGTTTTAACTTTTTTTCATGGTGTAAGGAAGAACCCGCAAAAGTCTCCGTAGCAGTTTTGAAACTGTTTCAAAAACGAAAAGACTAGCAGCTTGGTGGAGATGAGTGGACCCAAAAGTAGAGAAGAGTGCTGTTAGGGATGGAAAGAGGCAACTGGAATCACAACACCTGATTTCAAGTCCTGGTCCTGCCTATTCCCAGCTGTGTAGTCTCGGGGAGGTCACTCAATCTCTCCGACTTCCAATTTCCAAATAGGTGTAATAGGGTTAACATCAGTAACTACCTTGCATGACTGTGGTGAGAAATAATAGGATGTGTGATGCATATAAAGCCATAGCATGATCCCTGGCATTTAGTAGGAGCTCAAAAGTTGGAGGCGATGGAGATGGGCAAGTGGAATTGTAGAGGGTGGAGATGGGAGATAGAGCTGGTGAGGGTTACAGGAAATGGACGGTGATGGTGGAAAGGGAACCAGCTGAGGAACCACACGCACTAGAGGTGCCTCCACGACTTGGAGGACCCCACGAGCTGAAGCCTGTAGAGGAGGTGAGAAGGGCAGGCTCTAGAAGACAGTAGCCCATTCTCAGGAGCCCTCCCAGGAATCCCTGTTGGTGGCTCACAGTGCCAACGGGTGTTTGCACATGCATAGGTAATTGACAAACACAGAGTGAGGAGGGAGGACAGAAAATCTGGAGGCTTCCATCACCATGTATGTGGCATTTGTCTAATGGCAAAGGCTCAGAGTGAGAACAAGGCAGCAAACTCTGCTTACACTTAGAGGCAAAGAGCAGAGAGGGGGAAATGAGAAAATAAGAGGGGAAAACGGTTAACCTTCTAGAATATGTTTGTGACATGGCAAGGCGACCACTGTTGAGACTAGAAATGCAAGTTTTAAGTATCAAGGCAATCAAGAGCCTAAGATCACACGCATCTAAACCAAACCTGGTCCGTTAAATGTCCCTGACGAGCTCTGTGACTTTACCAACTTATTTCAACTTCCCGCCTCTCCTTTCCTCATCTGTAAAATGGGGATATAAGTAGCTACATCACAGCAAAAACATGAGCCGAAACATACAAAGCACTTACAACAAAGCCTGGCCTATAGTAAGGACTCAAAATGTTAGGCGACATCATCATCTTCATCACTACTGCCACCACAAGAATATATGTTCCATGAGGGCAGGTATTTTTGTCTGTTTTGTTCACAGCCATTTCCTCTGCGCCTAGAACAGTGCCTGGCACATAGTAAATGCTCAATACATATCTGTTGAATGAATAAATCCTTAATCATGCTGTCAGTGGGCAGTTATTATAAAAGTGATACTCCTCCCCGGTACGGGTTCCAATCTTAGTCTCAGTTCCTCTCCCTCATGTCTGCCCTCTGCTGTCATAAGCAGCCACCATGCCTTGTGCTCAGATCTGAAGAGTCAGGAGCTACGAGATCACTGATAACCTGGGAGACGGGCGATTCAGAAGTAGCTTAGAGTAGAAGTCACAAGGCAAAAGGATAAGGCACAGGTGAGTGGGGAGGAAGTGTAGGCAGCAAATCTCAGAAGAGCGGTTTGATTCTCTGGATATAGTCAGTGAGTACAGGACAGCGAAGGGAGAGTCAAGGTCACAGAAAACATCTTTAAGGAGACAGGAAATGCTGAGCTTGCTTCTCATCTAAAGGAAAGGATATAGGGGAGAGGGAAGATCAGAGACGTTCCGTAGCTTCCAGATATACACAAAAAATGTAGCAAAAGACTTCATGTTCTTAGGAATACAGTGGTAATTGAAGTACCAGATTGTCATGTGAGTGTAAGATCTTGAACGCGGTTTTTCAAAAAATGTGGTACTTCTACCATCGGCAATACAAGGACAAAATTATTTTTCTTTTAATAAACTCTCCTAAGAATATATTAAAATAAATATATGACTGCTAGATCAAGCCTGTGATTTCGAATACATTATCACTTAGGGCAATGCTAAGAAGAAGAAAAGGCAGTCAATTAAATCAATTTAAAATATATATTTAAGAGGAATTCCCTGGCAGTCCAGAGTTCAGGACTGCGCTCTCACTGCCGAGGGCCCGGGGTTCAATCCCTGGTCGGGGAACTAAGATCCCACAAGCCACGCAACGCGGCCAAAAAAAGAGAGAGAAAATATTTAAGATAGTATAAAGGAGGTATGTACGTGCTTAAAAAAATAAACAAAAAATATAAAAACAAGTGCATAAATAGGCAATAGTTGGGAAACTTGGCCAAGGCTATACTCAACCCTTTTGTACGGTCTGAATCTGGAGCCAAGGGAGTTGGTGTCAGCACCTTGGAGAGTGGCACACAAATGCCAAGTCTCTGGGGTGCTATAGGAAAGGGGCCACTGGCTAACACTAAATGGCCTCCTTAGTGACACTCAAGCACTTAATATCATCAGCCTCTTGGGCATTATTCTAGGAAAGTCAAACACCAGAAGGGAGGCTTAATGGTTTTGCCTCTCACCTCTCAGCTTTTTATTTCTGATCATCTTCGATGCATACAGAGCAGCAGACCTGAATGGGACTTTTTGAAGAGATAAATGTAATACCCGGGCACTCAGTTTCTAAAGACTTGCCACTTTTCCTTTTAATTTTATAAGCTGCTGACTTCTTCCTACTTGATTTATTCCTGGCTTATGCTATGCTTCAGGAAAAGCAGCACTAACACCTGGCACGTTCCATGATTTGAACACAAGGAAATGTCATCGAGAAGAGAAGCTTAAAGTTTTTTGTTTGTGGGGCATGAAAATTGGGAGTTCTAAAGGTTAAAGTCAGAAGGTCTTTCATGTCACCAAGAATTCCAACCAGAGCTGAGAAGTAGGGCGTATGGCTGAGACCACTATCTTTCCATCAGAATTGTTCTCCCAGCGTCCCTTGCACTGAGTCATGTGACTAAATTCTCTGTAATAGCGTGTAGGCAGAAGTGATGGGTGCCACTTCCAAACCAAGGCTTTTATGAAGCAGCTTGTGCCTCCTCTGTACTCTTTCCCCGCCCCCGCACTCTGAGTATAGACAAAAACAAGGCTGTAGGGATTGATGGGGCTGTGTAAGATGGAAGGAACCTGGGTCACTTAATCACCATATGGAGAGCGTGGGCGAGGCCAGGAACACCCATCTTGGACTGTTACATGAATGAACATTAAACTTCTATTGCGTCGGCGCCAGTATAGATGTAGGGGTCTTTTTGTTATGGCAGTTGGATCCACCCTAACTAATAAAGGAGGTTAGGTGTGTGGGGTCTGGAAGAAGAGACGTTCTTTTTTTTTGCCACGCTGCATGTGGGATCTTAGTTCCCCAACCAGGCATCAAAACCGTGGCCCCTGCATTAGCACAGAATCTTAACCACTGGACCGTCAGGGAAGTCCCAGAGGAGACATTCTGAGATTTCCACTTACTCCCTCCCCTCTTTGCACAGTTAACTTAGCTCATCCTTTAGATAAAGCTCAAGAGCCTCTTCCTCCCAGAAGCCTTCCCTGACTTTGGCCAGGGCCGATCCCACTCCCGCAGGCTCTCCCAGCACACGGCAAACATCACGGCTGTACTTTATATCTGTTAGTGTGATTTTTTTTTGATTAACATTTATACTCCCACTAGGTTTTTAAGTATGCATTTTTCAAAATTCATAGAATGATACACTTCCTTGTGCATTTTGTTGTATGTAAATTTTATTACCTTAAAATGATCAAAAACAAATATTGAATTCTGGTTAAATGATGTGCATGCTGAAGAGTTCAGGGGAGAAGTGTACCGATATCTGCATCTTGGTTTGAAACGCATTAAAAAATGGGTTGACAAAGAGATGGAGAGACATGTGATCGCGCATATACAGTCAAATGCTGGCTGCAGAACCTAGGTATTGGGTATTATGGGTGTTCATTGTATAATTATTTTAACTTTTCTGTATTTTTAAAGTTTTTCCTAATAAAATGTTGGGGGGAAGTTCAAAGAGAGTAGGAGCTATGAGTACGTTCCATAAATAGAATTATTCTGTGTACAGTGTATTTTAGATTACCAATCATAATGTTCTGTGATTTGCTTCTATTTCTACTTGATACTGTGTCATGGACATCTGTCCATGATGACAGATAGACAGACAGACAGAGATACGAGAGACACAAAGACCTCATCCTTTTGAAGGCATCATGGAGACACCATTATATGTTTAACTTTCACACTACTGATAAACATTTGGGCTATTTTCATTTTTTTCTATTACTGATCTTTTCCTATGATAGCTTTTCTGTGCTGCTGGATTTGAGCTTCTTTATGTGAGCTCTAGGTCCACCACCACATGTTCCTGCCCTCCCCACACCACCAACCCCCCCAGCAGGCCCGTATCCTCCACAGGCAGGAGTCCACGAGTATAAGAAAATAATAAGAAAGCCCTCATTCAAACTTCCCGGCATGATTTTCTAAAAACATCTGGATCGTACAAATCAGTACCACAAGCACATCTGAAGTCTCAGAAAGCAAGTGATACTAGCATTAATTAAATATCCAACGGATGTTTATTATGGTACTTTAGAATTAGGGGAATCAAGTCTGTAAGGTACAGAGCTGTACTTGTGCTGTGTATACACCTTATCAGAGACTTGCTGTGTTTATTTTATAAGCCCCACTTGTATAATCAGTCTGAACAGGGCACATCTGCCCAATTTATATATCCGGAGCACAGTTTTAACTGCAGAAATCACTCGACAACCACAGAGGTAAAATTCTTGAAAAGTGTAAAGGTTGGCAAAGCAGAAGTCAAAGGTTCAAGAAATCAGAAAAAAATAGAGAGGATAAAGCTATAAAAATAAACATTAAATAACAAATGAATAATACGCGCAAACGCTCTGCAACAAAAGTTCTAGAGGGCGTCTATCTCCAAGTAAGCCGGACATGTCAAGAGGCCCTGCCCTGGTGCGGTAACGCTCCCAGGGAAACACTTTCACATGGTCAGGAAAGCAAACTCTCCGAATTTTTCTTCTTTTTAAAGTTTTTGAAACAGGGTTTACTCGTTTGGAACTCAGTGGCCTTCACACTTGCTTTGCCCCCTGTTTCATTTTCATAGGTCTTAGCAAAATGCTTGTGTCTCTCCCTAGTCGCTCCACAAATTATTACTGTCTCTAAGAGCATGTTTTTCTGGGCCAGATCTGATACAGTGGGCCTGCGGGAGGGGAGGTGTGAACAGATTACCCAACGGTCCCTGTCTTTCATCTTTGGCGGGGGAGCAGTTACTGCTGCTGTGTTCTTCCATTTAAGGGGGTTGATGTATATATCCCACAAGACTGAAAAATGGTAAAAGTAGGCATTCAAATAGAAAACCACATTAATTTAAAACCGCGACTGGCAAAACAAGAGTTGCAAAGGATTACTCTATGTTTTAAAGGACGGTAGAGGTTTTTGCTATTCTAGCTTGCTTTCATGACATACTGTTGTCTTCCTCTGTGATTTATTTGATATCACATCCCCAGTCTGGAACAGAACTCTCAATTAGTATAACAGTTTCCATGGAAACATATGATCTATTCTCTCTCATTCCCTCGCTGTTCCCCAAGACCCACTCTCCCACTTCTCTACCCACCCCCCAACCCCAATCCTTTCTGTAAGACCCTCCAGAACTTCCATTCCTCAATCAAAAACTCTCCAATCTGTACTGCTGAGTGATCAAGAAGGTGAAGAAATATGTGTGTGGTCTGCTAACTTTTGAGGCAACAAGGACAAGAATAAATATGCATATTTCTGTTCGTTAAATTAGCAGAGAGAAACTGGAAAGATGCGAATTAACAAAACAGCTTGTATATGAGGGCAGTAGCAGCAAGGGGGCACAGAAGGATGTGAACCTGAGTGGGAGCAAAAGACTTCTCAGTGTTTATCCTTTTAATATAATGTTAATTATGAACCACGTGAAAACACTGCTTATTAAAAATATAATTTAATTTTTTAAGACTCCCCGACAGCCTCAGCTTATTAGAACCTCCTCTTCATTTAGGCTTCATTCTTCCTTGTCATCAGGGAAACCCCCCCATCTTTGAAATCTAAATGCCTTTAGTCTTCCTAGCATTTTAAATCTCTTGGCCTCACCCACTTGTTTCTCATTCCTAGGCCTCTAGACTCCTTCTTCCTCCCCAAGGTTATAACCCTCTTTCTGCTTTGACTTCCTTCCAGTCTGGATGTCCTTTTTATTCATTTATTCAGGACACTTTTGCTGAGTACCTGCTAGGACAGGCTCTGTTGGATCTGCAGTGGGCATCCCTCTTCCCAGAAGCCTTGACTCCCTTATCACTGGGATCTTCTAGGGCACCGATCCTGCTAATCACCATCCTTAGCTCAAATCCACCATCTACTTCTCCATCTCCACCCCCAGGCTGCTCAGAGCTGCTGGCAAAAAGGACACAGCGGCATGGACCTCCACCATCACTACTGCTTGTTCTCTAGTCTTTTGGACCTCCAGGCTGCTCAGTAATCTTATTCTGTGTTCCTACTCTCTATTCTCACTCCCTGCCAAGGCTCTTCAAACTTTGCGCCACCACCTCAGATTCCTTAGTCCATCACAGCAGATGGATGGACCTTGTGGCCCATAGAGGAAATTCATGCATTCAGTCTAGACCCTGAATGAATTCAATCCACAGGCACTAGAAGTACAGTGGTGAACATGACAGAGCTCCTGGCTCTGGTGGAGCTCAGATCTTAGAACAAGGAGACAAACCAACAAACAAGCAAGAGAAGTATCATCTGGTGATGGGTGCTAGGAGAGAGTTCAATATAATGGAGAATGAATGAGTGGCTCTTTCAGTGGTAGTCAGGGAAGACTTCTCAGAAGAGGTGATATCTAAGTAGAGATGGGAATTACAAGAGAGAGCCAGCTCTGCAAAGAATAAAGCGAACAGCATCACAAAAGCTCGAAGAGAGGAGGGAGCTCTGTATGTCTCAAAGAACCTCATGCGGCCCAAGCACAATGGGTGATGGGGAGAAGCAAAGGAAAAGAAGGTATCAAACAGAGAACAATTTAAACTGATCAGAATTTAAAGGGTCATGTAAGCCAAGGACACAGTATAGGATTTATTCTCCTTGTGAAGTCATCGGAGGGTTTTAAGCATGGGAGTGATTTGACCTAATGTAAGTTTTTAAAAATAACTATGGCTGCTGCATAGAAGTGTATTAATTATAGGTCACAAGAGTGGAAGCAGGGAAACCAGTTAGGAATGTCTGCAGTGGTCCAGACGGTATTGTATGGCATAGATTAGGGCTGCATCAGTGAAGATGGAGAGAACTCAGTAAATTCATGATATGCTTTGGAGGAGGACCTATCCAGACTAACGAATGGATTATGCATGGCTGGGGTAAGGGGAGGACAAAGAGGAGGCAAGGATAACTCCCAGATTTTTGACTTAAGCTACAGAGATGGGGAAGAAATTTGATATTTTTGCACACCTGAGTTCATGGTCTGAGACTGATATGAGACGTACTGGTGGCACACACAGGGATTAAAAGACTCACAACACTAAACAAGTCAGGAATACTTATAACACAATCTCAACTTCAGTAAAACTGCATCTCCTAGTACCTATAATAGCATCCAGAATCACTCTGCGAGTCCCAGGTCATCCTTCAACTGTGCTGCTGTTCGAAAAGAACCATCTCCATTCTCAGCTGCAAGAGTAACCTTTTCCCAAACCAAATCTGATCATGTCACTTCTCTGCTTAAGGCTTTCAGTGGCTCCCCCCTGCGCTGCGAATAAAATCCAAACTCCTCATCACAGCTTCTAAGGCTTGGCATGATCAGGCCCCTCCCACCTCTGCAACCTCACGTCCTGCAACCTCCCCCTGCTGATGACATTTTGGCCCCAGCACCTTCTGATGGTGCCTAGAATGTGCCCAGCCCTTGCCTACCTCAGGGCCTTTGCACTTGCCGTTCTCGCCGCTGCGAACCTTCCTTCCTAGCTCTTTGAATGTACGGCTGGTTCATTCTCATCCTTCAGGTCTCAGTTTCTACGTCACTTCCTCAATCTGAGTGGGTCCCTTCTTGATCTGTCTGTGACACAGCACTCCATTCATTTCCCTCACAGTATTCATTACCAACTGTAGTGTAGCTCTATTTACTTTTCACTCTCTCCCTCACTGGAATGTAAGCCCCATATGAACAGCAAATGTGCCTGCCTTGTTAGCTGTTCCTTCTGGAGCAGGTGCTACCACCCAGCCATACTGTACCTTGCCGAAGCTGCCTTTTCCAAGCACCATCAGGAAGTTAAAATCGGTCAGTTTCATCCGGTCCCTGTTCCCGTTGTTGTCAAATTTGGATATGGTGTTAGTCGTCTTTTCTTCAGGAGCCTTGGTCCCCTGATTGATCTTGGCCCTCTGGAGGGAGAAGCACACAGAAAACATCATCAGAGTTTGAGGATGCCCTTGTACGTGCTCAAACTCACGTAAAGGCCGCAAGCTGTGGGTCCCGCAGCTCATGCCCCCAGCTTGGTGAAAAGCATGGCCCAGCCTCCACAGTGCAGACCCAAAATGTGGAGGCCAGCCTTGGCACCTCACTCCTCTTTCATCCCTCGTGTCTCATCCACCACCAGGAACAGGCACTGCTTCCTCCCAGCTGTCTCTAGAATGCCTTCTTCTTTCCATCTCCACCAATACCACCTGTCATCATCTCTCACCTGGACAACCCACCTTGGTTCCCTCCACACTGGGCTTTACATGTAGTCACAGGGAGCTTCCACTTCTTCATACTCAACCCAGTCACCACCTGCTTAAAATGCTTTGGTAGTGACCCATGATTTTTAGGATAAAGACTTCGGTGATTTCACTAGCCCAGATGGCCCAGTACGATCAGGCTCTACCTGCTTCTCCAACCTCTTCAACATTTTCTCGGCTCCTTCTTCCCTGAAACACAGCTTCATCCTCCTTTCACATCTTTGAGTCCCAGTTCCCTCCCACTTCAGGGCCTTTGCACCTACTGCTGCTCCTGTGTGGATGACTATTCTCTCCCTTTCGCCAACCTAGTTACCTCCCGCTCCACGTTTTCACTTCCTCGGGGAAGCCTTCCTTGATTCTCTCTGTCTGGATGGGCTGTGCCTATGTGCTCCCTTCATCCACCTCACTTCCCATTTACACTGCGTGATAACTGTCTGTTCACTTGTTTTCCCCAACAGACTGGAAACCTGCCAGGGCAGGGAATATGTCTCATTCTCCGCAATTGCTCTGACAACTAGCACACTTTCTAGTTAAATATTTTGTTGGATAAATGGATGGATGAGGCCCATGTTTGTCCTCAGTGCAACGGGGTAGGGGCCTGCTGCTGTGCGCAGCAGAATGATGACTCAGAATGGCAGCAAACGCTGTGAAGGCAGGGGAGAATAGGAGGCCAGAATATTTGCGATTGGAGTCTAAAGTGGGGGATGTCTTGTAGGACTGAGCCCTTAACCTATGGGGTCTGCACTAACTCCAGGTAACTAGCGCCGAAACTGAATTAAATTGTAGAACACCTAGTTGGTGCCCACAGAGAACTGGAGGACTTCTTGGTGTGGAACACCCACACACTTGGTATCGGAAGTATTGTGAGAGTGTCAAGTTTTCCTCTATAGGTATGTATGCAGTTTCCTCTATAGGGTGTGTAGTTTTTAGCATCCAGCTTCCTTCACTCATCCTAATGGCCCTGAAATTCACTCATGCTGTTGCTTGAATCAGTGATTTGTTCTTTGTACTGCTGAGTAGCGTTCACTGTTTACATTTATTCATTCTTCTGTTACGGGCATTTGTGTTGTCTCCACTTTTTGGCTGCTAACAAGGCTGCTGTGAGCATTCTTGGTCCAGTTATCTTGTAGTAAAGATATGTTAAGATTTAAGTGTCTCGGGGACGATCAAGTGTAAATAAATACCCAGTAAACAGTTGTATTATGTGGTTTTCGGGTTAAGAAATGACATAAGAACTGGAGACAGGGACCTCCCTGGTGGCACAGTGGTTAAGAATCCGCCTGCCAATGCAGGAGACACGGGTTTGAGCCCTGGTCCGGGAAGATCCCACATGCCGCGGAGCACCTAAGCCTGTGCACCACAACTACTGAGCCTGCGCTCTAGAGCCTGCAAGCCAAACTACTGAAGTCCGCACATCCTAGAGCCCGTGCACCGCAACTACTGAACCCGCGTGCTGCAACTACTGAAGCCTGCACGCCTAGAGCCTATGCTCTGCAAGAAGAGAAGCAACCACAATGAGAAGTCTGCACACCACAACAAAGAGTAGCCCCCACTCGCTGTAACTAGAGAAAGCCTGCAGGCAACAACAAAGACCTGACGCAGCCCAAAAAAAAAATCATAAAAAAACCCCACCAAAAACTGGAGACAGATTTGGGGGTTAAAGCCTAGAGGGGGTAGTTAAAACCAGATCATTAGGGAAATTGCAAACAAGAAAAGAGCCTCAAAGAGAAGTTGCATTGCTTTTTCAGGGCCATGTCCTCCCATAATCCCAAATTCTCACCCTCCAGCCCCCAGAGATTTTCCCAGGCTATCCCAATCTAAACATATCGCTCCCTCCCTCCCACCATCCCTGCTTTATTATGCTGTCTCCCACCTTCTCTGAGTCCCAACTCAGGACCCACCCGATACACACAGTCCAATCTCCAGCCTGTGAAGATCCACATCCTGACTGTCCCTGGTCCCCAGTCTCCGTTCCAGCCCTGAGGTTTGCTTCCATCCACCTGCAGGTCCCAGCACCCCTGCCAGTGGAGCATGGGTGAGGTGCACACACTTCCCCATTTCTCCATCTGACTGCTTAGAGGAAAATTTTTCCCGGTTCTTCAAGGAGCAGCAAGTGTCCATCAGCTTGATTCCTCAGTCCTTCAAGCAACCTTCTTTCCTCTGAATTCCACGCTCCATCTCAATTTGCTTGTTTGACTCTTCTCACAGTTACATGCTATAGACCGAGAATGTTTGTGTCTCCTGAAAGTTCATATGTTGACATCCTAACCCTCAAACGTGATGGTATTAAGAGGTGGGGCCTGTGGAAGAGATTAGGTCACGAGGGTGGAGTCCTCATGGGTAGGATTAGTGCCCTTATAGAAGAGACCCCAGAAGAGTCCCCTTGCCCCTTCTGCCACGTGAGGACATAGTAAGAAGAGGGCCATGGGGACTTCCCTGACGGTCCAGTGGTTGGGACTCCGAGCTTCCACTGCAGGGAGCGTCTATCCCTGGTCAGGGAACTAAGATCCCACATGCTCTGGGCATGGCCAAAACAAAACAAAACAAAAAGAGGGCCATGAAGCAGGAAGCAGCCCCTCACCAGACAACGATTCTGCCGGCACCTTGATCCTAGACTTTCCAGCCTCCAGAACTGTGAGAAATAAATGTTGTTTAAGCCACCCAGTCTATGGTATTTTTGTTATAAGAGTCTGAACTAAGACAGAATGTTATCTCAGCCTCTAGATGCTAGATCAGAAGTCTAATAGCCTTATCGGTCTGGTCTGCACTAATATTTAAATGAGTTGAGATCTGTTAAAAATCAGGAGATGTCCTACAAAAACCCAAATCCCGGCTTCTTCTAAAGAAGCAGATCTGGCAAAACTGGGCCCCATCCATAAGGATGGGGCGTTTCGACGGGACATGGGGTCTCCAGTTGACCGTCATCACCACCACACCCTGCTGTCTCACGCTAAGCTTTTCCCCCTTCTTGTTACCTTCTCAGTTCTAAAAACATTTGGGACAAGAACCCTGTCCTGTGTTCCTCCGAACGTTCCATGTCTCCCAGCGGCCTCGTGCCTAGCAGCTCCTCCATCAAAGAACAAACATTTTTAAATTGAGGCCCAAATTTAAATGATCCTCTATCTTGCTGCGTTGGATACGGCTTCAGAAACAGGAATACACTAATGGCTACCTTTTCATGTCTGTAATTTAGAGCCCTAGGACTTGGTGCTCAAAGATAAAGCAAAGAGACACGCTTCTGAGCAAAGAGCCCTGCCTGTTCCCAGACTGCGCTACGGGAGAGCGAAGGCGTCCCGGCTGCCTGGCTCCAGGGCCCCATCTCAGATGAGGAATGCTTTCTTGGCTTAAACTAACCTCCACCCCTACAAGGAGCTCCAACGGCACTCCCATACCCAGCAGTGGCGGGAGGCACCTCTGTAGGCTAGCGGTCCACGTAGATGCTCCCCAGCCCCCAAGCAACCCTTCCAAAGACCGAAGGAGCAGGTCCTGAGCTTTATTTATTCCGGGGGGGGGGGGGTGGTGAGGCAGGGAGAGGGCTGCTAAGGATAATAACCATCTGACATCTGAATGATATGACATGCCGGACACTGGTTTAAATGCCATCTCACTCACTCTTCACATAACCATGGGAGGCCAGAAGTGCCACAATACATACAGGTGGGGAATCAAAAGCTCAGAGAAATAAAGTCACCTGCCTTCAGCACCCAGCAAGGAAGGGACAGAGCTGGGATTCCAATCCAGGCAGGCTGGCTCTCGAACCACCTGAACTGAATAGGCTACGCGGCATGCATGTGGCTCCAGGTTTCCAGCCAAGACCCCCGGGCCCTCTCTTCCCTATACCTGGGGCTGCTTGCCGCTTCCACCTGTGACTCTGCCTGCAGGCTCCTTTCCTGGTTGCAGGTTAATACCCCTGGAAGCAGCCTTCAGCCAGTGATGGGAGGGGAGCTCGTGGATAATACTTCAGCTGCCTGCCCCTTGACTGCAAACGCTGCGCCCGGTTAATCCCCGGCAGGATTAAACCCCAGCTGCCCACAGTGGTAACTTGCTGGTCAGACATACTTTTCCAGCTCCCTTCCTTTCCCTGCCTCACTTTCCCACCGCTCCCGATGCTTCCTGGGCTCGCCTCCCGAAGAAACCACCTGCACTTGAATCCTTATAGTCTGTTTCTGGGGAAACTCGAAGTTAGACAATGACCAGCTGAGGGATATTAGAAAGTTGCTTAACCTCTCTGGGCCTCAGTTTCCTCATCTGTAAAAGATAAAGGGGTATGATAAAGGTACTGACCAGTCATGGTGGTTGTAAGGACTGAATTAAATGACTTAATATTTCTAAAGCACTTAAAACAATAAAGGGCACACAGTAAGCACTTTATTAAATTAAAAATTCTAAGCTTGTCAGAAGACCCATTCTGAACCATGCAAAATGGAGTCTTCCCTTCCCTGGCCCATCGGCAAGGCCACAGCCAGACAAAAGTCCCCAGACAGAGCCTGCTCCAATGTTCTGAAGCATACCATGTGTGGTAACTTCACCAAGCTCACCCTACTGTGAAATTCTATTACCCCAATTTCTGCAGCTCGATTTTACTGTCACTCAGAATTTCTCCAGATAAGAGGCTTGAAAGTAATTTCTGAGTCATTCTGGGGGCTAACTGGTTATTGCACAGGGATTACATTTCTCACGTCCAAGGTCAACTGAAATTCCTCTATGTGTCTGTGAACAATTTTCGGTCTCTTGGAAACATTTTTTTAATCAACAAACTATGGTGTGGAGCAATTACCACTCAGGCATAAGCAAGCATTTGCAGGCTCTTGCGGGAAATACGGGACACATTTTGTTGCACGCAGATAAAACAGTCCTTTCCTTCAAGCCAGTAACTGGCCCAGACAGATGCTCTGTTCATGTAGGAAATGTTTTCCTGGGTGTTCTGAAATGTCACCCTGGCTGCCCTAAGACAGAAGAAATCATTTTGCAAAACTGAGACATCATTTTATACAAGAAAACACTGGTCTCATTTTTTTCACCCACAAGAGGACATTTTTAACTCGGCAGCAAACGGACACCACTCCATCAGAAAGTTGAGGGAAGGAGAAGAAAAGGGTTCTCTGGAAGGCCTGCCCTCCTGTCCTAAAACGTTATCACTGTCCAGGTCTCGACTCTCCTGGGAGGGAAAGTCCTTTCATCAACTCATTTGGGCTTGAGCGAGCTGCTCTCTAAGGATGAACCTCAGTGATCAAGTACACTGGAGAATGACTGTTCAGTCCAAGGCTAACATGTTTATTCCACTTGTTTCCATGAAGGGAAGTCCCACTGGGTCAGAACCGTCACCAGGTTTTACGGAGGGCACAGGCTCAAGACAAGGGTCAGTACACAAGTATGAGTCCTATCAAGTTGAGGGGACACTAAGATGGTTCTTGGAATAAATGCCAAAACCCTTGCTAGAGTCAGCAGTCCTTCTACTCTGACCCCACCCACCTCCCAGCCACACCGTGAATGCACCCTTTGCTCTCTCTTCTCTACCCACACGGGCCTTCTTTCAGTGTCACAGAGTTGCTATATAACTCCCCACCACAGGGCCTTTGCACCTGTTCGTCTTTCTGAATGGAATGCTCTTTTCCCCTCTCTACTTGGTTAACTTCCCTATTGTTTCCTCAATGACTCCTTTCCTGTCCTCTCAGACAAGGTTACATTTCCCTCTTATATCTTCTCAAAGCACCATGGGCCTCTCTTTCACAGAACCTCACCTCGTCATATTTTGCTTCTATTTGCTTGTGTGATTACTTGATGAATAACAATGACAGTAACCTACTTCATTTTAGCTATTTTATACATTTTTCAGAGTTAGTAGGCCATCATTGCTTATCTAGAATTGATGATTTCCCATCAGACTCAGTATAGTAAGTTTCTGTGAACAAAATAACGTGTTTTCCCTTACGAAGCTACTTTAAAATCACTCAATACACATATAATGAAGGGACTCAAACCCATTTTCCCCAAAACGTTTTCTTTGTAACACTGGGATGTGTCCTACATACCTGCTAGTCTCATATATGGAGTCTATTTGGCTCCACAGAAGGGAAGGGGCTTATCTGGGGTAGAAGCAGACCAGCGCTATGGCCCAAGGTCAGAGCCAAGGGCTCTTAATCTTCGAAAAATGCATCCATGGGTATTTCACGGAGTCACCAGCACTATCAATTCCATTTGTTAATACAGCACCATCCTGCCGACAGATCCAAATCCAGATTCTATCCCTCAAACTTGTCTGAGCTTCCAAGATATCTCTACCCTGTCCACTGCTTTCATTCACCATTACTAACATCCCTGTCCAAGCCACCATCAAAATGACCTGGGTAGTGAATGAACACTCTCAAGGAAAAGTCTAAATCTGAATGAGGACAGGCAGGCAGAATGACTTTACAAGGCAGGGGACATTTAACTGGGGTCTTGAAGGATAAATAGGAGTTTTCTAGAAAGCAGAACCAGATCGCAAAGGCACAGGGTCAGGAAAGGCCTTGGTAGAAACCACACCATAAACAAGAAAAACAGTACAGAGGCAGGCTCAACCGGTTCCCACTGATGCCGAAAGAAAGACATCTCACCTCAAATTTCTGCCGCAGTTCCTCATTGCCCTCACTGCCTTCCGGTGGCACAGGTACGTTGAAGTACTCGCCTTCCTCCTGGCTCAGTAACTTAAACCTAAAGGGAGCAAAGGAAAGACAAATTCCATGACTCTACTTAATATCATTTTGTTGATTAGGATAAGGGAGGGAAGTCTATAGAAAGCTCTGCTTTAAAAACATGTGTTGACTACCAAACGTAAGGTAAAGAGCTAGTGGGAAGCAGCTGCATAGCACAGGGAGATCAGCTCGGTGCTTTGTGACCGCCTGGAGGGGTGGGATAGGGAGGGTGGGAGGGAGGGAGACGCAAGAGGGAAGAGATATGGGAACATATGTATATATATAACTGATTCATTTTGTTGTAAAGCAGAAACTAACACACCATTGTAAAGCAATTATACTCCAATAAAGATGTTAAAAAAAACCAAAAACATGTGTTGAGGGTTTTATGTTTTGGGGTGTGTGAGTGTGTGTGTGTGTGTGTGTGTGTGTGTAGCCAGGGACACTATATATTTTTATAACCATCAGAAACACATCAGAAAAAAATGGGTTTATAGGATGCAAGGTTCTCTGTCTCTCTAAACACACACACACACAATTTCCTTGATTATATCATTCAATGTTTCTACCTACTTTTTTGGTCCATTATGTGCTTTCTGATTCTGAAAGAATGTTGAGGATCTCCCACTGTCAACGTATTCCTATCATGCTGTCCCAGCATTTCTATCCCCTTTCACTGTAACATGCTGCCACCCGGCCACCCCAGCACTTGGATGACTCTGGACTTGTCTCACTGATGCCATTTTTCTACGCAGAAACCTTCCCAAAGTGCTCGGTAGTCAAGCTCCTGAGAAAGTACACAAGCCCTGGAGTCAAACTATGCCTGGGTCCAAATCTCACCTCTTCCCTTGCCTCTTTGGATAACTGAAGCTAGGTAGGCCCTCTGAGCCTCGATTTTTCTCATCAATAAACAGGAATAAAAGTCTTTTTCATAGGGTGACTGTGAAGCTGAGACATGATGTTGCATGTAAAATGATAAGCCTGGTGCCTGGCATTTAGCAAGTGTTCAATAAAAGGTATCATCATCATTGTTACTGATATTAATATTACTATAATAAACAAGATGGTTTCAGTTTGTTTCTAGACCACAAAGATGTTTCCATCTAGTCAGACTGAGATGAGTGTGAGGAAGGAAAAGGGACACTCCCAAGGCACTGGAGTCAGCAGGGGGAAAAAGAACCCAAAACTCCTCACCCCCAGAGACTTTCTAACCAGAATTTACAATTTTCATCACAATTTTTTTCTCCATTCACAAATCTTCCTAGGCAGCTTCTAAAAATAGAGAGATAGGTGACTCAAAGCAGAGATGACGATTTGAGCCTGGACACCTCCACATTTAATATTCAGTGCTCATCTTCCAAACTGCCAAAGAAATTACCAAAATAAATACAAAAGTAAGAGAACATCTGTATCTTTGCTGGGAATCAAGAAGGGTGTTATACACGCAGCAGGGACTTCCAGGAAGTTCTGCAAATTAAAGTATTAGTAAGAGAGCACGGAGCAGTGTTTGGCAAAATTCCTCCAGCTTTGTGGATTTTGCTATATCTGGATGTTATTTTTGACAATGCTTTTCATTAAATCATCTCTTCAAACAATAACTTCACTTTAAAGAGACACTTTATATCTCTTCTTTGTAAAGAAAGCCAACAACACTTGTTACAAGCAGAAAGTATGTATCTGTAAAAAATGAAGCATACGCAAATCAAAGCTACTCAAAGCCAAGTAGATGGTGTTGCTTACCAAAGGCTCTGAGACTCATACCTGCCCCTTTTATTAAAATGGGGGATCAGCAAGCAGCAAGGGTTAAAGAGTATTAAGGATACACCAGCGCCCTCTGAGACTTTCTCTGCAGTAAACTCAAGAACTGAAGCAACACCAACAAAAGAATAGTTTTGGGACTTCCCTGGCGGTCTGGTGGTTAGGACTCCACGTTCCCAATGCAGGAGACACGGGTTTGATCCCTCGGGGAACTAAGATCCCGCATGCTGCATGGTGCGGCCAATAAATAAATAAATAAATAAGTAAACTAAATTAAAAAAAAAAAGAATAGCTTTGTCAGGATACAATTCAATATGGCTGATGCCCCAACCATGTACTACCTAAGCCATTTGGGGCCCCATACTTTGGAAAATACACATCAAAGAGGATTGACCAGCTGTGATCGGCCAGTGGGAACCTCAACAGGACCCCACTAACAACCCTGGAACAGACCAGCAGGGACTGGACGAGGGTCAAAAATTCCGATCCATATTCAGCAAGTACAGGACACGTCAGCACCTGGGGCATTGGTTAGAGCATGGCACCACCACCTCACGATTGCTGTGGCCAGGACGCTGTCACTATGGCCTCCGAATACGGACAACTGTGCCCATTAGAAAAGAAGAGCAGGAACCCCTTCCGACTTTGAGATGCACAAAACCAACAGGGGGAAGATGCCCCTCCATGGGGCAGTAGGGCTGCCTGCCGTGCAGCTGACTCCAGCCGTAGCCCTCTCCCCAATATCTACAGGACCAGCACCCTCGATCCAACAAAGAAGAACTCCAAAAAATACAAAAGGCTCCCTTCTCCCTTCATCTGGATGTGAAAGATTAGAAGAGGGACACTCAACATTTCTGTGTTCATCCTTCTATAAGGAGGGCATGTGGAAAACTCATTAAAATAAAGAGAAACGATGAGGAATCGGATTCCCATGAAATAGAACTGGTGCCAAAAGAAAGTTCCAGAAAATATCTAACTCGTATTTTCAGTGAGATCCAAGAGGTTGATGCATCTATGAAGCAGCAAGAATCTGAGCTTAGGAAAGACTACTTTCAGAAGAAAAATATAATTAGTGAATTTTAAAATCCATAGGAGACAGTAAACACCAGGATGGATGATTCAGAAAACAACTAGTGATCAGTGGACAAACTAGGGAACTTTTTCTGGCAGTTGGCTTGATATTTATTGTATTAATTAGAGTTGAATGGAATGCTTTATACACCACTAAGAAAAAATGCATATTACCAGAATTAACCTACCACATCAAAGAGGGGAATATTGCAACATATATTTCAGCAAAGATATAGTATTATCCTTCTTACATAAAAAGCTCTTCTAGGGCTTCCCTGGTGGCGCAGTGGTTGAGAGTCCGCCTGCCGATGCAGGGGACACGGGTTCGTGCCCCGGTCCGGGAAGATCCCACATGCCGCGGAGCGGCTGGGCCCGTGAGCCATGGCCGCTGAGCCTGCGCGTCCGGAGCCTGTGCTCCGCAATGGGAGAGGCCACAGCAGTGAGAGGCCCACGTACCGCGAAAAAAAAAAAAGTTCTTCTAAATTAATAAGAAAATGATAGGCAAAACACTGGAAATAGTCACTTATAAATACAAAAAAAAGGCAAGATACAAATGAAAACATTCAACATAATTAGTAACAAATGTATGTATAATAATAATAAATATTTATATTATAAAATGAAAGTATATATAAAAACATGTATCATATTATGTATGTATATTATGTAAATATGTATAATTAGTAACAAAATATGTATGGCCTTTGCATCATCTTTGAAATTTATAATACCAAATGTTGACAAGTGTGGGTGAAATGAGAAGTCTCACACAGCATTGGTGAGGATGTAAATTGACTGAAAAAAATTACAGAACATTATGGCAAATACTTGAATAATGCATATGGTCTCAAAGCCATTGATTCCAGGCTTAGGAATTTATTAGGAAATAATTAAAGCCATGCCCAAAGGTTTCACTATAAGTATGTTTACTGTAGAATTATTTATATAGGTAAGCATTGCATATCTTATAATAAGAATATGATTATGTAAATTGAGGCTGATCTATAAGAACGGACTATATGAAGCTACTAAAAATGATGTTGCCTGAGATTACTGAATGATAGGGAAAAGGGTTCATAATGTATTGTTAGGTGAAAAATGCACACTGCCAAAGAGTGTGGACAGTAAGTTTTCATTTTTGTTTCATACACACACAGAAAAAAACTCTAAAAATGGTCAATAGTGATTATCTCTGGGCAATGGGATCCCGATAATATTTTGTTTGCTTATTTATATTTTTCTAATAATTATTCAATTAATAATAATGACTAACACTTACTGAGTGCTTACTATTTACCAGACACTGGGCACTTCACTTATTAACTAATTTAATGTCACAACAATCCTATGACTTAATTACCACTATTATTTCCAAATGAGGAAAGAAGGCACAGAAAGGCAAAGTAACTTGCTCAGGGGTACACAGCTAGGAAGTGGTAGGACAGAAATTCTAACCCACGAAGTCTGATTCCAGAGCTTTAGTTATTTTTTGTGTGTGATAAGACCAAAACATGACTATTAGTAATAACAAAAGAAAGCTTAAAGAAATATGACTTTAAGGTACAATGATTTAGGATAATCTGTTCAGCTGCAGAAAAAAAAGAATGAAATAGCAAAGGAAAAAAATAAAACCTTTAGAAACAGAAACACCATGACAAAAATGGAGAGATTAAGACCAAACGTGTTAAAACACTTCCGTATGGAAAAGAGGAAAACACTTTCAGAATAACGTTTTCTTTTTTCTTTTTTCTTTTTTTTAAATCCAACAACATGTCACTTTTTACACAAAGCCAGAGGACTTGGAAAGACTGAACATGGAAGCTTGGAAAAGGATCGACTAGGCAAGAGGTCCCTACAATTCTGCAACCAAAGTGGACAGGTTAATTCTCTCTGTGTGGGACAGTTTCTCCCTATATCTTCACATGGTCCATTCCCTCACCCCCATCAGGTCTTGGCTGTATGTCACCTCTTCAGAGAGTCCCTTCCTGAGCACGCTATTAAACCAGAATGTCACCGTCCCCTGGCAGTCCCTACCCCTGTTTCTTGCTTACTTTTCTCTATAGCATTCATCAGCATCAAACACTATTTTCTACTATTTTGTATCTCTAGTGACTAGAACGGAGTGGATACTCAATATATATTTGAATAAAAGCCTACAATAAATGTGGAGGAGAGACAAGGAAGTTGTAAGGAGGACGAGGGAAAGGATGTGAGGGCCCAGTGATCCATTCTCTTTCTTGCTAAACCAGTTTGATTTTGATTGTCTTTCACTTGTAACTGAAAAAGCCCTGAGCAGGGACCATTCAGAAATGAGACAATTTCTCTTAAAGAGATAGGAGCGCCCCTAATTACTACTTCTCCCAAAGTTCTAGTGCCAAGGTGGGCCATCTCTTCTGACTCGTTTACTCAGATAACTGGGAAGGAAACAGTTGCCAAAGAGGACTTATCCAGCCTCTCTGATGGGAATATTGGGGAAGGATTTTTTGCCATTAGAAGGGAATAAAGCAAAAATGTCAGAACAAAGGAGATTTTGCAGCTGACTATGACAGCAACCTTCCAGCACTTTTGTGACCAGGCTTGGTAAGCAGTCCCAAAGAAGAAGCATCTTCTTAAGGAGTCAAAATCTGACAGTGGATGACACATATCTTCTGGGTAAAGCGTGAGAGCCCTTTTAGTGCCCATGGGGCCTGTCAAGCCATATAATTGTGTGAAGTGGGGCAGCTGTAAAACAACAGGGACTGGTGAGGACTGTGGCAAATAGAAAATCCACATCCTGTCTAAAGGGGGTATTAACTATTCAACTGTCCTCATTTTTGCCCTCTAGGTCCAGATTTTTATGGGAAATGTCCTGATTTTTGAAAATATTGGCAACTAATTCTTTTTTCTTTTCTTTTTCTGTTTCTGTTTTTCTTTTTCTTTTTTTTTTTTTTTTTTTGCATGAGGACTAAATAAAACTATCTATGAGGCAGAGCCAATCTACCAGCTTTCCCTTTGTGATTCTGCTTTAGTCTTTCACATTTAGGAGAAAAAGGGAAACATACTTGCTCCCACATTTTGATGGACCAAGCTGTACTGTTGCTTTCAAAGTGGAATTTCCCTTACCAGCCGTCAACACCAGCTTTCTGCAGCTCAGAAATCCCAAATGACAAAGATCCCATGAAGTCATTCCTGCTGGTCAGGTCCCAATCCCAAATCTCTACAGACAGTCTTCTGTCTTTGTCCGACTCTTTCAGCTGGCTGCAAGGAGAAAAAAAGAGAAGTCAGTGGAGGTTATGGTGATTTCTCAAGCGGATGAAATGTACAAGAGGACAAAGCCTGAAGGTCGGAATTTTTAAGGATTACAAGCTGTTGTAAGAAACATATTCAGTTTCCATCCCAGGCAAGCTCCCCAGGGAGGTAGAGCTTTTCCTGTTTTACAGCGGTTTAAACAGGTGGAGGGCCAAGGCCAGCTCTGACAGGGACAGTTCTAACTACTTCTGCTGCCTTATGTCCTAATAGGATCCATGATGTTCAGGAAATCCTACTGACACAGTCACTGTAAGAACTATAGATGTCAATCATATAATTGTGTGAGTGTTTGCACACATGCGGGTTGAGGATGAGGCTGAGGAAATGTATGAAGGAAAGAGTCTTGATGCTGTCAGTCTAGGGGAAATTGTTCTAGGGCATGTCCTTGACTGAGGCTGAGATAGGCCCCCAGTTTTGCCCTGAGAGGGGAAAGAAGGAACGAGGCATCACAAGGAATCATGCTTTTGGCCCATGGCTCTTGAAGTCAGACTGTCTGTCGCTGAATCCTGCTCCATTTGTTGTGGGACATTGGCCTGTGTTTTAATTGCTTTAAGCCCCGTTGGTAAAATGGGGATGAAATGACCAATGAAGCTAGATCACTTAATACAGTGCTCGTTATACATAGTACATGCTCAATAAATATCGGCTGATATATGTCATATCTGTTGGCCCAGATGCATCAAGAAGTGAACCCACATTATTGGAGCACTAGCCACGTAAAATCCTCCATGGCAGCTGGCAGAGAGCTCCCGGCAAGCTACAGGCCCAGCATTATCCACGCACCCAGCCCTAGAGAGGTCATCCCCACACCCTATGGGTTATGTCCCATGTTTGCCAAGACCCAGAGCTTCTCCCACAATTTGCCTTCACCTAGCAACACATCACACTATTTTCCATCCCACCCACTCTCCCACACCAGAGACATTCTCAGCAGTGTACAAAAAAAAATTCCAATTTTTACTTGGCTTGCAATGCAAAAATGCAGATGGAGGGAGGAAGGAAAGGAAGGAAGGAAGGAGGGAGGCAGGGAAGGAGCGAAGGAAAGAGAAGCTGGGAGAGGACCTCCCCAACCTCAGGTGGCCCACACAACCCAACCTGCACCACCCAGGCTGGGCTGCAAGGATTTTAACTTACAATCTAAATGTCTCGTTCCACTCCGGGTTGAGGGAGCACTTAATGGTTTTGGTCTTCTGCTTGCTCTCACTCTTGGGATCAGGAATCAGTTTCAGTTTCACGTAAGGATCTGACAAGCCATTAGGGTCCATAGGTACAAGGTTTTTAGCATCTCTTACTAAAAACAGAAAAAGCAGTTTTAGCATTAATAGCCCAAGACTATTTAAGCACCAGCTACTGATAGTTGTAGAACCTGTGAAAAGATCATTGGCATCACACTTACTTAACGGGAATTTTCATTTATTAACATCAACAGCTAAGAAGCGTACAAAGTGAGATGAACTGAAAAGATGTAGACTCTGCTCTCTATTGGTTTAAAATTGAGTTCTGACTTTCATACTGCTCTCCCCACTCTGCCCCCTAGATTAACTGTAAGTTCTCTAATCTTATTTTCCAAAAAGTCTACAAGAAAGATTGGCTTCTTCCATCTAGCATAATGCTTTCAAGGTTCAAACACATTGTACTTCATTTATGACTGAATCATACCTGCTTTATGGATATATCAAGTTTTGTTTATCCATTCAACAGTGGATCAATATTTGGGCCATTCCCACCTTTTGGCTATTGTGATCAGTGCTGCTATGGACATGTGTATACGCTGACACAAAAGGTCACATATTCTATGAATCCATTTATAGAAAACATCCAGAACAGGTAAATCCAAAGAGACAGCAGACTAGTGGCTGCCAGGAGCTGGTGGGAGGTGGAATGGGGAGTTACTACCTAATGGTTATGGGGTTTCCTTTACAGGTGACAAAATTCCTCGGAACTAGTTAGAAATGATGGTTGCACAACACTGCTCATGTACTAAATGCCACTGAACTGTACACTTTAAAATGGTTAATTTTATGCTATGTGCATTTTACCTGAATTCAAAAAGAAAAAGCTAAAAGGCAAAGAGTTGCCCTCTAAACCAAAGTGCAACTATTTTCCATGTAGCGCCCATAACCAGTCCCCAGACAGCCCACAGAGAGAAAAAGAGCAGCATTACCATTAGGCTCCACCCTCAACCAGCAACACCCTGGGTAAAGGAGGCTTAGAGAGGGGAAAGGAAGCAGAGGTCAGCAGTGCAGATGCAACTGGGAATAGGGAGGATAAGGTAGAATAAGACATCAACCTGGAGAAATGGGAAGAAGTTAATTAGGAGTCAGTTCAAACAGTAATGCAGGCAGCCAAGGGAAGGAATGTATTAGCAGACTCAATCTGCTAATCAGACTGTCTGCTAGAAGGCTAGTAGATAATGACTCCTACCAGGAATGCAAAGACGGTTCAACCTTAGAAATCTATGATTAAACTATTCATCATATTTACAGGTCAAAGGAGAAAACCATAGGATCACTGCAATTAGCTAGAAGTAACAGGAAATTTGCTTCACAGGATAAAGGATATCTGAAATAATAGACACCAAAGTTAATGATAAATGCAGTCCCATTAAAGTCAGGAATAAGACAAAGATACCCATTACCACAGCCATCATTCAACATCTTTTCTAAGTATTTCATAAGTGTAATAAGATAACAGAAACAGAAATGTAGGGGTAAAGTATCCCCCATTCCCTGCAACCTTTGCTTCCACCCCCATCATCTCCTACCTGGTGCTTATCATCCAGCAATTACACAACTTTCTTTTTTTTTTTTTTTGTGGTACGCGGGCCTCTCACTGTTGTGGCCTCCTCCGTGGTGGAGCACAGGCTCCGGATGCGCAGGCTCAGCAGCCATGGCTCACGGGCCCAGCCGCTCCGTGGCATGTGGGATCTTCCCGGACCGGGGCACGAACCTGTGTCCCCTACATCGGCAGGCGGACTCTCAACCACTGCGCCACCAGGGAAGCCCTACACTACTTTCTTAAACTCAGTTTCATGTACCCCACGGTCTTATGCCACTTCCCATTTTCCAGCTCATTAACTCTAGTACCCCACTGCTACAGGCCTTTCATCACCAATCAGTCTATTGAGCACAATATGTTTTCTCTTTCTCCCCATTCCCTCTTGCCTTTACTCCATTCACCCCCAGTTTAGAGTTTTGGGTGCATTATAATCACTCCCTAAAATTACTGTCAACTCCCTTACTCCTCTTTCTTTCCATTTTATCTGACAAACACAGCCTTAGTTAAATTCAAATATTTTCCCTTTATTTTCCTACATGCAAGCAGCTAACCACTGCTAGGGATGGGAGTCAGGGGAGGCTCACTTGTCTAAGATCATATAGCTAGTAAAGGGTTGAGACTGAATAAATGAAATGAGGAAAGGGCTGGGTGGACTGTCTGAGGAGTGACAAGGGACCCCGGGACGCAAGTTGTAACTTATTCTGCATTGACACTGTTCTGCACTCTAGTACATGGCCCTTTCTTCCATTTATCCACGGGTTGAATTCATGTTCCACCTCAGCTTGCAAGTTGTATCTCATTTTTGCACCAAAAGCAAGAATTTTTCCTCTTTGATTTGGTTAAGCTCAATAAGCAGGTCCCTGGGGCTTCCCTGGTGGCGCAGTGGTTGAGAATCTGCCTGCTAATGCAGGGGACACAGGTTCGAGCCCTGGTCTGGGAGGATCCCACATGCCTCAGAGTGGCTGGACCCGTGAGCCATACCTACTGAGCCTGCGCTCCACAACAGGAGAGGCCGCGATAGTGAGAGACCCGCGCATCGCGATGAAGAGTGGCCCCCGCTTGCCACAACTAGAGAAAGCCCTCGCACAGAATCAAAGACGCAACACAGCAAAAATTAATTAATTAATAAACTCCTACCCGCACATCTTATTTAAATAAATAAATAAATAAATAAGCAGGTCCCTAATGTGTTAGGCATTCTGCTAGGTACTGGTGACAGGGGGGCCAACATAAGATGTTGATCCTGTCCCCAAGGGATATATAAAACCAAATTTATTCAAAGTATAGTTGATTTCTAATGAGACAGTAGCCAGGTCATACAGTGTGGTGGATACAGGGCTATAAGGTGCCGGGGTCTGCATCTTGCCTAGCAGGTATTTCACATTTTTAAACCTCAAATTCTTGATCAGTGAAATGGAGACACTACATACCTCATTGGGTTATTATAAGAGTCAGTCAGACAAGGAATATACATGTTCAGCACAGAACCTGGCACCTAGGGAATAGTCAATAAATGCTAGCTATATTATTGCTATTTCACTGTTCTTAAAATTCATATGCAGTGCCCCTTGTGCCACATTTGTCTATTTTTATTATGAAGACTTAACCATTTCCAAACAGACTGATATTAAACAGAACCACTTGTGGTTTTCCTTCTTGAGAATAATGCATCCGACTTTTCCATTTGAACCCTTCTAGAGGAACGCTCCTCAACCGTCAGCGTGGATAAGGGCCACCTGGAGGACTCGCGAGACACGTATTCCCACAGATAGATTCTGATTCAGTAAGTCTGGAGTGACACCTGCTCATTTGTTTCTCTATCAAGTTCCCAGGCGATGCTGATGCGCTAGCCCACAGAGCACACATTAGGTAAAACTTTCCCAGATGATATAATTTCTTAATATCCCCATGCATTTCCCCCATGGAATACAATCTCCAACTGTTACTTTCATTTATTGAGCCTTCCAAGGAAGCACGTGCCAGTTTCTAGGCTGGGATCTTGGAATGACACATCTATCACTCTAGGGAGCTGCATAAAAACATGGTTTGAGATGCTCTGAAGTGCAAGAAACTTGTCTGTCTGGTTGATTGGCAACACATATGCAAGTGGAAACAGTGTCTTTCTTCAAAGACCACGCTCCCTCCCCTGTCTTATGAACTGACACCACAGGACAATCACCAGGACATTCCTCTATTTAAGTTTGCAACCTCACAGCTCTTTCAGAGTGCTCTTTGCAGGACAAGTGTACGTTGTATTCTTGAGCCAATCTCATAACTAATGGTTTAAGAATGACCTCTCCCTGGGCATCTACTTCCCCTGAACCAAACATTCCTAACTGAGGCATGACTCCATCTTTCCCCCAACCCTTATAGAACCCTTTCTTCTACTTCTGTCCTTTTGGGTCTCTCCTCTACCAAAGGGGCCAAAAATTTCTGTGGAAAGGTACGGAACAGAATTGATTCTGGGACTGTTCCTATCTCCAAGAGCTCTGGCTCCTAGAGCCACTGTATCATGAGCAGTTGACAGTAGCTGCAGGCTAAGATCCAAACGCCTGTCCCTCCTGAAGCTTTTCAAAGTACAGTCATGTTTCCCAGCAGCAAGAGAGCTGCATATGTATCGAGAAAGCAAATCTCTCTAGACCACACTTGGCGAGACTGACTTTGATTTTTCTTGATAAATGTTTCTTTACTATCTTTGCTGAAATTCAGCCAGCCCAGATGGTACAAAATGCTTCACACAAAGCAGAAATAGCAACCTTCCCCCCTGGTGGAAGTCTGCTAAGTGCACAGGAGAAAAGTGTCCCAATCTAGAGAACATTGCTTGCCTTGGAAGTGAAGCTGGCTGGGGGGTAAGATCTGGCTGTTTCCATCAAAGGGCCTTCAGAGCAAATGAGGCCTCTGCATCCTGGTGCAAGTTACCTAACACGGTGCTGAATCCATAAAAGACAGCACTACTGGTAACTATTTTCCTAAGAATCGTTCTTCACCAAGAACTTTCCTAGTCTTTTTTTTTTGAACCAACTATTGGAAAGTCTGAATAACTCTGTTGCTTTACAGCCATTATCCTACACTGTGTGAACCAGGAGCTTCTCTTTATTAACTCCTTTTGAAGGTCCTTTCTTCAACATCACGAGTCCTCATTTGTCCTCACTACATGTCCTCAGAACAGTTATTCAGAGCAACACACACCAACATTAAGTTATGTTTGAGGATGTTGGCAATGACAAAAAGTAGGAAATAATCGGAGTGCCCATCCACGGGGGAAGGGGTGAATAATCTACAGCATATTCACACTGTGAAATACGAGGTACATGTCAATAACACTGGGCTACCTACATGCACTAACATGTTGAAGAAAACAGCAAGATGAAGATAGACAATTACAGTCTAATGCTTCTTTATTTAAGAAAAAGGTCTGAGGACATCAGTGGTTCAATTGATGAACTCTGGATTGGGACTGTGAATTAGATAATAGCATTGGGTCAATGTTACATTTCCTGAGTTGGATAGCTATACATATGCAAGAGAATGTCCTTGTTCTTGGGAAACACACACTGAAGTATTTAGGGGCAAGTGAGAACCATGACTCCAACCTATTCTCAGATGGCTGGGGAAAAATATACAAACACAGGGCTTCCCTGGTGGCGTAGTGGTTGAGAGTCCACCTGCCGATGCAGGGGACATGGGCTCGTGCCGCGGTCCGGGAAGATCCCACGTGTCGCGGAGCAGCTGGGCCCGTGAGCCATGGCAGCTGAGCCTGCGCGTCCGGAGCCTGTGCTCCTCAACGGGAGAGGCCACAACAGTGAGAGGCCCGCGTACCGCAAAAAAAAAAAAAAATATATATATATATATACACACACACACACATATAAAAATATTTAACAGAGAGAATGATAAACCAAATGTAGCAAGATATGAACAAGTGGTAAATCAAATCAGGTAAAGAGCATACAGATATTCCTTGTACTGTTCTTGCAACTTTTCTGTAACTTTGAGATTATGTCAAAAGAAAAAGTTTTAATAAACAAGGCCCTCCAAAT
The DNA here is from genome assembly GCF_937001465.1 of Orcinus orca. NCBI lineage: Eukaryota > Metazoa > Chordata > Mammalia > Artiodactyla > Delphinidae > Orcinus > Orcinus orca. The sequence continues at coordinate 67,998,070 of NC_064574.1, read as the reverse complement.
CTTCAAGAGACAAGTATAATAAAATAAATTTTCTACAAGGTCATATATGAATGTAAATATATAGAAAAGAGTCTGGAAGGATAAACCCAAAATTGGCTTGAAGTAACGGTTACATCTGTGGAAGAGGCAAAGGAATCTGGTTTGGGGGCTGTGGGCAAAAGAGATGTCAGCCTTAACTGTCATATTCTGAATTTATTACAAAGAGAATGCATTCTTGTATTAACTGTGTTATTGAAACTTAGTTTAAAAAACAATTCAGTTGTGGTGCATCTACAGCCTCCAAGAATCCATTGTTCTGGCCTTCAGAGACCCACACCCTGTTCCCCAGAGACTTTTTAGAGCAACTAGGTCTGCAAAGATCATGGTTTGAATCCCTGAGCCCTTGGTGAACAATGCACAGACCCAGATCAGCTGGATGCCCCCAGCACATATCCCAGAATCAAAGCAGGGTTGGAGGAAAGAGGCTAAACAGGTGAAAAATTTCAGAACCATCCACCTATTCTAGCTCTGCTCTGCATCCCCCTCCTTCCATTCCAGTGACCTCCAGATGGATGACAGTTCACTGGACCTTTGGTTAACCCCAAATCCCTCCACACTGCCCTGCTACACCTTCTTAAGTTGCAAGCTTCTTCAGCCCTCTACTCCTAGATCCGCATCCTTTTGATTCCTGTTCACTTATTACTTCTTCTGACCTCAGGGTTCTCTGATGCTACAGCTTTTGGGAGCCATGGATCCATCAGAATCCCCTTCCAGTCATCTTAACTGGCCATCCCTGGCCTCATCTGATGGAATCTGATTACAAAGTAAGCAAACCTGGGGTCTTTGGGCAGCCCACATGCAGCATCTAAGGCATCCCAAGCACATCGTGGCCAAAGGCTCCTAGAACAGCTGGCTTCCCGTCACTGCTGGCAATGGTACAGTTATCACACATCCGTTTATTTGTGTTGAGACAGACTTCCAGCTGGGACCGTCACAGTGTCTGTCTGGAAGACAGTCTGTCAAGCCAAGGCAAGTGAAACGACGATGGGGGAGCTAATGCAGGTGAATCAGGACCCAAATTAGCAACAGTTCGACTCTGGAGTCACACACACCTTCAGGTCTGAATCCTGCCTCTGCCTTTACTCTCACTAACTGGGTGCCCTTAAGTAAAAAGACTTCTCTGAGCCTGAGTTCCCCTGTCTTCAAAACGCTGATAAAGTCACATACAACTCAAAGGGATGTGCGATAATTATAGGATGGCCATCCATGCCAGTTTACCCAGAGCAGCCTCAGTCTCTATCTGTTGTCCTTTTACTCTCAAGAGAGTCCAGTTTGGACAATAAATTATACGGTTCCCCTAATCATAGAGGATAATGGTGTTGAAGTATAGTGTAAAGCACATGGCAGAGGTTCAACAAACGTTGATTTCCTTTCTCCTTTGAGAGAATTTAGATCAAATTATATAACTATTAAGATCCATTTCAAGGTTAAAAGAGCATCTCTCCAATGTGATTTTCATATAAATGAACCTAGAGGAGGTAGTCAGAGAATGATAGATGATCTGAAGCCAAATGTGATAGATTCCTTCCTTCTTCTTATATTATGGCTTCCTCTCCATCCCAATCCAGCCACCTGGAGTCTCACCTGGAATGGCTCTTCCTCTGAACTCCCTTTTATCCTTTTAATCCCCTTCTCCCTTTACACCAATATTTTTTTTATAACCTCATCAAACCCTCAGATCCCTCAACTCTTTCCTTTCCTCCGGTCCATCAGTGTGCGCCTGAGTTATTACTTTTTTCCTAACCCTACCAATATGGAAAGCCCTCCAATCACTTCTGGCCACAGGCTTAAATATTTTGTCTTTTCAACAACATCCTGTCTGCATACCTCAGACCATCAGTGATATACGGCTTAGAGAGTGCCCCTGGAGAAAGTGGGGGCTTGATGCATGACCCACTCAGGGTCTCCAACCACACCTTGGCCCTCCACACCACCTGTCAACCCTACTGGGTGTGCCCAGTCAACCCCCCTCTCATTCTCGACAGAAGCAATTTCAAGACCTCATCATTTTAAGGCTCCCACCTGATTCCCGCTCCATCTTATTCATCGGAGGATCTTCTGTATTATGTTTGTGTCATGAATTTCTAGTTCTATTATGTTTTCATCAGAAAATGTGGGCTGAGCCATTTCTGGGGCACTTTGTGAAGAATTTCATAAGGTTTGCATTGCAAGCTAACATATCCCCAATTTTGTGCATATTAGGGAAAAAGGTGTTTCTCTTATGGAAGGGTTCAGGCTTCAAGATAGAGGTATTGGACACTCACTTTAATTATATTATTTAAGTTATCTATATCCATATTTTTTTATCTGTTTTATCTGTCAAAGACTGACAAAGTATGTTTTAAAACCCTCCTGTGATGGTATTTCTATAAATTTCTCCTTTCATTTCTAGCAGTTTTTGCTTTTATGTATTTTGACCCTGTGTTAGTTGAGACTCATGACTATTTTTTGGTCTTGGGTTTTGTGTTTCATTCTTAAAAATTTCTTTTTATGCAGGTTATTATTTGTTTGTCTGGAACTCTACTCTCAATATAGGTGTTTTTCCATTTAGCTGGTCTTTTCTCCAGGAACATCTGATTCCATTTACCTGTGGATCAATGCTGTTTGTCCTCTACATCTTTTTTTTTTTTTTCATGATTGTAGTCATTTCTTTGTCCCTTTTCCCTGCCACCTGGAAGTACTCCTTAAGCTTGTTTCCATATTACTGATAATATTTTCTGCAGTCGGCATTCCTCTATTTACTGTTTCTATGCATTTTAATTTACTTTATTTTTTACATTACTTTTTATTATCGTAACATGAGCTCCTTCTTGCTCACACCTTCCCCTGAGCCAGCTCCTCTTTCATCTCAGGCTATTGCCTTACCTTCTGTCCTCCCCTGCTCTCAGTGTCTCTCTCTCTTCCTCCCTCCCTCCCACCCTCCTTTCCTCTCCTTATCTTTTATCTGTTTATTTTCTGCCTATGGCATTTAATTTTTTTAATTAAATACAGCATACAGTAATACTGACTTTTTTATTTTGGTGTATAGTTTTCTGAATTTTGACACATGTATAGATTCATGTAACCACCACACTACCAGGATATAGAACAATTCTATCATTCCAGAAAAAACCCCTTGTGCTGCTGCTTCGTAGTTACAAACTGCCCCCTCCCTCAGCCCCTAGCAATCGATGATCTATTTCTCATTTACTACAGTTTTATCTTTTTAAGAATGGTATATCCATGGAATCATACAGTATGAAACCTTCTGAGATTGGCTTCTCTAACTCAGCAAAATTCCTTTGAGAGTGAGCCAAGTTGTACGTATGAATAGTTAATTCCCTTCTATTGATGAGGAATATTCCACTGTATGGATGTACCACAGTTAGTTTATCCATTCACCTGTTCAAGGACATTTGAGTGGTCTCTAGTTTTTGTTGATTATGATAGAGCTGTGCAACTATTCGTGTTTTTGTATGAACAAAAAGTTTCATTTCTCTAGGGTAAATTCCTAGGAGTCAGATCATTAAGTCATATGGTAAGTGTATGTATACATACATACATACATATATATATGTCAAAAGGTTTTCCAGAGTGACTGTACCATTCTGCATTCCCACTAGCAATGAATGAAAGTTCCTCTCACTCTGCATCCTGCCAGCGCACTGTATTCACAGTATTTATCGTCGTTATCATTTTAGCCATTCTAATACGTGTACAGTGGTATTTCATTGTGGCTTTAATTTGTATTTCCCTAATTTCTAGTGATACTGAATATCTTCTTGCGAATGAATTTGCCATGTTTATATCGTCTTTGGTGGTGTGTTGGTTTGAGTCTTTGGACCATCTTTTTCGTGGGGTTGTTTTCATACTTATGACTCTGAGAGTTCTTTACTCTGGATTCAGGTCCTTTGTCAGATGTGTGATTTGCAAATATTTTCTTCCAGTTTGTAGCTTGTCTTTTCATTCTATAACAGTGTCTTTTGCAGAGCATACTTTTTTTAAAATTTTAATAAGGTCCAAATAATCACTTTTTTCTTTTATGAGTCATGTTTTTAGTGCCATGTTTGAGAATTCTTTGTTTAACTCCAGGTCATATAAATTTTCTCCTGTTTCTACCTTTATATTTTACATTCAGATCTATAATCCATTTTGAGTTCATTCTTATATAAGGTACGAAGTAGAAGGTGAGGCTCATTTTGTTTGCATATGGAGGCCCAATCTTTCAACATCACTTGCTGAAAGACTGGATAGTCTTTCCATTTCTTTGTTTTTATACTTAAAAAAAAAAAAATCAATGGGCCATATTTGTGTGGGTATATATCTGGACTCTCTATTCTGTTCCAGTCATTTATGTATCTATCCCTTTACCAAAATCACACTGCCTGATTACTGAAGCTTGACATAGTTAAGTCTTAAGATTGAGTACTATGATTCTGCCAACTTTATTCTTCACCTTAAAAATTGTTTTGGCCCTTCTAGTTCTTTGACCTTTCCATTAAATTTTAGAATCACCTTGTCCATATCAATTAAAAAAAATCCTGCTGAGATTTTGATTGGAAATTCATTACATCAACAGATGAATCTGAAGAATTGACAACTTTACTGTACGCTGAGTCTTCAAACATGGTATGTCTTTTCATATATTTAGGTATTCTTTGATTTCATGCAGTGTTTTATAATTTCCAGCATACAGATCCTAGACATGTTTTGTTAGATTTATAACAAAATATTTCGTTTGTTTTGAAGTTATTGTAAATGGTGTTTTTAAAATTTTAGTTTCTAATTGTTAACGGTTGATATATAAAAATACAAATGATTTTTATGTGTTCACCTTATATCTTGTAATTTAACTCATTAGTTCTTGGAGGTTTTTTGGTAGATTCTTTTGGATTTTCTACATAGACCATCATTTTCTAGGTACAGAGACAGTTTTGTTTTTTCCCCTCCAATCTGTATTTCTCAACCTGTTTTTCCAATCTTTTGTTTATTTTTATTCTCTTACTACACCAGCTAGATCTTCCAGTATGATGCTGAATAGACTGGGTGAGGGTGGACATCCTTGTCTTGTTTCATAGCTTAGGCGGAAAGCATGCTGTCTTTCATTATTAAGTACCTTGTAGACTTTTCTCTAGATGTCCTTTATAACATCAAGAAAGCTTCCTTCCATTTCTACTCTGCTGAGAACTTTTATCATAAATGGATATTAAATCTTGTCAAGTGCTTCTTCTTTCTTTAGATTATGAACATAGTGGAATACATTAATTGATTTTTTAATTATTGAACCAGCCTTGCATTCCCAGGATAAAATTTACTTGGTTGGGGTGTATTATTCTTTTTACATATTTCTGGGTTTGATTTCCTAATATTTTGTTGAAGATTTTTGTATTTATGGTCATAAGGGGTAACTGTAGTTTTCTTGTACTGTTTTTGTCTGACTTTGGTATCGGGGTAATGCTATCCTCATAAAATAAGTTAGGAAGTGTTCCTTACTCTTCTGTTTTCTAGAAGAATCCGTGTCATTTCCTTTTTAAATGTCTGGTAGAATTCCACAATATAAATCTCATTCCAAGCACTTCTTTATCTGGACTCCACAAATTCTGATGTGTTGCATTTTCATTTTCTTTCATGGGTTCAAAATATTTTCTAATTTTCCTTGAGATTTCCTCTTTGAACCACAGAATAAGTAGAAGTTTGCTTTTTAATTTCCACATTTTTCCAGGGGCCCTACTCCCATGATTTTAATTTCTACCTAAAAGCTCTTTACTGAGCTTTATAACAGAACACACAACTGTCTACCATATATCTGGTACTGGATATCCCATAAGTACATCAACCCAAAGCATGTCCAAGAATACTCACTCTCATGAAATAAGTCAGAAAGAGAAAAATAAATACCGTATGCTAACACACATATATGGAATCTAAAAAAAAAAAAAAAAAATGGTTCTGAAGAACCTAGGGGCAGGACAGGAATAAAGACACAGACGTCGAGAATGGACTTGAGGACATGGGGAGGGGGAAGGGTAAGCTGGGACGAAGTGAGAGAGTGGCATGGACATATATACACTACCAAATGTAAAATAGCTAGCTAGCTTGTGGGAAGCAGCCACATAGCACAGGGAGATCAGCTCGGTGCTTTGTGTCCACCTAGAGGGGTGGGACAGGGAGGGTGGGAGGGAGATGCAAGAAGGAGGGGATATGGGGATATATGTATATGTATAGCTGATTTACTTTGTTATAAAGCAGAAACTAACACCCCATTGTAAAGCAATTACACCCCAATAAAGATGTTAAAAGAGAAAACTTCCATGTGAACCACTAAAAAGGAAGAAATGAAAATGAAGTTTTTTAAACATTCTTTTCTTAAAAAAAAAAAAAAATACTTCCTCCCTGTCATTATCCCCCATCCCCCACCCACCTACCAGCATACAGAGCAGAGCATACGTGCTGCCCCTCTCTCAATGCCATCCTTGATGAGTGCTTAACCATTCACCCAACTGTGGTGAGAAATCTGGAAATCACCTTGGTCGCCTCCCCTCGGTAAAATCTTTGACTGTGTACTATTCATTCTGCCTCTTTATCATTTTATGTACCTGAGCCCTTCTTACTATCCACACTGTTACCACCGTAACAATAATAATTGTGTCATAGGGTTATGTGATTACTAAGTTATATCTGAAGCCTGTAAAGTGCCTGGTATTGTCCTTGGCAGGTAATGAGTGATGGGTAAACAGCAATTGCACACGGTTGTTGTCTGCGCATTCCTTTTTTCTCTCCTAGTTGGTTTCTCCCCTACAGTCTCGCTCCTTTCTGCGCTTCCTCCACGCCCCTACATCAAAGAGATCTTTCAAAACCTCAAGTCTGATTACAAACTCTCTAAACAAAACGCTTCATAGTTTTAGAAAATCTATTAATGTTATTCACTATAAAACTAGGTCAAAGGAGAAAAAACATGTAATTATCTCAAAAAATGACAAAAAAGACAAGTGACAAAATTTAATAAATCATTCTTTCTTTTAACCCTTAGAAAAATAGGAAGAGATACATGTTTTTCTTGGTGTGATAAATGTATCAAAGGCTTTCATCGTGCTTACTGGTGAAACTCTAGAGGCATTTCTAGTTCCCTTAAGGCCACAAGCAAATTAAAAATGCCTACCATCACCACTATAATTTAACATCATTCTGGAAGTACCAACCAATACAATTACATAAAAGAAAAATATTAAGAGGCTTAGATGTTGGAAAAGAGAAGACAAAATTAGCTTGTATTGTCTCAACTGTATCTTAGAGAAATTCTTCAGAAATTCTCAACTGTATCTTAGAGAAATTCTACCAACCAATACAATTACATAAAAGAAAAATATTAAGAGGCTTAGATGTTGGAAAAGAGAAGACGAAATTAGCTTGTATTGTCTCAACTGTATCTTAGAGAAATTCTTCAGTGGTTCTGGCAAGCGAGTGACACTCTCTGGTTTGCAGCCCTGATAAATTTTTCCCTTTTTTAATCTCTTAGTCACTCAGTGGGAATTTGGAAGAAGGAGAAGTTAAATATATGGTCTCAGTTGAGCATGAATTACTTTTTTAATTTTAAAAAGTTACTCTAGGGCTTCCCTGGTGGTACAGTGGTTAAGAAGCCGCCTGCCAACTCAGGGGACACAGGTTCAAGCCCTGGTCTGGGAAGATCCCACATGCCGCGGAGCAACTAAGCCCGTGTGCCACAACCACTGAAGCCCGCATGCCTAGAACCCATGCTCTGAAACAAGAGAAGCCACCGCAATGAGAAGCCCGCGCACCGCAACGAAGAGTAGCCCCCGCTCACCGCAACTAGAGAAAGCCCGCGTGTAGCAATGAAGACCCAACGCAGCCAAAAATAAATAAAAATAAAATAAATAAATTTATTTTTAAAAAATAATTTAAAAAAAATTAAAAAGTTACTCTAAATCTGGGAGAAAAAATTCTTTGCTTAATGGGAGGCCAGTCTTGTGCACAATTACGCTCAACAAACTTGAATTGGATACAACTTGGATGCCCCAAGACCCAGTCAGCTGATTCCCCGAAGCTCGGAGTCTGTCCATCACTGCCAAAACCATGCAACTTTCATGCTCTGTAACTGGTTTCTTCTTAGAGCCAGAAACTTGGAAAGCTGGGCATTCTATAATCCACTGAACCCAGTTTAGTGTCATCTATTTTCTACAGACCCTGGTCATTCAGGGTCTTGCAATTCCCAGGGCTGCTCTGCACCTGCTGTGACTCTATACAGCCTCAACCCCTAGAGGTCCAGAGACCACTCCACTCCCCAAAGAGGATCTGGGTTAGTCACCCTTGGAGATCTCACAAGCGCAGCCTCTTAGTGCCTGGCACTCCCCAGTGGTGTGGGCGATGTCGCCGGACCCCCCTGGCGATGCAGGGAGAGTGTGCAGGGATTCATGTAGATAGAGGAGGCGCTCTTCAGACCAGCTTGGAAAAACAAGAATAAACCCTGTCCCCATGAACACCTGTTCCCCTCAGGCTGGCCCTGGGGGTCTGTCCTATGCCTAGGACAGACGGTTTGTGAGTAAGGCACCCAATAAGCTAGCTTTATTTCTTGCTTGGAGACCAACTCATGCCTCAAGTTGAGAGAAAACAGACAGACGAGGCTTTCGGCTTCTCTGCCTGCATCCTCAGGACAGGAATCCTGATGGTGTGCCTGTGCCCAGCACCCCACCCCTCCACCAACCCGTGCTGAGCAAATGCAGCAGAGGCACCGGGAGGGTGGCGTCCAAACCCTGAGCTGCAGCGGCTGAGGACATGGCTTTGGGCGCTGCTTCACAATGTGATTATTTCTAAAGATGTGACATAAATACTAACATGGGGTCCCTGGAGCTGCAGAGTCACTACTTGGCAACTTAATTTCGACATTCAATCAAAACTGTCCGTCGGCGGCTTTGTGCAGCCCAAGTAGCAATGGCCAGAAGCCCCACAATCTGCTCTCTAAGTGATGGGTTTAATTTCCAGAGGCTCGGGACAAAAGCCTTCCAGCTCTGAGGAAGGCAGGCTTAACCTCCCTTCTCTAGAGAACCGGTGCATATTTTCTCATTTCTTCAATGGGCGCCCCGGTTTGATAGAAGAGTCCTATCTACATTAACCACATCACTGAATCATGGGACCCAACGGATTTTTTAAAACCCGACAGCCACATTCTCACGCCATGTTCCCCAGGCAGTCAGAGGAAAGGGCTGTCATTTGAAGATAAGTTTTCTGCTTCTTCTACTGTCATTTGGGGATGATGAGGGAAGAAAACAACTGTTCAGAGAAGTCCCAACAGAGGAATATTCCCCCTTATGTACTGTCAAACATCCTCAATGGCACAGAAGCACTAAAAGAGGGAGAATTTTCCTGCTGGACCAATTTATCCTAAATGGATGGATGGATGATTAAAGCAATGGGTCTTAACCAGCCTGTAGGAAAGAGGCATCCTTCCCACTTTCTTTTTATTTTAATTTTACCAAACTATTCATATCTCAAGGTCATTATAGCACCTACTAAATCCTCCCCACCTTCCCCCACTCTTCACCACTGTATGTAAACACACACACACACACACACATTATATTCAAAATACTCCCAAATGCCATAACCCAAGTGCCAACTAAACAGTACTGATGCCATCCTCAGAATTAGAACAGGGTCTTGAAGGCTCCTCGAGATGCCCAGGTGTGAATTTTAGTTGCTGGGCTGTGGGGAGGTCCAGGGAGGATCTGGAGAGCAGCTGGGACAGCAGGGAGAGCCACCTCAGGAGGGTCACAGCTACTTGTCAGCTGGTACGGAGCATAATCTGGAAGAATGTCCTAGTTGCCCTCAGACACTCATTCATGCACATCCGATGACCATCTAGAAAAGGGCGCACAGCTGGCGTGGGGAGAATTTTCTTGCTTCTGGTCTATCACAGCCCCACCCCATGTCTCTGCCTGATACCCCAAGCTCAGCTCAGACTCAGGTGAACATTTCGGGGACCCTGCCCATCAGCAGATGCTGTCCTCTGGCTGAGAACAAGCTCTACGATGTTTCTTTCTGCAGCTCAAACCACAAGTTTGAGGCACACTTGTGGCGGGTAATATGTTGAGGTTTTAAGCTTCTCCCACTTCGCACTTCATTGAATTCTGTCATTTATATCCCAAGGCCCTTTGCCCCAACCCAACCCAACCCAACCCAACCGTGCAGCTAGACTTGAGTCATTCATGCCTCAGGGAGAAAGTTGTCGGGTAGGACCCAGGGACAGAGGCAGCGCTCTCGGCTGTTCAGTTGTGAAAGCGTCTGTCTCTACTGTCCTCTCCATCAGACGTCAAAAGTAGAGCTCCAGGAGGGCAGGCAGAGCACAGGAGGCAGCAGAGATCACTCTTCGCTACTTGATCAGTCTCTCTGTTCTCCAGACTCCCAGTGAGCCCTACTTTCTCCTCCTTCAGCCAAGGCTCCTACACACCTCCCTTCACGAAACAGACCCCCAGGAGCACCGCCGCCTGCCTGTCTCCTGTCTCGGGAAGAGACAGAGTCCAAATCCCAAACAGGATTAGCTGGGACATATAAACAAGACTCGCAGGACTGTCAACAAGCTCAAAACAACTCCCCTTCTTCCCTCACACCAGGAACTGAAAAGCGGTGTTCCAGAGAGAGGGTTCTCCAAGGAGGAAAGCGAGGGTGTCCCAGACCAGAAGCATCAGCATCTCCTGGGGACTTGATGCAAATGCAAATACCCAGGCCCACCCCCACCCCACCCCCACCCCCGACCTCCTGAGTCGGAAACTGATGGGAAGGGGAGGGGAGCCCAGCAATCTGGACTCTAATGCGCCCTCTAGGTTATTCTGCTGCACATTCAGGTGTGAGAACCACTGCTCTCGACCAGCACCATCCAACAGAAATTCCTGGGAGGACAGAAGTGTTTGCTGTCCCACATAGCAGCCACTAGCCACATGCGGCCATTGAGTAGATTTCACTTAATTTTAATCAATTTAAATGTAAGTAGCCACGTGTGACTAGTGGCTGCCATGCTGTAAGCACAGCTCAGACTGCTGCGTCAGCCGCCCTTCACCCTCTCTTTCTTCCAGGTCAGCCTGTGAGCTGCAGACAAATTAATCTTCCTAAAGCAAAGATCTTATTGTGTCATTCCCACTCAGAAAAAATCCTCAGTGACTCACCATTGCCTACTGATTTTAAGTCCATGCTCTTTTTTTTCTTCTTTAGGAAGCCAAAAATGATTTATTCCAAAATATGACAGAAATCAAGATTAAATCCTAACAGCTAGCGGCAAACGAGCTCTTACTATGAGCCAAGCACTAAGTGCTGTTCGTGTTCTCTCTCATGTAATCCACATGGAAATCTTACGACGTGTGTATTACTGTTCTCCCCATTTTACTGATGTGGAAACTGAGAGCTGAGGAGGTTAAATGTCTTTTCCAAGGTCACATAGCTGGTTAACAGTAAAGGTGGGATTTGAACTCAGGCTGCCTGGCTCTAAAAACTGCACCCTTAACTGTGACATCACACTGCTGCTGAAAACCGAGGCAGGTCAGACCTTTCCCCTCTGAGTGTGCCTCTTCTTGAATCCACAACTGTGCTCATATGTTCTGTGGCAGCAGCTTCCAGGTCTGTCTTAAACATAGCGCTTGCCCTTCTATAATGAACGAGCAAAAGCCACCTTCAGATGTCTTGGGCTCCTTCAAGGGGAGATCAACATATTTCTCCCCAAAAGAGCATCCTTCCACCACCTCAGAAGGTGTGTTGGGCACATTTTAGGTGCAGACAGCACATCATTCAGAAAAGTAGTTTAAAAATGATAGGGGGAAAATAGTGAACTTCAGACTAAGACAGGTAAAAAATGGTAAACCGGTTGAAGGCAGGTAGGATGCAAAAAGGTGAGCAATGGAAAGCAGTCTTTGGATTAGGACAGGCTCTTGCATCTGGAAGCATTCCAATCCTACCCTCCACCACAGGGCTGACAGGCAAATACAGAGCAAGCAGTGCTACCCAGCAGAACGGACATAGCCAAAGCCCTGGAGTGGATCTGAATTCCCCCCCCGCCGCCGGATCAGATGTTATCCTTTTCACTGCTGGCTCAGGTCCAAGGGGTCCTGGAGAGGAGACCAAGGAGGCCAAGGAGGCCGAGGGCACTCAGGTTATTATTTGCAAACTGATATAGAAGTGTTTAGATGTTGTGACAACCAGCCTTGATCTAGATGACTGAGCATTACATGATTATCCTCTTCTTTAGAGTTAAAGATACTTGAGGTACCAAACAGTTGAGTTTTTAAACAGTCTTGAAAAGAGAGAGTTCAAGAAAGCAGATCGATGGTTGCCAGGGGCTGAGGGCAGAAGGGAATGGGGAATAACCGCTTAATGGGTATGCGGTTTCATTCTGGAGCAATGGGAATGTTTTGGAACTAGATAGAGGTGCTGGTTGTACACACTGTGAATGTACGATATGCCCCTGACTTGCGCACTCTAAAATGGTCAAGTTAATGTTACGTGCGTTTCATCTCAATAAATTAAGAAAAAGACAAAAGAGAGCGCTAGAGAGTGGGTTAACCTGCAGTCAAACTACCATCAGCCCAGAAGAGAGCTGCAAGCTGAACTGGGCACCTTCGTGAAGATAACACCCCGGCGAGACCCTGGAGCAGGGCCCAAAGACGCCTACGATCCCTCCAGAATGCGTCCACTGTGGTCACCGGCTCCTTTCCCCACTATAACTCTACAGCCTTTCCTGCCACTTCTTCCTCACATGTATCCCAAACTCCAGTCATACTCGACTGCTTGCTGCTCCCTGCAAGTTCCCGTCTCTGCAGGAGGAGACGGACACGATCTAGCGTCCAGAATCATGTCCCACAGAAACTTCCCAAGGGATACGTGCAGAGTGGCTGAGCCAGGCAGATAGTCACTCTACTACACTAGGACCTTCACCCCAAATCCCAAGTACAACCAACAGCCCTGGTGAGTTGGGCCCGACCATCAGTTCTTAACTCTAGATACACATTAGAATCACTGGAAATTGGATGGGCTCTTTTTGCTTCCTTTCTCCTACTACTGTTTGTTTTCCTGGTAACTCAGAGAGAGTAGTGTCCCAAGCAGGAGATAAGCCCAGAGTCCTCTCCACTCCAGCTATCTGGAGCTCTGAGAGGTCTGAAGACAGAGTAAGCCTCAAATAGAAGCCCAAGAAAGAATATTAAGGGTGTATCATGATGATGAAGTCGTTAAGCTTCCCCTCAGCTCTCTGAGCCCCACCAGCCCTCTAGCCAAGGCTCATGAACCAATAGCATCATCCAGGTCCTTAGCCTTGACCCCCATCCCCACATCAGCCGCGGCATAGAGAGGAGTTTCCAACTCCCCCTGGAGGCCAGAGTGTGCACTACCCTCTACCCAGTGAGCTCCCTCCCTTGGCCCTTCGCTCATTCTGGCAGTTAGATCTCTAATGCCGCCTCTTCCCAGAAGCCTTTCTTGACTTCATCTGACCTACCAACAGGATTATTGCTTTCTTAGGTTCAGCAGCACAATATATTTTAGGGATATGTTTGCTTGCCTTACTTGTTCTATTGTATTTAATAGAACTCTTTAAGGGAAGGAACTGTGACTTTCTAATATTTCTGGAAGGAGCACAGTACCATGGCTAAGAGCAGACCTGGATTTGCGTCCAAGTAATGCCATTTTCTAGTTGTGTGACCTTGGAAAGTTACTTAACCTCTGTGAGCCTCAGTTTCCTCATCTGTAATATGAGAACAGTCACCATGCCACCTCACCAGCCTGGGAGGGTTTAGGAGCTATAATGCATGCTAAGGGATCAAACCTCTTATATACTCAAAAGCCTAGGCAATATTATTACTCTAACCCATTAAGTGCCTAGAACTGGGACATGTATTTTGTAGGTGCTCAGTATCTGATGATTCAATCAGAATAATTCCCTGATTTCCTGCAAGGTTAAAAGCTTCTGCTTCTATTGTGGTCACTTTCGTATTTCCAGCCCCAGCACAGCATCTGACATGTAGCAGATGGTGAATCAATGAATGAATTGATAAGGGATGAGTGAGATGTTCCCTTCTCTCCACGCCCTAAAACCACTGTAGAGCTCCAAGGGCAGCACGGGTCGGTGCCCCTCCTGTGGTTCCTCAGAACACCTTGTCCTGATGTCTGGTGCAGGACGTGTAACCCTTTACTGTGATTATCCATGTACCTGTCTTATTGACGGTGGTGACTCCAGAGCCCAGCACAGTGTGAGACACTCGCTGAAGGAGAGAATGACCATGAATCTTATCACCTTGGGAGGAGCCCAAGGCCTCGAGCCCAGAGAGAATTTACAGGCTTTGTGATCTGGGTTGTTCTGGCCGAAGCTGCTGCCGACGCTGACAACATTCACTGAGCACATGTTATGTGCACTTGATACACATCACGGTATTGCCCGTCCCCAGAGCCTAAGTTCTTCACTTCCACACTTTGCCACCTCTCTCTGGGAGGCAGGAATCCAACTTGTTCAGAAAAAGCAAGTCTCGACTGATTTAAGGACAGACTGTTCCGGGAAGTTCCGCTTCATTTGCCCCAACATGTGGGGACTGGACTAAACTCTTCCTCCAGCACAGCGCCTCCTGCCTTTCGAGGACCTGTATCTGATCTAAAGCCACCGTCCTTACCAAATTAGTAGAGTTGGGTGGTGAGAAGCTCAGTCAGAAAGCGAGATCCTGGGTTTTAATATAAACCCTGCCACTCAGTGCTATGCGCCCTAAATGTCACCGAACTTCTCAGTGACTCAGTCCCCTTGTCTAAGATACGGGGCTAACAACAGTCTCATAAGGATGTTGTAATAATTAAATGAAGTCATGGAATGTCTGGCTCATGGTAAACATCCCGTATGTGCTAGGCTGTTATTATTGGCTACTGTTCTGTATCAGTACTCCCATGAGATACTTATTGACTTTAACTTCACTGTCTTCATTCCCCAGAGTTCTTAGGGTCCCCCTACCAGGACCTAGAAGAAATGGGCATTCTTCACTCTGTCACTGATGCTCTCCCCAACCCCTCTTTTTAAAAAAGTTTTTTAAACTTAACTGCAGATGTAATGGAACCCAAAGTACATATTATCTTTGATTTTATCCTAAAATTCAATAATGCTTTAATTTGTACATTCACCTTCTGGTCTTTACCCACATTAACATTCAATTTTTACATAATTATAAAACCATACATCTATTTTATACTTTGCATTTTCACTTAACATCATACCACTTGGGGCGACGATGGAGTAGCTCACAGAAGCTCAGCACTCCAGCTGAGAACAACTATACCGGCCAGACAGATAAACAAACAAAATATTTTTTCAAGGAACTGGGATGTTAAAGGAATTGGAATTGAGATGAGCCCATTATTCTGTGTGCCACTTTTTCCTTTGGGGCAGAAGTCATTCTCGGCACAGGGCAAGAGGCTGAGAAGCCAGGCAGGCGGCGGCTGCTAAGAAGCAGTTAGAAGCCTCAGGGCCAGGAATAGAACTGCCAGGGAAAGCAGGACTTGGGAGACCAAGATACCAGCGAGAAGAGAAGACCAAAGAAGCTAACTCGACCCTAAGCATCGGTTCTCCCTTGGGGCTTTGCCAATTCAAATACAGAGGTTGAGACACAAAACAGAAATCTGCTGACAGTTTCTGGCAGTCTCGTGGTGCTGGAGAAGCAAAATCTGGAGTGCAGGACCTTGCAAGGAGGAGGGCCCTAGGAAGTATTCAGCTTCACAATTGGAAACCTCTAGCGGCTCCATCATTGGACTGGGAATGAACCAGAGGAGGAAGATAACTTCATCCAAACCTCTTTGATTTGGCACATGAAATGACTGGAACTCAAACCAAAGTTCCAAATATGCCAAGAAATAGGACGAGAAGAAAAAACAGCCAATAGGACAGATCCACAGGTGACCCAGACACTGGATTTTAAAATAACTGTGATTGAGAGGGTTTAAAGAAAAAAAAAAAAAAAAAAAAGGATGACAATATGGAGAACTTCCCTAGAGAGCTATAACCTATAAAAAAATGTGACATTTAGAATCTAAAATACAATAATTCCCAAACTGAGGGGAACTCTACAAACACCTGACCACTACTCCTCAAAACCGTCCAGATCATGAAAAACAAAGAAAGACTGAGAAATTGCAATGAACCAGAGCAATCTAAGAGGATATGACACCTAAATAAAACTTGGTATCTTGGATGGAAACCTGAAACAAATAAAGGATATTAATGAAAAATCTAGTTAACACCCAAATAAAGTCTGGAGTTTTGTTAACAGTAATGTAATGTTAATTTCTGAGTCTTGACAAATGCACCATGATAAGGTAAGATGTTAACAACAGGGGAAACTGAGTGAAGGGTTTATGGGAACTCTGTACTATGTAACTTTTCCATATATCTAAAAGTATTCTAAAATAAAAAGGTTTAATTAAAAATACAATAATTAAAATTAAGAACTCAATATAAGGGTTTAGCAGCAGATTAGAAGCCACTGGAAGGCATATTAGTGACGGAAAAATAGCTCATTTAGAACCATCAGACTAGGGAATTCCCTTGTGGGCCAGTGGTTAGGACTCTGAGCTTCCACTGCAGGTGGCATGGGTTCGATCCCTGCTCAGGGAACTGAGATCCCACAAGCTGTGCCTGGAGTGGCCAAAAAGGAAAAAAAGAAAGAAAGAAAGAAAAGGAAAAAAAATACAAAATAGAACCATCAGACTAAAGCACAGAGAGCAAAAAGGATGGAAAGTTTTGAAGACAGTGTCAGAGACCAGTGGAAAGGTCCAATCTACGTGTAATTGAAATCCAGGATGAAAAGAAGAGAAGGAATAGGGCAGAGAGTGGCCAAGAATTTTCCAATACTGATGAAAGATGTCAAGCTAAAAAATTCAAGAACACAATAAATACGTATGTATGTACACACACACACACACACACATTCCTAAGAACATCATAATCAAACTGTTGAAAATCAAAGATAAAGAGAAAATCAAAAGCAGCCAAATGAAAATAAGGCACATTACCTTCAAAGGAGTAAGAAAATAAGAATATGAATAAGAATAAGAACAATGGGGTAACATCTTTAAAGTGCTGAAAGAAAACAACTCCCGATTTTGAATTCTATACGCAGCAAAAACATTCTTCAAAAGTGAATGTGAAATAAAGGTACTTTAAAATTTATTTCCAGCAGGCCCCAATTAAAGTAAACGCTTAAAGGGGTTCTTTACAGAGAAAGATAATGATTCCAGATGGAAATGTGAATATGTAGGAAGAAACAAAAAAACAAAAAGGATAAATATATTTGTAACTCTAAATTAATACTGATTGTACAAAGCTATAATAATAAAGTATAATTAAAATGACATGTAAAATTAAAACAGGGTGAGACAGGGTAAATGGTACTCAAATGTTTAAGGACCTAGGGTTATTTGGAAATATAATGGGCTCTAAAAGGTCAAGGATGTATGTTGAAATCTGCAGAGCCAACATAAAAATAATAACAATATATGGCTAACAAGTTAATGGAAGTGAAATGATAAAATATACTCAAGTGATTCAAAAACAAAGGCAAAAACAAAGAGGAAAAGGAATATAAAACACATGGGACAAATAAAAAATAAATAGGAAGATCACAGACATAAACTCAAATATATCAGCAATTACATTTAATGAAAATGGTCTAAATGGTCAAATTAAAAATCAAATAGACTGGATTTTTAAATTATGCTTATAAGAGACACATCCTGAATATAAGGATTGAAAGCAAAGGGAAAAGAATATACATTTTTAAATGTTCTTCTTCCTTTCATTTTCAATCATTTTCACTTTACATATTTTTTTCTTTTTCTTTTGTCTTTTGATCTTTCCATATCCTTATATTTAGGTTTTTTTTCCTTTTTCCTTCCAGTCACTCACTGTCAACCACTTTCATGAGAGAGAGAGAGAGGCAGAGAGGCAGAGAGACAGAGAGAGAGAGAGAGAGAGAGAGAGAGAGAGAGAGACAGACTGGGAAAATCCCACATGCCGCGGAGCAACAAAGCCCGTGCGCCGCAACTACTGAGCCTGTGCTCTGGAGCCTGCAAGCCACAACTACTGAAGCCCGCGCACCTAGAGCCCGTGCTCCGCAACAAGAGAAGCCAGCGCAATGAGAAGCCCACGCACCACAACTAAGAGTAGCCCCTGCTCAGCACAACTAGAGAAAGCCCACGTGCAAGAACGAACACCCAACGCAGCCAAAAATAAAAAATAAATAAATTAAATAAAATCATCTTAAAAAAATAAAAGAGGAAAATGCACAGTCATAATAGGAGGCTTGAACATAACTCCTTCAGTAACAGAACGAGCAAGCAAGATAAAAATCCACAAAGATACCGAAGACATGAACAGCACAATGACACAACCTTAACCTAATTTACCCACATGAATACTACAACAACTGCAGAATATATATTCTTGACAACTGCACAGAGAATATTTCCCAAAATTTCAAGAGGATGAAATGATGTGTGTTCTCTGACCACAGTGGAACCAAACTTAAAATCCATAACAAAAGATCATAAGAATATCCACAAATGTTTGAAAATTAAAGACACTTTTAAATAGCCCCTAGGAAAAATAAGAAATCATAATAGAAATTCAAAAGCTTCAAACCTTGTGAAAGTCAGCTACAGCTGTGCTTAGAGGAAAAAGTTCATCTGAAAATCCATGATCTAAGTATCGCAAAACGTGAGAAAAAGAAGAGCAAATTAAACCCGTGCACTTTCCCATTGTGCTAGTTTTTTCCTCAAGTTCTCCTCCCCCATCATCTCCTGCCCTACCTTCTCTTCCTCCCCACACCCAACACCCACCCCAGCAAACCCAGACTGACAACCTGGTGTTGACCCTTCCACACCTTTCCCCCTGCAGTGACAATCACTTGGAAAGGAAGGGATCGGGAGAGTTATTCTACAAAAATGGAATCACATTGTACCTGTTACCCAGCAAAGTACTTTTCCTACCTCACAGTACATCTTGTCTATTTCTCCATGTCAATCAATTGAGAACTAACTCATTCTTTTCAAACTGCCTATTATACCACCGCATGCACGGACCACAAACTATTCAGCCACTCATTCTTCCATCAACAGGTATTCAGGACGCTATTAGCTTTTTGCCACCACACAGATGCCATAAATACTCTTGGACGTCCTTCCCAGAGTCCTCAGAATTCCCTGAACAAAGCCTAGACAATGGGAACCCTCACACTCTAGCGCTGAAGTTCTCAAACATTCTTCCTGCCACATGAGCATTTCTGGAGGCTACACGCTCCTTTTCACGGGCATGCCCAGCATGAAACTCGGTTCCCCAAATCACAGGCTGCAAACTCTATTTCCTTCTTCCCTTATAAGCAAATGCAACCTAAGGAAAGTATATCCAAGTAGGCTCGAGCAGGAAACAGAATTCAATTCAGATGGTTTAAGAGACTTTAATGAAGGAACTACTCAGAAATGTGAGGCCAGGGTTAAAGGAATCAAGAATGGATGGTGAGGCACCCAGAGACTAGCAATGGTGAATGTCACGGCCACTCTTAGGCTGAAAGGCAAAGGGAGGAAACAGTGTTACCAGAGCCCGGTGCACCCTGGAGCTGGGGCCCAGAGCAGGGGGATTGGGAAAGAACAACTCACCTTCTCTCTCCTTCAATCCTCTGGCCAGTGCTTCTTACTGCATGCACTCAAGCAGAAGCTAGAGGGCCCAGGTGATGCCCTCCGCAGGGGTTAGTCTCCTGAGACTCAGGGAAGAGCAGAGAGTGGATGGGGACTGAGGAATGCAAGTACTCAGCACAGCAGGCAATTGTTAGTACTAACTGGTAAAAGGAGGGCATCACTCCAAGGCTGAGTGAGGGGCCAACCAGTTAACAGAGGCCACAGGGAGCTGCCCTCCTGGATATCAGGGTGGTGGAGGGAATGAAGGAAGGGGAGACAGCATGTGGCAGCACAGGGTGAGTTCACCCACAGGGGGCTGGTTACAGGGCGGGTTCTTGGCTTGCTGTGTGACCTCAGGCCAGTTGCTCAACCTCTCTGACTCCCAGCTTATTAGCTATAAAATGAGACTACTTGGTATCTTCCCTGCCTACATACTCCTATTTATGCCAGTGAAAGAATGAAAGTCTGTTTTTCCGTTCTCTGAATGTAGACTTGGTCATATGAATTGCTTTAGCCGCTGGGACATTAGGCAGTGTGATATAAGCAGAGTCCTAAAAAAGTGCTTGTGAATTGAGGCTTGAGTTGAAATGCTCTCACTTACTGCTTTTGAGACGCCTATGACTACAACCACATGAACAAGCTAGAGCCAGCCTGCAGAATGGTGAGAAACACAAGGCTAGGTCAGCCCTGTCACTCCAGCTGACACTGAGCAAACCACCACGTGTGAGGCTGAGGCCATCCTAGACCTTTCAGCCCCAGACAAGCCAGCCCAGGTCAGAAGAACCTCCCAGCAGACTCACAAAATTGAGAGAAAGGATGTTTGTCCTTTTAAGCCCACTACATTCGGAGTGATTTGTTACACAGCAAAAACTTACTGATACAATTACTAATGAGATACTGGCAATACATCTCCTCCCCAATAGCAACACAGTGGTAGGTTGGAGTACCAGAGGTACAAACGGTGGGGCAATGCTCCAGAATGGCCCATGAAGCTTTCCATAGTGAACCTTCTCAATAGCATGAGTGTTTTCAAAGTCCAGTAAGCCTCAAATTAAAACAACAAAAAAAGGAGGAGTGGGGGCTGCAGGGAGATACAATCTAAATCTTTAGATTGCTTTGTCCCTCCAGGCTTCCTTTTCTTCTCTTTTTTAACAAATTGCCTAGCGTAAAGAGTTCTTTTCTTTCTTCCCTCCCAGGAAGTTATTTACTTTTATGGGCTTCTTTTGGGAAATAAAAATCAATTTTGGCTTGCAAGTGATACATTTTACTCTCCCAATAATGAAAGCTAGAAAATTAAAGGCCCTAAGGAACAACCTCTCTGTACAAAAATGATGTTGAATGCAGCCCTAATATTCTTGTGTGAACATTTTATAAATTGTGACCACTGTTTGCTGACAGAAACCTGGAAATCACTCACAGAAGACACAGAGCTACTGTGAGCGATGGCTTCATACCGGGTGGGCCCAGGCAGGCTCACATGCCCACAGAAAGGCACTCGTGGAGAACTTGATCTGTAATTCACAATTCTAGAAATTTGTATATAACAGTGGACTCCTGTGTGTGTGTCTAGGAAATCAGTTCATTCATTTATTCAACACATAATTAATGAGCATCTATTATGTGCCTAGACCTGGTGATACGATGAACAAGACAGACCAGGGTCAACGCCTTCAAGAAGCTTACAGTTCAGGGGAAAGATAAAGACATTAAACAGGGTGTCTTAAGTCAGGTTCCCTGAAAACAGACTGATGTGGAGACTTGTGTGTAGGGGTCTTGCTGGGTCTTACCCTTGGGAATAACCCCCGCAGGCAATGAGGGAAGCAGGACAGACAGAACAGAGGGAGGAGTGAAATGGCAATGCAGTCGTAACAGACCTCACCCAATCTATTAGGGAGCTCTGAGGTCGGGATGTTCCTTCAGACATGTCCCCAGTGGACACGGCTGTACCCACCCCCCAACCAGAGACCAGTCCTTGGGTGTGGGCTGCGCCTGGACAATGCAGGTCTCTTCAGGGCAATTCCTGGAGGCCTAAGCTGTGAGTCGTCAGCAGCCATCGCTCCCCATGCCTGGGGCAGAAGTGCCTCAGTTACGAAAGGGGGATCTGGGTGGCGCCCCACACTACCCACTACACAGAGAATCATTATAAGTGTGATGTGTGTCGTGAGTTCAGACTTTAGAGCAGGAGGCACCTAAGGTGGACCGAGGGTTAGCGGGTGTCACTGTGGTCTTTTCTAAATGACATCTATAAAGGAGCTTGAGAAGAGTCCACTAACTCAAAACTCTCCAGGTACTAGGCACTGTGAAGGTCCCAATACACACTCTCCCGGCACCCCTGCCATGACTCTGTGAGGTGAGTGCTCTCGCTGTTGAGGAAGCAGAGTCTAAGAGGGGCTGACTCACTTGCCCAGAGTCCCACAGCTGGCAGCTGGCAGAGCTGGGATTTGA
This sequence comes from Orcinus orca, assembly GCF_937001465.1. Taxonomy (NCBI): domain Eukaryota; kingdom Metazoa; phylum Chordata; class Mammalia; order Artiodactyla; family Delphinidae; genus Orcinus; species Orcinus orca. The sequence continues at coordinate 67,975,918 of NC_064574.1, read as the reverse complement.
ACACCTAACTATGTGACGACAAAGGCCTAGAACCTCTTCTGCATACTTCCTGCCCCCTTTCCCAAGCATCCTGAGCCCTTCCTTCACGCATTCTTCCATTCCCACTACAGAAATGATTGAGTTTTTCTCATAAATGACTTTCTCTCAAGCTTCCTCTCCTGACCCCTTCCTTTTACAACCCACATTCTCTTAAGAGCTGTCTACACTTCTCTTCCCACCTCCCCTTCCTAACACCCAGCATCCTGGTTTTCCTCCCACCATGCCGCTGAACAAGCACTGCCCAAATCCCTGAGTTAAATGACCAAATCGGGAGGCTGTCTCCACGCTCAGCCTGTCCTCTCTACGGTTTCCCGTTGGCAGCACCTAACAGGCTGGCCACGTTCACTTTCTTTCTTTCTTTTTTTTTTATGTGCACCTTTTTTTTTTAAGCCTTTATTGAATTTGTTACACTATTGCTTCTGTTTTATGTTTTTTGGTTTTTTTGGACACAAGGCATGTGGGATCTTAGCTCCCTGACCAAGGGTCGAACCTGCACTCCCTGAATTGGAAGGCAAAGTCTTAACCAATGGACCTCCAGGGAAGTCCCCGCTTCACTTTCTTGAGCTCTCTCTTGTTTTGGTTCCCGGGACCCTCCACTCTCCTGGCTCCCCTTCCTTCTCTCTGAGCGCCATTTTTTTCTCTCCTTCACTGGTTCCTTGAAGTGGTTCCATTTCCCAGGGTCCCACCCACACTGTTCTTCCAACTCCCCGCCTTCTAATACCTGGCACACCCAACAGCTTTGGCTCCACTGTTAGGCTACTGACGCCTGAACCTCTGCTCTCGGCTCTAATTCCTCAGTTGGGTGTCTGGATATATAGATCCACCTACTGGACGTAGTCACCCACGTGAGCCCAAAACGTCGCAGACCCAGCTTGTACAAACCCAAGAGCATCGCCTTTCCCTCCGAGTGAGCTTCTCTGACTTCTAACCCTGATTACTTATCGCTATGCACGCACCTTCCCGAGCCACAAATCTCAATGAATCCTTGATTCCTCCATCCTCTCCTTGACTCTCCACATCAACTGACTCTCATCTGTCCCTTTCTGTTGTCACTTCCTTAACTCAAGTGTGCATCTCCTCATCCATCCTCCTGAGATCCTTCTCTTTAACTGCCACCAGTGGTATCTAGATTAGGTAATTACCACCCCAAATGGCTCATCAACTACCGAATAACGTCCAAAATCCCTAGGATGCGTGAACAATTCTCCTGTGATATGGCATCGATTTGTCTTCACAGATACACTCTGTAGTCTCAACACCCCAGAAATCCAATGGCCCTTCAGGCCCAGGGTCTTCACGCATGCAGTCACTTCATCCTGACAGCCCACCATTTAACCCACTTTTCCACCTGTTTAATCACTTGTTCAGTAAACATTCACTGTGCGTCTGTACATGTCAGTTGCACACGAGGCGCTAGCACACAGTGGTATGAAAAATAAGACTGGCTCTTCCCTGCATCCAGTGGAGGGAAACAGGTAAGAAGCAAAGAAACAAATAAACAACATAATAACAACACGGGACAAATACCAAGACAGTGTTAGACAGGGTAACGGGGTACAGGGACTGGGAGGGGATTCATTCTTTGGATAAGGCTCTGGGGTGCCCTTTCTGAGAAGGTAACATTTGAGTGGACAACTGAGGGGTGACCGGAGGCCACCACATGTAGAGCTCAAGGAAGAACAATCCAACTGAGGAAAGAGCAGGTGCGAGAAGGAAGGACACTCTTTTGGGGGAGCAGCGAGGAGGCTATCACGGCAAGAGGACAAAGGAAAAAGATGAGGTTGGAGGGAGAGGCTCAGAGAGAGAAGCAGCCCCAGCAGGCTCTCGGAGCAGGGCCAGGGGTCTGGATTTCAGTGGAAAGCTCTGCGAAGCCTTAGAACAGTTTAAGTAGGGGAAGGCACTGTCTGATTTACATTTTAGAACGCTCCCTCTGGCTGGGTGTGAACAGTAGATTTCAGAGGGCCAAAGCCCATGAAAGTGTCTATTCATCTTTCAATGTATGAAACAGACGAAGCTCCCAGCTGAGTCCTAGCAGGGGTTAGTCCTTCCCCTCCAGAGCGAACTCCACTGCCTTTGCCTCTGTGCAGCCTTTCCCAGCCCCACTGGGTGGAATACTTCTCTCCTCAGCAGTCACCTCCCACAGCACTTGTCTTCAAGCTGGGTTATCACTTCACCCATGGCCCCTGAGAGAGTCGGTTCTCTCTCCCTTGCTCTCTTAGTAAGTTGTGAAATACTCTGTGCGGAAGGGGTCATACTCATTCCCAGGGCCCTCTCGGTGTCTGGCAAATGGCCTCCCACACCGGAGAGACTCAAAGAACAATGGAAGGAGGGAAGGGAGTGGGGTGGGGGGAGGGAGGGAGAGAGGCTCAAAGAAAATATCTTTGTGTTCCCCAGGAAGGCTGCACATTAAGAGCCTAGGTTTACAATCAGTCACATCTATATTTTAATTCAAGCCCCGCTGCTCACTAGCTGTGGGACTTTGGGCAAGTAAATTCACCTCTCTGAGCTGCACTTTCCTCGTCTGTAACATCAGAATAATAGTAGGAAAGGGACAGGTATTATCTCATAGGGTTGTGATGAGGATCTAACAGGACCAAAGAACACCAATGTCCCTCCCCTTCTCAAAAGTATACCTGTTTGGGACGGGCAGGGGTAGAGCAATCCAAAATGTGGCCCCATGGCTATAGGACATTGTTGACAAGGTTCTATCTTCTTCAGATTTTCATTTTTAACAAACGTCTGTTGAGTGCTGACCATGAACACCAATGCAACCATCACCCCCTTTATATCTGCTATAAACAGCTGGGGAAAGACACATCCCATGTGCTCGTGGATGAGGGTTGAGTCTGGCCCCTGTCAATGTGCCGTGGACCCAAGAAACTCCTGAAACGAGGCCATGGAAACAGGCCTTTCACATTAACTTTCAGACCCCAAGCCTCAGTGAACAACCCACTCCCTGGAGACCTGGCAGGCAGCATCCCTGCTAAAGTGATCTGAAGACAAGGCATTTCAAGCCCAGGATCTGCCTACCCATCCATCACCCCCATCTAGGGGAACCTGTAGCCCACACGCCCCAGGAGCTGCCTCTTGAGCTAATGATGAGCAGAGACAGTGATCAGCCCAGGTCAGTCTGACGACAGGAAGGCTGGATGGGAAGGCTGGGGAAATAATGAAAGCTCACTCGTCCCTCAGCTGAAGTCACCATTTCAATTCCTAAATCTTCAGTTTGTCACAGTGGTTAAGGACTTCAGGGATCCAACGTCAGTTCTGCCACCTCCTAGCCAAATGACCTTGGGCACGTCAGTTAAGCTCCCTGGGTCTCAGTTTCTCCACCTGTGAACGGGGATTAAATAAGTGTACTAATACAGGTAAAGAATTCTGCACCGTGCCTGGCACTTAGGAGGTCCTCGCTTTGTGCATTTGATATTTAGAGAGATGGTAATGATTTTGTCAAGAGAATGCACTGTACAAGCCCCTGCAAAACTAGGAGAAATAAGCAGAAAGATACCAGGGAGCATCCTTTGGGTCTACTGGCTCTTTGTGAATATACCCATGTGTCTTTCTCCACTGTTTCCTAATTTCTTGCGGTTTTGTTCACTTTTCTTTCCTTGCTTCAAAAGGCTGCTTGGATTGGGATTTCTTAAGCTACAAGCGAAGACAGTGGGTTAGACTGGAAGAAGAAATAAAATCAAAGGGTCATTGATCCTCAACTTTGGCGGGCAGGCTCTTAGCTCTTATTCCAAGTCCCCGGGGAGGCCCATGTTCTGAGCCGAGGCAGGCACCCAGCGAGGACCACGGAAGCTGGCGTGAGAGCCCAAATCCAGCCATCCAAGCCTGCGTCACGCAGCTCCACAGGGGGAGGAGGAACAGACAACAGCAGTCTGTTACCGCCATTTCCCTTTCCTGCCCCAGCCCTTCTCAGAGCCCAGCAGGCAGCTGATGGTAACTCGGAGTCTGACAGCCCGTGCAAAGCGCTCAGTCTCTCCGGCTTCCAATCACTAGGTATCTGAAGGGGTTGCAGGAGTAGTCAGCTTCTGCCCTCATTAAAAGCCCTTTGGTGGGCCAAAAAGATGATTGTTAAAGGAACTGCCAGGTTCATCAGCCTGCTGACGAGGAGGCGGGCAGAAGTCCCCAGAGCTCTGACATCCCCACCCAGCCAAGGCGGTCCCCTCATTTGCATCTCATTTGCATGGCATACTTAACAGGACTCCAGCTTACACTGTCGCACGCTGAAAAGAGGCTCTGCCGTCATGTTCGTGCAAATGAACAAACAGGGGGGTCCACAAAGCAAGCCCACACGACGGTCTCGGCCCTCCAGGAGAACAAGACCTCAATCGGACCACAGTGATGCGGGCAGATGTAGATGGCACTATTCTGGGACGGATGACCCACTAAATAAAGCCATGGTTACATCATGCACAAGGCCAGACAGGGAAAATGCCAAATGTTTTCAAGAAACTGTGTTAGAACGATTCAGGCTAATTGCATGCAAGTCTTGTACTATGAATGTCAAACTACACCAGCATCACATAAATGAGCTGTCAGAGATTTGGTCAGAGTTCCCACAGAAAAGAACATTTCCCCTCTCTCAGAATAGTTCCTGTTTTGTTTGACGGATGCACACACATCTCTCCCTGGCAAAGGTTTTCCATTTTATTGTCCAAAACCCACAGTTTCCCCCAGTACCTCTGAAGGATTACAGCATTGCCTCTCAGGATAATGTGGGTGCTAACATCTCTAATAAAGGCAGACCTGGGTTCAAATCCAAGCTCTGGCACTTACTAGCTGTGTGGCCTTAGCCAAGTCACTTAACCTTTCTTGAGCTTCAGTTTCCTCCTCTACAGAATGGAGAAAATATTAGTCTCTGTCTCACAGGAATTAAATGATGTATTGCATGTAAAAGTGCTTGGTACAATGCCTGGTACCTCTTACAAAACAGAAAGTCAAGAGGTAGTTATAACTGAGGAAACAAGAAATGGAGCTGTAAATATACAATCGGCTGTCTGTATTTCCAGACACCGGGGTGGGGGAGGGGAGCCGACTCTAAGAGATTTGAGCATCGGTGGACTTTGGCGTCCACCAGGGGTCCTGGAACCAATCTCCGCAAATACCAAAGAACGATTAGAACTACTAGAGCCACAATACACTCCTGGAATCCATTATTGTGGCTCAAATTCCTTACAAGGGATTACAAAGACTTCAGCAGCTGCCTTCACGTTACCTCTGTCTTTCTCTCCTGCTCTCCCCACCTTGGCTCACTCCACTCAGACTCAGGAGCCTCCTTGCTGCTTCCTCAACCTTGTTGAGCAGGCTAATGCCACAGGGCCTTTGCACGGACTGTTCCTCTGCCTGGAATGCTCTTCCTCCAGGGAGCTGCATGACTCCCTCCTTCATCTTCAAAAGTCTTTACTCAAAGGTCCCCATCTCAGTGACACTTTCCCTGCCACCATTATCTAAATTTGCAAGTCCTGTCCCCTCGCCCATACTCCCAATCCTCCTTTTCTGCTTTATATTTCTCCTTAACACTTACCATCTGACATACTGTATATTCTACTTCTTTACCTACTTTCATCTGTCACACACACTACAACAGAGGTCCAACGGCAGCCTGCAGGCCAAATCCAACCCATCACCTGTTTTTGTAAGAAAGTTTTAGTAGAACACAGCCATGCCCATTCATTTACATATGGTCTGTGGTCACTTTCATGCTGCAATGGCAATGTTGAGTAGCTGTGACAGCAACCATATGGCTGCAAAGTCTATCTGGTCCTTAACAGGGAAAGCCTGTGGAGCCTTTGCACTAGAATATAAGCTCCATGAGGGCTGGGTTGTCTTGTTCTCAGGCAAATCTCAATGAGCAGTCAGTGCCTGACACCTACAAGATGCTCAATAATATGACCCTTTTGCTGAATGAGAGAACCAGAAGTGGCAGTACACCTGTGCTGCAGGTATGTGGAGGAGGGCACCAGAGGGACGGTGTCATAGAGCTAAGTCCGGCTCAGGAAGTTGGAGCCATGAAGCAGTGAAGTGAAATAGTGACAGAGTATGTCATTAAAACATAGAGCTCAGGCTTCCCTGGGAGCGCAGTGGTTGAGAGTCCGCCTGCTGATGCAGGGGACACGGGTTCGTGCCCCGGTCCAGGAAGATCCCACATGCCGCGGAGCGGCTGGGCCCGTGAGCCATGGCCGCTGAGCCTGCGCATCCGGAGCCTGTGCTCTGCAACGGGAGAGGCCACAGCAGTGAGAGGCCCGCGTACCGCAAAAACAAAAAAACAAAAACATAGAGCTCAAGTACAAGAAGAAAGAATTTCAAATGGTGTCCTCCAAGGCAGTAGTGCTCAGAGCATGGTCCCCTGGAGGGATGATACATCGGCATCTCCTGGGAACTTGCTAGAAATTCAAATTCTCAGGTGTACCCCAGATCTGCTGAAGCAGAATCCCTGGGGTAGGACACTCTGTGGGTGATTCTGGTCTCAGAAGCACCACTCTGAAGAGAGGAACTGGGGGTGGGAGAGGGCACGCTGCTTTCCATCAGAGGCTCTTCAATGCATACGGGGTTTTTAAACTCTGTACCTAAACGAGTTTGATAATACCATTAAATAAAAAGTTTTAAATGTATTAATCACAGCTTTTTACTTTCTGTGTTTCTGATGCTTTGACATCTGGGGCCTTGCTGACCCCAGAAAGCCTGCCCTTCCCAAGGCTGGCCAATTCCTAGAGATACTAAAATCAGCTGCGAGTGTATCTTTCAGAAGCAAAGCAGCCAATCCAGAGCCCATGCCTCCAACCATCTCCTTTATGGAGCTCTTGCACTCCAGGCCACTATTCCCCTGCACTAATCACACCAGGGCTGGACACCCAGAGACAGTCCCTTCTCTCTAGAACCCGCTGATGTTAGTGAGGGGACACACAGCTCTGTCATGTGGTGTTTGAAATTGTGGTTTGTGGCTTAGGGATTAGATAGCAAATGGCTGAAGGAGTTGGGGCAGCTTCACCTGGGAACTGAAGGATTCTGGGACCCCCAAGAACGGTCTCCAAATGAGTAAGAAGCTGTCGGCACACCTGTACTGGGTGACCCAAGAGATGACACTAGCAGAAGCTTCACGAGGTTAATTAATATACCCTTTGGTAGCCCGACGTGTCTGGCTTACTGGATTCCCAACCAATTGCACCCTGCCTGCCTGGACCACTCACTGCTCCTCCTCTGATCTCCCAGCACACCGTTCCCATCCCCAGCTTCTCCAAGCTTGTGTAAGGTCAAATTCCTCCAGTAAATCCCTTGTTCCTTTGTCTGCTTGGTGACTTTGATCCTCTGAAGGATACGGGAGGCTTGCAAGGCCCAGCACCCATCCAGGTGGGAAGCTGGTTTTCCCATGAAGACCTGTTCCTCCCAGAAGCTCAAACCACCTTGTATCTTGATGTTTCCCTGTGTAACCTGAACACCTTTTTATTTTTAAGTGAAAACGCTTTCTCAAGATACTGCTATGAACTCTATTCTATCCCTCTCCCTCTCACCTTCTGGATGCCCTCAGTTCCACCAACTTGAGCACCCAGGGAGACAGGATGGGGTAGAGGTTAGGTGCACAGGCTCTGGAATCAGCCCGGCTTTGAACCGTAGATCTGCCGCTTCATGACTGTGCAACTTTCAATGAATTACTTAACCTCTCCAAGCTGCAGCGTCTTCACCTGAACAATGGGGGTGAAACCTCAAAGGCTGGAGGTGAGCACGACATGCGACGCTTCCCTTAAAGCACCTGGCACACAGTAAGTGCTTAGTACATGTTGGCTGCGTATATAAGCGGAACAGTGTCTTAAAGTGGCAGGCTTAGCAACCAGGTCCTCTGAACTCCTCAGCTGGGCAGGTACCCCCTCTCGGGCCATTTCAAATGCCTCACTTCCTCATCAAAGAGGCAGCTTAAGTGTTGTAAGTTTTCCAGGACATATGGTACCCAGGAGGGTAGTAACAAGACAGAAAACAACAGCTGACATTTATCCGGGGTGCCTCTGACCCCTCTCTCTGCCTGCCCATTACAGTCTCCAAGACGCTGGACTTCTCACCCAAGAAACCATGTCCTGAAAACATGCCACTTTGGGAGGAAATAAAAAGCTCACTAAACAGGAAACTCCAAATTTGGCAAATCCAGCAAAAATCAGCCAGGGAACTTGGAAAGGGTTGGGTAAACCACGCCGACCAGACTAGCAGCAAATACGTATGGCGTCCCGAGCCTGTCCAGGTGGTGGTCTAAACGCTTGTACGCACAGCCTGTGGGATTCCCACAGCCACATGACCCTGAGGTGGGTACTTCCACCACCTTCACCTTGTCCTCCTGAGCCATCCAGGTATTCCTTACCTTCCAAGCAGGAAGGGAGAGCCCCTGGCCCTACCACAGTGAGGTCTGAAGAGAAGGCTTTCCCCATTGGTCCACCTCTCACAACCTAGGAACTCAGCCAGCCTCTTGCGCAGGTCGTGGCCAACGAAGCCAGCCTTTCTGCAAACAGGCAGGCTGACCTGAAGGACTGGCATCATCTCAGCCTCGCAGCCCAGCAAATACTGGCTCGAACGCTCCTGGAGGAGAAAACTGGGCGAGCGGGGGGTACTGGGAAAACGGAGCCCTGGGAAGCAACGTCTCCATCCGCGCAGGGCAGCCGGGCCCTGTACCCACCTCCTCCTCGGTGGCCTGGGGAGAATCACTCTAACAGCGGAAGTGGTGCTTGTGCGTCCGCGGCACGGCCGGAACACAGGAAGTGTTTCAGAAAAGGGAGCTGCTGCTGGTGTTACCCCCACCCCCAAGGAGGGACAGAGGTGGTGTTCGAGAGCCTCGTGCTCTGGGACCAACATGGGTTCACGTCCCAGCTCCACCCCTTCGGAGCTGTGGCACTGGAGCAAGTCATAAACCTCCCTCTCTGTGCCTCAGTGTCGTCACCTGTAAAATGGATGTGATATTAGTAACTCTCCCACAGGGCTATTGATAGGATTACATGAGAACACTAGGAAAGTGCTAGCCCTCGGCCTTATTTTATTTCCTTCATAACCTTTATCACATAAAAAAGGATTCTGTTTGCTCAGTGGTCGTCTCCCATCATCAGAAAGAACACAGATGTTCATTGCAGCTCTATTTACAATAGCCAGGACATGGAAGCAACCTAAGTGTCCATCAACAGATGAATGGATGAAGAAGATGTGGCACATATATACAATAGAATATTACTCAGCCATAAAAAGAAATGAAAGTGAGTTATTTGTAGTGAGGTGGATGGACCTAGAGTCTGTCATACAGAGTGAAGTAAGTCAGAAAGAGAAGAACAAATACCGTATGCTAACACATATACATGTAATCTAAGAAAAAAAAAAAAGGTCATGAAGAACCTAGGGGCAGGACAAGAATAAAGACACAGACCTACTAGAGAATGGACTTGAGGACATGGGGAGGGGGAAGGGTAAACTGGGATGAAGTGAGAGAGAGGCATGGACATATAGACACTACCAAACGTAAAATAGATAGCTAGTGGGAAGCAGCCGCATAGCACAGGGAGATCAGCTCGGTGCTTTGTGACCACCCAGAGGGGTGGGATAGGGAGGGAGGGAGGGAGACGCAAGAGGGAGGAGATATGGCGATGATATATGTATATGTATAGCTGATTCACTTTGTTATAAAGCAGAAACTAACCCACCATTGTAAAGCAATTATACTCCAATAAAGATGTTAAAAAAAAAAAAAAAGAAAGAAAGAACACAGGACACAAGAGCAGGCGCGGTCTTGTTCATGATGGTAAGGTGCCCGGCACACAGGATGCACCTGACAAGTGTTTGCTGAAGAAGTAGAGGAAGCAGGATTCGAACCCAGGCGTGACCCCAAAGCCCTTGCACAAGCTCTGGGATCTCAGACTATATTGGCCTGTATATTGGACTACACTGTACAGACTTGCCTCAAGTCAGTGAGAAAAGCAGGTGGAGCTAGTGACTGAAAAGCAAGGTGTGCCTTCTCCCCCTGCGGCAGGAGACAAAGGCACAGCAGAGAAGGGCTCTGGTCATTTTCCACGAGCCAGGGGCTCCGTGCTGCGTGAGGACTATTTCAGGGGACGTGGGGAGGTTCAGGCGGTCGACAAAAGGGGATTCTGGCCCCTGAGATACTAACACCAAAGCTTCACGACAGGCGAAATGTCATGGCCAAGGTGGGCTGGGAGGCACACACCACCCAGCCTCCACCTGTGGCCGTCCCTGCAGAAGCAGAGCAGGTAAAGCCTGCCATCTAGTGGACGAGGCGCATCCTGTTTCACTGAGATTGTCCGCCAGCAAGGGGTATGGGATTTTAAAGCGCACACAGAGAGAGACCTTCAAGACGGCAGAGGAGTGAGACGTGGAGATCACCTTCCTCCCCACAAATACATCAGAAATACATCTACACGTGGAACAACTCCTACAGAACACCTACTGAACGCTGGCAGAAGACCTCAGACCTCCCAAAAGGCAAGGAACTCCCCACGTACCTGTGTAGGGTACACAGAAGCCCCCACACCCAATTTGATTCACTGTTTTCAACAACTGCATAATACCTCATAAAATGGATATTAGCCCAATTAGGCTGATTCCAATTCTTTGCCACTGCAAAGAAAACATCAATAAACATGCTTATTCCGGATGTTATTTCCTTTGATGCTAGTGATTTATTTCAATAGGATAGATTCCCAAAAGGGAAATTTGAGAGTCAAAGTGTGTATATGTATATAGTTTTTAATAGATATTGTCGGACCACTTCCCCCAAAGGCGGTAACAAGTCACAGCCCTGCAGGGCCCGGCAGGGCCCCCACCAGTGCCATTCAACAGGCATTTAGGAACAATGACCGCGTACCCAGCACATCTCGAGGTTTGGGTGCCTCAGACAGCGGTCTGGGCGTGACAGTTCTCACAAGACTTAAACACTCAGGGAACAAGAAAAGGAAACCTGGGTAGAAAGACTTTAGCTCCCTCCATCTTCTCAAGTCAACACCACCTCCTTCAGTGTCCACACACCAACTACCACCTCCCAAGTCAAAAGGCTTCCCGTGAAGGGTGGGCAGCGGATTCTTGCCCTGGCCTCAGCGGTGTGCAGACAACTATCTATAATGCATTGAGAAAGATGGTTAGAGTTCCATAGGTAGAGATAGGATTTAACTCAACTTCATTACAAAAACACTAAAGAGAAGCAAAATAACATGGGTGCCTTGCTAAGTTTAAGGGGATGTGCTCTCCAGTGAGTACACATGAAGTGGTTTGAACAAATCTATTTTACTGCATTACAATTTACCCCCCCCCCAAATTTAACTACTATCAAGTGTAATATAATCTAAAAGATCTTAGGTTCCCTGGCGCCCTAATTCCCAGAGTCCGCGGAGGTGCGGGGCATGCGTGTCGGCATACAAGGGGATTGCTCTGAGAATGGTGTTCACAGCTTTCACCAGATCCTCAACGGCAGCTGTGACATCAGAAAAAGAGGGTTGGGCTCTCCTGGTGGCGCAGTGGTTGAGAGTCCACCTGCCGATGCAGGGGACACGGGTTCGTGCCCCGGTCCGGGAAGATCCCACATGCCGCGGAGCGGCTGGGCCCGTGAGCCATGGCCGCTGAGCCTGCGCGTCCGGAGCCTGTGCTCCGCAATGGGAGAGGCCACAACAGTGAGAGGGTTAACGTGATAGGAGATAGGGTAATACACCTGTCAAAACTTAGCCATTGTACACTGAAGATGTGTGCATTTCATGGTATGTAAATTTTACCTCACAAGTTTAAAGAAATTGTAAATACGTTTTGAATTCTTGTTGATGATGTGCAGGCTGAAGTGTTTCGGGGTAACTGAATTGATGTCTTCAACCTACTTTGAAATGTGTCAAAAATAAGACAAACTGATGGATGGAGAGCAAGATGGATGGACACGCGATTAAGCAAATGTTAATGGCAGGATCTAGGTGGCAGATAAACGATTATTCACTGTAAAATTCTTTCCACTTTGCTGTATGCTGGACATTTTTCATAATAAAATGTTGGGGGAAAAATACTAACCAGTAGTATAATAAAGGAGTGGGAAATCCACAAGAACTGGGCCCTATCCCCACTCCAGGATGTGTGGCCTTGAGAAGTTATTCCTTTTTCTGAGCCCCTGTGACTCACCTGTTTAACGGGGGGAGAAGGGGATAACTGTTGCTGTGATACCTTCCATTACGGACAGCGATGGTGTTGTGGTTTCACTTTGTTCTGCAAGATCTGCGCATCTCGTGAAAGAGATTCTTATATATAAAATAGATAACTAATAAGGACCTACAGTAGAGTACAGAGAATACTCCGTAATGACCTACATGAGAAAAGAATCTTAAAAAGCAGATATATGTATATGCATAACTGATTCACTATGCTGTACAGCAGAAACTAACAAAACATTGTAAATCGACTATACTCCAATAAAAAAATTTTTAAAAAAACAAAAGATTTTCGGGGGAGGAATGGCTTTCAATGCAAAGCCTGCCCCCTAGTGGACCCTAGTGGCCTAGCTTGTCTTTTTTTTTTTTAAATTGAAGTATTGTTGATTATCTTTTTGAATTATAGTTTTGCCCTGATATACACCCAGGAGTGGTATTGCTGGATAGCTTGTGGTCATTTTATATCCCTGCAACTGATGCATGGCTGGGTAGTATTTTGAGATATTAATCCGTCTGGGTTTTTCTTCATTACACTTCCTTTTTCTTCCCTCCTTCCCTTTCCCCTTAAATCAGAGAGCTTAGCAATTATACCCCAGTAAAGATGTTAAAAAAAAAAAAAAAATCAGAGAGCTATAGCTCGGGGAAGGATGTGACAGGCCAAAAAGCAGAAATAGCCTTCAGGTCACTCTGGCTCTGTGTCCCAAATTCCCAAACCTCTGAGGTTTTAAAGAGGAAATGGACAGAGCGTGTCTGAAAAAAAACTCGAAGGGCAGTGAATGTAACCTGACAAGAAGGAAATTCTCCATGGCAAACAAAAGGAAGAAAGATGAGAAAAAATTCCAAGAGTCCTAGGGAATTGCCAAGACCCTAGGTTGTGATGTTTGTCCAGGAAAAGAGATTTGTCTTGCCCCCTGTTGTATCCCAATGGTCTAGAACATGCCTGACAAACAATGGAAATTCAATACCTGTTGTTGAATGAATAAGTGAATGATTGGCAGAGTGAGCGAATAGATTCTACAGGAGCTTATAACTAGAACGTAGGGAAGGGAAGTCACACTCAACAGCTAACAGCCTCCCTCAACCCCTGCCATTTTTCCAGCCTCCAGGCTTTTGTGCACCATTTTCCCTCTGCCTGGAATGCAGCATCATGGTGAGACTGAGGGCCATCGAGCTGAACTGCCTGGACTTAGATACGAGACTCAGCACTTACTGTGCAATTCTGGGAAAGTTAGTTAACCAACTCTGTGCCTCAGTTTCCTCACAGGTAAAATGGGGATGATAATAATACCTACGACAGGGGATTGTTCTGAAGATTAATGAGTTGATCTGTGTAAAGCTCCTGGTGTGTAATAAGAACTCAATAAACAGAGCGGATGCTTTCTTATGTACCCTGACACAAAGCTCGCTCCACCCAGATAACTCCTATACATCTTACAGACTCAACTCTGCCATGGCTTCCTTCAGGAAGCTTCAGGTGCCCCTCTGAGGGTTCCCATGGTACCATCTCACCATCTGCCACATTGCAATATAATTATCTATGTCTATCTCTCCCACTAAGCTGTGAGCTCCCCGAGGGCAAAGATGAGATCTCATTTGTCAATGGATACAACCTGGTAGTCAGGCCCTTCCTGAATGAATGAATGAATGAATGAACATCTGTGCTTACTGAGCCCATCTCACCTTCCTACCTATAACGTGCCACCTTTCTCACACTGTAAACGCCTAAACACCAAACTACCCCCACCTCCCACCTCACCCCTCAGGTACACCATACCTGGGCCTGCCCTCTGCTCTTCTGGTCTTGTCCTGCCCTATTGGTCATGGAAGGAAGATACCCAAGTAGAAGGGCCCTCGTTGGTTTCCTTGAACTCTTCCCCCCTTGTTAGGGTCTCCGTGATGGGCAGAACCTTTTCTACCTTGAAACACTTCTTTACATAACAAGAGGGGCTTCTTTGAGCCTTCAACATCAGTTTCCTTTCTCCTAAGAATGCTTTTAAAACTTCTTTTGGAACCTAGTGTACAGGTGGATGCAATCCTCAGCCTTTCCCAATAGCCCGTCAAGGATTTATGTTCCTCTGGTGCTCTTCTTTTGATGTGTGGATGTCAGATCTTGGGAAGGATTTAAATACAAAGTATTGGGAGTTCCTCAGTCTTTCTGGGAGATGCTTCAGTCTGAGGAGGTTGTGTACAACATAATATATTGTAAGAACACCGAATGGGTGTCCCAAAGAGAAACATTCAAAACATTGCTCCTCTGCTATTTTTAAGAACAGCCCCAGTTTTTGTGAGATAGAACTATGGATATGGTTAAGGATTTGCAGACTGCTGCAATGTAGATGGAAATGTTAATAATGGGATATTAGTTGCTATGTTAATAGGGAGATACTGAATTGAAAAGGGGTATTTTATATACAAGGACATGGGCTTCATAACCTCCAGGAGCATTTTACAACTTTGATCAGGGCTTCTGATTGTACTGCCTCCCCTCCACGGTAACACAGGGCATCATGATGTCCACATGATTTCCTGTGATTCTACAAGTCCCACTGTTCTGTGTCTTTTCTACATTATCCAGGGAATGAGGGTAGTTATGGCTCCAAAGGGTGAGTCCCAGTCTCAGTAATACCTGCTGTTGACCTTGGACCTGGTCCTTGGAATTTTCTGCATGGTCTCCTTCTTTAAGGATGATGGTGTGAATTGGATTATCTGCTGAACTTTAGCTCCTCACTGTGGAAGGCACTGATTTGGGGATCATCTGTGAGTTCTGGTATCCATCAGGATCCTCTAGTGGCATCTCCTTCACACATATATCCACTGATTCCACAAATATTTAGTGATGTCATCACACTAGGTGCTGGGATACAGTGGTGAGTCAAGACAGACACAGCCCTACCCTCACCGAGCTTAAAGCCCAGAGGGAGATGCAGACACTAATCAACCCAACATAAAACCACAACTGACACAAGTTCAAGTTCAGGATACCATGAATGTCTACAACAAAGGGAGGTCCAGGGAAGCTTCCCTGATTGTAAGAATGAGCTGAGACCTACAGGAAGAGGAAGAGTAAACTGCTGAAAGAAGACAAAAGGGCAAACACTCCAGATGGAAGGAAGAGAGTATGCAGATGTCCTATGGTGGGTGGCAGCCTGGAGGGGATGAAGGATTAAAGAAAAGCAAGGAGACAGAGAATAGATAATGAGATTACCATGTCACAGTTAGTCTGTCCTAAGGGCAATGAGAAACCTGTGATGAGCTTTTTAAAGAAAGAGAACTGATTGGATTTCCCTTCTGAGTTTGACCTGCAAGACTCCTGACAGCAGATATAAAGCCAGGATTTCATGAGCCAGAGATGAGGAAACCTTCAGATCTTTCAGAAGCACCGGTAGCCTGGTGCCTCTGGAGATGGTGGGATTTCAAAGAGCATGTGGCAAGTACCAACACTGGACGTGCCTCTAGGTCTGAGTGAAGTGGGGCGATTCAACACCACAGGTCACGTTTGGCCTCACACTGCTGGGAAGGGCTCTCTTCTCTCTGATCTGTCTGGCTGAGATCAAGGAGGAGGGCCTGGAGTCCCAACAATGAAACCAGAAGGATGCTTGGGAGATCAGAGTATACCCAGGAGACCCAGACCCTGCCAGCTCCCCTCCACTCGGGCCAAGGCCCCCAGCTCCCGGCTACCGTGAGTGTTGGCTGTTAATGGCTCACAGTTGCCCCATGTCCAGATAGCTGCCCTCAGTCTCACAGAAGCCATGGATTCTGGGAGGTACCGTCCCACTTTCAATCCCAGTAGCCTGGAGCAAAGACTGACCGTCTTAGCCAGCCCAGGCTGCGGAAATAAAATACCTCAGACTGGGTTACTTAAACAACAGATGTTTATTTCTCACAGCTCTGGAGGCAGGAAGTCCAATATCAAGGTGCAGGCCAATTCGGTTCCTGGTGAGAGCCCTCTTCCTGGCCTGCAGGTGGCCACCTTCTTGCTGTGCCCTCATGCGGCCATAAAGCCACCAAGCCCATCATAAGAACCCCACCTTCATCTAACTCTAATTATCTCCCAAAGGCCCCACCCCCAAACACCATTTCATTGGGTTAGGGCTTCCACATGTGAATTTTAAGGGGACACAATTCAGCCCATAGCAGTGTCTGACCCTAACAGAACAGCCCTCTTGCCTCGAGGAGGGACTGACCCTGTGCTATAATCTGTGGTCCAGGACTCCATGGGATCCAGCTATAGCTGGTCTTCAATGGAGACCACACTCTCACTCAGCTTTTCCCTGCTCTATCCTCACTCCTTATCTTATGAGCAGCCCCAGTAAATCACTTGAACAAAAATCTCCATCTCAGCTCTGTGTTTAGAGGACTGCAGTCAAAGCATCAGCTTCTTCTATCATCAGTCAATCAACGATCCCACACCAGGTACTGACCGTGCCTGGAACGGTGAGGAGGCAATAGCAGGGCACAGTGACCTGCAGACAGGAGGCCCAGGGGCTCATCCTGCTCTGCACGAGACATCAGGCAAGTTGTCCAACCTCACCGAGTCTGAGTTTCCCCTTCTGTATGTTGGCAACACCACTATCTCCATTGGATGAGCCAGTACCAAAACACTTGGAAAACCACAAAGTGCTCTTAGTATATTGGTAGCTATTCAGTTAGTGCTAGCAGAACCCTGAACATGCAGATATTCTGTCCTTAACTTTAAGGGAGTCCTAACTTTTCTTCCTTCCCCTTGCTATGGGTTGAATTGTATCCCCTAAAAGAGGTGTTCAAGTCCTAATCCCAATACATATGAATGTGACCTTGTTTGGAGATAAGGTCTTTGCAGATGTAACCAAGTCAAGATGAGGTCATACCAGATTAGGGTGGCCCTGATCCAATGCCTGGAGTCCTTAGAAGAAGAGGAAATTTGGATGCCGACACACACAGGGAAGAACGCCATGTGATGATGGAAGCAGAGATTGGAGGGACGCAGCCACAAGCCAAGGAGCCCCAACTACCAGAAACTAAGAGAGAGGCATGGAACTGACTCTCCCTCAGAGCCCTCCTGAAGGAACCAACCTTGCCGGCACTTTGATTTCAGACTTCTAGCCTCCAGCCTCCAGAACTGTGACTGAATAAATACCTGTTGTTTGAAGCCACCCAGTTTGTGGTACTTCGTTACAGTAGCTCTAGGAAACAAATATACCACACCCTCATTGGGATTGCCTGGAAATCGTCAGCTTGTGATCAAGATATAAGACAGTGTATCTGTGATTGAGGGGGAAGACTTTGACCTCGAATTGGAAGAGACGTTGTATTGTACCACGTGAAACAAAGTGCCCAGGAAACACACATAAGAGGTAATGCAGCTAAACCACAGAGGGAATAAATAAGGTATTGGGGGGAGAGTTAGTGCAGGGAACTAAACCAAAAAGTAACCTAGTATATCACAATAGTGAACAGACCTAGGTGATGCCGTGTGTGACTCTCTAAGCCTGTTTTCTGATAGAACGATAATACTACTTAGCTCATTAGAGATACTGAAAATTTTTAAACAAGATATTGCCATAAGTGCTTCGCAGAGTGATGAACACACTTAAAAACTCAAATGTTAGCTACTTTTGATGTAGCTGACTGGATGACGATGATGATTACAAATGGTGTGAGCTCTCAGAAGCACAACTTCTCTGAGCCTCAGTATCTTCATTCATAAAACAAGTATAATAGGTATTTCACAACGCTGTTTTAAGCATTGAAAGAGATAACATGTAAGTCTTTTCTATTTAATTGAAATATCATTGACATATAACACTGTGTAAGTTTAAGGTGTACGGATGTGTTGATTTGATACATTTGTATATTACCATATGATTACATCCCTGGCATTAGCTAACACCTCTATCACCTCAAATAATTATTTCTTTTTTGGGGTGGGAACAATGGATGGACCTTGAGAGCATTATGCTGTCGTTTGGTTTTGAGCGCTGTGCATTGAAGGTTGGCTGGCCCTAGTAACATCTGAGCCAGTGTAGTTCCTAGAGAATAACAGTAGAGGGCAGCAGGGTCTCATTTTTGCCCCTCCAGCCCAGGAAGCTTAGACAGTGGGGAAACCAGCTTTTCGTGAGGCTTTTCCTCCTTGGGGGACCCTCAAGCATTTCACTGGGAAGAAGCCATGTCAGCCATTGCCTTCCTTTCAGAGGAAAAAACAATTCAACAGAATACACGTTCCATAAGAGCCCACTGGGTGTCATGAACCTCAGTTTAAAACAGGGATTACATTTTACAGGGCTATCTTTCAACTTTTATGTGGTGTAGGCTCAGTGCTTCAGAGCTGCTGAACCATTCCAGGGCCTCAGACCAATTTTTGCAAAATCAATCCCTTCTATGATCAAGTTCCTAAGATATCAAGTCAAAACACCTTGTTTAAATTAACAAATTGTAAATTCTAAGAAGTTTGACACAAGCCTCTGGGGGAGAATTCCTTCAAAGTTCTAGTCCCATTCTGGGAACTTCCCTGGCGGTCCAGGGATTGAGACTCCGTGCTTCCAATGCAGGGGGTGAGGGTTTGGTCCCCGGTCAGGGAACTAGGATCCCACGTGCCGCACGGCGTGGCCAAAAAATATATAAAAAATAAAATAATAATAATAAAATAAGATAAATTTAAAAAAACAAAGTTTTGGTCCCATTCTGGTCCAGTTCAGTGCCGCATTGACCGTAGCTTTATGTCTGAGCAGTTACCCATCCAGCACAGCCAGGTTTCCATTTTGTCTGCGCTGCCCATGTCAGAGCCAAGCATGTTGTGAACGCTCCATTAGGAGGGACAGACACCATGCTGCACTTCTCATAAGAGGCTGTATTATCCCTCTTTCTTATTACTATGAAGCTTTTCAGAAGTGCGAAAAATAGGGAGAATAACAGAACAGGGACCAGTGAGGCCGCCGTCAGGTTTAAGAAAGAAATACTTCAAATACATGGAAAGCGCCCAGGGACGCACAGTGCCATAAAATTAAGGTGTTCAGCATTTTGTCTGCTCTACTGGCTCCTCTGAGGTCTTCGAGAAAAGTAATGTACTGCTGGTGTCCCAGCTCTAAGCTCCAGCGCACCGGAGGTGCTGAGAGCTCCACCCTGCGGGGATGCAGTCTCTAAGGATGCCTACAGCGGGGATGGGCTGTAATGGGGGCCGGCGGTGGAGGGAGAGGGGAGGAAGGCAGTGTGTCACCGCACCTCTCGCCCCGCCCCTGCACCGCCCATCCCTCCACCAACCTCCCCTCCCCTAACTCAGCGGTCCAGCCAGGTCCGAACCTAGCGGAACCGGAGCAGGAGCCCAGCGCCACCTACCGACAACGATAAGGACCTCCCTCTCGATGTGGGCCTGGATGTAGATGCGGCCGCGGCGCTCCGTGTGGTCTGTGCCGCAGAGGCTGGGGACGTTCATCACGCAGCGCTTGTGGACGTTCATCATGCAGGCTGCGGGGACAGAGGGAGGGTGCGCGGCTCAGGCTGGTCCAGGCTGGACCCCTCCTGTTCCCCTCCTTCCCTCCGAAGCTGGCGGAGACCAGCCAGCCGTGCCCGCCCTGCCCGGGTCTCATCAGAAGGGCTTCTCCAACTCTCCCGCGGCCCCCGCCCCCCACTTCAGGCCCTGATGGACAAAGGAGGAGGAACATGTCCGTCCTCCCGAAAGGCTGAGGCACCTCGCGCACCCCCGACGGCTCTGAAGCCAGAGGCACCAAGCTCAGTGGCACGGGCAGCAGGTAACGCAGCGAGAGAAGCTGCGGGTGCGGCGGGACCTGACCGGCCAGGGAGCGCAGTGTCCCCACCCAGGAGCAGCCATGCAGGGTGCATGCCCCAAATTGCTGAGATCGCCCCATTTTTCAAGATTAAGCAGGAATCCTGACTTGTATGTGACATCTCCCGATTTTTAAATATTGACGGCCCCATAGGTTGGTTTCCGTGGAAAGAGTCTGAGAATGGGAGTTGTGAGCCAGCAGGTTTACCGCAAGGGCTCCTGGGAGGGAGGAGCTCGCCCACGAGGATGCACTGAGGCTGACAGTAAAGAGAGCTCTGGACCTCCAGGGACCCTTCAGAGTTTCCCAAATGGATACAAGAGGAACAGGCCTCTGCACCCTTGCACCTGCCAGGAACCACCCCCTGGGAGGGGCATCATCTTGGGACCTGAGCAAAGCCTGCACAGTATCCACCGAAACTAACTGCAAGAAAAAGGATTAGACGCAGGGTAAGACGAACGGAATAGGTCTGCGAACTGAATGGGACCTTCAGGTCTCTTACGTGATACGATAAATACAGGCTCCCTTCCCACAATCCTGTAGTACATCTGTGCTTCCTTCAGTGGGTGGCTGGTTTCCCCTAAGTCCCACGGCTGCTCCAGGGAGGTGTGCCTGGAGTCCAGTGCTCTCTAGGGGACCCTCGTTCCAGTTTGAGAAGCCAGGAGGAGAGTCTAGATCACCCCACGGGGCCTGCATTTCAGGAGATTCCCTGGGGAACTGGGGGCACGGCATCCCCAGGGGCAGGGGGTGCTCAGGACACCCCCTTCTCAGCCCGCCCAAGCTCCAGGAGGCAGCAGGCAGATTCCAAAACTGGAAATGAATCGTGGGGAGAAAAGGATGGTGGGGAGGAAGGGAGAGCCCCCTGGAACCTGAGCGCCCACGTTCAGGGCTCTGCGTCAGCCCAAGCTGCCTCCCACCCACCCCTCTCTGTCCTTGAGGCCCACCTGGGGCCCCACGTGCGCTAAGAGGAATCAGTGTCCCACAGGCAGAAGGCAGCTGCGCCGCTCTCTCCCCGCCTCTGTTATGCGTCTACCTGGGACCCCCATTCACCACGCGTGTCTCTGTGGCTCTTGCCCTGTTTGTTTCTGTCTGCCTCTCGGTACCCATATGGGTGTACGTCTCTTTCCTGGTCTCTGCTCCTCTGCTTCAGCATGTGTCTCTCGCTGCCTCGGCTGCATCTGTGAATAGGTCTGTTTCATGCTCTGGGCCTGTGTCACACCTCTTTGTCTCCACCTCTTTCTGTGTCTCTCCATGTGTGTGTTTCTGCCTGTCTCTGCTCTCTCTCCATCTCAGTATCTCTGCAGGAGCCTGACTGAGGGCATCTCTCTCTGTGTCACTTCCAATCATTGTGTCTGTTGGTTCGTCTGTCTGTCCCTCCTGCTTGAGTCTCTCTCTAGCTGGGCCCCTCTGTAGCCTCACCCATCGCTCCCTACACCTGGGCGCACGTGTCATTTGCCCCCTGAATCCGTCCCTGTCTGTGATTGTGTGTTTCTCTCTGTCTCTTGCCCCCTTCCTCCCCATCCACACCCATACTCCTCTCTGTCGCTCTCTGCCCCTGAGAGTTTCTCTCTCTGTCCTCTGGGCCTCAGGACCCCTGTGACAGGGACAGTCCGGCCTCATGACTGCTCAACATGCAGGGGTCAACAGGCCTCTGGGAGCCAGCAGCACTGAGCCCCCCATCTCCACCCCGTCCCCTTTGCAGCTGCAGCTCTCAAAGCCTGCTGGCTCCCCCACCCCTCGGGCCATTCAGTCCTTCACTTAATAAAGAGAAGTCCTGCCCCCTCCTGCCTCTTCCCACCCCAGCCTGGTCAGAGAATCACATGCCCGACCCCCTTCTAGCATAAACTGTAGGTGCTAAAGGGAGGCAAATTTTCTCTCTGCAGAGAAAGGCATCAGCCCCGCATATCGGTGCTGGCAACAGCTGTGTGCGTGGCTGCAGGAATGGCCCCGATTTGACCACGCCTCCCTGTGTCCACACCTGTGGACTGTCCCCTCCCACACAGACTGTGAACCTTGCCATATGACTTGCTTTGATCAGTGGGACTTGCCCTCTTAAAGCACTTGGGACCTCCGTGTGAGCAAGCCCAGGCTAGCCTGCTCAGGACGGAAGACATGTGGCCCCCCAACCCCCGTCATTCCCATCACCCAGGTGACAGCCAGCCATCCTTGCGGACAGGTGGGTGAGGCCCTCCAGGCCCAGACAGCCCCTCACCAACCTGCTAACCCACCACATAGGCATGAGTAAGCCCAGCCCAGACCTAAAGGACAGCCTTGCAGAATCATGAGCTCTATAAATGGTTATTGTTACTCAGCAACAAACAAGTGGTACCCAGCCCACCCAGGACTTGGGAGAATGTTTTGTAGACCATGAGGAAGCAGCCCAGTCAGCAGAGGCTGCCAGAGAGCAAACGTACTTACTGTCACATTTCATCCCCTGGTGGATGAGTCCATACAGCAGCGACCCACAGTGGTCACAAAACGTGGGGCTGGAGTACGTGTGGATCTTGAACTTGTGTTTGCTCCGGGGGTCCTAAGGTCAAAAGAAACAAACAAAAGAGGTTGGCATCAGTGCGGCATGCCCCAGTTTCGCACTGCACTGTGCATCACTGGAGAACTCCTAGAGAACTGAACTTGGCCCCCAGCATTCATCATACTTGTTGGGACCATCACTGGAGCTCTGTGCCCAAACATGGTGCTTGATAAGTAACCACTGAATGAATGAATGCCTAAGACAGCTGATGGCTCCCATCCTGCCCCAGCACACTCACTGTGCCTGCAAGTCCTCCATCTGGGAACCCAACCTACTGACTCTTATCTGCAGCAAGGACTCCACAGATGGCAAACAAAACACCAGACAGATCAGGTAAACAGGTCGCCTTGCTCCTGCTTTTCTCTCCTTTATCAGCCAAGCAACTTCTGGATGATCTAAAACCCAAGTCTGGGCATGAAACCTCCCCAACAGGACCTCATCATCTACGGGACAGAGTTCAAAGTCCAATGAATAGTCTACAGGTTGTGGCAGAGACTACTGGCTTTCCACCAATACCCATTCTTCCTTTCAATAACAGAACCCTTGAGTCTTAGCAGAGACCGTGGCTGCCCAACTATAGACCACATTTCCCAGTCTCCCTTGCAGCTTGGTGTGTCCATGTGATTGAGTTCTGGCCAATGGGATGTACGTGTTTCAGTCATTCCTTTAAAAGGAAGGTGTGCAGCCTCCAGGGCCCCTTTTTCCCTTCCCATTGTCTGGAAGATGGTGAGAAGTGGAAGTGACCACCTTGGACCCAAACTCGACCCACCAGCCCTGGACTTTGTATTTTTGGACAGACATCTGAGAGAAAACCTACCTTCTGTCTTGTTCAAGTCACTATATTTGGGGGCTATTTGTTACAGCAGCTTACACCATTCCTTAACTAACTAACATGCCCTTCCTAACCTGGCAATGTAATGCAGCAGTTAAAGGTCCAAACTGCCTGGGCTCTTCTTTGATGCATAATTTGGGGCAAGTTATTTAATTTCTTTGTGCTTCATTTTCCTTGTCTGTAGGATGGAGAGAATGATATAAGCTATATGACCATTGGGAAGAATAAACGAATTAACCTATGTAGAGATCTTAGAACAGCCTGGCACACAGTAAGGAGTATAAGCTTTTGCATTATTATTACTAGATCCCCCATGTGATCCCAGCTATGCCCCCAAACACACACTGTGTTTTCAGTACACAGGACTTGCTCATACTCCCAAATATGCCATGCCCTTCATGACTCTCTGGCTCTGCATGATGTCTTTCTCCTTCAAGAGCTACTCTAACCAAAAAGTTCCTTCTTCTCTTTCCCATCCCAGCCTGAAAGCTGCCTTCTCTGTGAAAGAGAAAAGTTAAAATCATGGGCCCTAGGTTCCAACCCAGGGCTGATCTGATGTTCTAGCCTTTGCTATATGCTACCCATCCCCTAATTCATTCACTCATTCATTCATTCATCCATTCACATTTATTTATTGATGCAGGTGCCTTTTAAAAACATATTCTAATAGAGACAGGAAATGAACAAGTGAGCAAATAAATGGACAGAATAAGAAATTATTTTATGTGCTATTAAAATGATGAGCATTTCTCCTTAGGAAACTGTTATTTACAAAATTTAAAAATAATCCTTATATCTTCCAGAATGGCTACAATTTTAGAAAATTGATACTGACGACACCAAGTGCTGATGTGGAGAGAACACTGTTGGAACTCTCCTACAACACTGGGGAGAATGCAAAGTGGTAGCACCTCTTTGGAAAACTGTGTGGCACTTTCTTATAAACATACCCTTATAATATATGACCCAGTAGTCCCACTCCTAGGTGTGGAAGGAATACATCTATCCACAGAAAAACCTGCAAGTTTATAGCTACTTTACTTACAATAGCCAAAGTCTGGAACCAACCAAGTATTCAACATTAAACGGATAAACAAAGTGTGGTACGTCCACACAATGGAATACTTCTCAGCAGTAAGAAGGAATGAACTACTGAAACAGGTAACATTCATGAATCTCAGAAGAATCTGGGTAAGATAAAGCTGTCAAACACATGCTGTTGGATTCTGTTTAAATCAAAGGCTACACGCTATATGATTCCACTTAAATGACATCCTAGAAAAGGCAAAACTATGGGGACAGAAAACAGATCAGTGGTTAAGAAGGATTGGGGGTGGAAAGGGGATTGACAACAAAGGGACAGCATGTGGGAACTTTTACGGGCTGACTGGAATGTGCTATATATCAACTGCAGTGAATTTTACTATATGTAAAGAAAGTGAATTTTGCTGCATGAAAACTCTGTCTCAGTAAGCCTCTGCCTAAAACCCTGTCCATCCCTGAAGGCTTTTGCTGGCCTGCATCTTCTTAATGAGCTACAAAGTTTCTTTCATGATATTCCAAGCCTCTGCGGTCAGGCAGATGAAGTGTTGGCCCTTGCACAGCTCTGAACCGCCAAGTTTTAGAGGCTGGGTCAGCTCTGCTCTGGCTGTGGGACCCTGCAGGGCTCTCAGGATGCAGAAGGACCCCAGGACCCCCTTGTCCTGCTCGAGGACTGAAGTGCTACCCTAGTAACAATTTTTTGGAAATCAAAAAAGGAAACTAAAGGCTCCCCGTTGATGGCTTAACCAGCCATGTTTCCTTTCTTAGGCAATGAGATGCAGAAAATACATCTGGTTCCTGGAAATAGTCCCAGTGCTCTGTGCCATAAAACACTTCCCTGGCCTTTGAGAATTCACCTTAAAGTTGAGAAATGAGTGTCTCAAATCTGCCTAAAAAGAAACACCTGTTCACCACTGGTATTGGCCTGAAGGGGGAGCTCAAGGCTTCTCTCACTCCCCTACTCAGCCTCAAAGGCGGAGAACCTATCTGGTTGGTCAGAGTCCAAGACACTGATTGGCCTAGCCTTGGTGTGTGGAGCCTTCACAGCCTTTAAAAGCTGCACCACCATCTTTCTCTTTCTCTCCCTCTCCCAGGAGGCTGATGGGGGGCCGTGGCCTCACCCTAAGAAGGTTGGGCATGAATGGTCTGGACCAGCTCCACTCCAAGCCCTAGGACAAGTTCTCTCTCTCCTCTTGGTTTTGTATTTCCTTCTGGGTTCCCTGATATGTTAACCTATAGGAGCCAAGAATTAGTTTTGAGTATGTTTTAACTGTCCTTAGGCCTACCTAATACAGAAAAAAGGAGTCCCCAAGGGCCTCATGAGCTCTACTTCGAGATTTGAAGCGAAACCCCAACTAACAATAAAGTTGCTCTTTGCTGGCTTTGCACTTTCCTCCACGGATAAATCTTAGTGAGGAATCTCAGGGAGAAGGATTCGAGCATTTCTGACCACATACTACTGAAACAAGCAGGACCCTGTGGGGCTCCTGGGCACGGGAACCGTTCTGTTCAGCCTCCATGACCTTCCCTGAGTTCCAAAGGGTAGGTTCAAACGGTTGCTAATCAGGGTAGAGAGGGGATGCAGAGACAAGGGAGGAGCAGTCAGAAACAATAGTGCAGGAGGGAGAGTCAAGATGGCATTGTGGGAAGACGAGGAGTTGGCTTCTCCCCACAACTAGGGTTCCTGCCGGCCGCTGGTGGGGGATTCTGACACCCAAGGAGATGGGAGGAACCCCATAGTGAACCGGTAGGATGTAGGGGGACTGAAGGGGGGAGGAGAAGTGGAGGCCAGAGAGGATAGGCGCCCCTGAGGCTGGGGAGATCAGGAGAGGCAGGTGGGAGGGACTCTCCAGAAGGAGCAGAGGGCGACTGCCCTGCCCACGCGGGCCTGAGGAGCCCGCTGAGCTCCTGCACTGATCCCCTTCCCTCCAAAGCCCCCTCCAGGCCACGTGGGTCCTTGGGGGCGTAAGAGGGAGGCCAGGGAGATCAGGAGAGGCAGGCGGGAGGGGCCCTCCGAGACCAGAGGAGCAGGAGAGGACAGGAGGGCGTTTGCCTGCTGGGCTCCCAGGTGAGGTCCCCCGCCCTCTGAGACCAGGGGTGGGGGACTCGCCTGGGCCCCTTCTGTTCCTTGAGCCTAAGCCCCACCCCCCACAGCCCCCAGGGCCTTCTCCTGCCCTGTGGGTCCTGAGCATAGGCCCCACCCACCGCCTAAACCTCGCCCTTGCTTAGGTCCCGCTCTCCACAGCCAAGGCCTTTCCCCCCCCTTTTTTTTCTTTTCCCTCCTCTTCTTTTTTACTATTGTGATACTGACATACCTTTCAGTTGTTGATTCATCTATATTTTTATTTTTCTATTCTTTCTAACATATCTGTTAGTTTCCTAGTCTAATCTTACTTTTTTACTTTGGTTTTGTTTTTTTGCCACCCCACGTGGTTTGTGGGATCTTGGTTCACGAGCCTGGGGTCGGGCTGAAGCTCCTGCGGTGGGAGCTCCGAGTCCGAACCACTGGACTAACAGAGAACCTCAGACCCCAGGGAATATTCATCGGAGTGAGATATCACAGAGTTCCTCATCTCAGCACCAAGACCCAGCTCCACCCAATAGCCTACAAACTCCAGTGTTGGAAGCCTCAGGCCAAACAACCAGTAAGACAGGAACACAATCTCATTCATTTAAAAAAAAAAAAAAAAAGAGAGAGAGAGAGAGAGAGAGACAGCAAAAAAATATGTCACAGATGAAGAAGCAAGGTAAAAACCTACAAAGCCAAATAAATGAAGAGGAAATAGGCAGTCTACCTGAAAAAGAATTCAGAGTAATGATAGTAAAGATGATCCAGAATCTTGGAAATAGAATGGAGGTATGGATTGAGAAAATACAAGAAATCCTTAACAAAGATCTAGAAGAACTAAAGAACAAACAGAGATGAAAAACACAATAACTAAAATGAAAAATAAAAATACACTAGAAGGAATCAATAACAGAGTAACTGAGGCAGAAGAATGAATAAATGAGCTGGAAGACAAAATGGTGGAATAACTGCCAAGGAGCAGAAATAAAGAAAAAAGAATGAAAAGAATTGAATACAATCTCAGAGACCTCTCGGACAACACTAAATGCAGCAACATTCAAATTATAAGGGTCCCAGAAGAAGAAGAGAAAAAGAAAGGTTCTGAGAAAATATTTCAAGAGATTATAGTTGAAAACTTCCCTAACATGGAAAAGGAAATAGTCACCCAAGTCCAGGAAGCACAGAGAGTCCCATACAGGATAAACCTTAGGAAAAACACACCAAGAAACATATTAAACTAACCAAAATTAAGTTCAAAGAAAAAATACTAAAAGCAGCAAGGGAAAAACAAAAAATAACATACAAAGGAATCCCCATAAGGTTATCAGCTGATTTTTCAGCAGAAACTCTGCAGGCCAGAAGGGAGTGGCAAGATATACGTAAAGTCATGAAAGAGAAAAACCTACAGCCAAGATTACTCTACCCAGCAAGGATCTCATTCAGATTTGATGGAGAAGTCAAAAGCTTTTCAGACAAGCAAAAGCTAAGAGAATTCAGCACCACCAAACCAGCTTTACAACAAATGCAAAAGAAACTTCTCTAAGCAGGAAACACAGTAGAAGAAAAAGACCCACAAAAACAAACTCAAAACAATTAAGAAAATGGTAACAGGACCATACATATCGATAATAACCTTGAATGTAAATGGATTAAATGCCCCAACCAAAAGACACAGACTGGCTGAATGGATACAAAAACAAGACCCATATATATGCTGTCTACAAGAGACCCACTTAAGACCTAGGGACACATACAGACTGAAACTGAAGGTATGGAAAAAGATATTCCATGCAAATGGAAATCAAAAGAAAGCTGAAGTAGCAATACTCACATCAGATAAAATAGACTTTAAAATAAAGAATGTTACAAGAGATAAGGAGGGACACTACACTGATTGATTGATCAAAGAATCAATCCAAGAAGAATATAACAATTATAAATGTTTATGCACCCAACATAGGAGCACCTCAATACATAAGGCAAATGATAACTGCCATGAAAGGAGAAATCAACAGTAACACAATAATAGTAGGGGACTTCAACACCCCACTTACACCAATGGACAGATCATCCAAACAAAATAAATAACAAGACACAACCTTTAAATGACACAATGGACCAGATAGATCTAATTCATATTTATAGAACATTCCACCCAAATGTGGCAGAATACACTTTCTTCTCAAGTGCACACTGAACAGTCTCCAGGATAGATCACATCATGGGTCACAAATCAAGCCTCAGTAAATTTAAGAAAATTGACATCGTTTCAAGCATCTTTTCTGAACACAACACTATGAGATTAGAAATCAATTACAGGGAAAAAAACATAAAAAACACAAACACATGGAGGCTAAACAATGCATTACTAAATAACCAAGAGATCACTGAAGAAATCAAAGAGGAAATCAAAAAATACCCAGAGACAAATGACAATGAAAACACGATGATCCAAAACCTATGGGATGCAGCAAAAGCAGTTCTAAGAGGGAAGTTTATAGCTATACAAGCCTACCTCAAGAAACAAGAAAAATCTGAACTAATCTAACCTTACACCTAAAGGAACTAGAGAAAAAAGAACAAACAAAACCCAAAGTTAGCAGAAGGAAAGAAATCATAAAGATCAGATCAGAAATAAATGCAATAGAAACAAAGAAAACAATAGTAAAGATCAATAAAACTAAAAGCTGGTTCTTTAAGAAGATAAACAAAATTGATAAACCATTAGCCAGACGCATCAAGAGGGAGAGGACTCAAATCAATAAAATTAGAAATTAAAAAGGAGAAGTTACAACAGACACCACAGAAATATAAAGCATCCTAAGAGATGACTACAAGCAACTCTATGCCAATAAAATGGACAACCTGGAAGAAATGAACAAATTCTTAGAAATGTATAAACTTCAAAAACTGAACCAGGAAGAAATAGAAAATATGAACAGACCAATCACAGGTAATGAAATTGAAACTGTGATTAAAAATCTTCCAATGAAAGTCCAGGACCAGATGGCCTCACAGGTGAATTCTATCAAACATTTAGAGAAGAGCTAACACCCATCCTTCTCAAACTCTTCCAAAAACATTGCAGAGGAAGGAACACTCCCAAACTCATTCTATGAGGTCACCATTACCCTGATACCAAAACCAGACAAAGATACTACAAAAAAAGAAAATTACAGACCAATATCACTGATGAATATAGATGCAAAAATCCTCAACAAAATACTAGCAAACAGAATCCAACAACACAGTAAAAGGATCATACACCATGATCAAGTGCATCCCAGGGATGCAAGGATTCTTCAATATATGCAATCAATGTGACACACCATAATAACAAATTGAAGAATAAAAACCATATGATCATCTCAATAGATGCAGAAAAAGCTTTTGACAAAATTCAACACCCATTTATGGTAAAAACGCTCCGGAAATTGGGCATAGAGAGAACCTACCTCAACATAATAAAGGCCATATATGACAAACCCACAGCAAACATCATTCTCAATGGTGAAAAAGTGAAAGCATTTCCTCTAAGATCAGGAACAAGACAAGGATGTCCACTCTCACCTCTAGTATTCAACATAGTTTTGGAAGTCCTAGCCATGGCAATCAGAGAAGAAAAAGAAATAAAAGGAATACAAATTGGAAAAGAAGAAGTAAAACTGTCACTGTATGCAGATGACATGATACTAAACATAAAGAATCCTAAAAATGCCACCAGAAAACTACTAGAGCTAATCAATGAATTTGGTAAAGTTGCAAGATACAAAATTAGTGCACAGAAATCTCTTGCATTCCTATACACTAATGATGAAAAATCTGAAAGAGAAATTAAGGAAACACTCCCATTTACCATTGCAACAAAAAGAATAAAATACCGAGGAATAAACCTACCTAGGGAGACAGAAGACCTGTATGCAGAAAACTATAAGACACTGATGAAAGAAACTAAAGATGATACCAACAGATGGAGAGATATACCATGTTCTTGGATTGGAAGAATCAATATTGTGAAAATGACTATACTACCCAAAGCAATCTACAGATTCAGTGCAATCCCTATCAAATTACCAATGGCATTTTTTACGGAACTAGAACAAAAAATCTTAAAATTTGTATGGAGACACAAAAGACCCCGAATAGCCAAAGCAGTCTTGAGGGAAAAAAATGGAGCAAGAGAAATCAGACTCCCTGACTTCAGATTATACTACAAAGCTACAGTAATCAAGACAATATGGTACTGGCACAAAAACAGAAACATAGATAAATGGAACAAGATAAAAAGCCGAGAGATAAACTCACACACCTATGGTCAACTAATCTATGACAAACGAGGCAAGGATATACAATGGAGAAAAGAGTCTCTTCAATAAGTGGTGCTGGGAAAACTGGACAGCTACATGTAAAAGAATGAAATTAGAACACTCCCTAGCACCATACACAAAAATAAACTCAAAATGGATTCGAGACCTAAATGTAAGACCGGACAGTATAAAACTCTTAGAGGAAAACATAGGAAGAACACTCTTTGACATAAATCACAGCAACATCTTTTTTCATCCACCTCCTAGAGTAATGGAAATAAAAACAAAAATAAACAAATGGGACCTAATGAAACTTCAAAGCGTTTGCACAGCAAAGGAAACCATAAACAAGACGAAAAGACAACCCTCAGAATGGGAGAAAATATTTGCAAATGAATCAACGGACAAAGGATTAATCTCCAAAGTATATAAACAGCTCATGCAGCTCAATGTCAAAAAAACAAGCAACCCAATACAAAAATGGGCAGAAGACCTAAATAGACATTTCTCCAAAGAAGACATACAGATGGCCAAGAAGCACATGAAAAACTGCTCAACATCACTAATTATTAGAGAAATGCAAATCAAAACTACAATGAGGTTATCAACTCATACCAGTTAGAATGGGCATCATCAGAAAATCTACAAACAACAAATGCTGGAGAGGGTGTGGAGAAAAGGGAACCCTCTTGCACTGTTGGTGGGAATGTAAATTGATACAGCCACTATGGAGAACAGTATGGAGGTTCCTTAAAAAGCCAAAAATAGAATTACCCTATGACCCAGCAATCCCACTACTGGTCATATACCCAGAGAAAACCATAATTCAAAAAGACACATGCACCCCAATGTTCAGTGCAGCACTATTTACAATAGCCAGGTCATGGAAGCAACCTAAATGCCCATCTACAGACGAATGGATAAAGAAGTTGTGGTATATATATACGATAGAATATTACTCAGCCATAAAAAGGAACGAAATTGGGTCATTTGTTGAGAAGTGGCTGGATCTAGAGACTGTCATACAGAGTGAAGCAAGTCATAAAGAGAAAAACAAATAACGTACATTAACGCATGTATGTGGAACCTAGAAAAATGGTACAGATGAACCGGTTTGCAGGGCAGAAGTTGAGACACAGATGTAGAGAACAGACATATGGACACCAAGGTGGGAAAGCCACGGGGGGTTGGGGATGGTGGTGTGATGAATTGGGCGATTGGGATTGACCTGTATACACTGATGTGTATAAAATTTATGACTGGGCTTCCCTGGTGGCGCAGTGGTTGAGAGTCCGCCTGCCGATGCAGGGGAGACGGGTTCGTGCCCCGGTCCGGGAAGATCCCACATGCCGCGGAGCGGCTGGGCCCGTGCGCCATGGTTGCTGAGCCTGCGCATCCAGAGCCTGTGCTCCGCAATGGGAGAGGCCACAACAGTGAGATGCCCGTGTACCACACAAAAAAAAAAAATGATGACTAATAAGAACCTGCTGTATAAAAAAATAAATAAAAATTAAAAACTAAAAAAAAAGAAATGGGTTAGAAACTGTCATATCCCTACCCCAGCATCACCACTTGATTTCCAGTGTCCCTGGTCATCTCTCCCACCCTTAGGAACCAGGTTCCCACAGGGTCCTGGCATGATTCTTCTACCCACTGTTTCATGGGGTTGAGCTCCATCATGCTTTGTACTAGGCAAACTTGGATTCCAAGTTTCCTTCCACTTCTGATTTTGATCCAAGAGATTGCCAAATAACAACAACAAAATGATAATCAACTGCTGTGACTCTTACTGCCACCATGAATTCAGCAGACTCTCTGCCAAGCACTGTGCTAAGGGTTCCATATAACATCATTAAAGCTTCATAATGGCCAGTGAGGGAGGAGTTATTATCCCGGTATTCCAGATGACTAAACTGAGGCTTAGAGAAATGACTTGTCCAAGGTCACAAAGTAAGGAAGTGGGAGAGAAGAAGTGGAATCAAGTTTGTCAGGCTCCAAAGATGCAGGCAACAGAGTGGGGACGCCCAAGTGTCACCTGGCTGCCTCCCTGCTCCTCAGCCTTCCCAGAGGGTCTCCCACCCAACAGGGGGTTATAGATAATGACACCCTTCATCCCACACAAATGCAGCACCAGCCAGAGTCAGGTCACTCGGAGCTCCCCACCTCCACCCCCAAACCAGAGTCTTCACTGTGAACAGATACTCCCCAGGACCAAAGGACAGGCCGAACCCAGCTCAGCATCTTCAGTTCATCACCTGACTCCAGGTACATGCAGCTAAGGAGGAAGGAAGCAGAGATGAGAAACCAAAAAAAAAAAAAAAAAAAAACTTTAAACCTCTAAATCAAAACCTAAAATAGCCTTTCTCCACCTGAATGGGCTGTGTGGCTTTGTGCACAGGTGGGCTGAAATCCGGCTGAGCTGAGGCAAAGCTGCAGGAATACAGAAGCTGTGTTGAAACACCAAGGTCATGAAAGCCCACACCAACAGCATCAGTCAGAGTAGGAAGTCAGAGCAACCTGTAAATTCACTGTGTCATCCCTGGACCTTTACCGACTACAAAAGCCTGGAAGGTATGCTTCCTGGAAGGTCTGACAGCAAGGCGAACCTGGAGATCTCGTTTGAAAATACTGTCAGAACAGGAGGAAGTTTACAAACACGGGCTCTGGAGTTAACTGTGTGGCCTCAGGCAAGTGACTTAACCACTCTGAGTCTCTGGTTCCTTGTCCATAAAATGGAGATGAAAACAGTACCCACCTCATAGATCGGTTGTGATGGTTAAAGCTCCCAGCACAGTGCCCTGTACACAGGAAGTACAGGCTCCTGATTTGAGAAAATATAATCATGGTAACACTTCCCAAACTTCAGTCTTGAGTTGTCATATCTTTGCACATCTACATACTACCTATAATATTATTTATTACTTGGTGCTTTTCTTTAACTCGGCTTGCCACTTTTACTTAAACCTATTTTAAAATAAAACTCTCTAAGAGTGTGAACTTGTGGGACTGATGTGCAAATTATGTTTTTTCTAATACACCTTAAAAATGAAATAGACAACTCTTTAAAATTTTAAGATGTTCATCCCAACGGTCTCCATTAACAAGCTGTGGGAACACAGATACACATATGCCTGGTAGGTCGGCCGACTGGTATTACCCTTGGGGGCAACTGGCACGTCTATCAAAATTCCAAATGCGTCTCCCCTTCTGACCCAGTCGTTCCACTTCTGCGAACTGATCCTGGAGATAAACCCACATACATAGGAAATTATATACGTACACGGTTGTTCACTGCAGCATCATTTATAATAGCAAAAGACTTTAAATGAGCCAAGTGTCATAGGTAGGGAGGTGCTTAAATAAATCATAGTGCAGTTACACAATGGTCTACTCTTCAGGTATAAAAATGAAGAGTTCTCTGCACTAATATGGAAAAATCTTAAGGGTTTATTTTTAAGTGAAATCGAAAAAGGAAAAAAGCCAAACCCAAGATGCAGAAGAGTGTGTGTCGCATACTACCTTTTGGGTGAGAAACTAAGGCGGGATAAGAAGTATACTCTAAATTACTCACACCTGCATAAACAAATTCTAGAAGGAGAGGCTGCAAGAGAAGGTAATAAGTGTTTCTCTAGGAAGGCAGGAGGGAACAAAGTGCAAGGGAGTACGACTTCTCCATATATACCCCTGTAAAGTTTTGATGAAAGTAGAATATTTTCGTGTTTATCACGAAACTCCCGCAGCACGTACCAGCACACTGAGTAACCCGACAGCACCACCATGCCCCAGACTGCAAACAGAACGCCAAGAATTCCCGAGAGACAAAGACGCAAGGAAACCTTAATCGGGATGATGTGGACTGAGATTCTGTGAACACGAAATGTGTAGAATGTTAGAAGCTGTAATTACACAGTTGAAAGGGGGACACTATAATTTGGTGAAGATCTTTCATTATGTTGCCGGAGAAGAGAGTGAATAGCACTGATAACGCTGTGCAGATGCTCGGGTGCCTGAGGAATGTTTTTGACACACCATGCCTGCTACTACCCCCGCCCCTTGGGCAAATAAGTAATTGTTCCATTTAAGGACAAGCTTCTGTTGTGTCAACTTTGGTAGAATTTTTTTTTAATTAATTAATTTATTTATTTTTATGTTTGGCTGTGTTGGGTTTCGTTTCTGTGCGAGGGCTTTCTCTAGTTGCGGCAAGCGGGGGCCACTCTTCATCGCCGTGCGCGGGCCTCTCACTATCGCAGCCTCTCTTGTTGCGGAGCACAGACTCCAGACACGCAGGCTCAGTAGTTGTGGCTCACAGGCCTACTTGCTCCGCGGCATGTGGGATCTTCCCAGACCAGGCCTTGAACCCGTGTGCCCTGCATTGGCAGGCAGATTCTCAACCACTGCGCCACCAGGGAAGCCCAACTTTGGTAAAATTTTAAATATGATTTCCTGGGTTACAATCTGTACTGGAGTCAATGTCTGTATTAGGGGTTCATTAATAGCCATGTTCAAACTTAAGGCCCAGCTCTCACAGTTATTACAATAGCTTTTGGACTCTGAGGCCAATTACTTAACCCTTTTAAGTCTTAGTTTCTTCATCTAAAAGTGGGATAATAATCATATCTAATTCCTAACTTGATGGGAGGGTTCAATGCACTACTGCATGAAAACTGCCTAATAGTCACTAGTGGAAGTAAATATTTTTAAATGTTCACTGTTATTGTTAATTTTCTGTCCATATTCTTTGTCCATGTTTAAATTCAAGTTGGTTTCTTTCTAAATTATTTGTAACACGTTTCCTATACAATTTTAAAAAGAATATTAACCATTTATCTATGATCTATACAGTAAATATTTTCCCAGTTTTTCATTTGCCTTTTTTTTTTTTTTTTTTTTTTGCGGTACGCGGGCCTCTCAACGTTGCGGCCTCTCCCGCTGCGGAGCACAGGCTCCGGACGCTCAGGCTTAGCGGCCATGGCTCACGGGCCCAGCCGCTCCGCGGCATGTGGGATCCTCCCGGACCGGGGCACGAACCCGTGTCCCCTGCATCGGCAGGCGGACTCTCAACCACTGCGCCACCAGGGAAGCCCTCATTTGCCTTTCAATTTTGTTGATGTTCTTTCTTTCAACATCTAACACTGAAAGTGTATTTGTTTGTGTGTGTTTAAATAAAGTGCAATTTCTCCCTTTTCCTTATGGTCTCTGTCCCTGCATATAGCATATTTAGAAAGTCCTTCCCAGTATTTTCATTCTCTTACAGTTTCACTTTCTACACTGAAATCATTATGTCCCTTGGAATTCATTTTAGCAGGAGCTTCTTGAAGAAAGGCCTTTATTTTTTCTTACTGTTTAGCAAGTTGTAACAACAAATGTATGGAATGCATCTTCTTGTGCTGATTTAAAATGCCTCTTTCATCATACACTAATTTCTCTCGTATCCTTTGTTCATTTTAAAGTTTCCTCTTATGCTCCACTGATCTCTTAACTGAGAGATGTGCCTCAGTACCATACTATTTTAATATACCATAGGTTTATAATACCTTAGTACCTAAAAACATCCATTGTATACCCACCCACCCCTACCCCAGCATCACCATCCACTTTCAAAATTTTCTTGGTTATTCCCACCCACATATTCTTCCAGATTGTATTGGAAATGCCAATCTTTGTCAACCCTGCTTATTGCCCCTTCTACAAAAATTCCCACCTACAGCACCAGCTCAGTGGGCAGTAGAGCATCTGACCTCATGCTTCCAGCCAGTGCTGAATGGACCAAGGTCTGGTCAGTGACATGCAATTTATGAAGGAAGAACTAGGCCAATCAGAATTTAGAACAAGGAACAGTGCAGTGGCTGCGAGCTGAAGCTCAGTTAAAGGGGTGGGGTGGGGGGATGGAGAGAGAAAGAGAAAGGGGGGAAGGAAGTCACATGTAATTTGAGCCTTCCTTTATGTGCTTCCTGAAAAGTGTTGTGTTTTCTACCCCCTAAACTCTTCTTGGTTGTCACTAATGTTAAGCTGGTCTTCTCCTTTCCAGGATTTATATGTTATTTAGATGAGTGATTTCAATTCATTAGCTAAGTCAGCGGTTTTTAACCTGGTTCTTATGCCATCCTCCAGGGCATACATGCAAATCTGTTGCAGAGAGGTACTTCCAGGCCTCGGGGTGGGACTCACAGCCACGGAGCCACAATTTTACAGGGGTATTGTATCCCTCAGATTTACACAGAACGTTGGCAAAGAGCTCAGAGCTGGCAACACTGGGCCAGCTCCCCTGAGGGCAGCCCTGAGCTGGAGCCGAGTCCTGGCCACACCCTTTGGGTGGGGGACAATGGTCCCCACCCAGCCCACTTGCAACTGGCGGGTCCCTGCAGGCATCTGAGTTCGTAACTCCTGCCAGATCCCCACTCCAACTAGTATAACCCACCGACTAGTATAACAGAGGGAGACCATAGGAAAGAGCAACTGTGTGCGTTCATGGAGCCTCAGGGAGAAGCGTAGACCCAGCCTCAGGTAAAAGCGGGAGTCCTCATTCTCCCAGCAAACAGGGGCTGTCTTCCTTCTTCTGGAAGGCTGTGTGTGTGGACAAGCTAGCCCCAACTCTAAGTGGCTTCAAGGCGTCAGGCATTAGACGTGCAGATTCAGCTCCAGTTTGGTGTCTGAGATGGCAGGGAATGAGAAGCCACATCCCTTCCAGCAGGTGAGGCCTAGACCTGGTTGGGCGACCCTCAGCCTGGTATAGGGTGCGGTTCACCGTGAAGAGGAGGTTTAGTGGGGTATTTAAAAGGTGAGCCTCCAGGGATGTCCCTGGGGGTCCAGTGGTTAAGACTCCACGCTTCTACTGCAGGGAGCATGGGTTCGATCCCTGGTCAGGGAGAACTGAGATCCTGCACGCTGTGCGGCGCAGCCAAAAAACTAAAAAAATAAAATAAGACAAGAGGTGAGGCTCCATGTCCAGTTGCCTGGATTAAAGCCAGCTCCACCATTTACACACTTCAGTTTCCTCGTCCGTTAATCAGGGACAATAATGATAGTTATTTCCTGGGATCGTTATGGGGAGTGAATTACTTAAAACTTTAACAGCTGCCTGACACAAAATCTCATAAGATGATGAGATTTTAATGAGTTAATATTTGTAAAGAGCTCAGCACGGTGCCTGGCACTTAGTAAACACTGTGCGTGTGGAATAATAAATAAATGTTTCTGCTTTCTAGATTTGTGAAGGTTCATGAAATCATTTTTATATTGTGTTTAGCACAGGGACTGGCAGGTAGTACGCACTTGATCGACGTTAGCTTAAAATAAAAACTACATCTATGATCTTGGCCAAGTCACTTCCATGCTCTGGTCTCAGTTCCCCCTGCAGAAAATAAGGGGGTTAAGCTGGGTATTCCCCAGGGGCCTTTCAAGCTCTGACACCCTCTGCCATCCAGGCTGTTCACACGGCTCTGTCCCGCCTCTTCCTGTGAATTCACTGCTCAGAACGTACACCAGCCTCTGAGGGAACAGACACACTGCCACGGATCACACCGTTGCTTTATAAATAAACCCTCCATCAGCCACAAAACACACATACCCATCCTCTCCTCTCACTGCCCCTCCTCCCCCCACAGTGCCATCAGCCAACAGAAGGAGGGGCACCTCCTCCCCCCGGTGAGTGCAGGTCGACCAAAGGCAGGACCAGGACACGGGGCTATTTAACTCGCAAAGATGCTGTCAGCTTGATTCCTGGGCTCAGAGCACCGTGCTCAGCTTCCTGACTGCTCCCTCTGCCACAGAAGCCCTTGGCACTCCCAAGCCTGCATTTCAGAAGAGCAGAAAGAGCCCTTATGTAGAAGGACACGCAGAACACTGCTGAAGCGAATGCCTGTCAGGCCACCATTGGCACCTGGGAAACCACAAGCCCACGTAGGTTCTGATCCTATCCCCACCTTCAGGGATTTCTAGATTCCAATGGGGGATGATAATTATTACTATTACTATTACTATCATTACTATTATTATTACAGTACAGTTAAGTCCCCAACATATGAACGAGTTCCATTCCGAGAGCGCGTTCGTTAAGTGCAATTTGTTCGTATGTCCAACAAAGTTAGCCTAGGTACCCAACTAACACAATCGGCTGTATAGTACTGTACTGTAATAGGTTTATAATACCTGTCACACAAATAATACATAAAAAACAAACAAAAAATAAAACATTTTAAATCTTACAGTACAGTACCTTGAAAAGTACAGTAGTACAGCACAACAGCTGGCATACAGGCGCTGGCACTGACTGAACAGGCAAGAAGAGTTACTGACTGGAGGAGGGAGAGGAGGTGGGAGACGGTAGAGCTGAAGGATCGTCAGCAATAGGAGATGGAGGGCGAGCTGCAATGTCACTCACGCCTGACGCTGATGGCACAGGTTCTGGTTCCTTGCTGGGTTCAATTCTATCTACCCTCCTGAAAAAACAATCCAGTGATGTCTGGGTAGCAGCTCCTTTTTTCTCATCATAGATGACATAGTAGCACTGGATTGCACGCTGAACGGCTGCTGCAACCTTCGTGTACCGTTCTACGTCTGGGTCCTGTGCCTCAAAAACTAACAGTGCCTCCTCAAAGAAAGAAAACCCCCTTGCCACTCCCTGCGTCGTGAATCTCTTCGGTTCTTCAGTTACTTCTTCTTCCTCTTGTGTCTCTTTTCGTCCTTTCTTGGCGCTTGGCGCTTCTTAGCAGTACCAGCTACACCACTGCTGCTTTTACGCTTGCTTCCGGACATCCTGGGCTTGAAATAAAGATACTGTACTCTATACAGTACTGTAAAGTAAAGTACACAAAAGCACAACCACTTGTAGAGGATGCACGCACGTGACAATGTATGCCAGACACGTGAACTAAGTTACTGACTGGACGTGCGAACACACATTCGAATCTTTGACAGTTCACAACTTGAAGATTCATATGTAGGGGACTTACTGTAACAGCTAACATATGCCAGGCACTCTTCTAAGAGCTTTACATATAATTAACTCATTTGACCCTCACTGACCCTGTACAATAGGTTTATTATCCTCATTTTACAGGGGAGAAAACTGAGGCACAGAGAAGTTAAGTAACTTGTTCAAGGTCACACAGCTGGTGACTTGGACCCAGATTCTAGGCTCTCTGTCGTCCCATAAATAAATGTTAAGTGACCCTATGACGTGTGACAGCAAGGAGAGGTATGTGGGGCTATAAGAGTGCAAAATAGGAGGAACAGACCTGGTCAGGGAGGTCAGGGAAGGCTTCCCTGAGGAGGTGAGCTGTGGCCTAGAGGATGAGTACAAGTCAACCAGGGTTTTTAACCTTAACACACATGAAAATCAACTGGGAGACTTTGAATCAACAGAGATTCTAACTTCATTTGTCTGCAGTGGGCCCAGGCACCAGTATTCGGTTATAAAGCTCTGCAGATGATTCAAACATGCAACCAGGCCTGAGACTCACTGAGTGCAAGGGCAAGAAGAGACAAGAAGTAGCTGGTAGAGGTAAGAGCAAGGCAAATGCCTAGTGGTGGGAGAGCTGTTAGGGAGGACAAGAGACTGAAGGAAGGAAGCTCAGGGGTGAGGAGTGAGGGGTCAGGAAGAGGCTGGAGGGACGGACGGGGCCACAGCATATGCAGGGCCTATGAGTAGGGCGGCCATATCATATGTCTTCCAAAGGGGACTCTTGTGAGAATGGCGGGAATGGCAGGGGCCACAGATCCTTTGAGATTACAATGCAACAGAATAAGCAGGTGTGTTTATGAGTAAGCTTGACAAAGGAAGATGTATGAGGACCCTGTTAATAGGCCACATCAGAGAATCAACTTTGCCTCAAAAACAATGGGAAGCCACTGACGTGTTTTCAGCAAGGATGATGACAAGATCACATCTGGTCTTTGGAAAAATGACTCCACAGCAATACGGAAATGACAGGCTGATGAGACAGAGAGGAATCAGGGAATCAGGACAAGATACTACTTACTGGTCCGGGGGGGTGGGTGGAGCCTGGACTAAGGTCCTGGCTGTGGGGATGGAGAGGACTGGGTCACGCGTATCATTTTGAAGAGCAGACTCTAGAGCCAGACCAAGTTCAAATCCATGTTCAGATCTGCTTATTCGTCATGTGACCTGGCAAGTCAGAAGACTTCTCTGCCTCAGGTTCCCCCTCTATAAAATGGGCATACAAATAGTATCTTTCTCACGGGGTGAGGACTCAATGAGTTAGTGTATGTAAATCACTTAGAACAGAACCTGACATATGACAGGTGCTAGTGCAGGCACACACCGTTTTATTGCGCTTCGCTTTATTACACCGAAAAAGTATTGAGTTTCTTACAAATCGAAGGTTTGTGGTAACTCTGTGTCAACCAAGTCTATCCGTGCCATTTTTCCAACAGCATTTGCTCACTTCCTGTCTTTATGTCACATTTTGGTAATTCTTGAGATATTTCAAACCCTCCACCAACAAAAAGATTATGACTCACTGAAGGCTCACATGATAGCTAGCGTTTTTTAGCAATAACATATTCTAAAATTAAGATATGTACATTGTTTTTTAGACATAATGCTACTGCATACTTAATAGAATACAGTATAGTGTGAACATAATTTCTATATTCAGTGGGAAATCAAAAAATCCATGTGGGGACTTCCCTGGTGGTCCAGTGGTAAAGAATCCGCCTTGCAGTGCAGGGGACGCAGGTTCGATCCCTGGTCAGGGAACTAAGATCCCACGTGCCGCGAGGCAACTAAGCCCGTGCGCCACAACTACTGAGCCTGCACGCCTCAACAAGAGAGGCCGTGTGCCGCAAACTACAGAGCGCACGCACCCTGGAGCCTGTGCACCACAACTAGAGAAGAGAAAACCTGCATGCCACAACTAGAGAGAAGCCCGCGCGCCACAACAAAGAGGCTGCATGCCTCAATGAAGATCCTGCGTGCCACAACTAAGACCCAACACAGCCAAAAATAGATAAATAAATAAATCTTAAAAAAAAATCCGTGTGATATTCGCATTATTGCAGTGGTTTGGAACCTAACCTACAATATCTCCAAGGTACACCTGTAAATGTTAGCTGTAATTATTTAGGAGGTACAACAGGAGTCGGCAATGGAGAGAATATTAAGGTGGGGAAAGTCTGGGAACACAGGAGAGGTCCCAAGAATTGACCCGTGCTCAGCAGAATTTTGGAGATTCACAGTTAAGGGGTAAAGAGGATCAAAGACAGACAGTTGCTCGAGGAAGGGCTGAGATGCAGAATTAAGGAGCAGAGCCAGAACCTAAAGGCTGAGTTTGAAGGCAATAACATGTCCAAGATTCTGAGTCAAGCAAACACATAACACGCAAGACACTGTTTTTGTTTTCGTTTTCGTTTTGCGGTACGCGGGCCTCTCACTGTTGCAGCCTCTCCCACCGCGGAGCACAGGCTCCGGACGCTCAGGCTCAGCGGCCATGGCTCACGGGCCCAGCCGCTCCACGGCATGTGGGATCTTCCCGGACCGGGGCACGAACCCGTGTCCCCTGCATCGGCAGGCGGACTCTCAACCACTGTGCCACCAGGGAAGCCCAAGACACTGTTTTAAGCTCTTTGCATAAACTAGCTTATTTCATACAACATCCCTAGAAAGTAGATAGAGTGTCATCCTCATCTTGAAAATGAAGAAACTGGGGCACAAAGAGGTTAACTGACTTATCCAAAGTCGCGCAGCCAGTAAGTAGCAGAGCCAAGATTTGAACCCAGGCAGGCCGGCTCCAGAGTCCATACTTTTAATCAACAAGCAAGACCAGGCACCTGAGCCTGAACATTTCACTCTGCCCTCACCTCCAAACTACCACTGAAAGTACCAGAAGGAATTGTTTAAAAATAGGAGAATCTATTTCAGCCCAGAAATCAGGGAAAGGTGCCAAGTAAGTGACAAAACCTCTTGAAATGTTTTTCAATATATAGCAAAGGTGAGACTTGAATTGAGAGAAGGGCAGCCTGGCCTGGTTCTCCTTATTTAAAAGAATGAAGAATGGCAAGGTCTGATGGGGGGTGGGGGGCAACTGAGCAAACACAGAAAAGTCGAGTTGAATCCTCACCTTGCTGTCCCTGGCAGCAGCAGGCACTTGAAAAACGTGTGGAATAATGAATGACCCCCTTGAAGACTGCAGGTGAAGCAAGTGACTACCGGACCCCCTGCAGTTCCCACTAGACACAGAGAGTGCAAGGACAGCAGGGGGCGCTGCAGCAGCTGCTTCCTAATCAGGGGTCTGCCCCTGTCAATTTACAGCTCAACCACATGGCCAGGGAAAAGGGCCCTCTGCATACTTTTGAAGCTCCCTGCCTTGGACTGTTGCTCCCTCCATACTCCCCAAAGAAGGCTGATTTGACTAAATCTGTATTTTCCCTCTCCCTTCATTGGCCGGGGCGGCAGTGGGGGTGAGAGCACGGAGCAGAGACACGACCTTCCACTGA
Organism: Orcinus orca; assembly: GCF_937001465.1. Lineage (NCBI taxonomy): Eukaryota > Metazoa > Chordata > Mammalia > Artiodactyla > Delphinidae > Orcinus > Orcinus orca. Next base: position 67,932,724 of record NC_064574.1, on the reverse strand, counting down.
CAGTTCCCACCTACAGAGGTTATAAACTGGTGGTACACAGAATGAATCCAGTGCAAAAATATTTTTTTAAATATACCACACATGTAATTCTCGAATTATCTGTCAGCATCCACATTTGGGGGATTCAGGCATCTCCTGAAAAATTGGAAAATCTGGATCTTGGTCCTTTAAAGAACAGGAGATTTTTTTAAATAGAAAGCTGAGTAATGGCTACCCCTTTCGGACAGCGTGCACACACCCCAGATGGATGTTCCCTGTTAGCACTCATTTACTGCCTGGTCCTGGCTGGCTTTGAAGTCAGACCTCCTGATAAATGGAATACCATGCATCCTTTCAAAGTCAGGTGGCCACAAACAAAACATTGAGGAAGGCAGCCAGACACTAGGGAGGGTCTCCTGTACAATTCCATTTGCATAGCGTCCAAAGCAGGCACTCTCTTTTCTATAGTGGCTGCACTATTTTGCATTCCCACCAAGGGTGAGCAAGGGCTTCTCTACATCCTCACCAACATTTGTTGTCACTGGACTTTGTTTTGATAATAGCCAGCCTGCCAGGTGTGAGGTCTCACTGTGGGTTTGATTTGCATTTTCTGATGATTACTGAGCATTTTTTCATACACACGTTGCTCACTTGTATGTCTTCGGATGAATGTCTACCCAAGTCCTTAGATCATTTGGAGGTTCCTCAAAAAGTAAAAAACAGAACTACTATATGATCCAGCAATTCCGCTTCTGGGTATTTATCCAAAATAATTGTAATTAGGATCTTTGAGAGACTTTAGCACTCCTATGTTCACTGCAGCATTATTCACAATGGTGAGGAAACAACCTCAATGTCCACCAGCAGAGGAATGGATAAAGAAAACGTGGTATATACATACAATGGACTATTATTCAGGCTTAATAAAGAAAGAAATTCTGCAACATGGGATGAAATAAGCCAGACACAGAAAGACAAATATTGCATAATTCCAATCATATGAGGTATCTAAAATAGTCATATCATAGAATCAAAGAGTGGAATGATGAGTGCTAAAAGCTGGGGTGAGGAGGGGAACGGGGAGTTACTAATCAATGGGCATAAAGTTCAGTTTCAAGATGAGTAAGCTCTAGGGACTTCCTTGGTGGTCCAGCGCTTAAGACTCCGCACTTCCACTGCAGGGGGCGCAGGTTCAATCCCTGGTCGGGAACTAAGATCCTACATGCCATGCAGTGCAGCCAAAAGAAACATTAAAAAAAAAAAAAAAAAAAAAGGATGAGTGAGCTCTAGAGATCTGTACAACTTTGCATCTACAATCAACAATACTGTATCATACCCTTAAAAGTGTATTAAGAGGGTAGATCTCATGTTAAGTGTTCTTTCCAAAATAAAATAAAATAGTTCAGTAAAATAAAGCAAGCAAATGGCTGTTGGCCTGGGTAGTTGTTACCTTGATGAAAGGGTTTGGAGGTGTAGGGATTACAAGGGAGTATAGAAGGGCTTCTGGGGTTCTGGTTACAGAGAAATGTTTGCTGTGTGAGAATTCATCAAGATGGACACTTTTCATGTATAATAAACGGTTTTCAAAAACTATATGACCAGCCCAGACTAAAGGCAGCACCTTTGAACCCAAATTCTAAATTCTTAGAAGAGGGAGTCTGATTGGTCCAGTTTGGGACAGATGTCCACATGTATCTGGACCCAGCGGAGCCAAGGCCATGGGTTCAGACAGCCTCTGGGAGCACAGATCTGGGGAGGCAGTTCTCAGAGAAAAGGGTTGTCTGCTTCAGCTAGATTTTCCAGGTGAACAGGGTTGAAGTAACAAAGCAGTTTGGGGTGCTGGATAAGCACACAGACCCGGGCCAGAGTGCCTGGGTGTGAATCCTGGCTCAACCACTCACTGGTCATGGAACCCTGGGCAGGTCCCTCAGTCTCTGAGAGCCTCAGTTTCCTTATCTGTAAAATGAGATTGATAACAACGGTAATCACCTCATAGAGTGTAATGAAGAATAAAGAGATATTACATGTAAAGTGCTTAAAACAGAATCATATCTATGAATGCTGGTTCTTAGATATTATTATTTAAGTAAAATACTTGGACATCCTAGAATCCCAGACCACTGAAGTTGGGGGAGGACGGGCCTTCTGACTCCAGGACCAGCTCCTTTCACATCCCTCCAGGCTGCCTCTCTCCAGGGTCATCTGCCTTTGATTTCTCTATTTCCCCCAAGTCTGCAGCCTCCACAGGCTGAGGTCTTCTGGGAAATTCCCTTTATCAGGCTCTGAGGCTGGTCCCACCCCACAACCAGGAGAAGCCAAAATAACTCATAAGACAGGACATCCCCACCTCATTTAGTCCCACCACCTGTCCTCTTTGTGCACGGGAGAAACAGTTGGTTTCCATTCCCCAGATGCTGCACACCGTGGATTTGCTTCTTCCTCCACAGCATGAAGCTCTGTGTCTTTGTGACAGTGAGGGACAGAGGGCCATTGAGAAGCAATTCATTCTGACCTTTACATGCTCATTCTGCACTGTGGATGCCATCAGTGGCACATGGCAAATGGGAGCAGAAGAATCCAGTGGAGTTCATTTCAGGGTCAAAGAATTGCATTTTACCACATTACTATCATTTTTATTAGACTTTTGCCCCGACCAGCCCATGGGAGGTGCCTTTGTATTTCCATTTTGTGACAAGCAAGATGGCATGCCAAAAATAAGGCTAGACTTTTGAAACTCACCGTCTAAGATTCAGAAGAACCATTGGTGGTAACAATATTAATTAGCACTTACTATGTGCCAGGCACAACAAGAAGCCCTTAACATGGATTAACTCATTTAATCCTCACCTGAACCCTGTTAGGAGGGTGCTATTTTATCCTCTTCTTACAGAAGAGGAAACTGAGGCAGAGAGGTTGGGTAACTCGCCCAAGATTATTCAGCTAGGTAGTGGCAAACCTGGAATTCAAACCCCACCATTCTGGTTTCAGAACCACCCTACTATAGGACCTTTTGCTGGTTTCCAAACTTGGCTCCCCTGCAGAATTACCCAAAGGACTTCAAAATACAGACCCCCAGACCCTTGCCTGTAGCTCTTCAGGTGAGGTCTGTTCTTAACAGGCTATCAACATAATCCTTAATCATTCAACCTGTCTGTACTCTGCAAAGTAGCATTCAGAAATGGTAGTGGACATGTGTTGTTTTGATCTGCAAATATCTCTGTCTCCTTTTGGGGTTAGCAGAGCCTCAATTCTCCATCAAAAAGCCATCCCACCCCCACTGTATTTAGTTCCCTAAAGAGGGAACACTTTCAAGTCCCAACCAAGGGCTGGTTATGTAACTTAAGCTTCACCACATAATGTCCCTCCTTCCGGAATTTGAATTTAGGGCCAAAACAACACAAGAACCAAAATAAAATACCAGTGGTCTGGTTGTTTGGGAAGGTTTCTTTCAATTCTCTAAAGTATATTATACCCTTTTCAATAAATTTCTTTATAACAAGCTAACTAACTCAAGGTGATTTCTGTTGCATGCAACCAAACAACACTAATTAGTAAAAGAATAACCAACTTGGGAGGAAACCCACACCTACCACAGATATCACCTCTACAGCATCCGTGACAACTGGTCTTTGCTCTACTGGGAGGGGAGCTAATATCCGTATACAGGAACCAGGCGGTCAGTTTGGGCTGTTCTTCCTTAGCCTGCACAGATGGTCCTCAGTCCTGATTCTGTCCTTTGAAGCTACCAAAAATCTATACAGTAGCTCTTTAAATGTTTAATGACAGCCTAGCCTCTGAACTATCCAGGCCAACCCTCAGAGGGCGTCCAGCCCCCTTGTAAGGTGTCCTTTTGCCCTTTGGAACATACACCTGGTTCTTGAGCACTTTTGTTGTGAATGTAGAAGTTATAGACTGCAGTGTTTAGTAGTAAATAATAGTCCTGGCGCACTGCCAGATTTAGATAGGTAATAGATAAATGAGAGAGACTGTGTGCGTGGGTGCATGTGCGTGCGTGTGCGTGCGTGTGCGTGTGTGTGTGTGTGTGTATCTGTACTGTTGAGGCTGATTTGCCCCTAATATTATTTATCCTTGAGAGTTTTGCCCTCCGGTGATGATGAGATCTTACCGTGATGCCAAGAGGGATATTCAACCTTAACTGTTGCTTCACCTCCTGGAAGGAACCAGTCAGTCTTCGAGCATCATCAGAACTGAACTGTGGGGTGTCCCCGCTTGGGGTTATGAAAGACTAAACAACCCAGGCTTTGAGAAGAGTGCAGTTGACTGTTATGTTGCTTTTTCTGAGCCAAGGAGACCAGACAATGCCATGTAAGAGGAGGGGGGCCCTTTCTCTGATGATAGGGATGTCCTACTGCCACTAGTGCTCAGGCAGGAAATGGGTGGGGCCTGGATTGGCAGAGCTAGGACTTCCCTCCTCTGGGGCCAAAGGTGAACTGGCCAACAGGGGCCAGAATCTTACCAAGAACACCTGAAGATTCCCATGTGGAGGACTAAGCTGGTTCCCAGCTGATGGAATATATTAAGAGTAACCACATCTAGGGACTTCCCTGGCGGCCCAATGGTTAAGACTCTGCACTTCCACTGCAGGGGGTGCGGGTTCTATCTCTGCTTGGGGAACTAAGATCCCGCATGCTTTGTGGCCAAAAAAAAAAGAGTAACCACATCTAGAAGCAACTATAATTGCTTACAGTTATACCCAAGCCTTAGCTCAGGTTTGACTTTAACCAAATTAAGCAGGAAGGCTGACTCCATGCTGGAGGTGAAGTGGCACGAAAAACAAGACTGTCTTGTAGAAACCAGTTACAGAAGCCCCCAAAGTGACCTTCAGAGTTCTGCAGGCAGCAATCTGGGATAAAACACTGAGCAGAACTGACAAGTGGTCACCAAAATGTGTTTAGGAAATGTGGTCTTGTGTTTTTCTACATGTGTGCGTTTTTTGTGTATCTCTTGATATATCATACCATACCATGTCCTCTGTTGTCTGCTTTCTTCATTCATAATGACTATATAGTCCCATGTCAATAACATTTGAATCACTGTGACTTTTTATTGAAGTATAATTGACATACAGTAATGTACAGATTTTAAGCAGACCGTTTCACGAGTTTTGAAAAATGTGTGCACCTGGCTAGGCACCATCCCAATCAAGACATAGGACATTTCCGTTACCCCAGACACTGTGACATTTTAAACACTGTACAGCATCCCATCACATGGATATGTTTTACTTACAAAAACCCTAACTGGCAGTCATTCAGGTTGTTTCCAATTTTTCATTAGTATTAAATACTGAGACAATGAATATCAATTTAGCTAAATATATATACATATTCTTAAATAATTCCTTAGTAAAAATTCTTAAGCCAAAAAGTTCATTAACACTTTTGGTACATATTGGTAATATTCTCTGGAGGAAGATTAGACTAATTTACACACACTGGTGAGTGTGTAAATTAGTCTAATCTTTTCCCCTCTTCCTCCTGTCTATGCTTTTTACTTTGAGTCCTATTTCTTTTGATATTGTTATTAAGGCCCTGTTTTATATGCATGTGTGTTTTGGGGGTATATCTTTGCCTCTTTTATTTATTTTCTTTTTTGCGGTACGCGGGCCTCTCACTGTCGTGGCCTCTCCCATTACGGAGCACAGGCTCCGGACGCGCAGGCCCAGTGGCCATGGCTCACGGGCCCAGCCGCTCCGCGGCATGTGGGATCTTCCCGGACCGGGGCACGAACCCGCGTCCCCTGCATCGGCAGGCGGGCTCTCAACCGCTGCGCCACCAGGGAAGCCCTGCCTCTTTTATTTTTAACCTAATAAGTTTCTCTTGTGCAATGCCTAGAATTATACATTTATCCAGTCTGATAAGTCTTCTCCTTTTAGTAGAGAATTTCAATCCATTTACATTGGGTTAGGTAACTGAAATAAACTGAAATGTATACCTTCTGGATTTCACAGTTCCTTGCTGGCTAATTTTTATCTTGTCTTTATAGTTTGTTATATTGACCAAAATGTTCTTTGTTATTTTTCTCTCTAGATTGCTTCTTTCACACTAAAAGTCTATCTGAACCAATATGTCTACGCCAAGAACTAAATAGTATTAAATATTTTATTTAGGATCTTTAAATTTAGACTCTAAGTTTACTATAGTTTAGTCTTGTTTTAATTAATTAATTAATTAGGCTGTGCTGGGTCTTAGTGGCCGCACGCAGGATCTTCGTTGCGGCATGTTTAGTTGCAGCATGCGAACTCTTAGTGGCAGCGTGTGGGATCTAGTTCCCCGACCAGGGATCAAACCTGGGCCCCCTGCATTGGGAGCACAGAGGCTTACCCACTGGACCACCAGGGAAGTCCCTAGTTTAGTTTTTTATGCCAACTTTATTGGGTTATGCTGGTTACCATGGTGAAGGTAGCTTATAAGAATAAACTGTGATAGCTATTGATTTTGTCTGCTCCTCAAAGTTTCCCATCCCCTCTTCTTATAACATACATTGCTCTCTGAGCCGTAGGGATGCCACGTGATCCAGGCTTGATAAACTGTAAAGAGTTCATTCCCTTAACAACTGAGGACCAATCAATCAGAACCCTTTCCTGAGACTGATTATGAATGCAGGAAGAAAGAAGGCCACTTCTTCCTCTAGGGTTTCCATCTTTCCCTGGGGTCAACTACAACCAGGCTGACAGACATATTTACAGACATGTCCTGTCTACAGTAGGCACAAATGAGACAAGGACAAATCAGTCAGGGTCCCAGCAGGAAACAAATGGCATGTTGAAATTAGAGAGTTTAAGGCAGGTTTCATGAAAGGACTATTTAGAAAGGTGTGGGCATGGTGTTGAGAAACCATGAGGGAGAATGTAGTAACTGGGGGCAATTAAGAGCAAAGGGACAAGGGAAGAGAGTAGTTCCTGGAACCCAAAAGGAGAGAATTGTGTAGAGATGGCTGCCTTTAGAGGAGCAGCGACCTTCAAAGGGTAAAGCGAAGAAGACCTCATGATAAATACCCTGGGCTCACCCTCCAATCTCCTATCAGTCCCTCCCCTTGAGCCAGAGGGTAAGGGAACCCCAACAGATGCAGCCCTTACAGGTCAGTCTCTCAGGGAGAAAGCAAAGAGGATCTGGAAGGACAAATGAGACAGCTGGCACAGCAGGCAAGGGCCAGGTGTGGTAGACTACAAAATGGCCACAAATCTCCCCTTCCTGTACGCATCTCTGCGACTTTGCAGGCCCTCCTATCCAGAGGTGAAGTCTATTTCTCCACCTCTGAGTCTGTTCTTGGCCATAACCACTGTGACACAAATAAAAGCTTGAAAAACACCTGTGCTTTGGGGGTTTCCCTCTCTTGCTACACTTGGAACCCGGAGACCAGTGTGTGAAAGAGCCTAAACCTGCCTACTGGGAGGAAAAGAGACCACGTGGAGGAGGAATGAAGTGTACCAGACAACAGGCTGCCAAGTGTCAGTCGTGTTCCTGAAGCTATCCAAGGTGATCCTGCACCAGCCAAGGCACTAGCTGACCAAACACATGAGAGAGCTCAGCAGTGATCAGCTGAAGAGACCCAGATCAGAAGAATGACCAAAGCAGCCCACAGAATCATGAGAAATAATAAATGATTATTGTTTGAAGCCACTAAACTTTGGAATGGTTTGTTACACAGCAAAGCTAACTGATACAGCTGATAATGAGAAAACATCTTGCAAGTATTGGATCCTCAGTTCCAGTGTCTGAGGCCCTTGTCCCTGAAGCTCTTACTCCTTCTCAATGTCCTTCCCATGAGCTGATCTCTTTTCCTAGTGCTGATTTGAGTTGGATTTATCTCATTTTCAATTTTTAAAATTGTGAAGGTTTACTTTTTCTCTGTAATTTGATACAATTTAAAATGAACAGATTAGGTATAAAATAAGCCACAAGGATATATTGTACAACAAGGGGAATAGAGTCAATATTTTATAATAACTATAAATGGAGCATAACCTTTAAAATTGTGAAGCACTATATTATATACCTGTAACTTACATAATATTGTACATCAAAATATACTTCAATAAAAAAAGTAAAGCATGTCAAAAATAAAGAAACATAAAGATATTTTAAGGCTCACTGTTATGAAAATCAAAATAAAATAAAATAAAATGAAGAGAAATCCTTCATATTCTTCTAAAGTTTAAAATAATTTACCCATGAAGCCTATTATTCTGGAGCTCTGGGAGAAGAAAAACTTCTTGGGCAATGTTCTCATTTCTCTCTTGATTATTCTCCTGTTATGGTTTTCAATTTCTTCTTGAGACAAAATTGCCAATTTAAAATTTCCTAGAAAATCATCCATTGCAACCAGATTTTCAAGCCCATTAGCATTTATATGCATATTCTTTTTAATGTATAAATCTAACATTCTTTTAAAATTTTCTTTTATTTCCCTTTTATTAAATCTTCAACATCTAACACATGATTTATCATTTTTAATATATTTCTTCATAAAATAAGACTTGATTAAGAAACACAAAAGGATACACTCAACATTACTGCCAGTGTCTTTCACTGACTGATTTAGTGATGGAATCAGGAGGGCACAGGGCGTAACAGTGAGTTTTATTCAGTACCTTGATATGCATGATAAGAAATTATTATTTCTAAAACCATAAAATGTTGAAGACATTATCTTCAGACAAACCAGCTCAAGAGTCCTTTCGTACTTTTGTACTGCCTGGCACAGAGCCTCTGCTCAGCAAAGTCAGCTATTATTATTACCTATTATTCCTTGGCAGGTCCTGCATCCCCCTTCTTGAGTAGGAGAGACTCCTCCAAGGATTAATAATAATTTAGAAAGCATTTACTGAGTGCCTTCTTTGTGCCAGACACTATTCTGGACGTGGTTCAAGCAGACTCTCATTGAATGCTCACCAAAAAAAAAACTATGGCATACATACTATTTTCCCCATTTTAAAGATATAAACTAAGGGTCACAGAACTGAAATTATTTTACCAAGATCAATGGAGCTGTAAGCGTCAGCACTGGATTTTGACACTGAGTTTTTTCTGGCTCCAAAGTCTAGGTTCTTTTCTCAGCATTGCACCACAGAATTTGAGGTTTTGTGTAAAGTAATGGAAATGGAAACAGTCATTACGTCCTAAGGGAATGATCTGGGTGGAGGCATGGACAGAATTATCAGTATATTCCTGACTAGGGAGGTAAGTAGAGTAATGGAAATGCCCTCAGCTACCTGCACCAGGGGCTTACAAGGACACTTGTGCTTAACACTTTCATGCAATGACTCTTTAATCCATTTGCTGTTAATCCTTTTGTTGTGGTTGTAGTTAACTCTTATTCATTTTAATGATTTCTTAAAACTTATTACAACAAATCTATGTGGTTGGTACTAATATCCCAGTTTATGGATAAGGAAACTGAGCCACAGAGAAGGAAAATGACACACCCAAGGTCACCTCATGAGTAACTGGCAGAGTCAGGACCTGAACTCAGGTATGACTGACTTCAGAATCCACACTCTTAACCACCATTGTCTCTGGGCATGATCCTTAAATTGCCCAAGTCCCATTTGTAGCTGGAGGGCACTAAGTCAGCCAGGGACCTGGGGCAGGCAATAAATGAGGTCTGTTCTCCTACTGAGGTCATCTGTGACTCTGAACTACAGTGAGACCCACAGGTCTTTTCTGAAGTCCAGTGTGATGGCCTCCAGGGATGCTGTTCCACAGTGGTCCCCTGGGTCAACAGGACCTTCAGTAGTTTGACCAGAGATTCTTTCCCCTCAATGAAGAGTGAAGTCTATTTCTTTACCACTTGAATTTGGGCTTGACCATGAGACTACTTGATCCAGTGGTACATTATCAAACATGATGCACAGGCTGAAAAAGCACTGCTGCACTGGGACTCTTGGAACCCTGAAACCTCATGTGAACAAGGCAGAGCTGGCCAGCTGGAGGATGAGAGGCCATGTGGAGGAGAGCCAAGGCACCCAGGCCACCAACCGGCTCACCGACAGTCATGTGAATGGGGCCATCCTAGATCAACCAGCCACCAGACATCCACAGACACAAGTAAGAATCCCTTAAATTTTGTGCCCAAGACAAGTACCCCACTTGACTCATCCTAGTCCCAGCCCTCAGAGACAAGTCCTCTCTTTCTTGTTCTGAGAAGATCTCTCAGGACACTGTGTATGTGGTCAGTATTCTAAGTGCTGGGTAACTGTAATGTCCATATGTAATGCTTACGGCAATGCCAGAGACTTGGTCTCCCTGAGAGGTCGAAGAGACAGCAGGATTGAGCGTTTCCAAGCAGATGAGACCAAGAACAAGGAAGATGCCTACAGATGACCAGAAGTACCACCCAGGAACTCTGCTGTGTTTTGAGGTCCCCCAGTGGTGGGTGCCCATATGTATTGCCTGTTCCCATGGGCACTGAATGGTTGGGTCAGTAGCTGGGTTCACTGGGACAAAGCCTGATTCATAAAATTCCCTCAGGTAGCCTAATATGCCATGATGGAGACCTAGAAGGATGCCAACCACACAAAGATCTACTAATATCCAGAATATTCCCTGACTCAGACTGGACTTGGAATAGCAGAACGTAGGGGACAAAACCTAGCACATTCCTTGTTCACGGATGGAGACCGTGCTTTTCTACTCCATGAGCTTGCTGCACGCCAGCTCCTCCAAGGTCACAAAGGAGGAAGGCACTCCTCCATACCTCAGAGAGCCTGGCCAGGTTGGCAAGTAGGTGTGGCCAGATCTCTAATCATGTCTCCACCCCTGGACAGAAAAAGGTCAATGAACCAAGTCAAGTCAGTTCAGGAGTCTGGACCAATTCATCATCCTCAGTGCCAACCGGCCTCCTTGGAACTGTGTCCAGAGATAGAATCATTTCAGGTAGGCTGCCAAATCCTATGCATGCTGGCTGCAGGCAGTACTGCCTGCTCTCCCCATGCCCAAGGCAATGAACGGCTGCATGGCTCCATTCACAAAGAGCAGGGTCTCCTACAACTTACGGCGCCTACACACTCCTAGGAAGGACAACTGCCAGGTGGCAGGCAGAGGACCCATTCATTCTTCAGACATATTTGGTAGACATCTGTCCTTGCTGTCTGCCCAGCATGTATTCACTGTAATTCATTAGCACTGTCATTATCATCTTCACATACGTACCAGACACTGTCTTATATGTATACAGTGGATACTCGTAGCAAAGTTATATGGTAGGGTTTTATTCATTTTCAGCTGAGGAATACAAAAAAAAAAAAAAAGCACAAGGGAGTTAAGTACTCTGCCCAAGGTTACACATGTCTAGGCTCCATCCATAGCCTACGATTTTAACCAGTACACAATACTGCTTCTCTAGTTCTCCTCTGAGGGACCACCTCTCCCCCACTCTCAAATCATGGGGTAGGCACACCGGCCCTCCTCGCCAGGAGTAAGCACGTAACCAGGGCTGCCAATCAGCATAACCATCCTCTGGTTACATATGACCCAGGGTCCAATGAGACTTTAGCTCTTGTCACTGGAACTGCAGCACTGATAAGACATTATGACTAAAGGTACCACAGCCATCATGCTGTCGTTAGGAGAAAAATCTTCTTGAAACAGAAACCAGGATAGAGGAAGGCTGGGCCAAGACGTGGAGAAAGAGATTCCTGAAGACCTCATTTCGGCCCCTTGATTCACTGTGTCTGAAGCCAGTCTACCCTTGGAGCTTTTCAGTTTCAGGGACCAAAATTTCCCTTTTCACATAAAACAGTTTGAGCTCTTTCTATCTTAGGCAACATAAAAAGTCAATGAATAAAGACAGGATATGGGAAACACCATCCTCTTGGCTGCTCTTTGAGTACCAAGCCTTGGTCTGCATGAACATTCAGAGCTTGCATAATGGAGCCATGCTGTCCCCCCAATCTTCCCTGCCTGCTTTCCTGGGGACAAGAGATGGAATTGCATTAAAAGGGTCAGGGAGTGTGATCTGAGAGAACATGAAGAATGGTCCCATCTTTGTCTCTGCAAACAAGCCTGTGAAGGCTTTGGTTGTTCTCTGTTGCCTGGAGTTTTTAAACCCAAGTACCACAGTCTCCAAGCAAAGCAACTTCAGTATTAGCTCTAGAGTGTGCGTGGTATGCCCGTGATTTGCAGCCAAATGGCAGATGACCACTTACAGAAGGCCAGCAAGAACATATGCAATAACAGAGGTAGTTATCACCACCCACTTCACGCAACCTCAGGTCAGCTGTCAAGTCTAAGGGACCAGGACAGGACCAGTGGGAGACAAAGCCAATGGGGAAAATTCCAGGAAGGTGAACCAAAGCAGGAACAAAATAAGAGAACCAGGGGTGACAGCTGCACAAAGGGTACGCTGAACGCAGTTCATGACTGGGCCAATGGAAGAGTGTGCATGGTGGAAGGTCCAGGACAGTTTCAGCTCCATGGAAAAGAATAATGCAAACAATGAGACTTTACCAATAAGAGGTGCTTCTTATCTCACATACAGAGTCTGGGCATAAGAGAACTCAGCGTTGGCTCAGCAGCTCACCAATGTCATCGATGACCCAGATCCCTTCAACTCTTCCACCCTGCCATGCTCAGGATGTCAGCCGTGTCTCCCTCATTGACTCAAACAGTTGCCACAACTCTGTGCATTATATCCTCCCACAAAAATGTCCAACAGAACAAAGTAAGGAGTGTCTTCCTTTATCAGAAAGGAAAGTCTTCCTAGAAGCCCTGCCCAGACTTCCCTGCAGTTCCCACTGAGCAGAATTGGGTCACGTGCTCGCTCACTAGCTGCAAGGGAGCCTGGGAAAACAAGTATCAGGCATCTTCAGCTTTTAGCATGAGAGGTGGCCTCTGCCAGAAAAAGAGTGGGGGTTAGGAATGGCTGTTGGGTAGGCAATCCACATGGTACCCCAAACTTTTGGTAAACTTGCACCAAGACTCTGCCATATCCTTAACAGCACTCACACTGCCATTCACTTAATATTTTCCTTGAGTCTCTTTATTTTTTATTTAACCTAACTAACTTTACCTAGACAGGAAATTTTATATCCCCACCATAAATGCAAAACCATTACTAGACACATTTTCCAATCCATATTAAAATAAATCCATAATGATCAAAACAAAAATTGCCACGTTTACCCAGAAGCATCCCTTGTCCCACCAGCAGTAATCATACTCTGGGGTACACAGTAGCAGGATAAGCTCACTTCTTCCTAATTCTTGGGCCCTAGTACAAAAAATTCCCTACCAAAGGGCTAAAAAGTACACTGTAAGGTACCATCCTAACTACCTTTTTATAGTAGCCATAAAAATTTAGCCGCTGCCCACCACTCTCATGCCTCAGCCATAAACATGAAGACATTTTGCAGAATCACAGTAGGGAAACTAGCTGGTTTCTTGAAGTCACACACCCCTCTCAAAATGTTTTGTTGTTTTGTTCTTTCCCATTAAAACGAAAATCGTCTCAGAGGCTATAGGACCATGACATCCTGACTTTTCTGTCTCAGTGTACTCACAGATACCCAAAAGGATGCATTGACTGTGGACAGAGAGAGGTGACCGGGGCCCGTTACTTACATCGGAGGCTGGACCCTTGTCAGCACCCGGGCAGGAGAAAGTGACAAACTCATGGCACCGCTTGTGCACGACAAAACAGCAGACTGCAAAAGAGAAAATAAGGGTAGGAGTGGGGGAAAAGGAAAGTGGAGAGTAGGGAAGGAGGGGAAGAGAGGAAGAAATCGTTAAACCTGGACTTCCCGACAAGTAAAGGCTTTATACCAAAATAAACAATGCCTTCAGCTTCTGCACCTTGTCTTTTATTGAAGTCAAACTCTTGGGTACACGGATGTTACAACTTGCAAATTACTTCGCTTGTAATGTTAACTAGGGTTCAAAAGATCACATATGCTCAAAATTACACTTTAGTGAAGATCGCTTAAGTTGTATGATCTTCCACTACTTTTGGAACAGAATGTTGTTTTTCAGATTGGGCACCACAGGAAGCTAGCTGTTGGCTTGTGTTTAGGTCCATAACGCTTATGAAGTATGTACATTTAATCACTAGAATCACACTTAGAGAGATGCATAATGTGAAGGGCATGTAGAAAAAGAGTGAGCAGGAACGGCGGACCCACACCTGCATCTCACCCAGGAGCAACCATCAAGTGGAAGAAACAGGCTACATGTTTACATTGTTACTTTAGCAGCTTGAAACCAAATGTGTACATACATATGTTTGAATTTGTATGCGTTAAACGCTCCACTATTTGGGGACTATATTACTTAGGGGGAGGGACAATTAGAGAATACATACAAAATAAAACTATTTTTTGTTGTTGTTCAAATCTATTTTTATAAACTCTAGACTGTGGACTCCTGGAGGATGGGCACCATGCTCAGAATCTTTCTAAAGGACATTCTCAGTAAATGAAAACAGGACAGGAAACCTCAAGGTTACCACTAGTGATATAATGGACCTGGGCAACAATCATCAATGCTGCCAACATCAGAAAAAGACACTACCTGCCTGCTGATCAAAGTGCTATGAAGAATCCTACTACCTGTGAAGTATTCTTGCCAAAATAATCACACCTGAATCAGTTCAAGAATCTTCATCCAACTACCAATTTACCGCAACTACAAGTGACAGACACATTTTAAATGACACCACAGAGAGGCAATGAGAAAAAACAAAATTTTAATACACAAGAATGTGGTAAGCTACAAGATGTTTTTTCAACAAATAAACTGGAAGAGGAGAGGAGAGCATCTGTCCTCTTCTGGACGATACTGTAGCGACGGCTGCATTTAGAGAATATATAAAACAAAAAGTGAACCCTAGTATAAACAATGGCTTTTAATTAATAACAATGTATCATTATTGGCTCATCAATTGTAACAAATGTACCACACTAATGCAAGATTCTTTACAAGCACTGTACATATATTAATTCATTTAATACTCCTAACGATTCTAAGGCACGCCATTTCATTTTTTTTTACATTCTTTTTTGTTAATATTCTTTTCCATTATGGTTTGCCATAGGATATTGAATATAGATGTCTTCATTTTTTTAATTGAGATATAATTGATATAACATTATATTAGTTTCAGGTGTACAACATAATGATTCTCTATATATATGTATACATATACATATATATATATATATATATATATATGACCATAGCAAAATGATCACCGTAAGTCAACATCCATCCATCATCAAAAATAGTTATAATTTTTTTTCTTGTAATAAGATCTTTTATCTACTCTCTTAGCAACTTTCAAATATACACTACAGTACTATTAACTATAATCAACTCTCTATATATTACATCCCCAGAACTTTTTATTTTGACCACTTTCACCCATTTCACTCACTCCCCACCCCCACCTCTGGCAACCACCAATCTGTTCTCTGTATCTACAAGTTCGCTTTTTAGTTTTGGTTTGGTTTGGTTTTTGTTTTAGATTCCAGATATAAGTGAGTTCATATGGTATTTCTCTTTCTCTTTTTGATTTATTTCACTTGCAAATGTTAATAATAGGGGGAACTAGGGTGGAAATGGGGTTGAGGGAGTATATGGAAACTCTGTATTTTCCAATCAATTTTTCTATATGCCTAAAACTGCTCAAAACAACAACAAACAAACAAACAAAAATGGAAAACTGCAAGAGGAAAGTAGCAGGGCAGAGGAGAAACATAAATTCAAAGAGATTTAAGAAACATATCAACTAAATGCAATATGTAGACCTCGTTTGGGTCCTAATTTAAACAAACTAATAGTTTTTTAAAATTATGAGACAATCAGAAAAGTGGATATATTCACTTTTTGATGGTATGAGAGAACGATTGTTATTGATATTAGGGAATTATAATTTTTGATGTAATAATGGTATTATGATTATTTTTGTTAAAGAATACTTACCTCTAAGAATACATCCTATAATCTTTGTGGATAAGATGATTCTATTCAAAATAATTCAGTGTGACATAAAGGAGATAGAAAGGGGAGGGTTATAGATGGGAAAAAAAAATGAGTCTCGACTGTTCATTACTGACCCTGGCTGATGGACACAGAAGGATTCATTATACTAATCTCTCTACTTTTACGTATATTTTCTGTAATAAAAACATTTTAAACGCTCGTGGTTTAAAACAAGAGTTCCAAAGGGGCCAATTGCTTTCTCCTTTGCTTTCTCCCCTTTCTGTTTTAGTATTTACTGTATTTTATAAATAATATATGCTTTGTCTGAAGACATTTGTGTCAAACAGTGTGTGCTGTGTGTGTGGGGGGGGGGTGGTCCCTCTCTGTGCCTGTATATCTGTGACTGCTGAGAGAAATACATGAGCAGTGGCCAAAAAATGCCACTGATGGTTATCTCTGGGCAGTAGGACTACAGATTATTTTTACTTACAATCTTACATCTGTATTGTTTGAAATGTTGATAATGAGTATTAATTATATAATCAGGGAAAATAAGCCCACTTTCATTTTGAAACAAAACGAAGAGTCAAAGAAAAACAAAGGTCAGGAAATGAAAAATATGACTGCCCAAATTGGAAACTCAGTGGTTGGGCTGATATAGAATGGAGACAGCTAAAGAGGAACTTAGCAAACTGGAGTCTAAATTGAGTGATTTTCCCTGAATTCTGCAAAAAAGCAAGAAAAAATAAAAGAAACGATACAAAACTGTAGGATAGATCCCCAAATTCTAACAACCATATAGAAGGATACTCAGGAAAGAACAGAGAGAACGGTAAAGAATGTGTAATTAAAGAAAATAGAAGGAAGTCCTCTAAAGATTAAGAAGGATTTGAGTCATTAAATTGAAAGAAACTATCCAGTGTCAATAGATGTGAATGAAAAAAACAACTAATGGTGAGGATTTTCAAGGCTCTGAGATCATTGTGAGGACGTGTCCAGCAGTGGCAGGAGGAGAAGAGGAGAAAGATTACTGACAAAGGAACAAAAATAATTTTAACACCAGATTTCTTGTCTGCAACTTTGAATTCTAGAATACAATGGAGCAATGTCTTCAAAGGTTTAGAAAAAGTCATTTGAACCTAAAACCCCATACACAGCCAACCTAGCATTCAAGTGAAAGTACAAAATAAATACATTTCCAGAATATAAGAACTTGGAAAACTTACTTCCCACAAAAGAAGTAATAGAGAATATACACTCCGCAAAACAACAACAAAATGAATGAATGGGGCATAACAAACAGTGGTGAAAGAGAGAACAAAAAGAAAAGCGGGGCAGGGGAAGAGAGACTTAAGTCATAAGAGATGGGGTTGGTAAAAAGACTATAAAATTGCAATATGCTAAGAGTCTTGTCTTATTCCTCAGGAGTTTATAGGCATTGAGAAACCGCATTTAGGACATTATAAGTTTGAATATGTGTGTTAACAATTAGGAATAAAAATAAGAATAGAAATATTATATATAACTTGCAGACCACTAAAAGAAAAAAATGGACAAAGAAAACTTAATCCAACTACACTTCAAAAGGCCTTCCCATATGACCCAAATTCCTATAAATACAATTCCTTTTTTTTAACTTTTATATGGCATCATTTGCACTTTAAACTCTTTTATCATCTGTAATTTCTTGGTTATCTTTAATGACATGGGAACCTAATTTGCCATTTTTTCCAAATAGGTAATCCATTGTGCCAGCATCTTTTACTGAATAATTCATCCCCTCTCCACTGATCTCAAATGCCAACTTTATTATATGCTAAATAATTATATACACTGGGGTCTGTCTTTGGGCCTTCTGTTCCACTGATCTGTCTTATAATAAAGCAATATGGGATTTAATTATAGTACCTTTATAACATGTTGTATCTTGGTTGGGCAAGTCCTCCCTCATTATCCTTATTTTCAACATTTTCTTGGCAGTCACGGAGAGTTCCAAGTGAACTTTAGAATCGGTTTATCAAGCTTTTAAAAATACCGACGGAGGGACTTCCCTGCTGGTGCAGGGGTTAAGAATCCACCTGCCAATGCAGGAGACACAGGTTCGAGCCCTGGTCCGGGAAGATCCCATAGGCCACGGAGCAACTAAGCCCGTGCGCCACCACTACTGAGCCTGTGCTCTAGAGCCCGTGAGCCACAACTACAGAGCCCACATGCCACAAATACTGAAGCCCACGCACCTAGAGCCCATGCTCCGCAACAAGAGAAGTCACCGCCAAGAGAAGTCCCTTGCACCACAATGAAGAGTAGCCCCCACTCGCTGCAACTAGAGAAAGCCTGCACGCAGCAAAGGAGACCCAACACAGCCATAAATAAACAAACAAATAAATAAACCAATGTAATTTTTATTGGAATTATATTTAGTAAATTTCCCACCCCCAGAAAAAAAAATTTATTGG
Organism: Orcinus orca; assembly: GCF_937001465.1. NCBI lineage: Eukaryota > Metazoa > Chordata > Mammalia > Artiodactyla > Delphinidae > Orcinus > Orcinus orca. Next base: position 67,914,351 of record NC_064574.1, on the reverse strand, counting down.
GACTTTGGTAATTAACACTTTCATAACAATGAGTCTTTCTAGCAGGAATAGGGTGTCCCTTTGTTAAAATTTTATTTTATGTCTCCCAATAAAGTCTTAATTTTCTCTATAGTTCTACAAATTTCTCACTTAGTATTATCTGAGAGGTCCTTTTTCTACGCTATTATGATTTTTGAAATCTTTCGCATTTTGTTTTCCAAGTTTACAAATAGGAAAGAAATAAACTTTCAGTGTATTTATTTTGTAAGTATTTTTTAAATCTGTAATAGTTTTTGTGGGTTTTCAGTTGCTTCCATTGAGTTTTCCATGTAGAGAATCATATTATCCCCAATAATAACATTTTTCTCTTCTCCTCCCTGATAGATATGCCTCTTTTTTTCCCCTTATATTTCCATGTCAAGAATTTCCAGAACAATATGGAATAAAAGGGATGACAGCAGACAGTCCTGTCCCATTTGGAGCGTCTACCAGCTTCACCTCTCCCTCACTCTCTCCTCAAACTAACTTCTGGAATTTATATTTTCCTTTGGAATTATCCATAGTGTTCTTCTCAGTGTGTTTCAACTGCATCATCTTATCTGGGATGGTGCTGTGCCCTTTCTCGTGCTTTCTTCACATTGTATTGTTAGGGAATCTCTCTTTTTATTTTTTCCAGAGGTTCATCTTCCTTGTTGTCTATTTTATTATTCTTTCATTTTAAAGAAGCAAATCATGGACATATTTCTCAATTCTATTGTTTTTTTCCTACTTGATTAATTGTTAGTTTTACTCTCACTTGTCCTACTTCTTTTATTTGTATTTGTACTTTTATTCCTTATTAGTGGGGAGTATCTGGAGTCAAATGGCCAGGTTTGGATGCATTCATCATTTGTAAACTATAGTACTTGGGCACATTACCTTATCTCCCTGTGCTTCAGTTTTCTCTCTGAAAAATGACGGTGATAATAATAATACCCATATTACAGTGGTGTTGTCAGAATTAAACAAGCTAATCCATGCTCAGAACTGTGCCTAGCGTATCATGAGTATTCAACAAATGTCTGCTGCTTTTTTTCATTATTCTTTTTAAAGCTTCTTGAATTGACTGTTCAGTTAATTTCTTCCCATTCTTCTTCATTAAAAGTTTTAAGATTGTAAAGCTAAAAACTTTCCTTTCAAGCACAGCTTTGGCTGCATCCTATGTTTTATATTTAGTGCCATCACTGTTTTAAGTTTCTAAGTGGCCTATTACTGTGGTTTTCATTTCTTCCTTAACCCAGAGATGTTTAGGAAAGTTCTCCTCCCCCCGCCCACCATTCACCATTTATAAGCAACTACTTTAGTCTAGAACCTTTCTTCAAAATATCCAAAATATCAGTTATGATCTTATTCATCCATACTCTCTTTGAGGGAAGGAGGGGGTCTCACCTCTAGTTTCCTAGTGTCTACCACAATTCCTGGTACATAACTGATATGTAAATAAATGTTTGGTGAATGAATGAACAAAAGAATGTATATCATCAGCCACAGAAAAAGAAGAACGCCCAATCAACTTCATGGTAGCTGTAGCTCCTGGCTGGCTTTCCACATTCTACCACCATAGACAGGGGTAGGAAGACACCAGTCATCAACTAGGTCTCTTTAGGCAGCCTTCCAATTAGCCACACAATAAACAATCCATCCCTACCAAGGTAGACTCAATATGCCAAGGGACTAGGCTATACTCCAGCATACTCTACAGAGAAGCTGGGAACAGACTGGAAAGTTGATGACCTTCCAGTGCAGGTACTTACTTTATACAACGTGCTTCTGAAAAGTTCTGCAAATCACATTTCCCACTAACTAAAACACTTCACAGAAAAGTAGTAGGGCTGGCTATTTAAAGAAACAAACTGAACCCTTTTGTGATACAAACAAACACCCCCACATTTCTGTTTGGCAAATTCAGGATAAAACTAGCTTTTCTTAAATAAGAGCCAACATTCAATGAGCTGCTGAAACACGTACCAGGTCCTACTTTCAAACAGGTACCTCGTAAGAGCCAAGAATTCCTAGATGCTTCACAGTTTATTCAATAACTCCTTGCTCTGTAGAGGTTAAAAGCCTGCAGCCTACAGCCCTCTGAATCCAACCCGTAGCCATGCTTTCTTAGGACTACACAATGCGGTCTCAAACTCAAATGCCTAAGGGACAGATAAGCAATGAAAATGGCTGAGGGTCAGATGGGAGAATGCATGCAGGACCTGTTTAAAAGGGGAAGCTGCTACTTGGCTCCAGCAGAGAATGAGATTAAGGTCCCAAGTACTATCGTCCTCCACTCCTCCCGTATTACATGTAAAATCACAAAGGTCACAGGCCTGTAGGTAGAATAACATCTTTCCCCAACCTCACCAAAGATGTCCACGTCCTAATCCCTGGAATTTGTGATTATGTTACTTTACATGGCAAAATAGACTCTGCAGATGTGATTACATTAAGGATCTTGAGAATGGGAATTATACTGGATTATGCTGGTGGGCCCAATTAATTGTAATTACAAGGGTCCTTATTAGAGGGAGGCAGGAGACTCAAGAGTCAGAGAAGGAGGTGTGACTATAAAAGCAGAGGCTGGAGTGATGTCATTGCTGGAAAGGAACACAAGTCAAGGAATGTGGACGGCTTCTAGAAGCTAGAAAAGGCAAGGAACAGATTGTCCTCTAGAGCCTCCAGAAGGAATGAAGCCCTGCAGACATCCTGATTTTAGCCTCATGAGACCCATTTTCAGACTTTTGACCTCCAGAACTATAAGGTAATAAATCTGTGTCATTTTAAGGCATTAAGTTCATGGTAATTTGTTATACCAGCAATAATAAACTGATATACCAGCCAAGGATCAGAAACAGCTCATTGATCCCAGGAGACCTCTCTGGAGTATCTGGCCCCAGAAAGCAATGGGACCCCAACTCTACCTCATACTGCACCCACTCCCAAATGCCCAACTCTAGCCATTATAATTTATTTGTTGCATCCAAAGAGAACTAGATGAAGTCATTAAATTTTTATTTTCTCTCTTTGGAGTGGATCCATCTCTTGTACCCTATTCTCACCAGGGTCTAAAGTGGAAAACTGACATCTTTGGGAAGCAATCTTTGTCCCCGAATCCATAATTACCTGAGATAGATATCCCAGCACTAGCTACAGATGTCTGTGTTGGGAGAAGAAAGAGAAGGACCCTCAACACTCTCCTCAGCTCTCATCTCTCTCAGGAGGCCTCCAAACAGCCATTTCTCGAGAGAGAAATCCACAATCTGCAAGAGCTACAGGCCAGGCCTCTGGATCAGATGGACCTCAGTTTGAACCCTCATTTTACAAGCCATAAACTGAAGGACATTAGCCCAATTACTATGCCAATACTAACCCAATTACTATTACTATGCCTCTCTGAGCCACCACCTCCTTCTCCAACATGGGAATGATAGCAGTACCTACTCTGAGAAGGCTGTTGTGAAGCTCAAATGAGACAACACACACAAAGCACTTGGTGGAAAGAGGCAGTTGAGTTGGAGGCACCAGCATGGCAAGTTTGCTTTGAGATGGCCGGGGAGGACCCCTCTTTCCTCCCAGGTCAAAGCTGACTCACTGGCACGAAATTCTGCCTGGTGTCCAAGATGAGGTGGGGCTCCCCCACATGCTTTCTGGAAACATCTCCATGATCAAAGGCAGAAAGGCCTGGTAACCATCTCCACCTAACACCTTGCCTCACTGACATTCAGAAGAGTGACTCACATGGCCATGGACTTGAGTCTGGAAGGGCTTTCACATCCATTCACCTGAGCCACATCACGGCCCTGTGAGGAAGGTGTTTTGATCCACGTTATAACGACAGGGATGCTGACACTCAAAGAGCCATGACTTGCCCAAGGGTGTCCAGCTAGTCGGTGGCAATGCTTGTATTTGAAACCAGGTTTGTCTTTCTCTTGAGCCCACACTCTCAACTCACATGGCGTGGCTGCATTTGTGTTTGTCATTCATCTCACTGTTCCAGAAGAAATCCTCCCCCGCTTTCCTCACCCCAGCCATCCAATCAATTGCTAAATCCTACTGATTCTTCCTTCGCAACATCTTTCATACCATATCCTCCTGTATACTCCCCACTGATTCCACCCTAACCGCCCTCAGTAACTCAGATGTGGAATTTTGCAATGAAACCTTAACTGGTCTCCCCAGAAATTGATGAGCCAAAGTTTCCATAACCACAGAGAAGATAAGACCACCAATGTTATGTGATTGCCATGATATCTAAATGAGACGTGGTGTACAGATGCACAGCATCAGGGCACAAAGTAAGTTCTCAATGAAGGTTTATTTACTTCCTTCCAGGTTAGAGGTTTACAGTCCAAGTTCTGCAGCCAAGCTGCCCGGACGCTACACCAGGCACCACTATTTGTTAGCTCTGTGACCTTGAATAAGTCCATTGACCTTGCTGTGTCTTGGTTTCCTAGTCTATAAAATAGAAATAATAACAGTGCTTTTCTCATAGAGTTGTTGTGAGGATTAAATGAGGTCATCTTAGTACAGTGTGTGGACACAGTAAGAGCCTAACATATAGTAAATACTGTCAATATTATTCCTAACTACTTCCCTCCACCCCCTGCAGCCTAAACACTCCTGGAAAATTCATCCTGTGAAAACTCAGCTTGATATTATTTCCCTGCCCCAACACATTCACTGGCTGCCTATCATCTAAAGTTGCACTGTCCAATATGGTAGCCACAGGTGACATGGGGCTATGCCAATTTAAATTAATTAAATGAAATTTAAAATTCAGTTCTTCGTTCACACTAACCACATTTCAAGTGCTTAACAGTCACATGTGGCTAGAAGCTACCACACTGGGCACTCATCGTAGAAAGTATTATTGGACAGCACTGGCCTAAAGAATAAAGTTCAAATACCGCAGGCTGACATCCATCCATCCACATATAGCCAGCGTCTAACTTTACTCTTATCTCCTCTCACTCCATTACCCCACACTCCTGCCAGTCTGGATGACTGTCCCTTTCTATAATATATTTTAGTCATTCCCTACTGTGCAAATCTGTCCCATAAATATATCACTACCAATAGCCCATCCCATGATGGCCACAAGGAAATTCAAGGCACAGAGCTCAGTTCTCCAGAGAACAGACTGAAGGCCAGATTGGAGTAGAAATGACACATTCCACAGGATAATTCAGCTCAGGAGCCCCATGGGACAGATAATGGTTGGCTCATCCTACCTAGTTTATTGCAGGGGTTACAAACTTAAATGCCTACAAAGGCCAGGCCTTGTGACTAAGTGAAGCCAGCCTGGTGTAATACAGCAGGGATGGGTGGATGGGATGAACTAGAGAGCACACGTCCATCCCTGGGATACTCAATTCCATTCAACAGTGGCCCTGTGAGCGCTAGTCCGGTGTTGCCGGATGGGAATTTTTTTAAGCTCTGTGCAGAACATCCAAAAACATCTGAGTCCCGCCGGTTTACAAGCTCTGTTTTAGCTGGCCTTCCTGACTCAAATACTTTCACCTTGATTACTTATTATCTCTGAGCTAAAATATCCCCAACCACAGAATGGGGATAAGATCACCTACTTCACATATAGTTGTGAGGATGAGATCAGATTCACGTGCTTGGCAGGTACCTGCCCCATATCTAATTCTTAATAAAAATATGAATGAGTGCATTAACAATGAATGAATAAATGAATGATTGGACTTTTCTGGTCACCCCCTCACTCAGAAATCACCCACCACGGCTGAGTCAAGAGGAAGGCAGCTGTGGCCGGGGCGGTGGGTGGTACGTGTGCATCTGTGGGCGGCTGGCCCCAGCACAGCCAAGCTGCGTGAGCTCAGAATCATCTCACAGCCCTGCCTGGCCGGCCTTGGGTGTGCAGTGAGGATTTCTTTTTAAAACTATATACCATGCTTATGGCTTAAAATTCAAACATTACAGATGAGCATATGGTTGAGAATCACTGCTCTACTCCATTATTGGAGGGAACTATTTCTTGTCTATCCTTCTAGAGATATTCTCTGCACGTGTGTCAGCACATGTGAGTCTCCACCTATATATGTAGTATAATTATTTCCTTCTTGTTTTTTATCTATGTTCCTTTTGTTTCAACCATATGATACAATTCTATACCCCTGGTTCTCAGCCCTGGCTGCACACTGAGTCATTTGGACTTTTCAAAACATATCAGGGCTCAAGTCCCACCTCAAGAGATTCTGAGTTATTGGGGGGATGCTGGGAACAGGTGACTCAAATGTTGAAGAGCATTGCTGATCTGCACACTCTACCCATGCTTTTTCCCCAACTAGCACAGCTGGAGGCCCATTCTATCTCAGTATGTAGAGAATGACCTCATCCTGTTTCCATAACTGCATCTTATTCCATCATATGGGGCTACCATTTATTTACCCAGCCTTAAAGGGAATTTGCAAAATTGTGATGATGATGATGATTGCCTCCTGTAAAAGAGGAGGAAGCAGGAACAAACTTCATTTGTTTAGCAACAGCCCAGCGCTACAGAGAGAACTCAAAAGCAAAAGCAAGAGCCTTGCAGTGGTCAGCAAATGCAGGAAAGGAGTGTTTTCATTTATAATGTTACCAAATTTATTTAACTGAGCCAGATAAAGCAGTGGAGCCAACGAGAGGTAAAGGACAGGCCTCAGAAGTAAACAAACCCATGAGAAGACAGCTGCCCCACACCACCACCTTCTGCTATACCAACCCTGGGGAGAAGGGCCTGGGCAGGACAGCTGCTGGGAATATCCTGCTTGTCTGGATAACACATGGAGACTGTTCTTGACCCCTTGGCCTCCCCATTTTGATCAGGCCCCAAAGGCGGGGGCAGTAAGACAAAATGCCATGGCCTGAGGGGAAACATCAACATCCCTTCATTCACCAGCTACATCCCACCCTAGAGCTCTCAGACCAGGAGAAGAGCTGGTCCCGAAACCAAGTGTGGTGAACACGCCCAACCAGCATCCATCCTCTCTGCTTCTATTTGGGGCACCTGATCCCCAGTTCCTGTGAGCTGGCTAAGGATGCCCTCACGCCCAGTTCCCAGGGTGGACATAGGACCCAGGCCACAGTGTGGATTCAGGGATGGGCATGTGACTCAAGGCGCCCAATGAGAATCAACTTCAGGACTCTTGCTGGAATTTATTAGGAAAGAAGATTTATTTTCCAGCAGTACTGCTAAGCTGGTGGGGAATGAGTCTGCATCTGCCATCTTTATTATCACTAAGGAAAAGCTTTCCTGAGAATGAAGCCAACGAAGAGAAAAGCAGAGCCAACAGGTATCTGATAACCACATATGAGCACCTGGAGTCAACCAAGCCTGAAGGGAGAACCCCTTGACTTTTCTGTATAAGTCAACAAATCCCTCCTTGTCTAAAGCAACTTGAATTGGGTTTTTGTTTCCTGAGACCAAAGAACGTATGACTAATAAAGCAAAGGTGAGAAGTTAGAGGATGGGCAGGGAGGGCCCCTCTTTTCTCCTGTGTTTCATGTGTTCCTGTAAATAGACCTCTTTTCTTTTTTATTTAGGGGCTTGATATTAAGAACATTCAATTCGATCAGTCCGTGTTGGTGGATTGAGGAAAGACGGGATACAGTGTCTCACCCTACCCTTATTCCTGTAAATATCGTAGTCCTATGAGGATGGCTGCACCTAGGAGTTTGCTCAGGTAAGAGAAAATACCAGGAGGTATAAGATTTGACAGGTCTCCTTTACCCACAGGCGCCTGTCACTTGGGCTTCTTTTCAGTAAGTGCCTGTAGGATGGGCACACCCACCTCGCTGATGCAACAGAGATTTATACCATCTGTCTACTACCAGCTCCTACCCTTGCTCATGAAGGAGGGGCCACATAGCCACAAGGCCAAGTCTTTTCTTGACTGTCATGTCAAGAAATAACATGAGTCATATCTGCCAAATTGTGCCTCCAGAGCTAGTGGCTTGAAGCCCAGAGACAAATTCACGTCAATCCCAGTCCCCTAACTCACTCTAAAAAGCAAACAGAGAAACTTAATCCTCCAACAGGCAAAACACTAGCAACAGCTCCGCAAGGAGGGGTGGGCTGTTATGTGAACATTGCAAGTATCACCCAATCAAAGACAGGGCCATGGAGATTATAGTGGGCATCTGTTGGTTTTGCCTGCATAGCATGCATTCTCCATTCTGGTAAGTGGCATGTTGATTTTCCTTTGGGAAACCAGCCTTGCTCCATGATGTGCAATCTTGGTGGTGCTGTCAATCAAGGTGCCCAGCTCTGCCCTGGCCAAGGGGGTGGGGGGTGGGGGGGGCATGTGACCCAAGATCAGCCAATCAAACTCTTGCTTGAATTTGATTCTTGAATCAGTAGTGTTGCCACGTGAAGGTAGCCCATTAGTTCCTGCCACCTAGATCCAAGAGCCACTGTCCTGGACCCTGTTCCAGGGTCCACTGTTCAGGGTCCATTCTTCTGGACCCTGTTCTTTCTAAGGCCTGGCACTGCGTGAATGTAGAAACCCACACCTTTCCACTTGCTTTTTAAGACACCTACAGTCAATTTTTATTGCTTACAAAGAACCGAACAACTCGGGCCAATTCAAAGACATCTGATATCACCCACTTCTACAACATCCCTGAGGGCTGGTCACCAAGCTTCTCATTGCACACCTCCAGGACAAGGATTGCTCCACCTCCTAAGAACAACTCTACTACTAGAAAGTTCTTTAGACTGCACAGAACTCAGCCTCCCTGTAACTTCCCGACCCTGCCCTCCGTGGCCCCTTCCCCTTTTCCTGGCTCCTCCTCCTGTTCTCCCTACCCCTTAACCTACTGGAATTCCTTAAAGGTCTGTCCCAGGTACTGGTCTCTTCCCTGTGGACACTCTCTCCCCAGGCCATCTTGTCAATCTACAGACTTAAAAATCTGTTCATGCTGGTGACTCCCAAATGTGCACCTCTCGGCCAAGAGCTCTCCCCTACTTGCTCAGCACCACGATTTGGATCTCAAACTGAAGTTGCCCCAAACCAAGTCCTTGCTCTTCTGCCTCATTTCTGTTGTTGCTGCTTTTATAAAACAATTTATTAAATATGATAAGATATATACTTTAGAGGAAATGATGGTTACATTCAAAAGGTCTTTGAAAAAATCATGTAGTATCCAATTTTTTAAATTCATAACATTTACATTCCTTCTCCTTCACCCTGTTATTAGACAAGTTTAAATTCACATAAAGTAACCTGATATCTGTAAAGCTGAAAATTTTCCAAGCATATTGATATATTTTTCTTTACCACAACCTTAGCACAGGTAACAGTGAAGATATATACACAAAAAACGAAGTCCCTTGTTTCCATCCCTACTTTTATTTATGCTTCCCAGACTCTACAAAAAGGGATTTGAATATTCAAATAATAGCATCATAAATCATCAAAGATCATCAAAGGGAAGTAAAAAGGGAATTTTAGGAAAATGCTTGGTGTTTCAACTAATTTAGTCTCCATTTGAATCCACCTTATATTCAGTTCAACCCTGGAAACGAGTGTGTTGAGGAAACAAAGTTGTTATTGTTCTATTTCAGGGACACACTTGTGTTCTTTACATTAGACGTTTGTAGCACCTCACCTCTGAACCCAAACTTAAAGAATTAACTAAAGGTAATAGAGTCAAGATTTTTCCGGTTTTCAGAGGTTCATCGGTGTTCACAGGAAAAAAATAAGGATTATGTTGACATTAACCCTCTGCAGCATTTTTGACAGAGGGGGGAAAATAATCAAGATCTCTGGTGAGAATCTAAATGCTACTTAGTTTAAACTTCTGCCTCACTTCTGATGTTTCCGCTTACTCATCCTGGGAGCCACCCTTGGCTTCTCCCTCACTACTCACTTTCAGTCACCAATTCTGTCACACCTGACCCCAAATTATCACTCAAAACAGCCTACTTCCCTCAGTGCAAAAATAGCCCCTGTCTGTGTTCTCCGAAGCTGTCATCTTGTTTCTCTAATGCCTGTCATCCCTCAGATCTCAGATGAGATGCCATTTCCTCCAGTTCTCCTGACCCACCAGCCTAGGTTTAACCTGCTTATTGTGCAATCCCACTGGCCTGAAACTTTCTAATCCACTTTATTATTTCCAATCATATAATGGGGATAAAAAGAGTACCTACTCATAGAGTGCTGGGAGATTAAACAGAACGACATATTAAAAACTTGAACAGAAAAAACAAGCCTTAATACCTGGCACATAGTAGGTTCATCATAAATATTAGTGACTGCCATTGCCATTGTTGTTATTACTATTAAGAATAATACCCTTCCCTCCCAGACTAACTCCAAGCAGAAGAACCACATGCTGTGTTCACTACCATACTACTAGTGCTGGCACATGAAAGAAGTTCAATAATATTTAATTGACTGACTGACTGATAGAGATTTGAAGCCAACGACCGTGTCCCGCCCCAACCCGACCCATCTCCCCTTCTGCAGACTAAACATTTTCATTTCCTCCCAATATATTTGGGATGAAGGATACAACCTCCTCACCATTATGCTAGGTGCCCTGAGGCAAGTAAAGTCATAACAAAAATGCCCTCACGATGGAGACTTTGCACTTGCTTTCTTTTTTATTTGAATAAGTCTGCTGAGGGTAGAAAACCTAAGTACAGAAGAAGAAGAAAAAAAAAAAAAACTGGAAGGAAACACATAACACCTGAAATGTTGATGGGGGGAGTGATGTCTGGTTTTAAGGACTTTGGGGTCTTGTTCTTCTTTTTATAATTCTTTATTCCTCTAATATTTTAAAATAATAAAGCAAATGTAGAAATTAATAAGCTTCATGAAGTTGGGGTTTTTTTCACTAGACAAAGAATTAAGCAAACTTTCACTGAAGCTTAAATTATAGTATGGAAATACATTTCAACTGATTTAAGTCCAACACCATGAAGAGAGAAATTATGGTACCCAAATTTCCCCTCCTTTGTCATACATACTAGGATGAATTAGATTACTATTCAATCTATAGTTTTCATTTTTCTGGGCTCTATTCCATACAAATTTGTGCAGTTTTTCAACATTATATAGAAATCTTAAATCGATGAGAAAAAATATATACTATAAAATATACCGTTCTAGGGGCTTCCCTGGTGGCGCAGTGGTTGAGAGTCCGCCTGCCGATGCAGGGGACGCGGGTTCGTGCCCCGGTCTGGGAGGATCCCACATGCCGTGGAGCGGCTGGGCCCGTGAGCCATGGCCGCTGAGACTGCGCGTCTGGAGCCTGTGCTCCGCAATGGGAGAGGCCACAGCAGTGAGAGGGCCGCGTAGCGCAAAAAAAAAAAAAAAAAAAAATACCGTTCTAGATGTACAGTTTGATGTGTTCTGGCAGATGCGTTACACCTGTGTAACCATCCACAATCAAGAGCACATTTGCATCACCCCAAAAGTTCCCTTGCACCGTTTTACAGTCAAATCCGCTCACCCCAGCCCCAGTCCTCAGCAGCCATTGATCTGCTTTCTGTTAGCACAGATTAATGGAAGCACACAGTATGTACTATTCTGTGTCTGCCTTCTTTCACTCAGAATAACGTTTTGATTATTAATGATTAATAATGCAGCTGTCAACATCAGTAGTTAGTTCATTTTCATTGCTGAGTAGTATTCCACTATATAGTTATTCCCAGGTTTGTTTATACATTCATCTGTTGATTGACATTTGAGGATTTTTTCCCCCAGTTTTTGGCTATTATGAATAAAGTTGCTATGAATATTCATTTGTCTTTGTGTGGGCATATAATTTAACTTATCTTGGTACATACCTAATAATGGTATACAGTAATTCTATGTTTAACTGTGTAAGAAATGGCCACTTTTTTCCAAAATGGTTGTAGCACTTTATTTTTTTAGAATGAAAACAATCCAATACATTATTTTTTAATAGGTGTATAGGTCTCTTGGTGTCTCAGCAAGAACTGGGATTCACTCTAGATGTTCAATTAAAAAACACTAGCAACTGTGGAAAACTGTTACCACACCTAGGGCTACAGGTATCATCTAATGAAAAAGAATAACAAGAGCCTAGTGAGAGGTGAAACCAAGGAAGAGGGACCGCTGGCCAGGAGCTGTCACTGCAGAAGGAGGCCAGAGATGGAGGGAGGGAGCAGAGGGTGGAAATAACCCCAAACTCTCTCTCCTCCTGCCCTCTAGTCTCTGGCTGCCACCTCGCATTGGCCCAACTCAAGACAAAAGCCATCAGCAGGGGAGTCCAGGAGATGCAGTCCACTGGGGTTTACCTCCCCAGACACAGGGCAGGGCAGAGAAGGGTGGAGAATGGTGGCCCTAGAGAAAGGATCTCGTGGAGAGTAGCCAGACACTGTCCTCAGAGGAGGGGAGGAAAAGGGCCAAGATTTGCAATGCTGCCAGAGGTCGACGCTCACAAACCAGCGGAACCGTACCATCACTATTGCTACCACTACTACGACTGCAACAACTACTACTGCTACTATTACTGCACCACCAGTAATACTACTAGCAATAACAACAGCAACTTTATTGAGCGCTTACTATCCCACAAGCACATGCTAAGTGCTTGTAAGGTTATCTTGTGTAACCCTCACGACAACTATAGAAAGCAAGTCTATGACTATCCCCCACTTCACAGGGAGAAAAAGTGAGACTTACGGAGGTTTAGAAAACCTGCCAAGGGACTCCAGAGAGTGGGTGAGCCCTAACCACTACTCCATACTGCCTCCCTCAGAGGAAGGCCTGGAGACTCAGGCCCCAGTGCTCACCCTGTGCAGTATGCACAAGCCACTCTGCACCTAAGTCTCCCCATTTGTGGAAGCAGGTCTACTTATCCTCCCTTTGGGACTATTTGAGCGTTTAATACAACAGGGCAGTTCCACAAACATTTTTTTGAGTCCCAGGGACCGTGCAACACCATGATCTCTAATCCCATAAGGGCTGCAACAATTCCTTTCAAATGAAGAAACAGTGGTTCAGAAAAATTCCCGGAATCTTAAAGCTACTTGCCCAAGATTCAAGAGCTAGTAAGAGGCAGAGGAGGGACTGGGACTCAGGTCTACCTGTCCCCAAGGTCATTCTCTGCCCTTCAGGGAAGAACAGGAAGGGTAAATAAAATATTACGTTTGTAATAAAATGTACCAACGGTGAGGGTTTGGTGCCTTCACGCTCAGATCCACATGCTGGCCCGCACGCTGTGAGACTCCAGCGTGGGGCTTTGCATCAGCAGCAAAGCTCCAGGGCAGCCAGCGCTGATGTGCTTCCCTCCATCGCCAGCTATTTCACCTGCAGAACCCTGTGGCCCAGAGTCCAGGAGTTGCCCGGGCAACCACCCACTCACTCAGGCATCCTTTACTGATCTTCCGGAGTGTGTTTACCGCGGGGGAGGGTCACGGGGTGTTTCTACCCTTTGGTGCCTTCTTAGAGATGACGTTAGCCTTTGGCACCTCCACTGATTTCCCAAGAAATCCAACAAGATCTAAATACAAACGCACAAGCTGCTGCAGTCTCGAAACTCAGCATTCTTGTCACGTCTTAATACCCTGTCATTTGAGCAACACTCATCCTCCATGCACTTTGAAATCTCTTTTGCTTTAAACTCTGCCAAAAGGTTCTGATGTTTCTGTACTGGCATTGACATGACGGAGAAAGGAACATGTGAGCCATGAGGGCTTCAAAAATAGCCCGGAACTTTTCAAGGAAGGGGCTCGTAGTGGGATGACAGGCAAGCTATTCTGCATAACAAAGCACTGTGTCCCCGGAGTCAGGCACAAGCCCACCCCTCCCCACGTACACTCACACACACCCATCAATCACTCCCTGAAATATCATATCTGTGGGAGGATGAGAGCATAATGGTATGATCAATGAAGCTCCCGAGAGGGCTGGTGGATGGACTCCATCCAGTGGGAAATTCTCTATGGACAACAGGTCAGTTTTGCTTGGCGTTAACCCATACTGATGATGATGATGATAATGATGATGATGATGATGAAGAAGAAGAAGACGGTGGGGGGAGAAGGAAGGGGGAGATGGAAACAGCAACAGTAGTTAATATCTATTGATTGTCTACTATGTGCCAGGCACTGTTCTAAGCTCTTTACATAGATTAACTCATTTAATCCTCACAACCCAAAGAGATAGGAATTACGAACAGCCCCATTTTACAGGTGAAAAAAATGAGGCTTGAGAAGTTAAGTAACTTGACAGTCAGGCTGGAACCCAGATTATCTGGCTCCAGAGTCTTAATGCTTAACTGCTACCCTCCACCTGTACTCCCCCCAAAAGAAGCCATTACCCCAGGTCCCCATTACAGGGGATGGAGAGGAAGGTTCCTTCATCTGAAAATTTTATGGAGAGACAGCACACAGAACCCTTTTCTCTGGACCCTCAGCCCCTAGGAATGCCTTGAGACCCACACTGAGTCTCAGCATTTACTGGGCAGGCACGTCCCTGAGTGAGTACTTTCACCTCAAGAACGTTTGGGGGCAGGCTGCCGTATTATCCTCCACTTTCAAGATTAGGAAACCAAGGATCAGTGTGCCCGTTTTCCCTGCTCCCCGCCCAGATCCATTCTTCACCGGACTCTGCTATGATCTGAGCCCTGGAGGGCTAACCCCTGCAGAATTAATCACCTAGTCCCCCTGCCTCCTGGTTTCCAGCTGAGCTCAGCCAATGGGTGGGACAAACAGGTGACTGGAGAGGAGAGAGGCTGGGGTACCTCCTCCCCTTCCTCCTTGCCTTGATGCTGCCATTCGGGAAGCAGTTACATCCCTCCAGGGCCACCGTTCATGCTGGCAAGCCTTTCTTCCTCAGCTCCACAGTCCCCACGCTATTTCCTCCACTTGCTTCTTCCTCCCTAGAGGTGTTAAATAATCCCTTCATTAAACGTGCTTCAGTGAAGCTGCCTGAAGGATTTCTGTTTCCTGCTGGGATCCTGACAGGTACAATCACAAAGGTAGAAAAACTTGTCCAGAGACACACGGCTAATAAGAGGCAGATGAGGCTGGTTTTGAGCCTTGAGTCCACCATCTCAAGCACTCTGCCATATGGCTTCCTCAGAGCAGAGGCCACTAGCTCTAAGACCTATGAAGGTAAGGCTAATGGCAGAAATGAGTTAAGCAAGTGGCTGAAGTACAATGCGGGGGGTGGAGACTGAGGCAAACCAGGGAGCACACGCCCCACTTACAGGTAACCACATGTAAAAGCGAGCACTGAAGCACCGTGCACACCGAACACAAAGTACCTCATGACCTTTTCTCACATTTTCCCCGGAATCTCACTACTCCCTCTCCAAAAACCTCTTGCTGTCAGAATTACTCCTGATAGCATCCTAAAGTTCTTTTCTCCTCAAACCTATTCCCAATCCTCCCCACACAGGCTTTTAAATCAGTTCTCCACTTTTAAAAGATGCAGGCAACAAAGATAATTAATTCTTTGGCTTCAAAGGCTGCTTCCTGGACCCACTACATTTTCTGAACATCACCACTGCCACCACCACCAGCCTCTTGCCCCCATGGGTAACTATGTGCACTGCTTCTGTCCTTCTGATATATGCTGTATGGGGCCTGGGAACCCAGCCACAGCTGCTGTCCGAAGGAAGGATGAGAGAAGGAATATTCGATCTCGCTGCCTGCAGTCTGCAACGTAGCAGTGTCATCTGCACTGTGGGCAGAAAAGGCACGGGAACCTCCCCGGGGGAAAGAGAGGAGGTGCCCTCTGCACCGATGACCTTGACATCAGCCCAGCTGCTGGCGTCCAGAGCAGAGACTCCCCTCCTCACAGAGCTATTGGTAAAGCATCTCACAGTGGGGAGCTGCAAACTGGCAGCCTCGGGGCTCCCTGGGTTTGGCCCGCACTTGTTTTTTATCATAAAACAATATAAAACCATTGCCAATAAATGCTGGAGAAGATGTGGAGAAAAGGGAACCCTCCAGTACTGTTGGTGGGAATGTAAATTGATACAGCCACTATGGTGAACAGCATGGAGGTTCCTTAAGAAACTAAAAATAGAACTACCATATAATCCAGCAATCCCACTACTGGGCATATACCTGGAGAAAACCATAATTCAAAAAGAGTCATGTACCACAATGTTCATTGCAACACTATTTACAATAGCCAGGACATGGAAGCAACCTAAATACCCATCAACAGATGAATGGATAAAGAAGATGTGACACGTATATACAATGGGATATTAGCCGTAAAAAGGAACAAAATTGAGTTATTTGTAGTGAGGTGGATGTACCTAGAGTCTGTCATACAGAGTGAAGTAAGTCAGAAAGAGAAAAACAAATACCGTATGCTAACGCATATACGTGGAATCTAAAAAAATGGTACTGATGAACCTAGGGGCAGGGCAGGAACAAACACGCAGACGCAGAGAATGGACTTGAGGACACGGGGGGAAGGGGAAGCTGGGACGAAGTGAGAGAGTGGCATGGACATATATACACTACCTGCAGAGCACAGGGAGATCAGCTCAGTGCTTTGTGATGACCTAGAGGGGTGGGATAGGGAGGGTGGGAGGGAGGCTCAAGAAGGAGGGGATATGGGGATATGTGTATACATATAGCTGATTCACTTTGTTGTACAGCAGAAACTAACACAACACTGTAAAGCAATTATACTCCAATAAAGATGTTAAAAAGAAAAACATTGCCAATACTTAAATAGGAGAGTTCATGGGGTTTTCTTTCATGTTATTGAAGTATAGTTGATTAGCAATGGTGTGTTAATTTCTGCTGTACAGCAAAGTGACTCAGTTATACATATATATTCTCTTTCATATTCTTTTCCATTATGGTTTATCACAGGATATTGAATATAGTTCTTTGTGCTATACAGTGGGACATGCTACATATACTAGTTTGCATCAGCTCATCTCAAACTCTCTCATGGTTTTTAAAAATCCGCTGCTGGCTTTTCTTTCCAAAAATCGAAGTTATGGCAACAATGGGCCCATATTCTTGCGTGGTGACAAAGCAGTTAAACCCGAGTCCTCTAACACGGAAACTCCAAGAGGGCCGGGAGTTTTGTCCGGTTCCTTCACTGCTCTATCTCCACGCCTAGAACAATGCTTGGCACATGGGAGATACTCAATAAACATGTGTTGACTGTAGGAATAAGTGCTCCCCCCTCCAGACCACCTTGTATTCTCCACTTCACAGCAGTCCCCATTTGGCTCAATTTACCCAATTAAGTTCTCTTCCAGGCCCCTGCAGACAGTTGAGTTTGAGACCCCCAACTTACAGTGCGGAATTTAAAGGCAGGCAAGACACAGTCCCTGCTCATCGGAAATGAAAGATGAGAGGAGAGAATCACCATTACCCATTATAGAACGGGTACTACGTGCCAAGCATATACTGGCTCCTTTAATCCTCACGACAGCCACGTAGGAGGTCCTGTTATTATCCCTCCCAAGCAGAAAAGGAAGGTGAGTGAGCACAGGGAGAGAAAGTAACTTGACCAAGGAGATTACACAGCAGCAGGTAGGGAAGGCAGGATTCATATCCAGGTAGGCGACCTCCAGAGCACATGAAAAATAACCCTATAATGATGAAATAGGGAAGAGCCAGGCCACAGAGACCCCTTGGCTTTAGTCCTCCGAGCCCTAATGCAGCTACTCCTCAGCAGAGATGGAATTCTGGGACTCCATGGCTTGAAGCAGTGATGCTCTGGATTCATTTAATGCATCTTCAACTCAGTTCAACAGGAAGCCACTGTGAGCAGATGCTCCATAAGGAGCCATCTGAGAAGGTGCTTAAGGAGTTTCGCTTGGCCTCTAGCTTCTCAGCTAAAGATACCCCCATGGTCCTCTTAGTTTTGCTCTAACAAAAATGTCAACTCACAGATGGTCTTTCCTCAAACCACATGAGTTGCAGTGGCCAAGAGAGAGATCATTCAAACTTGGCCAACCTACTTGGACCCAAGTGCCTCAGCAGCAGAAAGGAAGCTTCCAGCCCAAGAGCGCCACAGAGCAGCTAAAGCTGGCAGCTGGAGATGAGGACAAACAGTGCAAGACAAACGTCTGTCTGCAGCAGGGGTAGGGGAGGCCCCGCTCTGCATCTGGGCAGCTTCCGGAGCGGGCGGAGAGGTGGAGTGGAAGATTTAGGAAACACACAGACTATTTAGGCTAAAATCCCAGCTCTACGCGTCCAGTCGCCTGCTGATGAGGCAACTCCCCTCTGAAGGGCCTCTGTTTCCTCATCTGTACAATGGAGCTGATCAGATTTTTATATTTGTTCATAAAGTCATTTATTCAATTTATTTATCCATTCGTTGTTCACCAAACACGTACTGAATGTCTATTGTGTGCCAGGCACTGCCCCAAATATAAGAGTAAATGTATATGTTATACATCATTAAAAGTTTATATATCTTAAAAAAAAAAAAAGTAAATGAGATGGATGAGGTGTCTGCCCTCCTGGAAGTTATTGTAAAGAACTCTAGTCCAAGTTTTCCCATCTCTGGGATGGAGAGAATGCTGACTTTGAAAGGTTATTTAGAGAACTAACGTTATTTTTTTATAAATAAAAAATAGCAAGCATTTAATTATCAAGCGCCAGGCAATGTTCTAGGCCAGAGGTCAGGAAACCTTTTCTTCAAGGCTAAGGGAGTAAAGGGACTTCCCTCGCCATCCAGTGGTTAAGACTCCATGCTTCCAATACAGGGGACACGGGTTCAATCCCTGGCTGGGAAAGTCAGATCTCACATGTCATGCAGCATGGCCGAAATAAATAAATAAATAAAATTTCTAAAAGGTTAAAGGAGTAAATTTTTTTTTTTTTTTTTTTTTTTTGCGGTACGCGGGCCTCTCACTGTTGTGGCCTCTCCCATTGCGGAACACAGGCTCCGGACGCGCAGGCCCAGCGGCCATGGCTCACGGGCCCAGCCGCTCCGCGGCATGTGGGATCCTCCCGGACCGGGGCACAAACCCGTGTCCCCTGCATCGGCAGGCGGACTCTCAACCACTGCACCACCAGAAAAGCCCCAAAGGAGTAAATATTTTAGGCTGCACAGGCTGCCCAGTCTCTGTCGATACTACTCAAATCTTCCTTGTAGCAGAAAAGCAGCCACAGACAACATGTAAACAGGGAGACACAGCTGTGTTCCCCTAAAATTCTGCTTACAAATTCAACCAGTGGATCCATGAACCATAGTTTACCGACTCCAGTTCTAGACCAGCCCTGTCCAGGAGATCTTTCTGCGATGAGAGAAACATTCTATATCTGCACTGTCCACTTGGAAGGTGGATATTGTGACTGAGAAACTGGATTTTTTTTCATTTCATTTAACTTTCATTAATTTAAATTTAAGGGCTTCCTTGGTGGCACAGTGGTTAAGAATCCACCTGCCAATGCGGGGGACACGGGTTCGAGCCCTGGCCGGGGAAGATCCCACATGCTGCAGAGGAACAAAGCCCACGTGCCACAACTACTGAGCTGCACTCTAGAGCCCACAAGCCATAACTACTGAGCCCGTGTGCCGCAACTACTGAAGCCCGCATGCCTAGAGCCCGTGCTCCACAACAAAGAGAAGCCACCGCAATGAGAAGCCCGCGCACTGCAACGAAGAGTAGCCCCCACTTGTCGCAACTAGAGAAAGCCCGCGCACAGCAACAAAGACCCAAAGCAGCCAAAAATAAATAAATAAATTTCTACACACACACACACACACACACACACACACACACACACACACACGCACACAAATAAATAAATGAATTTAAGTAGCCACATGTGGCTTGTGGCTACCATATCTCACAGGAAGGAGAGAGATGCCTTCCGACACGTTTAATCCCCCCAGCAGCCCTAAAGTATACAAAATGCTAGCATACTGTCACAAGCAGATCCTCAAAAAACCCAAGTGAGGGTTTATTGTGATGTTGCCGGTGGTGATGGTGATGATGGTGGTGATGCCAGCAGTTCTCAAACCAAGAGCCACGCCCTAGGATTACCCATTCCCAAGGCTAGCCAGAGGGAGGAAGATCGTGTAGAGATCAACAACAACTAATTGAGACAAAATGAGAAAAGAGGACCGCCTCACGCAGCGCCCCAGGCAGCCCTTGGAAGACCTCGGAAACACACCCCTCACTAACCTTAATGAGCCTCTTCCCCAGGAGGCGCAAGGCCACCTGCTTAGATCAAACCCGCCAGCAAGTGCCGGCAACAGTCCACTGGGCAGCCCAGTGACATCAGAGAAGACAGCCTCCCACCAGAAAGGGGGTAGCTTCCAGCCCCCAACTGAAACCGCCCTTCCCTCATCGATCACGACTCCTAACTGATGTGCAGCAAACGAGGCACCACAGCCTCTTTTATCCCCGCCCCCCGAACTTCCGAAATGCAAGTTTCAACTGTCCAATGAGCCTGCTATGTTTCAGGTTCTGTTCCAGGCTAAAAAGAGCTATTATTTGTTGAGAGTGTATGATGTGCTGGACACTGGATAAAGTAAAATAAGTTGTAAGTAGAAATAACCACAGTTTGCAGGGATTCCACGTTGACCACGTGCCAGCCACCATGCTGGGCACTTCGTATGTGCGATGACCACTTACTCCACACAGTGGCTCAGTGAGGAAGGGACTATTTTATTATTTTTTTATTTTTTTTTTTTTTTAGCCGCACTGCACGGCTTAGTTCCCCGACCAGGGATCAAACCCGTGCCCCCTGCAATGAAAGCTCGGAGTCCTAACCACGGGACCACCAGGGAATTCCTCATTATCTCCATTTTAGACAAGAGAAAACTGAGGCTTGAAGAGGTGAAGGAATTTGGCTACGTTCGAGGGGTGCAACCTGAATTCAAACCCGGGTTCATCAGACACTAGCCCAGACTCGAAATCCTAAGTCTGGACCGCTGAAGATAGAATGATGAACCAGATAGATGTGGCCCTGCCGTGGCGGGGAAGACAGACAATGGCACAGGTCACTAGAGGCTGAGTCAGAAGCCCAGTGGCGGAGGAGGAAAAAGCCCAGTGGAGTGCCGGGGATCTAACCAAGACTTGGCAGAAAAGGGTGATCAGGGTGGAGGAGGTCCCACAAGGAGTGACTTCTGAACTGAGGTCCAAATGGTGGGTAGGGGTTCACCAACCAAAGAGTAGGCCAAAGTGGGCTCCATAATTAGGAAAATCACGTGCAAAGTCCAGAGAGTGTGTGGCATCCAAGGAACCCAAAGAAACACAACGTGGCTGGAAACCCCAACGTGGGGGTAGGAAGGAGGGAGAGACGGAAACCTGAGTGGTCCCAGAGGTAAACAGAGATGTTAGGAATAGGAACCAGTGGGAGGTGGCCAGGGCTGGGGCATGCTGAGTTTCACGTCTAGGTGGCACAACCAAATGGAAATCCCTAACTCTAGAGGGTGGGGAAATGGAGGTCTCACCTCAGAAGTGAAGTCAAGACTGGAGATAGGAGGTCAGAATCCTGCCCAGGCAGGCAAGAGCAGAAATAAGGAGAGGATTCACAGAGACAGAGGAGAACCGAGCACTGAGCCCAGAGACGGGGTGTACGGACATCTGTTGTTTCTTGCTGTCCAGAATCCATTCCATCCTGTAACAGCACTTTGGTCTGCCTTTGGGAAACCACCTCTCCTCACTCTCAGTCCTTGTGGTTCAGGTGGAACTAACTCTAACCTTGGCTCCAAGGGTGATTATGTGGCCCAGCCTGGCCAGTGAGAATACTGCATCCTCCTGGCCACTGGAGTCGGCTTGGGGATGTATACATGATCCAACACAGGCCAATGAGAATGACACTGAAAACTTCTGCAGGGACTCTCAGGACCGAGGCACTTTTGTTCCACTGATGGAGCTAAGCTGATGGAGATAAATCTGAACCTACCAGTTGCCACTGACTCATTAGCAAAGAACACACCTGAGAATAAAGCAATGCAGAGGAAAGCAGAGTAATGATGTGGACAGAGTCAGATGGCCGATCATCATCTAAATACCTGGATCACACCTTCTCTGAAGCCAGTGTATCCGAGATTCCCAATTATGTGATCCAATAATTTACTTTTTTACTTAAACCAGTTTGAGTTGGATTTTTCTGTCATTTACAACTGAAATACTGAGACACTTGAAGGTGCCTAAAATTGGGTAATCAAAGAAAGAAGAACCAGTGAACAAGAAAGAAGAGGAGGCATCAGAAGTAGAAAGAGAACTGTACCAGGAGTCACAGAAACCAAAAAGGGGAAGAGTTTTAAGAAGGGACGGCCATCCGTTGTGTCAAATGCCACAAGGAAGATGAAGACATAAAAGGCTATTGAAGTTAGGATCCTGGGCGACTGTTTGGGACACCTCAGAAGCAGATCCTAAGATGCTGCTTGAAGTACAAGCAGTTCATCTGAGAGGTGATTCCCGGGAGCACCAGTAAGGAATGGGGAAGTGAGACAGGGGAGCGAAGACAGCCTAGAAAGGATGCGTTTTCAACCTCATTACCACTCTGGGCAACTGGATCTAAGTCCTGCTCCAGGAATCACACGCCTCAGAAGTATTTCTCCCTAACGCCCATCAGTTAGTGGTTGGGGGCTGCTCCTGGAAAGGGGGACATCAAATGCCCCACTCCTCGCATGCCCAGTCTAACACGCATGTAGACAGGATGAGCCAATGGTCAGAGCAAGCTCACAGGCAAACACATGCAGGTGCTGCCGGTGGGAGTCAGGCCAGAAGGAGACGCGACATGAGCGGGGACCCCCAGCAGTGTCTGCACAGCATGTTGCCAGTTTCTCTGCACCTCAGTATCCTCATCTGTAAAATGGGGGAAATCACCCAGAACTGCTGTGAAGATTAAATGAGGATAAATCCATACTTAGCCCGGCGCCTGGGAGATGGTGCTAATAAACACATGCTAATTATTTTTTACTTTGGGTGACCTTTCGGGGAGTGATTTCTATACAGGGTTATGGAAAGCGGGACCACAAGTGGCAGCAGAGAATGCAGACTGCTAATTTGAGGCAGCAGCAAACCCAGGAGACTCCGGCTGGATAAATAATAATCGCTAATATTCTATTTCAACAGCAAGCAAGCTTGTGTCTATTTGTGTGCAAAAGTCCTCTATTTAGCAAGAAGGCTTTCCTGCTAGGCACTGCCTTTCCACCCATCCCTTTGTAAACCACCAGTCACTCCCACTACTGGAAGCAAAACAGCAACAGTGCATCCACTCAGGTTTCTTTGGTCCTATCCCAAAGTTGCATTAGCGAAAGGTTTAGGAAGATCAAATAGAGAGACGAAGAGACTCAGAAATTGCCCCCGTGGTGTCAGCTTCTCAACAGTCAGGGCTCCTTTTTTGGCCAAGGTTGATTCTAAAATAAACAGATGGAAAGTGGCCAGGCACACAATGATGAATCGCCATAACACCTCTCACATGCACACAGCTCACCAGGGTTTTCAGCGCACTGTTTCCTTTATCCTTGACATGATCCACAGGGGGTAAGTAATGTATCTAAGTGTTTATTTTGTAATTATTTTGGCATTTACATAACACTTACAATGAGCCGGACACTCTTTTATCTGTTTTATAAATATTAATTCATTTAATCCTGGTAAGAACTATGTTCCATTATTACCCTCATTTTACAAATCAAGAAAATAAGGCACAGAGATGTTAAGTAAATTGCCCAAGGTGCACACAGTAATAGGTGGCAAAACCAGGATCTGAATGAAGGCAGTCTGGGTCTAGTACCTGGCTCTGAACTACACTGCTACCTCTAAGGTAATGAGTGAACTTGAGCTTTCCTAAACCCTGGCACTAGATCAGTCTATTTCTGCAGACGTTGGTAAGGAGGCATTTAAAGTAACAAAGAAAGAGAAGGAGAAGAAATAACAGTTGCCAACAATAGCTAACATTCACTGAGCATTTCCTAAATGCCAAGTGTTGTGCTCAGCAATAATAATGACAACAACAATCTTCAGAGCAATGCTAGGAGGTAGGACCATTTTATCCCCATTTTGTAGATGAGAGAATTGAGACTTAGATCTTGTGTAAGGTCACTCATCCCAAAAGTGGGAGAGCTAGTAATTGAAGTCACGTCTGCCTGCCTACTACTAAATGTACTGCTAACTTTAAGACCAGTGACCCCTGCAGGTAGAGAATAATGGAGCTTTGAATTTAAGGACAGTTGGGACCACATGCTCAGTTCCACAGACCACAGTTCCCTGGTGATGGCCAGACAACGGGAAAAGTACAAGGAGGTGCCTTCAGGGCTGATTCAGAGGGTGGTACAAATACTGAGGTGAAGGGTGGGGAAAGAGGTTTCGCTAAAACTGCCCAGGAACAGCCTGAGAGACCCAGACTTCAAGAAGGCCAGGAGGGCGTAGGCTTCACGTAGGACCAGACACAGAGGAAACAAGCGCTGTGCCCTGCTGAGTACTAGAACATGTGGCTGAAGCTTTGTTTTGATGGAGTGTTTTTGTCTCCTCTCTCCTGGGATACCTGAGGCTTTGGGTGGGTACTCAACTTTTTCAAAACAATAAAAAATAAAAGAAACAGAAAACAACATTTCCTTCCCTTTTCTTTACTCTTTCAGAGCTTACCAGGTTCAGGGGCCATACAATTACTAGTTTATCATTCAACTCTACTTAGAATTAAAGTCATAGTATTCCAGTCCCTGACCATAATCTCTCAGACACATGTATGTCCTAAAACTTTTTTCTTTTTTTAAAAATATGCAAATGTTTATAGCACCCTTTTTTTTTTTGAGGTATAGTTGATTTACAATATTATAGCAGTTTGGGATGTGCAACATAGTGATTCAAAATTTTTATAGATTATTCTCCATTTAAAGTTATTATAAAATATTGTCTATCTCCCCTGCTTATTGATTTCATACATAGCAATTTGTACCTCTTAATCTCCTCCCGCTCCCCCTTTCCCTATCCCAACTGGTAACCACTAGTTTGTTCTCCATATCTGTGAGTCTGCTTCTTCTTTGCTATATTCACTAGTTTGTTGTATTTTTTAGATTCCACATATAAGTGATAACATCCAGTATTTGTCTTTCTCTGTCTGACTTACTTCACTAAGCACAGTATCCTCCAGATCCACCCACATTGTTGTAAATGGCAAAATTTCATTCTTTTTATGGCTGAGTAGTATTCCATTGTGTATGTATACCACATCTTCTTTATCCATTCGTCTGCTGATGGACACTTATGTTGCTTCCATATCTTGGCAATTGTAAATAATGCTGCTATGAACATTGGGGTGCAGGTATCTTTTCCAATTAGTGTCTAAAGTTTTTTCTTTATTAACTTCAACTTTATTCATATTGTAGATTATCTATTGGGTCTATTTTTAGTAGTATTTCTTAATTTGATAGGCAATTCATGAATACATTCTTCTTTTAAAAGGTTGAATTATTTTTACATAATCAAAAAATGTCTAATCTTTTCCTTTATGGCTTCTGGGTTTCCCTCACTCAAGGTTACAGGTATATGCTCCTAAAATTTCCTCTAATATTCTTGATTATTTTACTTTAAAATCGTTACTCTGTCTGTAAATTTACTCCATTCGTAATTTCTTCTTTTATAATATGTGAGTTAGGAGTCAAATTTCGCATCCTTCCATGTGGCCACCCAATTATGCCAGTACCATTTATTAAATAAACCATTCTTTTCCCATTGATCCAAAATGTCACCTTTTAATACATTAAGTTCCCATGTTTCCCAAGACCCTTCAGTCCTCTTTGGGACTGTAGCTTCTTATGCCACAGCTGGAAGAATTTTCAGCAATCATTTGAAGTGTGTTTCATGGCTTAACAATAGGTATTTTATCTTTTAAAAGACATTTCTTAGAGGCACTTTCACGCGCTGCTGGTGGGTGCATAAATTGGTACAACCTTTTGGAGAGTAATTCAGCAATATCTACTATAACTGAAAATGTTCCCTTCACTTCTTTTGCCCTAAAAACCCTCCTTCTAAGAATATTCTGCAGAAATAGTTACTGAAGTGCCCAAGAATATGCACAGATGCATTGCTCAACAAGAGAAAAAACTGGAAACAATCCAAATGCCCATCAATAGGGTATTGGTCAAATAAACATAAATATAATATAAATAAATATGGCGGTCACCATATTATGGAATACAATGTAGCCATTTAAAAAAATATGGTAGATGTAATTAAGGCATTGATATAGGAAAAAGTCCAAGAGGTAACAAGTCAAAACACCGTAGGCTGTAATATATAGGATATGCTTTCATTTTTGTTAATTAGTAATATCTGTTTATATTTACAAGTAAAAAATTTCAAAGGATAATACAGTTAATGTTGTCTGTAGTCTCTATAAGATAGAAACTTTCTATCTAGATTACATAGTTATACATTGTTACATTCTTTTATAATAAGTGTTTTTTTTGGTGACCAAAAATACAAAAATATTTGGTAATTAAAAAACACAAAAATAGAAATGCAGACAGCCTGTGAATGAGTGAGTATGAAGTAGTCCCATTTGATGAATGAGGACCCCATGGCACCAGAAGTCAGTGTAGGAACAAAACTCAAATTCAAAGGAAAGTTCCTTTCAGCCCTGTGGTGCCACCCCAACCCATGGCATGCCATCCCCTCAGGAGGAGTCAACCTCTCTCTGGCCTGGCTCCAGCCGCTTGGCCTTGGTCATCCACAACTACCGTCTTCCCCTCCATCAGAACCCCCTGGCCACTTGCTCAGGGCAGAGGCAACACTTCCAAGGTCTTACCCATGGTGGGAGAAGTAAATGCCTCATTGGCACCTGCTAAGAGTCATCAGTGGCATTCAGTGAAGTAAGTAGACAGGCTGAGTCCAATACTTCTTGGTAACCAACGCTGGAGAGCCAGGAGCCTGCACCTTGTCTCTCCACGTGCTTTTGTGATGTTTTAGGCCATCTTAAGCATTAGTGCTGTTACTCCCCAGAGAACACCTCCACCTGCCCTAATGCACACATACCCCCAGATACAGAACACTGGGCCAGGCTGAGACACTGTTCTGTGCTGGGGATGGGGGCAAGAATGGGGCCTCAGAGTCAGTGAAGAACCTGCCTGGGAACAGGAATGAACTGAAGTACGCAGATAGGAAGGCTGGATATATCATAAATGTGGCACAAAAGGACACAGGTATAGTCCACCAAAGAAAGAGCTGTCAAAAGTAGGCAAGACTGGCTGACACCATATAATAATCATGATACTCAAACTAATGACTAGCATTTCTTAAGCGCCTACTTTTATCCTGTGCCTGGCATTGTTCTAAGTGCCTTACATCAATTCATTGAATCTTCACTATAACCCTATGACGTGGGTATTTTATTCACAGTTTACAGATGAGGAAACTGAGGCAGGAAACCACAACGTCACATAGTGATAGGCAGTGCAGCTGAGTTGAACCAGGTGTTCTGGCTGTAGTGCCCATGCTATACTGTCAGTTCAGAATGCGTGTGCTCATCACTGACCACTCCCAAACGCTTTCATTACTCTTTACTCCATCGTCTACACTGACTCTCATAAAAGGGTAAAAGTTACCCCCACTGGAGAAAATGTCTAGCCACGGGTCTTGATATAAGACACCTCCCAGAGGTATTGAACAGGCCAGGAAGTGCACAGAGCCTGCAGAGCCCACCACCGCTTCTGAGGAATTTCCCCCTGGAAGGGTCTTCTGCAAGAGCCCCTGAGGCTCCTGTCCATGTGAAACTAACAGAGCTACCCTGGTCACAAAACTTAGCCTAGGAAGATTTCCCTAATACCTCCTTCTGTCCACCCGCTTATATCCCTCTTATAAGTCTTAGATTTATGTATTTCCTTAGTTCTTTTATAGCATTCATCACATTTAATATCTGACTGCCCTCTGACTGTATACTCTTTGAGAACAGTGACTGTATCTGTCTTATTCATTACTGTAAGCCTGGAATTCAGCATAGTGTTTGACACTTGAGTAGGTGCTAAATTAACATCTGTTATGGAATCAGATGGATGGATGGATGGATGGATGGGTGGGTGGATGGACGGATGGACGGGTGGTTGGATAAATGGATCATGTGGCCTGGGATAAATTTTCCATACCAGACAGTGTCAAATTTAAACCAACCAGGGTCTCTCTGGGGTGGAGAGATAAGAAACACAGCAGATAGCTTTGGTGAGCTAGAACGTACATGGAGAGAAGCCCACAATCCCAGCTCTCTAAGAGAGGTGAGAAAGCATCCTGTCTTGGTATAACCATGCAGCTGATGAGACCGTTTCCCCCTCCATCCTATTTCCCCATACACACCTGCAGTTAACCTTCACTCTACCTAAGGTATTCTAGACAAGCCTTTCCTTTGCAACCTGAAGAATCCATCTAGCACTCCGGGATATTTCACTGCGTTCTAACTTCAGACCAAGCTTAAAGCCAAAGGAATAACTCCAAGGGGCAGAACTTCAAGCAAAGGGGAGCCAAGTAGGGGAGCCTTTCTAAAAGTCCTCACATCACACAAGGAGAGATGTGACCTACCCAGCCAAACCTAATAAAGCTGGCCTTGTCTGTAAAAGGATCTCTAGAGCCCCTAATGCTGCTCCCAGATTTAGTTCTCCTGCACCCTGGGGTGCTGTATCCCCACCAACCTGACAGCCCTGTGCCCAACAGAACTTGGACCAGGAGATATGAGTGACTGTGTGACTTTACTCATAGACTGAGTACCCCCAAACACACACACACACACACACACACACACTGCTCCAGCCATACTGAACTCTCAGGCATTCTCCACATGCGTCATGCTCTCTCCTTTCCATCAGCCTGAAATGTTCTTCCCCTAATTATTCTTTACTTGGCTAACTGTATCCACCCATATTTGATTATCAACAGATATTACCTCTTCTTGGAAGGCCTCCCTGACCTGTCCCCAAGATCTGAACAGATGTCCTCTTGTACACTGTCAGAATTGCACGTGTGCACCCCAATCATGGCATCTCTGAATTGTTTTGTAATGCCAGTTTACCCCTCTCCCAGTTAGATGGTGAGCTCCTTGAAGGCAAGACTATCATTTATTGTAACTGCAGTATCTAACACTCAATGAACATGTTGAATGAATATACGAATGAGTGAATGAATGCACTAACACATCACATCTCCAGCTGAAGCCCTTTCTTTCTTGCCATGAAGAGCTTCACTCAACCACCCACGCATTCTTGAGACCACAGGAAGAAAATCAAATAATCCCCAAAGCTCTGATTGGCAAATGAAAACAACAGCTAAAAGGAAACATAATTTCTAACAGGATGAAAGCTCTCAGCAGAAAATTCTCAATTAATTCCAACAGCCCCTGAGTGTGATGCCCAGAGCTCTCTCCCAGCTGCAACAGGGGGTTGCCCAGTGCCGGCTGGAGAGCGGAGGCCCCAGCTGAACCGGCTGGGGAGCAGCCCCCAGTCAGCAGCCAGGTCGTCCACACTGACAAGAGAAGCTGGAAATTGTCTATGGTTTCTGAATGTTGGCAACAAATCCAGTGCTGAAAACTAAAACCCCCGTGGACGGCTAGTTAGCTTTCTCTGGAGTAAATCATGGAGAAAAGAACAGCTAGGTGGTGAAGGCTCGGGCTCTGGAGAGCCACAGTCATGGGGCTCTGCCATTCACTGACTGAGTCCCTTCCAGCAAGCTCTTCAAGCTCTGTGCCCCAGGAAACCAGGAGGATAATGCCATCTCACAGGGCTGGCATGAAGATTAAATGCAATAAGGCACGCAGAAGGCTCAGCACAGTACCCACAGTACCCCTGCACGTGGTATGCAGTAAACAAATGCCCTCTCTCTACAGACCACCTGAGACCAAGGTTTGCAGCCTCCCCCAACTGCACTGCGATTCCACACCCACAGCGCTCACTCCTGAATCTGCCAATTCCGGCCTCATCGCATCCAGAAGCTCCCACAGCTCCTGAGCCAGCTTCCCTCCATCACTCAGGTCTGCGTGCAGAGCATTTCCATGGCAATAACCTGCTCCACAAAAGGTACAGTAAATATTTACTATTTTTTCACACATTTCTGTTTATTTGGGTCTAACAATCTAACTGGCACGCTCCACGGCTTCGGAAAACGACAATGGAGAAGCCAAGCCTCTGGGAGCTAAACAGAAGCACCTTCTGCATCAGGGACAGCAGCCAGCCACGTGGATGAGGAAGAACATCACGTAGCTGCAGATCCAGAGACTTGAGGAAGCTCGGCTCAAGGATGCCTCCCAGACCGCTTAACCTCCTCCCGCCACCCCAGCCTCCCAGCATCAAATGCGGTGCGTGGCAAAGATTCTTAACATGCTCTCCGCCCTCTCTCTCCCTCTCTACTCAGACCTCCGACACCCACACACAGGCAGAGGTCCTCTCAGAGAATTTTTCAGCCTCGTTCACACATACACGGAACACGATACCTACTCAGAGTTTTAAATGATAAACGCCCAAACGTGTTCACGTACACGAACACACACACACACAAGTCTGATAACCAGCAGGACCCCACTGTGCCTGCTCAGGAAGGGGAAGGCTTCCTGGAATGAGGGGACCACTTCTCTGCTCGGGGCTTTTGAAATGTCAGCTGAGCCAGGAAAGAGGTTGTGATTCACTCCCTGACTCACTCCCTTCTCTGCAGCAGACCCCATCTCTGGAAGGGAGGGCAGCACACAGCTTCGTCATTCACTCCCTCATTCAGGCCTAAAACCTGTTTGCAGCAAAAAAAAGCAAACTCATTCAGGCACAAAACTCTGTGCACGGCCTTGCACTAGTCCCTGAAGAGACAGACATGAATAAAATGTAGTCCCTGCCATCAAGTTTCTCACTGTCCGACAGATGGAAAACAAACAAGTCAGCACAAATCAAAGGACTATCAGAGGGGAGATGAACCCAGAAGCCATTCAGAAGACTGAAACATTTGACCATAAAAGTATGATAGGTCCACATGGCAAAACAATTTGTAAACAAAAAGGAAAGACACAGGACAGAGCAGGGGGATTTATTTCCAACATATAGCACAGATAAGAGATAGGTCTCCACCATATATAAAGACAGTATCAATCAATAAGAAAAAGCCCACTAGAAAATGGACAAAGTAATATGAAGAGGGAATTCCCAGAGAAAGCAATACAAATGGGCAACAGGCACAGGAAGATAGGCCCAACTGCATGAATATCTGGGAAATGCAAATGAATCCAAGATACTTTTTCACCCATTAGACTGGCAAAAATGGAAAAGAACGATAATTCCCAGTGTTGACACCCATGTGGGTTGAATGAATGGTGAATGGATGAGTGAAAGTATCGTCAAGCCCCTTACAGGTGGAGGATGGGCATTCCATTAGTTTTGCTACTTGCTTCCCTCCTCCCATGTGCTGTGCACATGACACATTCAGCAGTCCTCTGTAGAATCCAGCGAAACAGGGAAGGTATTGCTACCTATCAGAGCTGCAGAGGCTTTTTATTATTCAAACACCCCTCCCCATGGCTCTTCTGGGATCGGGGTTGATTCAAGTAGGCTAACGGATCTGGGAGCAGGAGCGAGGGACAAGGAAGAACAGGGCTTTTTACCCAGAGACCGAAGTGCTCCTTCGACAATGGCCACTCGTCCGTCCTCCCCAGAGGCGACCCAGGGTGCTCGGCGTGCCTCTCGCTCACAGACAGAAACAGGGACCAGAAAAAAAGGGTTTGTATGTGATTGTTCACCGTGGAGAGGAAATAGACCAAGAGGCAGAAGGCAAAGTAGAGAGCAAGGAGAGGCCTTTGCTAAAGTGAAACTGCAGAGAGGCACCGCCCTGCAAGGCAGCACCAAGCCTTAGACATGGGGGCACCAGGCCTGAGGGGCCCACAGCAGAAGACTCCTTCTGTTCCACCCAGTAACGGAAATAGCCAACACTTACCGTTTACTGCATGCGGGGCACTGAGCTAAGACCTTCAGGTGCCTTATCCCTGAAGGTCCCTACAGCCCTCTGATGTAGGTACTCTCATGCTTATGTGACAAAGGAACTCAGAGAGGTTAATCAACTTGTTTGAGGCTACACAGCTTGTCAATGGCAGCACTGGGATTTGAACCTAGGTCTGTCCAACCCCAGAACCCACTACGCTTAACCACACTGCTTGACTTTGAGCTGGTGTAATACTAGGAAGTCAGGTCTCAAGAAGGAAGTCCTGCCCAACAATGGGTTGGGACCGGAAGGAGGTTTATCCACCACAGGAAAAGCAGGAGCACAACTGGGGGGTGGAGGGTTGGGACATCCAGTGAGCCAGGCATCTCAGAAGGGAGTCACTGTCACCATTCGGGGCACAGAAAGCCTGGAACCTGGGTTACTTCCGGGCTTAGGTGAGTGTGGGTGTGCCCCACCGTCCTCCCCACCCACATCTGTTTCCCCTAGGGGGATCAACAGGAAAAAAAAAAAAGAAAGTTTTCACATCAGAAGGGCTGAAGCTGCTGTTGGCAGAGGCAGCAAGGAAGTGGGCCACTGGGGGGACCACATCCGCCCCACAGCCAGGCTCCTTGGGACATAATGGGTGTGACACCGGGGAGGGTAAAGGAGGCTGGTCCTTCGGCCCAAGTGAAGAAGGATAAAGAGGGTCTGAGTCCCATCCCAGACTGAGATGCAAGTTTATCTGGACTCATGTGGCTCTGACAGATCTCACAGAGATCAGGTCTAACTGTGAGACCTTGAGCAGTTGACTCAAACTCTCCAGCCTCAGTTTCCTCATCTGTGAAATAAGGATGAGAATGGTATATTCCTAGGGAGCAGGGTTAAGACTGGGAGCGGAGACACCACCACTTAAATCAGCTTGTACCTGCTGGCTTTTGTGCCCACCAAACCACCTCCTCTGCCACTAAATTAGAAACTATGGGAGTCTGTCTGCCTATGTCACTGCTGTATCTCCAACACCTACAACCACGTGTGGCATACAGTATGCACACAATAAATATTGATTGAATCAGTAAATGCCAGGTGTTAAAAAGGAGGCAAAGAAAGAGAGGAGAAGGGAGGAAGTTGAACCCCCAGGAGGTTCCCAGCCCATGAGAAGCAGCTGAGGTCGACCAGTTAGCCAATCCGCCTCTTTTGGAGTACTGCCCACAAGAATATTAACTGCTGTGTCACAGTAAACAGGACTCGGTACTGCTGATCAGTAGGCGGTAGCCAGGCTTACTTTCTAACCGGTCTCTGGGCTTAAGCGAAGACTTCCTTTCCCTTTCTTTTCTAAGAAAGCCCCAGAAGACAGTTCTTTCTTTCTCCTCTGAGCTTCAATCTCCTTCTTTGCCCCCAGCATCCACCTGTGGACTCTGGAAGAGTATGAACATCCTAATGTTCATCTGTGGTCTCACATAGTGCGAGCTCCAGGCCAAAGTCAAGGGTTTATGCCTGAATCACTGTCACGAGAACAGTTGCCTCTATTACGACTCCTCGCATTGTCAGTGAAAACCCAACAGGCGTGCCCAGTCCCGGCCTCGATCTGATGAATGCTGTACCACTGACGGGTGATCTACAAAGGCCTTTCCACACCCACGAATCTCTTACAAAAGACGGGTAGTGGTTTAAAACAGTGGTCCCCAACCTTTTTGGCACAAGGGACCAGTTTCGTAGAAGACAATTTTTCCACGGACGGGGGTGGGGGGGGTTCAGGCGGTAATGTGAGCGATGGGGAGCGGCAGATGAAGCTTCGCTTGCTCGCCCACTGCTCACCTCCTGCTGTGTAGCCCGGTTCCTAACAGGCCGCAGACCGCTACCAGGGGTTGGCGACCCCTGATTTAAAATATGCGCTTTGGGCCTTCCCTGGTGGCGCAGTGGTTAAGAATCCACCTGCCAATGCAGGGGGCACGGGTTCGAGCCCTGGTCCGGGAAGATCCCACATGCCGTGGAACAACTAAGCCTGTGTGCCACAACTACTGAGCCTGCACTCTACAGCCCGTGAGCCACAACTACTGAGCCCACATGCCACAGCTACTGGAACCCACACGCCTAGAGCCCGTGCTCCACAACAAGAGAAGCCACAGCAATGAGAAGCCTGTGCACCACAACGAAGAGCAGCCCCCACTCGCTGCAACTAGAGACCCCCATGCACAGCAATGAAGACCCAATGCAGCCAAAAATAATAAATAAATGAAATAAACAAATTTATTTTTTAAATAATAATAAATAAATTAAATTAAATACGCACTTTGGGGCCAGATGACCTGGACTCAAATCCTGGCTCCTCCACTTACCAGCTGTGTGACCTTGGGCAAGCTAGTTCACCTCTTCATGCCTCAGTTTCTTCAGTTGTAAGAAGAGGGTAATAATGCTACATCACTGGGTTACCATGAGACTTCAATCAGATAATGCACGTTGAAGTGTTGTCAACAGTCAAGATTCTTATTTACAAACAACAGAAAGCCACTATAACCAGTTTAGGCAGGAAAGGCATTTAATCTCTGGGAGGCCTAGAGAATCTGACTGGAAGCCACACAGCCCGGAGGAACACCTACACCACAGCACAGAACCCGTCGGTAGAGGAATCACTGCCGCCACCCTAGAGTCTGCACCACGGAATATTCGACATTCACGTGCGATGGATCCTGCTAGAAGCCTTTCCACAGCTGCCTGCATAGTCTGGATACATCTACCAACTCTCTCTCCAGAATGGATTGCCCAGTGTCTGCTCTTTCTCATCACTAGCAGCCAATTCAAAGCCCAGCCAGGATGCAACCAATCGGCAGATCACAGGTCACATGTCCGTGCACCAGCTGCAAGAGAGGCTGGGAAGGTGAGTTTCTGAATTCTACATTAAGAGGGCAGAGGTTTCTAAGGTAAGGAATTTCCCAACATAAAAAATGATGTTTAAGAGGCCAGAAAGCATGACAAATGTCCCCTATTAGTTCTTGGCACACCACCTGGCACATACATGCTCAATAATTAGGAGCCATCCCCTGGAAATGTATTTGAGGAAATGTGTTTTATGCCCCAAAGCAAGGAGGTTCCTGTGCCCCAGCCTTTCCTTGTCACTTCTCGGCCCATGTGTTATCTTTCCAGAAGGTCTGGATTAAATCCTTACCCTTCCTCCTCCTAAGTCCTAACTCTACTCCTCTAAATGTCTTTGGAGATCCTACCAGAAACCTAGAGCCCCAAAATGGAGTCAAGCTCTCCTATGACCTAGAGGCAGAAGGCATCAACCAGCTGGAATCACAGATTCACAGAACTTCAGAAGCCCCGACTGGAAGGTCACTCTGTACTACTGTCTTATTTTGCAAATTTAGAAATTAAATCCTAAAGAAGAGAAGGGATTTGGCAAAGATTGTGCCGCAAAGTCCTGGCAGAAACAAAATTAAGCTCAAGGAAAATGAAAAAGAGGGGAAACGAGTTTCCAGATTCCCCACAGCAAGCTGGCGCTACAGCTCAGAAGATGTGCGTGGCAGGGCTGAGCACAGGGCTGCTCCAGAGGAGCCAGTCTGGGATGAAAAGGATCCTGCCCTGTGAAGAGCACTCTTGGAGGTCATGAGGAGAGAAAGGAGAGCGTTTTAGCAGCAGGACACCAAAATGCTCTGTCAGGGTGTCCTAGCCCCTGGCTACTCAAAGTGTGATCTGTGAACCACAGCATCAGCATCACCGGGGAGCCCGTCAGAAATGCCGAATCCCAGGTCTCGCCCCAGCCCTGCTGAATCAGAATCTGCGTCTTAACTAGATCCCCAGGTGATTCATATGCACGTTAAAGTCTGGCAAACGCTGAAGAGGAATTCCAGAAGGAAAGGTCAGGCTGCTGAGAATCAGCATTTCTGTGAAGCTACCATGTGGCAGGCATGATGCTAAGTGCTTTATGTACTTATCGCATTTAATCCTCGTAACAAGCCTTTGAAGTAGACTTTCAGGCTCCCATTTTACATATGGGGAAACTGAGGTTAGACAGGAGATGTAACTCACCCTTCACCACTATGTCCACCTGGTCACCCACCTCTACGCCGTCTCTGGGTGGTCTCTTAGGTCACCTCTTCAGCAAAGCCATCCCTGAATGGAGCCTCTCTCCAATACTGTCTTGGAAGAATTAGCCAGCCCTGTTAGTCTCTGGCATTCAAAGGTGCCTTATGAAACGCTTTCCTTGACCTTGACCTTGAGCCTTGACAGCCCAGCGAGGTGAGTAGAGAGGACACAGCCCTTAGAATCCACTCCGCTGCTGATTACAATAACAGATACATTATCTAACCCCTCTGAGCCTCAGTTGCCCCATCTATAAGAGGGGGAGATAAATACTAGGTTCCAGAGTCCACAGCTGTGCTGGGAGAGATCAGAGTGAGCTTTTTACTGCCGTTCGTGTTGCCCCATTCACACTCCCTCCTCTGGGGGTGTGCTAGAACCAGTTCATGCATCTCTTCTCAACTCCGTTTTCAGGCATGTCACATGAAAACGACATGGGGTATTTACACCATGGGAACTGGCCATCAGCAAGTCTTACATACCAGGGTTTGTTTTTGTTTTTTAACCAGAGAGCCAATTATTGAACATTTATGAGCACACCACTGCTTCCTCCATTCCTCCCTGAGCCCCAGATCAGTAGGAACTGCCAGCACTAAGATTCTATGGCTCCCGGTCTGTGACTTCCAGGAAGCCAAGAGGTCCCTCAGTAGACTTCTCATTTACTCACTCAACCGATACTTATTGGACACATATTATGTGCAGGTACAGCCCATCATCCCTCCAGGAGGGCTGGCTGGTGCCCTGCCATCTGTCATCCATCAAATCAGAAGATGGGTTTTCACAGCTGTGACAAGTCAGGGGGAGGAAATTAACAATAAGTCCCAAAGGTGGCAGGGGAAGGATCACACACATCATTTCCGGATCATCCCCCATCAATGGTAAATTACCTCCTGACAACAGGATAACCTTCCCCCAGACTCACCCACACTCACCACACACAGCAGGAACTGAGTGAAATAAAGGAAGATCTAGCCTTTCATGTTCCCACTGCCAGAATCGCCAAGGTGACCCTGGAGTGCCTGGAAAGTCCAAAAACTTGGATCTCTAGTCACTGAAATGAGGGAGCTGCTGTCCCATACCGCTCAGAACCCTGCTCTCTGCCCCTCAATCCTGCCATGTCCCCTCTGCCCCTCATCTCCCTCGATAGCCTCCTCTCTGCCCTCTAGCCCCTTCTCTTTTTGCTCATCAGCACCCCTCCTTGACCCTCAGTCCCCTCCTCTCTCTGTCCTTCATTATCCCCTCTCATTGCTTCTTAGCCTGCAACAACAGGGAACAGGGATGGAGACAAATCAGGCGTTCCCTAAAATGCTGATATAAAGCGAGTCAAAAAAAAAAAAAAAAAGCTAGTCAATTTGAATTAATTTCAGCAAACTGGTTTTTGGAAGGTTGACCTAGAGCTGCACCATGAACTAGACCCCATGAGAGTTTATGAACAGGTGATGGAGGAAAATTACTCAACTCTCAGAATCCAGTCCATCAAGAACTGTCTCTGACCCCTGAACACTGTCACCCTTTGTAGCACTCCCTCCAGCCACCCAAGGACAGTTGTCAGCAGGCAAGGGACCTGGCTTGAGTAAGGCATATATACTGGAGTCCACCTGCACCCCTAAGCCCTGCCAATAAAAAACGTTGGCCAAACAGAACCATCTGAGACCATGGAGATCTTGGCTTCCCCAGGACGACCAGCGTACCCTAACATTTGACTTGGATGACTCAAGCAAGCGTGTGTCATTCCAACTCGCCCACAGCAGGGCGAATAAAAAAATCTAAAGATTTAACTTAAAAAAAGTTTAACAAGTTAATTTTCTAAATTTAAAATGTTTCAGAAAGAAACACAACCTACAGAAGGATAATTTTAAGCTATATTAAAGCTCAGAGATGACATCATGGAATTCTAATTATACAGACTCTGAGGCAATAGAGTCAGGCAACCTTTCCGGATACAGTTAGAAATTTTTCACAACTTGCCGACACTATGCTGGTATCCCATCTTCTGGATACACCAGAAGTCTCTCTTGTAGGGTATTTGGAAAAGTGGAAGTAATGGCACCCTTCTGAGACCACAGGCAAGACTGGGACTCTCCACTTTCAGTGTTTTCTCCAAATTTTTCTCTTAAGATAAGATTATTTCTACGAGCATATAGGAAGATGAGAGTTGAGACCAGACCAAAACAATCATGAGTTTATAGATCCGTATGGAACCAAGCTGTTACCTCTCTGGAAAATAGTGCCAGCAGTGACCTGGGGCAAAATCTGGGGATCCAACGCCGTCCCCCTGTCATCTCTTTCCCTCCATGTTATAAGGAAACAATGAATTAATTCATTAACAAGATCCCAGAACAGCACCTGACATGTAGGATACCCACAATAAATGTTAGGTTTGATGATACTGATAACAAGGATGAAGACACGAAAGATGATATAACCAAGCGGGGGAGGAAGAACCGCACTCCTCGCTGCCTGTGGGGTTCATGCCCGTTGCTATTTCATGCAAGCGTTGTGTGGCAGGGTGGAAAAAACTTACATCACTCCATTCAATAACTTTTCCTATAAAAATACATTCCCTGTTTCTGAGATGTCTTAGGCAGCTCAGAAAGCTTTACATTTTTAAAGGCACGTAGTGTGTATATTACATGAGCTATTAATCTACGGGATTTATGTGTATGTAACACAGTTAAATAAAACACATTCACACATGTGTAGCCTTTACAGCAATGTCCTAAAGTAGATGATACCATTTTCTCATTTTACAATCTAGAACCCTCTAAAGGTTCAGAGTGGTTTAATGGAGTTTCCCAAGCGACAAAGCTGGCAGATTGTAGAGTAAGGACTTGAAAGGCCAACACTCAAGACAACTGAGTCCATGATCTTTCCCCATCACCATAACCTCTCCAGTTTCTGCTGTTCCTCTTTGCCTGACTTTATCTCTACATTCCTATCCTCAGAATTGCCCTGAGTGCTCCAGGGGAAACAAGAGGACGGAAGAGGTAGTCACTGCCCCCAAGAAATGATAATTGTGAATAATTTCTTTTTCTCCTTTCCTGAAATGAGAGCAAAGTTCAGAAACAGGAAGCAGTTACACCAGACAAGGAGAGGTTAAGATGCCTCGAACTCTCGAATCCATGCTTAGTTTCCAAAAAGGAGTTTAAGGCCAGGCTTCCTGGTGTTTTTAAAGGGCCAAGGGAATTAGCCAATCCAAGGAAGGCAGCAGAAAGGGAATTAACTTCAAATGAGCAGTTGTTGAGGTGCCACCTCTTACCAAAAAAAAAAAAAAAAATCATAGTTAATGCTACTCCACCCTAGGAGAGAGGTTTGATTACCTTCATACGCAGGCAATGCAGCGGACACAAGGCAGAGGTGGGTTAACATGGGTTAACATTCAAGTTTCCCACATGTCCTTCTGTTATAGAGGGTTACAGCACTCTTCTCTGACCTTCTGCCAAGTGTGCAGATGTGGAAAAGGAGCTGGTGGGCAGGGTGGTGGCACTGGAGATCAGAAGGGATTATTTTTCCATTATGTCATGCATCCAACGACTTAGAAAGTCATTGATTTTGGTTGGTATGTTTTGTAACTAGCCCCTTACCTGTAACTCTCTTATTAGTACTAATAGTTTTTCAAGTGATTCCTTTAGAGTTTCTAAAATAAATACTAATGTAACCTGTGAAAAATGTTAATTTGGCATTCTTTTTTCCGGTATATAATTACCACTTATATCTGTTTCTTGTTTCATTGACTAGAACATCCAAAATGACAAGTAACAGAGTTGATCCTTCAACCACCCTTCCTTTATTCTTGACTTTAATGGGAAGGCCTCAAATATCACAAAATTAAGCACATTTTTGGCTATTCGTTGGCCATAGACAGTCTGTATCATGCTGAGAAAGTACATTTTTATTCTTAGTTCTTTCTCCAAGAGGTTTTACCCAAAATTAATAATGAAATTTTAACAAATTCTTTTTTGGCATCTATAAAGATGATCACACTTTTTCCTCTGAGTTACTGATGGGATTTATTAATAGACTTCCTAATAATAAACCGTAATGTACTTCTAGAATGTACTTCTAGAATGAACCTTCCTTAATCATAATCTTTTAATATTCAAAAAATTCAACTTGTCCAGGTTTAATTCAGGATTTCCTGTGTTTATAAGTGAGATTATACTATGCTTTATTTTTTGTGTTATCTTCATCAGGTTTTTGTGTCTGTATAATGCTAGGTCAGAGGAAAGAACCGAGATAGTTTTCTGCTTTTCTATGGTTTAGAGAAATTTTTTTGAAAACCAAAAGGATCACTTGTCCTGGAGGTTTTGCTAATGGATTTGAAAACTTTCATCATTTCCTTCCTTGCTCTTGGTCTAGACCAGGCGCCAGTAAACTTCAGCTTGCAGGTCTGCCGCGTGTTTTTATAAATAAAGTTTTATTGGAATACAGTCATGTCCACTTTTTTACAAATTGTCTACGCTGCCTTCATGCTACAATGGCAGATTTGAGTTGTTGCTACAGAATGCCTCACAAACCTAAAATATTTACTATCTGTCCCTTTAAGAAAAACTTTTCCAACCCCTAGTCTAGACAGGCTGTCTTTTATGGTAGATAATTTGGGCATTTCTGTTTTCTTAGATTTTCAAATTTAATACCAGAAATTAACAACAGCTAACCATCTGAATTCTACAGAGTGCCTAGCAATGGGTTGAGCTATTTACATGTATAGGGTTGGCCAAAAAGTTCGTTCGGGTTTTCCGAAAGATGTTACGGAAAACCCGAACGAACTTCCAGCCCAGTATTATTTCACTGAATCCACACAAACACTGCATTATTATCCCCATTTTACAGTGGAAGAGATTGATCTTAGGGAGAGTAAATAGCTTGCCCAAGATCAGAAGGGTGTAGTGGAAAAGCTATGACATAAATCCATGTATACCTGTGCTGGACACCATTATAGTATTATGTCATAATTTTTTCTATCCCTGTATTCATGTCCTTTTTCATTCCCATCTGCAATATTGTGGATATATATATATTCATCATATGTATTATATATTCATTATATATATTCATTTTATATATATGATTCGTTAAAAGTAGATCTATTTTATTGGCTTTTGTTTGTTTTGCTTTGTCCTGTTTTCCAGGACTAATTCTTCGAGTTATCAACACAATGCTTCTTATACATTTTAATGCTCTATTTCAACAGAATATAAAATTTTATACATTCCAATGCTATAGTCTAATTCTGCATTCTTACTCCTGCTTTCCTTAGGTTTCTCTTGTGGAGTTTTTCTCCCTTACCTCTTGAGTGGAATGCTTAATTTATGGTTTGTTAATATTTCAAAAAGCATTTATGACTATGAATTTGGGATATTGATTTTACACTATCTATAGTTTATAAACTATACTAAATAGCCTAAATTTTTAACTGAATTTTTTATTTTGAGACAATTGTAGGTTTCCATGAAGTTATAAAAAATAATAGAGAGATCCCATACAACCTTTACACAGTTTCTCCCAAAGGTAACATCTTGCAAAACTATAATATGACTATACCACAACCAGGATATTGACATTCGTATAGTGAAGATACAGAACACTTCACAAGGATGCTTCATGTTGTCCTTTTATAGTCACACCCACCTCTCTCTGCTCCCACCCTCTCCTCACTCCTGGAAATCACTAATCTGTTTTCCATTTCTATATTTCTATAATTTTGACATTTCAAGAATGTTATATAATTGCAAGCATACAGTATAGTATTGAGCTTTTTTAACTTGGCATAATTCTCTGGTGATTCATCAGGTCGTTGAGCGTATCAACAGTTTGTTCCTTTATACTGCTGACTAATAGTACATGGTGTGGACATACGACAGTTTGTTTAGCCATTTACTTATTGAAGGACACTTGGCTTGTTTCCAGCTCTTCGCTATGATGAACGAAGATGCTATAAACACTTGCACGGAGGTTTTTGTGTGAGCATAAATTTTCATTGCTTGGGGATAAATAAATTAGAGTTTAATTCCTGGGTCATATCACAGTTGCGTGTTTCACTTTTTAAGAAACTGCCGAACTATTCTCCAGAGTGGCTCTCCCATTTTACATCCCACCAAAAATATAAGAGTGACGTAGATGCTGCGTATCCTCACCAGCATTTGGTGTTGTCATTATTTTTTTATTTTAGCCATTCTGATAAGTGTGCAGTAGTATCTCATTGTGGGTGTGTGTGTGTGTGTGTGTGTGTGTGTGTGTGTGTGTGTGTGAGAGAGAGAGAGAGAGAGAGAGAGAGAGAGAGAGGGAGAGAGACTGAGTATCTTTTTATGTGCTTATTTACCATCTGTATCTCCTATTCAGTGAAATGTCTGTTTATATCTTTCGCCCATTTTCTAATTAGGTTGTTTAGTTGAGTTTGGAGGGTTCTTTATACATTCCAGATAATAGTACTTTGCAGATAAGTGGTTTGCAAATATTTGGTCCCAGTCTATAGTTTGTCTTTTCATCCTCTTAACAGGATCTTTTTTTTTTTTTTTTTTTTTTTTTTGCGGTACGCGGGCCTCTCACTGTTGTGGCCTCTCCCATTGGGGAGCACAGGCTCAGCGGCCCAGCTGCTCCGCGGCACGTGGGATCCTCCCGAACCGGGGCACGAACCCGTGTCCCCTGCATCGGCAGGCGGACTCTCAACTACTGTGCCACCAGGGAAGCCCTTAACAGGATCTTTCACAAAGCAACGGTTTTAAATTTCGATGAGGTTCAACTTACCGATTTTTCTGCTTATAGTTCACGCTTCTGGTGTCAAGTCTAAGAACTCTTTGCCTGGCCCCAGATTCCGAAGATTTTCTGCTATGTTTTCTTCTACAAGTTTTACAGTTTTATGTTTTATGCGTAAGTCCATGATCTACTTTGAGCTAATTTGTGTAGGAGGTGTGAGACATATAGGCCAAAAGGTTCATTTCTTTGCCCATTGGTGTACAGCTGCGCCAACACTACTTATTGAAAATCTATTTCCTGCACGGAACTGTTTTTGTGCCTTTGTCAAAAATCAATTGTGTGCACTTGTGTGGGTCTATTTCTGGGTCCTCTATTCTGTTCCAGCAATCTATGTGTCTATCCTTCCACCAGTACCACAAAGTCTTGATTACTGTAGCTATATAATAAGACTGATTCCTCCCATTTTATTCTTCTTTTTCAAAACTGATTTAGCTATTCTAGCTCCTTTGCCTTTTCATATAAATTCTATAATAATCTTGTTTATATCCACAAAATAATTTTGTTGGGATTTTGATAGGAATTGCATCAAATCTGTATATAAATTTAGGGAGAACTGACGTTTTTATTGTTTTGAGTCTTTCATGTTCTTTGCTACTATATAAAAATACAATTGATTTTTTGGTATGTTTATCCTGTACCCTGCAACCTTGCCAAACTCATTTATTAGTTGTAGTAGGGTTTTTTGGTCTTGCTGTTTCATAGATTCCTTGGGATTTTCTGCACAATCATGTCATCTACAAATAAGGGCTGTTGTATTTCTTCCTTTCTTATATGTATGCCTTTTCTTGCCTTATTACACTGCTTAGAACTGACTAGAACATCCAGCACCATGTTGCATATGTCCCAGGGATATTAAGGAAAGTGGTTTTTTTAAGTCCTTGAGTTTTATAACTGTTTTTCTTAACTTCTAGTTTTACTTCATTTCGATCAGAGAAAGTTGACGGCATATTTTCTGATTAAGTCTTCCATATAAAAGACAGTAAATTAAGTAAATTTTCCTTATCCTCACTCCCCTGCTGTCTACTTTGCAGTCTTCATTAACATAAACTAGGATTTTAGACTCAATCTTCATAAAAGATTATGAAGTTATTTTTATATCATATTGCCTTTCATTCACAAATATTTTTGACATCTAACATCTATTTTATTTTAAGACTTTACTTTTTAGAGCAGTTTAACGTTCATAGCAAAATTGAGGGGATGGTACAGAGATTTCCCATATCCTCCCATACATGCATGGCCTCTCTTATTATCAACATCCCCCCACCAGAGTGGTACATTTGTTACAACTGATAAACCTTCTGCCATCTATTTTAATGTGAGACTTAAAGTGATTATTTGGACTCAGTATTATGTTTACTTACTTGAAGGATTCATCCCAGTTCCTCTATACTGTAACTCCATCCTTAAGTTCTCAGTATTAGACCTTCTGTCAATCAGATAGAGGACATCTTCAAATAACTCTTTCATTGGTGGTATATTTCCAGTCTTTTTTTTTTTTAATTACTTTATTTATTTATTTTTATTTTTGCCTGCCTTGGGTCCTTGTTGCTACATGCAAGCTTTCTCTAGTTGTGGTGAGCGGGGGCTACTCTTCGTTGCCGTGCATGGGTTTCTCATTGCGGTGGCTTCTCTTGCTGCAGAGCACGGGCTCTAGGAGTGAGAGCTTCAGTGGTTGTGGCTTGCGGGCTCAGTAGTTATGGCTCGTGGGCTCTAGAGCACAGGCTCAGTAGTTGTGGCTCACGGGCTTAGTTGCTCCACGGCATATGGGATCTTCCTGCACCAGGGATCGAACTTGTGTACCTTACACTGGCAGGCGGATTCTTAACCACTGCGCCACCAGCGAAGTCCCTCCAGAGTCTTTTTATATCTGAAAACTGGCTTTCCATTGCAGTCACACATTAATGACAGCTTGACTGAGATTCAAATATGTAGATAATAACATTCCCCCTCAAAATTCTGTAGACATAGCTGCATAGTCTTAAATTCTGTGTTACTCACTGCAAATATACATCCAGGCCCTGTATTTGCCAAAAAATAGTTTGTGTCGATTATCTTTGGTCCTGCTCTCTGCCCACTTTGGTGATGGCTGAATCCCCTTCTCAAGCCAAACTGGAGGGCAGGCTAATGTACACAGCACCAGGTTTTTAGCAAGCACTCATCCACTGCAGCTCTGTTGTCCT
This sequence comes from Orcinus orca, assembly GCF_937001465.1. NCBI lineage: Eukaryota > Metazoa > Chordata > Mammalia > Artiodactyla > Delphinidae > Orcinus > Orcinus orca. The sequence goes on along the minus strand of NC_064574.1, from coordinate 67,869,517 downwards.
GAAACAGACTCTTCTCCCTCCTCTGCTACTTGGTTCTCTGATCCCAGGATGCACTCACACCATAGCTCCTTTGGTCTCTCTTACGCACCTTAACCAATGCAAGCCTCACCACTCAAGGTTCAGTTTGCCACCAACAGTTCCCTACACACACCAGTGCACAAGTAAACTGCCTCCTTCACCTTCTTGACTTCTCTGAATGAATGTAGGAAGATTAGGGGTTGTAAGGAGCCTCTGGTTATTTCAACAAGTGATTCTTGAGCAGAAGAGGGACTTTTTACTTGGGTCTCTTAGTCTAGGAATAGGACAGTGGAAGAGAGACAAAGGGTTTTTCTACTGCTTCCAGTTGGTCTTAGTTTCTGGACGTGATGCCTGGAATGAGTGGACCCAATTCAGCCCCATGTGTCTTACCATTAATGGAGATTTCACGGAGATTCCAACAACTCGTTGTTTATTTTTAAGCTGTCAGTAGTGTTTCCCCTATTCTATGTTATCTTAGTCATGCAAGAGCCAAGAGGGACTGATAGTCAAGTGTTACTTTCAGCCTACGCCACGGCCAAGTCTTTACTTGGAATTATAGAGCTTTCAGTGTTCATGGCAGTTACAGATCCTGTCCAGGATGAGCCAGAGTGGCCTGACTGTGTAATCACATGAGAGGGTTTCCTCCCAGGGCACTGCTCCACAACAAATTCCCTAGAACAGTGGTTCTCAAAGTCTAGTGTACAGAAGCATCACCCGGGGAGCCTATTAAAACGTGATCAGGCTCCACCCAAAAGTTCTAGTGGAGTCTTGGGTCTGCATCCTTAACAAATGCTAGGGGATGCTGCCGACGGGCCAAGAACAGGCCTTGGAGAACTGAAGCACCAGAAGCATCTCCTCTAAAACCACCAGATGGGAAATTTTCAGCTGTCCCTTCTTTTTTTTTTTTTAAGCATTTTTAGCAACAAAGTTTTGTTTTGTTTTTTTGCCTTGCTGGACTTTTTTTTTTTAACATCTTTATTGGAGTATAATTGCTTTACAGTGGTGTGTTAGTTTCTGCTTTAAAATAAGGTGAATCAGCTATACATATACATATATCCCCGTATCTCCTCCCTCTTGCGTCTCCCTTCATCCTCCCTACCCAACCCCTCTAGGTGGTCACAAAGCACCAAGCTGATCTCCCTGTGCTATGCATCACCTGCCCCTTCTGATATTTCTTCAGAGACAATGGAAAGAAGCAAATATACCTCTTCACCTACTACAGTTCTGAAGCAGAGCGGCCTGGCACAGCAACACTGGATAACGTGATACCTTCTCAACATTCTTCATTGCTAGTTCGACCCCAGCAACTGCCCTTTCACCAATACATAGAGGAATTCTACTGATGAATTTCTACACATCTGAAATGGTACATTTACCACATTATTCTTAATGGCATCGTTTGTAATAGCCCCAAATTGGAAATAACCTAAAGTCCACCACCCCAGGGCTGGTTAAATAAATTATGAATCATCCAGACAATGGAAAGCCTGGTATCTAATTTTTTTAAGTTTAAGGAACCTCTCTTTGTACTGATATAGAAAGTTCTCCAAGATGCAAGGTTGGGGAGGTAGGCGGGACTAATTCAAATATGTAAAGGCTGGCATGGCATGAGCCCTTGCCCATCAGTGAGGACACCCAACCAATCAGAATAAAGGCCAGCCATTCCAGCATACTGGAGCATACTAACCAAATATTAACAGAAAGAGCAAAGTGGAGGATATAGGTCGTAGTATGCCATCTTTTCCTGTGAAAACAAGGGAGTAGAAGAAAAAACTTCTGGAAGGATACCCAAAGAAGGGGTGGGCAGGGGGTGGATGGAGGACAGACATGAATGAGAGACTTTAAAACTGTACACTCTCTTGTATTTTTTGAACCATGTAAATATATTATCCAAAAATTACATTTTAAAAAAGTCTATTTTTTAACTTAAGAGATTTTTCATGTGGAGAAGGGATATGGGTGCCCAAGGCTGATGTGATATGTTTCATTTTATATTCCTTTTGGGTTCCTGTGGTTTGCTATTTCTCCACCGTGCCCATTAGTAAGCAATTTGCTACAGTCGTGAAGGTGGGGTGAGCCTGCCTTGTCTATACTGGTAAGTGGCTATGGTCCAATCAGTGATGCTCAAAATATTGACCGCATCAGGCTTTATAAAAAGTACAGATCATCTTGCCCAGTGGCTCTCAAACCTGGCTGCCCCTTTTAGTCACCTGGGGAAACTTCAGTAAAGGCTATTGCTCCAACCCCACCCCCAGATATTCTGACTTAATAGGTACGAGGAGGGCCAGGGCACTGGGACTTTTAAAAGCTCCCCAGGTAAACCTAACACACAACCACAGTGACAGCCTCCTGACTGGGCAGATCTGAGGTGAGGTTCCGAATCTGTATGTACGAACACGTCCTCCAGGTGACCGGTGTTCAGCCAGGTTTGTGACCAGCGGTTCCAGATGTTCCTGCTGCCCAAAACAACATCCTCTTACCCAGCCATCACTGCACTCACGCAGGACTCAAGCATTAGCAAAGGCCAGGTGCAGAAAAGAAAAGCCCACTTTGCTCAAGAAGAACTCTGTTTTCTAAATGAAATCACATTCAGTTATTCCTGAGTGTGTGGTTCACATTCCTATCACCCTGGGTTTCTTCCCCCTTCTCTTTCCTCCCGAAGGACTTACAACGCCAAGGACCTCAATCAGAAATCACTGGACATGCTAGCAGTGCTGGCATCCCAGCCTCAAGGACCCCCATCACCCCCACTCCAGTAACAGCCAGGCCGAGAGGGGTTAGGCACACATACAAACACGTTCCATTCTAACCTGAAGTGGACAAGAGTCCAAGATGGGTAAAAATTTTATAAACAGAAAATATTTTATGGAATTGATTTTTGTAACAAAAGCCAGTGCACCTACTTGACCAAGCACAGTTCCTAAGAATCAAAAATTAAGGGCTTCCCTGGTGGCGCAGTGGTTGGGAGTCCGCCTGCCGATGCAGGGGACACGGGTTCGTGCCCTGGTCCGGGAAGATCCCACATGCCGCGGAGCGGCTGGGCCTGTGAGCCATGGCCGCTGAGCCTGCGCGTCAGGAGCCTGTGCTACGCAACGGGAGAGGCCACAACAGTGGGAGGCCCAAGCACCGCCAAAAAAAAAAAAAAAAAAAAAAAAAAAAAAATTAAAGAATATCTTCCCCTTAAAATTACTATGAAAATAGTAATTACTCCCTGAAGCAAGCACTGCTGAGGCAATCCCACACCATTTTTCTGCAGACATACCCTGGCGCTTTCCGGCCAACAGAGCCAGACCTAAAGCTGACGGTGCTTGAATGTCTTTGAGGAAGCCACAGGGAGTGAAATAAGGGGAAGTGGGAGTTTTTAATGTCCTAAAAACAGAAGAAACACTTTTTCCCCAACATCTAAAAATCAACATTTCTCTTAAAATTCCAGACATCCTGCAAGACAAGGTGTCCCTAGAGAGGCTGCAGCAGAATCTCCTTCACACCCTGCTATGACCACCTAATCTCATTTCTCTAAATGTGACTTAATTGGAGAAAGAAAAACATCTATACCAAAATGACAACAGGCAGAATCAAGCAAGGTCAGGAAGGAAAGCCTCCATTGTTCAAAGGGAAAGTTTCATAAAAAGAAAGTCAGATAGAGAGGTGGAGAGATGAATGGATGGACAGATGTTGGATGCCTGCGTGCATGCATGCATGATGTATGGATGGGTTGATGGACAGATATCAGTTCACACAACTCTCAAAGTCAGGGCTTTACAAACCAGCCTTTAATACCAGACCTAAAGGTCTGGTATTATGTGTGAAAGCATTAATTTTCTCCTTAAAAAGATTGTTGTACATGCTCTTTCACCTTGTTTTCCTCCCAGATCTCCAAATCATGAAGTGTAACTGTATCAATTAAGATGCTCTGGGCCTCAATTAACATAACAGCCAAGTAAATGCTGCTTAAACAAAAGGGGCTTATCAAAAACTATCACACACAGGGCTTCCCTGGTGGCACAGTGGTTAAGAATCCGCCTGCCAATGCAGGGGACACGGGTTCAAGCCCTGGTCCGGGAAAATCCCACATGCTGCGGAGCAACTAAGCCCGTGCGCCACAACTACTGAGCCTGCGCTCTAGAGCCCGCGAGCCACAACTACAGAGCCCACATGCCACAAATACTGAAGCCCACACACCTAGAGCCCATGCTCTGCAACAGGAGAAGCCACTGCAATGAGAAACCCACGCGCAGCAACGAAGAGTAGCCCCCTGCTCGCTGCAACTAGAGAAAGCCCACGCACAGCAACGAAGACCCAACACAGCCAAAAATAAATAAATTAATTAAAAAAAAATATATCACATACAGAAAACACTTGAGGCAGGAGGTTTCTGGGGCTATGAGTGGCTCAAGGCTCTCAGCACTGCAATTCTAGGGATCCATTTATAGTCACAAGGTGGTCGCCATGGCTCCAACCATTGTTTTCATATTTGACAACCTCCAAGGCAGGATGAAGGGCTGAGACAAAAAAAAGAGTTCTTTGCTCTTTTACACTGGCCAGAACTGGGTCCCATGCCCACCTCTAGACCAATCACTGAGAGCGGAAACAGAACTATCTTGCATCACTCATACTTTGTCCCTTGGGCACATTTTCACTAAACAAAACCAGGAACGATTGGGGAATGGCTTTTGAATGGACCAACATCATCTGCTATAGCATCTGTTCCCACTTTTCAATCCCCAGATACCTACAAGACCCCCTCCAATCAGAAATGCACTCTAATAATTCCCAAAATGTGCCCTCCGGAGAGATTCCAATAACCCCATTCCCTTTATGGACAAGTTTTCCACCTTCATCTTGTCAGCCTCTTCCTCAGGGCACTTAGGATTCCAAGTGTCATAATCCCACTAAAACTAGTTCAAGCAAAGAAAGAAGTTTTGTTATAAGGAGACAAAGTAACTCACAGAAACCAGGGGCAGCGACGGTGGTCTGGCTTCAGTGCAGGATGGTCAAGAAGCAAGGCAGCCACGTCCACCCCTCTGTCCACACAACCTCTGAGCCTGCTCCGGAAGCAGTGAGGCTTTGCTTTTCGGTACACATCGCACAGTCCCTGACACCACACAGCCTTCCAGTCTGGCGTTGACAGAGGCTAGCTGGTGTCTCTCAATGCAAAGTCCAAGTCCCAGAGAAAGAATCAGGTGAAGCCATACCTGGTCCATCAGCAATGGGCAGGAATCCCAGTGACATGGTTCAAAGGCAGATGCCAGGGGCCACCCCTTGGGGCCTGTTTGCCAAAACGTAGGGAATGCACAGACCTCAAAGGCACCCTAAAGGGGTCTGTACGAGCTCACTTTGCAGGAAATTCATCCTTCTCCTGGGACATCAGCCTCTAAGACCCAGCAGGCCAGAAGGATGGGAAGGAAAAAACAGCAGTCATCCCAGTACGACCACCTGACCCTCCCATCTCTCGGGAGCACAGCTGGTGGGCACAGCTGGAGAGGAGGGAGGAAGCCATACGAATGCTCACCACACTTCGCCCGGCAGCCACCCTCTGTCTTCCCTCCTCCCTGCTCTGTCTCACGTTGGCTCCCGCCCAAGGCCCTTCTCACACTCTCACACCCACCTAACTACACTCACCCTCACGTTCAACGCTCCACTCTGGCCCCTTTCTGCCAAAACGCTTTCCCACACAGGGGTCCCTGTCTTCCAGCTCACTCTCCACGCACATGTCTACCTCAGAAGTGAGCTCGGTCTATTTTAAACTCCTATAGCTGTCTGCCATCTGTCTCGTCTGGGGGCCTCGTGGTCTACTGAAAGAACAGAACTGAATTTGGAAACATGGAAACTGAAGTCTGGTTCCGGTCCCACCATTAGCTCCAGGACCTCGGGACAATCATGGCCCCCTTCCCATAGCTGATAAAGAAAACTCTCCCTTGGTTAGTTCCTGGGGCTGTGGGGAGTATCAGAGGAATGAAAGATAAAACGCTTGGACAGTGAGGTGAGAGTGGACAGAAAGGTCTTTGAGGGCGTCTTCACCGACCCCCAGCCATGGCAGGCACTGTTCAGGAATTACTGGCTTCCTTTACTTCTCTGACCAGACACTCCCAGTGTTCTGGGGGACCAGCCAATGCCAGACTGGGAATCCTCAGGTCCATCCTGGCGCACTGATGCTTGGAAATGGTTACCATGGCAATCAGCTCTGCCACTTGCTTCGTGAGTGATCCTGAGCGAGTCATTAACCTCCGGTAGCTTCAGATTCCTTCAAACATGACCACGCATCTGTTCAGTCACAAGGTACGACCACAATATTGTCAAGGTGTGTCTCTAACATTGACCCCGTAATAGAACTGACCACACAATGTTGTTGCATGCATTAAGTGGACGCAGGGCTTAATGCTTGCAATTAATAACAATAATAACATTAATAACAACAATAATATGCCGTCTATGTTTCGGGTCCTGCACTAAGAGCTTTGTATGTATTAATTCATAACTCTATGAAGCCCATAATAAGTACCAAATGCTCTTTGTCTGGAGACATAACAACCACTATGAGTTAGAAGGAAGAAATCTA